>NC_062551.1:113630747-114974497 GCF_016906955.1 Phacochoerus africanus
TCGATCCCTGACTTCGCTTAGTGGTTAAGCAACCAGCATTGCCGTGAGCTTCTGTGTGGGTCACAGACTTAGCTCGGATCTTGCAGTTGTTGTGGCTGTGGCGTAGGCCAGCAACTGTAGCTCTGATTGGACCCCTAGCCTAGGAACCTCCATATGCCATGGGGGTGGCCCTAAAAATACTGAAACAAAAAGAAAAAAGAAAAAACTAAGAGGGAGACCTGGTTGCATTTAAGTTCCTGGCATGGTGGGTTTTTTGTTTGTTTGCTTATTTTTAAGTTATAAATATATCACTCTTATTTTACTTTAATCATTTAGCCAGTCTGTCTTTGGAATTTTGTTTTTCTTTTTTTTTTTCTGTATAAATTCAAGTTTAGTTTCTGTAACTTCTAACATGAATAGTCACAAACAATAGAATTGGCTAGACAGGATCTTACAAATATTTTAGCAGGATGGATAAAAAAACAAACATTTCTGCTAAATGGTTCACTTAGATTAATTGTATTTATCTATTTCATTAATATTTTTATGTGTGGTTATCCTATATTATCTCTATAGTGGTAGTATTACTACTGGGACACTACTTTCTTGAATGACTTTCTGCCTCACCACAAACACTTTCTCAGCTTCCATTGTTGGTTCCTTCTCTTCTCCCTGTCTTTGATCTCTAAATTTTTAAGGAATCCGGGGTTTAGTCTTGGAGCCTCTATTCTTTACCATCTATATTTGCATATAAGCAGTCTCAGGGCTTTAAATATTATCTATGCTAACTAATCCAAAATTAATTTCCCAGCTCAAGCCAGGTATATTTGCTGCATGCAAGACTTCTGGTTTACTTGACACCCTCACTGGGGATGTCTAGAAGTCATTTCAAGGTTAACATCCAGACTTAGCTTCAACTTCCTCATATCCTGAATGTATTATTCCTGCAATATTCATCTCCATAAATGTCCTACAGAATCCCAGGTACATAAACAACAACAACAACAACAAAAAAAAAAGAGAGACTTGGATTTTTGAAATTAAAAAAAATACACATATATTATTTTCTTCCAAGAGCATTTTTTATTCACCTTAAATAAAATATTTATTCAAGATTTCACCATTAAGATCTAATTAGCCACTACTTTGGTCAAAAATCTTATCATCTCTTGCAGATTTTGCAAAAGACTCCTGACATGTTGCCCTGCTTTGACCTCCGGCAAATGAATTATTTTAATAACTCCTAAAAGATTTTTTTTCACTCTATATGGCAAGAAAGGAAATACTTTCAAAAGATTTTGTCATTAATCTACTCAGATCCCCCAATAGCATCCTTTTGCTTTCTAAATAAAAGCCTAGATCCTTATAATGACCTTGGAAATCTAACTTCATCTGGCCACAGGCTAACTCTGATTTCATCTCCTACAATTCTCTCTTCTCTCTCTGATCAAGCCACACATGCCTCCTTGCTGTTTTTTGAACAGAACAAATAAGAGCCCATTTTGTGACCTTGAATTTTTTTGTCTCTGCAGTCCAAAAGAGTCCAAAATATTTGTAAGATTCAGTGCATTAAATTCTTTAATTATTATATGTTTTCTCAATGTAACATTCTATAATTTTTCTTATCTCTGATACTTTATGATTTCTTTTAAAAATCCTCAATTTAGGGAGTTCCCATCATGGTGCAGCAGAAACGAATCTGACTAGGAACCATGAGGTTGCAGGTTCGATCCCTAGCCTCGCTCAGTGGCCTAAGGATCCGGTATTGCTGTGAGTTGTGGTGTGGGTCGCAGACGTGGCTTGGATCCTGCGTTGCTGTGGCTCTGGTGTAGGCCTGCGGCTACAGCTCTGGTTCACCCCTAGCCTGGGAACCTCCATATGCTGCAAGTGCGGTCCTAGAAAAGACCAAAAAAAAAAAAAAATCCTCATTTTAGGCATCTGCATTTTTTATCACTATAAATCATTGGGTATTTATAATATGTAATTTTTAATCTCCTATTAGGTTCAATGAATGCTTTCTCTTTATCTTACATACAGTTGTTTTTTTAGTGGTTGATACATTAAATTGTAAGGTTTAGCTAAGCTTTATAACTCAGTGGAGTGGGTGTTAATTTTCGGTTTCATGGGAACCTAATATTCAGAGAAATCCCCTCAATTACCCAGTCATACAACTAAATATTTGAGAAATCGGATTTAAACACATATCTTGTTCCTTTGGCAAATGGACTGTCTCAATGGATTGCATATCTTTGAGTGATACAACAGAGTTTATCAGACCTCGATTTAAATCTTTTCTCATAAGCTTCAATGTTTTTAATGTGTACAAACTGATTTCTCTGATCCTTAATCTTTTTTTTTTTCTTGTCTTTTGTCTTTTTAGGGCTGCACCCACAGCATATGGGGGTTCCCAGGCTAGAGGTCTAATTGCAGCCTACGTCAGGACCACAGCGATGCAAGATCCAAGCCACATCTGGGACCTACACCACAGCTCACGGCAACACCGGGTCCTTAACCCACTTAGCAAGGTTCCAGGGATTGAATCTGCAACCTCATGGTTCCTAGTCGGATTTGTTAACCACTGAGCCACAATGGGAACTCCTGATCCTTAATCTTTTTTATATGTGCAAAATTATTAATTTATGTGATCCTAACAATCACTAAATTAGAGAACTTGGTCATAATGGAAGTGCATGATGCCTGCTGCATACATACTGAATTAAGTTTGCTAGTCTTTAATTTTAAAAAATTAAAAAAAATTTTTTTTTTGCTTTTTAGGGCTGCACCCATGGCATATGGAGGTTCCCAAGCTAGGGGTCCAATTGGAGCTACAACTGCTGGCCTACACCACAGCCACAGCAGTGCAGGATTTGAGCTGAGTCTGCAACCTACACCACAGCTCAAAGCAATGCCAGATCCTTAAGCTACTAAGCAAGGCCAGGGATCAAACCTGAAATTTCATGGTTCCCAGTGGGATTCGTTTCCACTGCTCCGTGATGGGAAATCCTGTTAGTCTTTTATATTCTACAGCAAACTTTATAATATAATAATTCAAAATTTATAGCTCACTAGATATTCTGAGTTTAAGAAAGAGTTGATTTGTTTCCCTTGACTAATCTTGAGGGAAAGATTCTTATTTCATTTGTCTTTGATGCAAGTTGTTACTCTTGTAAACTACATGGACAATGATACTCTGGGTTATCTCTATCCTCAATGCAATCTTGTTTCAGTATTTTAAGATGTTATAAAAGTTAGCAAAAATTGATAACAAAGTGAATTTATCATGTAAGATAGCTTAATTTTGAGAGAGAAAATGTTTTAATTTGGTGACTGTTAAGGAAAAATGTTTAAACTGGAACACTGTTTATTCTCAAATAATTTATAATACTCATTTACTTTGATAAGTGTTCACCTTGGTCATAGCTGAGTATTTTTAATTTTAGTAATAATGACAAATTTGTATAATTTTAGGTTTTACACTATCCTATATTGTTTGATTTACTCTTAATTCTGTGACGTAGGAGGTAGAAGAAATCTTATCCTCATTATGTAGATTAATAAACTATATCCCATATAAAGTAAGATATACTCAAGGGCAAATGACAGTGCATGAATAATTTAAATAGGACAAGTTTATCTGGACCTTTAGCTTACTGTATCTGAATATTATACATATAGTATAAAAGTCATTGAGCACTTAAATGGTTCTCTTCAGAAGTAAAATAAAAATTTAATTTACATTTCTATTTATTTTTCCATAATAAATAATTGTATAAATAGTATACAGAGTATACCATGTCACCATAAACCATATTTTAAACTTTTCTAAGTGAAGAAAATGCTATATAATAGACTTTGAATTGACAACATAATCAACTAGCAGCAATATAAAGAAGAGGTTAATATACCCAATATTTTCAATATTTATACGGCTTTCCTGAAGAATTTTAAAAGTATAATTGACTAAAATATTCAATAATATGGCTTTAATATAACTATTCTTTTGGACCCATATACTACTTCTCCAAAGAGAGTGAAAGAGACAAATGATAAAGATCAGAAATTAATCACAATTTCCTCTTTTAAGACATGATTAAAAGGGCAATTTAGAATGTAATAATTAATGTCAGTGATAATTGCATTACTGTATGACATGCTGAGACATTCTGTGTCATTTAATAGGTTTGGATATGCAAGGCAAACTTCTAAAAGCTAGTTAATTCTTCCGAGGCAGTATGCCTATAATTTAGATAGGAGTCACCATATTCATTATTTTGGATACAATGATGTCAACATAAGTCAATAAATTAGACTTAAACCAGCTGATACCCTGAGGACATGCTCTACATCATTTAGTAAGCACTGGGTTTTTAATATTTTTATTAAATTCATACTATTACATGCAGTCATTAAGTTAAAATTATAAAGTAGATACTACCTTAAGTAAGTGGAGAAATGTCGGTACCCAAGCACATATGTGCATACATATTAGCAAAAGGTAAATACCTATAATTATTCATTAATTTATGTATTATTTTTGAATACTAACTGATATAAAAATCAAGAAAGTTACACTTTAATGAAAGGCATTTATAAGTCAAAACTAAATGACACAATTCAGTAGGCTGATAAATGCTATGATTGAGGTTATCATGGATGCAATGAGGGCACAAGCAAGCAGAGAGAGTAAACCTAATTTTATGAGTTCAGAAAAGACTTCCTAAAAAAGATAACATGCATAGTCATAGTTAAAGAATAAACACATGTTAACTAGGTAGTGTAAATGAGGGGAAATTCTTACATACCCAAAGGGAGGAAAAATAGGGCTTTTTACAGGAACTTCATATTACATTTGGACCATAAATCATTGGAGGATAAAGAGAGAGAGAGAGAGATCAGGAACTAGATCATGAAGGGCCTGGTGAAACATATCAGTAGCCTAGACTTTATCCTGAGGGTAAAAGAAATAACTGAGGGATTTATTAGTAATTTATACTCAGATTTGTCTCTTAGTATGGCAACTTTGACTGCAGTGTAGAAAATGGAATTAAAATGATTTTAGAAATAAAAGTACTTATGAATTTTATTTGCAAAATGTAGTAAATCATAAAACAAAGTATAAATGGGAAAAGTAGATCAATATGAAAAATAAGGAGCCTATGTATGACAAACCTCACAGGAAAGGAGGATGCATTAGTTTACTCTTACTGCTATAATAAATTATCAGAAATAGTTACTTAAAATAATACAAAACTATTATTTTACAGTTCTGTAGGTTAGAGTCTAAGCAGGTTTAGCTAAACTAAAATTAAGCTGTTAGCAGCACTGTGATCTTTTCTGGATGGTTGAGGGGATAATCCACGTCCTTACTTTATCTAGCTTACAGAGGTAGTCTCAGCTCATGACCTCTTCCTCCTTTGACGATAGTAATGTTGCAACTTCCTGAACCTGCTTTCATTGTCATGTCTCCCTCTCTTACCACAATTGGGAAAGATTATTGGATTTTAAGGACAGGGTTAGATTGGATTCACCCAAATAGTCTAAGAAAATTTCCTCCTTCCAAGGTCCTTAACTTAATTACAATTTCATAACCTCTTCTGTCACTTGAACCAACATATTCACAGGTTCTAGAGATCAGATCATGGGCATTTTGGAGGAAGATTACTCTGCATATCACAGAACAGGAAAGGTCAAAGGTGAAACACTCATTTCTGATCTGGGAATTCAGAGATGAAGAATGTACAAATTTTGTTCATTGAGTAGATAAGAATTAGCAGCAATAAGGAATTAGACTAAAGTAATGGGGTGGAAAAACAAAAAGAAGATGCAGATTATGAGAGAGGAATGCACTGGTGACTGACAATGGTAAGACTAGTAGTTGGGAAAGAAAATATATGATTGAGACCAGATTTGGACAAGAAGACATTAAAATACAACCCTTATAATGGATCCTCTCAAGTCCACACATATGTAAATTATTATTTTTGGTTAGAAAACTTTTGAAAGTTTTGGACTGGGAGTCTCATAATATAGTTTTTTTTTCTCTTTTTGAAGTAAAATTCACATAATGAAATCAACCATTTTAAAGTATATGACTCAGTGACATTTAGTATTCACGATATTTTGCAAACATCACCTTTACCTAGTTTCAACTTTATCTGGTTCGAATCTAGTTCTAACTTCATCTGGTTCCAAAATACTTTTACCACCTTAAAACTCTATAATTGTTATCTTTATTTCTTCCTACCCTCAGCTCCTGAAAACCAGCTAATCAACTTTCTGTCTCTACAGATGATAATATAGTTTTAAACTTTGGAGTATAATGTATTTTCTTTTTCTTTCAAAAGTTGGATGGACTAGAACAATAGATATACATGAATAATGGTAGACCAGGGTAGATTTTATAGATTTTATCTCAAGGCTTGTTATAGTTGACTGAGATGGTGACATCAACTCTATATAATCCATATCCCAGTGACTTATATATTACAGAATTATTAGGAAACATGACTATTTTTTGTAGTATATTCTCATAGGCAACTGATAAATGACAGAGGGAAGAAAGAAGATAGATTTACCTCTGTGCCATGTGTATCAGAGTAATATATTTTGTTAAATTTTAGAATGGCTAAATACGAACACAACTTTTTAAAAAAGTTTTATTGAAGTGCAGTTAATTTACAAGGTTGTGATAATTTCTGCTATACAACCAAGTGATCCAGTCATCCATATACACATATCCATTCTCTCTCGGATTATTTTCCCTCATAGATTATTACAGAATACTGGGTAGAGTCCTCTGTGCAATTGCTTTATTAGAAGGAAACAGTCAGCTGTACCAAGTGACGTAGAAGCTCAATAAGTAAATTAATATGCGTGGCAAACAATCTGATTTATAAGTTAAGAGAACAGAGTTTATGTTTAAGGAGAAATGATTTGCTATGTTATTTCATCAATGAATTTGCAGTTTGCACTTCATTACTTAAGGTGCGAAAAATATTTTCCACTTCAACATTAATAAACAATCTTCTTAGGAAAATTTAATATAAAACTTCCAGGTCTTTATAATATTTTTCTCCCCTATTTAGGCTCATGTGAAATATTAAGGATTCAAGATTAAGGGTTATAAAGGGAAGGCAAAGAAAACTCTCTACAATACTTTAGATTAAAAGGGTAATCTTTGAAAGAGAGCCCAAAGTTTAGCGTAAGCACCTTCAATATCCACTTCATGTAAAGTTTGCCCATACTCATTTGGATTTTGACTCCCTAATATTTTTTCCTTACTTTTCCTATCAAACTTTGCTCTCTGAAATATCTCAGATTTATTCTTCACAATATCTTAAGAGCTAATCAAAGTTTAAGAGGAAATTAATTATTGTGTAGCATAAATTAAAACATTAAACTAGTTGGATAAAGTTCTAAATATGAAATAGGTCTTCAAAATATAATATGAAAATTATTCAAAATATATTCAAAATGCTATACAGTAGAAAAAATATATAAAGAAATAAAAATATATTCAAAATGTAAAAAATATAAATATAAATATTTTATTCAAAATATAATGTGAAATATAATCATGACATATGTATTCAAAATATAATACATCTAATAATGAAATATGTCTTCAAAATATTGAAGGTCCTAGGAAAAAGTACTGAGGAAGTCTAATAAATTAATCAGATATCTTTTTTTTTTTTTTTGTCTTTTGTCCTTTTAGGGCCTCTCCTGCAGCATATGGAGGTTCCCAGGCTAGGGTTCCAACAGGAGCTGTTGCTGCTGGCCTACGCCACAGCCATAGCAATGCCAGATCCGAGCCGTGTCTGCAACTTACACCACAGCTCACAGCAATGCCAGATCCTTAACCCACTGAGCGAGGCCAGGGATTGAACATGCACCTCATGGTTCCTAGCCGGATTCCTTTCTGCTGTGCCACAGCAGGAACTCCAAGACATAAAATGTGACAGTAAACTATCTCACTAGTTAATAAGTGAAGGAAAGAATAGGTCATTATCCTCACCTTCCTTCTGTGCTCTTCACTGACAAGAAAATTATTTCTATGCAATAAGTTAAGTAGTAGTGTTGAAACATGCTCAGGTACTGAACAAAGCACACTCAGTGTTTGCAAAGCCAAACTCTACCCTATGTCTTCTCTTATTTTAGACTATTTTTGTAATATATTATGTTCTTCTTCACTCATAAGGATATTCATAAAGGGATAAAGATCTAAAGTTTCTTTAAGGAAAGAGCACATCATTGGTAAATGCACTGGACTAAAGGTTTTGGAGAGTTAGAGTCTGGTCTCTCTTTACACTGGTTGACACTGGGCAGATTGTTTTCTGTGCTTTTTTGGAAGTGTTTCCTCATCCATAATGCTAAGGCTCTAAATGAGATAGTTATTTTAAGATTAAGAATCTGATCATTAAATCTGGACCTGATCAGTGTACTTCCCCCTCCCCCTGTATCTTACCCCTGATGATGAACCTGGAATTTGTGCTGTGGGAGTACAGGAAAGGAGGAAACCAAGTCATTCCCTGCTTGTATATCAAAGCTCTGCTCAGACTGCTGATCCTGTTGTTTATTTTTGGAAAGGCTTCCATGATTCTTCCCTCTCTCTTCAGCTTTCTCCCCCCACCCCATATATATTTGGGTTTTTTTATTTGTTTATTTGGCTGTACTTGCAGTATGAGGAAGTTCTTTGGCCAGCGATCAAATTTGAGCCACAGTCATGACAACACCAGATCCTTAATCTGCTGAGCCACTAAGGGACTTCATTTCTCTCCCATATTTACCCTGCAGTAACATTGACAAGACTAAGGGATTCCAATACCAGTGCAGCTGAAGGGAGTGCTACAGACAAGCAGATAAGCTTACAAATTGATGTTCCTACTGACTTCCTGGAAAAGGGGTTGGTTTACATACATAAAGGTGGTGAGCTTGTTATTTAAACATAAGACTACTTTCCTACCACCAGGAACCAGATCTTAGGCTCTACCTCACTCCCTTGAATAAGGTAAAGCTCTAGCCATAGGAGGAATATAGTTTTGTGAATTCCTTATCCATGCTCTCATTTATAAAAAATAGGAGATTAGACTGAATTCATGCAACTATTTCCTCTGGCTTCAGCTTTCTGGGAATTCATTTGGTATAAGAGCATTCCTTATACTACATGAAATCAGAAGTATGCCATGTGTATACTAATGCTTCTTTTATATCTCCATTTAGACAGCCATTCATTTTATTTACTTTTCATGTTTTTATTGCTACACATTTTATTCTGGTGTCTGGCTTCAGCCTATTGAGATGATATTTGCTCATATTCATCTCATTTTTTTCTTTTCATGTTTTTCCTCCCTTGGGGCCAGCTTGGGGGAAAAAAAAAGAAAAAGGAAAATTCAATCTATAGACATTCCCCAAATCATCTAACATTTCTGCCTCATCTTCTAAAACATAGCAGTTATTACCTCTCTGCTCTGTGTTTTGTTTCTACTTTAAAATTAGATTGGTGAGAGTCTGCCTGAGGCACTGAAAGACAATTATTTCTCTATGTTCTGCTCACAGTGATTTTTTTCAGAAACTCCTTTTATAAACACATGAACTCCTACCTTTTAAGTGCTACAGAAGCCACTGAAAAATTGTCACCAACATGATTTCAAAATAGGGACTACTAAACATTTTTACAAGAAATGCTGACAAAGTCTTTATGGGCTAGAACTTGGAACTAGAATATATGTTTCTAATGTTACAACCACATGAGGCAGGTATTAGCCAAGAGATCTGAAATGCTTGCAAGAATAAGGTCATAGAATTCACTTTTATATGCACAAGCATACCTACTCTCTGCCCCGTTGTGACTCTCCCAGACTCTATTTATTTAGAGGTACCCTGGCCATCTAGTTTAGCAGCTTTTGTCTGTATATCACTGGAGGAAAAAAAATAAAAGAATGCTAATCCCTATGCTAAAAAAAACAAAAACAAAAACACATAAAGAAAGGAAGAAAATCAGACTGTAGGGCCTATCTTTTAACAATACCAACAATAACTAAACGTATTGGGCCTAGAATCAAAACAATCTGAATCGGAGTCCTAGTTTACTGTGAGTTTGGAATATTTTCTAAACCTAAAAGTTCAAACTACTACACTTTGAATTACAGTAAGTGAATACCTAGTTAAGAAAGAATTTTAGAATAATTTAATCGAGATAATACATGAAAATACATACCAGAACATATTCATTGAAAAAACATGTAATTTACTTGTATAAGACACTGTTGTATGAGTTTTATCTATGGCATAAAACTCTAGTTTTTCAGATGATAAAGATTAGATAACTAGTTCTCAAAGCTAATGAATGGGATTGTGATTCAAATTCAGGCAGTAGAGTCTAGAATTTACATCCTTGACCTCTACTTTCAGTAAAGTGTAATCCCTGTCTATCTCTTTGGATACATTTCTCCTGACAGGAAGCAAAGGTTTTCATTCATGTCACAGTCCTCATACAAAATTTATAATAAACGATGAACACAGCTACTATTACCTCAAATTCTTCTATGACAATTCATAACTCCCATGGAATTCTAATTTTTTTCATCCTTCTCTAGAATGGCCTAACAAAGTTTAATAGGGCTCCAAGTGACTCTAAGATTCCCCCACCCCACTACCCCCAGCACTGAAAATATCTTCAGTTTGACACCAGGCACTTGTGAACCACTTATGCCATTTCAGGGAAACCATAAAGGACCTTGGAAGAACTAATTAAGCCAAAACCCATTAACCTCTCTTTGTATGGGTTTTGGTGGCTCACAGAACTTATGATCCAAGATGTCTAATAGACTTCACTTGCACCTCTAAGAACATTCTATAACTCTGGAAGTATCTATTTATATATTATTGGGCTTGTTTGTTTGTTTTCTTTCAATGGGTAGGATAATAAAGGGCAAGGAGAGAATGGAGAAAAGGGTGGTGGGAGAGAGGGAGATACAGACAAGTAGATTCAATACATAACTTTTAAATTTATACAAATTGGTGTTTTTGTAAATATCAGGAGACCATTAGGCCTATTTTATCCTTTCTAATACTAAATCCCATACCTTGACATTATAAGACATCATAACATCATTTCAACGATTACCAGAAAACTGTAATCTCAAAAATATTTGTTTACTTGATAGATACCAAAATCTCAAAAGGAGGCAAATTTGTTTCTCCATTCTTTTACATAGCTACAAAGACTCTCTGGATTTATTCCGTCTATTGTTTGGATTATCTAGAAGATATTCTAGTCTTTCAAATCTTCCCTCCAAACCAACTCCCATTTTCTTTTACAATATTGAAATTTGTGTTTTAGCTATCAGCCTATAGCAAAGGATGTTATTGTAATAAATAACCCTTGTAACACCTGTCACTGGGTTTATTTGTGAAAATGCATTAGAGAATGTCAATTATTTTATTGAACAAAGTTATGTTTTGCCAGGAGTATGGTTATTTGCACGTAATTTCATGAAAATAAAAAGGTCTTATAACTATTTTAATTATTTGTCACAATAAATCTTAAACACTGTATGAAATACATAAGCCATTATCATCACAATCATATTAAGTATTTATTGAACACTTACTATATTCTAGATGCACGTGTATATGCTTTAGGGAACATATATATATTTTTATGCAATCTCTGTGAGGCAAGTGCTAATACATCGGTATATATTTGAGACAAATGAAGCTTAGAGAATTAAAGTAATCTGTCCAAAGTCAGGTAAATTTGCAAAAAGGAATACAAACCTAATTTAATTTAACTCCAAATTTGTGCTCTTACATACAATATAAAGTTACACAGCACTGCATACAATTTTTCTGGTAAATTCACTCATACTTTTCCACCTCCATTTTTCATTTATTCTGTTTATCACCTAACTCAAATATTCCATCTTAGTGAATTATATTTTTTCCTCTCTATTTATGCATAAATCGATATGCTTATACATATCAGTAAAAGCACTAAATATAAGGAGATTCAAAGAAGAATATAAACCAATAATATATAAGAAATGGAAAGCTATTTATCAATAATATATAGGAAGTGATTAATGGTGGGGAGGTTGCTGGTACAGAAGAACAATCAATCAATCAAATAAATAAATAAATAAATAAATAATAAATTTAATTAAAGTAATGACCAAAAAAAAAAAATACATCTTCAAAGTATCCCTTGCTATACAGAATAACTCAAACACAATTTAAATTGCAGCACTATATTTACAAAAAATGTTACTCCATTTTGTAAACCAGCACTAAAATAACCAGCTACTGAAATCCAGTAGGGTATTTGGCCATTAGGACATTTCGTGCTCAATTAAATTATGGGTTTTAACTAGTCACAGACCTTAACTTTCATACTTGCATAAAGTTTATTTTCAGTTTCTTTGTTAGATTTTTAAGAATAAAATATTTCAATATTCATAATAGGAATAAATATGTAATTAATTAGAAGTGATTGTTAAATTTTAGCAAATTGTATCTCTATTGAAATAAAAAATCTAAATAATAACACGTCATTGAGACAACAGTTTAAATTTTATTTAAGCTTTTGGCCTTAAAAATGTTTCTTTGACAAAGTTTTCTCAATTCTTTTTTTCCCCCTACTAATGCTAAGGGAACAAGGCTTTCATTCTTACTAAAAGTACACTTTTTTTAAAGATATTCAACAGTTACTCATAAAATTATGTAAACATTTTTGTGGTGCGGTAAGTAATTCTATGTTGTTTTCCCTGAACACATTTAATTATAAGCACCATAAGACATGAGAAATTTGAACTAAATTTATAGCTAGAGATTGAAAATTTCATTTAATTAGGAATAAGAGAGATATTAACCTTTTCAACTAGGATTTTTGCTTATAGATTAAAAAATGGCTGAAGATAATGAAGCAGGAGGGAGAATGAGATGCATGAATTTTATAAATGGCTTGTGAATGGTGTGGCTTTCTGGGGTGAGTTTTTTTGTTTTGTTGTTTGTTTGTTTGTTTGTTTGTTTTGTCTTTTTAGGGCCACAACCGTGGCATATGGAAGTTCCCAGGCTAGGGGTTGAAAGTTGAATCAGAGCTGCAGTTGCTGACCTACTGCACCAGAGTCACAGCAACCAGGATCTGAGCCACATCTGCGACCTACACCACAGTTCACAGCAACACCGGATCCTTAACCCACTGATCAAGGCCAGGGAATGAACCCACGTGCTCATGAATACTAGTCGGGGACAATGAGCCAGGACAGGAACTCTGTGAGGTGCATTATTTAGTTAACTTCTCAGATCACATCTGCTGTCTGGTAACCTTTTAAATAAACTAATTTATTACAACAATAATGATAATATTATCTGTATCTAATCAGAACAGCTCACAAATGTAGGGAGGATGCTGAGAGAACAAGTTTTAGGCTACTCAGTTCATGTTTTAATGTGAGCTTTGTTCATTTGAACTATAAAAGAAAGACAGAAAATTTACTACCTAGCAAAATGGCCAAAGGAGGCTGTTATAAATATCTGAAGCTCGTTTGAATACAATTTATGTCCCTTCATTAATTAATTTACTTATTAACATTAGGTAGTAGGTAAAATTGTACAAAATGAGAAAAATCTAAAATTATTAATGGAAAAATGAGGGGAAAGTGTTCTTAGAACATCCATTTATCCAGTGCTCAGAGGATTGGGCTTTTTTTTAGTCTCTTCTGTATACTATTTAATTTAATCTCCCAATAACTCTACAAAGTGTAATAATGTGATGCATACTTTTGTGTGTGTGTGTGTGTGTGTGTCTTTTTGGCTTTTCTTGAGCTGCTCCCACGGCATATGGAGGTTCCCAGGCTAGGGGTCTAATTGGATCTGTAGCCACCAGCCTACGCCAGAGCCACAGCAACATGGGATATGAGCCGTGTCTGTGACCCACATCACAGCTCAGGGCAACACCGGATCCTTAACCCACTGACAAGGGCAGGGATCGAACCTGCAACCTCATGGTTCTAGTTGGATTCATTAACCACTGCGCCACGAAGAGAACTCTGCTGATGCTACTTTTAAAAGAGAAACCACAGCCACAATGTTCAAAGATGAGACAACTAGTGAGGCATAGAGAATAGGGGTCTTGACTCAGGCCGTGTAAGTCAACTACCAGGCAATGCAACCTCTTTGCATCTGCATCATCATTTTAAATAATGATGCTCTTTTTTGATATTCACATACATTCAGCCTTCCTTTAGAATTATCACTAAAGCTTCACATTCCCATAACATTCTTAATTTCAGTGTACAAGTTGTCAATTAGGTAACTTACTAAAAAGTCAAACCACAAGGCTAACTAGCATATGAAGGGACAGTCATATTTATTAGTAATAAAGAAAAATGTGAATTGACAGAAAAAGAGATAAAGCACACACTTTACAGATTTTACACTTGTTTGCAAAAACTTAGAAAAGTGGATAATTCTATTTATCTGTGGAAATGTTGATACATACAAACATTTATGTAGCTATCAGGAATGCCAACAGGTGCCATAATTTTAGCAAGTGGTATGACAATAGGCAAGCTAAAAATGAAATAATCCCATACCCTGTCCGACCGCCCAGTCGGGGCCAAGGATCCTCACCTATGAACAAGAAATTCCACCATATATATATATATATTTTTTTTTTTCCCTCTCACATAGATCTTGTAGGGGCTGTGCACAAAAATATTCCTTGCAATATCTTTGTGATATGTATTTAGTGTATGGTAAGAATCTAAATATCTATTACTAAGAAGGACACTAGGTAAAATTTAGAGGATAAACATCATAGTATACAATGAAGTTAAAAGTAATTGACTAAACAAAAGTTTAATCACATGGTTTGAACTTTAAAAATATGTCTCAATGAAATGAGACAAAAATGAGATATATACCATTTAACTTGATATGTGCTAAAAACATATATTACTAAACACATCTTATGTGAGCAAATGAGGTCTACCCAAGTGGTTCTCAGTAAGATGAGATCAATAGGAGAACTACATGTGAATAAAATCAAATTAATAATCAAGATAGGGTTCATGTGGGTGCTTATCCACTGTTCCAAGAACAGAGGACTATGATTAAATTAATCTTCTGCACTGTGACCTAATTGGACTGGGCACGTAGGATGGAAAGATAGGAATATTTAATTAATTTCTTATTCAGCAATCTCTCTTTTATTCACATATTTTAACATGCTATTCATTCTGTGGGTGAGTATACATACATCATAACCGATTTCCCCAGAGAAAATATTTTTTTCTTTCTTTCAAGTTAGTAAGAGAAGATATTCTTACACATTCACATGAATTTGGATTGTTGTAGTCTGTATTATTTGAAACCTAAGATTTGTTTTATGCCACTGGACAGATGGCATCTTTGTATGGGACTACCTGTTGGGCTGAACACAAGTCAATTTCTGAGCCAAGATACATAAATACTTTATCTCCTTAGGGAACCCATCATTTTGCTTCTCTGTTTATACAGTTTGTTAATGATCTGCCTACTAGCTGTTTTGGCATGAACATAGTTCTTCATACAGGCAACCATATTGTTTCATAACAGATTGTCTGACATTTTCAAGATGAACTCCAGCAGTACACTCTCGGATCTTTTGAATTTATATTTTAAATAGAAGTTACTGCAATTATGCTTTTCTTTTAATGAGTTTTGAAAGGGCTTCCTTCTACTTATTTTGTCTACTCTTTTAAAAAACAGACCATTAAATACATAACTGACAGTTTAAAGTATCTAACTTAGTTGTGGTGTATAACCATAATTTTAGATAATCACGTATTTTTGGAATATAAGAAGCTATCACTTAAACACAAAAATAACTTTGCCATTTCCACTAATTTACCTGTTTTTGCTACTCTAACTGCTCAGAGTCAACTATTTTAGATTGACATAAAAGATGTATCAGTTACCAGAAATCTGAAAATTACTTCATAGACAGACTTGAGAAATGTAAGAAAAAAGTAAATTTTACTGTTGTTGAACCTAATTCTTATTATTTTTCTACTAGATACCTTAGACCATATCTCATTATTATGCTTTTGTTCAGGAGAGATAATCTATCTAGAATGGATTAGTGTTCCTTTGTCTTTCAATGGATTAATTTTTCCCTTCTTTCATTGTTTTTCTCAACTGTACACCAGCTACTGACCAGAGTAGTTTCAATCTTGTTGACATTATTATAGTCCACTTCTCACCCTCCAAAATTTTGAACAGGTATTCTCCTCTCAGAATCACAAACTTCCTTTCTTCCGATTTCCCCAAACTTATTTAAATAGTTGCTGAACTTCCCACTTCTGACCACACTCTCTATTCATCCAGATTGGGGTCACTTCATTATACACTAAAACTTTGGGAACCCTTATCATTTTTGTCATGTTTTATTAAAACTAATCTCCAATGCAGAATCCTTTTTATCATTCACATTCCTGATTATATATACACACAAACACATGTATACATACAGATAAAATGTTATATACACACATATTTAAATATTAATATTTTCTAAAAAGTATATATGCTCAAAGAATAATTTGGAAAAACAGACTGCACAGGGAAGATATTTCTTTAAAAAATTACAAATCCAACACAAATATAAAAACCACTATCATTTAAAAATTTTGATTTTTGATAGTAGAGTCTTTTTTTCCCATAATGTACAGAAATGACACCAAATGCATGGGACAATTATACTTTATTTTGATTATTTATTTATTTACTCAATGAATTTATTACATTTATAGTTGTACAATGATCATCACAATCCATTTTTATAGGATTTCCATCCCATAACCCCAGTGTATCCCCCCAACTTCCAAATTGTCTCCTTTGGAGACCATAAGTTTTTCAAAGTCTATGAGTCCGTATGTGTTCTAAAAATAAATAATAATAAAAAAAATAACCTCAAAGCTAGACTAAACAAGAAGAAAAGAGAAAGGACTCAAATCAATAAAATTAGAAATGAAAAAGGAGAAGTAACAACGGACATAACAGAAATACAAAGGATCATAAGAGACTACTATATATGCTAATAAAATGGAAAACCTAGAAGAAATGGACAAATTCTTAGAAAGGTACAATCTTCCAAGACTAAACCAAGATGAAATAGAAAAGATGAATGGACCAATCACAAGAACTGAAATTGAAACTGTGGTTTAAAAACTTCCAACAAACAAAAGTCCAGGACCAGATGGCTTCACAGGTGAATTCTATCAAACATTTAGAGTTGAGCTAACACCTCTCCTTCTGAAACTATTCCAAAAAATTGCAGAGGAAGGGATACTCCCAAACTCATTTTATGAGGCTGCCATCACCCTGATACCAAAACCAGACAAAGATACCACAGAAAAAGAAAACTACAGGCCAATTTCACTGATGAACATCGATGCAAAAATCCTCAACAAAATACTAGCAAACCACATCCAACAATGCATTCAAAGGATTGTACCTCATGATCCAGTGGGATTTATCCCAGGGATGCAAGGGTTCTTCAATATCAACAAATCCATCAGTGTGATACACCATATTCACAAACTGAAGAATAAAAACCGTATGATCCTCTCAATAGATCCAGAAAATGCCTTTGACAAAATCCAACACCATTTCTGATAAAAACCCTTCAGAAAGTGGGCATAGAGGGAAGCTACCTCAACATGATAAAGGCCATATATGACAAACCCACAGCGAACATCATTCTCAATGGTGAAAAGCTGAAAGAATTCCCTCTGAGATCAGGAACAAGACAAGGATGTCCACTCTAGCCACTACTCTTCAGCATCGTTTTGGAAGTCCTAGCCACCACAATCAGAGAAGTAAAAGAGATAAAAGGAATCCAACTTGGAAAGGAAGAAGTAAAACTATCACTATTTGCAGATGACATGATACCTTACCTAGAGAATCCCAAAGACTCTACCAGAAAACTGTTAAGAGCTCATCCATGAGTTTGGCAAAGTCGCAGGATACAAAATTAATACACAGAAATCGATGGCATTTCTATACATTAACAATGAAAGATCAGAAAGAGAAATTAGGGAAGCAATCCCATTTACCATCGCATCCAAAGGAATAAAATACCTAGGAGTTAACCTACCTAACGAGACAAAAGACCTGTACTCTGAAAACTATAGGACACTGATGAAAGAAAACAAAGATGACACCAATAGATGGAAAGATATACCATGCTCATGGGTTGGAAGAGTTAATATTATCAAAATGACTATACTATCTAAGGCAATATACAGATGCAATGCAATCCCTATCAAATTACCAAGGACATTTTTCACAGAACTCGAACAAAATATTTTAAAGTTTGTTTGGAAGCACAAAAGACCCAGAATAGCCAAAGACATACTGAACAAGAAAAGTGGAGCTGGAGGAATCAGGCTATCAGACTGCAGACCATACTACAAAGCAGCAGTCATCAAAACCGTATGGTACTGGCACAAAGACAGACATATACATCAGTGGAACAGGATAGAAAGCCTGGAATTAAACCCACCCACCTACAGCCAACTAATCTATGACAAAGGAGGCAAGAATATACAATGGAGAAAGGACAGCTTGTTCAGTAAGTGGTGCTGGGAAAACTGGACAGCCACATGGAAGAGTGAAATTAGAACACCCCCTAACACCATACACAAAAATCAACTCCAAATGGAGTAAAGACCTAGATATAAGACCAGACACTATCAAACTCTTCGAGGAAAACATAGACCAAACACTCTCTGACATCAACGACAGCAACATCTTCTCAGATCCACCTCTTAGAGTAATGATGGTAAAAACAAAAATAAACAAATGGGACCTAATCAAACTTAAAGTTTCTGCACAGCAAAGGACACCCTAAACAACATGAAAAGACAACCCACAGAATGGGAGAAAATCTTTGCAAATGAAGCGACTGACAAGGGATTCATCTCCAAAATTCATACACAGCTCCATAGCAAAAAAACAAACAAGCCTATCAAAAAATGGGCAGAATATCTCAACTGACAGTTCTCCAAAGAAGAGATACAGATTGCCAAAAAATACATGAAAAGATGTTCAACATCATGCATTATTAGAGAAATGCAAATCAAAACACTATGAGGTACCACCTTACACCAGCCAGAATGGCCATCATCCAAAAGTCTACAAACAATAAGTGCTATAGAGGATGTGGAGAAAAAGGAACCCTATTACACTGTTGGTGGGATTGTAAATTGGTGCAACCACTGTGGAAAGCAGTATGGAGATTCCTCAGAAAACTAAAACTAGAACTACCATTTGATCCAGCAATCCCACTCCTGGGCATCTATCCAGAGAAAACCATGACTGGCAAAGACACATGTACTCCAGTGTTCATTGCAGCACTATTTGCAATAGCCAGAACATAGAAACAACCTAAATGTCCATTGACAGAGGAGTGGATCAAGATGTAGTACATATACTCAATGGAATATTACTCAGCCATTAAAAGGAACAAAATACCAGCATTTTAGCAACATGGATGGACATTGAAATTATGCTAAGTGAAGTCAGCCATACAATGAGCCCCCAACATCAAATGCTTTAACTGACATGTGGAATCTGAAAAAAGGACAGACTGAACTTTGCAGAACAGATGCTGACTCAGAGACATTGAAAAACTTATGGTTTCCAGAGGAGACAGTTTTGGGGGTGGGGATGTGCTTGTGCTGTGGGATGGAAATCCTGTGAAATTGAATAGTTATGATCATTATACAACTACAAATGTGATAAATTCATTTGAGTAAAAAAAAAAAAAAGATAAAAGCCAAAAAAAAGAAACTTTGTTTTTATCTTCAACCAAATTATTCCACTGTCGAAAAATTTTCATGTTTACATATAAACATAGAAGACATAAAGGGCATCAGGATGAAAAAGCACCTTTAATTTCTCAGAGATTCACTACTTACTCTTCCAAGTCCACAAGTACATCTTGAGTGGCAGCCAAATCTATTCATTTTAGGGTATCATAACATAATACCATGTTGTCTAGTTCTAAGAGTTGTAAACAGTTGTCATGTTTAGAAGCTAGTTAGATTAACTGCCTTCCATCAGTGAGACTAGCTTCATTACTAGCATTTGTCTAGTATGCTTTTCTTATTGCTGTTTATACTTTGTGCTTTAATTTTTCTAATTTTTTTCATTTTTTAAATTTTTATTGAAGTATGGTTGATTTACAATGTTGTGATAATTTATGCTGTACAACAAAGTGATTCAGGTATACGTGTTTACACATTCATTCTTTTTCAGATTCTACCCAATATTCTGTGGCATTCCATATAGGAAAAGAATGATATATTATTAAAATAATATTCTCTTTGAATTTGCCTCAATTCTTTCATGTTATTATAAAGTTTTAGAAAAGTTTACATGTGGTATAAAACATTTTTATTATAATATTTTCTAGCTCTTTCATATGTTTATTTTATAAATAAATCCAAAGTATATTTACTCCTACTTTCCCTATTTATTACCTATTTCTATGTGACTACTACTTGACAAGGATTATAACATTTAATCCTTACAATATTGAGTTAAGAAATGTTTTTCATTTTGTTGAGGAATAAACAGCATCCTTTGAAAAATTATTTCACCTGATGTTATACAACTAATAATTACTTGAGGTAGGAATTGAACACTGTAAAATCTCAAATAAGTGAACACATTCCAAGCATCTTATAGATAAATATATCTAAAATAAAAATCTTCTTTATCCTATGCTATTCTCCTCTAGCCCACATTTCTCCATGCCTACAAGAGAAAATACAGGATCCTTGACATGGCTGAGAAAACTTTCCTCATCTAGTCATGATCTACTTTTACAAGTTCATGTGCTTGCTCTTTCTGTCTCTCACTCCATAATCTGTCCCATGTAACAATACCTCACTTTCACATGACACTGATAACACAAGCTTTTCATTTTTTTTTTTTTGCTAATTCTCTGTCAGGAAACACCAACTAATTTCACTTAGATAACTCATAATTCTTCTCAGGAGAGCCCTAGAATCAGCTCTTCTAGGAAGCCTTACCTGACCCCTCAATTCGGACAATATTCATACTCCATGCTTCTATATATAATCCTTCATTAATATTTGGCACCTCATATATAATTTTTCTACAGAACAGATTGCAAGAAACCTCAGGTAGCAGTGCTACTGACTCTTGTTTTATCCCAACAGATGATATATGGTGGGCACACAATACAAGCTAGTTCAACTAAGCTGAACTGAGAAACCGTTATGTCAAAAATCATACTCTTTGGATAAATCTCCACAAAATGTGTACCTACCAGTGTCTACAAATGTTATTCAATTGACTTCATCTTAAGTAGTCTAATTCTCTTAATGTGAATTGTGATTCCCAGCAATGGAAACTCCCATCTTTCACCAACCTTGAAATCTCAGTGACTAGATGTCAAGAGGAATAGAGTATCTCCTATAATCACAAGTTCCTCACAGATCAAAAGTCATATCTGATTTGCTTTTCAGTGTTGATATGAATAGGGAGTGAACTCAACTAACCAAACAAACACTCTTTGTTAAACATTCTTGGCCAACTAATGGATTAATTTTTTTTAATTTTTTTTTGTCTTTTTAGGTCTGCACCCGCAGCATATGGAGGGTACCAGGCTAGGGGTTGAATGGGACCTGTAGCTGCCAGCCTACACCACAGCCACAGCAACATGGGATCCAAGCTGTGTCTGTGACCTACACCACAGCTCACAGCAAAACTGGATCCTTAACCCACTGAGTGAGGCCAGGGATTGAACCTGCTTCCTCATGGATGCTAGTCAAATTTGTTTCTGCTGAGCCACGACAGGAACTCCTAAATCTTTTTTTTTTTTTAATTAAAGTATGGTTGATTTATAATGTTGTGCCAATGTCTGTTGTACATTAAAGTGACCCAGTTTAATGTTATTTTTCTTATATTATCTTCCATTATGGTCTATCCCAAGAGATTGGATATAGTTCCCTGTTCTGTACAGTAGGGCTTCATTTCTTATCCATTTGAAATGTAATAGTTTGAATCTATGAATCCCAAACTCCCAGCCCACTCCCCAAAGCCCAACCTCTGTCCTTTGGAAACCATAAGTTTTAAAAGTCTGTGAGTCAGTATCTGTTCTGCAAAGAAGTTCATTGTGTGCCTTTTTTTAGATTCCACATGTAAGTGAATAGCAGCTAAATATTGAATAGCAGTGGTGGGAGCAAACATCCTTGTCTTGTTCCTGATCTCAGCGGGAATTCTTTGAGCTTTTCACCATTGAGAATGATATTAGCTGTGGGTTTGTCAAATATGGCCTTTATCATGTTGAGGTAGGTTTGCTCTATGCCCACTCTCTGGAAGGTTTTTATCACAAACGGGTGTACCATATCTCATAATCCATTCATCTGTCAATGGACCTTTAAATTGTTTCCATGTCTTGCCTATTGGGAATAGTGCTACAATGAACATAGTATTTCATGTATCTTTTTGAATTAAAGTTTTTTCTGGTTATTTGCCTAGGAGTGGGATTGCTGAATCATATGGTAGTTATATATTTAGTTTTGTGAGGATCCTCCATACTGTTTCCCATAGTGGTTGTACCAATTCACATTCCTACCAACAGTGTAAGAAGATTCCCTTTTCAGCACATCCTCTCCAGCATTTTTTACTTGTAGACTTATTAATGATGGTCATTAATGGATTCTTGATTATTCTTAGTGGATTTTAGTGTCAATAGAGTATTGGACTTATACTTCATAGATTTATAAACAATCAAATTGTTATGAATTTTGACCATTTTTATTTGTAGTAAATAGGAATATGTAAACAATTCGGACATTTGTTTGTAGAAGAAAGTGTGAAACATAAAAATGATCCTATTTGGGGCTCACTTTTAGCATTCACATATAATCTTTGGGATAAGATAAATAGGACAAATGAATACTACAAATTTATTATTTATATGATACCATTACACTCAACAATCATTCATTTAAACCTAGCACTCAAGAGGAAAACAAATCTTTAACAAATAAGTAAGTTAGTATATTATGTTTTCCCTAAAAATCATATCAGCTCTCACTCAGAACACAGCTGCAAAATAGTAATCCTCTTTATTGTCAAGAACTTTATAGCAGTAAATTATTTTGTGAAAACTAAAGACAAAAATCTTTTGCTTCCCAGAGACTAAAATATCAGTGCTTCCGGTGCAGCCATGTAGAATGCAACTAGCAGTTACTAATCTGCCATTTCTCATACAGAACCTCTTATCCCCTCTGTGATTCTATAATTAATTAAAATAACATTACTTAATTCAGAGTGAATAATGCCAAATTCTCTTAAAACTCAACTCTTTCTTCTTACCCTAAAAAGTCAGATAAAACTGACTGAATACATTTATTAAATACCTAACTCAAGAACACAACATCATTCTTCACACAAAGTGCAAGAAACAGTTTTATTCCTGTTTGTGGAACTTAACCTTCTGCAAAAGTAATTAGGTCTATAATTAAAAAGCTATTTGGAATGATTAAAACTCTGTTATCTTCTGGCATTTAAAGACAAATGCAAATGTCAGAAAGGATGAATTCATTAAAAATTTCTATTTAAGAGGAAAAAATTGTGAATGTAGGCAATTATTTATTAAAATGTTACGGTTTCAGGGAAGGTTTGATCTGCAAAGAGAAAGATGGAAGGTACCCTTCTATGGCATTGAATATAGTAATCAGCTGCTATTCACAGGTATTTATTCAGGGTTATTTTATCCTAATAGCTCATAATGTCACAGTGTTATTTCAAAAGTGATGTATGTCTTCTGAGAGATTTTTTTCAATAACTTAGAAATTGTTAACCTATCTAGTTCTGATTAAGTTTGGTAACCCATCTGGCAAACCATTGGATGTTATCAATCTGTATTTTCAAGCTATGAATTCAAAGGCTAATGGTCATTTCTTCTTGCCTCCAAAAATTAATAAAATTTATGTGAAGAGTTTTTGAGGGAATAGAGGACTCTTGGGCTACATACTGTTGAATGATCATTTCTTGAATGAATGTGATTTAGGAGCAGTTTGTTGATGGCCATGGTCAAGAGTTTTGCATTCTTTTAAATAAATTCATGAACAGGTAAAATTAACTTCTAGTGGTAGATTTATTTTATTTGATCATGTTTTATATATGATGATTTTAAAATAATACCCCCCTTTTTTTTCTTTTAGGGCCGCATTTGTGGTATGTGGAAGTTCATGGACTATGGGTTGATTTGGAGCTGCAGCTGCTGGCCTACACCACAGCCATAGCCACAGCAAAACCAAATCTACCATATCTGTGACCTATACTGCACCTTACATCAATGCCAGATTTTTAACCCACTGAGAGGGACCAGAAATCAAACCCACATTCTCACAGACACTACGTCAGGTTCTTAGTCTGCCAAGCCACAGTGGGAACTCTAAAATCATACCTTTTCTATGTCTTTAGCATTTATATCCTCACATAAATACAAGAAAATAGATACCTAAAGAAATAAATTTTCAGAAGACATGTTGTGAAATAAAGACAATAAGTTAATTTTTGCCAAACACATTATTTAAAACCAGCCAACCAAACAAAAAACAAACCTAAACTGTTTTTATTAAGTATTATTCTAGATGGAGAGATTAAATAAAAATAATAAAAACTAAAGCCTATGATGGCTGGTTGAAAAGGATAAACACTGTGTTTATTTAGGCATCACTGGCATTTTTACCAAGCCAAGAGAGAGTTAGACAAGTATTATTGAATGAAATATTAGTCTTTAACTTTAGAATAAGAGTCTTTCCTCTAATTTGATATATGATCTTTATGATTTCATGATATCAATTTCCTATCATTTAAAAAGTTGATGTCAGAGTTCCCATCGTGGCTCAGTGGTTAATGAATCCGACTAGGAACCATGAGGTTGTGGGTTCGATCCCTGGCCTTGCTCAGTGGGTTAAGGATCTGGCATTGCCGTGAGCTGTGGTGTAGGTTGCAGATGAGGCTCGGATCCAGTGTTGCTGTGGCTGTGGTGTAGGCCGGCAGCTACAGCTCCTATTCAACCCCTAGCCTGAGAACCTCCATAAGCCGCAGGTGAGGCCCTGGAAAAGGCAAAAAGACAACAACAACAAAAAAAAGTTAATGTAGCCTGGGATTTCCTGTTGTGGCTCAGTGATTAACGAGTCTGACTAGGAACCATGTGGTGGCAGGTTCGATTCCTGGCCTTGCTCAGTGTGTTAAGGATCCAGCGTTGCCATGAGCTGTGGTGTAGGTCACAGATGAGGCTCGGATCTGGTGTTGCTGTGGCTCTGGCGTAGGCTGGTGGCTACAGCTCCAATTAGACTCTTAGCCTGGGAACCTCCACATGCCAGTGTGGCCCTGGCAAAGACCAAAAAAAAGTTAATGTAGCCTAACTACTAAAGCTATATAATGCATAGGGTACCATGGGGCTTTGACTTCTCAATATTTTTCAAGCCTAGAATAAAACCGATCATCTTTTAAAAAATACAATAATGTGGTCCATAGGCCAGTCATTTTCAGTGGTGTGATCACGGAGAACTTCAGATGCTTGGTTTTAATGAGACTTTATGCTTTTAATTTATCATTTATCCTTTTATTGGTGTAAGGAAAGGAACCTTCAATAGATGACACAAAACTGATGAAAAGCCTATATCAGATTAGGAGTCAAGGGATAGGACAAAGAAATCGTCTTATAAAACTGTGATAATGATATGGGATCATTCAAATGAAAAATAATGGAAATATGAAAAAGTTGCAAAGCATGGATTTGAATTTCCTGACTGACTATATTGCTAGAAATAGATTATCCAGTTTGGAAAAAATAAAAAAGAAAAGATCTCAAGAGGACATTTTAAACATGTAATATTCACCTAATAATATGTGCTCACTTTTAGCATACATCCTTTATTTTATACCTAAGTATTAATAATGAAGAAAATGCTCTGAGTGTACAAAATGTAGATATAATTTTATTTTTACCTCAGACTTATTCAGTAGCAAAGGTTCACCTGGTGAGCAGTTCTATGAATGGATGGCGTCTAGGCATGTCTACAATCTGCACATATAATTTATTTATTTCAAATAATGCACCCAGATGATAAACCCTAAAACTCAAGAAATATATGAAGGCCTTTAATAAAACATGTCATATACATATATTTATATTTTTTTAATTGAGGATTTATCCAGGTGAAAATTTCAGTGAATGTAAAGAACATAGGAAGCCCTTTCCATAAGACCTATGACTTACTCAACATCAGGGAAAAAACAATAGTAAGAAACCATATGAATATAAGGAATGTGGAAAGATATTTATGAAGGATTTACATCTTTCTGAACATCCCATTAGTGGTACTGGTGAGAAACCTTTCAAATGTGAGCACTATGGGTAATGTGAAAGGAAATTTTATGAATGTTAGGTATATGGAAAAAGTTCTGTTATAGGGAGTTCCTGTGTGACTCAGCAGGTTACAAACCTGACCAGGATCCATGAGGGTGCCTGTTTGATTTCTGGCCTTGCTTAGTGGGTTAAGGATCCACTGTTGCTGTGTGCTGTGGTGTAGGTCACAGATGTGGCTTGGATCCTGTGTTGCTGTGGCTCTAGCATAGGCTGGCAGCTGCAGCCACAGGCATGGCTCTAAAAATAGAAAATAAAGTAAAATTCTGTTTAACTTAAAACATTATCAGAGAGTTCATCCCAGTGAGGAATTATGGGAATTATGTAAATTAATGCTGTAGTTATAAGGCCTTTATGTATAGCTTTCAGCTATCTCTGTATCAGGGAATCTATGCTAATTAGAAACCCTATAAATTGAAACACTGTGAAAAAATCACTCTTTTTGTGGTAAGATCAAGGGACAAATGGAAAGAGGTAAAAAAGAACAAACATTCCACAAAAAAATTATTACGGAAAGACCTATTTCAAAAGGTCATATCTTACTTGATGAGAAAGCACTTTCATCTTCCTTTAACAGTTTATTATTTTTTTCTTTAACATTTTAAAGGCACTTGTGTGTGTGTGTGTGTGTATATAACTCAGTGAATTTCACTTTGATTCTAATATTCCATAATAGTTTTAGGTAAGACTTATATCTAGTTCATGTTTATTTCATTATTCACTAATCACAGTAAAAATTGTGACTCTATGCTAATTTCAGCAAAATTGTTTCTATTTTCAACATTTACTTCCTTTCCTATTTTTATCTCTGATGTACCACATTCTTACTTCAATTAGTTTTTGCTTTGGCATAATCTCATTTGTAATTTTGATTAAATATCTGTAAGTACCTATAATTATTTTGTGTTGCACCAAATTTATATATATATATTTATAATATATAATATTATATGTAATGAAAAATATGTAATATTTGTCATAAAACTATGACCACATAGGATTTATCCTAAGTATGTAAGATTTAAAATGATCCATTTACTTCAACAGACTATCATATCAATAAACATGTAAAATGTATTTGACAAAATCCACAATCTGTTCATGATAAAAACTCTTAATAAACTGGGAATAGAGGGGGGCTTCTTACACTTCATTAAGACTATCTACCAAAATCTACAGTTAACATTATGCTTAATGGCAAGAAGCTCAAAGTTTTCCCACTAAGATGAGGAACAAAGTAAGGATATCACCTCTCACCACTGCTTTTCAACATGGTACTGGAAGTCCTAGCTAATGGAATTAGACAAGAAAGGGAAATGGAAGATATAAATTTGAGATGGAAGATAGAAAACTGTCCTTGTTCACAGATGACAGAACTGTCTCTGTAAAATTGAAAAGAATTGGCAAAATTGCTCCTGAAACTAATAGGAGATTATATCAGGGTGGCAGAATACAAGGATAACATACAAAAAAGTCAATTGCTTTCCTATAAATCTGCAGGGAAAATTAGAGTTTGAAATAAAAATATAATACCATTTATATTAGCACCGCCAAAAATAAAATACTTCAGAATAAATCTGATAAAATATACACAAGATCTGTGTGAAGAAATCTGCAAAGATCCAATGAACAAAGTCAAAGAAGAATCAAATGAAAGAAGATCTACCTCCATATTCATGATAGGAAGACTCAATATTGTGAAAATGTTAATGCTTCCCAACTGAGATAAGCTCAATGTAATTCAAATAAAAATACCAGAATTTTGTACACATTTAATTGTATATTAACAAACTTATTCTGATGTCTGTGTAAAGGTAAAAGATGCAAAATAAGCAACACAACATTAAAGGAAAAGAAAGTTGGAGAAACAACGCTACTTGATTTGAAGATTTATCATAAAGACTTAGTAATAAATATGGTGTAATACTGGTCATAGGATAGACAAACAGATTGATGAGACAACAGAATGCCCAGAAGAAAAAAACCTACATAAATATAGTCAAGTGATCTTTGACAAAGGAACAAAAACAATAAAATGAAGCAAAGGCAGTCTTTTCAACAAAACATCTGGTACAACTGGACATCCAAAAGAAAAAAATTCTAGGCCTAGATATTACGCCTTTCACAAAATGTAAATCAAAGTAGATCACAGCTCTAAATATAAAACACAAAGCTATAAACCTCTTAAATGATAAGGTAGGAGATAAAATAGATGACCTGAGGTATGATGATTACTTTTTAGGTACAAAAAATGGCGCAATCCATGAAAGCAATAATTGAAAGAATTAACAAGCTAGAGTTCATTAAAATTAAAAACTTCTCTGTGAAAGTCAAAAAATGAGAAAAAAAATTCACATACTTTTCAAAAGCTATATTGATAAAGGACTGCTATTCAGAATATGGAAAGAACTATTAAAACTTAATGAGAAAATAAACAACCCAATGAACAAATAGATTAAAGGTCTTAACAGATATCTCTCCAAATGAGATACACAGATGGCAAGTAAGTATATGTCATCAGGAAAATGCAAATTAAAACAATGAAATATCACCTAACACCTATTAGAATGACCAAAATCCAAAATACTAACAGCACTAAATGCCTGCAAAGCTGTGGACCAATAGGAACTCTAATTCATTTCTTGTGGGAATTGAAAAATTGTACATTGGAAGATACTTGTTTCTTATAACCATGATCCTTGGCATATATCTTTGGCATATATCCAAAGATGAAAATGTATGTCTACCCAAAAACCTGCACATGGATATTTGTAACAACTTTATTCATAATTGCCAAAACTTGGAAGCAATCAAGGTGTCCTTCAGTAGGTGAATATATAAACTGTGATTGATCCATGCAATAGAATATTATTTAGTACTGGAAAAAGCTATCAAGCCATTAAAAGGCATAGAGGAATTTTAATGCATATTACTAATTAAAATAAGTTAATCTGAAAAGGTGATATGATTCCAACTATATAACATTCTGGAAAGGCAAAACTACCTAATCATTAATGTTTGCCAGGGATTGTGGGGAAGAAGAGATAAATATAAGGAGCACAAAGTGTTTTTACAGAAATGAATCTATTATGCATGATTCTATAATTATGGATACATGTCAATAAACTTTTGTCCACACCCATAGAAAGCACAACACCAGGAGCATCCTAAGGTAAACTATAGTCTTGGGTGATTATGAGATTATGATGTATCAAAATAAGCTCATCCATCTAAACATATGTACCACAATGGTAGGGATGCCGATAATGAGGAAGGCTATGAATGTTTAGGGCCAAAGGGGATATGAGGTATCTCTGTACCTTGCACTCATTTTTTTTGTGAACCCAGAACTGCCTTAAAAGTAAAGTGTATTTAAAGAAAACATTCATACCTATGTAATCATTGCTACTCTAACATTACTATTTTTCATTGAAGTAAAGCAGATTTACAATGTTATATTAGTTTTAGGTGCACGGCATAGTGATTTGATAAATTTATAGATTGCATTCTATTTAAAGTTATAAAATATTGGTTATACCCCTGTGCTGTACATTACAGCCTTGTAGTTTGTTTTACGCTTAGTAGTTTTTACATCTTAATCCCATCTCTCCCCTTGCTCCTTCCTCACTCCTCTCCCCATTTGTAACCACTAATTTGTTCTATCTATGATTGTTTCTATTTTGTTACAGTCTTTCATTTGTTTTTGTTTGTTTCTATTTTTGGTTTTTTTTTGGATTCCACATAAAATAAAAACAGTATTTCTTTTTCTCTGTCTGACTTACTAAGCATTGTACCCTCCAAGTCCATTCATGTTGTTGCAAATGGCAAAATCTCATTCTTTTCTATGGCTAACATTCTTTTGTATTTACATATACCACATCTTCTTTATTCATTCATCTGCTGATGGGCATCTTTTGTCCATTCATCTGGTGATAGACACTTGGGTTGCTTCAATATCTTTAGTTTAGCTCGTTTTTAACTTTTTGTGTAAACAGGTCCATAGTGGTAAAGTGGATCATTCAGGTTAAGCCAGCTCCTTAGATTCACAGGTGCATTGACTATATATTATTATTATTATTTGTATTTTATTTATTTTATATTGTTAATATAATAATTAGTTGAGTGTTTAAAGACTGTGTATATATCAACACTACTATATATATGTATAATTGGTAAATATGTGAACACATTGGTATATATTGAACAGTGAATAAAATTCATTTTAGCATATTTTGATCAATTGCTAATAAAGAAGTGGATGCATGGGGTGATATTTGAAGATTTTGATAGAATACAAACTGGTAGTTGCTGGATTGGAGATTGACTAAGTCACTGTTCACCTGTGAATGACAATTTCCACATTATTAAAAATAAAAAAATTAAGAAATATAACTTTTATTCAAGTTTCTAAGGCTGAAAATCTATTATTTTATTAGACACATAGTTGTTATAACTTTACATAACCACACTCAAAGAATTATTTTTTTTTAATTTAATTTGCTTTTCAGGACTGCGTTGTGGCATGTGGAAGTTCCTAGCTAGGGGATCAATAAGAGCTATAGCTGGGAGTTCCTGTCATGGTGCAGTGGTTAACGAATCCAACCAAGGACCATGAGGTTGCAGGTTTGATCCTTGGCCTTGCTCAGTGGGTTAAGAATCTGGCATTGCTGTGAGCTGTGGTGTAGGTCACAGACACGGCTCAGATCCTAAGCTGCTATGGCTCTGGCATAGGCTGGCAGCTACAGCTCTGATTAGACCCCTAGCCTGGGAACCTCCATATGCCACGAGTGTGGCCCTAAAAGGACAAAAAAAAAAAAAATCTACAGTTGCCGGTCTACACAATAGCCACAGCAACATGGGCTAGGAGCCTAGTCAGTGATCTACACCACAGCTCACAGCAATGCTGGATCTGTGACCCACTGAGCAAAGACAGAGATTGAACCCTTATCCTCATGGATACTAGTCAGATTCATTTCTGTTGCACCACAATGAGAACTCCCTCAAAGAATTCTTAGATATCTTACTTTGAAGGCTTTTTTGAGTATTTCCTCGGAGTGAAAGGACTTCAGAAATATGACACATTGTTATTCAGCTGGGACTTTTTTGTTTCTTTTTAATTTAATTTTTTTTGGATTATAGTTGATTTACAATGTTTTATTAGTTTCAGGTGTACATAAAAGTGAATCAGTCATACATATAAATATATCCATTCTTTTTCCTTATATAGATTGTTACAGACTATTGAGTAGATTTTCCTGTTCTATACAATAGATACTTGTTAATCATCTATTTCATATAGTAGTGTATATATGTTATTCCCACCCTCCCAATTCTTCCCTCCTCCTAATGGTTTCACCTATGGTAACCACAAGATTGGTTTTAAAATTATGAGTTTTATTCTGTTTTTAAAATAAGTTGTTTGTATCTTTTTTTATATTCCACATATAAGTGATATCATCTAATATTTGTCTTTCTCTGACTTACTTCAGTCAGTATGATAATCTTCTAGGTCCATCCATGTTGCTGAGAATGGCATTATTTAATTTGTTTTTATGGCTGAATAATATTCCATTCCACATCTTCTTTATCCATTCCTCTGTCCATGGACATTTAGATTGCTTCCATGTCTTGGCTATTGTAAATAGTGCTGTAGTGAACATTGGGGTGCATGTATCTTTTTGAATTTGAGTTTTCTCTGGATGTATGCCTAGGAGTGGGATTGCTGGATCATGTGATGGTTCTATATTTAGTTTTTTAAGGAACCCCCATACTGTCCTCCATAGTGGTTGCACCAATTTACATTCCCACCAAAACTGTAGAAGGGTTCTCTTTTTTCCACACCTTCTCCAGCATTAATTGTAGATTTTTGATGATGGTCGTTCTGACCAATGTGAGGTTATAACATATTGTATTCTGATTTCCATTTTTCTAATAATTGGTGATGTTGAACATGTTTTCATGTGTTTTTTGACCATTTATATGTCTTCTTCAGATAAATAGATGTTTAGATCTTTTTCCCCATTTTTTTATTGGGTTTTTTATGCTTGTAATATATAGCTCTATGAGATGCTTGTATATTTTGGAGGTTAACCCCTTGTTGGTTGCTTCGTTTGCAAACATTTTCTCCCATTCTATAGGTTAACATTTGGGGTTTTGTTTGTTTGTTTGTTCTGTTTTTCTATAGTTTCCTTTGCTGTGCTAAAGCTTTTGAGTTTAATTAGGTCCCATTCGTTTATTTTTGTTTTTATTATCCTAGGAGGTTGATTAAGCAAGATATTTCTGTGATTTATGTCAAAGGTGCTCTGCCTATGTTTTCCTCTAGGAAAGTGTCTGGCTTTATGTTTAGGTCTTTAATCCACTTTGAGTTTATTAGAGAGTGTTAGAGAATGTTCTAATTCCATTCTTTTACATGTAGCTGTCCAATTTTCCCAGCACCACTTATTAAAGAGATTATCTTTCCTCTACTGTATATTTTTGTCTGCTCTATCGTAGTTTAGGTGACCATAGGTGCTTGGTTTTTTTTTTTTTTGGGGGGGGGGCTTTCAATCCTGTTCCATTGACCTATATTTCTGCTTTTGTGCCAGTACCCTACTGTTTTGATAACTGTAGCTTTGTAGTAGAGCCTCAAGTCAGGAAGCCTGATTCCTCCAGTTCTGTTTTTCTCTTTCAATAACCTAAATAGACAAAATAAGTATACTCTGAAAACTGCAACACCCTGATGAAAGAAATCAGAGATGACACAAAGAGATGGAAAGATATACTATGCTCTTGGATTGAAAGAATTAATATTGTGGAAACAACTATACTACCCAAGGCAGTCTACAGATTCAGCACATTCTTAGCATTCAGAGTGACTGTTAGCTTCTGTTTGTCCTGGACTTCATAATATCATGGCCACTGAGTCAAAACAAGAAAGTTTCAGAGTTTCTACATCAAGTAACTTCTAAAACTGAATAATAAATTTATAGACCTCACCGAAGGATATGATCATCATCAGAAAATGGCCTGAATAAATTTATATAACATTTTGTACAGTAGTTTAAATACAGTTTATCCTTCATTTTTCAAAAAGAAGAAAAAAACTCACATTCTTTTCCTGCACTCAGTAGAATCAGTTAAATATAAATATCAGTTTATTGAAATTATTTTCTAAAAACATATAGTTAAACATTATTCTCATCATATCATGCACACAATTGTGCATTAATAATTGAGTTGTAGGAAGTTCCCATTGTGGCTCAGTGGTAACAAGCCCAACTAGTATCCATGAGGATGTGGATTCAATCCCTGGCCTTGCTCAGTGTGTTAAGGATCTGGCATTGCCATGAGCTGTGGTGTAGGTCACAGATGTGATTTGGATCCTGCATTGTTGTAGCTGTGGCATAGGATGATAGCTGCAGCTCCAATTCAACCCCTAGCCTGAGTACTTCCATATGCCACAAGTGTGGCCCTAAAAAGCAAAAAACAAAAAAACAAACAAAAATATTTGTACATGCTGTTCAAATGAACTTATTTCTAAGGAAGCATAAACCATAAAAGTCTTTTTTTCCCATTCACATAAACCAATAGGTATAATATACTGTTCTCTGGGAATGGCAGTTCATAGAGGAAGTTGTTAGCTCACAATATGGAATTGCGGGACATTTATTTCAGTTTGTGCTTAAACAAGAAAACCTAAGATAGTTAGCAGAATGTGCTGGTGAAAGATCAGTATTGTACATTAGAGTAACTCAAAATCTTTAAGACTTGGCATGAAATAGCTTCTAAGCACACTGCAATTGTAAGCTAACACACTGAAATCCATGTCTTACTCAGGTAAAATCAAAGGCAATCATATGACTAGGAGGGCATGAGACACATTCTTTCTATTAAGGAAGAGCCACAAGGAAAGAAATGTCTTTTTAGAAGATTTTATTTTGATATAAGATGGAATCTTACAGTCAGTAACTCAGTTTAAAAAGAAGTCAGTAATTACAAAAGGAATATCCCACCTGTCTGTTATTAAAATGTGACAGATACCATGATTCCTGGAAATGGCTTGTTTAGAGAAAGATTATTCAATTTTCTGGCTGAAATATGTTCATTTTTGAAGATTGTGTGGCTAAGATCAATTTACTGTACTTTGGCTTTTGACCAAAATACATCCATTAAACATTTTGTCATTTTAGTGTCCAAACTCTTCAGTTTCTAAAATCAATAAAGAGATAAGAGTGTATTAAAGAAATGTACATTTCTCTCAGCTCACAGATGGCGTACCTAAACACCTTCACTAAGTGTCCCAAAAGCAGTCATACAGAGTTGCCTCTTTGCAGTTTGGCATATCACCCAGTTATTTGTGGCCAGGAAAGAGTGATGCTTTTCTGTGCTACAGTAGAATTTATTTAACACAGAATAAACAGTGATATCAAACTCTCTGCAGTGAGCAAAGACAGAGGATAAAGTCTTTTCATCATTTCAATGAAAGAAAAAAAAACTTCCATTTGTCATTTTTTTAGTATTCTATATAGCAAAAGACAAAGATAAGATGAGATGAGAACAAATGATGAAGGATTAATGAACTCAAATATGAGCATAACTACAGAGTTCCTTGGTGGTTCAGTGGGTTAAGGATTTGGCATTGTCATTGCTATAGCTTGGGTCACTGCTCTGGTGAGGGTTTGATCCCTGACCTGGGAACTTCTGCATGCCATGGGCACAGTCAAAAGAAGAAAAAAAAAACCTGTGAACCTAACTATATTTATCATTAAAGACTATTCTATCCTTTCATCTGTAGTTTAATTGTAGCTAAGCCAGGGACTGAAAAATTGCCTAGTAATAGCTAACAAGCATATAGTGCTTATTATTTGCCAGGCATTACTCTAAGTGTGCTACATATACATTTTCTTTTAAATTTTTGTCTCTATGAATAAAGTATTATTAGTATAAATATTTTATTTGTGATAAAATTCAGAGGGATTATTTGACTTTCTGAAGGTCATACATTTGGTACATAGCAGGACTAGGATTTGAACACAGAACACTCAAAATCCTAATACCTTGTCATAAAACCTCTAATACAATTGGAGTTGGTCACAATATAATCTCAGTATTCCTATATTATACGATCATGGAGGCAATTTAGTCCAGTATATAAAAGTGATAATATCACAAGCAAGCAAGGAAATTGTGTCACTCTTACATATTGACCATATGATACTATCATAAGCTTAGAGACAAGATCAGGAAATATAGTCAGGAGAGTGGGCACTATACAAAAATGAATCTGAGGTTCAGTGTAAAACGGAACACTCCTCTAAGTTCCTGCAGTGGCTCAGTGGGTTACAAACCTGACTATTATCCATAAGGATATGGGTTTGATCCCTGGCCTCACTCAATGGGTTAAGGATGTGGTGTTTCAGTGAACTATGGTGTAGGCCACAGACACAGCTCTGACTCATCCCCTAGCCTGGGAACTTCCATATGCCACAGATCACCCCCCCGTTAAAAATGAGAGAGAAAGAAGAGGAAAAAAAGAAAAAAAGAGAGAGAATAAAAAAGGAACACCCCTACTTGAGTTCTTATCAGGTTATGTCTTTTTACTAGAATCTTCACAGGATTCTGTATTTGGGGTTCATGATATTACCCACGTTGAAATTATTTATAAAAATATTTGTATAATAATGTTATTGTAAAACCAAAACTGGGTCCACTCACCTGTGTGCTTTAAAGTCAGTGTCAGTGACACTGGGGTGTAATGAAGGAAAGTGTAACATTTATTGAAAGTGCCAAGCAAAGGGTACTGGCAGCTAATAAACAAAAGATCTGAACTCCTGTGGCCTTCAGGAAAGGAGTTTTAAAGGGAATTTAAGGGAGAGAGTCAGAGTGCATGATCAACCATGCACAATTCTCTGCATGATGGTGAGATAACAGCGTGGTGTCACAGGGGTTAACCTTATCAGTCCCCAGACTCCAACTGGTCTGAGGGTTACATTCCCCTATGGTCTTCATCCAGTTAACTTCTTCCATCTTTTGGGGGTTTTAGACTGTAAAATAGGAATGAGCATCATTGAAAAATGATTAAAGTATATTTTACCACCATTAAAAAACAATAGGGCAAAAAATAAATTTCATTTGATATCAATATCTTATAAAAATATTGTCAAAGTTTGAATCCATGGTATTGTAGGTTTCTTGGAAATATGCATATTTATTGCTGAGTCTGTTATGGTAAAATCAGAGGGTTCATCTTATTAAAGCAATCAATTTGAACTTTGAATTATTTAATTTCATGCTTTCTTAGGTTACTAATATTTATTTCAATTAATTTATTAATCAGTTAAGAAACATTTTTTAAAAAACACCAATAGTGGAAGTCTATTATTATTATTATTATTATTGTCATTATTGCCTTTTTAGGGCCGCACCTGTGGAATATAGAGGTTCCCAGGCTAGGAGTCGAATCAGAACCATAGCTGCGGCCTGCACCACAGTTACAGCAATGCTGGATCTGAGCCAAGTCTGCGACCTACACTGCAGCTCATGGCAATGCCGGATCCCCACCCCACCAATCAAGGCTACGCATCAAACCTGCATCCTCATGGATACTATTTGGGTTTGCTAACTGTTGAACCACAATGGGAACTCTCTCAATGATTTTTTTTTTAACTAAATATCTATACAAACTTGTCAGGTAATGCTCTTGATCTTTGTCTAAGTTTATACATGCTTTAAATAAAATATGAATTTTAAAATAATCATATGTAAAATTTGAGCACAAATGGATATACACACCATAGAGGATTGCATTAATCACATCAATCCATATTAGTGTTAATACTCATAATACTACTAGTATTTTTATAATTTTTCTGAGGCAGTATTATTTTAGAACTTCCCAATAGTATGCATTTGTACACTGACAAACAGAGGAATTAAGAGTTGAGGCCCTGGCATCAGCTTCCTGGGAACAAATATCAACTCTGCTACATATAATTGTGAGAACCTCACAAGTACTTCAACACTGTAGGCTTCAGTTTTCTCATTTATAATATAGAAAAAGAACAGTTATTACCTCTTAGTGGTGATTATCATGAATTACATATATCAAATGCCTGTAAAATTGCCTGGCATATATTTAGCTCAGAATTAATGTCAGGTATATTACTATTGCTCAAGTGCATAATATTTGACATCATACTGAAATTGCAGGCATCAATTTCAAAGCATTTTAGGTGGTTATTATGTGGTTATGAAGCAGTCTTCATGAGTCTTCAGAGGTTATCTAGTAGAACTATTTTCAAACCGTTTATATGGTTAAGACAATAACAGCAATTTCAGAACAGAACTTTTAAATCTATTCAAAATCACGATGATTCCAAAGAGAGATAGAATTTTCATAATATGACATTCTCTGTAAACCACTGTTATGAGCAAGATGCTCTAGATTTGTAGTGCTATCCTGAAGTATAGGATAAAAAGGGACCCTATAAGAATTAGCTCAAAATATTTCACGTTTTGTGTTTCCCTGAGGAGAACTAGAAAAGAATCATTCACCAAAATTATATCTTAAGTTTACCTCACACATTTATGAATTCTAACCCTAAATATCAAATAAAGAAGTTATCAAATAATTATAAATATTAATTTAAAAACTATTTTGCACAACAAAAATATCCTGTTTTGGGAGGCAATAATCCAGATATGCTGGAAAAATAAAGTATGCATATGATTCAAAATCAACTTATTTTAAATTGATGGATTATATATAAAGAAAAAATAAAATGTTGGTGAGACAGTACTGTGTATTAAAATGTGACTAAATTTCTCCATGGTAATTTAGATTATGGTACATTGACAGGCTTGTGCCAGTGGCCCTTCACAATAGATGTACATTTTGAATTCATAATAAGTGGAACTGTACCTTCTTGTGAGAAAGATAATTTATATATAAATGCTAAAATGTATAAACTAAGTCCTTAAACAGTTTTCTAAAAAATTTTCAGGTATTATAATTCTTTTGGAATTAGTAAATATGCTACATTGATGATTTAATGATTTTAAAAAAAGAACATTCTAAGAAGTTTAATCCTCATATCAAAATTCAACTTTGGGGGGCAACTCTCTCTTGTTAAACAGAACTCTTGATATGGTGTACATTGTGTGAAAATAAGGCCACTTTTAAGGTAGCTAGAATTTTTTGTTTTATATATGTCAGTGTTATTGGTAACTCAGTTTCAGATTTGAAAAAGTATTTCAATGGTAACCATAGAATTATTGTATTTTTGTCTTCTGTCAGAGTATGAAGAGAACACTGAACAGTTCATCAATAATATTAAAACATAAATGTATTGCTGCAAAATATTTGTTATCAGTTCATGCATGGCAATTATAAAGAAATCTAAAGAAAGTAGAATGCAAAGAAATCAAATAGCTCTGATAATACTTTCTGGAAGAGAGGAAAGATTTTTCTCATTTATATGAACTGAAGAAATAACTCTGGTAATCTCAAAGCCTTAATTCAAAACATAATTGTTCTATTTTAATCCAAATAAAACCCTGATAAAATATACCACAGGATAAATGTTTTTCTTCCTTACTTATTACTTCTATATTGTTCTTTTTTATTGCTTTAATTTGTTTTTCCTTAACAACTATGTTTTGGCTCACAAAGATGTCATATAATTCAACAAAATAAAGTAAGTATAAAGCATAGATATTATTTTGAAAAAAAGTTAATAAACATTAGAAAATGCTTCTCTAAGGATGCTGAGACAACTCTTCTTTATAAAAATCCACAGAGAAAATTCCTTTCTGATTGAAGTATTAGCAATGGTAGCAGCAATCTTGTTATTGTGTTTTACACATGCCCTGGAAAACATAAATCTAAATGTGCATTCATGTCTAGTAGATACACAGAACTTTTGACATGGTACTTGGGTTCTATCCTTACACTTGGTAAAATCTTGGAACCTTATCTCCCTAGAATTATTTTCTATTTAACTAAAGTTTTGATCCCCAAATCAGAAGGTTTTTTTTTCTTCTTTTTGCTAAGTCATATTCTTCTTCTGTGGAATTTAGGAATCTAATGGCCTAGCAAATTAAATGTAAAAAGAAAAAGAAAAGAAACCAAAAGTTGAGGAAGATTTGAATACAAAAATTTGGTTAATGTTTAAAAAAATCTTTTTGGTATATGTATAATGTATTATGGAAGTGTTGCTTTTGTGCATAAATGACAATGATTAATATAATTGTAACAGGTTGTATTATGTCCTTTTTTATATACTTGTCAGCAAGCTGAAATATGAACTAATAATTCAGGAATGTCATCTGACCTTACAGACTTATGTTAGAAAGAATCTAGGAAATAGACAGGTTTTTTGAGTATCTAAAGGAATAGAGGCAAGGCATATCTTCCAAACACTGTTTCATATGAGAAATAACCTGATATATTCTTATATCAATATATAAGAATATAGTTCCAACATGTTCAGTTTATATGAACATTGGAATGTTGAATTATCATTAATTCATTTATTTACTTCCTTGATATATCATATTTCCACTAAGAAGGGAGCTGATGTGGGAGTAAAAAGTACCTTTCTAGCACTTATATTCATAAAAGCAAAAGAATCAAGAGGCAGTATTCCCAAGGTCTACATGATGTCATTTGATCGTACATCTTAAGCATTCCATTAAAATATATAAATATTTTTCTACTTAAAAATTAAGACATTTGTTAAGTTGAAATAAAAAAATGTATAATTTGAAAAAAAGGAAATATCATTTATGAGACATGAAGAAACTGCTCACTACTTTTTGAAGTGTCTCTAAGGAAGGCAATAGGTCAGAATTTCTCTCTCTACCACACTGGATTGAAGTAATTTAAAGAATAGATTCTATCTTCCCATAAATGCAATAGCTATAAACCCTCACAGATTTAATAAAAAAAGTGGTCTTATATCTCTGTCATCAACTCTTGTTAAATTTTGTTCTCAAAATTAGAAACCTTCTAAACATTCAGCAAGAGTACTTGCATTCTCTCACATTTTATACAACACTTTCATATATTTTTTTCTCATTTGGAACTTATTTTTTTATTGCTTACCACATTAAAAAAAAATGAGGATTGAATAAGTAACATATGTGGAGATAAATTTGTAATGGGTCTGATGAGCCAGGTACAGTAAATTGAGAGGTCAAGAATTAGGGGAGAGTACACACATATGGGGAAAGTGAAAATCCGAGGAATGAGAAAGAAATGAGAGTCATTGTTAGTGTTAGTGAAAGCTGTACATGGTATGCAATGAAGAAAATAAAGAATATGAAGAAGTGACTTTTAGATCTCTTGAGAAATCTTAGTGAAATTTCTTTTAGGAAAACTAGTGAAATTCTCTGATAATACAGAAAATGTTCAATTGCCCAGATTTGTTCTAATCTAAAATAGCATCAGAGCTGTTAACTAATCAGAATGTAACATTTCCATAATGACACTTTATAAGACACATTTTCCACCTTGCTTCTTCTGAAAATTAAATTACATACATTTAGCAATTTTCTAAGTGCTTTAAAAATATCTTTATTCTCTCATTTTGCTATTTGATGTTTTATTTTCCAAACTAGCACTTCCTACAAAAGAGAAATTAACAGGAAAGGCAAAGGATGCTTAGAAATAAGATTTTTTTTTTAATTTTTAAGATTATTGACACCAGAATTCCCACTGTGGTTAAGACTCAGACAACAGTCGCTCAAGTCCCCCCAGAGGCAAAGTTCAGTCCCCAGCCTGGTACAGTGGGTTAAAGGATCCTGCATGGCTACAGCTGCAAGGTAGATTGCAGCTGCAGCTTGGATTCAATCCCTGGCCCCGGAATTTCCATGTGACACAGGTGTGGCCATAAAAAAAAAATCCTAAAATTATTTCAAATATCTTCTCTGACCACAATGGCATGAAAGTAGAAATCAACCACAGGAAAAGAAATGAGAAAAAAAACTGACTACATGGAGACTAAACAACATGCTACTAAAAAAACCAATGGGTCAATGAGGAAATCAAAAAGGAAATTAGAAAATACCTTGAGGAGTTCCCGTCGTGGCACAGTGGTTAACGAATCCCACTAGGAACCATGAGGTTGCGGGTTCGGTCCCTGCCCTTGCTCAGTGGGTTAATGATCCGGCGTTGCCCGTGAGCTGTGGTGTAGGTTGCAGACGCGGCTCGGATCCCGCGTTGCTGTGGCTCTGGCGTAGGCCGGTGGCTACAGCTCCGATTGGACCCCTAGCCTGGGAACCTCCATATGCTGTGGGAGCGGCCCAAGAAATAGCAACAACAACAACAACAACAACAAAAAGAAAAAAAAAAAGAAAATACCTTGAGACAAATGGTAATGAAGACACAACCACTCAAAATCTATGGGAAGCCACAAAAGCAGTTCTTAGAGGGAAGTTAATAGCAATACAGGCCTTCTTCAAAAAAGAAGAAAAATCTCAAATTGACAACTTAATCCACCACCTAAATGAATTAGAAAAAGAAGAAAAAACAAAACCTAAAGTCAGCAGGAAGGAAATCATAGAAATCATAAAGATTTCCAGAAAGGAAATCAATAAAATAGAGATTCAAAAACAATAGAAAAAAATCAATAAAACCAAGAGCTGGTTCTTTGAAAAGGTAAACAAAATTGACACACCTCTGGCCAGACTCACCAAGAAGAGGACAGAAAAAACCCAAATAAACAAAATCAGAAAAGAAAAAGAAATCATAATGGATACTGCAGAAATACAAAAAATCACAGGAGATTATTATGAACAATTATATGCCAACAGATTTGACAACTGAGAAGAAATGGACAACTTTCTAGAGACTTACAGCCTACCAAAATTGAATCAAGAAGCACTAGATCAACTGAACAGACCGAACACTAGAAATGAAATTGAATATGTCGTAATAACACTCCCTACAAATAAAAGTCCAGGACCAGATGGCTTCACAGGAGAATTCTACCAAACATACAAAGAGGAACTTATACCCTTCCTCCCTAAATTTTTCCCAAAGGTCGAAGAAGAAGGAACACTCCCAAAAACATTCTATGATGCCACTATCACCCTAATACCAAAACCTGACAAAGATACCACCGAAAAAGAAAACCGTAGGCCAATGTCTTTGATGAGTATAGATGCACAAATTCTCAAGAAAAATTTTAGCCAACCAAATCCAACAGCATATAAAAAAATATTATACACCACAACCAGGTGGGATTCATCCCAGGTTCACAAGGATGTTTCAATTTAACACAATTCAATCAATGTCATATACCACGTTAACCAAAAAAAAGCCAAAACCCACATGATCATCTCATTAAGTGTAGAGAAAGCATTTGACAAAGTCTGACATCCACTCATGATAAAAACTCTTACCAAAGTGGGTATAGAGGGAACATACCTTAACATAATTAAAGCCATTGATGACAAGCCCACAGCAAATATAATACTCAATAGAGTAAAGCTGAAAGCCTTCCCACTAAAATCTGGATGAAGACAAGCATGCCCACTCTCACCACTTTTATTCAACATAGTACTGGAAGTCCTAGCCACAGCAATCAGACAAACAAAAGAAATACAAGTTATCCAAATTGGAAGAGAAGAGTTAAAATTGTCACTGAATGCAGATGATAGGAAACTATATATAGAAAATCCTAAGGACTCAACCCAAAAACTACTCGAACTGATCAACAAATTTAGCAAAGTAGCAGGATATGAGATTAACATTCAGAAATCAGTCACATTTCTGTATACTAACAATTAAGTATTATAAAAGGAATACCAAAATACAATACCTTTTATAATTGCACCCCCAAAAATCAAATACCTGGGAATATACCTGACCAAGGATGTGAAAGATTTACCTGCTGAGAACTATAAAACTTTAGCCAAGGAAAATAAAGAAGACATAGATAAATGGAAAGATATTCCATGCTCCTGGGTTGGAAAAATTTATATTATAAAAGTGGCCATACTACCCAAAGCAATCTATAGACTCAATGCAATCCCTATCAAATTACCCATGACATTTTTCACAGAACTACAACAAACAATCCAAAAATTTATGTGGAACCACCAATGACCCAGAATTGCGAAAGCAATCTTGATGAACAAAAACCAAGCAGGAGGCATAACTCTCCCAGATCCCAGGCAATATTACAAAGCCAGTCATCAAGACAGTGTGGTACTGGTACCAAAACCGACATACAGACCAATGGAAAAGAATAGAGACCCAGAAATAAACCCAGACTCCCATGGCAATTAATCTTTGATAAAGGAGGCAAGAATATAACATGGGAAAAAGATGGTCTTTTCAGCAAGTGGTGTTGGGAAAACTGGATGTAAATCAATGAAACTAGAACACACCCTCACACCATGCACAAAAATAATCTCAAAATGGCCTAAAGACTTAAACGTAAGACAAGACACCATCCAACTCCTAGAAGAGAACATAGGCAAAACATGCTCTGACATCAACCTTACAAATATTTTCTGAGGTCAGTCTCCCAAGGCAACAGAAATAAAAGCTAAAATAAACCAATAGTACCTAACCAAACTGACAAACTTTTGCTTTTGAAACATTCTGGTGTTCCCTCCCTGTACTGGGCCGATGGCAGAGTGTTCCCTGTATCTGCTGCAAAGTAAAAAAGTGTGCCAATGAGACCCTTTTTTCTCCTTTGGCTAGCCATACAAGGTATGCTGCTTCCCTGGTTCCCTACTTGATTGTTGGCTGGGATCACGAGGCATGTGCTCGTCTTGAGGATCCTTTGTGTTGTTTCAGAAACTATTAGCTTTAAATTGTTTTTGCTCTTATAATAGTTCTTAAAAAAAATATCATTGTAGAAATACCCACTTGCCCAAATCTTTTCAATGAAAAATTTGGGGAAGTCCTACCATAAAGTGTAAACTTCATTTTGTTTCCTATATGGACTTGAGACACTTACTAGGATTGTGGAGCCCTCAGAATTTCCAGCTGTCTAATTCCAAAATTCTCCAGTAGGAAGTTTCTTACTCTATATCCATGCTATTCAAACTGCTATTACTCAACAAGTCAAGATACTTATCCGGGGATGAAATTTAAGGCACTGCTTCCTTCCTTAGAAAGTATCATATAAAATAATTTCCACTGAACTAACACATTTGATTTATGAGATAGTTGATTACATGTTGATGTTAGTTGCCATTTTATAAAATTTATACATATTTTATTGCAAAAATTTTGGTATTTCTGCTTAATTTTTTTTTTGGTCTTTTGTCTTTTTAGGGCCACACCCACAGTATATGGAGGTTCCCAGGCTAGGGGTCTAATTGGAGCTACAGCAGCTGACCTACACCACAGCTAACAGCAATGCTGGCTTCTTAACCCACTGAGTGAGGCCAAGGATCAAATCCATAAGGATCCAATCCGCAACCTCATGGTTCCTAGTCAATTTGTTTCTGCTGTGCCACGATGGGAATTCCTCTGCTTAATTTTTAGATTCTCTCTCATTTTCTCTTCCTGTTCCTCTTATCCTTCATTTCCCTACCTCCCTGCCTCTTCCCTTCCTTCCTCTTTCTCTCCGAGTATAATTTCTGTTACTGTAGAGCAGAAAAATGTATAGTGTACATCTATTGTGCAAAGTTACCATAACCTCCTGGTTATAAATCTTCTATAAAAAAACGAATGTGAACAGAAGCACAATTATGAAACAAAAATAATTTCAGTTGGTTTCTCTTGTAACAGTAACCTCCCACTAGGAATGAGACTTATATTTGATCTTACATAAAAGTGGATGATAATGAAGTTTTATTTGCTATGTTACCTTCTAAATCTCAACTGTTATTAGTGTAGTAATATGCCAACTTTTCCTAGGTATTATATAGCTACTAATGCAATTTCAATAGAATATTGTATATTATGACTTCAGCATCAAGTTTAATATTATGTTGCTTGTTCACTCATGGTGAATTAGAAATGAGAAAAGCTTCAAGAAAATTGAATCTAGATTAGCATTTCAAGCTTCAGGTAGTTTCTCTTTTAAGGTAGCATGGAGAAATATTCTTCCCTTTCACTTCCCTCTATGTCTTCTTTCCCTATCAAGGTTTATCATTTTGCTTTGTTGATATATCCTTTTGCTATTAAACTTAAATTCATAGACAAAAGAAATATTATTTTTTCACCTTCTTGCTCTATGTACATCATGTTTCTGAAGTTACTTACAGCTCAAGCAGCCTGAAGAAAAATAACATTTTTAGTAAGAAAAATAGGTTTCAGAATAAATCCAAGATACCAATGCAAATTAAGTGAAAATTGGAAGAGCTAGATTTTTTTCACATGAATAGGTATTTTCTTACAAAATAAATACTGGGTTGCTTGAGTGGAAAAACCACTGATTGGCAAAAGACAGGAGAAAGTCTGTCCTATTTTACATATAAATGAAACAGTGATTTTAAAATATGTGTATTGAAGTTACAGAAATAATTGGAACCCAGAAAGAAACCTCTAGCCCCTCCCACCAAAAAATCTTCCAATTTAATTAATGAGTATGTTTTTCTAGGTATTTGCAGAAACATTTAAAAAATAAATTTAAGCCTCATCCTTTCTGTGAAAATATGCATGATCTAAACACAAGTTAAAGCTTTATCTTCAAAAAAGGAATAATCTTTAAAAAAACAGTAATATGATTAATATTTTCACTATTTAAATTATATAAGGGGTAATACACCAAAGAGATGAATTTCATTGTAACTTTCTGTAGAAGTTTTCTATTTTTAGAGAAATATAATTTCACATATTTGACATTTAATATAAAATAATATTAACATTTGAAAATATATTACACATAAGGATAAACATTAAATTCCTCATCTTATAGGCTATATTGATATATCTCAAATAGGCATTTTATTTAAAAATGTATAATCTAGCAATCTGGTTTTGATTGTTATAATTCATTTTTAAGAAGATTGTTAATTTTTTGTCATTTATTACTGAAATATTTCTGAGTCCTAGTAGCTCTTTTTTATTAACTTAACCTTAAACATATTTTTAATTTGAAGCCTATGCTAGCTCAATTTCAATTAGATTGTCCTTAAGTAAAATTTCAGTAAGCTGGAGAGGACAAGATGGCGGAGGAGTAGAGGGACACGCTCGCCCTCTCCCACAAACACAACAAAAAAAAGCACATCTACAGAATAAATGACTCGCACAGAACAGCAACCAATCGCTGGCAGAAGAACCTAAACTCCAATAACGACAAGAATTTCGTGACATTACGGGGCAGAACGGGAGAAAAGAGGAGAGTGAGAGAAGGTGAATCCGAGCGGGACGGGTGCTCCCGAAAGGGAACTGCGGAGGAGAAAGGGATCCCGCACCCTGGAAAGTCACCTACACGGGGGAAAGACCAAACGAACTGGAGGAATCTCCAGATGCAGAGAAGAGTGTAGCAGTAAGTTGGAGTACGGAAAAGCTGATCAAGAACTGAACGGACCATCTGAACTACGGGCAGAGTCACCAAAAATTGAGACGCCTGGGTGGGGCTGGGCACCGAGACCTCGGCTCCAGAGGTTAGTCCCCGGCTCCAGAGGTTAGTCCCCGGGAAAGGGCCGGGGGACACCTGGGTGGGGGCTGGGCACCGAGACCTCGCCTCAGAAGGTTAGTCCCCGAGAAATGGCCTGGGGGACGCCTGGGTGGGGGCTGGGCACCGAGACCTCAGCTCCAGAGGTTAGTCCCCGGGAAAGGCCCGGGGGACGCCTGTGTGGGGGCTGGGCACCGAGAGCTAGGCTCCAGAGGATAGTCCCCAGGCTGGAGGGGCAGGGCGGAGCGGAAACTGCTTGGGAGGTCTAGAAACCATTTGACGGGGCAGAGACTGCCTGGGAGACTGGAAAACAAAGCTGTCACAGAGGAAGGGAGCAATACTCTAGGGGCAGGGAAGTGGAAAGCCCCATCAGAGGGAACCTGGGAGAAGAGCCTAATCTGCGCCTGTGCTGGGGAGGGGAGAGAAGAAGGGGTGGGTCCCCATAGAATATCCCCCACGCCACAGCAAGCTTACAGGCCCGCTAGCTAGCTGAAAGCTGTGCTTCCCAGTGCATCCCCTCCCCCCACCCCACCACCGCCTGCGCTCTCGCCGAAACTGGGGCTGCCTGCCATCCAGGAGGGCTGGCCTCCACAATTGCCTGAAGCCTACCACCACAGGGGCTGTCCCTGCACAGGCCTGCTTGCCCTTTGGAGGGGCTACACTTCCGCAGAGTAGCACCAAACACCACCAGCCCCCGAGAAAAGGCCTGCAGCCCAGAAAAGCTAGAACAAGCCTAGCCAGGCAGTGAATAGATCTGCCAAAATCCCGGACAGTTTTTCTGAGTCGGGCTGCCCCGGGGAGGAGCCTCTTCGGTTTCCAACTGCCCTGCTACCCGCCCAAGCCCCCAGGAGGTGCCCTAGTGGATCAGCTGCATAGGACTGTCAGCTCCAGGCAGGAACCCCTACAGCCCAGAAAAGCTGCAACAAGACTGGCCGAGTCGGGAAAAGATCTCAGATGGTTTTTCTGAGTTGGGCTGCCCTGGGGAGGAGCCTCTTGGGTTTCCAGTGGCCCTGCTACCCACCCAAGCCCCTAGGGGGTGCCTCACTCCTGCGGAATAGCTGCTCAGCACCACCAGCCCCCTGGAGGAGCCCCTGCAGCCCAGAAAAGCTGCAACAAGCTTGGCCAGACTGTGAAAAGATCTCCCTACATTCTCAGGCCGTCCTTCTGAGTTGGGCTGCCCTAGGGAAGAGCCTCTTAGGTTCTCAGTGACCTAGATAGCTGCTCCAGCCCCAGGGGGTGCTGCACTCCTGAGGAACAGCTGCCCAACACCACCAACCCCCTGCAAGAACCCCACAGCCTAAAAACACCAGAGCAAGCTCTGCATGACCAAGTGAAATCTGCTACCATCGTGGTGTGGACCTCCCAGTCCTGTCTGCCCTCAGGAAGCCCTCCTTTGCTTCAAAGAAACACTGTTAGCCCCATCAACACTCCAGAAAAGCCACACTGCCTCAAAAAAGACTGACCAACAACGCCAGCCCTCAGGAAATATTCCACGGCAGTGACAAGGCAAACACTGCCCGATAACGGAGAGTACAACTCCCTCAGGAGAAAGAAAACAACAAGCAAGGTGAAGAAGCTGAGAAACCACCCCCAGTCAAACCAACAGGAGAACTCACCTAAAACAGTCAACAATGAAACAGATCCCTGCAGTCTGACAGACCTGGAGTTCAAAAGAGAAAGAGTGAAAATACTGAAGGAATTAGGAGAAGATATGAACAGTAATGCAGATACCCTCAGAAAGGAACTAGAACATATAAGGAGGAGCCAAGAAAAACTAAAACATTCATTTGCAGAGATGCAAACGGAACTAAGGGCAGTAAAAACCAGAATGAATAATGCAGAAGAACAAATCAGTGATATGGAAGATAGAATACTGGAAATCACTCAATCCGGTCAACAGACAGAAAACCGAATCAAAAAACTGGAAAGCAATATAAGAGACCTATGGCATAATATAAAGCGGGCCAACCTACACATAATAGGAATTCCAGAGGAGTAGAAAAAGATAAGGGGATGGAAAATATATTTGAAGAAATTATCACTGGAAACTTCCCAAATCTAAAGGATACTGGGTTCAAGATACAAGAAGCACAGAGGGCTCCAAACAAACTGAACCCAAACAGACCCACAGCAAGACACATCATAATAAAAATGGCAAAAGTTAGTGATAAAGAGAGGATCCTAAAGGCAGCAAGAGAAAAACAGAATGTTACCTACAAGGGAACCCCCATAAGAACATCAGCTGATTTCTCTACAGAAACACTACAGGCCAGGAGGGAATGGCAAGAGATATTTAAAGTGCTAAAAGGAAAAAATATGCAAACTAGAATACTCTATCCAGCAAGAATATCACTTAAAATAGAAGGGGAAATAAAATTTTTTTCCAATAAACAAAAACTTAAAGAATACAGCAACACAAAACCCAGGCTAAAGGAAATATTGAAAGGGCTTCTCTAAACCAAAAAGAAAGGAAGGAAAGGGAAGAAAAAAGAAAAGAAAAAAAAAGAAGAAGAAGAGGAAGAACTAGGACTGAGGAAACCGCAACCAGAGAGCAGTCACTCAAATAAGCCAGCATACAGATTTAATCATGAACATGCTTCAAACAAAATAAAATTAAAAAGAAAAAAATAAAAAAAGAGTCATCAAAAACATAAAATGTGGGCAAGGGATGTTAGGAAGTAAATAACCCTTTTTGTTTGTTTGTTTATATGTTTCTCTTCTTAATTTTAATATAGTAATGAAGTGTTTGAACTTACAGGACCATCAGGCTAAAACACACAATTATGGGAAGGGGTTAGCATACTTAAAAAACAGGGCAACCACAAGCCAAAACCAAATATTGCATTTGCAAAAAATGAAAAAAAAATACACTCAAGCAGATAATAACAGGAGACCAGGAGACCATCCAACCAAAAAAAAAAAAAAAAGAAAGAAAGGAAGAATGGAGAACCATAGAATCAACTGGAACACGAGGTTCAAATGGCAATAAATAATCATCTATCAATTATCACCTTAAATGTCAATGGACTGAACGCCCCAATCAAAAGACACAGAGTGGCTGAGTGGATAAAAAGGCAAAAACCTTCAATATGCTGCCTACAAGAAACTCACCTTAGGACAAAAGATACATATAGATTGAAAGTGAAAGGGTGGGGAAAAATATTTCACGCCAATAGACATGACAGAAAAGCAGGAGTTGCAATGCTCATATCAGACAAAATAGACTTTAAAACAAAAGACATAAAGAAAGACAAAGAAGGACACTACTTAATGATTAAGGGATCCATCCAAGGAGAGGATGTTACTATCGTCAACATATATGCCCCAAATACAGGAGCACCCAGATACATACAACAAATATTAACAGACATAAAGGGCGATATTGATGAGAATACAATCATAGTAGGAGACCTTAATACCCCCCTCACATCAATGGACAGATCCTCTAGACAGAAAACCAATAAAGCAACAGAGATCCTAAAGGAAACAATAGAAAAGTTAGACTTCATTGGTATTTTCAGGACACTACATCCAAAAAAAGCAGAATACACATTCTTCTCAAATGCTCATGGAACATTCTCAAGAATCGACCACATATTGGGACACAAAGCGAATCTCAATAAATTTAGGAGCATAGAAATTATCTCAAGTATCTTCTCTGACCACAATGCCATGAAATTAGAAACCAACCATGGGAAAAGGAAAGAGAAAAAACCTACTGCATGGAGACTAAACAACATGCTACTAAAAAACCAATGGGTCAATGAGGAAATTAAGAAGGAAATTAAAAACTACCTTGAAACAAATGATAATGAAGACACAACCGCTCAAAATCTATGGGATGCTGCGAAAGCAGTGCTCAGAGGGAAATTTATAGCAATACAGGCCTTTCTCAAAAAAGAAGAAAGATCCCAAATGGACAACTTAACCCTCCACCTGAATGAATTAGAAAAAGAAGAACAAAAAAGGCCTAAAGTCAGCAGAAGGAAGGAAATTAGAAAGATCAAAGAAGAAATCCATAAAATAGAGACTCAAAAAACAATAGAGAAAATTAATAAAACCAAGAGCTGGTTCTTTGAAAAGGTGAACAAAATTGACAAACCCCTGGCCAGACTCACTCAAAAGAGGAGAGAAAGAACCCAAATAAACATAATTATAAATGAAAAATGAGAAATCACAACAGATTCTGCAGAAATGCAAAATACCATAAGAGAATACTATGAACAACTATATGCCAACAGATTTGACAATCTGGAAGAAATGGACAATTTTCTAGAATCTTACAGCCTGCCAAAACTGAATCAAGTAGAAACAGACCAACTGAACAGACCAATCACTAGAAATGAAATTGAAGAGGTCATAAAATCACTCCCTACAAATAAAAGTCCAGGACCAGATGGCTTCACAGGTGAATTTTATCAAACATATAAAGAGGAATTGGTGCCCATCCTCCTTAAACTCTTTCAAAAGGTTGAAGGAGAAGGAATACTCCCAAAGACATTCTATGATGCCACCATCACCCTCATTCCAAAACCAGACAGAGATACCACCAAAAAGGAAAACTATCGCCCAATATCATTGATGAATATAGATGCAAAAATTCTCAACAAAATCTTAGCCAACTGAATCCAACAACATACCAAAAAAATTATACACCATGACCAGGTAGGGTTCATCCCAGGTTCACAAGGATGGTTCAACATATGCAAATCAATCAGCATCATACACCACATTAACAACAAAAAAGTCAAAAATCATATGATCATCTCAATAGATGCAGAAAAAGCATTTGACAAAGTCAAACATCCATTCATGATCAAGACCCTCGCCCAAGTAGGTATAGAGGGAACATTCCTGAATATAATCAAAGCCATTTATGATAAACCCACAGCAAATATAATACTCAATGGGGAAAAACTGAAAGCCTTCTCACTCAAATCTGGAACAAGACAGGGATGCCCACTCTCACCACTGCTCTTCAACATAGTGTTGGAAGTCCTAGCCATAGCAATTAGACAAACCAAAGAAATAAAAGGCATCCATATAGGAAGAGAAGAGATCAAACTGTCACTGTATGCAGAGGACATGATACTATACATAGAAAACCCTAAGGACTCAACCCCAAAACTCCTTGAACTGATTAATAAATTCGGCAAAGTAGCAGGATATAAGATTAACATTCAGAAATCAGTCGCATTTCTGTATACCAGCAATGAACTATTAGAAAAAGAATGCAAAAATACGATACCTTTTAAAATTGCACCTCACAAAATCAAATACCTCGGAATACACCTGACCAAGGAGGTAAAGGACCTATATGCCAAGAATTATAAAACTTTAATCAAAGAAATCAAAGAAGATGTAAAGAAATGGAAAGATATTCCATGTCCCTGGATTGGGAAAATCAATATTGTAAACATGGCCATACTACCCAAAGCAATCTACAGATTCAATGCAATCCCTATCAAATGACCCATGACATTTTTCACAGAACTAGAACAAACAATCCAAACATTTATATGGAACCACAAAAGACCCAGAATCGCCAAAGCAATCCTGAGAAACAAAAACCAAGCAGGAGGCATAACTCTCCCAGACTTCAAGAAATACTACAAAGCCACAGTCATCCAAACAGTGTGGTACTGGTACAGACCAATGGGACAGAATAGAGAACCCGGAAATAAACCCTGACACCTATGGTCAATTAATCTTTGACAAGGGAGGCAAGAACATCAAATGGGAAAAAGAAAGTCTATTCAGTAAGCATTGCTGGGAAACCTGGACAGCTGCATGCAAAGCAATGAAACTAGAACACACCCTCACACCATGCACAAACATAAACTCCAAATGGCTGAAAGACTTAAATATACGACAGGACACCATCAAACTCCTAGAAGAAAACATAGGCAAAACACTCTCTGACATCAACATCATGAATATTTTCTCAGGTCAGTCTCCCAAATCAATAGAAATTAGAGCAAAAGTAAACCCATGGGACCTCATCAAACTGAAAAGCTTTTGCACAGCAAAGGAAACCCAAAAGAAAACAAAAAGACAACTTACAGAATGGGAGAAAACAGCTTCAAATGATGCAACCGACAAGGGCTTAATCTCTAGACTATATAAACAACTTATACAACCCAGCAGCAAAAAAGCCAATCAATCAATGGAAAAATGGGCAAAAGACCTGAAGAGACATTTCTCCAAAGAAGATATACAGATGGCCAACAAACACATGAAAAAATGCTCAACATCGCTGGTTATAAGAGAAATGCAAATCAAAACTACCATGAGATATCACCTCACACCAGTCAGAATGGCCATCATTAATAAATCCACAAATAACAAGTGCTGGAGGGGCTGTGGAGAAAAGGGAACCCTCCTGCACTGCTGGTGGGAATGTAAACTGGTACAGCCACTATGGAGAACAGTTTGGAGATACCTTAGAAATCTATACATAGAACTTCCATATGACCCCGCAGTCCCACTCTTGGGCATCTATCCGGACAAAACTCTACTTAAAAGAGACACGTTCACCCGCATGTTCATTGCAGCACTATTCACAATAGCCAGGACATGGAAACAACCCAAATGTCCATCGACAGAGGATTGGATTCGGAAGAGGTGGTCTATATACACAATGGAATACTACTCAGCCATAAAAAAGAATGACATCATGCCATTTGCAGCAACATGGATGGAACTAGAGAATCTCATACTGAGTGAAATGAGCCAGAAAGACAAAGATAAATCCCATATGATATCACTTATAACTGGAATCTAACATCCAGCACAAATGAACATCTCCTCAGAAAAGAAAATCATGGACTTGGAAAATAGACTTGTGGCTGCCTGATGGGAGGGGGAGGGAGTGGGAGGGATCGGGAGCTTGGGCTTATCAGACACAACTTGGAATAGATTTACAAGGAGATCCTGCTGAATAGCATTGAGGACTTTGTCTAGATACTCATGTTGCAACAGAAGAAAGGGTGGGGGAAAAATGTAATTGTAATGTATACATGTAAGGATAACCTGACCCCCTTGCTGTACAGTGGGAAAATAAAAAAAAATAAAAAAAATAAAAAAAATAAAAATTTAATTTATTGAGAATAAAAGAGGAAATAAAAGAGAAAAATTAAAAAAAATTTCAGGAAGCTCATGAATTTCAAAATTGATATTTTTCAGAAATAAAATGTTCTTTGGAATTTTAATAAAATTGCGTGGTAACATTTATAGTAGCTACTGATGAATGATAACAATATTGGTAGATAGAGAGGTAAGACAAAAGATAACTCCTCTATATTTTTATTTTTAAGATTGAATTATTTTGATACTTCCTGATTTCAAGGAGAAACATTCAGTTATTTAAAATACCTAAAGAAATCTCTAAACAATTAAATAAAGCATTTAATTGAATATATCATCAGTTTCTCATCTCCTCACCCAAGTGGACCAAAAATTATGGTTTAAATGAGTTTATTACTAAGTATGCTTTGTATTTCTTATCTCTTCTAAAGTAATAACTTGCAGAGAGTAGGAGAGGTGGGAGGCAAGATCTAGTTGAAGCCTTTACTGAGAGTTTTGAAGTTGCACTGATATTCAGTAACTTGAATATCAAGAATAGCAATGCAGAAAATGTAATCTAGAAGACAGTCTTCTCTGTTCCTTTTGAGAATTTCAGTCACTGCATTTTCAAATTTTACTCCTTTTTCATAGCTAGCCCCTTCATATCAGCAAAAATGTTGGGTCCCCCTCTGCAGAAAGTTAATATAATATGTATGATTTCCTTTAAGTTTCATTGACCCCACCTTTAACTCTGTTTCACTTCCTTTATATTTACTATATTTGCTTTAAATTCAGAAGAATCTGTCCTCAGGTTCAAGGTTATTATATCCTGCTGTACTCTTGTTACCCCTATTCCCTTCTTTCATTTGAATTTCTTTTTTTTTTTTTTTTTTTTTTTGCCCTTTCTTGGGCCGTCCCACAGCATGTGGAAGTTCCCAGGCTAGGGGTCGAATCAGAGCTGTAGCCACTGGCCTACACCAGAGCCACAGCAACACAGGATCTGAGCTGCATCTGCGAACTACACCACAGCTCAAGGCAATGCTGGATCCTTAACCCACTGAGCAAGGCCAGGGATCGAACCCGCAACCTCATGGTTCCTAGTCAGATTTGTTAACTACTGATCCATGATAACTCCCATTTGAATTCTTTTAAAAATCGTACTAGGTCAGAGAGAGAGAGAGAGTGTGTGTGTGTGTGCATTTAACTCTGTTTCATCTCCAATGCCTAAATTAATATCAGTGTCTACATCAGTATGTATACTATATCTATATATTAGGTGCTCTATAATTATTTCTCTCTTTCCCTCTCTCCCACTTTATTATAGCCCTTATCAGTTTTTTCGCTCTTCTTCATACAATCTCAATTTTTCCTCATGCTTCTCTTTTTCAGTATCATCTTTTCATCTCTCTTTCTTATCATCCTCTTCTCGTTGCTTCATTTTGCTCACGTATTTTGTTTGTTTTTTTAATTTTATGGCCTCACCCTTGGCATATGGAGGTTCCTGGGCCAGGGATTGAATCCGAACCACAGCTGCAACCCAGGCTGCAGCTGCAGCAATGCTGGATCCTTTAATCCACTGTGCCAGGCCAGGTGTTGAAACTGTGCCTCAGTGGTGACCTCAGCCACTGGGGTCAGATTCTTAACCCACTGTACCACAGTGAGAATTCCTCAAACATTTGAGGTTTTTTGTTTATTTTTCAATTATCAGTGATCTAATCTCCAAATCAGTGGCCTCTTTACATTCCTGCTGCCTTTTTTTCTCTGCATAAAAATTAAACAATTTGCTTTTTAATTTTTAAAGTCCTTAACCTATCAACTACTGTTCTCTCTTTTCTCTTCTTCTGCTTCTCATATTGTTGTGTCTCCTTATCCTCATTGATTTCCATTCTCCTATTAATCAAATGCTCCCTAAGGTTCTCCCCTAAACCTAGTTTATTCTACTTAGGGGTGTTTTTTTCTTCTGAAATTTCATCTACTTTCATAGCTTCCAGTATTTTAGAAACAGGTAGTACAATGTATTGCACTGAAGCCTATACTAAGTGGGTGTCTTTATCATTTCATATAATGTCCTTGCAATTTTACATCAGGAGATGCTAATTTTCACATTTTAAAATAAAGGATATATTAATGCCACATGGTTAGATAAAATGAGCTAAAAACAAAGTCAGTGTATCTGATCCCAAAACATTTTAGTTACATTACACTGCCTCCTCCTTCCAGGTAGCAGTTTTTTCTGTTTATTCTGTGTGTGTGTGTCTGTGTGAATTTTTGCCTTTAAGGTACATATTGTATCTATATATCTCTATCTCTATATCTATCTGCCTTTAAAATCTGTAGAAATAGGAATACTTTGGCTCCAAGGGAGAAGTCTATCAGATGGGATAAGTTAGGAACTTTGTAGGAAAGGAGTGTTTACAGGTTTTTTGATCATGGAATCTAATTGGGAAAGAGGCATAGGGATAAAAGATAGTTGCATATGTGGAAGTCATAAAAAATGGCCCTCTTTAGACAATATTGGTGACAGCTACATTAAGGACTCCCCAAAATACCAAACAGGGTTAAATGTGTTGAAATTTCTGGGTAGTTGTTTCACATTCAGTAATCATTCTGGAAAGAAATTTGCCATGCATTTGTCTGTCAGAAGTGAATTTAGGTGTAGCACCTTAATAAAAATTTGGACACCATATAAATTCAAAACTATACCCATAAGGGCTGATGATATACTGTCCTCAAGTCAAGAGAACAAAAATACTGAATTATAAATCTAAGCATTTTCAGTTATCTGAAGTCTTTCATTAAATAATTTATTTTTGGAAAATAGATAAGTTTTCTTGGACAACAAATATATCAGAGCATCTAAAGCAAAGTAAATTGAATGGGATAGACTGAAAAAATAAGTCACCCTCAAGCAAAATGTTCATACTATTTATAATTTGACTTGGAAAACATCCTATATTTGTATAAAATAAAATGCAGTTATGAGTGGAGCTAAATGTTTGTTTATCTCATCCTATGAATGTATCTTAAAATAACCAATGCTGGTTCTCAGATTTGAAAGAATCTTCACAAAAAAATAACAAAAAATGACCTTGAAGAGAAAAGGTTTTTTTTTTAATGCCTTCGGTAAAGAAGGCTATTTCAAATACTTATTTTGAGTATGTTATGGAGATAAATAGCCAATATTGCAAGGAGAAAGTTCAATGTAATGAAAAGCACACAAGAAATCAATCATCTAAATAATTGTTAAGTTTTCTGATATCTCAAAATCCTTGTGGATCTCACTGTAGAGCTACCATGCTAAAATACTAATGTGAGTTTTCCTATCAAGTGCAGAAAGAAAAGGTGCAAGATTATTTTGGTCCTTCACACATCTGACAACACTTTAATCAGGACACCAAAGCAAATGTAGAACTGTTTCCATTTTTACTTTCACAACTCATTTGTTAGTGTTGCAAAAGAACAGAGTGTTATATGATAACCACTTGATGTTTATTTTAGGTGTGCATTATTCTTTATATGGAAGTTTCCTGATGCAAAAGCCTAGTTATTCTTTATTCTATCATCTGGTTGGTGGTGCCTCAGTGGAAATTTCCTATAATCTGTCTTGAAGTCAGAAATATTGTTTCAAAAAGTTTTCTGTAGTTCAATATCTAAAGATGTTTTTAAATGTTTATTTTGGATACCTATATATCTAATAAGTTCAGGGACACCATCAAAGCCTTTAAAATTCAGTACAAAGAGAGAAAAATAATTTTTCCTCTTATTTGCTTGTAAGATATGGAGTAAGAATATATAATAGCCAAATATTGGGCCATATGCCCTAGAGAACTAAGGGACAAATATATTCTGAATGGTGGTGAACGCTTCTCTCTCCTACTGGTAAAACCCATTATCAGTTGTCTCTATGTTAGCACATCTCTATAACATGTGGCCACTGTTAAATCTTATTTACTATATTTTTAAATAAAAATTGTATATATTCAAGGTGTACAGAATGTTTTGATAGACATATGCATAGTGAAATATTACTACAGTCATGCTAGTGAATTATCTATTTCCTCACATAGTTACCATTTTCTTGGTGTGGTGACAGCACCTGAGATATACTCTCAGCAAATGCCCAGCATATGATACAGTGCCATTAACTGTACTCACCTGACTTACATTAGATCTCTAGCATTCATCCTGAATAACCGAAACTTTATGCCCTTTGACCAACATCTCTCCATTTTCCCCACCTCCTCACCTCCTTTGGATATATATACAGAAGAGGGATTACTGGATCATATGTTAGTGCTGTTTTTAGTTTTTTCGAGATTCCTCCATACCATTTTTCATAGTGATTGCACTAATTTATATGCACGTTTTACCTTTTTTTGCATCCTCACTGTCACTTGTTATGATTTGCTTCCTTTGATAATAGCCATGCTAATAGATATGAGGTGATATCTCATTGTGATTTCGATTTGCATTTTCCTGAAGGCTAGTAGTGTTGAGCACCTTTCATTGAAAACATCTTTAAGATACTATTTTTTTGGGTTCTATGCAAGGGATTTTTGAAGGCTGAAGATTTTTTCAGACCTAAACAGTGATCCTTACCTGTGATATTTATGAAATTAGATGGAAAAGATAAAGTTCTCTCTGTGTACACTTTCCTGAGAAGTTTAAAATATTTTTTTTGACCACAAAGAGCACACTATAATGAGAGCATACTGGCTTACATGGTACAGTCTGTACAGAGAGGTGACAGAAAGTAGGATTCCTTTCTATCCAATACTAATCAAGCCATGAATCTTGATCTTAAGCCATGGTCATCATTCCTGTGCTCCTTTGTTTATTTGTTTGTTTTTAGGCAGGATACAGATTCTAAATAAAACAAAAACTATCATAGCAAGTGGAATGTCTAGAACAAACTCTCATTGGATAAAATGAGTACAAAGGATAAAATATTTTGACTGAAATTAAGTTAGCATATTGACAGTCTAAAATTCACTCTAGAAAAGCAAAGTCAAATGTTAGTATTTTGTTACTCATACTCTGTTTTAAACCAGTGCCTGTGTAGGTTTTCAGTGCATATGGTTTTGGCTGGAAAATGAAAGGGAATTAAGGTCAAATAAAATTATTAATAGTCCTTGTTATCAGTTACATATATTTGGAAATTATAAGGAAAATCACATCATCTCATAACCATAATACAAAATCATCATAATCATTATCATCATCTAATAATTTAACGTTTAACAAGTCTGCCAAATCTTTATAAATGATAATTTTCCTGAAGTAGAGTCCTAAATAAACCAGAGTTGGAGTTCCTGTTGTAGCTCAGCAGGTTAAAAACTGAACGTGGTGTCCATGGGGATGTGGGTTTGATCCCTGGTCTTGCTCAGTGGGTTAAGGATCCAGCATTGCTGTGGCTGTGGGGTAGGCTAGTAGCTGCAGCTCCGATTTGACCCCTAGCCCGGGAACTTCCATTCGTCAGTCACAGGTGCGACTGTAAAAAAAAAAGAAAAAAATAAACAAAAATTAAAATAAACCAAAGTTCCTGAGACCTGCAGGAAATGAAATAAAGCGAAGATCAATCTGATTTAAGAACGTCATAGATTCATTCATCACCATTAGAACAGTAAACATGAAGTTTTAAATCTAATTAGTTGAATGAAACATTGTAAAGACTTGACAATGTCCTTGTTATAACATCTTCTCTAAAAGGCATGAGAGGGCTTAAAAGGGCAGAGAGCGCTGGGTCCTTCCTCCCTCCGTCTGTCATTCCCCAGGCCTGCAAGAGCTTCTCACCTCCGAGGCCTCCGCCCCACCGCCACGTAACCGCTTCCTAGATGAAGCACTCCTGCTGTCCGGCGCCCGGCCTGAAACCCTGGGGTTGGCAGCCGCAGGCTTGGCAGCTCGCAGACTCGCCCGCGCTGCTGGGCCTGGGCCCCCGTGGGCAGCCCGCCGCGGCCACCGCCCCGCAGCCAGGGTTCCGGCCGCACTTGCAGCGACACTACAACCAGGTGGCGGCCGACAGCGAGGAAGACCCCAACTTCTTCAAGATGGTGGAGGGCTTTGACTGCAGCGCCATCATTGTGGAGGACAAGCTGGTGGAGGGCCTCAAGACCCACGAGGGCGAGGAGCAGAAGCGGAACCGAGTGCGTGGCATCCTGCGGATCATCAAGCCCTGCAACCATGTGCTGAGGCTGTCCTTCCCCATCCCGGGTGATGACGGATTCTGGGAGGCTATGGAGGGCTACAGGGCCCAGCACAGCCAGCGCCAGACGCCCTGCAAGGGAGGTATCCGTTACAGCACTGATGTGAGTGTAGATGAAGTGAAAGCTCTGGCGTCTCTGATGACATATAAGTGTGCAGTGGTCGATGTGCCATTTGGGGGTGCCAAAGCTGGTGTTAAGATCAACCCCAGGAACTATACCGACAATGAATTGGGAAAGATCTCAAGGAGGTTTACCATGAAGCTGGCCAAGAAAGGTTTTATTGGTCCTGGCATTGATGTGCCTGCCCCAGACGTGAGCACGGGCAAGCGAGAGATGTCCTGGATTGCTGACACCTATGCCAGCACCATAGGGCACTATGGTATTAATGCCCATGCCTGCATTACTGGTAAGCCCGTCAGTCAGGGTGGAATCCATGGATGCATCTCAGCTACTGGTCAGGGAATTTTCCATGGGACTGAAAACTTCATCAGTGGAGCTTCTTACATTTTAGGGATGACACCAGGGTTTGGAGATAAAACATTTATTGTTCAGGGATTTCGTAATGTGGGGCTGTACTCAGTGAGGTATTTATATCATTTTGGTGCTGAATGTGTTGGTGGTTGGTGAAGCTGATGGAAGCATATGGAATCTAGATGGTATTGATCCAAAGGAACTGGAAGACTTCAGATTGCAACATGGAACACTCCTGGGCTTCCCCAAAGCAAAGATCCATGAAGGGAACATCTTGGAGGCCGACTGTGACATATCGATTCCTGCTGCCAGTGAGAAGAAGCTGACCAAGTCCAATGCACCTGGAGTCAAAGCCAAGATCATTGCTGAAGGAGCCAGAAGGACCAACAACTCCAGAAGGACCAACAACTCCAGAAGCTGATAAGATTTTCCTGGAGAGGAACATTATGGCTGAAGGAGCCAGAAGGACCAATGACTCCAGAAGGACCAACAACTCCAGAAGCTGATAAGATTTTCCTGGAGAGGAACTTTATGGCTATTCTCTACTTGAATGCTGGAGGAGTGACAATATCTTACTTTGAGTGGCTGAAGAATCTAAATCATGTCAGCTATGGCCATTTGACCTTCAAATATGAAAGGGATTCTAATTACCACTTGCTCCTGTCTGTTCAGGAGAGTTTGGAAAGAAAATTTGGAAAGCACAGTGGAACTATTCCCATTGTGTTCTCAGCAGAGTTCCAAGATAGGATATCTGGTGCCTCTGAAAAAGACACTGTGCACTCTGACTTAGCTTACACTATGAAACTTTCTGCCAGGCAAATCGTGCACATGGCCATGAAGTATAACCTGGGATTGGACCAGAGAACAGCTGCCTATGTCAATACCATTGAGAAAGTCTTCAAGGTGTACAGTGAAGCTGGTGTGACCTTCACATAGATGTGTTGAGGCTGATTTCTTCACTACCCTCTTCACCTCTTCATCTGCAGAACTGTCACAAGTTTACATGTGACCTCAGAAATCTTTCTCACTCCTGACTTTACAGATAATGGACGCCATTCTCAACAAGTCAATTCAAATCAGCCCCTTAAGAAAAAAATTAATCTTAGGGAATCACTTATAAGCTAATAAGTGTGGTAGTAGAAATTAGCCATGTCAGAGAGTCATTTGGTCATTTTTCCTTTAATAAGAGTCTGTTCCATCTGGCTATGCTGCCTTGTTCCATAGCTGCTTCCAAGCACAGTCAGCTGGGGCCCCAAGAGAGCACCTGTTGTCCAAGAGTGGTCAACTTCTTGCCACTTCAGCTCTGGACACATCTGTAAAGTGCTTTGACACATTGAAGAAACAGTTGTATATATGGCATTTTCAGAAAGTGACATGGTCCTCGAATTACTGGTATTTTACATCAGCAAAATAACTCAGTTTTACAGGTTGCAAACAAAAATAAAAGCTGTCTTTATGCATTTTATTCTTTTAGAATAAAATAAGTACATTCTGCTGTAAAATAAATAAATAAATAAAAATTTTTAAAAATAAAAAGGCTGAGATAGAGGCCTCTCCTTTCACTGTTAAGCTTACATGGCAAAAAATATTCAGCATAAATACATACATTTATTTCAGACTATCCATTAGAAAATGAAAAAATAAATCGTAATATATATATACATACACATGTATATACCATATATATATCATATTTATAAGTATATGTAAATATTTAAACATATGTGAATATATGAAATTTATATTTATATACATATATCTATATGAATACAAATCCTAAATCTAATCCTAAGAAAAATATCTGATACAAATTGAGGGGCATTCTACAAAATACCTGACCAGAACTCTTCAAAAATGTCAACATCATCAAAAAATGGAAAATGTGAGAAACTAACAGCCATGAGAATCCTCAGAAAACGTGAGAATGAACTGTGATATGGTAGGCAAGATGGAGTCCCAGAAGAGAAAAAAGACCATTAGAGAAAATTAAGTTAATCTGAATAAAGTATTGACTTGTGTATATATGTATATGCATGTGTATGACTGGGTCACTTTGCTGTACAGCAGAAATTGGCACAACATTGTAAATCAACTATGCTTTAATAAAAAGTAGAAAAAAATAATGACATTACTTTATAATTGGATTTATTTAATATTAATGACCGTTAGGTATCACACCAACTTCCCTTAGTATTAGAATACTTAAATGAATAAAGTTCCAGATCAGTTCCAGTGTTTCCCTCCAACATATGTGAGTGGAAATTCTTGTGATCCCTTTACTGCACACTGGACCGCTGAGATAGTCCTCCTACATCATTTATTCATCATGAATTTATTCAGTATACATTCACATTACTAGATCAGTGTTCCAACAGTGTGATGATCAAAGTCAGGAGAGAGTCAATGCTTTTGGCAAGCAAGGTGTTTTGCTTTGTAATTTTCCTGTCTGTGATATTTAAAACTTCTGAATTGGGGACCATGGATATTTACCAAGTATTGGTAAGTCAGTATTTGCTTTTACATGCAATACTCACATATAATATCATATATCAATACATAAGTGATATAAACATTTAGTCCATTTCTAAACAGAAATCTGTTTTCCAGCACAATTTTATTACTTAAAGTATTAGTTTGCTTAGGGCTACCATAACAACATACCACACTCTGGGTGGCTTAAGTAGCAGAAATGTATTTACTCACAGTTCAGACCATAGAAGTCCAAGATCAAAATGTAAGCAAGTTTGGTTTCTTCTATGTCTTCTATCCTTAGCTTATAGATGGCTACCTCTGTATTGTTTCATCTGGCAGTTCTTCAGTCTGTGTGTTACCTGTTTCCTAGTCTACTCTTCTTATAATGATAACAGTCAGATTAAAGGCCATTCATACAACCTCTTTTTACCTTATTTACCTCTTTATAGACCCTATTTCCAAAGGCAGTCACAGTCTGAGGTACTGGGATTTAGGACTTCAGCATATGAATCTTTATGGGACACAGTTCAGCTCATAATCCTCCATATGGCCACCACTCTACTTTAACATTTACATGATTATTCATTGGTCTTCTGGAGGATAACGTTAAATAGCAGTTTGTACCAGTTGTTTAAAGAACACTGCATATAGGTTTATGACTTCCTGGCTTCTGACCCCTAAGTAGTCATCTTCTGAAAATCCCAATTTTGAGAAAGAAAAAAATGTGAGAGGAAATTAATACTGTTTGGGCCCCATAAGACTCCACTGTAGACAGTTGCTTGGCATTTTTCATATATAATTATGAGTATCTTATAGTAAACTTGGTTTAATCCTTAGAGGTTCAGGAAAGAGCTGTTTTCCTTTTCTATTGATACTTTAAAAAATTACGACAAACATAACAGCTTATAACATGCATTTATTGTCTTACAGTTTCTTGGACTAGAAGTCTAGACATATACTCTTCCTGGAGTCTCATGGGCTACACTCAATGTATCAAGAAGGCTAGGATTTCATTTGGAACTCAGGATACTCTTACAAGCTCATTTAGATTGTGGGCAGAATTCAACTTGTAGTTATAGAATTAACATGTCCAACTTTTAGAGGCCAACCTTCTCCACAGGAGGTTTAAAACTGCTATTTTCTTTCTTCCAGGCTATCAGGGGAACATCTTTACAATATTTCACCTTCTTTTGAAGGACTCACCTGATTAAATCAGGTCCAACCAGTATAATCCCCCTTTGGGTTGAATCAAATTCAGCTGATTGGGAAACTAATAGCAATTGGTCTCATCATAGCAATTGGTCAGCTACACCACAGAGTAGGCTATTATAGGGTGTGTGCACACAGGAATAGGAATCTTAAATTTGTCCACCACAGGAATTATGTTGAATTACTTTCTAGCTCAGAACAGAGAATTTTCTTTTTCATTCCTAGAATATGGCACCTGACAGAGAAAGGTTAATTTGAGGGAAACTTAGAAAGCTTATCTTTTAATTTCTGGATCACCAGTCTTAGTTGAAAGAACTATGAGAGTCAAAAATCAAGAAAGAAAAATTTGGTTGGCAATGCCCATTGTATTAGCCCAAAACATAATTTGGCATCTATTTGCACTGTGCAATTATTCATAAAGATGCTATATGTGGGTAAAGTAAAATTGATGCATTACTTCTGACTTGTAAGGTCAGTTACTCCTCATGCTAACAGTGTCATAATTTTATCCAGTAAAATTGTGTAGATGCCTAAAACCAGAATCTTTTAATTACAAATAAACTATTGATTATATCTTAACAGATTTTCATTTAACTTGAAATTCACTTTTGAAGCAAGATGGATCAATTGCATAAATTAAGCTTTGTCTTTATATGGTTTACATGTTTTTTTTGTTGATTTTCATTCTGTGATTTGACTATTTCTTAAATTCTTCCTCAGAGGGGCCTTGTGGTATTTCTTATATATGCCTCAGTTATTTCCAAAATATTAGACTGCATTAAATTAAGAGGAAATTTTATTTGAAATAAAGGATTTATAAGATATTAAAAGCATTCTCAGGAAGTTCCCTTGGCATAGCAGAAACAAATCCATGGCCTCGCTCATTGGATTAAGGATCCGGTTACCGTGAGCTGTGGTGTAGGCTGCAGATGTGGCTCGGATCTGGCATTGCTGTGGCTCTGGTGTAGGCTGGCAGCAACAGCTCCAACTGGACCCCTAGCCTGGGAACCTCCATATGCCGCGGGTGCAGACCTAAAAAATAAATGACAAAAAAATAAAAAATAATAAAAATAAAAATAAAAGCATTCTCTGAAGTGAATTCCTTGAGTCACTCAAAAATAATCTCTGACCCTCTGTCCAAGGGTCTTAAGATAGTTAAAATACAATTTAGGAGAAGTTGAGAGGAAGTCTCAGTATATTTTGCTGTTATTTCTCTTCCTTAAACCTAATTTTTTCTGTTTCCTAAATTTTATTTTTATTAATAGGTTTACAGATCAGTGAAATTTAATGTGTCTTTGTTGAGTTCTTGTCACAGGTTTTGCATGTGTTAAAAACAATAAATATTACTTTAATTGATTTTTATTCTTCAGTTTCAGGCTTTTTAATCCACTTGTGAAGGGAGCAGGAGAAAGGAAATGTAACATCGATTTGGTTCTACTAGTGCTTTAAAATTTAAAAACTGCTATGAAACATGTAATTTTAATAGTTCATCCCTAACCCATCAAAATTTTTCTGCTATCACAATCATCATCTTGTATTTGCTGGCCTCTCATGCATTTTATTATTTTTTAATGTAGTTTTTTCTTGAATATTGTTTTTGTAGTTCTTCAAATGTACATATATTTTTTTTTTCATTTGGCTCTGTATGTGTAGTTTCTTTGTATAGAAATTTTGATGATAGGGAAGACTCCTCTGGGGAAAATCTTTCTTTAAAAGATGCTGTCAATAGTTATTTTTACTTGTTGACCCTCTCCACTGGAAGTTTCTTTTAATTCTATTTTTAAATTCCTTTATAAAAAATACCACCATAACAGGAAAATTTAAAAGCAGTAAAATAAAGGGAGAATGGAAATAATAATGTTTGCCTAGACAGATAAATATAATTCTGGCAAAGTGTAGAATTCTTTCTTTCTTTTTTAATTTTGAAGTCCTTCCTGGTTTGATTTTCTTTCAGTGCACTTATATGTTTCCTAACACTTAGTTACACCAAGGCAAGGAACTGTGGCATCCAGACAGTTTTAGCATAAAGCAACACTAAATCTTTTCCATGCCTAACCCCATTGCTATTTCTGAAATAGTCAGATATACAGATAAGTATGCAATATGCAAATTTCATGCCTAATAATATGAGTAATGTATAATCCAAAGTTCTTGATTTTTATTCACTAAAATTAAAATACTACTTATACAACTTTACTGTCAGTCATCTTTTTCTGTTTGGTTTTGCCTCTTTTGTTTACAATCTATAAACTCTACAGATTACAGAATTATCTTTACAATCTAGTCCATGGACAAAATTTGAAATATGCAACTGATCATTTAAAAATACCTATATCAGAATTCCCATCATGGCTCAGTGGAAACAAAATTGACTAACATCTGTGAGGATGCAGGTCTGATCCCTGGCCTCATTCAGTGGGTTAAGGGTCCAGCATTGCGGTGAGCTGTGGTGTAGGTCACAGACGCAGCTTGGATCTGGCGTGGCTGTGGCTGTGGCTGTGGCGTAGGTCGGCAGCGACAAAAAGATACAAAATAAATAAATAAATAAAAATAAAAATATCGATATCAACAAAATACACATGTATGGATGAATTCACATAAAGCGTAGTTCTTATTAGACATGCAACAGCCAATTTTCTTAGAAATTGGCTCTCTTCTTAAATGTAGTTGGTCAACCTATAGAACCTATATATTTTTAGTATTACTTTGTATATTTGTATATTTTTAGTATTACTTTGTATTTGTATTATATTTGTATTTTGTATTTGTACTTCGTATTATATTTGAGTACTTTTAGTATTACTTTGTTTTAAATAAAAATTGCAGAACCTACTGCACGGCCTTACCTTTTCCAAAATATCATGTAGATTTATATGTACACTGCTATATATGTATATACCACTGAGCTCTATCACTTCAATATTATTCATAAACATTCATTAAGTCAACAGATAAACTGTGACATTTGAGATGAGAGAGATGTACTTTTACAGTTAATTATCCTTCAAAAGCAATAATGTGCTAATAGTAATGATGAATTGCCATTATTATTATTATTTTTTAATGGCTGCACCCACAACATAAGAAAGTTCCCAGGCCTGGGATTGAATCCATGCTGCAGCTGTGACCTGTGCCACAGCTGTGGTAACTAACACCTGATCTTTTAACCCACTTCACCAGGCTGGGTATCAAATCCCCAACTCCGCAGCAACCCTAGATGCTGCAGTCAGATTTTTAACCCATTGCGGCAGAGATCAAATTCCGTGAATTGCCAACTTATTAATAATCATTTAGATTAAAGAACAACTTGCCTATTGGTTACTGGAAGTTTCAATAATTATCTAGCCCCTTGAGACTCTTCCACATTCCTAACAATAGTCATTACCTCCTAGCAAAGGTATTGTACAGGGTGGAATTTTTCACTCAAACAAAGCCATCCTGATTATGAATAGAAGTGGATTTTCCCCCTCCCCCTAAAAACTCTTTGAAATCATAAAAGAAGAAATGAAATGTGCCTTGTAAACAATTGACCAGTAATTCTTGTGCTGCTTTCTAGAGGGCAAAATGAAGAATTCTATAAGGCTGAAGAGGAAAGAAACACCATAAAATTGGCATGGATTCTTTCACTGGATAGGAAGGAAAAAAGTGTCACAGGCAAAGAAAAGAGACTTTGGACTTGAAATATAATGAAAGTGATTTTTCTGAACAGAAGAAGCAGATGGCATTTACAAAAGCAGCTAAACTTTTTGAATAGTGTAGAGTTTTCTTTGGTGCTCTTCTTTTCAAAGAATATAACTCTTGAGAAAGCAGTGAGTCTGAAAGTTGATTACCAGGCCTTAACCCTTGAGGAACCAGCTCAAATTTAACCCTTGTTACTTCTAACTAACTGAATTTAGTTAAAACCCATGATTTCCAATAAAAATAAAATGGCGTATATTTTGGGAACGATATTCTATATGCTTATTACATGTTAGTACTTTTACAAACCTTATGCTAAAAGTAGGACAAAATAAATAATAAATCAAGATTGAAGTTGAAAGTTTTCACCAAGTTTTAACTCTACAATTGACCAGTCCTTCCAGTAAGTAAGGAATTTCAAATTGCCATTATCATCATCCAGCATAAAGCAAGTAATTGATAAATTTTCTTTCCAATACCTTTGAAAATATCAGTCTAATCTGAATACCAACTATAAAAAGTGATCATGAATTTATAGCAGTAATCCTCAGGCATAAATGCAGTGTTATGTTCATATATGTGGCACTAGGAATATGAAATTCCTAGCTTATATATAGACAAGCCACTGTATTTATGTTTAACTTTCATATTGTTCAACTAAGATAATGGACTAAAAACAGGAAGAAAGAGTCTTGAATTCATTCAATTTTAGAATTATGTGCTCTATTACATTGCTTAGGCTTCTGCATTTTACAGATGATAAATTTGAGGTTTTAACAAGTCAAATATTTACTTTATATCTCATGATTAATAAATATCATACCATAGAATAATAACCAGTTTATAATGTCCTAAAATATAGGTGTTGAAGAAGTTTTACTTCTTGCTCTATGATTTCTTCTGGTAAATGTACCTATTTCCATTGCTACTTCTTCTATCTAAATGTCAGTGATATCAAATTTTTATGCCCTGCTCAGATATCTTTCCATCCACTTAAACTCATATATCCAACTACCTGTCCTCAGTTTTTACAAGTTTCATTCCTCAAAGTCACCATGCCCTAAATGAAGCTCTTCCTCCTCGTAAGTTCAAATTTTAAAGATGGTATCTTGAATAGACTCAGTTTCCAAGCCAGAACAGTAGATACCATTCTTGATGGTGTCCTTCCCTCTACTCTCACAGCCAGTCAATCATATTTTTAAAAATTAACAATCATTTCTTACCATACCAGTTCCTACACCCCCATTCTGTACCCCCACTTTTATCCAACAGCCTCCTAAGAAGATAAAACTTCAGAAACCAGGCTAATTTGAGTCATCCAAATTAATTCAACCAAAGTGCAATTTCTTCTTCTTTTTTTTTGTCTTTTGTCTTTTTAGAGCCGCACCTGCAGCATATAGAGGTTCCCAGGCTAGGGGTCTAATCAGAGCTACAGATGCTAGCTTACACCACAGCCGCAGCAACACCAGACCTGAGCCATGTCCGTGACCTACACCATAGCTCACAGCAACGCTGGATCCTTAACCCACTGCATGAGGCCAGGGGTCAAACCCACAATCTCATGGTTCCTAGTCGGATTCGTTTCTGCTGTGCCACCATGGAACTCCCAAAATGCAATTTCTTGATCAAACTTTGCCTGCCTGAATTAGATTCTCCTCCATGTGCTTTTATTATTTATCTTTTTTAATTGCACTTATCACACTGTTCATATTTTATCTCTTCTTAAAATCATTCTCATCCCCTGGACTAGTCTGTAGAAAGGAAGAGATTCTTATTTGCAGTTATATCTCCAAAGTCTATTCCAGGAGTAGAAAATTAGTACTATTTCAATAAATAATTATTAAATAAATATGTAAGAAGGTGAATGAATAAATGTCATGACACCTTGCTGCAAAATCAAGGTAGAATATGAAAATTGAAAAGCTTTATTTCTAAATAGCCTACACTTCTCTATGACTCATTTTAAAATAAATTAAAACATGCCCAATGTTGTTTGGTTCTTAATATTAAAAATAATGTAATCCTTAGTATAACCTATTTCCTTGTACAAGATAAGTGAAATTTGGCAAGATAATCCAATCTTTAAAAATGAATCCATCAAACTCTAAAATTTCCCCAAAGGAAATACATTAGATCTCTAGGACTTATTCACCCTGCATAACAGTAACTTCATATCCTTTAACAATTTATTTATATATAACATTAATCATTTGGGGTAATAATATATTAATTTTAATATCTGTTTTAAATTTATTTGTAAGATCATTTAATCTATTTTATTTATCATTGATCTTTCTTTAAAAAGTTTTTCAGTAGGTACAAATTATCATTAGTTCATGTTTAAGCATGATTATAACAAAGCATTAAATATCATGTTTTTATATCGATTTTGAAGTTAGTTGCATACTGGGAAAACAATTTAAATTTTCTAGTTTCTTATTGTTTCAGTTCAGACTCTGAGACAAGTAGTTCAAGTAGTTCATTTGTGCAAGTATTAAGGAGATGATTATAGTGAACAGTGATGAGAAAGTGAAGAAATGAAACTAGAAAAGGAAGGAAAATAGCACATAACCCAGAGGTATCCCACCAGTGAGTCATTTGGGTTGAGATACTTGTGTGCCAGCTTCTGTGAATTTTTCTTTCAAGTCTGAAGGGAGTGGGGACAGTGGTTAATGCCACCTGGGAGATAGAGAACACCTTTAGCCAAAGATATGCCAGTACCAAAAGCTGAAAGTCAAATTAACACACACCTAAATGTAAAAGCCAAGGGAACATGGACATTTGCTACATATATCATGCAGTACTTCCAGATAATACAAACTGAAGTGCTGTAATACATTGCTGCACAAACTGAAAATTATTAACAGCAGTATAAAATATTTTATCAGACTTCCACTTCAGGTTGTGACAGAGATTTGTGACTGGAGACACCCTCCTTCTGTAAAAAACTGAGAACCAGGACAAAATCCATGAAGCAATTGTTTTCAGACATTGCACAACAAGCTCTGCAGGACTACGCTATCTGAAAGAAGGGAATCAAGAGAGTGAGTCCCAAAATAGCACAGGATCCCAGTGCAGAGAAGCAGATTCTAAGCACTACCATGGTCTTATGGAGTTAAAGGAACTAGACTTCAGGGAAATTGAGGTGTCTTTAATTTTTAAGAAAAACTACCAGAGAATTGAAAGCTACTTATAGAAATCTGAAATTGGTCCCTTTGAATCATTTTTGAGGCCAGAATTACCTTATAAATGTATTATAAGAAAATGAATCTACAAACCGATAATCTTAATTAACATAGGTGCAAAAATCCTCCATAAAACTTTACAAATCAAATCAAGTAGTATACGAAACACATGAAATGTTACATGTGTTAAGTGTGATAAGTATTATCACAGACTGTAAATATAGTGTAATACTGAAAACCAAAAATGTTGATTATTAATGGGAGTAACCTTCTTAATATTTCCGTTAGTCTTATAAAGAACAAGTGTGTGATTATCTCAATTGATATAGAAATAGTTACACTCAAATGCTCTACCCCTAAGCTATTTTCCCTAGAATTCAGTTACTATATGTCATCATGTTTTCTTAGCCATCTGGGAGTGAAATATAGCTATTGTCATGTGGAGGCCTGAGAAAATGTTTGGTGGTAAAGAGAGATTCTCATATTTTCTGAAAATAGCTAGAAACTATTAACCTTGTGTCTGAGTCAGTTTGGGCTGATGTAATCGAATACCTATAGACTGAGTGGCTTATAAACACAGAACTTTATTTCTCACAGTTCTGGAGGCTGCAAGTCCAAAATCAAGGTGCCAGCGTAATCGGGGTCTTGGTGAAAGCCTCCTCCCTGGTTTGCAGATGGCCTTCTTTCTGTGTCCTCACTGGAAGGGACATCTGTGGGGGTGTCCTTTTTAAGGGGACTTATCCAAGTCATGAGGGCTCAACTTTTATGTATAACTCCCCTCCTAAAGATCCCACCTTCTAATACCACTACATTGGGGGGTACAATTTCAACATATGAATTTTGAGGGGACACATTTAATCCATAATACCTAGTCATGAGATACCACAGTGTAAAAACAGTTTGAGAAAGTCTGCAGAGGAGAAAGTTTAAATCCAGTGATTGCTAGTCAGCTAACTATTGATGTCCGAAGTTCTCTCCAGGTAAAAGGTAAATATCAGCAAGACTGAGCTCGGTCCTGGTGAGAGTAACTGTTTTCCCCTCCGAGGTCACTATTCTATGACTCTTTGTCTTCTGTCCATGCTCATGCCCCCTTCCTCTACCACCCAGCAGTGGGTAACAGTGATCTCTCTTATTTCCATGGGACATGACTTTACCAGAGAAACTTGGGTTCATAGACAAATCACTTTAGTTTGAGCCTTTACTCTTTTCCTACCAATTTTCTTTCATGCCAGGTACCTGGCATCCAGGAACATTAGGTCCTTCTCCCAGTAGTTACAAGGAGACAGAAAAGAAATGACAAAAGGTCACAGATTGTTAAAATATGATGTTGGGTGTCACAGTGCTCATTGCTTTGAAATACCAGAGCCTTTACATTTTTCAAAGCCAGTTTAATGATCTGCCTCATTTTAGGAAGCAAAAGCATCTAATTAAAAGAACTTGACAAAGATAAACTCTCATCTATATATATAAACCAGACACAGAATGATCTGGTTGCCTTGAGCACTCATTAATCCATGTTATTCAAACTCACTGTGTATGGACACAATACATAACTTTAATTTTGGGGAAGCACAGCAGCTGCATAACCATTGATGCTCTTAGCTAACATTAGAGCATATTTTTCAGATATCAAAGAAAACTCAGGTCTTAGGCTGAATCTCATTTGGTTGAGGTGGGTTTCTTCAGTGCTGCTGTCATTTTGGGCTAGATTATTTTTCAGTGTGGGAGGCTATCCTGTGCATTGAAGGATGTTGAGCAATATTACTGGCCCTTTCCAACTATAACCGATAGCAAACCTCCAGTTATAACCATTAAATATGTCTTGGGACATGTCTTCTTTTGAGTAAAACAAATATAATTTATTCTACCATTTCAATGTTTCTGTTAGTTTATTTTTAGTAGTTATAAAGTTTAAAATATTCATCTTGTTATCACTACTAATTTCAATATAATATTGGTTTAATTGTGGTAAAACAACTTTGTTCCATTATAGCGCCACTCCCTTTTATATATAAATATAAATATATGTAAATATATAACACACATATATATATTTAAACAACATGAAAATACATGTAAATATAAAACTTGTGTAATTAGTAATTCACAAAATCTTATGAGTTTATCAGTTTAAAAAAATGAGAGGAGTTTCCTTCGTGGCGCAGTGGTTGGCGAATCCGAATAGGAACCATGAGATTGCCGGTTCGATCCCTGCCCTTGCTCAGTGGGTTGACGATCCGGCGTTGCCGTGAGCTGTGGTGTAGGTTGCAGACGCGGCTCGGATCCCGCGTTGCTGTGGCTCTGGCTTAGGCCGGCGGCTACAGCTCCGATTAGACCCCTAGCCTGGGAACCTCCATATGCCGCGGGAGCGGCCCAAAAAATGACAAAAAGACAAAATAAAATAAAATAAAAAAATGAGAATAGGAAAGAGAAAAAATATTTTCAGTCTTTCGCAGTTACACAAATGGATGTTATTTCAGGTGTTTTTCATATCTTTCTGTGATCTTCAGTAGCCATTTTTTTCTACTTACCTTCCAGTCTATAAGACAGCCTTTAGCATTTATTGTTAGACCTTCCAGCACTGAATCATTTCAGTTTATTTATTTATATTTTCTGAGAATGTCTTTACTCTGTCATTTATGACACTCTTTTTTTAATTTTTATTTTATTTTTTTTTAATAATTTTTTTTATTTTCCCACTGTACAGCAAGGGGGTCAGGTTATCCTTACATGTATACATTACAATTACATTTTTTCTCCCACCCTTTCTTCTGTTGCAACATGAGTATCTAGACAAAGTTCTCAATGCTATTCAGCAGGATCTCCTTGTAAATCTATTCCAAGTTGTGTCTGATAAGCCCAAGCTCCCGATCCCTCCCACTCCCTCCCCCTCCCATCAGGCAGCCACAAGTCTGTTTTCCAAGTCCATGATTTTCTTTTCTGAGGAGATGTTCATTTGTGCTGAATATTAGATTCCAGTTATAAGTGATGTCATATGGTATTTGTCTTTGTCTTTCTGGCTCATTTCACTCAGTATGAGATTCTCTAGTTCCATCCATGTTGCTGCAAATGGCATGATGTCATTCTTTTTTATGGCTGAGTAGTATTCCATTGTGTATATAGACCACCTCTTCCGAATCCAATCCTCTGTCGTTGGACATTTGGGTTGTTTCCATGTTCTGGCTATTGTGAATAGTGCTGCAATGAACATGCGGGTGCATGTATCTCTTTTAAGTAGAGTTTTTTCCAGATAGATGCCCAAGAGTGGGATTGCAGGGTCATATGGTAGTTCTATGTGTAGATTTCTAAGGTATCTCCAAACTGTTCTCCATAGTGGCTGTACCAGTTTCCATTCCCACCAGCAGTGCAGGAGGGCTCCCTTTTCTCCACACCCCCTCCAGCACTTGTTATTTGTGGATTTATTAATGATGGCCATTCTGACTGGTGTGAGGTGATATCTCATGGTAGTTTTGATTTGCATTTCCCTTATAACCAGCGATGTTGAGCATTTTTTCATGTGTTTGTTGGCCATCTGTATATCTTCTTTGGAGAAATGTCTATTCAGGTCTTTGGCCCATTTTTCCATTGATTGATTGGCTTTTTTGCTGCTGGGTTGTATAAGTTGTTTATATAGTCTAGAGATTAAGCCCTTGTCGGTTGCATCATTTGAAGCTGTTTTCTCCCATTCTGTAAGTTGTCTTTTTGTTTTCTTTTGGGTTTCCTTTGCTGTGCAAAAGCTTTTCAGTTTGATGAAGTCCCATGGGTTTATTTTTGCTCTCATTTCTATTGCTTTGGGAGACTGACCTGAGAAAATATTCATGATGTTGATGTCAGAGAGTGTTTTGCCTATGTTTTCTTCTAGGAGTTTGATGGTGTCCTGTCATATATTTAAGTCTTTCAGCCATTTGGAGTTTATGTTTGTGCATGGTGTGAGGGTGTGTTCTAGTTTCATTGCTTTGCATGCAGCTGTATGACACTCTTTATGAAAGTCTTGATTATTTTTTCTTTAATCCTCTTTAATCAATTTTTCAAAATATTTTTTTAGTTTGGATGCTATTGACCCATCATCAAATTCACTGATTCCTTCTTCTGTCATCTAAAATGTTTATTTGACCCTAGGTAGCAATTTTTTTTTCATTTTATTTATTGTCTTCTTCAAGTTCATAATTTCCATGTATACTTCTTAGTAATATCTATGAATATTCTAATTTTTGAGTAATTACAGTATTTCCTTATTTGTTTAAATGCAGCTTTTTAATTACCTGATTGCATTTATAATATCTTCCTTGATGTTTTTCCTGCTAAAATCAACATAGGGCCCATTCAGTGGTAATTTCTAATGAATGCTTTTTTTCCTAGTTATGAGTCACAATTTTCTGCATGATTTGTAAATTTTGCTTCAATATGAATGTTTTTCCAGATCCCAATGTCATTTGTCCTTCATTTATTTTTTTCCGTCTATTCCAGAATTACTCTCCAGAATCTCTCTCCTCTTGGATGTGCAGTTGCTGATGTGTCTGTTCAGGTTTGGTTTTCCGATTTGTATTCTTATTTTTTATTCTGGTTTAATAGAAGATAAAATGTGCTCCTGTAGTCGTATGGTTTAGTAGTCAGCTGATGATTTGGACAAAAGTTATGCTCCAAGTTTTGATCCCATATTGCTTCCACCATTGGCAGGACGATATGTGGGCAGAAAGGAGTGCAAAGTGCAGCCCATTCTCAAGCCTTATGTTTTTCTGGGGCCTCTTTTTGATTCTCATGAATGTGACTTTGCAGTTTTCCCAAGAAGTTTGGACAGTTTATCATTCTCATTTATGGTTTTCATTATTAAATGAAATAATGGTCTACACATTATCTGGCTGGTCTACACATTTGCCGACTTAGATTGCAAACTCAGGTTAGCAGATCTGAGCGTTTGCTCTAATCATTCCCTTATGAGCTTTCTAATAACACACTGTTTTGTGTGCTGGTCTCAGTCTATCCATAACTAACGTTGTTGCTAGACTGGCCCTTGTGATTCTTATGATTGCAGATCACCCTCAGCGATAACCATCAGGAAACGCTGAAAAAAAAAAAAAAAAAAAGCTTGTTACTCCAGGTCCTGGAAATTATAGGCATTCCTTGGGCAACATAGTGATATTGTGAGGTGAGAGAGCATGTAAGCACGCTTGGGGTTCTGCTTTTATTAGAGTCAAAAGAGAGGGCCCAGGGTTTCTATGATCACTCTTTATAGGTAAATTTAAAATATTTAGAGCAAGAATTTAAAGAGCAGAAAGATAAAAAAGAAACAAACAAAAAAAGCAATCCAAATGGTCAGTTATTAAAATCAACTAATATATCTTAAAAAAAAAAAAAGAAGAAGTCCCTAGTATGGGATGGATAAGACAGACTGGCTTTTGATCTAGTCTGGTGGCTGACAGTGTATTTATTCAGTATAGCAATCTTTTAAGTTAATGCTCTTTTACATGGATGCCTGGCAATAAGTTTAAGTCAGACACTTGGATTATAAAAAGAAAAAGCAACTGTTTGGGCTTACACAACATATGTAGATAACACCACCAGGCATGGGCTTGCCTCCTCCACGCCAAGTTAAGTCCACTCATTCTGGCAACAAAGATGCTGGATTTACAAGGCCAAACACACCCTGGTTAAACCACTCTGCCACCTGAGCAGGGAATTTGGAAGCATCTCCTGGCAAGAAGGCCTCAGACCCAGTGGTTCTTAGCTAAAGTTTCACTAATTCTTTAACAAACATCTCTCAAGTGTTTGCTTGGATATGGAGACCTGAAAATCTGCTGGTGGTAATGTAAAATTTTGGAATCGACTGCGAAAGGAAAGGAGAAAATTATTCGAAATGCTGAAAATGTTTTATATTTTGATGGTGGTGTTTACATGAGAACATACACTTGTTAAATCTTAAAAACTCTCCGTAAGTGAGGATGAGTCATATTTTATAAATTAAAACTGAGTACAATTTATTTAAAATTAAAGTTTTTCTTGAAGACGTTTTTAAAGGTGTTATTTATCAGGCTACTCTTATTTTTCTTGAAGATGTTTTAAAGATGTTATTTATCAGGCTACTTTTATTTTGCTCACGGATTTTTTTTTAAGGATTTTTTTAATAGTTATTTCCCCAATACATTTTCTTTCTACCATACAGCACAGTGACCCAGTTACACATACATGTACACATTCTTTTTCTTCACATTATCATACTCCATCATAAGCGACTGGACATAAAGTTCCCAGTGCTACACAGCAGTATCTCATTGCTAATCCATTCCAAAGGCAATATTTGTATCTATTAACCCCAAGCTCCCCAACCAGCCCATTCCCTCCCCCTCCCCCTCCCCCTTGGCAACCACAAGTCTATTCTCCAAGTCCATGATTTTCCTTTCTGTGGAAAGGTTCACTTGCGCCTTATATTAGACTCCAGATATAAGTGATATCTTATGGTATTTGTCTTTCTCTTTCTGACTTACTTCATTCAGAATGAGGGTCTCTAGTTCCATCCATGTTGCTCTAAATGGCATTATTTCATTCTTTTTCATGGCTGAGTAGTACTCCATTGTGTATATATACCACATCTTCCTAATCCAATCATATGTCAATGGTCATTAGGGTTGTTTCCATGTCTTGGATATTGTGAATAATGCTTAAATGAACATACGGGTGCATGTGTCTTTTTTAAGGAAAGTTTTGTCTGGACATATGCTCAAGAGTGGGATTGTCAGGTCATATGGTAGTTCTATATTTAGCTTTCTGAGGTACCTCCATCCATACTGTTTTCCATTGTGGTTGTACCAGCCTATATTCCCACCAACAGTATAGGAGGGTTCCCTTTTCTCCACACCCCCTCCAGCATTTGTTATTTGTGGACTTCTTGATGATGGCCATTCTGACTGGTGTGAGGTGGTATCTCATGGTAGTTTTGATTTGCATTTCTCTAATAAATCAGTGATGTTGAGCATTTTTTCATCTGTACATCTTCCTTAGAGAAATGTCTCTTCAGGTCTTTTGCCCATTTTTCCATTGGGTTATTGGCTTTTTTGCTGTTGAATTAAGTTGTTTGTATATTTGAGAGATTAAGCTTTTGTCACATATATCATTTGAAACTATTTTCTCCCATTCTGTAAGCTGTCTTTTTGGTTTCTTTTTGGTTTCCTTTGCTGTGCAAAAGCTTGTCAGTTTGCTTAGGTCCCATTGGTTTATTTTTGCTTTTATTTCTGTTGGTTTGGGAGACTGACCTGAGAAAATATTCATAAGGTTGATGTCAGAGAATGTTTTGCCTATGTTCTCTTCCAGGAGTTTGATGGTGTCTTGTGTTATATTTAAGTCCTTAAGCAATTTTGAGATTATTTTTAGGCATGGTATGAGGATGTGTTCTAGTTTCATTGATTTGCATGCAGCTGTCCAGGTTTCCCAGCAATACTTGCTGAATAAACTCTTTTTCAAACTTTATGTTCCTGCCTCCTTTGTCAAAGATTATTTGACCATAGGTATCAGGGTTTATTTCTGGGTTCTCTGTTACGTTCCATTGGTCGGTCTGTCTGCTTGGTACCAGTACCACAGTGTCTTGATGACTGCGGCTTTGTAATATTGCCTGAAGTCTGGGAGAGTTATGCCTCCTGCTTGGTTTTTGTTTCTCAGGATTGCTTTGGCAATTCTGGGTCTTTTGTGGTTCCATATAAATTTCTGGATTGTTTGTTCTAGTTCTGTGAAAATTGTTATGGGTAATTTGATAGGGATTGCATTGAATCTGTAGATTGCTTTGGGTAGTATGGCCATTTTCACAATATAAATTTTTCCAACCCAGGAGCATGGAGTATCTTTCCATTTATCTACATCTTCTTTAATTTCCTTGATTAATGTTTTATATTTCTCAGCATATAAGCCCTTTACCTCCTTGGTCAGGTGTATTCCCAGGTATTTGATTTTTTGGGGTGCAATTTTAAAAGGTATTGTATTTCTGTATTCCTTTTCTAATATTTCATTGCTGGTATACAGAAATGCGACTGATTTCTGAATGTTAATCTTATAGCCTGCTACTTTGCTAAATTTGTTGATCAGTTCAAGTAGTTTTTGGGTTGAGTCTTTAGGGTTTTCTATATATAGTACCATGTCCTCTGCATACAGTGACAGTTTTATCTCTTCTCTTCCTATTTGGATGCCTTTTATTTCTTTTGTTTGTCTGATTGCTATGGCTAGGACTTCCAACACTATGTTGAAGAGCAGTGGTGAGAGTGGACATCAGCCATAATTTCCTCAAATATATTTTCAATCTCCTTTTCTTTTTCTTTTCCTTCTGATATTCCTATTTTGCGTAGACTGGCCCACTTTATATTATCCCATGGGTCTCTTATATTGCTTTTATGCTTTTTCATTTGGTTTTCTGTCTGCTGTCCTGATTGGATGATTTCCATTATTTTATCTTCCACGTCACTAATTTGTTCCTCTGCATTATTCATTCTGCTCTTTATTGCCTTAAGCTCAGTTTGTGTCTCTGCAAATGAATTTTCTAGTTTTTCTTGGCTCCTCCTTGTATTTCCTAGTTCCTTTCTAAAGGAATCTGCATTACTGTTGATAGCCTCTCTTAATTCCTTCAGTATTTTCAATACCTCCCTTTTGAACTCAATGTCTGACAGACTGCAGAGGTCTCTTTTGTTGTTGACTACTTTAGGTGAATTCTCCTGTTCCATTAACTGGGAATGGTTTTTGTGCTTCTTCATCTTGCTTGTGTTTTTCTTTTTCTGTGAGTTCAGGGAAGCCAAACTGTAGTCTTGTAAGGTTACTTCTATGCAAGAATACCCCTTTGTGTTTTTTTGGGGGGTTACTATTTATTTTTTGGTGTGGGTATTTGAATATTTGCTATCTCTTTCTTCAGTGTGAGCAGGCTGTTGTTCCCAGGATGCTCATGTGTTTTCAGGGAGAAGGAGGCAATGGGTGGGGCCAGCAGTCAGTGCCTGGCCATTGGGCTCTCAATCGCAGCAAGGACCTGCAGGAGGGTTGCACAGGCTATTCCTAATTGCAGGGACCTGGGAAATGGTAATAAGCTTGAGGCAGATCTTCAAGGTGACCAGTGCATTTCGCGGTAGCAACAGCAGGGTGCGTAAGTTCCCAGGGGAGTGAGAACAACAACAGCTTGTGTTTGATTGCAGTGCCCTCCTCTGAGGTGATTGGAACCACAGCTGGTGCCTGTTCAGGGACCCCTATTGGGAGCAGGCCATGACCATCTCTAGAGTAACTGCAGTGGTTTGCCCCTGCCACCATGCATGAAGCAACCCATCTCACTTAGCCCACATGTGAGGTGTTGTAAAGGGTGCTCCTAGTTGGAGGATCCTGGGAAGTGACAGAGATCAGGTGTGTTGGTACTGCCCAGAGCATTTGGCAGTGGCAACAGCAGGGCGGGTGTGTTCTCAGAGGTGCAAGAGCACCAACAGGTGGTGTTTGGTCACGGTGCCTTCTTCTGCGGTGCCCTTTAGGAGAATGGGGCTGCAAGTGATTTTTGTTCAGATCGCAGTGGGCCACGCCCACCTCTGGAGTCAGGGGTAACTGCAGCAATTTACCCCTGCCGCCTGCAGACCATGCAAGAAGCATCCTGTCCCACTTAGATGGTGCTGCACCAGTTGCTCCTAGTTGTAGGGTCTTGGGAAGGAACAGTGACCAAGTGTCTGGGTGCCACCCAGACCGTTTGGCAGTGGCAGCTGCAGGATGGATGTGTTCCCAGGGGAGTGAGAGCAATAGCCTATGGTGCTTGGTTGCAATGCCCTCTTTTTTTCTTTATTTGCCAACCCTTGAGGTGACTGGGGTCACTGCTGGAGCCCACTCACAGGCCCCCCAGTGGTGGTAAACCACGCCTCCCTCTGGCTTCTGAGATGACTGCTGCAGTCTGTCCCTGCCACCTATAGATTGTGCAAGAGGCAACATGTTGCACTTAGCCCCCTGATGCCCTTAGCCCACACAATAGGTGCCTGGCCACCGGTAGCCAGCACAAGAAGCGCCTAATCTCCCCTAAACCAGCATGAGGCTTCTTGCCGCCTCTGCAGAGCCACCCCACTATCTAAGCCTGCGGGCTTGTGCACGCTCCAGTGCAGGGAGTTTCCTGTGGTGGCCCGTCCCTCCTCCTCTCTCATCCCCAACAATGGCACCTTGCCTCTCCTGCAAATCCGGACCTTCTACCAGGTTCCCTCTGCAGTAGTGTTCCCCTTTTTAGCTTGTGGCGCACTGCTCCTTAGCCCCTCATGCCATCCCCAGTTCTCTCCCTGGGATTGACCTCCGGAGCCTGAATCTCAGCACACAGCCCCTGCCCGAGCATCTCAGGCTGTGATATCCAGGTGGTTCAGATGGTCTGTGCAGCGCTCTCTCTGCTTTGCTGTTCTCAGTCCAGCTGCTACACTTTTCTCGGTGACTTTGAGGTCCCGAGAACTCAGCCGATCTTTTGTCAGTTAGGTGGCTTCCCAGGAGGTGGGTTCCTTTTCTCCTTCACAGCTCCCTCTTGGGAATGCTAGTCCTGTGCTCATTATTTTTCTCTCTCTTTTTTTCTTTTGTTCTACACAGTTATGTCAAGAGTTTCTTGCCCTTTTTGGAGGTTTAAGTTTTTCTGCCAGCATTCAGTTGATGTTCTGTGCAAGTAGTTTTACATGTAGATGTATTTTTTTGATGTGTTTGTGGGAGAGGATGAGCAATCCTCTTACTCCTCCACCATCTTGCTCCACCTTCAGGGATTTCTTAAAATCATAAATGAGTCTTGAATTTTATAAAATTCTTTCATTCTGCTTTTCTTGAAATTCTTTAATATACTAATGTGACAAATTAAATATAAAGATTTTCCAAATTTCCAGTTGGAAATAACTGCAAATTCCCAGTAAAGTTTTAATACTAGCGCAAAGAATCTTGGATAGCCATTTCCCACATCACCTATGGGTAATATTTTCCAAATCACTTTATCATGAACCATTTGAAAGATAAGTATGTCATTGTCCATTTTCTCTAAATATGTCAATGTATATTTCTGAAAAAAATAATATTTTCTCACATAATCCAGCACAGTTATCAATTTCAGTCTGCTCATTTCATCTAAGCTTTCAAATTTACTTGTATAAAATGATTCTACCTGATTACCTCTTATTCATTTTTATCTCTGTCATTATTTTGTCTTTTCTCTTAGTTTATTAACTTTTGCTTCTTGATTATTACTTTTTTCTTAAGGTTTTTCTTTTTTCAGTCTTTAGAAAGTAAGTATAATTTAAAATGTAACAATTATAATGTTGATTTAAAACAAATAGGTGCCAGATATTTTTTTTTCAACAAACATGGATTTATTTGGGACCAGCAAAGAATTGTAACTCCTGATCTGTAAGCATGGTGAGTCACATACAAGTTGCCGTGGGGCAAGGAAAAGAGATCACTTTTAAAGAGGGGAAAGGAAGTTGGGGAGGCTATAGTAAACACAAAAGCCATGGATTTTTGTTGGCTGAGTCTTTTCCAGGAAAGAAGAGGAGTCTTTCTTCTTCCCATTGGACCCTGCTGTTATCACAGGACATATGAGCTCCCCCTTCTAGTTTTCCAACTCTATTTAACTGAAAAGTTTTTTTTGTTTGTTTGTTTGTCTTTTTTTTACATTTACCCCTTTTGATCAAAATCTTTCTCTGAAAACATTGTTGATGAACAGTCAGGTTTTCTAGTTTCAGCAGTTTCATGCCTCAGTGTCAGGAAGAACCTTACTTTGGTGTATTGTCTCATGTAAGAGGGAGAGTACACAGATTAGAAACCTATTGAGGTCACATTTGAGTAATGAGGAGAGGGAGGAGGGAGAACTCCCAGGTACCTTTTATCTAAAGTTCATATTGTTACTGGATGCAATGGTTCCATTGCTCAGGGTGCATAGCCAGTGAACATAATGAGTGTTTTTGATTAAAGCAGATGCATTTGTTATTTGTGATAAGTAAAGAGATAGGGAGATAGCTCTAAAAGCAGTCTCCCCAAATAACTGGATGGGATTCAAGCCTGGGGTGGCATTCATATTCATTAAAGTGTAGGCATGATCATTATAATGAAGCAAAGGTTATGTGAAGGTTATTGTAGGCTGCCAAAACCCACAAGCAAGTGCTTAGTTGTTTGTTTGCCCTGTGCTATCTAGACTGGCATATACAGCAGCATTTTTGGAACACTGGGTGTCTGGAACTTTCTGCAACTTAATGGCTAGTTCCTGCAAAACAAAGCACACTTTAGTTTAACTCCATCTTTTCCCTACTGCTACCTAACTAACAATATATTATTAAGATCCTAGATGTTGAAGATCATCTGAAGTTTTATGTCATCATGAATGATTTGGTGACACCCTTTCCCCAGGCCTGATCCAGATATGCTGGGAAAACTGTCTTATCAGATTTATCTACTTTAATTCCAAGGAATCTTTACTATTAAGTCACTAGATATTGTGCAGGTCTAGTCAGGGTTTGGTGCTTTCCTTATGTGTGTGTCATGTATCCAAGAGTCCATTCTTTGAGGTTTGGCAAAGAAGAGTTTGGAGTTCACTAGTGGCACCTGATAGGGGCCTCTTAAGTGAGACTAAGAGAGTTCTTTTAGAGATGTCTTTTCCAGTTGATGAAATCTCCAGGTTATAAGGCGTGATGCTTAAAGTCTTTGTTTGCTGAGAGTGCACCGTGAAAAGATTGTTCTGCCAAAGCATGGTTATTTTTAATAGAGGAAACTAGCCCTCTGCAATATTAAAGTATCTCTTTTTTTTAATCAGTTGTGGGTCAGAAAAGGCAGAAACCAAGTGCCCTGAGTGACTATCCCAAAGGGTGAGAGTTTATGCCTTCCAAAAGGGATGGATCTGAGATTTAGAAGAATGAACAGTAGTACTTTTGGCCATTATACTAAGAGAGCCTCTACAAATTTGCAACTTGAGTCTTAATAATGCCTTTAGTGTGTTCACCTAATCAGAGGACTGAAGGTGGTAAGCAAAATGAAATTGTTGTAAAACCAGCTAAACAGCACAGGTTTGTTGAAGCACCTGGCCATTCAAATTGGTTTCCCAATCACTATGACGTTTTCCAGGTAGGGGTAATCTTTTCCAGAGACTTTCTCCATGGAAGAGTCAGTACCTTGTCTGCATGAGAAGGCCTCAATCCAGTGTGAAAACATACAAATCATGACTAAAATATATTTATATCCATGAGATGAAGTAAGTTTTATGAAATAAATTTCCCAATTTTGAGTCCTCAGATGGTTAATATAAGTTTAAAATACCTAGGAGCCATACAAATATTTCCCAGTTTTATACTTTAGAAAAGTGGGACAAATGAGTTGGTGTTTTTTTACAGACTTGTTGATGTTTTCCCACCAATACTGATTCATAAGTGCTATTATTCTGTCAGTGAACCAAAGGTTTAATGCATGTACAGTGATGAGGAATGAGAATTTTAGAATCTCCCATAGAACTGAGTTGGTCTTTGGTCTAAACCAGAGCTTTCTCTTTTTATCAAACCAGCAGTTTGAATTTCTGATCTTGCTTTTGTTTTTCTGAGGCCAACTGTTGGGCTTTTCCAGCCAGTCTTTATCACATGGGGAAATATTTCTTTGGACCATGACAGAGGTTTTGCTTTTATAGGTTTCTTTAAAGGCATTATTTCTTATGGAAATATTATCAAGGTGATTTCTCTTAGTGTCCAGTGAGTTAAATTTAGAATGACCCCAAATCTTAATAATGGCTAAAATGGCAGGTAAAAGTATTGCATACAGTAATTCAAGAACATAGCACTATTTTTAATTTTATATCCACTGGAAGTAAGGAAGCCAAGTTGCCTCCACAATAGTCCAAAATATGGGGTACTCCAAAAGCATATCTACTCTCAATGTAAATATTGGCAATTTTGTCCTTAGTTAAAGTGCAGGCCCGTGTGAGAGTATGTAAAATCAACCTGTTAGATGGAACCTCAACAATATCAAAAGGAGTTGCAATAACATACCCAGCACAGTATTAGCCACTGTCAACTTTTAAGTAAGAACCAGCAGTGAATCAAGAGAAGTCAGTACATACAGCAACATCCTGTTCCCTCTGTCACCAGTGACGTCCTCACAACTGCTTAAGTTTAACAATTTATTTGGCAAAGCCCTAGCTTTTTGCAGAAGCTAGGAAGATTTTGGTTCCATTTAGAAGCTTTCATTTGCTGGATTTGAAGATTAAGAATTTTGACAATATTCCTTTTAGGTTAGGTGACTCATCTAGAGTGTGAGAGAGCTCGTTTGCCAGATTAACTAAATTTGGAGTATGCATAGTTTCCCATTACATCCTAGTCCTTTATACTGTAAGGTAGAGGCACTGGTTCAACCTATTATATAAAAAAATAAACATGGAGTTAAAAGCTAACAGAATGCAATCAATATCTAAAGAAAGACCAGAAATGGAGTTCCCTTTATGGCTCAGTGGCTTTTTTCAAGCATAAAAGAAGTGTCTTCAAACAGCTCAATTCAAACACCTTGCAAGTTACTACCAGCCAGTTCTAAGGGAGCAGCTTAGTCCTGGAGGAGCCAAGCCAAAGGCTTTTCAGGCAGTTTCCAGACAACAGCCCCTTCCAAAGGAATGGGCCAATGGCTGAACTAGCCCATTTTCAGTGAAGCAACCTCTGTTCCCGAAGAAAAGGGTGAAGAGCTTCTCATTTGGCTTTGCTTGAAACTGTCTGATCTTAAAATCAGACCAAAGTATGAACAAGCACTCATGTAAAGAATGAGGCCTTAACCAGAAAGAATTAAACCTTAAATATATCCCAAATAAAGCTGAAGAGCTTCAAACACAAAAAGGGTAAAAGATCAGTCCAGGAAAAAGTTGAATCTTCAAACTCCAGTGTTGGTGAGAAAAGCTGTGAGCACAGTGGACTCAAGTGTGGGTACCATAGCTATTTGCTCACCAGTCCCAGAGCCTTTAGGGTTCTGATCCTTGTACAGGCCTCCAAAATGCTAACTTAAAACCAATAGACTGCCAGTTATTTCTCCAGCATGAAAATAAAATAAAATAAAATAAAATAAAATAAAATAAAATAAAATAAAATAAATCCAGGATTGGCAAAGAATTACAATTCAGGGTCTGCAACCATGGTAAGCCATGTATAAATCTCTGCATAGCAAGGGAAGGAGAACATTTTTATAGAGAGGAAAGGAAGGGAGGGCCATAGTGAAAAAAATAGTCCGTGGTTTTTCATTGGCTGAGCCCTTGCCAGAAAAGAAGCATCTTTCTTTTTTCTGAGGGGCTCTGCTATTGTCATAGCCTGTGAGAGCTCCCTTTTCTGGTTTCTCACTGCTATTTCTGTTCATCATTATTATTATAGTTTTATAGTAGTAACAATGTAAGTTGGTAGGGTCATATGGAAAGCCTGTTTGGAAATACCTATTAAAGTCTAAGAGATGCATATTTTAGAGTCTAGTTATTTTCCTGATAGAAATGTATGTATATGTATCCCAAAGTACTGGTAGGTAAAATGATGTGTATTGTACCATTATTCAATACAACACTAGACTGAAAACAACCCAAGTAGTCCAATGGATACATAAATAGTTATGCATTCGTATCATCCACCAAGATGGTGACTGAGGTATATTAAACTATATTTATGGAACACAATCTATCAATTAAAATAAACCTCTCCACCAAGCCAATAAAGAGATACAAAGAACATATATCATACATATAACGTATGTGGTAGGTGAAAGAATCTAGACACCAAAGAGTATATACTGCATGATGTTAATCTAGTAATTTAGAAATTAAAATAGTAATTAATTTCTGCAGGAGGAGTTGAGAGTGAGTATGAGAGACCTTTGGATTTGATGGTAATTTTTTTTCTTGACATATATAGTGATCATAGTTGTGTTCATTTTATACACATTCATCAAGCTGAACATTTATAAATGTTCACTTTTATTTTTGTAGTATTAGTTCATTACTCAGTACTTCATTAAACAGTGTTTGTTGTTTAACACTTTGACTTTATTACACAATAGAAAATTTTCTATCTAGAGTCTGTAGTCTATGAATTATCCATCTACCACTTGTAAACCTGGGTATGAATGAGTTACCTGTTGGAGGCTTGCCAGATATGCATGTATACAGGCCATAGTGAATCAAAGAAACTAGATGGTGCTTGAAGAATGATGCTAATCTAGGCTTGCAAAATATATGACTTTCCCAGACCCCTGGGGGAAAGGGAGTGAGGCGGGAAATGTACATCGTACCAGTGGCTGCTTGAAAGCAAGTTGCCAAATACTCTAGATGTCGTCAAATGGAAAGCCATTGACATTCTTGTTCTCATGACCAGAACCCTAAGGGAGTTGGAGGAAAGGGGTAATAGCCTTAAGCATAAACAATATAATCTTTCTCTGGGGGGAAAGAATATGAATACAAAGAGTCTGTGCCTTGCATATCTGTAGCCTTCATCAGTAACATTGTAAATGGCATATGTGATTCTGTATGTAAAAGGAAGTAGAAAATAGCGAATAAAAATCATGGCTTAGCTCAGAGGGTTACTATTGCCTCTTGAAGGTGGTAGCCCCCTGATCCCCACTCTATTTCTTTGTCTCTTCTTTCTTAAATATGTGGCACCTCTGACTTTGGGACCTGAGTTGACGGAGCAGTTCTCCTCAGTTACCAGGTGAAATTTTATGGAAAATTATGTGTAGGATCTTTTTTATGTTTATAATGACTTCTGCTAGCCTTGTAATTGAAATGAAATTATGGGAGTGATGTAAAGAAATTTATTTCTGAAATTGATCACTGGATAACTCCCGGTTTCTGTAAGGACTGAAAACATTAAAAATACTCTACCTTTTTCTAGTATCTTTGTTTTCAAATCATTTTCATATTCATTGTCTTCAATGATCTTCAAAGCATCCCTTTGGAAAGTAGGTAACTTTCTCAGTCACACAACTAGTAATTGTTTTTTTACATTAAAATTTATGTTTTCCAATTCCTATATTAGAATTTTTCTGAACTTCCACTTTGCCACACTATCAGACCATTTCTCTAATCATTGTTTTATACTCACCAGAGAATTGTTTCAAACTTCTCCATAATACAAATACATATATTTAATCTGTCATGTGTCAGAGTCAAATTTGTTTTAATACCACAAATAAAACATCTAAATAGGTGAAATTACTCATATATCAATTCATATTACACTCTCTATGGATAATAGAGATCTTCATCTCATTAGAGATATTTGAGGATTTTAGTTTCGGAAGAAGTTGTTTCTTGACACACTAATTGGATTGGAAAAGTTAAATGTGGTCTGAGAAATACTTTCAATATTGTTCCCTACAATGTCATACCAATAATATGAAATGAAATCTATGATATTCAGGAAAGTGTGACTATTTTAGATGGGAATCTCCATTTTTAGTTTTCAAAAATACTGGGTCAAAAATAAAAATATGTTTTTGAAATTGTTGTCTTTGAAAGCATATGCTGTTGAGAAAGGGTGAAGTTGTATGGCATTGCAAAGTATCAATGCACTTAAAAATGTAATAACATTGTAATTTTCAGAATATTAACCTCTGCGATATAAAATTTATAATCAACACTTTTTTTTTAAGGGAGAATCTCTTCAGAAAAGGAGAATTTTAGATTAGATATTTTACTAGATTCATGTACTCATTCCTATGCAATCTGTTATATGCTTTCTCAGCATTAGGGAATAAAGAGTGACTTTTAGGGCTAGGATTTGTCACACATGGCCAGACGACAGAGTTCTCATTCATATATTGCATTTCACAGTTTTCTTATAAACATCAATCTTAAGCTGACATTCATGCCCGCAACGATTTGCCAAGGTGCTGTTTTAAAAGCAGTGTAAACCTCAAGGTCATTTTCTCATAATTAAACTCTGTCCCTTGGAAACTTTATTGAAATTTTTTTTTTCTCTCAAACTGAGACTTGCTGAATAGAAAAACCACTCCTTTCAGGTCAGGCTTTGTGCTCTGTGACATGTTACTGATTCTTTGTTCTACGGCTGGCTTTTTCATTACCTCACTCAATGAGATAGGACTCAGATAAGTCTGATATTTCTAAATGTCCTTAAGTACAGATTTAGTTGTGAAAAATACCCTATCCTATTGTACTATTGATTTTGTTTCCTCAAGTTTTTCTAGCCTTCACTAAATCGTTATGCATTTTCTCATTGTGTTAGTCCAGACAATGCCTGTAACAAGAATTTGTGACTTTTAAATATTTTACAAGAGATTTTTCTGAAAGTCAATTTCCAAGGAGGAGCTGTAAGTATAGGCAAGTGTCAAGCTACATTAGGTTTTTTTGTTGTTGTTGTTTTTTGTTTTGTTTTGTTTTGTTTTGTTTTGTTTTGTCTTTTGTCTTTTTAGGGCCACACCTGCAGCATGTGGAGGTTCCTAGGCTGGGGTCTAATCAGAGCTGTAGCCGCTGGCCTGCACCACAGCCACAGCAATGCGGGAGCCAAGCCACATCTGAGACCTACACCACATCTCACCGCAACACCAGATCCTTAACCCACTGAGCGAGGCGAGGGATCAAACCCGCAACCTCATGGTTCCCAGTCGGATTCATTTCCATGATGGGAACTCCTACATTAGTTTTTAAAATGTGAAAATTTCTGAAAGAGAACAGTTTGTGTCACCAAGAACCTCAATGCTCAGTACACACATTAAAGTGATATTATCAGATTTTTTAAAGCTTGGCATCATTTAGCCTAAGTGCATTTAACCTATGATATTCATTCTAAAAATAAAAGTTTATTTAGTAAATTCTCTTGTAAATTATAATTTGCGATGGTGAAGTCATTTTATAGGGAGGAGTAAGCAGACCTTAGCAGAAACTTTTCAAGAAAAGTTGAAGCAAGAGAGACTAAATAAAACATCATGATCCATGCAGCATGACAGGAAAACGAGGATCACTGTGGTCAGCTTCTTCTTGTCATAAGTTATAAGGGGGGCACATTCCACATTTTAGTATTTGCTCCGGCTTGGGGACAAGTGAAAGGTCAAGTAACTTGGGGCAGAGAGAATTTTGGTCAAGACAAAGTAAAGGGTACAAAATGGTAACTGTGAATCTTGGAAATCAAAATGTATATGATATAATATAAAATGCTCTTGTGCATGTTAATTGAAAGAATTAATCCCTTGCTGAGTATATGTTAGCATTCAATCTGTTCCACTAAAATGATCCTGGAGTCATCTCCAACTTAGGTTTCTCTCTCTTTTTTTTTTTTAATGACACCTCTTGTTTTATCTGTAATAGGTACTCAGTAAGTATTTTATAAATAAAATAGAAATTCAAGGAAACTAAAGGATAATTAACAGTATCCTAACTTCAAAATGGTGCTTATCTACATAAGAAAGTTTCTAAAGTATTTTCCAAGAGTATGTCAACAAATTCCCAACCAAAAAAAAAAGAAAAAAAAGAACAGTTAACAGAATCTTTTCATCAAGAATGATAGAGTTAAAAACATGGCTTTACTCCACTGATTATGACTTAATTCTTTTTGAAAAGTTTTTAAAAGCTGTCAGTCGATAAGATTTAATTCTGGTTCAACAAATGTATGGAACTTTAGAGTCTTTGTTTAGTTATTTTCTGTTCATTTTACCAATGAAATATTATTTCAATTGAGACCTAACTGATGGTACAATACCTAAAATCAGAAATATCCTTTATGTGGTGTTTCACATTCACAGTTACAAATAATAATTTTTAAAAATTAAGCCCCAAATAAATTTCTATTATATCCTCTGTAAAATGGTATTGAATTCCATAGAGCTCTGTGACTCGCATGTGGCCACAGGGCTAGAGAGCAGCAGACCAGTGCTTAGTACCAAGGTAAGCTCAGGTCTAGACACTATTACCCCATCACACTGCCTTGGAGGTAAGCATAAACCCAACCTGAGAATACCAAATTAGACCTCAGAAGTTTTCAACACCAGATCAGATACCCCTTTCAAAAAAAAAAAAAAAAAGACATGATTAAATAAGCTTTGAAAATCAAGTTCAGCAGCCTACCAGTTTGCTTAGTGTATCACAGGGTTAATAGTGAAGGAATCTGTTTGATCTAATTTATTAATTTAACTCCCAGTTATGGGCTGTCACTTCCAAAACTTTTTGAATTATAAATATGTTAAAATGGAACCAGAGGTGAATTCGATTTTTCAAAGTGATCATAATCTGTATATTTTAGCACATATTGAGTATAATCTTTGCATTTTATATCATTTATCTCATTTAATCAACTCTCTTATAAGTCATATTTCATTTTTTTTTGTCTTTTTGCCATTTCTTGGGCCGCTCCCACGGCATGTGGAGGTTCCCAGGCTAGGGGTCTAATTGGAGCTGTAGCTGCCAGCCTACGCCGGAGCCACAGCAACGCGGGATCCGAGCCGCGTCTGCAACCTACACCACAGCTCACGGCAACGCCGGATCGTTAACCCACTGAGCAAGGGCAGGGATCGAACCTGCAACCTCATGGTTCCTAGTCGGATTCATTAACCACTGCGCCACGACGGGAACTCCCATATTTCATTATATTTTAATGAAAAAAGCCAAGTTCCAAGAATTTAAATTATTTCTCCAAAGCAACATAATTTAACTTAGCAGCTAGAATTTAAAATACGATATGTCTAACTCGAGACAGTGTTCTTCCACTTTGAGGCACTGACTCAAAGCAAGCTGTAGAGTTATACTTTTTTTTTTTTTTAGGGCTACACCTGTGGAAGTTCCCAGGCTAGGGGTCAAATCAGAGCTGCAGCTGCCAGTCTACACCACAGCCACAACAAAGGGAGATCCGAGCCTACACCACAGCTCACAGCAATGCCTGCCCGATCCTTAACCCACTGAGCAAGGCCAGGGATCTACCTACATCCTCATGAATACTAGTCGAGTTCCTTACTGTTGAGCCATAAAGGGAACTCCCTCCATTTTCTAAAATACTTAGATAAAATTCTAAATGGTTGCAAGCCATCATTATATTTATAGGGAAACTCAAGTTACCCTCCTTGCGCCTGGTAAGTATGTGATAGGTTCAAAGTAATGAATGTTACTTTCCTTATATTTCTGTCTTGTTCATTTTTAAAAGCTTAACAGAAGTGATCCTAAAGAATAAAGGAGAATTATTTATAAAGAATTGTGGTAGTATCGATAAAACTCCTCTTTCTAGTTTAAGAATATTGTGATTTATGAGGTCTGAGGTCTTTCAGATGAAATATAATTAGATAAAACCCAACCTCGTTTTTCATATTCTTCTCTTCAGCTGTTTTATTAATTTATGTATTTAATATGAAAATAATTTTAAAAGACTATTCCTTTTAGTGTAAATGCCAGCTATGATATATATTAGGATTTTTTTAGTTACTAATACATAATAAAAGGCAACTATGTTAATGTGAATTAAATTCATTATTTCCTATATTTGGAGAATCAAAATTTTCCCAATAAATTTTTTGGAATATACCACAGGTGATTTGTTTTCTTTTATAATAAAAGATGATTGAAACCAAGACAGAAGAATCCAATAATTGACTAACTTTTCCTACCTAAGGAAAACAAATTAGTAGGTTTAGTAAACTAATAATAATTGCCAACTGATTCCATTTACTAATTTTAAATAATGAACTTCAAGGTGTAGATTTTATGTGGCGATGCAATGATTTTTAAGGAAATACGGGATAAAAAGTAAAATGAAAACTAGGAGTGTCCATTGTGGCACAGTGGTTAACGAATCTGACTAGGAACCATGAAGTTAAGGTTCGATCCCTGGCCTTGCTCAGTGGGTTAAGGATCTGGCGTTGCTGTGAGCTGTGGTGTAGGTCGCAGACATGGCTCGGATCCTGCATTGCTGTGGCTCTGGCGTAGGCCGGTGGCTACAACTCACATTAGACCCCTAGCCTGGGAGCCTCCACATGCCGTGGGAGCAGCCCTAGAAAAGGCAAAAAGACAAAAAAAAAAAAGAAAAAAGAAAGAAAGAAAAGAAAACAAGCTAAAATGTAGGAAATTTAATTTATTCATTCATTCAGAAAATAACATATGCTCAATATATTACAAATATGTGTTTTTTTTTAATAATTATTTTTTTTTCATTGTAGCTTGTTTACAGTGTTCTGTCAATTTTCTACTGTACAGCATGGTGACCCAGTTACACATACAGGTATACATGCTTTTTTCTCACATTATCATGCTCCATCATAAGCGACTAGACATAGTTTCCAGTGCTACACGACAGGATCTCATTGCTTATCCGTTCCAAAGGCAATAGTCTGCATCTGTTAGCCCCAAATTCCCAAACCATCCCTCTCCCTCCCCCTCCCCCTTGGCAACCACAAGTTTACTCTCCAAGTCCATGATTTTCTTTTCTATAGAAAGGTTCGTTTGTGCCATATATTAGATTCCAGATATGTGATATCATATGGTATTTGTCTTTCTCTTTCTGACTTACTTTACTTAGTATGAGAGTCTCTAGTAGAGTTTTAGAAAATACAGGAGGAGGATTCATGTTACTTTCAGAGATCTAATAATGTCTCCAGAAGCAGGGGACATTTTATCTGGACCTTGAGGCTTGTTATAGTTTGGTATTGTTAATGGTATTCAGATTGAACAAACAGAGGAAGTAAGAACCTCAGGAATTGGTTCTTAAGACAGGGTGTGTGTGTGTGTGTGAGAGAGAGAGATAGTACACAAAATCACCTCCTAGGTGGCATTGTTTTAATTTGAAAAATTGTATTGATATTTACTGAGTGGGGGCCTGGGGTGATGAATGTTCTACATATAAAGAATTGTGGCAGTTCCCATGTAATTTGTGAATATTTTGCTCTTCATTCAGGTAAACAAAAATTTGTTTATATTTATCTGATACTGTGAAATTAGCATTTCACATGTAGACTCAATTTTTATATGGTTTTAAATTTTACATGGTTTGAATTTTTAGGAGCAGCTAAAAGGTGAACTATAAAGAAATTATAATTTTTTAAATTCCAATTTTATCATAAATTGCTTAGCATTTTAGAAAGCTGTCACTGAAGACAATGTAGCACGTAATATTTGAACAGCTAATACATTGTATTTGTATTAGGTTACATTTGTGGCTGTTGTCAGTGATTCTCTATATATGTGCATATGATTTATGTTTTAATTTTGTTGTGCTTGAGTATTTATGCATTCACAATTATATTTACTGCAAATTTTATTTTCTGTTTTAGATTATATTTTTGCCATTATATGGATTATCAAAATTATAAATGTTAAGTTACACTATGTATTGAATTAATTTAAAGACAACAGATAGTGTTAAAAATGTTTGCTGGAGTTCCCGTCGTGGCACAGTGGTTAACGAATCTGACTAGGAACCATAAGGTTGCGGGTTCGGTCCCTGCCCTTGCTCAGTGGGTTAACGATCCGGCGTTGCCGTGAGCTGTGGTGTAGGTTGCAGACGCGGCTCGGATCCCGTGTTGCTGTGGCTCTGGCATAGGCCGGTGGCTACAGCTCCGATTCGACCCCTAGCCTGGGAACCTCCATATGCCGCGGGAGAGGCCCAAAGAAATAGCAAAAAAAAAAAAAAAAAAAAAAAAAAAGACAAAAAAATAATAATAAAAATAAATAAATAAATAAATATTTGCTGTAGAAGGTTTGATTACCATTAACCTAGGGGATTTACAAAGCTGAGCATAATCAGACAGGTTTTAGGTGAAGATGATAGCAGTCTATAACTATTTTAGGTAAGAATGTATTTAAATAATGTTAGATGTATTTAAAAGCTATAATCTCGAAAAATCAAAAAGCCTCACTGGAACTAAGATCCAGATCTATTCTGAGCCTATTAATTTATTAATTAATTTATTTATTTTATTTTTTTGTCTTTTTGCCTTTTGAGGGCCGCTCCCACGGCATATGGAGGTTCCCAGGCTAGGGGTCTAATCTGAGTTGTAGCCACCGGCCTACACCAGAGCCACAGCAACACCAGATCTGAGCCATGTCTGCTACCTACATCACAGCTCACGGCAACGCCAGATCCTTAACCCACTGAGCAAGGCCAGGGATCGAACCTGCAACGTCATGGTTCCTAGTCAGATTTGTTAACCACTGAGCCACGACGGGAATGTAATGGAAAGATTGGATTACATGTGTTTTTAACTCCTATAAACCTTTAATGCTGCCAGCTAGCTTACAAGACCTCTGCTTCTTTTGCCACAAAAGAAAACCAAAATCTTAAAAAAAAAAAAGAAAGAAAAGAAAAAGAAAAAGAAAGAAAGAAGGAAAAGATGCAGAGCCTTCCTCTCTTCCATCTTCCAGAACTCATGGCAGTACATAGTTGGTGGAATTTAAATCCGATCTGGAACCTTTGGAGCAAAGCCATTAGGGAAACTCCATTTTTATTCAGGATATATCTGGGTCCTCCTAAATGTTAAGACTATTACAATAAAAGAAAAGGGAAATAAATGGTATATGACCAATAGCTGTCTCTCCTGCACTGAGCATCTAACAAAAAGTTTGCAATTTATAATAAAAGATTATAAGCACCACATATAATATGTACATTATTAAGCATGTATGCCTGCATGTGTATTTGTAGTATACCCCATCTCATGACAAAAAAAAAGTAACCTGGCAGTCAAATAGCAGTAAACTATAGTCAGTCATATATGGTTCTGTTATCTATTGTTTTAAGCAGGAAAGTGATGATTAGATACATCTTTTAGAAAGCTAATACTAGTGAGAGCTGTGAGCATAGTTAAGACTAGAAAGAGAAGCAGTTCTTTAAATGGGTTCTATCAGTACCACAAAGAAATAGCTCATTTTTCAAGTGATGCCTTTTGTGTTTTATCTATCTATCTATCTATCTATCTATCTATCTATCTATCTATCTATCTATCTATGGTAAAATGTTTAAAAAGAACATTAATTTATGTAATATTTTCTGATTATAAAAATGATATAACAAAGCATAAATCATATAAATCAACACTTCAGGTAAATAAATGCACATTTCAGAAGATTTTAATGGATATTAAATTTATACTACATAAAGTTTTACTAATTTACTATCTAAGCTATAAAGATTGTCTATCCTGTGGAGTTCCTGCTTGGAACAGAAAGTTAGGGATCCCACATTGTCTCTGAAGCTGCTCGGGTCACTGTTGACGCATGGGTTTGATCACCAGTCAGGGAGCAGTATGTTAAGAACCCATTGTTGCAGCAGCCAAAAAATATATATATATATTGTCCATCCCTCATTCCCCCATACACTTGACAAAACTGAGTATTGACATTTCTTCTAATACTTTCCAGTCCCATAGGGAAATGGTATCTTATTATAATGCCCATTCTTTTATTAATAGTGGGGACAAATTCATTTCTGGTGTCTAGTGACTGGGTATTTTTCATTATTTGTGGGTATGTGTTTAGTACCCATACCTATCCTCTCACTATTGATCTTATGGCCTAACTCCCACATTTAGTTTCTAAATGTATTTTTACTTTTTATTTGCCTTTATTTTGTTTCTTGGCTATTTGCTGTACTCTTTTCCCTTGCCTAAATATTGTGTTCTAGTATCTTGCGTAATGGCAAAAGTCTATAATTTTCCAAAATATTTTAAGTTCCTTCTTTGTAATCAGATTTTTATGTTAAAATCTGTGGTCAGTGTTAAAAATTTAGTTTAATCTCTTACATTCTTTAACATCTATTTTCATTTAGAATTTTTCTAATATTGGTATTACAGGACATGTATATTTGTATTATTATACTTTCTTAAATGTGAAGCCTTGAGGAGAGGGAAATGGCTTTATTAGTTTCTTTCCTTGCTAAATAATTTCATAATATGCGAATGAATGAGTGAAAGTCAAGAGATGTTAGATCATGATAACCCAATTTAAAATTACTTTGGTTTTGAGTTCCCACAGTGGTACAGTGAGGTGGATGGTATGTCTGCAGTGGCAGGGTTGCAGGTTTGATCCCAGCGTGGCACAGTGGATTATGGATCCAGCTTTGCTACAGATGTGGTATATAGGTCACAACTCAAGCATGGATATGATCCCTGGCCTAGGAACTCCCTATGTCACAGGGTGGCCAGACAAGAAAAAAAAATTAATTTGGTCAATATTCTGACATAATAGTTGGCCAATTAAGCCTTCGCTAAATAATGTAAAGAATTATTTGTTAATGACTCATAAGTTATCTTCTTTTAAGTATATGCCACATCCCATTTGTAGATAACCTAGGCAACTGATTTGTAGTAATCAGTTTCAATTTTGGTCTATTAATCTTATAAAAAATGTTTATATACTTGAAAGAAAGATAATTATAAGAATTATTTATGTTATCTATGAATTAAATTAAATAGGAAATATGACTCTTGCTGTTCAAAACTGTAAATCCTAAGTCACTTACACCTGAAAGCTTATCTCAACTATATCTCTCAAATTTAAACGAGGAGGTTTGTACTCAAATATTGACTTATATCATAACAAAACAAAACAAACAAAAACATACTACTGATATAAATTTCTTGTCCAAATAAAAGAGCTTGGAAATGTTAGAAAATGTTAGGGTTAATATTGAAAAATCATTACTGATAATGGAAATGATAATCAGATTTATATGATAGGTAATTATAGTTATTCATAAATCAAAGTAGTGTTGCTAATTGTATAGGTTTTAATTGTCACAGAATCAGTAATTTAAATTATCTAATACATTTTTTGAAAAGAGGACTCAATCTTTTGCCCATGAATATGATTCTTGCAAAAAACTTCAGTAATTTCCAAACATATTAAATGTTCCGCATATGAACAGCTTGTCATTTATATCTAACATAAAAATTAGTAATGCACATTGAAAATTATAAGGGAAAATTTAATTGAATTTATTTTTTAAAAGACTACCTCAAAGCAATATCTTTCACTTTGTTTCCTCTTAGCTTAAATCCCAGAAACCAAGGAATACTTATTATTTTGTCTAGGAAAGATGAGGCAGGAAAATATGCTTACAACTTGCTACACTACACAGAGGAGCAAGAAACAATAGCCTTGACATGCATTTTACATTCTGACCTTAGATTCAAAGTAACAATGTTTTGACAGGACACATGCCCTGCTGGAGAAGAGATTGCCACACATTTTTTTCTATAGGAGTGATGGGTTTGAATACTTAAGAGTAAAACAAATTCCTAAACATTTTTAACTAGATGTTAATGAATTTGCATCTTTTTTGATTCATTTAAGTTTAATATATTTATTTGATGCAAATTAAATCCACCTTTATATTTTTCCAAGTGATATAACAGTATCCTTCCCAAGATCTATTAGAAGGGAAAACAATTCTGCTCAGTGTTGCCATCACAGTATCTTTGAGGCATTCCATTTCAATACATGCAGGGGGAGGAATAATTAAAGATGGTGAAACAGCAAGGAGTAACAGCCTAGAATAAAGTCAAGCAACCATAAGAATCCTAAATGAGACATGTTTAATAATGAGTTGACTGCAAAATATATAATGCTATGAAATGATACAAGCTGTCTTGATCTCTATTAATATGCAAGATGGCAAATTAAAGCACTTTTATGTTTAATTCTGTAAAAGCCCACTGCTAATTTAGGTATAACCACAATATGAATTCTTATAAGCATTTGAATGCCTAAAATCCAGAGACATATTCCAAATAGCAACATGAAACAAGATATTTACTAACTTAGCTGTTAATAACTCTATTGTTACAGTCTTTGGGTTACTTTGCTCCACTTAAACATAAGTTTTGTAATTATCAAATACTTCTGTATGGCCAAAAAGAAGAGGATATACAAACCAGTGACTATATTTCAACCAGAGCTAATATTCTATGATGCTTTATTATATGCTTTGTAAATCAGTATATTCTCTAGTTTAGTGGACAAAAATACGCATGTATTTATCCTATTTGGAATAAGCAAGACTTAAGTAATAAAATAATTACAGAGAACGATGTGTATTTCATTAACCCCTTAAAAAATATAGTTGATCCCTAAACAACACAGGTTTGCTCTGTCTGTCTATATACGATTTTTTTTTTCAATTGTAAATGCTACAGTACTGCACCATCTGCAGTTGGTTGAATCTGCATATGGGGAGGAACTGTGGATACTGAGAGCTGGCAGTTCACAGATTTTTGTCCATGAAGAGGGTCAGAGACCCTAACACAATACTCCGTGGTACTCCCATTGTTCAAGAGCCAATTATATTTAGTGAGAATATTCTTTGCTCCTGGTTGAAAGCTTAGATAGTTTACTTGAATTTTCTGGACAGTTAGATATTTTAAAAATTATATAATTACTATAAGTCTCAAAATATAATGTCTTCTGAACTCTATATTATCATATTTCTGAAAAAAGTTTGATCTAAAATTTCTGACATCACTTTTTCTAATCTGTTTTACATGAATATACAATACCATAAAGTTCTTAGAAAAAAGCGCAGCATTGCCAACATGGATCTCTGCTGTCACCTGTATAGCTTTCCAAAGAGAAGCTGCAAATGTATTGTAGTATTTTTCATATAAAAATGAGCCACTGAATGGTGATGCACTGAGTGCCAAAGTAGAAGACACTGGATGAGGTTTTAAGGAAAAGGAAAACAGAAGCAAATTCTTTCCTTGCAAAGACAACAGTATAGATGAAGAGATAACATATGTACAGAACAATATTCATCATCCTCTTTAAGTAATTCACTTAATACATATTCAGAAAATCAGTAAATGTGCAGAATATCTGAAGAACACTATCAACCACCTTGATTCAGTTGATATCTACATGTGTATCGTGCTTTTGTTCTACCCAAAAAAAGCGCGATATGCATTCTTCTCAAGATTCAACAAAATGGACCATGTTCTGGCCATAAAATAAACTTTAGGAAACATTAAAAAGAAATTATATGAAGCATAATTTTTTACTATAATAGTACTAGAAATCAACAGCAGAAAAATGTCTGAGAAATGCACAAATATTTATGTTATTTATTTATTTATTTATTTATTTATTTATTTTCATTTTTGGCCACACCCACAGCATATGGAAGTTCCTGGGACATGGATCAAATCCAAGCTGGAGCTACAGGCTATGCCACAGCTGCAGCAATGCTGGATCCTTAATCCACTGCACCTAGCCAGGGAACCAACTGGTGCCTCCACAAAGACAAACTAGACTATTAACCCGCTTTGCCAATATATAGAATGTATAGATCTACATATATAGAATCTAAACATATAGAATATACAGAATCTAAATTACAAGCATGAAAGATCTCATGAGTCAGAGAGTAGAGATTTAAAAAGATTTTCATCTGAATAAAAGTGAAAATGTTATATCAAAATTTGTGGAACGCATCTAAAGTAATATTCAGATGAAATTAAAATGCTGTATTAAAGTTAAAAGGTGTGAAGTCTATAACATTTCTCCTTATGAATCATGAAAAAGAAAAATTTAATAACAATGCAAGTAAAAAGGACCTAGTAAGTGCACTATTCATGGTGGAAGAAAAGACAAACAGAACAATGGAACAGGACAGAATACAGAGCTCAGAAACAGACCCACACAAATAAGCTCATTTAATTTTTGACAAAGGAGCAAAGGCACTTCAAAAGACATAGTTATTTCCACAGATGGTAGTAGGAAAACTGGATATTCACTTGCAAATTAATAAATAAGTAATCTAGATCCAGATCTTACACCTTTCACAAAAAATAACTCCAAATATATCTTAGACCTGAATGTAAAACACAAAAACATTGGAGAAAATCAAGATGTTCTTAAATTTGGTGATGAGTTTTTAGATACAACATCACAAGCATGATCCATAAAAGAAAAATATTGATGTTGGCCCTTATTAAAATTAAAAACTTCTGCTGCCTGAAAGACACTGTTAAAAGAATGAAAAGATATGCCACAGACTGAGAGAAAATAAACAGGGCAAAACAAATAAATGATAAAGGACTTATGTCCAAAATATGCAAAGAACTTTTGAAATGATAAGAAAACAACCTAATTTAAAAATGGGCAAAAAATCTTAACAGATTCCACACTCAAAAAGATATGCAGATAGAAAATAAGCACTTGAAAAGATATTAAACAGCATATGTTATTGGGGAATTACAAATCAAAACAATGAAGTACTACTGTACCTATTAAAATGGCTAAATTTCAAAAAAGCTCAAAGCAACAAATACTGTTGAGGATATGGAATAATAGGACTTTTCATTTTTTTCTCGTGGGAATTCAAAATTATAGAACCACTTTGGAAGACAGTGTGACATTTTATTATGAAGCTAAACACAGTCTTATCATATAATCCACCAATCACACTCCTAGGTGTATACCCAGATGAATTGAAAACTCTTGTCCCCATAAGAACCTACATATGACTGTGGCAGCTTTATTCATAATTTCCCCAAACTGGAAGCAATCCAAATGTGCTATGTTAGGTAAATTGATAAACAAACTGAAGTACATTCATACATAGAATATTATTCAGTACTTAAAAAGAAATGAGCTATTGAACTAAGATATGAAGGAAACTTAATAGTTATTGCTAACTGAAAGACACCAGATTGAAAAGGCTACATATGATATAATTACAGTATGTGATGTTGAAAAGGCAAAAATAAGATAATAAAAATATCAGTGGTTGCCAGGGGTTGTTGGAGGAATAGAGGAAGAGATAAATAGCAGAAATATATTGGATATTTAGGGTAATGAAAGCATTCTGTATGCCATTGTTACAATTAATACTGGACTTTATGCATTTGTCATAATCCATAGAACTTTACAAACATGGAGCAAACCATGTGTTTTAGTTATTAATAATATATAAATGTTGGTTTATCATTTATAATAAGTTTATCACATGTAAAATGTTAATAATAGCTGAAACAATGTGTGCATGGAGAGTATATGGGAACTCTATATACAATCTATTCAATTTTCTATAAGCATAATAGTTTTGTAAAATAAAGTCTATTAATTAAGGAAACATATCAGAAAATTAATTAAGGACATTGAAAACCAAAAAAAAAAAAAAATTATGCAGAACCAATAAAACCAAAAGTTCATTCCTTGGAAACAATCAACAATATTAATAAGGCTGTCAGCAAGTCTAAACAATCTCTAAAATAAACTAAATTTAAAGTTAAAAACCTTCCAACTAAGGAAAAGAAACATCTGGGCTTACATTTCTAACAAACACTTAAGAATAAAATAATATGGAGTTCCCATCATGGCTCAGGGGAAATGAATCTGACTAGTAACCATGAGGATGTGGGTTCGATCCCTTGCTTTGCTCAGTGAGTTAAGGCTCTGGCGTTGCCATGAGTTGTGGTGTAGGAATAAAATAATACTAACTCTACAAATTTCTTCCAGGAAACAGGAGGGATGGAGATACTTCCCAACTCATTTAATGAGACCAGAATTAGCCCAATGCCAAACCAGATAAAGACATTACCAGAGAAGACAACTACAGACTAATCTCTCTCATGCATATACCTACAAATATCCTCAACAAAATATTAGCAAACAGAATCCATTTTATATTCATCACATTGAAGTTCTAAATCAATGTATTTCATCATTATGAACCAAAGATATACTTTATGATATGCAGAAGAAGCAATTGCCATGTTTCCACATCTACTCAAGATTCAAAAAAAAAACCAACTCTTCAGAAAACTAGAAACAGAAACTTTTACTAACTAAAAAAATCTAACATTCTACAACCAATGTCATAATTAATTGTGAAATATTCAATGTTTTCACCTTAAAATATGGAACAAGAAAAGGAAAATATTTCTTTAACCACTGCTATTCAACTTAGTCTTGGGAGTCATAGACAGTGAAATATGGCAAGCAAAATAATTAACCTACATATGAAAATTGAAATATCCATTTGCAGATGGACTTAAATGCCTATGTAGAAATTCCAAAGAAGATACAAAAAGCTCCCAGACTACATCTCAGGATTATTTTTCAATGCAAATTTATAAATGTATATACATAAATGAATATATATAAATTAATTCACATATGTGTATATTTATGCTCTTTGCTATTAACTTATCTTTATAATTTGATACAATTTTTATAGTTGAGTTTATAATCTGTGTTACTGAATTCCTAGACTATTCAAAAGGAAAAAATAGTTATTATAAATTATAAGATATTTTATCATGTAGTTTAAAATAATGAAATATCTGTTTTTGTTTCATGCACTTTTGAACAGCAAATGATTTTACAATTTTGTTGACATGTTAACTTCAGTTCTTTGTTCATTTTATAACTATTTAACTTATTTGCAATTTCAGACACTGATAGGATTTTACACACCTGATTTATTTGAATGACTGTCATCATCCAAATTCTGATTTTATAATTTTTATTAAAAAGTGATCTTAGAGGAGGTCCCATTGTGGCTTAGTGGGTTAAGGACCATGTTGTCCCTGTGAGGAAGCAGGTTCTATCCTTGGCCTGACTTAGTGGGTTGAGGATACCATATGGCCTTCAGCATGGGTCACAGATGCGGCTCAGATCAAGTGCTGTCCTGGCTGTGGCATAGGCCTGCAGCTCTAGCTCCAATTAGACCCCTAGCCTGGAAACTTCCATGTACTGCAGGTATGGCCATAAAAATAAAAAAATAAAAAATTAAAAATTAAAAAAAAGAAAGAAAAAGGGAGGGAGGGAGGAAAGAAGGAAGGAAAGTAATCTTAGGTCTAAAGTAATCTTAGACTCTCATTCTTTGTGGTGTTGCATATCAAAAACAGTGTGAACACTTCCTTTGCTATTTCACGCCTTCAACCTTTTTTTTTTTTTCTTTTTAGGGCCACACATGCAGTGTATGGAAGTTCCCAGGCCAGGGGTCCAATTGGAGCTGCAGCTGCCAGCCTACACCACAGCCACAGCAAAGTGGGATCTGAGCCATATCTGCAACTTACACCACAGCTCATGGCAATGGGATCTCCCACTGACTGAGCAAGGCCAGGGATCGAACTGCATCGTCATGGATGTTATTTGGATATGTTTCCTCTTTGCCACAATGGGAACTCCCTCAGTCCTTCAGTCTTAAGAGAGTATGATCTACCTTGTACTCAGAGTCCCATAAGCCTGTTTATAGGATAAAAGGCAAAATCAAGGAGTAAAAGCAGTGACTCATTAGAGAATATAACATAGCCATTCTGCATATGCATTTCTCCCAGTATCTGAGCACTTTTATTTCTTCCCCTACCCCTTCCTTTTCTCTCTCACGCAATACTTGATGTCCCTTTTCCTCCATTAGGATGCAGCAGTTCTCCCTATAAGAATGATTTTCACTGAGATCATTTGTTTTCTGGTAATGATGTTCTCCTGAGAAATAATAAAGTGCTTAAGAGATATTTTTCTTAGGATCATAGTCAAGTTCTGGTTTGGCCTCTGCTACTATTTGTGTAATTTGGAGCAAATTTCTCAACCTCTCTGAACCTGCTTCCTCATCTTTGTTGCCAAACCTGACATTCTGAGAGTTATAGCAAATAAAGTATGTAAGAGGCATAACACTTTATCTAGCATACACAATTAAATTATTATAGTTATATTATTTTGATTATTTTTGTTTATTGTATGTTAAATGGAATTACTCTTGAGGATAATTTGCGCTTTGAAATATTTATAAATATTGGATAATTATGAGAAAGAAGTAAGTTACTAAGTATTTACAATTTTCTAAAGTCTATCATGTTTAATACTTCCTGAAAGGATAAGAGTGTGGAAGGTAGTTACGTAACATGTATATTTCTATTTTTCATAACTTTAGGCTATCTATTTTGAAGAAAATATTTTCCAAATCAAATGTATTATGTCAAACCTGCCATCCTCTATTTTGCAAATATTAAAGGATAATCAAAGAAATGCAGAAGAAAACTATGTCTGTGCTACATAGTTGGTCCTTGCTACTCATTCATTCCATATATAACACTCTGTCTATGTCAATACTAACCTCCAATTTTATCCCTCCCCCAAACTGGGGTACATATATCCTTTTGAATTAGTGTTTTTGTTTTGTATATTCTCAGGAGTGGAATGGCTGGGTCATATGTAGTTCTCTTCAGTTTTTCTGAGAAACCTCCGTATTTTCCACAGTGATTGCACCAATTTACATTCTCACCAACAGTGTACAGGGCTCTCTTTTTTCAATCCTGTCCAACATTTGTTATTTGTATTGTTTTTGATGGTAGTCATTCTGACAGATGTGAGGTGATATCTCATTGTAGTTTTGATTTGCATTAACCTGGGAGTTAGTGATGTTGAGCATCTTTTCATGTGTCTGTTGGCCATCTGCATTTCCTCCTTTGAAAAATATCTAATATGTTCTCCCCAATTTTAATTGCTTTTTTTTATGTTGAGTTGTTTGAGCTGATGATATATGTATGTTGGATATTAATCCCTTATCAGTCGTATCATTTGCAAATATTTACTCCCATTCAGTAATTTGTCTTTTCAGTTTCTTTCCTGTGCAAAAACTTTTAAGTTTAATGAGATCAACTTTGTTTGTTTTTGTTTTTATTTCTTTTGCCTTATGAGAAAGATACAAAAAAAAAAATTGCTGCAATTTCCTCTAGGAGTCAAAGCATTTTCCTCTAGGAGCTTTATAGTATCTAGTCTTACATTTAAGTCTTTAATCCATTTTTAGTTTATGTTTGTATATGGCGTTAGAGACTGTTCTAATACGTGTAGCTGTCCAGTTTTCCCAGGCCCACTATGTTATTAAAGGGACTGCCTTCTCCATTGCATATGTCTGCTTCCTTTTGCTTTCTAAAATCTACACATATTTTGCACTTAAACAATATACTTCTAAATAATTGACATATTGAAGAAAAAAATTACAAATGTTAATTAGAAATATTAGTGATTTTAATAAATGTCTTTTAAAGAATTAAAGATTTTAATGAAAATACTAATTACCAAAGTGGTATGGCACAGTTAAAACCATAATTATAGGAAATTTTATAGACACATATTTATTAGAATAGAAAGGCAAAAGGTTGCTAATCTTGTCACTGATTCTAAAAAGTTAGTAAAATAACAGAAAATTAAATCCAAAGAAAGTAGAAAACAGGAAACAAAAAGCATATATTAATGAACTTGCTAATGCTTGTGAGTTTTTTTTCTTTATATCCCTTCCTTTTGAGATAGATAAAAAAGATACCCTCTTTCATCCAGTTGTAACTTTAAATTGTATCATCCAAATTGTAACTTTAAAATAACCATATTTGGAGAATATGACTGCTTGACAGAAGGAAAGATTTTTATTTCCTGGTTGGATGTGTTTTAAATGGTGCAATTGCTGGCTCATATGTGATACTCAAGTAGAGTTCAATAAGGGAGTTCTGGATGGATTATGACTTAGGATTCTTGATTATATGGCTCCTGGAAACTGGTGCCTGATATTTATCTCGAGGACATAAAAGGAGACTGATTGAAGCAAGTCTACATGACAGTATGTGGGAAATCAGTGCGGTCATTGATGTCTGCACCTCCATTTCAGTAGAAAAAGGATCCATTTCCCATAGACAATATGAACACCATGAGAAATAACAGATCATCCTAAAAGACTTTAACCTAGAAAGTTATAGGAAAGAGTTAGGGAATCTGAATATAAAAATACAAAAGTTCCTTAGATGTTCTTTTTTGTAGGCATATTCTGAGAAAAATATTTAAGCAGGAATAGATAACTGTAGATAGATAGATAATTACCTTGAATGACTATGTCTGAAAACCTAAAATACTGTAAATTATAAACACTGGGATCTGAGCTGCATCTGCGACCTACACCACAGCTTACAGCAACACCCGATACCTGACCCACTGAGAGAGGCCAGGGATCGAAGCCTCATCCTCTTGGATATTAGTTGGGTTCGTTTACACTGCACCACAACAGGAACTCCCTGAGGTCTCATTTTTAAGGTGCATATATTAAATTGTATGGATACATTACTGTCAATTTAACCAAATCACTAATAATTACATTTGACCTGTTTTAAAATATTTACAATTAAAATAAAACAATTATTTTGAATAACCAGGTACCTACAGTATTTCATAAGTAATTTAGCATCCCAGGTTGGGTTTCCTGGAAAGCAGGAAAGTTAAAAGTGCACGATGTTTATGGGGATTGCTCTCAGGATTCTCTGTGGAAAGGGTGAGGTAGGGAAGTGTTGCGTAGAGGGAAAATTTTCTACCCAAAATATCTGAATACATTATCCTCTCATATCTTGCTAAAAAAGTTATTTTATTTTTTTATTTTTTTTGCAAATCAGATGGGTTAAAATTTATATTTTAGTCTAGTTTTATTATACTTTTTTAATGAGTGAACTTGAGTATCTTTGAAAATAATTGGGGCCATTAGTAATTATTTTGCTGTGAAATTTTATATATCCTTTGACTATATTTTCATAGGTTTTTTTTTTAATCTTTTTCTTACAGGTTTCTAGTAACTTTTTATATACAAATGATGATAGACTTTGTGATAAGTAACAGATAATTTGATTTCTTTCTTTCTTTCTTTCTTTCTTTCTTTCTTCTTTCTTTCTTTCTTCTCTCTTTCTTTCTTTCTTTCTTTCTTTCTTTCTTTCTTTCTTTCTTTCTCCCTTTCTCTCTTTCTTTCTCTCTCTCTCTTTCTTTCTTTCTCTCTCTCTTTCTTTCTTTCTTTCTCTCTCTCTTTCTTTCTCTCTTTCTTTCTCTCTTTCTTTCTCTCTTTCTTTCTTTTCTTTCTTCTTTCTTTCTTTCTTTCTTTCTTTCTTTCTTTCTTTCTTTCTTTCTCTCTCTCTCTCTCTGTCTCTCTCTGTCTCTCTCTCTCTTTCTTTCTTTCGTGGCCACACTTGTGGCATATGGAAGTTCCCGGGCTTCAGACTCTCACTGCCACAAGGACAATACCGGATCCTCAACCTGCTGTGTCACAGTAAGAACTCCCGATTGTTTCATTTTTTCATTTTCCATTTATTTTTTAAATTTGCATGTTGATATTTTTATAAGATCAACTTATTAATAGTGTTTCTTTTTGTGGATTTTGAAACAATTTCAAAAGAAACTCTTTTTCTTATGTCAAACAACTTTTTAAAAAATTTTTGTGTTTATAATTTTACATTCACATATTTGATCCTGGTATATAATGTCAAATATGGTCCCAGCTACACATTCTTTGGATGAATACATATTATTAGAATATTTGTCCTTATGCAGTGAATTAAAATTTCATATTTAATCACATTCTGTATTACCACTGATCATCTGCTAAGCCATTAAAATTATCTATTTGTCAAAATTTCAGTAGAATTCCACTGTGAAAGCACTACATTATGGATGTTGTGCAGAACAGCTTAGGTGAAAACATAAATTTATTATCCAAATTGGGGTGTTTTTAATAGTTAAAGGAGGTTCAACTAATACTTATGCTAGGACAACAGACACAAACCTTTCTTGACATGGACAAGCCAGGACATTAGGGACATCCTAGGAATGATTTCTTGAGCTCTTTCTCAATTTTTTTTCTATTGAAACTTGTCTATATGTTGTTTTTTCTCATAATACTTTTGTCAGGTTTTTGATATCAGGTTATTATTTCCTCATGACATAACTTTGGAAGTGCTTTCTAGCCCTTTATTTGCTCAAAGAAGTTGGAATTTGGTAGTGATGATGTCTCTTTTTAAATATTTTATACAATTTCCTGAAGAAATCATCTGAGTGTTGAGATGTGTATCATCTCATACTTCTATGCACTGGGTTTTATGTATAACATCTACTCTTGTAAATCACCACACTAACCTTCAAAATGCAACTAAATGTTTACTTTATTCTCTTTTTTATCTCTTTCTCTCAACAGTTTTTTCCTTTGGCATTAATTACACCAATAATCTTATTTATCTTCTGACATGGCAAATTATTTCAATTTGTTGTTATCTATATTCTATAGAGAAAGGGTAAAATTAATGAAAATGTAAGGCCTGTTCATTATTTTTTAGGCGTTATGATAGATAATTTAAACCTCATACCAATTACCTGATAACATATTATTTTTCAATTTCTAATTAGAAGTTGAGGCTTAAGAGGGTTTAATTAATGAGTTTAAGGCAAAAATTACTACAGCACATCATTTTTGGGGCTTCCAGACTTATATGTGGACTTACACCTGGATTCTCAGGCCTTAAGGCTCAGACTGAATAATACCATCATGTTTCTTGATTTTTCAGCTTGCAGATGGAAAATCATGGGATTTCTCCATCTTCATAGATGTGTGAACCTATTCCTATAAAAAGTTCCATTCATATCTGTCTGTCTCTATATATTCTATTCGTTCTGATTCTTTGGAGAACACTCATTAATTAATCAGGTTTTAACATTTTACAGGAATTTTCAGCTAAAATATGAATCTGTGATTTAACACTTCATGCTCCCAAAGCATTGGTTTCTTTTATGACCCTTAATACCCAAGTTTTGCCATATTATTGAAATTGTTCCTTCCTCTTAAAACCGTCATCCATCTGAGACCATCAAACAAAATGTGAACATTTCAGCACAGACAATAATTCTGGTCTTTTGAAATCTTGCCTTAAAAAAATGCAATTTTGGCAAGGAAATAAAAACATGTGTCTGTATTTCAGTTAATTAGAAGGCCATGTATTTGGAACTAGTGCCCAACTAGAGTCTGATCACAAATTCTGGGATCACGCTAGTATCAGTTATTCCAGGTGATGACAGTGTTTGGATTTTTTTCAATGTAAGTTCAGAGCCACCCAGGGAATTTTTGCCAAAAGTAAATCTTTTTTAATGAAAGACTGGCAGTTTCTGGATTCTTGTTAGGGTTCCTAAATTATTTGCTTTTTTGCTTTTAATTTCAGCTATAGAACTCATCGAGAGATCAAAGCATCCTTCTGCTTTGGATTATTTATGTTCTTTTCCCACCAATTCTTTTCTTTTAAATATGTTTATGTTGCCCTTTCTCAGTCAGAATTGATGGAGCATATAAAGAAACAAAAACATATCAGTTTCTTTATTTTTTTAATGTGTAGTTAAAACAGATCAGTGTTAATTTAGAATTTAAAAAATCAGACTGCCACACTCTCAATCTGCATTTTAACAGTGGAAAATAAGTTCCAATCCTCCCTCCACTTTTGAATCAAATTAAAAGCTTCTGTTATTACCTTTGACTCCATATAAGCAGGTCTTTGACGTCTTTCACTGCATAGTGATTGTCTATAGTTTATTATTCAGGCCAGTTATTATGCTATTATTTCCATGGGTTTCAATTAAGCCAGGTGCTTAAAAACATACAAATTTAATGTGTTATTTCAGTGAATGCAACACTAGACTGTAAAGATGACAAAAAACTCCTGAGCTCAAATTACCCAAGCTTTAGGTAATGTGTTCTGTATTAACAGAGCAGCTCTTGTAGCCATATTTTATTCTGAATAGTATAATAAAAGGTAGCTAGCATCATCAACTAGTGAGTTATTATGAATTTGAAGAGAGTTTTGAAACCTCAAGCTAGAGAGCAACGATGATTCCATTAAAATAAGGAATTGAATCAAAAATGTCTCCATAATAGCTACATTCATAAAACAAAACTGTGCTATTTGTTCCCATTAATTCCTTGGTGAATGACATTGTTGAGACAGACATATTTCTAGAAAATAGAAAAATTTTCATGGTTTAGCCAATTAGGTAATGTGTGGTTTGAAAGTCTTCTCAGCCTCAAAACAAAGTAATTAGGAATGCAGCACATATCCTATGTATATATGACCTCTGTGTGTGTTTATATGTATATCTATATTATACAAATATAAAATGTGGCAAACTATATGCTACATATATAGTATAAAAGAAACATAAACATAAAATACTACTATATATTCAATAGCCTTTACATATTTTACTATGTATATAATATGTGGTAGCCGTATTCGCATTCACAATAATGATCTAGATTATGAGTATTCTTCTAAAGTAAATAACTTATGTTCTAATGTCTAGTGGTTAGCAGGGCAATTATGAGTCTTTTAATATAATTTAGAGCTCATGGTTAAAAATAACAGACCAAACACAGGAATACCTCCTGACTTTCTGGAATCAAACTGAAATTATACTAATTAGATACAAATAAAAGGGTAGAAACCATTATTACAAAGAAAATGGGAGAAGAGATGACCATAACAGCATTTGAAAGCAGGAAGAAAGATGGGTAAATCTTTACTGAAGTAGTTGGTCTGAGCCGGATAGTCTAAGGTATTAAAACCACCAGAAATAACTTTGAGATCAGATTCTTAAAAGACTCAGAAATCTGTAGCCATAGGGAATTTAGAAAGTGGAGATGTATTGGAAGGAAAAACAGGGAAATACAGATTCATTTCTTCGATCATCTCATATATATCATCTCATATAGGTGAGTGCCCTGCCTTCCGAAAAAAAAGAAGGATTAATTTTGAAGAAAGAGAATCAGTGATTCTAACTGGATGTTACCAGGTAAATCTGAAGATGCTGGGGTTGTGTTAAAAAATGTTATCTCCCTTGTATGCATCGTTGGAAAACTACTGGAGGGTATCTTTCCTCAAAACAAGAGGGTAAACAAGTCGCAAACCTAAGATACAAGAAACAGAAAAGCTACCACAGAAGAAAGGAAAAAGATATTTCAAGTTGATGTGAAAGGGAAATGCTAGAATGACTTTTGTTCATTAGGTCTGTCTAGAGGGAAGCCAGCCACCTTTGGAGCATGAGGAGAGGGGCCCTAGGAGAGTGTCCTCAAGGTGCAGGTCATTCAATACTTTGAATGCAGGGTTATGCATCTAAAGAGAATTGTATGAAAATTAATCATAGGCATGTGGGTAACTAATCACAATAGAAAAACACGTTCTCATTAATTTTGTGGAAACAAAAAGTCATATAAGAAACAAAATGTGATTTAATATAATGCAAAGCTTAGCTATAATTTCTGTATTCAGTCACAATAGTGTAAATATTTGTATTTTTTTTCTTTTGCAATGTAATAAATTATCACCAAACTTAACAGCTGCTTTAACACACACACACACACACACACACACACACACACACACACACACACACACACACACACACACACATCTCATAGTTTAGCAAGTCAGGAGCCCAGGCAAAGTGTAGCTAGGTTTTCTGCATAAAATGTCAAGCAACATGTTGGCGGGACTGTGTTTCTTTCTGGAACTCAGGGTCCTTTTCCATTGTTGGCAGGATTCAGTTCCTTGGGGTTATATAATGATAGCCCTGACTTCGTAAATGGCTGTTGGCTGGAAGACACTCTTAGCTTCTGAGGCTATTAGCAGTCCCATGCTATGTTCCCTTCCCCATAGTTCACCACAGGGCTGTTTGCTTCTTCAAGGCAAACAGGAGGGTTTCTCTCTCTCTGCTAATCTGGAAGTTTTAGAAGATAATCTAATCAAGAGAGTTGTAGCCTATCTGTCACCTTTCCTGTCTTCCATTGATTGGAATAAAATCACAGGCCCCACTCACATTCAGAGGGAGGGGATTATACAGGATAAAGGTATGGTAGCCAATTTAGATTTCTGCTTGCCACAGTGTTTAATGTAGATTTAAATAAAAGTTATGAAATGGCAGTATTGAAAGAATAGAGGAAGGAAAAGTGGCTGGAGGTATATAATAGCTCATGGATTCTTCATATTCCAGCAGTTGGTGATATCTAAAACAAAAACACTAACACTAACCTGAGAACATTACTGGAAATTATGAAGAAAAATATCAGAAGAAATGTATTTAATTAAATACATTTAATTAAATGTATTAAATCAGAAAAAAACATAAGTAGCATTTGAACTAAATAGAAACTATGAATTCGAGAGAGGAAACATATGAGAAATACTGAAGGAAAGGTGAGAGAGAAAGAAAAAGAGCTTATTTATGCTTTGATATGGAGTTATAGAAACAAAGATCATTAACCATTCCAGGGAAGATTTCTGTAAGAATGATGTGAGCATCAGCAGAAAACTCAACACGTTTCTACTGGTTTGTTTCTGAGAATATATTCTCCCATATAAGTAAGTTTTTCAAAAAATAAACAAAAATTGGAGTTCCCGTCGTGGCTCAGTGATTAACGAATCCGACTAGGAACCATGAGGTTGCGGGTTCCGTCCCTGCCCTTGCTCAGTGGGTTAAGAATCCGGCGTTGCCCGTGAGCTGTGGTGTAGGTTGCAGACGCGGCTCGGATCCTGCGTTGCCGTGGCTCTGGCGTAGGCCAGTGGCTACGGCTCCGATTCGACCCCTAGCCTGGGAACCTCCATATGCCCCAGGAGCAGTCCAAGAAATAGCAAAAAAAAAGAAAAAAAAATAATGAGGCAATTTGTCAGAAAACCATGCATAATAAGATAGTTTAAGAGAAGCTTTTTGAATTAATTTTTCATAGCGATTTATTTAGTCAATTATTCAATAAATTTAAGATTTTAATTTGACAATTACTTGATATGAAAACAACATTAGAAAACAGAAAAACATGATGTTAGGGATTAATATTTACCTATAAGTTGACATTAGTCAGACATACCATTTGAAACACATTTTTTAGAAAGTTAAATTCCAGACACATCATCGGCAAAAATATAATTTTGTTGTTGTTGTTGCAGAGATCAACATTCCAAAATAATAAAATGTTTTTCAGAGAAAATTTTGTTTCATCTTCTATTTCAAGCAAGACAGCTAACATTCTCCCACATATTTTATCTTCAGTGTTTTTTTGCATAACAAATAGATAAATGGTATATCATGACATAAGCTATACCAAAAAAGCAACATGAAATAATCATGTCTTGTAGACATTCATTTTATATAATGAAAAACCTTCTTAAATATGTTGATAATAACAGAGCAGAAGAATTGGAAAAGAAGGAAAGGGAGAGAAAAAGACCAGGATAGAAATAGAAAGAAAAAAAACAGATGCCTTCATTGCTACTCATTCCTGAGATGCAAAAACCATTGCTCATCCTGTCTATTCAGCTTGAATCTTGTTTGAGTCTATGGAACTTAAAAATGAGTATTATTTTACTGGAATGAAAGCATTTTAGGAGTTTTCAGCATGTGTTTATTTTTACATGATTACAAATTTTTCATGTAAATGTAAACATTTTTAAACTACATTACACTTAAGAAAACTAAAATTAATATGCATCTAAATTGCATACTCACTGAAATCAAACATATTAAATTTTCATGTTGAAAAATTGGAGTTTACATGTTTTCATGAAGCTTAACATTGTAGTAAAAATAACTATATACAATTTCTGATTATGTTTACCTCCAACAAATGTTTGATCTTTTGTAACTTGCTATAAGCATCAATCCATAAATAAAAATTGTTCATAAAAATTCTCCAGACAAAATTATTAGTACTTAAATCAAGTAAGTACTCAGTTATTTTGTCATTTAAACTAAGAGTATAATACAAGCATATGTCCAATATAAAAAGCTACTCATTTAAGTCTTGAGCAAATGTATTTGAAATTAGCAAAATGTTAGCTTTCTCAGCTTTAGATGGCACATGTCATTTTTTTTTTTTGAGTTGTATGCAAGTATGCTGCAGTAGCTAACCAATCAATTTAAATTGACATTTTGTTAGAATAGGAGTATTTGGGGAATAAAAGATGAACACATTTTTATCCTTACTCATAAATCAATCTAGTCTGTGCAAAAGACACAGAAAATCTTTTAGCTCAAGTTATTAAAATGCAATCCTGACAAAATAGCTGCATTTTTCTTCTCTTGCCCAACATAAAATGTTCATGAAAAAGTGCACTCAAAGCACATACTAAAAATGTTACTGTCAGTATACATGTCTACCGTAGTAATGGCTGTAAAAATACAATTTTAATGCAAAAGAACAGGTAATTTCTTAGAGGACATACTTTGTTTTATAAACAGAGCAAGTGGGTAAATTGTGGGGAATTTAGAATGGTACACATATATGTTTACATAGAGCTTATTTTAGTCAATAATGAATCCAACCAGTCCTTTTGTAAAAAATTCCAGAAAGTCTATTGTATGAGAGGGAGGAGGTGCGATGATTTTCCTTTATGTTGATGATGGTTGTATATGCTCAGCAGAAGGTAGTGTATGCTGGATCTTGACAAGCTATTTGTGTTTTGACCTTATTACTGGAAGTTTTGAACCATCTCAGAGCATTCTGTTGCTTATCAAATGACATTGTTATTCTTAAAAACCCTTAGCTGTTTGTAGATAATGAACTCAGTAGGACTTTTCAACAAGTGGTGTGGTGGATTTAAAATTTATGTAAATGTGTTCTTTAATATTCTTCTTCAAAAAGTAGAATCCAATTCCGCTCAGCTTAAGTGTGAGTGGTACTAAATGAATCACTTCTAACAAATAGAATGTAGTAGAAATGCCAATATGTTATGTCTGTGATTAAGATAAAACAATGTATCACATTTCCCTTTTACTCTTTCTAATGGATTTTTTTTTTAAATCTGGCTTCTGTGTCTTGAGGATTTACACAGGGACCCATGACAGGTCCTCTGGTCTGCATCACAAGCCTGTAACTAACCACCTGGGAAACTGAAAATCCCAGCCCCTGTTATCTTCTAGATGATGGAGCCCAGCCAACACCTTGATGGAAAGCTCCTAAGATACCCAGATACAGAATACCCAGATGGGCCAGATCTGGATTCTGAACTCTCAAAAACTGTGTAAGATAATATATTTAGTTGTTTTTAGTTTGGGGATAATTTGTTATACAGAAAATTATTTATAACTTTATTTAACAATTAGAGATAACATGAATCCTTTCATAACTACCCAAGACTAACTGAAACAAGAATTCTTATTTCTTCTCAAATAGTAAAAGATCATAAATCTTTGTACTTCCTTAAATTATCTGGTATTTTTATTGTGTATTTTTTATTCTTTATTCTGCTAAAGCTCATAAGATTCTATTGTTGCTCTTGCTGTTATTGGATTGTTGTTGGTTTATGCAGTCAGTATTTATGAAAGTGTCTCTCCTTTTCCTCCCCAAAATGCTTTAACTTAACCTTTATTCTTGAAATGTATTTATGACAGCTACAGAATTCATGGTTTCTAATTGTTCATTTTATTTGGGCCTCTTTTTTTTTCTGTGAAGTCTATTATCATTCTAATTTTAGTTACTTTGATAATAATAATTTTGCTTTTTGCTCTAAAATTTTTCTCTTTGGTCTTGGTTTCAAATAGTTTTATTGTGGTATGTTTGAGAATAGTTTTCTTTGCATTTCTCCTATTTGGGTTCTTATGCTTCCTCAGTTTCTCACATTTCTCTTCGAACATTACTCTGACTCCACTCGTACACTTTCTGGCTTTTCATACTTATGTCTATATTTTATTTGACTTGTTTTCTAGATTGTTAATTGCTGTCTTACCCATTATTAAATTCATCCATTTAATTTCAATTTTAATATTTTAATTTCAATTATAATATTTTTCTCTCAGGTCAAAAATCTTTTTTTTTTTCTTAAGGGATCTTTTTACTTTTTATGTAAGCAAATTTATGACTTTTTAGAGTAAGCGGTGTTTCTATGTCTTTCAAAAACTCATGTATGCTGTCAGAAAGTTATAATTATTTTTAATTTAAATTTTGAAGTTTTGTGTTTAATATTTAATTCCCTGGATTGTGTATTTCCCTGGAATTTTGTGAAATAAGGCACCAATTTCATTTTTTCATATGGATAATTGTATTTTATCTCCACTTACTGTAAGCCTGATCTGACTTCTTGGTTCTATTATATAACAACATTTCTACTATGCAGGTATTTGTTTCTGGGCTCACTACTCTATTTCATTGATCCTTCAGTCTATATCATTTCTGAAAACCAGTATCAATTATCATGAACTCTGATAATAAAGTAGAATCTCCCCTCCTTATTATTCCTCAGGGGGCTTTTTCCTATCCTTGGTCCTAAGTTCATATACATTTTAAAATTACTTTAAAACTATAAATCAATTTGGAAAGAATTTTACCCTTTATGCTATTATATTCTCCTTTCCATGAATACAGCATATATCTCCATTTTTTTTAGATCTCCTCTTATGCTTTTGCAATTTATTTCCATTTTTGTCCTTGTAAAACAAATGTGTAATAAGTTATTTTTCTCATTGGAAAATAAATTCATGTAGGTACATCTGCCCCTAATATGTCTTCATTTTCTTTTGAAGAATTATCTTTTACTCCTCAGAAACTTTTTTATTTTGAGTCTGGGACATTATATTCCTGAGTAGGCATCGGTGACACTGGCAACAATATAGAGGAATGACTATAGTATTGGTCTGTCTCATTCCAGATGAATTCAAGGAGTAGCATAGGAATTCACTCTATGGGGGAAAAAAGCCTCATGCACTTGAAAGAGGTTTTTTTCTTCTTCAGTGGGGGGTGGTATTGGAGTATGTGATGTGTGTGTGTGTGTTTAACTCTATCAAACAATTCCTCAAATCAGAGCATCAGCTTCAGCACCTAGAAGAAAAACAGCATTGGTTACAGGCTTTTCTTAAATTGTAATGGTAGCCTGACTTCAGAGTGGGGTGGGAGGTGGACAATTTCTTTCCCAATTGCAGATATCTTTAACCTGTTTCTTTCTTTCTTTCCCATGCATCTTCACAAAAGCAAAGCTTCTGTGCTTTCCTGCTATTAATCCCATGAACTCAAGGTCAGACATGGCAGAATATGTTCTCAGTGAAGAGTAGGTAATGTCCAAGAAAATATACATATATATTTTTAGGGCCACACTTGTGGCATATGGAAGTTCCCTGGCTAGGGGTCAAATGAGAGCTACAGCTTCCAGCCTACACCATAGCCACAATAACCGGGATCCCAGCCATGTCTGCAAGCTATAGAACAGCTCACGGCAACACTAGATCCTTAACCCACTGAGCCAGGCCAGGGATCAAACCCAACTCCTCATGGATACTAGTTGGGGTCTTCACCTCTGGGACACAATAGGAACTTCCTAATGTCCAAGAATAATTGGTATGCATTGTTATCATTAATGCAGTTGATAATTTTTCATGTGAATGGGTTACTTTTAAATCTTTTTGAACAATTAGAACAATTTTGAATTTCCTAAGTTAATGGAGTATTTATTACAAAATTACAGGTTAGTGTGGATTTTAATAATAGTAGTAAATATTGAGGAAATCGAAACCCTTTAGGGTGAAATTAAAATTTGAATTAAGAGAATAATTTGTGAGACCCAGGTAATTTTATGTATTATCCTGGGCAATTGTGTTTTTTTCTCTCTCAGTTTCTATTTTTCATATTCACTTCTAATAGACACACCTTATCATTAGTTTATTATCTTTGTGTATCTTGTTTTAATCTTTGGTTATTTCTCTCTCAATAGTTTAAACAGGTTATATGCTTATTAAGCATTCATAATTTATCTTTTATAAATTATGTGTTGCTAACTTTTACCAATTTTCTGTTCATTGTTTTTAACAAAGTGTTTTAAGTTATTTTCACCAAATTGTAAGTTGGAGTGAAGTATTTCCTTGTATTCCTTTGGAGATGTGAATTTGGTGTTTTTGCTCTTCTCCCTTGAATTTGTGGTGGGAGGAATTATCTATAATTTTCTGAACTGCAAATGTTCATTATTTATTCGTCCTTTTTTATTCATTCTATCAAAATGGTTTAAGAATTATTAACGTATAACATCAGCATTTATTTTTTCCATTGAATTTCACAGACCTATACATTTTTAAGCATCTACAATATATTTCTAGGGATATTTTGTTAAACATTTGGAATTTAAAAAAAAAGCAAAATTTAGTCCCTATCATAAAAAGATGCATTCTAGTAGTGGGAGTCCTCTATGCAAAAACATAATAGCAATTAACAATTATAGTTGGTTTATTTCTGCAGGGTATCTTTTTTAATTACCACTTTATCAAGATCTTTAATTTAAACAGCTTGGTATATCTTTAAACAGCCTGGTAAATATTAATAAATAAAAATATTTATTAATTTTTGTATACATTACAAAATATTTCACTTAGAATAGAATTTTGGAAATTTTCTCTTCAAAATTCTCAGCTGGAATCCACTTGATTTTAGTCCTATTGTGTGAATTTTTCTTCTCTATGAGTCAGTACTTTTTAAATGCTTCAAATAATACTTTACATTTTTTGACTATTCAGTGCATTATGAAACTCCAGATTTGTTTTTATATGTGTTGTTTCGTTTTATGGCTATTGCTTGCTTTCTTTATATCTCAAATGTATTTCTTTTATTTTGCTCTTGATCATTGTCTTACTCTAATTATCTCTTTTCTTTATTGAAACATTTATCATTTGCAGGTTTGTTCCAGATAAATAACTTTTTAATCTGTTTATCTCAATTTTTGATGCTTTGTGCATTCTAGAAACTTTTCTTAATTTTTTCTTATGCATTAAATTTAATTACCCTCACCGGTTGTCCCTATTTTATACATGCAATTAAGATGTTATGCCCACTGTAATTATGATTTTGTTGTACTATCTTCTTATGTCTGCCCTTTACCTTCCATGGCAGCCTTATGTTTCAGCGACTGCCCATTTTTTTTTTAAAGAATATGTCATTTTCTAAAAATTTTCTATTATTAGGATAGCATGCCTCCTTCAAACTTCTCATCAAGTTGTGTTTCAGTAGAATTCAGATTTCTGCTTGCATTTAATTTTACTCATTGGGCATGAATATAAGAGTATGACCTACATTTAATACCATCCATTTGTTTCAGGTAATGAAATATCCTGACTAGTCCATTATAGGATTCCCTTTTTAATAATTATTCCCAATGACTATTCTTTTGTTTTTTAATCCAGAGGTTAATGTTGAAAATTATAAACATTTTACCTATGTTCAAGTCCAATCTGCCTTTTGAAGACAATCCCCACTATTCTCAATTCCGAGCATTTACATTTTAATTTGAAACCCCTCACATATACTTACTATACTTTTGTTAATGCTGTTTCTTGTTTTTCATTTTCTAACTACAAATCCGTAGCCTTCAAAAAGCAAGCTGATGCTTTGGTTATATATATCTTTTTTAAATCAGTGTATGCCTTTATTTTACCTTTTGTAACTTGTCTTTATAGCTGAACAAGACTAAAGTCATCTTAGTTGACACCATTTCTTTGCAAAACAGTCAAGTAGTGATGAGAACATATTAGGTACTAAAAACATACTTACTAAGAGGATGAATGTTCTTCCTCCATAAAATGCTAGATTACGATAACTATGCTAAGCCTCTATGGTTTGAAAGCATATAAAATACACTCATCCAAATTAAATATATTTTTAACGATGTTCATTGAAAAGCATGTTCAGGAGTTCCCGTCGTGGCGCAGTGGTTAACGAACCCGACTAGGAACCATGAGGTTGCGGGTTCGGTCCCTGCCCTTGCTCAGTGGGTTAAGGATCTGGCGTTGCCTTGAGCTGTGTTGTAGGTTGCAGACGCGGCTGGGATCCCGCGTTGCTGTGGCTCTGGCGTAGGCCGGTGGCTACAGCTCCGATTCAACCCCTAGCCTGGGAACCTCCATATGCCACGGGAGCGGCCCAAGAAATAGCAACAACAACAACAACAACAACAACAACAAAAACAGAAAAAAAAAAAAAAGAAAGAAAGAAAGAAAAGCATGTTCATGTCACATGAGTAAAAACACAAAATGCTGTAAATTCTTGTCATAAAACCTCACTAATTATATTGACTGATGATTTTGCCACTCTGAAATTGATACATTAATAGACTGCCCGTCTCTGTCTTATTTATTTGTTTTTTGTTTTGTTTTGTTTTTTCAGTTGAAAAACTCTCATTTTAATGCTGGTCAACCTTGCAAACGTATTATCTCATAAATTGTCAGTTGTAAAATTATGAAATTAAGGCAGTTTTTTTTTTGTCTTTTCCTTCTCAAATTTCAATGTTATCTTTGGCATATCAATAAGGGCTTTTTTTTTTTTTTTTTAGTCCAAAATAACAAACACAGGGATTACTACCAAGTATAATAATTCCTTGAGTCTCATCATAAACTGAATATAATATTGCCCACTTTCATTCATTCAACACTTTGTCATCTGGAGCATATTTCAAATTTTAAATATTTCTTCTTGTCCTGGAAAAGTGGTACAGTAAATACAAATGTTTTGACCTTTTCAATATTCTACATTTTGACTGGTTGTCTCTTCCAATCATAGGTTCCTGGGGTGGTAAACAGGGAAAGTTGGGCATGGCAAGTGAATCAAATTATAGAATACTAAAAAGGTCATAGTTGGATCATTTTAACTTCAAAGAATGTAAGAGATGGGAAAAATATTTACAGTGTTTGGAAAATGAGTAAATGTGATCTTATGTGTATTTAAAATAAATAAGTAATAAAAGCCAATATTTACTACAACTTTTAAATTATTTTTGGATTGCATCTGAAGTCAGGAAGCATATTCTTTCTCCAAATTTAATATAACTAATTCTGTTTTCCTTATAATTAATAATATATCAAATCCTCTTGAGCAGGAAAACTTTATTGCATTACTGCAGATAATATTTAACAAATGACAACTACATAATAGTGTGAATTTCCTTCTCTTCTTTCCATCCTTGATGGCTTAAAATATTGACTAAATAGCACAGATGTAAGATGCACTTTACTTGGTTTATTCTGACTCACTGAAGTTTCTCACAGTTGGATGTATTTTTCCTCTTGCTACGTAAGGCTCAGAGGACTGATCTTTTTATTGTGCTGTTTTTTTTGTTTGTTTTATTTTCCCATTGATGGATAGCTTCTCAAACATTAAATGCAAGTAAACAAAAATCAATTGTACACATCAATCAGAAATGAATCTTTTTCAAAACACACACAGGGATTTTGGCTAAACATCTCTAGTAAGGTGACTTTAAACCATTATACAGGTGTAAACTAATGTGTGTATCTGTGTTGCAAGCTGTCATCTAGAGGTGAAAACACTGCTTGTCTTTTAAGACTTGAAAAATGTGATAACATTTAGTGACTGTTTATTAAAAATGTTTCCTAAGTTTTCAGTCAAATGTAAGATTGAGTTACTTAATTTTAATTGATTAGCTCTCAGCTCAGCATATTATCACAGGGACACATGTTGATGAGGCCACCACCATCTCCAGTATTGCTTGTGCCCAAGCTCAAGTTTGGGACATGCTTGACCCAGAAGTAAGAAACATGTCACTTTTAGCTACAGTCCCTTAGCCAGAACTAGTCAGTATATCTGGACACGTGTAGGGAGGACAGAAAGTAAAATACTACCATGTAGATAGAACAAGGAGCTATAAATATTCTGTTAGCTATGTTAATAACTACCTCAAGAAGCAGTAAGAACTTGAAAAAATACACTCTATATATGAATATAGGCCCACTTTTTAAAAATTGCAAACATGATAGCCAGATGAGTGCAAAATTCACTTTTATTTTCCTTTGGATTTTAGCAAGGTTTTATGGCACAGATAGCTGAAGGACTTGTAGTATTTACAGTTCTTCCTCAACTTAGAATGGGGTAACACCCTGAAAATATTATGTCAAAATGTTTTTGGCACACTTAACCTGTCAAGGATCCCAGTTTAGCCTAGCCTACCTTAAACATGCTCAGAACACTTACATTAGCCAACAGCTGGGCAAAAGCATCTAACACAAAGTCTTTTTAATAATAAAGTTTTGAATAGCTTATGTAATTTATTGAATACTATGCTGTAAGTGGAAAGCAGAATGTTTGTGTACGAAATGATCATAAGTGTATCAATTTTTTACTCTTGTGATGGTGTGTCTGACTGGGAGCTGTGGCTGCCTAGTATCATGAAGGAACCTTATAAGGCATATCACTATCACAAGGAAAGATCAAAATTCAAAAATGAAGTCTAATTTCACTTTTCTACCATTGTAAAGTGGAGAAAATGTAAGTTGGAGCATCATAAGTCAGGAATGTAATGTTCTTCCTGAACGTAGTCTTCCCTGAGTGTGGCCTTTGTAATCAATCAATAGATGCCTACTGCTGGATTAGAAATATCTGAGTACAGCACTAATTGCCCCTGAAGTGTAGCTTAAATTAACTTTCAAACCTAGTATGATGCATGGTTTGAAATGCCTGAAGTGCATCACAAATATAACAATAGTTATTTGTACATGTGACCTATATTATTTGGTAATTAATGCATCAGAAATTAGAGAAGCAGGACTCAAGACAGTTTAAGCAAAACTTATGTTAATAAAATGATAGTAATGTGGCTTGAAGAATTCAAGGACAGTAAAGAGGTTGAGGTTCAGGAAAAACTAGAGCTAAGGAAGCAAATATTACCAGAATTAACTCAGTCTTGTATCATGGTTCATCTTTGCAAATCATTTTTTTTTTTCTGTCGAATTGCACTTAGGCTTCTTTTCCTTTTCTTCTTGTCATCATAATTGGATATACTTCTTAAAAATTTTTAAGTACTCAAAAATCTCAGTTTGAAATCCAATTTTCTTATGAAAGTAGATCCCTGAAGTAGATCCCTAAGTCCAAGCCATCAGGCCATGCTGTGAGGAACGGAGATAAATTCATGGTGTCGTCCAAGTAGGAAATTTACCCAAGATGACAAATTACATCATCAATGTTGGCCAAATAGAACAGAGTCACTAAGTAGCTTGAGTACACTTCCTGGTTTGGATCCCAGGTTGATGTAGTAAACACCATATTACTCTGTTGTGTACTTTATCTCCTGCTCAAAATACATTTTATGCTAAGATGTTCTCTTCAATCGCCTTTATTTATGAGTTTCCAACACAGAGTAAGTAGTAAAAATGTATTTATTGAATGAATAATAACATTTTATATATCCCTGACAAAACACTGCAATTATTTGAAAATGTCAGAAACTTATAAAATCTGTTTACTTCCACTTAAGTCACTTTATTCAGTATTTTCTTCAACATAAATAAAATTTCCTCTGTAGTAGATGCTATCAGTTGCCAACCTGGCATTTAGTTTCTTCTCCATCTTTTTAAAAGAATCTCAATTTTGGAGTTCCTGTTGTGGCTCAGCATGTTAACGAGCTTGACTTTTGTCCGTGAGGACGCAGGTTTGGCCCCTGGCCTTACTCAGTGGGTTAAGTATCCAGCGTTGCCCCAAGCTACAAGTGTAGGTTGCAAATGCAGCTCAGATCTGACATTGCTGTGGCTACGACGTAGGTCGGCAGTTGCAGAATTCCACCCCTTGCCCAGGAACCTCTAGATGCTTCAGGTGTGGCCCTATAAAAAATAAAATAAAAAAGAATTTTGATTTCATTTAATTGGCCTTCTATATCACAGCAAGCTAAGCTCAACCTCTAATCCAGAAAACAGTCCTGATCAATCTACAGGATCACTCCTGTCCATAATTAATGTAGAAACAGGCCAAATTGAATCCGGATATAGAACAGGTTATTCTCAAAATAAACATTACTAATTAAAGGTAGGTACATGTTTTATATTGGCATGACACAAATGGAATAATAATTTTTATCTTGTGGCTAATTAGATGAGTCTCCTTTCTTTCACACCAGATATGAAAAAGAGCCACTTGCCCTGTGTTCTGCTAATAGCCATCTTAAAACACAAAAACAATGAGTCTGAGGCAGTGCTGGCATGATAAACGAAGTGAAGCAGAGAATCACCAAGAAACAGCCCAGATTTTTCTGGTACTTGTCCTTCTTTTTAATATCCTGCTATATGCAATAATGTTTCCATCTTTCTCCAAGCCCATTTAAAAAAGGCTTTTTGGTCTTCATAGCTGAAGACAGGCCAAAGGATGCATCATCTCTAAATGTATCTTTGCCTTTGAATTATTAAAAAAAATAAAATGGCCCAAAATACCTGAGTGTCTTAAAAAGTATGTATATTAAACTCTAATGTTATTTATTCTGCTTAGCTTCATTCATGGGTGAATTGTTATTTGCTTTACCAACATCAACTTTCAAGTGTGTTGTTACTAATAGTTGAAAAAGACATATTTATTTTTTTCAATCATGAAACTATATACCTATCTAAATTGTAAATAATCCTCATCTTTTCAATGTAAGCAATCAGGATTTATTTAATTAGTCATTGACTCAGATTACCATATGTATTTCAAAATAATTTATAGGATTTTATGGAGTTTTATAATCCAAACTTCTATTATGTCAGACATCTGTTCTCTCTAATCATTTCACTTTAATTGTCTTCTGTAGAAAAATATGCAGTTTTTAGGCATTTTTCCTGTTTCAGGCCTAACCATCACAAGTGCCTTTTATGACTTGTTTCTAAAAGCTTTTACCAAAAATATGGACTATTTAGAGATGTTTTTATTTAATGAAAGAATGAAATGGTTAATACTAAAAAAAGAAAATTTTAAATTTAATTCAGAATTTTTATTAAAATTAGCTTTTACCTTCGTAGGCTAGAAGTGGAAGAATCAAAAATTGTTTAGGACAGTCTGTTTTCCTAATCATCTTTAAGTAGGCAGCAATGAAAACTTTTATCTTAAAAGATGTCTTTACACCATGATATTGGAATCAAAAGTTAACTGAAGAATATTTTAAGGATTAAACAAAGGAACACTTTAAGGCAATTCTAAAAGCTGAGTAACATTGCCAGACAGAATGGAAAGCTTTAAAGAGTATTAATTGAGATGGCAGGAAGAACTAAATCAGAGAGTAGTTGCCCAAAGTTGATAGCCAAGATCCTGAGGTTTATGTACCCATGTTAGCAGACCTTGACTATTTCAGGTGAATCAGGCAATGCTTGCCCTCTGTCAAGATATAGAACTTCTATAATTAAAAACATATGTATAATTTCAAAACACTGACTTAATTCAAGTATAAAGTAATAATAAAGTAGTTGTAATATTTATTCTAATGGAGGAACAATTTGCCTGAATTTTATCTGTTAAAAGGAAGTTCCCAATATGGTGCTGAAGGTAAAAAAATCTGACTGCAATGGTTCAGGTGGCTGAAGGAGTGTGGGTTCATTCCCAGGCTCAGCGAGTGGGTTAAAGGATCTGGTGTTGCCATACCTGTGGTGTAGGTTGCAGCTGTGACTCAGATTCATTCCCTGGTCTGGGATCTTCCACATGCCACAGGTGCGGCCATACAATTAAAAATAAATAAACAAATACAAAAAGAATATCATTTTTAAAGTGTTTAAACAGTGTACCTAAGTATGGTTAACATTAGCTAAGTTTAGTCTTCTAAAACAACTGGATATATTAGATGATCCAATGTGAACTTTTATTTTCATGGGTTTTTTTTGTTTTGTTTATTGAGATAAAATTGACATATAGCACTGTGTATGTTTACAGTGTACAGCATAGTGATTTAATGTATGTCATGAAATGATTACCACAGTAAGTTTAGTGAAGATCCATCATCTCACATAAATACAAAGAAAAAAATATTTTGTCTTCTATACAATGAAAACTCTCAGGGCTTACTTTAACAATTCTCATATATAACAGAGCAATGTTAATTATATTAATCATGTTGTACATTATATACTTCATACTTATAATTGGAATTTTTAAGATAAATGACCTCTGTGACCACACAAAAATATTGCATTATTTTGACTATATTTCCCATGTTGTACATTTCATCTTTGTAACATTGATTTTGTAATTGAAAATTTGTACCTCTAATCTCCCTGACCTACTTCATTCATCCTCCACCCCCTTCCCCTCTGGCAACCACCTGTTTGTTCTCTGTATCTGTGACTATTTTTCTATTTCGTTATATGTTTATATGTTTGTTTTGCTTTTTAGATTTCACATATAAGTGAAATCATATAGTATTTATTTTTCTCTGTCTGACACTTCACTTAGCAGAATGCCCTTTAGGTCCATTCATGTAGTCTCAAATGGCAAGATTTCATTCTTTTTATGGCTGAATAATATTCCAATATATATATACACATACCATGTCTTCTTCTTCTTTTTTTTTTTTGTCTTTTTGCTATTTCTTGGGCCGCTCCCGTGGCATATGGAGGTTCCCAGGCTAGGGGTCTAATCGGAGCTGTAGCCACTGGCCTATGCCAGAGCCACAGCAACGTAGGATCCGAGCTGCATCTGCAACCTACACCACAGCTCACGGCAACGCCGGATCGTTAACCCACTGAGCAAGGGCAGGGACCGAACCCGCAACCTCATGGTTCCTAGTCGGATTCGTTAACCACTGCGCCACGACGGGAACTCCTCATACCATGTCTTCTTTATCCATTCCCCTATTGACAGACACTTAGACTGCTTCCATATCTTGGCAATTGTGAATAAAGCTTCAGTGATCACAGGAGTGCACAGGACTCTTTAATCTCGTATTAAGGTATGACCTAAATGCTTACACTTCATTTTTTTTAGTGAAATACTACTTTTAAATATTATTTAAATGGTTATTATTATGTATATTTTTTACTAGGGTGCATTTTCTAGATAAAATACTTATACTTTCATATAAAGATAATCCAATATTTTATGTTTATTGTGTAATACTTTCTCTAATACTTAACTAAGTGGAAGAAAAAAATTGCAACTAATGAAATAGCACTGCTATTGTCTCACTCTCGGAAGAATGGACTTTTTACCTTACCACTTAGCAAATAAGTTGGCCACAACTTTGTCTGACAAAAGGTTATTCTCAAGTTATTTTTTTCGACTCAAATATCCATCAAAATCAAATTGTTTTAAGTTAGGTGGAAAGATATGCTGAGTTGCTCCTTTAGAACAAGAGGTAAGCGTTCAGAAGAGAAAACAATATAATAGAGTGCATAAATGCTTGCCAAATGTAGAAAAGTAGTAATGTAAAATCTGATACATTGTCAGTTTTATCATCTTTGGAATGCTTTGTGATATGGCTTATTATTAAAAATATGCTGAGCTTTTCTCTCTTAGTTCCAACTATTTAGCAATTTGGTTCTTTTTTCAAGGGAAAAATTAGTTTGTGAAAAACAAATAAGCTTGAGGTAAGCATAATTTTATCCCATTAAGCCAAGACATTTTGATCTTAATTCAGGTATAGTCAGTGGTTGAACTCATTTCTTGAAACTTCTCCATACCCAGAATCAAGAACTTTGTTTCCCTTCTTTTACATGAATATCTGACCTCCCTAGACTTTATACTGCCTTACCCTATTGTATTTGTTCCACATCATTGTATTTAAATTCTCTTTCTACTATCTCCTTTAGATTTTTAAAGATCCTCCATACTTTATATTTTTAGTACTTTACTGCTAGATTTTTTCTAGTGAAACTGTTTATCCACTTTCTTTTTCTTTTGATTTGTTTAACTTTTGTGTATCAAAATATATTTGATATACAATGTTGTTTAATTTTAGTTGTTAAACATGTTGATTTGATATATGTATGTATTTTCATATGATTGGTGTTTCTATTACATCCCATAATTATCACTTCTTTTTGTGGTTGGAATAACTAAGATCTAGTCTCTGGCTTTGTAATTTTGGCATATTTGACAACAAATCTTAGCTAAAATGAAAGTTAATGGAATGCTGAAGTTTGCTTATTAGTTTGATTACAATTATGCTAAAAGAGCTGCATATTTTATTGATGCCACTTAAATAGTTATCATAGTCCTTGACACATAATAAACATCAATAAATATTCATTGATCAAAAAGATGCATAAAAAATAAGTGAATGAAGATTTATAAACATGTAAGTGTCTGGATATTTCTCAAGGAGTGATTAATGATTTTTCTTTTCTGTAGTTCTATCCAGAAGTAAATTTTTTTCGATATTTTAGTGTAGCACAATAGTAGAAACTTTGAATAAAGGTCATATTGAAACTATGACATTTTATTTCACAAAAAAATAAATAATAGAAAGGATTTCATTATAAATGTAATCTCTGTAGGTTGAAATTTGTTGCATGAATCTGAAAATTATGTCACAATGACATTTAGAACATGGATATAGTAGTTGGAATTATAAAAGAGATTTATTTTCTAAATTAAAAACTACTTTTTCTTCTGGCTATGTGTCTGCATTGCATGCATTCCTGGATCTATATTGAATAGGCAAGTTGGCTTCCCATTTAAATAATTTTTTAATTTAAATTTTATTTTATGGAATTCCTGTTGTGGAGCAGCAGAAACAAATCCAATTAGTAACCATAAGATTGCAGGTTTGAACCCTAGCCTTGCTCAGTGGGTTAAGGATCCAGCATTGCCTTGAGCTATTGGTAGGTCACAAATTCTGCTCAGATCCTGCATTGCTGTGGCTGTGGCATAGGTAGGCTGGCAGCTGTAACTCTGATTCGACCCATGGCCTGAGAACATCCATATGTGGCAGGTGTGGCCCTAGAAAGCAAAAAAAATATATATATATATATATTTAATTATGATTGATTTACATCATTTCAGGTGTTCACAGTTATTCAGTTATATGTATGTGTGTGTATTCTTTCTCAATTTCTTTTGCGTTATGTTATTACAAGATACTAAATATGGTTCCTTGTAATATAAAGTAGATCTTTGTTGTTTTAAAAGACTTTTTTTAAGAATGCATATCATGCATGCCCACAGCCACTTTTTAGATACTCTTTATGACTACATCATCACGTATGTTGCTACCTGAACCTTCTCTGCTGGCCACAGCTGACTAAATAGGATTATCCACGTGACTGAAAGGTAGCCAATCTATAGGCTGACTATCAGTTTAGAGATTATTATGATGTAATAGCTTTATACAAAATAAGCTCCTTGAACTAAGCAACTAACCTCATGATTTCTTCAAGATAAATTATTTTATGTTAGCTAATCACCCCAACATATCAGTGGTATAAAATAACAACGCAGAATTTCTTGCACATAATACATATCCATTGTGGATGAACACAGATTTGTCCCATGTCCTATTCAGTTTGGGAGAGAGATTGTTGGAGAAGCTACTACTTGGGCATTAGCCAGTCTCTTTGTCATGCTGAATAACCTCCTGACTTAAAGCACCATCTACTTGGAAGTGATGCATTTCTACTCACATTACTTTGGCCCAACAAATGGTATGGCATAGCTGTAGGCAAGAGAGCTGGTATGTGCCACTTTCCCAACCAGAGGTCCATAGAAGGGGCATGGCAAGTTGTAACAAGGAATATTTAGAATACAGTCAACCACATGTCTGATGGAGAGTTCAGACTAAAGGGAGTCAATAGCAGCAGAAACTGAAAATAGTTGAAACACATATATTGGTAATACACTAAAGGGAAAAGCAAGGCATGCCTGAGCCAATAAGACATCCTTCATCTGACCAGAGAATGGTTTATTCTCTCATTTTATAGATAAACAAGAAACACTGGCTCTTCTCTTAAAGCATGCTCTTTGAACTGCGGTTTATATTCTTTACTATTACCTCAATTATTAAAGTTAACCTCTCTTATTGTGCTTTCACTATCCACTTCCAACATGAAAAAGTCTAATAAGCCATCAAGTAGGTTTTTTATTTCCATTTTTCTTTATTTTGTTTTGAAAACTCAATTAATTGGAAGGAATTATAACTCTATATTGATCCTTTACATATATGAATTTTACTTTTTTAATTTTTAGAATGTATCTATAAATTTTAACTTTCTAAATAAAAGTTTAAACTGAAGTGGCCTGATGAAATAAAACAGAAAAACTATAACCATGAGGGAGGATCGGCTCATTTTTCATATCCAGTAGCTTTTTCTTCTATAGCCTTATGTATATTATAATTAAAATAGCCAAAGTAAGCATTAAAAATATTTTCATTTCTATTATTTAATTCATTGCTGCTTTCCTCTTCATAGCACATGGACATAGAAACACAATCTCAATATTTATTTAATATTCTACTTTTGTTATAATTTCCAACAGTATTTGCAGTATATTACAACATTCTCATGTTGGTGGATTTTCACTAATCATAGTTCTATAAATTACTCTAATAAAAATAAAATCATGATGAAAAAATAGCCAGAAGTTTATCTGAAATAGTGACACGAAGGCTTATGTTTACTTAAAAGTTAATATACCACATCTTAATCCAATCATAAGAATATGTGGTATATATACACAATGGAGTACTACTCATCCATAAAAAGAACACAATAATGCTGTCTGCAGCAACATGGATATAACTAGAGACTCTCATAGGAAGTGAAGTAAGTCAGAAAGAGAAAGACAAATACCATATGATATCACTTATTTCTGGAATCTAGTATACAGCACAAATGAACCTTTCCATAGAAAAGAAGATCATGGACTTGGAGAGTAGACTTGTGGTTGCCACGGGGTGGGGGAAATTGGGATGGATTGGGAACTTGGGGTTTATAGATGCAGACTATTGTCTTTGGAATGGATAAGCAATGAGATCCTGCTGTGTAGCACTGGAAATTATATCTAGTCACTTATGATGGAGGATGATACTGTGAGAAAAAAGAATCTATACATGTATGTGTAACTGGATCACCATGCTGTATAGTAGAAAATTGACAGAACACTGTAATCAGCTATAATGAAAAATCATTATATAAAAAAAGTTTAGTAAATTTTTATGACACTTTATATATCTACCTGTATAGGATTATATAATTATCTAAAATAAACAAAGTTATGCCATATGATGCAATAGTTATAGTGAAATAATCTCATTTTCCCAGTTAATAGTAGAGCCAGCTCGGTCACCTTCCCCCCAAAAAATATGTATCATAAAATGACCACTATTAGTCAGTATTAGCTTTATGGGGGTTCACTTATGAGATATCAACCAGATTTGATTTCATTTTCTTTTCATTCATTTATGCATTTTTCATTTCAGCAGACATTTCTGTAGGTTTGGCACTTATACTGGGCACATTGAGCATGAAAGTAACTAAGAGCGCATATATGAACTGAGAGTATGCCTCATTCACTGGAAAAATATTCACAACACTCTGGGCTGTCATATAAAGAAAGCTATACCCAAAACACTCTATTTTATAAACTGCCACTTGTTATCCATGTGTGTTTGGCGTGGCTGATTTAATAAAAGCATGTTTTCCTTTTCTAATATTTCATTGCTGGTATACAGAAATGCGACTGACTTCTGAATGTTAATCTTATATCCTGCTACTTTGCCGAATTTATTAATCAGTTCAAGTAGTTTTGGGGTTGAGTCCTTAGGGTTTTCTATGTATAGTATCATGTCATCTGCATACAGTGACAGTTTTATCTCTTCTCTTCCTATTTGGATGCCTTTTATTTCTTTTGTTTGCCTAATTGCTGTCGCTAGGACTTCCAAAACTATGTTGAAGAGCAGTGGTGAGAGTGGGCATCCCTGTCTTGTTCCAGATTTGAGTGAGAAGGCTTTCAGTTTTTCCCCATTGAGTATTATATTTGCTGTGGGTTTCTCATAAATGGCTTTGATTATGTTCAGGAATGTTCCCTCTATACCCACTTTGGCGAGGGTCTTGATCATGAATGGATATTGGACTTTGTCAAATGCTTTTTCTGCATCTATTGAGATGATCATATGGTTTTTGATTTTTCTTTTGTTAATGTGTTGATTGATTTGCGTATGTTGAACCATCCTTGTGAACCTGGGATGAACCCTACCTGGTCATGGTGTATAATTTTTTTTGACATGTTGTTGGATTCAGTTGGCTAAGATTTTGTTGAGAATTTTTGCATCTATATTCATCAATGATATTGGCCAATAGTTTTCTTTTTAGTCTGGTTTTGGAATGAGGGTGATGGTGGCATCATAGAATGTCTTTGGGAGTATTCCTTCTTTTTCAACCTTTGAAAGAGTTTAAGGAGGATGGGCACCAGTTCCTCTTTATATGTCTGATAGAATTTGCCTGTGAAGCCATCTGGTCCTGGACTTTTATTTGTAGGGAGTTTTTTATGACATCTTCAATTTCATTTCTAGTGATCGGTCTGTTCAGTTGGTCTGTTTCTTCTTGATTCAGTTTTGGCAGGCTGTAAGATTCTAGAAAATTGTCCATTTCTTCCAGATTGTCAAATCTGTTGGCATATAGTTGTTCATAGTATTCTCTTATGGTATTTTGCATTTCTACAGAATCTGTTGTGATTTCTCCTTTTTCATTTATAATTATGTTTATTTGGGTTCTTTCTCTCCTCTTTTGAGTGAGTCTGGCCAGGGGTTTGTCAATTTTGTTCACCTTTTCAAAGAACCAGCTCTTGGTTTTATTTATTTTCTCTATTGTTTTTTGAGTCTCTATTTTATTGATTTCTTCTTTGATCTTTCTAATTTCCTTCCTTCTGCTGACTTTAGGTCTTTTTTGTTCTTCTTTTTCTAATTCGTTTAGGTGGAGGGTTAAGTTGTCAATTTGGGATCTTTCTTCTTTTTTGAGGAAGGCCTGTATTGCTATAAATTTCCCTCTGCTCTTGGGCATATATCCGGACAAAACTCTACTTAAAAGAGACACTATTCACAATAGCCAGGACATGGAAACAACCCAAATGTCCATCAACAGATGATTGAATTCGGAAGATGTGGTATATATACACAATGGAATACTACTCATCCATAAAAAAGAATGACATAATGCCATTTGTAGCAACATGGATGGAACCAGAGAATCTCATACTGAGTGAAATGAGCCAGAAAGAGAAAGACAAATACCATATAATATCACTTATAACTGGAATCTAATATCCAGCACAGATGAACATCTCCACAGAAAAGAAAATCATGGATTTGGAAAATAGACTTGTGGCTGCCTGATGTGAGAGGAAGGGAGTGGGAGGGATTGGGAGCTTGGGGTTATCAGACACAACTTAGAATAGATTTACAAGGAGATCCTGCTGAGTAGCATTGAGAACTATGTCTAGATACTCATATTGCAACAGAACAAAGGGTGGGGAAAAAATGTAATGTATACATGTAAGGATAACTTGATCCCCTTGCTGTACAGTGGGAAAATAAAATAAAAAAAAAGAAAAAATATGTTGGGGGACAAAAGCTAAAAACAATAATAATATTCAGGAAAGAAATAACACCTAAGAATGCTTTTAATATGATTTCAATTATTAAAATTATATAGAAAACTAAGAAAAAATAAGAGCATGTTGAATAGAACACTAAGCAACAGTGGAAATAAACTATATTTATAGAAGTTCTATAAAATAACTTGGAAAATATCTCTCACTATTGGTGCCATGAAATCAGTTAAGTTAAAAATCTTAAATGTAAGTAGAAAAGAAAAGAAAAAAAAAAACTTGGAAGTTTGAGGTGCATTGGAGACAGGTGCATGTGAAAGTTGGAAAGCAGAAAGAGAGTAAGAGAATATAATCTTTGCCCATAACTTTTTGGTCTGATGTTCTAGAAGGTAGGAAAGACAAAAAGAAAGAAAAGGAAGAAAAAAAAACTTGAAGAAAGTGGCAAATGTAAACATGTAAAGGGAAAAACAGGAAACATCATGTTCAGAGGTTTACTGGGATGAGGCCAAGGGCCATGTTTGTAGTCCTCAGATCCTGGCAAGAACATTTTGTCAAATTTCAGAACAACAGCAGAATTTATCCTGGAGTCAAAATGGAAAAACAAAGACTGTAGAGAAAATGTGTTGATTAAAGAGTAAGAAAAGTCTTTTTCTCATTTCATTTAGGAATGAAATGATGACATTAAAACAAGAATGTGTTCCTTAAAAAAATATTGTGAAGAAGGAACAACTCAAAATTAGAGCAGGTGTGGAGGAGCAGAGTGACAAAAACAGTGGGATGATATATGCATTTTCTTCTGTATGATGAGCAAAATTAAGAGACTGTTTATATGTTTACATGGAAGGTAGTTAATAAACATTAATAAAAATTATGTAAGTACGGATAACAGTGATTCTATAACAGACACTGAATATTTAGGAAGGTTAAACAGTGGTAGTAATAAGCAAAGACAAAATTAAAAGGAAATTGCATGCCAGGAAAAAATAAAACAAAACAATCCTTGGAATGAGACTGTTAGAAATCCCCTTCTGTCTCTTCCTCACTATTTGATACTGGGAAGATCCCTTAAATTCAGTAGGAATCTTCAAATTCTTAATATTTTTTAAATGGGAATAATGATGTCACTTCAATGAGTAAATAAAATAATATATGAAGAGTGCTGAAAGTACTAATTTTCACAAAATTGATTCCATTAAAACTATCATGGATGACCTCACATGTGCATTATTCATAATACACTCACATATATTATTATTACTTTCTTTTTTTTTTGTCTTTTTTGCCATTTCTTGGGCTGCTCCCACGGCATATGGAGGTTCCCAGGCTAGGGGTCTAATCGGAGCTGTAGCTGCCAGCCTACGCCAGAGCCACAGCAACGCGGGATCCGAGCCGCGTCTGCAACCTACACCACAGCTCAAGGCAACGCCGGATCGTTAACCCACTGAGCAAGGGCAGGGACCGAACCCGCGACCTCATGGTTCCTAGTCGGATTCGTTCACCGCTGTGCCACGACAGGAACTCCTTTTTTTTTTTTTTTATTATTACTTTCTGATCAGCCATAAGATCATAGAATATAAAAGAAGAAAAAAAATGAGTAACATCAGTTAAAATAAAAATTGGTCAACCTCTAAACTCTGAAAAGTTTGCAAAATAAAGCTTCCTGTAAGAAACAAAGGTAAAGGAAAATGGAGTGAATAAATTAAGCAATAATTAAAGTGTCTTAGCATAAAATAGCAGACACAATGAGAAAATGAGAGTATATCATGTTTCAAATATAAAAATATGTATTTCATTGGTTTTGATATAGGTATTTGAAAACAATATTATTTTGAATAGTAAATTGTGCATGAATATTTAGAATCACCAAAAAAATATATGTGAATGGGAGGTAAATTTTATCATATACTTTGTATATATTCAGACATGTATATAAACACATAAAATAAACATTTTTAAGGTAATTGATTTGAATCCAGTTCATCATCCCCCTCAACATCTCTGTTGCGTTTACAACATGCCAGGCACTGTTTCTGGGGTCGTGCATGGATTCTCTCATTTCAGTTTCCACCTTAGTAATGAGGATTCTGAGACCAAAAAAAAAAAACAATCAAACAAAAAAGGCAAAAACAAAGTTCATGTATTTTGTATGTGGTTAAGCTTGTAAAAAAGCTGAGATCCATCTGTCTACATTTAAAATTATATAGGTCAAAATGCTATAACTGGAGTTCCCGTCGTGGCGCAGTGGTTAACGAATCCGACTAGGAACCATGAGGTTGCGGGTTCGGTCCCTGCCCTTGCTCAGTGGGTTAACGATCCGGCGTTGCCGTGAGCTGTGGTGTAGGTTGCAGACGCGGCTCGGATCCCGAGTTCCTGTGGCTCTGGCATAGGCCGGTGGCTACAGCTCCGATTCAACCCCTAGCCTGGGAACCTCCATATGCCACGGGAGCGGCCCAAGAAATAGCAACAACAACAACAACAACAACAACAAAGACAAAAGACAAAAAAAAAAAATGCTATAACTAAAATTTTTCAATAGAAATCTTAAAAACTAAGCCTTTAACTAATAAAATAGATTATATATGATGTAAAACCATTTAATGGAGTATGTAGACAGGAAAAAAGAGAGAAGAAAAAAATGAGGCCCAAAATATAAAAATTAAGAAAAAAATAACAAATATAAAGAACATTTAGTTGAGATGTTATGTGAGAATAATAAAACAAGAGTAAGGACACCTACATATATATTCTAGAGTTCAAGAAGGGAAACAAAACAAGAGAGGGGGGTTTTTTTGTTTGTTTGTTTTGTGGGTTTTTTTTTTTTCCGTCTTTTCTAGGGCCGCACCTGCAGCATATGGAGGTTCCCAGGCTAGGGGTCTAATTGGAGCTATAACCACCGGCCTACGCCAGAGCCACAGCAACGCAGGATGCAGCCGCGTCTGTGACCTACACCACAGCTCATAACAATGTCGGATCCTTAACGCACTGAGTGAGGCCAGGGATTGAACCCACAACCTCATGGTTCCTAATCGGATTCGTTAATCACTGAGACATCACGGGAACTCCCCCACAGGAGAGTTTTTATAATAGTAAAATAAGCAGCTTACTATGTTTTCTGAAAAAAAATATATATATATATATACAGTAATTCTTTATAGAGCAAGAACTGAGGCAGGGTGGGAGAAGGAAAGAGATTTTAGTAATAGAATAACAGTTAAAGGAAGAAGTAGTAACAGATTTAGTAGCAGACATAAACACACCAACAAATTGGAACCATATGATCCAGGTATTGAAAATGGAACCTTCTTTTTGATACAACAGTGTTACTGCTAAAATCTTCCCATTTTTTCCAGTTTGCCCAATTTGCCTATATATTTAATCTTTTATGAGAATAACATAGAAAGTACAATGAAGAAAATACTTTGACATTATAAACAATAATTACAAGTATTAGCAGTGCTGTTTTCATTCCAAAGAAACTATTTATTCTAAGAGAATGAAAGAAATCCAAATGTCTAATTGGCTAACTATGTTCTCTGTTACTCTGAGAGATCTTTGGTATTTGCTATATTCTTCCTCTTAAAATATTTTAGTTCATTTCTTTTCTGGACCATATTGTCTTTTATATTTAGTTCAGCTATTAAATTATTAAGCAGAATTAAATCAATTCTAAAATAGTGATAGAAGACAAAACACTATGAATTTGAAAAGAAAAGGCAAAGATATAAAAAGACTGAGGTAGGAAAGAGGGCCAACTTCAGCTCAGTACATTCTGATGCCCCCCAGTTCCTGATGGAAATTGACATCAACCCATAAATGAAAGACAATGTTAATAGCACACCTATTTTCTTTTCTTTCTTTCTTTCTTTTTTTTTTTTTTTTTTTTGGTTAGGGGTGTACCTGCAACATATGCAAGTTCTCAGACTAGGTGTCAAATCAGCATGGTAGCTGCTAGCCTACACCACAGGCACAGCAAAGCCAGATCTGAGCCACGTCTGCAACCTACATCGTAGCTCATGGCAACACCAGATCCTTAACCCACTGAGTGAGGCCAGGTATCAAACCCACATCCTCGTAGATACTAATTGGGTTTGTTACTGCTGAGCCATAACGGGAACTCCCACACACCTATTTTCAATGCTAGATCCACTGATGATAAGAGAGTCATATATGCCTCTTGCCATACTAGTGTTTCTGGAATCATCCACAAAATAAACTACTTTTACTCAATCCTTTAGCATAGCTTCTGAGGGAACCCAAACCAAACTTCCCATAAATTTAAACAAATAAGAAAGATTGGATATATCTGCCAGTGGCTATAGTTATTTATTTATTTATTTATTTATTTACTTGCTTTTTAGAACTGCACATGCCGCATATGGAAGTTCCCAGGCTAGGGGTCAAATCAGAGCTGCAGTTGCCGGCCTCTGCCACTGCCACAGCAACGCAGGTTCTGAGCTGTGTCTGCAAACTACACCACGGCTCATGGCAATGCCGGATATTTAACCCACTGAGCAAGGCCAGGAATAAACCTTCATCCTCATGGATACTATTTGGGTTTGTTACCATTAAGCTAAATGTCAACTCCTGTATTTATTTTTTAAAACGATTTGTAATTAGTTTTTAATTTATTTAATTCTGTTGTCTATTTTACCAGTGTTTGTGAGTATAAAGTAAACAATACTTTCAAGTAATAGAATATAAATTAAAATAATATAATCATTAAAATTATCACTATAGTAAGCTGTCTTCAACTGAGTAACAAGTCAGCTTGTTAACAATGGACTCATTAACATCATTACTGATAATTTATGACAAATACACAAGTAGCTTTTGTCTTCCACATGACTTCCTCTTCTATGAAAAAAATGTATGTATTACTTTATTATACAATAAAAAATAAGCATCAAAACCAATGCTGTAATATATTTTTAAAATATGAGCTTAAAGGAATAACATCTTGAATCCCTCAGTTGGGAAACACTATCAATAATGAGTGAGTCTTCAGGGAAGTGATAAATAGAAATATATTTGAGTCAAAAAATAGTTCCATAATTTATTGGTATTGTGACTGGGCAGTTCTTAATGTGATCTTCTCAACTGTAAAATAGTCATAATGAAAATATGTATTTTGCCAGGTTATTAGTAAATATAAATGAAATAATATATAAAGTACTTTACAAATATCTGCTCTAGTGAACTTTTACTAGATGGATGTAGCTACAATTATTCTAATCATTATTAATTTTAATACCTTTATTAATAAAGTATTAGTTAGAAATCAGGAAAAGAAGTTCAACCACCTCACTATTATGGAATATAAAATGTTTAAGTTAGATTCCTAAGCCAACACAAACCTGAGAATTCCATCTATTTCTGAATCTAGGCATGGTACAAAGCATACATGGTACCCAGAAGGAATTCAGTATATTTCTCAGGGCAAAGAAACTCATATCCTCTTGGGAAGGTTGCACTTATTAACTATGTTACATATGTGTTTACATGTGTATTTGAGAGAGAGAGAGAATAGATGTATGTTGGAAGGACGGGGACACTGACTCAATAGAGCCATTTTTATTTGATATTTAGATCTGATTTATAGCTTTCTTATGAGGATTATTTCAACTGAATCATTACTGTTGTGGGGATTATGAGTAACTTCTTTTTTAATTATCTATGTAACCCAGTCAGGAGTTCTGGACCCCATGAACATTTATCATTAGGATTAAAATGATAGAAGCATATTTTTATAATTAAAAACATGTACTGGGAGTTCCCATCATTGTGCAGCAGAAATGAATCTGACTAGGAACTATGAGGTTGCAGGTTCGATACCTGTCCTCGCTCAGTGGGTTAAGGATCTGGTGTTGCTGTGAGCTGTGGTGTAGGTCTCAGACACAGCTCAGATTTGGCATTGCTGTGGCTGTGGTGTAGGCTACAGCTCTGATTGGACCTTTGGTCTGGGAATCTCCATATGCCATGGGTGCAGCCCTAAAAAGACAAAAGAAAAAAAAGAAAAGAAAAATGTATTGGAGTTCCTGTCATGGCTCAGTGGAGACAAATCTGACTAGTGTCCATGGGGCGCAGGTTCGATTCCTGTCCTCAATCAGTGGGTTTAGGATACAGCATTGCCTAGGTCTGTGGCGTAGGCTGTTGGGAACAGCTCTGATTTGACCCCTAGCCTGGGAACTCCCTATATCATGGGTGCAGCCCTAAAAAGACATAAAAAAATAAATAAATACATATTCATTAAAGAAACTATCCAGTGTACCTATAATCACTTCATTGATATAGTGTGTGTGGATGAATGTATTTTGTTCTGCAGGGTACCGAATTAAACCCCTTCATGTGGGTCTAGGACATTGGCTTCTAAAACCAAAAATGATTATTATTTCATATTAATGTAATTCATCATAGCTTAGAGAATTGAATTCATTTTAAAATGCTAGGTGCTCTCTTACTGAAAAGAGTGCTTAATTTAATTAAGCAACTTCCAAAAATAGTAAAAATATTTTTTATTAATTTTACTAGAGTATGAAATTCTCATCCTGATGACTCTACAGAAACCACATATTATTTTCACATGCGTCATTCTTCCAACAAAAGAACATGCCAACTATTCTTCCTATTGCCTGTCAAAGAGTTCCCCAGTTGTTGTGATAAATTTAATTCCAGAAGTCGCAGATCAATGCCTAGAAAAGTTTCTAAGTGAGCAATTACCACATTTACACAAAGGATTCTGTGGGAGTAGGAAAAAAAAAACATTTTAAGTAAAATAACATGGAACATTGTTCAGTATTATGTCAAAATCACATGCTTAACTCAGTCTTAGGTCTGTCTTCTTCAAGATGTATGTGTAAAGATGCACGTGTGTGTTTATCTGCTTTCCATGATAAGGCTCTCTGTGCTGACAAAGATTTGGAAATCAAAACTAACCACTGGAATCATATGGCTCTGCTTTATAACTCTAAATGACTCCTTATGGCTTTTGGCATTGAAATTGTTATCTTTGTCACTTAAAAAATATTTTACTTAGTCCAATTCTAAGAATACAAAAAAATGGATCATTTCCATGGCAGAGTAGACTCTGAAATATAAGATGTCATTTCTCCACCTAGCTCTAAGAATGGAATATGTGAGATCAGAAATGACAGACTATATGATTTATGTAGCACCAGAATGTCTCTGAAAATGGGAATTGTGCAATTAAACAGATCCCTCAGGCTTCTGATCATTTGGGAGAAATGTCTTTTGTGTCTCTGATTTTAGTCATCTTATTGAACAGTTGAGATCACAAATTATTTTTATCTCATTTGAAAATATAGTCCCTATAAAAAGACCCCTCCTCTGAGTATAATTTAATACTTTATTTCAAAACAACAAAATTAATACAACTTCAAAAGACAATGAGTAAAGCTGACAAACATTTTCTACATTATCACATATAATCACCTAGTTTCTCACACTGATTTTTATGTTCCTGTGGACTGTGCCAACAGCTGTTAATGTAGTACAAATGAACATGTCAATTTTTCTCATGCCTGTGTTGAATTCAGCTTAAGAGGGACATGCTATCTGACCATTACCTGTCGTCTTCTTTTATATCAAGTTATTGTGTCACATCCAGTGTTTGGTGTTCTATCATAATGTAGTATACAGCACAAAATCAAAAAGTCAAAAATATTACTTCATCCACACTAGCTCAGAAATGCTTTCTGTCCTCCTTTTGAATGACTAGCAGACCAGTGAAACTTTCTGCTCAAGAGCAAAGGGAAAGGAGGCAGGAGGCATCTGTTCTTCAGGTGTAGAGGTCTTGTCCATTTTGATTTATCAGATGAAATTCTTTCTTTGCTACTTGAGCACTTTATTGTTTCTTGCAGGAAGCTTTTTAGAAATGAGGCATAATTAAAGCTGTTAAAATATTACCATTATAATGTATATCACATCTTAACTCACAGCGTGCTTTTAAATTGATTTTAGCAAATCAAATATGTTATATACCCGAGTGACCCTCATCAAGTGGCATCAAAAGGTGATTATTTCATCAAATTGTTTTCTGTGGTAACTAGTACAGGAGCTGAACTGCATTTTCAGGACAGATCTTAAGAAAATAAAATCATCAGTATTCAAATTCATATTCCAATGTCACAGCACTCTTACTATTCCTGTGTATATTAATTCAAGGCACTTTGAAAACTACCTGGCCATGAGACAACATAGATACCATTCCCAGTTGTCATGGTGCACTACACATTGCAGAGTGTGACAATGTAATGCAATTGATTTTTTTTCTCATGGACTTTAGTGTTTATGGAATACCATTTTTTATCACAAGTTGTGTAGGTGTTTCTGCCCTAGATCTTAGAATATTACAAAAAGTACTATCTTTGGATCTATGAATGCATTATATTTTTAATATAATTCCTTCTGAATTATTTTGGCTGTATACAGTAAAATGTATTAAGCAAAATATGAGCAGTTTTAACTTTTGTTACACATGAGTTTGCTCTCCAGAAAAAGTGAACCAAATTTGAGTGTCATCAATAATCTTGGCAACATAGGTTTTTATCACTTTCATTTACTTTAGCTACTTTAATGCATTCTCAAATTATGCTGGAAAAGTCTTTAAACTGCATTTCTAAAGTGTTACTAAATCAATACATTTTTCTAACTTAAAATTTGTAAATTATAACAATATCATTTCATTCTCTTCCCTCCCCTAAGAAATATTTGGATTATTTGTCATGGGGCAAACTTAGCTCTTTTTTACTCAGATTATACTATTCTGTGGACACAAATATTAACATGTTAAATCAATTAATAACACATATTGTCCTACTGCATCTAAGTACATAATAAATGATGTCACTCAGTCCCCTATAAATCCCCTCAGAAAGATGCTTCACCAGAAGGGGGTCTTACAAGTGTGTTAGCATTTTCTGCAGGTCCACAGAGCACCTTGGTTTCCACTGCTCCCATATCTCTGATGTACTAGGTACACAGTACAAACATGCATAATGGATTCCGGCCAAGTGGGAGGTTCTCCCTCTCTCATTCTGTGTTTTGTGTTACTACACCTTAAATGAGAACTTTAGCAGTGTTAATTTTGCTTTTATACATTATAACTATTTTTCTTTTTACAGTTATTTTCTCCAAAGAAGACCACTGGTCAGGTTTTTTTTTAATTCATTTTATTTTACCCTCATTAAACTACACATAACACTAAGCCAGTGTCCCAAAAGAATCTGAAAGACATGTTGGCTCTTTCACAGAAAAGCCTGTTTACTGGGTCTGAGTCACCTTTCCTCCTTCTGAGCAATGAAATATGCCAGGAGGCTCCTCAGGCCAAGAGTAAACAACTTATTTAGTGGACAGCAGAAAAAGGCTTTTTCACTAATTTTATGGACATGTCCATACATATATAAAGCTTGCTTGAATAGAAAACCTCTACAAATGTCATATACAAGTCAGCACTTTATCAAACTATTCTTTGTGTAGTTGTTAATGTGTTTTTCTAATGTATATTTTAATATAAAAATTCTGTGACTATATCTTTTGTGATGAATGACCATGTCCACTATTTCTTCAATTTCTCTTTGTATCTAGTAAATCTGTTCTGTTGTATGTTCTGGATTTAAATATATATATAAAACTAATATATTTGAAATTGACTGAGTTTATAGAGGAGTAAACATATAAGTAAAACACATATTTTACTTAATAACCTGAACAACCAACTTATAAAGTTCTGCCTTCACAAGGTAGAACTGAGAGACTTCCAGTTCCTCTCCCTTACTTTACAGTAGACTGAGGATTTATTTATAGCAGAGAAAAGATCTTAAGGTACAGATATTGGGGGTTTCTCAGGGATGTGGTTCAGTCAGACCAACCATAGTAAAGGACACTGCTGACTAATTCAACTCATGAAACAAGAGATATCAATGAGCATTTCAGTGTCCCACCTTAAACATGAGGGTATGTTCAAGAATTCCCAGATATTCCCAGACAGCAAGTACCTTGAAGGACAGAAATAAAAACCAACTAAAGGGAAATAGTATTTCCTGATCCTCTACCCATAGTTGATTTGTCTTTCATGGAAAGAGCAAAGTAAATACAAATTATGAATAAAAATAAATTCTCAAAATATAAACATTAACAGAAATAACTTCAAATATTAGAAATATTATATAAAATTGTAAAAATAATGCAAAAACAGTAATTGAAGAACACCAGCCATTAAGTGTACTACTGCATTTAAAAAGCATAGAATAAATTCTGAATTTAATTTCAGCATGTAAAAGGATTTAAAGTCATAACGTACATCAAGAAAAAAGGATAAGACAACTGACTATCAACAACTCTTCTTATACCCATTGTAAAACTGAGGTTGCAGGGAAAATTGCAAATCCAGGATCTTGAGAGACAGGAAAATCTAGAGCCACAGCTAAGATCTGCTTAGTTACTAGAAACTGCTAGAGCTAAAAACTAGTGTCAACATCTAAATGTAACTTTGATGACTTTTTAGAGATTGAGTGTGGAATCTTGAGAGTGAGATGCTTACAGAGGCCATAATTTAGAGTTCTTTCCTCACTCTGGTGAGTTTTACCTCTGGAACCTTACTCGATTCTTACTATCAAGAGACAAGAAAGAATAATCATAGTTTTTAAACAGAGAGTGGGAAAAATAATCTTTATAGTATATACCCAGAACTTTCTCTCTTAGAAAGGACTACTCATGATGGAGAAAACACTTTATCTGAGCACTGTACCAGTTAGGGGAAGGACATTTCTTCATTAATAGATACCTACCTTCCTGTGTTATTTACAGAGGTTTAAAAATGAGAAAAAAAGAAATTTGGAACATGTGATGGTCAGAGCCTAAGTGACACAATCCCATTTAAAGGCTGAGATTTACTTATAAGATTATAGAATAATCTCTTCCCTCCCAGACATATACCCTAGTGGGATCCTGTATAATAATGATGATTACAGAAAAAGAGCTGCAAGGTATAAACTTTATCTAAAGAGGAGTTCTTGGCAGGGGGCATAAGACATTAGAGAGACATAAGGATGCTAGAGAATTTTTAGAGCACTTACTTTTAGAGCAAACACTAAACATAGTGCGGTTCCTAGTCAACTTATCATAAAACTCCACACTAAAGAACTGTTTACCTCATTCTTAATACCTGATACATCACATCATGCCAGGGTTTTAACACAAATTACAAGGAAAGCAAAAAAGCAAGAAATTTAAAAAAATCTGAAGAGATAAAGCAATCATTAGTAAAGGAAACATATGAGAAGGATTATCAAAAAGGAAATTTAATGATGAATATGTTAAAGGAACTAGTGGAAAAATAGAAAACACACACGAACAGATGAGTAACGTCAGCATAGAGATATAATCTTAAGAAAAATCAAAGGAAAGACTAGATATAAAAAAGTCTATAACAGAAATGACTAATGCCTCTGACAAACTGATCAATAGACCACTCACAACTGAAGAATTAATCATTAAACTTGAAAATATGTCAATAGAAACTTCCCAAAATGTGTAAAAAAATTTAAGTAAAAATGGAAAAATTTGGAACAGAATGTTAGAGAAATGTAGGACAGTTACAAAGAGTAAGACTCTTACATAATAGTAATACCAGAGGGATAAAAAAGAGAGAGCAGAATAGAAGAAAAGTTAATGTAATAATGGATCATAAGTTTCCAAAATTGTTGACAAACACCATACCAAAAATCCAGGAAAAAGTATAAGAAGTGATATCTCATCAGAAATCAAGAAAAGCAAGAAAAAAGAGAATTATGTAAAAAATTTATGTTAAAATAAAAACAAAACTTCACCAGCCTATAATTCTATATCCAGTAAAATTATTCTGCAAAGTGAAGGGGAAAAAATGATCTTCATAGACAAACAAAAACATATGGAATTATCACCGAGAATCTGCCCTGCAAAAAATGCTGAAAGAAATTATTTAGAAAAAAAGATAAAATATGTTAAAAACTAAGGTTTCTATAAAGAAAGGAAAAGGATGGGGAAGGAATAGAAGGACAAAATATTTTATTTTTCTTATTTTTGATTGATCTGAAATATAACATTTTAAATTTCAGTAGTGAAAAAAGATTTGGTGATTATAGCATAGAATATAGTAAGACATGGGAGGAATAAGAAGAAATTAGAATACTCTGTTATAAGAGTCTTGCACTACACAGGAATGTACAAATTGTTATTTGAAGATAGGTTAATTTAAAATTTATGTTGAAAACTCTAATTTTCTTTCAAAAAACATATAACTGATATTCTACATATATTATATTCTATGAGGGACTATAAAAGGAAATCATATAAAATGCTCAATTAAAACCAGAGAATACAGAAAAGTATATGAAAAAAAGAAGTATAACAGATAAAAGGTTACAAATATAACATTCCAACTATATTAATAATAACTTAAATGAAAAGGGTTTAAATACACCAAAAAAATAGAGTATATTAAATTCAAATAAACGAAAAAAACCCAACTATATGTAAATAGTTATAAAGACACCTTAATACCTTAACTTTAAAAAAAAATAGAGATCACACAAAGTACAATACAATGTAATAAAATTAGAAATAAATCCAGAAAGATAGATGGGAATTTCAAAATATTTGGAGATTAAAACAACACACTTTAAAATAACACATGGGTCAAATATGAAAGTTCCAGTTCAATGAATCAAGTATTACTCAAATACAGAAATCAGATGTAAATGTTACAAGAAAAGGAAAATATACAGACAAATATTTCATATTAATATAGATTCAAAGTCCTCTACAAAATATTTACAAAGCTAATTTAAAAATGAATGAAAAGCAGAAGACCTAAATAGACATTTTTCAAAAGAAGAAATACAAAGGCCTATAAACACTTGAAAAAATGCTCAACATCACTAGTTATTAGAGAAATACAAATTAAAACTACAATGAGGTACCACCTCACCCCAGTCAGAATGACTATCTAAAAAGTCTACAAGTAAATACTGGAGAGAAATTGAAGAAAAGGGAACCCTTCTATACTGCTGGTGGGAATGTAAGTTGGTACTACCACCATGGAAAACAGTATGGTGGTTCCTAGAAAACTAAGAATATTTACCATATGACACAGCAATCCCACTACTGGGCAAACTATAATTCAAAAAAGATACATGCACCCCTATGATCATAGCAGCATTATTCACAATAGCCAAGATGTGGAAACAATCTAAATTCCATCAACAGGTGAGTGGATAAAGAAGATATGGCACATATACACAATGAAATACCACTCAGCCATATAAAAGAACAAAATAATGTCATTTGCAGCAACATGGATGCAAGCAGAGATTATCAGAAATAAGTCAAAAAGACAAATACCTCTGATATCACTTACATGTGGAAGCTAAAATATGACATAAATGAACCCCTCTATGAAATAAACAGACTTAATGGACAAGGAGAACTGACTTGTGGTTGCCAAGGGGGAGGGGGTTGGGATTGGGAGAGAGTGGGAAGCTGGTGTTAGCAGATGCAGGGTATTATGTATGGAGGGGCTAAACAAGAAGATCCTATTATATAGCACAGAGAACTGTGGTTCAGTGTCCTATGATAAACCGTAACGGAAAACCATAAAGATAAACTATAATGGAAAAACATAATGGAACATATATTTCCTGTATAGAAGAAATGCATATATTTCCTGTATAGAAGAAAATAACACAACAGTATAAGTTGACTATACTCCAATTTAAAAAAAGAAAGTATGAAAAAGAAGTTCCCACAGTGGTGCATGGGATTAATGGCATCTTGGGAGCACTGGGACACAGGCTCGATCCCTGGCTTGGTACAGTGGGTTAAGGATCCAGCATTGCCACAGCTGCAGCTTAGATTGTGACTGTGGCTCAGATCTGATTCCTAGCCCAGGAACTCTATGTGTTGTGAAGCATCCAAAAATGGAAAAAAAAAATGCACGGAAAGAATTAAGTACTGCAACAAAGTGGGATTTGTTTCAGGTATGCAAGACTATTTTGACATTAGAGAACCAGTAAATATCATCCACCACATCAACAGTAAAAGAAAAAAAAATCACATGATTATATAAATTGATACAGAAAAGCACTTGACAGAATCCAGCATCTATCCATGATCTTTAAAATTTCAGCATATTAGGAATAAAAGAGAAGTTCCTCACCTGGACAAGATGTATCTACAAAAATTCTACAGTGTTTCTTCACAGATAGCATCATTATCTAGGCAGAAAAAAAGAACAGTAACGAAAATCTTCTGAGGGGGCAAAATGTGCACAACACATATCTGATAAATGACCTGTATTGAAACACACAGAGTTCTTTTAACTCACTATTTGTAGACAAAAACCCAGTTTAAAAATCAGCAAAATATTCGAACAGACACCTCACCAAAGAAGATATACAGAAGGGAAATAGGCATACAAAAAGATATTCAACAAAACTTTTCATTGGAAAAATAAAAATTAACACGAGATACTGCTATAAACTTGTTAGAATGGCTAAAAACTGCCCCCTCAATTTTTTAAACCCAGAAAATATGACAATAGCAATTGCATTTGAGTATGCAAACAATAGCACCTGTCATATATTATGTAAAAGGATACAGGCACTTTGAAAGACAGTTTGCCATCTTTTAACAAAGTTAAACATAGTTTTGACGTGTAATTCAACTATTCAGCTCTAATATATTTACATTATTGATTCGACAACTTATGTTCACACAAAATCCTGCACATGAATGTTTATAGCAGCTTTATTCATAATTGCCACAAACTGGAAGAAACCAAGATCTCCTTAATATATGAATGGGTAACTGTACATAAAGTGTTATAAGTCTATATAATGTAATATTATTTAGTGATTTTAAAAAACGAAGACGCAAGCCACAAGAAGATAGATGAATCTCAAATGCATATCTCTGAGTGAATGGAGGTACATTTTGTACTGTATCAAATAAGTGATATTCTGGGAAAGGCAGAACTATAAAAATAGTAAAATGACCAGTGTTTGCAGGGGGTTTAGATGAATTAGAAGGAAGTTTAAAATCAAGTGACAGGAGTTCCCGTCGTGGCGCAGTGGTTAACGAATCCGAATAGAAACCATGAGGTTGCGGGTTCGGTCCCTGCCCTTGCTCAGTGGGTTAGGGATCCGGCTTTGCCGTGAGCTGTGGTGTAGGTTGCAGACGCGGCTCGGATCCTGCGTTGCTGTGGCTCTGGCGTAGGCCGGAGACTACAGATCCGATTCGACCCCTAGCCTGGGAACCTCCATATGCCGCGGGAGCAGCCCAAAGAAATAGCAAAAAAGACAAAAAAATAAATAAATAAAAATAAATAAATAAAATAAAATCAAGTGACAATGGAGTTCCCATCGTGGCACAGAGGAAACGAATCTGACTAGGAACCATGAGGTTGTGGGTTTGATCCCTGGCCTTGCTTAGTGGGTTAAGGATCTGGCATTGCCGTGAGCTGTGGTGTAGATCACAGATGTGGCTTGGATTCTGCACTGCTGTGGCTGTGGTGTAGTCCGGCAGCTGTAGCTCTGATTAGACCCCTAGCCTGGGAACCTCCATATGCCATGGGTATGGCCTTAAAAAAAAGCATAAAAAATAAAATAAAATTGTGACAATGTCTTCACCAGCCTAATATCCCTATTGATAACAAGTTACATAGTGATTACATCCAGGATACCTAGCATCCTCTTACATGGAAATAGGGCCTAAAAGGCACATATCATGAATTATTTTCATAAGAACTTATAACAGTGTTATGCCAGCTAGATAGGAAATGCATTCATTTTATATTTAGTTGGATTTGAATAAAATTGAAAATAAAGCAAAATGTAATCACTCAGGACAGTTAACTTACTTAGAGTTACTTAGAGAATGAAAAAAATTATTATGGAAATAGAGAATATTTCACACAGACACAGAGGAAGTAAGACTGTTAAAGGAAAGTTTGTAACATAAAAACAAGAAAGTAGGTTTGAGAATGTGCAGCGTTTAAGATATGAACAAATTCAATAAATTGTCACAATAATCAGAATAATATAATTTTACTAATTAGAGCAAGTGGTTTATTCTTAATGCACCCAGCAAAGGTTAAAACTATAAAAGCTTTACCAGAAAACATTGAAGTAAAGTTTCATTATCCTGGATTAGGCAATAGTTTTTTTAGATTTGACCCCAAAAGCATAATTGACAAAAGCAAGTAAAAAGATGAGTGTCATCAAAATAAAAATATTTTATATTTCAAAAAATACTATAAATAAAATGGAAAAAAAACACAGTGAGGGAAAATATTTGAAAATCATGTATCTTATAGGAGACTTACATTCAGGATTTATAATGGATTTTTAAATGTTCAAGAGTAAAAATACAAATGACACTAGGACAACAACAAAAATGGACAAAATATCTGTGTTGATATATGCCCAAAGAAGATACATGGATAGCTAATAATCACATAAAAATGTGCTCAACAATATTAATCACTAGGGAAGTTCAAATAATCAAAGATAATGAGATACCTCTTCACACCAATTAGGATGGATAACATAAAAAAATAGCAATTCTTGGCAAAGATATAGAGAAACTGAAACACACACACGGTGCTGGTAGGAATGTAACATGGTGCAACTGCTTTAGATAACAGTTTGGCAGTTTCTCTAATAGTTGAACATAGTTCTTCAATTCCACTCCTGGGAATAAGAGAACTGAAATAATATCCACACAAAAACTTGTGAATGAATGTTCAAGGTATTATTCTTTTTTGAAATAATAGCCAAATGTGAAACAAATCAAATCTTAGTCAACTAATGAATGGATAAATAAAACCTGGAGTATCATAAAATGGAATATTAAATAACCAAATAAAGTACAGAGAGAACTCTGGGACAACCTTAAACACATCAATATTCACATTGTAGGGGTACCAGAAAGAGAAGATAGAAAAGGCCAGAGAAAATACTTGAAGAAATAATTGCCAAAAACTTCCCTAACATGGAAAAGGAATCACTCAGTCAAATCCAGGAAGCACAAAAAATGCCATATAAAATAAACCCAAGGAGGAACACCCCAAGACACATTAATCAAATTGACGAAAATTAAAGATAAAGAGAAAAATACTGAAAGCAGGTATGGAAAAGCAACAAATAACATACAAGGGGATCCCAATAAGGTTATCAGCTGATTTTTCAGCAGAAGCCCTGCAGGCCAGAAGGGAGTAGCATGATACACTTAAAGTGATGAAAGGAAAAAACCTCCAACCAAGAATACCCTACCCAGAAAGATTCTCATTCAGATATGAAGGGGAAATCAAAAGCTTTGCAGACAAGCAAAAGCTAAGAGAAGTCAGCACCACTAAGCCAGCTTTACAACAAATACTAAGGGTACTTCTCTAGACAGAGAAGAAATGGTCACAACCAGAAGCAAGAAAATTACAAATGAGAAGGCTCACCAGTAAAGGTCAACATATGGTAAAGGCAGGAAATCATCCACACACAAATATGATATCAAAACCAGCAATCATGAGAAGAGGTAGGTACAAATGCATGATAGCGGAGATGCATTTGCAGTTGAGATGAGCAACTTAAAATAGTATTTTATATGTAGAACTCTCATAAAATAATAATGAGGTGTATTTTATGAATGAGAAAAGGATACTTGGAGTGGTTAGGTATTTTACAAATTAGAAAATTAACCCTCGAAGACCCAGTGTTTTTAAGGTCACACAGCTTTTAGCTCTCCAAGATTTAGAAACTATATACCCATCATTCAAGCAGCATAGTTAGAATTCTACTTATATTCCACTAGTTTCTGGAGCTTAGAGAATTCCATGTCTACCATAATTTAATAGAATTTTGAAAAGGCATTGTATTGCTTGTTGCAAAAGATGTTAGTTACAATTAAGAACAAGCTTCAAGGCATAAGCAGTTCCCACATGACTACTGTAGAGCCAAGTTGATACAATTATGAAAAAGGAAATCATGCAAAACTTAACCTTACAAAATTGAGTGTTCCAGGTTGATTGACTCTGAAACATCAAAAATAATAATAGAAAAATTTTGTCACAGTAGGTACTTGTTTATGAAAATGTCACTGTATGTACCATATTGCTTTTGCATAATTGCTGCATTTCAGATTTGTTCACTGAACAAGCTAATTCAACAGACAAGTTGTCATTAAATTTCACTGGTGGGAGGCATATAAGATTTGCAGGCTTTTAATAGTTCAAACATTTCATCAGCCATCATTTAAAAAACCATTGTGCATGTTAGTCATTTACAATATAAGAGCAATATCAATGCAATTATTTTGAAATCTATTTCTTAACCCTTCATCCACAAGTAAAATTTTAGGGAAGATTTTGATAGTATTTTCTTGTGCTTTTTATTAATATTACTATAATATTTGTTCTCTAACATACTTCTAATAGATATTAAATAAACATTGAGGCAAGGTAGTTCTGCTAATACAGTATTTGTAAAAAATTAAACCAAGGCAGAATAAAGAACATAAAATAAAGTACTGTGCTTTGATTTTATTTTCTAATTTCTTAAAATGAAAATAAAAGGTATATAATCACCATTTAATTTATTCCAGGTATTTATTTGTGTCTTTTGTTTAGCACTTTATTTTTTAAATAAAATACAAACTTTTTAACGCATTTTTTAAGAAGTAATTAAAGGGAGCTGCTGTTGAAGCTCAGCAGTAAAACCCAATTAGTATCCATGAGGACATGGGTTCAATCCCTGGCTCTGCCTAATAGGTTACAGATCCCATGGTGTAGGTCGCAGATGCGGCTCAGATCCCATGTAGCAATGGCTGTGGTGTAGGCCAGCAGTTGCTGCTCTGATTTAACCCTGAGCCTGGGAACTTCCACATGCCATGGGTACAGCCCTAAAAATGCAAAAAGACAAGAAGGAGGGGAGGGAGGGAGGAAGGAAGGAAGAAAGAGAAAAAATTAGCAATCATTCCCAATATATAGAGACAATGCTATATAAAATGTTTATTTTTAAGAGGTCTCTGAATATGTAATCAGCAAGCACGTGGCATATTATTTTTGAATTAACAGTTTCCATGTATATGTCCAATTCTTTAAAAGATTTTTTTAACATTATTATTCCATTTAAAAATACTTTACCAAGAAAAAAAATCATATTTTAGGAGCTAATCTTGGAGTATGGAAACCTAACTGATGTTCGCTTTCCCTCCAACTTCCAAATGTAAATTATGATTTAGCCAAGCAGTTCTGATGAATATAAGCAGATTGAATAAGAGTTAGGTCAAGATTGTTTGGGCTATAGAGGACAGGGGGTGTGCCTTCCTTTTTCATAGACCAGAAAGTCCACAGGAATGTTGCCCTGGAGCCCGGGGCAAGGAATACAGCACTGATGTTGGAGTGAGAGGGATATTCACCTCTGTGTGGATCTGGCAAAGAGAATGGAGACTGATTTAGCCACTCACAAAGAGAAAACCAAATTGGTTACTAATCCAGAAACTCTATGAATGCAAAATCCATTGAGAAAAAAAAAATCCTTTCTTCAAATAACAGCCTCTCCTTGCAACATGATTCCAAAGATCCAGATTTCTCTTTACATTTCAGCTTTGGCTGCATAGTTTCTGTTATTTTTAAAGGTATAGTTAGTATCATATTAGTTTCAGGTGTACAACAAGGGATTAAGGATTTACATATATTGTTCTCCATTTACAGTTATTTAAAATAATAGCCCTATTTCCCCGTGCTGTACAATACATGTTTGTTGGTTATCTGTTTTATACATGGTAGTTTGTACCTCTTTATCCCCTACCCTCAACTTGCCCTCCCCTACATCTCTCTCTCCACTGGCAACCATTGTTTGCTCTCAAATATCTTTGAGTCTGTTTCTGTTTTGTTATACTCATTGGTTTGTTTTATTTTTTAGATTCCACATATAAGTGATAACATGGACTTATTTCACCAGGCATAATACTCTCTAGGTCCATCCATGTTGTTACAAATGGGAGGATTTCATTCTTTTTATGACTAATATTCCATTGATGTATATGTAAGCATACATATGTGTGTATACACATATATATGTATGTATATATACACATACATTCACATATATGAAGATATGGTATAGATAAGAACATATGGTGTATATATATGTGTATATATATATGGTATATGTGTACACATGCTATATATATAGACACATATACACACCATATCTTTATCCATTCATCTGTTGATGGACATTTGGGTTGTTTTCATATTTTGGCTACTATATTGCTATGACAGTGGGGTGCATGTATCTTTTGAATTAGTGTTTTTGTTTTCTTCAGATATATGTTCAGCAGTAGAAATGCTGGATCATATGGTAGTTCTATTTTCAGTTTTTTGAAGAACCTCTATAATATTCTGAACAGTGGCCACACCAATTTACAATTTTACCAACTACATACTAGGGTCCCCTTTTCTCCAGTTCCTGCCAACACTTGTTATTTGCATACTTGATGGTATTCATGTTGATGAGTGCGAGGTTCTATCTCATTATTGTTTTGATTTTCATTTCTATGATTATTAGCAATGTTGAGCTTTTTTTCATGTGCCTGTTGGCCATGTGTATATCTTTGGAAAACTGTCTACTTAGGTCTTTTGCCCATTGTTTTTATTGGGCTCCTTTTTTCATATTGAGTTATATGAGCTGTTTCTCAATTTTGTATATTAACCTCTTATTTATTAACCATATCATTTGCAAATATTCTCTCCCTTTTAGTAGGTCATCTTTTCATTTTGTCAGTAGTTTCCTTTGGTGTACAAAAGCTTTTAAATCTAATTAGACCCCATTTGTTTAATTTTGCTTTTATTTCTTAGGAGAAAAATACAAAAAAAATTGCTTTAATTTATATCCAAGAATGTTTTGCTGATGTTCTCTTCTAGGAATTTTTTTTGGCTTCTGAACTTATATTTAGGTCTTTAATTCATTTTGAGTTTATTTTTTATATATAGTATTAGAAAATGTCCTTATTTCATTCTTTAACATGTAGATGCTCAGTGTTCCCAGCACCACTTAATGAAGTAACTCTCTTTTCTCCATTGTATATTCTCGCCTCCTTTGGCATAGATTAACTGAGTATAATCATGTGGATTTATTTCTGGGCTCTGTATTCTGTTCCATTGGCCTATGTATCTGCTTTTGTGCCTGTACCATACTGTTTTGATGACTGTATCTTTGTAGTGTAGTCACAAAATATAACTCCTCTAGGTCTATTCTTTCTCAAGATCACTTTGGCTATTTGGATTCTTTTGTTTTTTCATACAAATTTTAGAAGTATTTGTTCTAGTTCTGTGAAAAATATCATTGGTATTTTGAGAAGAATTACATTGAATCCTTAGTTTTCCTTTGGTAGTATAGTTATTTTAACAGTATTACATAAAACCTATCATTAAGACCATATAAGTTAGCAGCATTTGATGCCCAAATTAGCAAATAGAGCAAAATAGAGCAGCTGACTTAAAGGACTCCAGCAACCAGATGCCAAAAAAAAAAGATATATATATATATGAGCTGAGAGCACTGGATTGGCCCTCTTCAACTTGTCAGCACTACCACTACATCTAGGATTTCTCTGAATTTTTGAGCTATACTTTCCACTATCCTCTTTCCTGCTTGGTTTTGAGTTAAGATTTTTCTCCATGAGAGAAACTTGAGTAAGATTGTGAAAGTGCAATGGAAGGAATGTTCTTTATTTTGGAAAATGTGATCATGACATTCACATCTACTTCTTGATAAGTACTTGATCAAACTCCACTTTACAGTTACGGATGTAGAAAACTCTTGGGAATTCACTCAGCACTCTTGAGAATGGCTGAAATTTCCTAATGTGCTTTCATGAACCAAGCAGTAGGTGCTTCAGGCTGAGTTCCTAAAAGGTTCAGTTTGCTTCCTGACCTTGCTGCTACAGATGCTCTGATCTTTCGTATCTTCCCTGGACCATCATCCATCCAGCTTTTTCAATATTCAAGTAACCTTCATACCTATATTCTCCCTTTATTCCCAAAATACATGTGAGGGTGTTTTCCAAGTGGAACCCAAACTATTGCACCCAGTGAAATGAAAGATCCAAGAATAGCATTGCCCAACCATGCTGGCATACTCATCTTTGACTTTCAGACTCCAGAACTCAAATATAGTGGGATATATGGAGGTATATATATATATATATATATATATATATATCTCCATATGTTACATATGCATACATTATGGAGCTTAAAAAATTTTTTTTTTGTTCTTTTTAGGACTATACCCATGCATATGGAAGCTCTCAGGCTTGAGCTTGAATCAGAGCTGCAGCTGTTGGCCTACACCATAGCCACAGCAATGCCAGATCTGAGCTGTGTCTGTGACCTACACTGTAGCTCTTGTCAACTCTGGATCCTTTAACCCACTGAGCGAGGCCAGGGATTAAATCCAGGGATTCTTATGGATACTAGTCAGAGTCTTAATCTGCTGAGTCAACACAGGAACTCCTTAAAAATGGTTTTGAAAAAAACAAACAGTACATGAATTAAGGGAGAGGAGAGTTATTGTTGAGACCCAAAGTAATGACCTGAAAACCAAGTACAGGAACTATTACAAAGAAAACAATAAAAATATTGAAATACAAACATTACTTTAAAAAGAGACATGGAGCATATTTACAAGTAGACCAAACAGTTCAAAGAATGGCAAGGATTAAACAAGTACAACTACTTTTACAGAGAAAATTTTCCTGGGCTTTTAAGAAGACTCCAGATCAAAAGGTCATATCGTCAAAATTGTGTTGAATTGGAGAAAGTGCATACATAGGAATATATTGACAAAAGTATTGAATTCTAAGGATAATGAAAAACAATGTTTTTAAAACTCTATTCCCCGCAAAAAGAACAAGAAAAATATCATGTATTCATTGCACATCTCTGCCATTCTCTTGTATCATCGTTGTGCAGTTTTCTCAAAGAGTCCGCCTTCAGGGCATCTTGTACCTAACCAGGAGGTCATTATTGGCTTGTCTTGGGAAAAGAAATCATTCTTCCTCAGCATTCCTAGTCTTAGACTGGGATTCAGAAGAATCCATGATAATTTAAAATGTAAAGATTCTCTCGACATCCAACTATAGAATCTCTAGATAAACCTTATCATTTGACTTATTTTAAAATGAATAATGAGATGGAAATTTTAGGATTTGATATTCCTAGAAACCAAAAGGTTTTCTCTTGTCCCTTTATAGTCTACAAAAAAAAGTATATTTATCTTAAAAGGTATGTGAATTTATTTATTTATTTATTTATTTATAATATTCAATACAAGCATGCTGTTTTTATCCCTCTGCTTGTGAGATTTCAAGTCCTTTCATGTCTGACCAGAAGTAGATCCCCTGGGCAGAACAGTAATATGGTTTTGCCAGAAGATTCATCTACTTAGAGACAGGGATAGGGATATTCTTATTCTCTATCTTAATACAGAAAGAAAAGGGGCAAGAGATATATCCAATCTTATGTCCATTATTTCATGTGAAATGTATTTATTGGACAACTTTTTATTCTTTGGTAGGAATATTAAAGCATCTTTTCTCAAACGGTATTTTTAAAAGGGATTTCTGACAGGAAATCTGAAAAATACAACATGCTCTATTTTTATCAATGTGAAATTTATATTTGTTGTCACATTTATTTCAATTGAACGTAAGAGAAAGAAAATAAGATGTAAATATGTCGTCATATCTTACCCTCATCCCATTGGTCTTCTGCTTGTCAATGAACTTGTTTTCTCCAGTGAAGTATATGCGGAAGTGATTTGTTTTCTTTCAAAAGAGAAACCCTAATAGCCAGGGCATATTTTGACATTTTTCTTTTTTCCTCTTACAAAATTTCATCTGGATACTTTTCAGCCCCAGGTAAAATCAACGTGGAGGAAAAGGTGAGGCCAGCCCTCACTGAACATTTATCTGAGTGAAAAATAAACTTTTTGTCTTTCCAATCTCATTCAGTGTTCTGGCCAATAATGTGAAATACGCCATTCAATCCATAAGAACTTACCTGTTTCTGGAGTTTCTCTTTCTTTTATTTCTAACTTTGCCCACTGGTGAGACTATATGCATTTGTTTCATACATATAAACCAAGAATTGCTCTACTTGCTAAAATCTTCCATTGAAAATATTTGGGAGATACATGCCATGCATTGTGACTCAAGACTAGGTAAATGTTGGAAATATCTCAAAATTTTAATCTATCAGATTATAACAAATTTAAAAGACTATTAAACTGTTGGAAAGAGTTCATTAAGATTTGTTCGAACTAATCGTTAGGACTATTAAAACATGTTCCATCTCTACTAAAATTTTAAATAATTTAAACAGTGTTAAAAAATAATTGCCTTTAATTCACTCTAAACTCATCTTAAATATTCACCACTGTCAGATGCTCCAAGGGTCTATTGTAATGCTCTCCTTTAGATGAATCTGTGGCAATTGATGCACTAGCTGCATAGCCCTAAGTTTCAGAATTTAATTAAAACTGGATTAGTCTCAGAGACTGTGGGTCCTACATAATGACTATATTCATGTCAGATTGTCTCATACATGACAGTACACAGGTTAATACAGAGGCAATGATAGGGCCTTCCCTCACACACAGTTATCATCCATACTTTCTATCCAAAATTTTCTGGCTTTGAAATCAGAATATTTGCAACAGCTAGGAGAATGTTAAAGAAATCTGTTCTGTATATTCAGACTCTTGTGATTTCAAACTATATTTTTATGTAAGAAAGTTTTATTAATTTTCTTTTCCTCTATCAATTCATAATTATCAGATGTTTATTAGTACATTTGCATGCATACAACAGGATAGCATATTATTTTTATTGCTAAAATTCATTTAAAATTAATTATTTGAAACCAGGAAATATTTATTGAAATACTAATTGTGATTCATCTACTAGGGTCTGATTATAACTCTAAAATATTATGAGATATTCTATAATTTAATAAGAATAGAATTAATTTGAATTGATTATTATTTAATCCATTGTGATCATCTGGAAGGGTTGTATCAAAGACATTAAATTAGAGACTTACCTTTTATTAAATTAACATCATCTTGGAAACTGGTTTTTCTTGCAGAATACATTGGCTGAGTTCCTACAGAGGAGAATTTACCAAAAGTTTGTTACTTAAACAAAGGAAAAATTATTTTTATCTAAAGGCATCTGTTCACAAAAAGTAAGTAAATGAACATATTTATACATATATGCAAGCACATATATACATATATATATAAAATCACACAGACATATGTTTTAATTGTGATATGATAAGAAAGAATTCAGCGTTCCAATGGAAATCATGATTTCCTCATTACTGCTGAAAAGAGTGCAGCATTGTGAAACCATTTACAGATTACAGCCAATAGAATGAACTGACAAACTGCTAGGTGCTACAGTAAGGAAAAAAATATACAATCACTGGTTTTAGGGACTCAGTAGGCAATTTTGATTATTGTTTCCTTTTTTGAATAGTGGGGAGACAGGATAGTTTTATAGTCTCTGCAAAATAAAGAAATGGCTCTTGAATGACCCCTGACCCTTCATTCATTGCTATGTCTAAGCAGATGCTAAAATTTTTCCTTCAAAGTCTATCAAATGAAGAATAGGCTAGTCTCATAAAGCCAAGCACTAGAGAACACTGGGATTTGCTGCCATCATTGTCTACTGGTTGTCAGTACAAATGTTCATAACAAAGACATACCACTTAAGGGAGTTCCTACCGTGGCACAGTGGATTAAGAATCCAGCCACAGGGGCTCAGGTTGTTGTGGAGGTGTGGGTTGGATTCCGGCCTGGTGCAGTGGGTTAAAGGATCCAGCATTGCCACAATGTTACAACTGTGGCTCAGATTCAATCTCTGGCCCAGGAAGTCCATATACTGCAGGTGTGGCCATTTAAAAAAAAAAAAAAGTACAAAGAAGTGCCATTCAAAATATTAGTCTGGAGAAACAAGAACAACTCATTTATTTTTTACTCCATTTGTCTATTTGGAATGAATATCAAGGTCTTTTCTCTAGTTCCAAAAAATCATCAACCTTCTATGAGCACATCATGAACCTCTAATCTTCAACATTTTAAATGTTATGGCATAAACAGATAACTTTTTTTGTGTTTTGCTCAGATGCTTCCCTGAATGCTGGTGCCATCAGCTCAGGCTAGTGGGCTTTATTTTCCACAAAGATGGAGCATTGCACAGCTCTGTGGGAAAGGACTGTACCAGATGCTTTGGGCTACAGGCTCTTAATGGCAACACCTCAACAACTTTGAGTTGAGGTCATACAAGTGGACTGAGTCAGGATATTAAACACCAGTAGATTTACGAGATTGCTTACCAAAGACTGAGTGGGATAACAGAAATTACAGCAGACTGAATAAACTGGTGAGGGATGATTGTGATTTTTATTTGGAATATTGTTAGTATTTAGTGTTTTATTATATATAAGGAAGTTGTTTCTCTTTACTTTAAAATTCCCTACAACTCATAATAATTTAGCTAGCTATAGACTGACCCATGGGGGTAGAAGTTCAGTCTCTATTGACCCATATAAGGAAGGCATTCTCATTACCACTGGGCTGGCCTGGGAGTTTAGACTCTCCAAAAGGGCTACTTTGGCTAAAAAACGGAGAGGCACCTGTTTACTACCCTCTACTAAAGCCTCTACTGACATCAACCCAGCAGGGAGGGAGAGAGGTAGCTTTTTACCTCTGGGTGCCATTGTAAGTCCAGGTTCCCCACACCATCTCCACTGACACCAAGGTTAACGCTTGGTACATCCAGCAGCGATGAATGTGACAGACAAATATTGGAAATGTAGGCCCTTCACTAGGCCTTGCTGGTGGTCATGCAGTAGAGCTACCATTCTTTTTGTAATGTTTGCCTGAAAGTTTTCTGTTTTGCCAAACTGCCTTTTTCTAGATCCTTTGGCTAAAGGGAGCAGGATTTTCTTGTGGCTTTTGGTGTTTGCATATGTTATTTCCAGATTGCTGATTTCTTCAGAACCCAGTCTAGGATTGATAAAGTGAAATACAAATAAACGGTTACTAAAAACAAACTCTAGAGAACACATCTTTGTATTGTTCATTGGGTCTTGCAATCCCTAGCCAGCCTCCTTCTTTATTCCACTTTTCAGAGTCCTCTTATTTTCATATTATTACTTGTTATCCAGAGGTTTTAGCTTTAATTAAGAGGGGAAATAGGCAGAAATATGTCCATTTTATAGTTCAGTAAGTGGAATTCAGCAGTTTCCTCAATTTCTTGTTAAGCTTTTCTGCTTTCAAAGTCTTATTAATCATAGCAAGTGCTAATCATATCCAGCCCAATAGCATGTTTTTGGCCTACTTATTCCCTAAATTCTATCATCTGTTTTCTTAGCCCTTGATATTGAACAGTTCTATCAGTAGTATCTCCATTTCTCTCTCTACATATACATTTTTTAATTTTGTCTGCTCCTGAGGCATGTGAAAGTTCCTGGGCCAGGGATTGAACCCATGCTACATCAGTGACTCAAGTCACAGCAGTGACAACACTGGATCCTCAACCTGTTGAGCCACCAGGGAATTCCCCCATCTCTTTTTATACAAATTAACTCTTCTAGGTTTCTTCTCATTTTGTTCTTCCCCATCAACAACAGAATATATTACATCAATTACAAAACTAATAACACAAATCAATCTAATAACCAACCACAAAGTCCTTTTTAGAAGATAGAGAAAAAAGATGGTAAAGTATTATACATCAAATTTTTTACTAGTTGGACCTCATTTTTTAAATCAATTCAAGAACATGAGGGTTTCCATTTTAGCTCCGCAGGTTACAAACCTGACTAGTACCCATGAGAATGTAGGTTCCATTCCTGGCCTTGCTCAGTAGGTTAAGGATCCAGCATTGCTGTGAGCTGTGGTGTAAGTCACTGATGTGACTTGGATCTCATCACTGTGCCTGTCAGGTGTAGGCCTGCAGCTGCAGCTCAGATTCAACCTCTAGCCTGGGAACTTCCATGTGCTCCACATGTGGATCCTAAAAAGACAAAAAAAAAGGAAAATATGTTAGGCACTTTTTAAAAATTATGTATTTAAACCCTCTGACAAACTTGAAGTGTTATCATCAATATAAATTTTTTTTGCATTTAGGATGTTTGTTTTTATGTATATTTTGTGTTATGCTATTCAGATTAAATAAATGGCAAAAAATTCTTAGGTATTTCTCCTAACTTACACATTTTGTAAACTTTATAACTTTTCATTTAAGCCCTTAAAAATACTAAATATGTATGTATGTGCATCTGCCTTCTTAGCTAAACATTACCAATAAACTGTTATACTTCACTTTTCATTAACTTTTTTGTTCAATATACCATGATCAAACTTAATGGTATAGAGCAGAATTAGGTACTACTTTCAATTATTTTTGTGTAAGTTTTTGTTAAAGTGTATAAATGTGTTATATGTCACCAAAATTCAGATTTACATGTTGAAATCAATTTACACTACTGGAAGGAATTCTCAAATGAGTGGTAGACCAATTTTACCTCAAGAATTCTAGCTTTCTATTTTGAGGGGAGAGTGAGCTATGATTTAAACAATTTTTCTATGAGGCAATATAGTCCTTAGTAACTGGAACTTTTTTATTCTTTCTGGGATGTAGATGACTGCACTGAATACAGGTTATTAAAATAGCTTACCCAGAAGGGTTAACATGACTTAAAATCTACCTAACTTTCTCATATACTCAAGTAGTTTCTACTATTTGAATGATTATATTCATCTAAGGCAGAAAAATGGTTCTATTTAAAAATAACATGCAAAAATTTTATTAGAGCAGGATGCTAAAAGGACTTGCTAATTAGTTCTGCTGTTAGAAATGTCCTCTGTGATTCCATACAGAGAATTAGCACTAAGCTAGTGCTGGGGCAGGGCAGGGGGGGCGGAAATGAAAAAGATATATTCCCTGCCACAGACAAACATTCTTTCCAATATTTCTTGAGTACTTCAACTTATGAAAGTTAAACAGTGAATAAAGATCTATTTGAGGCATCTCATAAATGTATTCAAATTCTTTGGAAATATTTTTGAGTGATTTCTTAAGCTACATTGTCACTTTCCATGTAAATAGAAAACAGCTCAGTTTTTGAATAAAAATTAACTTGGCTTCTACACATAATTGAAACCTTAAGTTTCTAAGATTTTTTTAAACTGTTTTTTGGATTTTCCCTTTAAAAATTAAAATAGATGGAGTCACAGAGATAGATATATTTTTCTTTCAGAGCACCTAATGAAATTACATATATATATAGTTTGTAAGGTTTTTGTTTTAGTTTTTTGCATATATCAGTTTTGTTGTTGTTGTTGTTGGTTTTTTTTTTTTTTTTGTATATCCCCCGCTGGACTATAAGACCTTTGAATGTAGATATTATGCCTAATTTATTTGCAGCTCTATCCTCAGAGCCTTGAACAGGACATGCCACCTAGCACCAAGGCTTAAATAACTAGATTGTAATATCAAAAATACAGGGAAAAATATTTTTTCATTTAAATTTTAAGCAGGTTGAAATATTTTCATGTTTTATTTTAATTTACATATCAGCTTATAAAATTTGGTTGAAAATGAGATGTAGTAATGGAACATACCCTATAAAAAAAAAAGTAATGGTAATCCATATTTTTATAGATCTCCTAAAGCTTCCATTGGATAATTTCTTTTACCTTCAATAAGTATTTTTATCTGAAGGAAAAAGGTCCAAAAGGCAAAATTCAAATATGTTTTTTAATAGTGATCCCAAGATAGTAATATTTTATGCCTCAGGTGCTAAATCAGTTGCTGCTTCTTATGTTGACCTATTTCTCCCTTTTTGGTTAAAATAGTCCCTTCCAAATTTCAATAAATGTTTCATTAAAATATTTAAATGTTGCAAGAAGAAAAAAAAAGTAGAGAATATTGAGTTACTGAAGGTTTTATAAAAATAACTTTTCAATGTAAATTATGTCAACTTTAATTTTTAGAAATAATACTTTGGAGTTCCCATCGTGGCTCAGTGGTTAACGAATCCAACTAGGAACCATGAGGTTGCGGGTCCAATCCCTGGCCCGGCTCAGTGGGTTAAGGATCCGGCGTTGCCATGAGCTGTGCTGTAGGTTGCAGACGTGGCTCGGATAGCACGTTGCTGTGGCTCTGGTGTAGGCCGGCAGCTACAGCTCTGATTCTACCCCTAGCCTGGGAACCTCCTTATGCCGCAGGAGCGGCCCAAGAAATGGCAAAAAAGACAAAAAAAATTAAAAAATAGAAATAATACTTGTATTCTACATTGAAGATAGATTTCATGGTTTGTTCACTAAACAGCTTGTGCAAAGTCTTTTTATATTTTTGTCCACTAATGTCTACACATATACAATAGACTAAGCTTAGCTTAAGAGACATACTTCTGGATATATGTTTATCTCTTTATGCATTATTGACAAATGATTTATTTGTAAATCATATTCAAAGAAGTCATAGATCTTACTAAACTTTACCAGTAATCCAAAAGATACAGTAACTTGGGTCAGTGGAAACATTTTTTCTTAGGGAAGTCTCAGACTAGTAAACACAGTTCTTAAAAATGAAAAAAAAAAAAAAATCCTAGATGCAGACATATTTTGCTTTCAGGTTTAAGAGATTCATTTCTTCTTGAGCAATATGTACATGCAGAGGCATTGCTCTTATGGACAGAGCTCTTTTGATTTTGGAACTTCTCATTATTTAATTCATTGATTACACACATTACGTAACTAGCTCCCATTCTTTAGCCAACCGTAAATTTCTGATTTATTTACAAATAAACTATCTAATCCTCTCTGGTAGCTCCTGCTAAAATCATTTCATAGATGACAACTTTGTTGCTTTTCCACTAGTAAATGATATTAGCAGTTTAAAAAGGAGGTCTCATGGGGAATGGGAATCATTATATTAGCATGTTTGTTAATAAGATTTACTTGAGGTCCTTTTTTTCTTCTGACTTTACAGTTGTAACTACAGAGCAAATATTTTACAGAACTGCTGCTAATTCTTTCCTTCCCACTAGGAAAAGTACTACTATCTGGGGCCAGGTCTGAGGACTTTTGTTTTCCTAATTTCTTGAAACAACCAGCACATAAAGTGTGACTAAGAATTGTCTACTTGGGTTCTCCATGAAACTCCAATTTCTTGTTCTTGAAAATACATAAATAGTAATTTCAACCTTGTTTTATCTTACAAGAGAGATTAACATTTTCTTTGTAATACCAAAACCATTATGTTGAATGACAGCCCTCATACCCAGAAATCTCTTCTTCCCAAATAGAGCTAAATAGCCAGATTTTATTGAACTCCTTAACTCACTTGAAATTACCTATTAAAATATAGATATAGCTGTAATTCTGTATCTGTGTATCTGTATCTATCTTAAGTGCTTTCACTGGTATATTTTAGATAATATTTGAGAAAGACACAAGCAAATAGTTAATGGAGTCTGTGCCATTGAGAGTAAAAGTGCTCCTATAAAATTTCAGAAATATGTTTTTTGCCTGAATTTACTCCTATGAACACTGTTTAAAATCTTTCAGATGAAAACCAAGATGCCAACTCTACCATCTCTCCCTATGCTGTTATTATAAATAGATAAATGGTGAATCACAGATTATCATTGTCTGCTCCTGCTCTTTTCTTCAGTTTGCAAAGACTTCTTTCATGTAATCACTTACTTCTCAGTGCATGTACAGGTTCAACAAGAGGAGTTAATATAGTACTGTCATCTTGATTTAATATCAAATTACTTTCATGCCATTTGTTTCTTTTTTATTATTTTAAAGAAAAAAATGCCGTCCTTGCTTCTTCTGTATGCATTATTTCTAGTGTACCGGCAACTCATATAAAAAGCAACCCTAGGGGGTTGACTTCAGAGATGATTATTTCCTCCTTGTGATGGTTTGTGTGATAGAATATGTCAATCTAAACAGCAAGTGACTTTTTACAGTATGTTTTCAAGGCTGCCCTTGAAGGGTGGCTTGTGTCAGCTTTCAAGACAAGACAGTTTTAGGACAGGACATCTTTAGGAGATTTTGTTTATCTATCTATCTATCTATCTATCTATCTATCTATCTATCTATCTATCTAAATATCCCAGCATAACTGCTGGCCAGGGATTTTAACAAAAAAAAAAAATTACTAAAGATAATTGGCTTGAACAATAAGAACTTCTGCACGTAATTCTTAATAATTTGAAAAATGAAAGGTAGTCACTTAGAGATAACCTTCTTTATACCTAAAATTAACTTCCCAGCCTGCACTTTTTTGAGGATGGAATTATTGTAATTCCATTTGTTGAGAATGACCTTATTGGAATTGAGGTATACAAGTAGCTCTTTATTCCCCTAAATAACATGATCAGGTAAAGAAAAAATATAAAGGCAAGAGATCAGAGACCTCATAGATACAAAACAATAACCTGGTACTTTTTTTCTTTTCAGTGCTTTCTTTTTAATTACCATCTGGTTTAATTCAGTGTGATCTTTATTTGAAACTTCCTCTCAAACCTGAACTTGAATATGATAATGTCCAATCACACATGTAAGTTAATAATTATAAGAAAATTACTGTGCTTATCCCATAAAAAAATACTTCATGAATTTGTACTTTAAGTATTCATAAATAGGCCATCAGGTTTATTTTTATTATTTTGCCTAGACATGCATTTATAGATAAACACAGGATTTATTAGAAATCATTTCATTTAATTCAGTGAGCTATACATTGTCAGATGAATAGCAGATTCTGACTATGCCCAAGATATCTTTAATATACATTATGTTAATCTTCTGTGGTAGTTTAAAAATGTGTATAAAAATTCTATGACATTTCTCAGAGTGAGTGTTAAGGTCTTTGTCCTCTTCCCTTGAAGAAGGGCTGGATTTTATGACCTTTTTCTACATATGTAGTATCCTATAACTGAAACTATGTTATTTCTGAGATTAGTCATAAAAAATGATGCAGCTTTCACCTTGCTTACTGTAATACTACTTCTTGAAGTCTCAGTCCAGCTGGTAAGCATTACCACCACCCTGAGGCCAACATGTTGTGAGGAATCCCAAAAGGGTCCACTAGGAGAGACAAGAATAGAGCCCTCAGGGTTCTTGCCGTAGCTCAACAGATTAAGGACTTGACATTGTCTCTGCAAAGATGCAGGTTTGAACCCTGGCCTTGCTAAATGGGTAAAGGATCTGGCATTGCCACAAGATGCAGTGTATTCATAGATGTGGCTTGGATCCAGTGTTGCTGTGGCTGTGTCATAGGCTACGACTGCAGCTCGAATTTGACCCCAGGTCCAGGAACTTCCATATGCCTCAGGTATGACTGTAAAAAAGAGAGAGAAAATAGAAAAAGAATAGAGTCCTCAAAACACAATAAGAGTAAGGAAGAGAGAGAGAGAAACAGAGACAGAGAGATAGACACAGAAAGAGAAACAGAGAGAAAGAAATGTTTGCAAGCCTGTACCCGCTTTGGTCCTCTTCATTTCAAGATACACTCACCATTTTATTGCAGAGTAACTCTTAACCATAATACCCCAGTGTGATAATTTCTAAGTCCATCCATGTTGCTGCAAATGCTGTTATTTCTTTCCTTTTAATGGCTGAATGATATTCCATCATGTACATGTACCACATCTTCTTTATCCACTCCTCTGTCGATGGATATTTAGGTTGTTTCCATGTCTTGGCTATTGCAAATAGTGCTGCAGTGAACACTGGAGTATATGAATCTTTTTGAGTCATCGTTTTCTATGGATAGATGCCCAGGTGTGGGATTGCTGGATCAAATGGTAGTTCTAGTTTTAGTTTTCTGAGGAATCTCCATACACTTTTCCACAGTGGTTGCACCAATTTACAATCCCACCAACAGTGTAATAGGGTTCCCTTTTCTCCACACCCTCTCCAGCACTTATTGTTTGTAGACTTTTGGATGATGGCCATTCTGGCTGGTGTAAGGTGGTACCTCATAGTGGTTTTGATTTGCATTTCTCTAATAATGAGTGATATTGAATATCTTTTCATGGTTTTTTTTGGGCGTATTATGTCTCCTTTGGTGAACTATCTCTTTAGATCTTCTGCCCATTTTTTGATGGGGTTGTTTGGTTTTTTGGTATTATTTTTGGAGGTTAATCTCTTGTCATTTGCTTCATTTGCAAATATTTTTTTCCCATTCTGTGAGATGTCTTTTCATCTTGTTTAGGGTTTCCTTCGCTGTGCAGAAACTTTTAAGTTTAATTAAGTCCTATATGTTGTTGTTTGCTTTTTGGCTTTTAAGGCCACATCCGTGGCATATGGAGGTTCCCAGGCTAGGGGTCCAATCAGAGCTGTAGCCGCCAGCCTGCGCCAGAGCCACAGCAACACCAGATCCCAGCTGCCTCTGCACCCTACACCACAGCTCACAGCAACACCAGATACTTAACCCACTAACTGAGGTCACAGATCGAACCCATGTCCACATGGATGCTAGTCGGGTTCATTAAATGCTGAGCCACAACGGAGCTCCCCCATTTGTTTATTTTTGCTTTTATTCTCATTACTCTAGGATGGACAATAGATATTTTAATCGTTTTTTTTTTTTTTCCCAAAGGCCAGGTCTGCCTCTCTTACATTATCAAATGCTTTTTAAGAAATTTAAGTAGACTAAATTTTTTAATTTTTTTTGGTCTTAAATAGAAAACAAAGTCATGTATGGTAGCACATATGCTGTACTTGGCTGCCTAAGTATGAGCAAATCAAGAGGCAGTAATTATTAATTAAGTGCAAAGAAGATGGCAACATTTCAATGGAGCACTAACAATCCTCCCAATACATATGCCAACCTACCTGCATTAATCTAGAAAAGTATTGTGTCCTCATCTTGACTTAAATAACAAAAAGCCCATTCAAAATCATGTTAAAGACAGTAATTACATGCACAACACTTGAGTTGCTGAAGAACTTTCCTCTCATTCAGAAAATTGTTACCAATTGCCACTTTTGCTTTTACATTATCTCTAACTCATTAAACTTTGTGAAACTGTGACTGACAGTTAAAATAGATTTCAGTAGCATTAGCTCCAATTTCAGGTGATTAAATGCTGAGGATCAGAGTGGAATATTCTGATTAGGTATATTTACCAGACTCTTTTAGAAGATGAAATGTGGGAACTTAAAATCTAGAGACTAAAATATGTGTTTACTTTTAGATCTTATAGTAGCTTAACAGTATAACATGTCTCTAAAGTGAAATTGCTTGTATTACCACCTAAATGGAAAAAAAAAACAACATTCTTATATTTTTAAATGAAAAATTAACTCCAGTGATTGCACACCTATGATATTAATAAGTTTGGAAAAAAAAAAAAAAGAGTTCCCGTCGTGGCGCAGTGGTTAACGAATCCGACTAGGAACCATGAGGTTGCGGGTTCGGTCCCTGCCCTTGCTCAGTGGGTTAAGGATCCGGCTTTGCCGTGAGCTGTGGTGTAGGTTGCAGACGCGGCTCAGATCCTGCGTTGCTGTGGCTCTGGTGTAGACTGGCAGCTACAGCTCTGATTTGACCCCTAGCCTGGGAACCTCCATATACCACTGGAGTGGCCCAAGAAATGGCAAAAAGACAAAAAAAAAAAAAAAAAAGATTGGACCACACCTTTCAGTAACTTGTAGCCCAAAGGAAGGACTCCAACAGATAGAAATGATTAGGCAAGTCTATAAAACGTGGTACTAGTATATTCACAGAATATCAAGTACTCTATGGGTTATGGTGTTGGGCAGAGGGTTAGTGTCATGGAATATGGGGTTAGGAAAGATTTAAGTGCAAGATTTAAGTGATTTGCAGCTGGACTGGAGAAGCTCTGTCTTTCTCTTTGGGGACTGGATGTTTAATTTTTAACTCTTGGCCAAATAAAGGGCTGTAAGCATTACGATGTCCTATTTACAGTACAAAGCTTTCCAGGGTCAATTTGTGGTCTGAAGCTTTCCCCCACCTGCCTATAATCTCAACATATGTTTTACATATGTTGTTCCTTATTGATATCTGCTTCTTGGAGGACGTAAGACCACACACACACACACACACACACACACACACACTAAGAGAACTATGTGATAGATAAAATGGAGACATGTATACCTAGTATCTTCATATCTTTTTTTCATTTTTTTATTGTAAAATAAAAGAACATTTGGACTATAAAGCAGTTAAATGTCTTCTCACTATGCTTTTTATAATGCAGAGGAAAAGTAATTTCAGAATAAATCTGACTAAATATTGACTTATTTTGAAATGCACCACAGCCATTTATTACTAAGTATGTATCAGATATAGAATCAGGCTCTAAAGATACAGCAGTAAATAAGAATTGTCAAACTCTTTCTCAAATGACATGGTCTAATGGAGAATACAAATAAAAGTGGAATATTATAATCCTAGAAAGATATGCTGAAAGAGGAAAAGTACCAGGTATTATGGAGATACTTAGGAAAGGCCCTCAACCTATGGATAGTCTGGGATAGCTTTCTTACAAATGTGCCAAAGTCTTGGTAGAGGGAAAAGCAATGTATGAAAAACCAGAATCCAGAGAGAATATAATGATTTTGACTATCTGAAAAAAAAATTAACCTTTTTTTGGAATTAAAAGAATACTTAAGATTGACAAAATTTGATGCTGGAGAAATAAGCAGTTTGGCACCATGTTCCACATTCCATATAGTGTGGTAAAGTAAATACATACATACATACATAGAAATCCATTTAAGGATATTAAGCAGATATGTTCAATTTTTTAAAAATTTTAACTCACTTTTGCTCCAAAGGGAAAATGGACTGAGAACACAACTTGGGGGACTATGAGTAGTAAATATCCTAGAAAGAAATTCTTCTTTATGAAACCAATAAACATACTAGATAATACATAATAAACATTTTAAATGAAGAGTGAAGTAAGAAATAAAGAAATGTGAATGAATATGCAAAATCTTAAATATTCGAAGTAACAAAGGCAAGCTTTAAAAAAAAATGCAGATATTTTATACACACAAAAACAGTAAAATACACCAGAGAGGTTTATTCAGCGAATACTAAGTATTTGGTGTACCATACTAATCTCAGAAACAAAAAGACTTTAACAAAATATTAGGAGAAAAAAGGGATACAATTTACTGTGGAGGTAAAACAGAATTTGTATATATCAAGTAAAATTGTTTAGATATATATAAAACAAAAATTGACTTACATACAAGGAGAGTAAAAAATGCGTAATGAAGGACTCTAGAATAATTTAACATACGTATTCCAGTAATTAATAGATCAAGGAAACAAAAATGTTAAGTGTTCAAAAAATGTATCAATGTAGTTACTTAATCTGAAATGATGACAAACTTGTACATATGCAAAAGCCTGAATCTGATGGTAATAGAATCCATACTGTTTTACAGCACACAGGTAACATGAAAAATGTGGTAATATATTAGGTTGCAAATAAAATTTCAACAGATTTCAAAAAATATGATACTATGATACTGACAGTTTTTTGTTCTTAATGCAATTTATAATCAAATAATCAAAATGTTAATTTAAAAATGAGTGAAAATTTTAAAATATACTTCTAAATATTTCAAGTGTCAAAAAAGTAATAAACATTAATCTGAACAAAATTGATCTGAACAAAATTGAAATATTATTATATGCAAACACATCATAAATCTTTTTTTTTTGTCATTTTTTTGGTCTTTTTAGGGCTGCACCAGTGGCATGTGGAGGTTCCCAGGCTAGGGATCCAATTAGAGCTGTAGCCACTGGCCTATGCCACAGCCACAGCAACGCAGGATCTGAGCCACCTCTGTGACCCACACCACAGCCCACGGCAACGCCAGATCCCTAACCCACTGAGCAAGGTCAGGGATCACACCTGCAACTTCATGGTTCTTGGTCAGATTTGTTTCCACTGTGCCACAACAGGAACTCCTATAGCATACATCTTAAACAATATTTAAAAATGAATTAAATTTACATACTCTTCTTAGAATATCAGAACAAATGATAAATAATGAGGATCCCATTTAAGAATTTTTTTTTTTTTGTCTTTTTAAGGCTGCACTCATGGCAAATGGAGGTTCCCAGGCTAGGGGTCTAATCAGAACGGTAGCCACTGGCCTATGCCACAGCCACTGCAACACTGGATCCTTAACCCACTGAGAAAAGCCAGGGATCAAACCCACAACCTCATGGTTTCTAGCAGATTCGTTTCTGCTGTGCCATGACTGGAACTCCCCCATTTAAGAATTTTATAATAAACTAATAACACAACCACAAAGAGAGGGTAAAAATAATTTAATTATAAATATATTAAATATAAAAAATTAAAAGATATAAAGGAAGGGAATAATAAAGCAACAAATCAGCTCTTTGAAAACATATCCACAGAGCTTGGGCAATGTTGACTAAGAGAAAAGAAAACAAAGTTTGAAAAAAGGGATATTAATTTAGAATATCAAAATTAAAGCTAATGAAAGGATACAATGAATGACTGTGATAAAATGTTTAAAATTTTATGTAGAAGAGAAATTGTCTGGAATCATATACCACCCAAACTGCCTCAAGAAAAAAAAGAAATTCTCAACTGTCATTAAGAAATTGATATAGTTGTTAAAAATTTTGCCACAGTATAATCACCTGTCTGAGAATATTTTATAGCTTAGTTCTACCAGTCACTCCAAGCACAGATAATCTAATTTTATGCAAATAAGAAGCTTCTTACAAAGTGAAACATACACTGAGTATTCAGCTCAACATATCTATCCACTTACAGGTTTTTACAAAGAGAAATTAAAACACATAAGAATATAAAATATTTTACTCAGATCTTCCCTGCAGATTTTTAAATAATGGTTAAAAATTGAAAACAACCCAGTTGTCTGTCAACTGAAAAATGGATAAAAATATTTGTAGAATAATCATGCAATGGCATAGTACTAAACAATATAAATAAACTATTCATACATTCAACAACATGAGCGTACTTCATAATATAAGTAACAAGCCAGAAACAAGACTCAAAAGACTACAAACTGTATGATACCCTTTGCATAAAATTTTAGAAGAGACAAAATCTATTGTGTCCAGGACAATATGGTGATTATGAGGGACTTGATATTGGTGGAGTAGTTAACTGAGAAGGGGCAGGAAGGAATTTTTTGATTTACAGAAGTTTTTATATCACTGTTATTATGGCCATTAAATGACTTTACATTTGTCAAAATCCATCTAATTGTACATATAAAACTGTTGAAAATTTTGTGTGTAAATCATACCTTAAAAAGGCTTTTTTTTTGGATTCTCAATTTTTTTTTTTTTTTTTTGGTCATTTCAGGGCCCCAACTGTGGTGAATGGAACTTCCCAAGCTAGGTAAGGGTGGGTCGAATCGGAGTTGTAGCCACAACCACAGCAACACAGGATCTGAGCTGCATCTGCAACCTACACCACAGCTCACGGCATTGCCGGATCCTTAATGTACTGAACTAGGCCAGGGATGGCACCAGGCATCCTCATGAATACTAGTAGGGGTTGTTACTGCTGAGCCACGATGGGAACTCCATCTATTTGTACATATAAAATAGTTGAGGAGTTCCCATCGTGGCTCAGTGTAAACGAATCTGTCTAGGAACCATGAAGACACAGGTTTGATCTCTGGCCTTGCTCAGTGGTTTAAGGATCCTGCATGCCATGAGTTGTGGTGTAGGTCACAGACATGGCTTGGGTCTTGCATTGCTGTGGCTTTGATGTAGGCCAGCAGCTATAGCTCCGATACAACCCACAATGAGAACTCCATCTATTTGTACATTTAAAATAGTTGAGGAGTTCCCATCGTGGTTCAGTGGTTAACGAATCTGACTAGGAACCATGAGGTTTCAGGTTCAATCCCTGGCCTCGCTCAGTGAGTTAAGGATCTGGCGTTGCCCTGAGCTGTGGTGTAGGTCAAAGAGGTGGTTGGTATCCCCCATTACTGTGGCTCTGGCTAGGCTGGGGGCTACAGCTCTGAATCAACCCCTAGCCTGGGAACCTCCATATGCCACATGTGCAGCCCTGGAAAAAGACAAAAAAAAAAAAAGTTGAAATTTTATATGTAAATAATACCTCAAAAAGGCTGATTTTTTTTTAATTCTTAATTTTGAGGAGTGATAGTATTATTTAAGTCATTACAAAATGGTTGAACTGGAGAAAATTTTCCTATTTCATTTAATTATTAAATACTTTAAAGCTTTAATAAAAACTAAGATTTTTAAAGAGCATCTGATAAACTTGAGAACCAAGCAGATAGATATTCAAGTACATAAAATTGTTTATTCTTGATAAATATAACAATATTGATAGAAATAACAGTATTGAAAACTCCAACAGTTTTTAATGAAGATTAAAAAGTTGTTAACTGGTTGAATTTTGAAAAATAGATGTGTGAAGGGACATGGGAATCACAAGTCAATGAACTGTAAATTAAAGAGATTTATTCATTAAAAGAAACATTTTAAATAAACTGAAAAAATACATGGGCATTTCTCAGCTGTCTTACCTTGATGGAGAAGAAAATAACTTGTACTTATTCAGTAATTGATTATTCTTCAGAAATACATAGCATCTTAATGATTCTGTGGTCAACACCAATTACTTCTATGTGCCCAGCCATATTTAAACACTATAAATCAAATTTAAATAAAAAGCAAAAGTTATCTGTACTTCTTTTTTTCCCAAATAACTTCCAAAGATAAGCAGCTTCCAGTGAATTCAGATATACTTGTAGGATAACCACCTAACGCTCATAATTTATTGACAAAATGCTTACTTCCTTTAGCACTTTTGGAACTAGTCTTTCATGAAAATTTCTCTATCAGGGAATTCTACAAATTATCCAGCTTATTGTAATGGTCTGTATCTGCCAAAATCAAGAATATGTGAATTACATGGCCTTTTTAATATATTTGCTTTGAGAACTTTTGAACACTTAAACTCTCTCCTATGCTTTGAGATATTCATGTGAAGAAGTTGTCCAGAATCTATAGTTGCAAGGATTTTAAGTTCTAATTAGAGGGAAAAATTGAAAATAAACAAATCCAGGCATTATTGATAAGGGCTCTCAAGAGCAAACTCTCATTCTCCCCCAAATTTCAAACTAGTATTTTTATACAAATAGTACAGCAATATCAAATTTCTATAAAATTTATTCAGGACATACTCTGTACTTCCTGTACTTATATTGTTGATCAAGTACACACAGTTCTTGGACTGGGATCAGATGATGGACTTCTTTTTGAATACGCAGAGAAGATACTTTCTGTTGAGGTAATAAAGCAAAGCCAGTGTGAGGAGATACATTAAAGTCACGCTTGATGAAAGGGGATAGACCTGCAAATCTATACACAAATTTCCCAAACATTAGAAACATCTATTTGATAAAAACCAATAGACAAATTTAAAGTGCTTGAGAGTGAGAGGACAGTACAGCCGAAGTATAGGAAACATAATGTTAGATAGGATTATGAGTTTAAGAAAGGACCAGTTCTTAGAAAGCCTTGAGCCAAATTTGGCAGTTTAGGTTTTATTTCAAACTAGCTTTCTGTTGTCTTTAAAATTCACAATAATATACTAAAAAATGAAAGTTATATAGTTTCATATATCCATTATTTTTAAAAAATTTATAATCTCACGTTATTCTTTTTTAATTTTTTTATTAAAGTATAGTTGATTTACAATGTTCCTTCAATTTCTGTTGTACAGCAAAGTGACCCAGTCGTATGTACATTCTTTTTTTTTATATACTGTCTTCCATCATGTTCTAATCCAAGAGATTGGACATAATTCCTTGTTCTGTGCAGAGGGACCCCATTGCTTAGCCAATCCAAATGTAACAGTTTGCCTCTACTAACCCCAAAATCCCACTCCCCCCTGCCTCCCCACTGGTAACCACAAGTAGACTCTCCATGTCCATGATCTGTTTCTGTTTTGTAGATAGGATCACTTGTGCTATACTTTAGATTCCACATATAAGTAATATCATATGGTATTTCTTTCTCTTTCTGACTCACTTCACTAAGTAACTCGTTATTTTTGTAAGAGCTTGTCACTGAAAGAAAACAGATATGTGTTAAAAATCTGGTTCTGCTAATTCTCATGAAAAGATAAGCAATTTTTTTAATTTATATGAATCCCAATTTCTAAATCTATAAAATAGAAATAGAATACAAACATTCTTCTTATCATTATCATTATTATTGTCTAACAGATGATTCTATAAGCAAAAGCTATATTAATGACATCTAGATGTCTGGCATATAGAATATTCTCAATATTAAGGACTATTGCTCCTCCTTTGACATATATCACATTTCTAACATAAAATTTAACTTTATATCATATAATTCTGATTATAACATGCTTTGTTTTAGTTAATATGGAGTTAGTGGTTTAGAAGGTTAATTTATGAAAATTTTGTAGCACATATTTATTCAGCAAGTACTTCTTATTAAGGGCTCTATCATTTTCCAAGCAGGAAAAAATCTAACAGGATTAAAGTAAATACAGTAAATTGAATAAAAAGTAAAATAATTTCAGTAGTTCCAGTTGTGTTGTAGTGGAAGTGATTCCAACTAGTATCCATGAGGATGCAGGTTCAACACCTGGCCTTGCTCAGTGGGTTAAGTATCTGGCATTGCCATGAGCTGTGGAGTAGGTCGCAGACATGGTTCAGATCCTGTGTTTCTGTGACTGTGGCATAGGCCTGCAGATGTAGCTTGGATTCGATCTGTAGCCTGGGAACTTCCATATTCCGTGGGTGCAGCCCTAAAAAACAAACAACAAAAAAGTAAAATAATTTTGAATGATAGATGCTAATAAAAAATAGAATTAGATGATGTAGTAGAGTATGCCCTGGATGTGGTAGTAGGTAGCTATTTAAATTAGGGTCACTTCTGAGAATGTGATAAATGACTCAGAAACTGCATGACAGCTATGACCTTACATTCCAATTCTAAGTTTAGAGGTCCATTTGCAGCAGCATGAGTGGAACTAGAGACTCTCATACTGAGTGAAGTAAGTCAGAAAGAGAAAGACAAATACCATATGTTATCACTTATATCTGGAATCTAATGTACAGCACAAATGAACATCTCCTCAGAAAAGAAAATCATGGACTTGGAGAAAAGACTTGTGGCTGCCAAGGGGGAGGGGGAGGGATTGGGTTGGATTGGGAGCTTGGGGTTAATAGATACAAACTATTGCCTTTGGAATGGATTAGCAATGAGATCCTGCTGTGTAGCACTGAGAACTATGTCTAGTCACTTATGACAGAGCATGATAATGGGAGAAAATAGAATGTATACATGCACATGTAACTGGGTCACCATGCTGTACAGTAGAAAAAGATTGTATTGGGGAGATACCAATTAAAAAACAAAACAAAAGTTTAGAAGTCCAGCTATTGCAGAGTTTGGAGAGATATGTAAGGTAAGGAGATGAGATCTGAGTGATGTAGACGTGCTGTGTGACAAACAGGACTAGAAGGGAGCCTGTGCAGCAAAGATGAGAAAAAGGAAGAATGAATGAATTTGAGCAAAGAGAGTTTAAGGATAAGGAATAAACCACTGTTAAGGGATGACTAAATTTTGGACAAAAATGAAATTAGTTTTAAAAAAGGCATAGCTTATCTACCAAAAAGTCCTTAAGATTCAGAGATTAGGCTAGAATAAAATGTGAAAAGTATATGTAAATCTATGAGTAGATGGATATAAATCAAATATATGATATGTAATGAAATATATATATATATGTGCATGATTAATGCTATTGAGATGAAAATAATACTGAGTATACACCATCTTTAAACGTTACACGTTCTTGTTTTAGTTTGTTCGTATGTTTGTTTAACTTCCAGAGGAGGCAGCTTTAATTTTCATTTTGATATCAGTCAGAGAGGAGAATTGCTAGGTGGCCTGCAACAACTGCTGCAATCATATATTTGCCAGGAATACCCATCATCATCCTAACACAAAACCTTAGGTTTTCCTCCTCTCTACAAGTACAGTCAAGTCTCTTCGTGTTTTCATTTTTCTTCCTCCCTTAAGAATCCTCTTCTCATTAGATTCTAACTGGAAGCCTTGTTTTTCACTGTCAAGTTCCTTCCACTGATTCTGCACACATTCTTGGCTTAGTTGGCTGCAGAGTGCCTACTTGCATTTAGTAACAGATTCAGCTTCTGCAGAGTCATAAAAAGAGGAGTGTCTTATTTTGGTCACATTCCTTGAGAAAAAAATAACCTAATTATCCGAAATTAGAAAATAACCTTTGAAATCGGTCTGGAATGATGATTTAATATCCAACAAGATTGTGACGAATCTTGTTTTAAAAATATGGTCCAGGGGTACCATGGTGGCTCAGGGTTTAAAGATCTGATGTGGTCACTGCTGTGGCTTAGGTTGCATGGCGCAGGTTCAGTACCTGGCCCAGGAACTTCCACTGCCATAGGCATGGCCAAACAAAAAAATCCTAAAAAATACATATTTTTTACCTGGACTGATTTATATGATCAATCACCTAAATCAAAAGTTAATGATTTTAATAAATTCAGCAGAGGAAAATGTCAACTTATATGTAGATACAGTCCAATACCAGGAATTTGAGAGCACATTTAATTTACATTCGTTAAAAAAAGAAAAAGCTTTGTTTATGTCCAATTATTTCCCTAATTTTTTTCAAACTTTTATTTAACATGATTAAAGCAAAACAAAAAATACAAGCAAATCATTTTTTAAGCTAAAAAGAGTAACCATCAGTTACCTGTATTACTTGGGTTTTTATAATAATTCCCAAATATTTCTGTATAGTAAAGTTTTATTGGAAATTTATAGTAGAATTATCTCTGAACAAAACCAACAATATTTCTGTTTCTTTGGATTTTTTAAATTGAAGTGTGGTTAATGTACAATATTATATAAGTTATAAGTATACAATATAGTGACTCTCACTTTTTAAAGGTTATACTTTATTGTTTTTGTAAAATATATTCTCTGTGTTGTACATCTTTGTAGCTTATATATTTTGTGTATAATAGTTTATACCAATTAATTATCTGTATTGACCCTCCCCTTTCCTTCTCCCCACTGGTAACCACTAGTTTGTTCTGTATATCTGTGAGTCTGCTTCGTTTTTGTTATATTCACTAATTTGTTGTATTTTTTAGATTCCACATATAAGTGATATCATACAGTATTTGTAGTGTCTCTGTTGGACTTATTTCACTTACCATGCTGCCCTCCAGGTTCTTCCATGTTGTTGCAAATGGCAAAACTTCATCCTGTTTTTATGACTGAGTAGTATTGCTTTGTTTAAGTGTATACCACATCTTCTTCATTCATTTATCTGTTGATGGACACTTAGATTAGTTCCAAATATTGGTAATTGTATACATAATGCTATTATGAACATTGGGGTGCATACATGTTTTTGAATTAGTGGTTTTGTTTTGGTTTGTTTTTTTTTTTTTCAGATATATACTCAGGAGTGGAAATGCTGGATCATAGGGTAGTTCTGTTTTTAGTTTTTTGAGAAACCTCCATATCTTTTTTTTCACAGTGGCTGAACTAATTTACATTCACACCAGCGGTTGTGAGGGCTCCCTTTTATTCCATATCACCAACATTTGTTCTTTTTGATGATAAGCATTTTTTATTTTATTTATTTATAGTCCATACTATACTACATACAATGGTACTATATAGTCAGAATACTACCAGAGTGTTTTGGTTCAATACCAAAGAAACAGTATAAAATGTGTATGTTTTTCCAAGACAAAATATTACAACATGAATTTAATATAACTCTAAAGACAAAAGTTCTGCGAGTTTTTGTTGTTGTTGTTGTTGTTGTTGTTGTTGTTTTGACTGTGTCTGTGGCATGTGAAATTTCCCAGGCCAGGGATTAAAACCACACCACAGCCACTTGAGTGGCAGTGCTGGATCATTAAACTGCTGCACCCAAGAGGACTCCCTGAGAGATTTTTAACAAGTTGTAAATAGAGTCACATAGAGTCATTGTAAGTTAATGTCATAGTAGACAAGAATTTTGAACTAATTTCAAAGTTTGAGAAATATAAATTATTAGAAAGGGAAGGTTTGAGAAATTTAGTGCATAGCATAAATGGCTCATCATGGCAAGTTAAAATATATTAATATTTCTCTAAAATAAATAGAACAGAATTTGTCAATAATCTGTGCTATGTTTAGACAATATATCAAAAAGAATCTAACCTGAATGGAGTCATGGAAGTAACCCTAACTAATGTATACCACATTCAGTCTTGTCACTCATTGATTTATCAGTCACTGGGTCATATAGTTTACAAAAATATGACATTGTAGATTGTTAATTATTTTAACAGCAATTTCGCACTTTTCACAAATGAAAGGTCAACCTTCTCCCTTAAGGAATGACAATCCATGTAGATATATAGGTTATCATGTTCAAGTTCTTGCTTTCTATAAATAGATATTTTCATATTTGTATAGTATTTTTCTATTTCTAGTTTTGTAATTTAACCTGAAAATTTCAAAAATTGTACATACACTATAAAAACAGTTGCTGTTTATCATGAGCATGAACAAGTAGGCAGGCACTAGGCCATTGTATGTTACATGAATTGCCTCAGTTAGCTTTCACCACAACTCTCTGAATTAGGTTCTCATAACCGCATTTGTCAAAGGGGAAGCAGAAGCTCAGAGCTGTCAAGTGTCTTTCTCAAAGTTACACAGCTATTCACTATTCTGGATTCTGGCTTGCTGATTCAGAACTTCCACTTTATACACATGCAATACTCAGTATTTACTATCTATAGTATTTACTATATTGGTACCAATCAGTTCACTTTCTTAATCCTCTTCTGTTTATTTTACTTAGTTTTGGATCTCATGGCTTGTGAAAAATAAAGCTGAAGTTGGTGGATCTGACATCTCACTAGATATTTTTTTCCTTTTCATTAAAGGTTTTCCTGGACTGGTTTATATGGACAATCACCTAAATCAAATTTAATGATTTTAGTAAATTCAACAGAGGAAAATGTCAATTTAGATTTTAAATAAAATTTTATCAAACTAGGTGTCAATTCACTGCACACACTTCCTTGGCAATGGTTGATATTTATGGAGAAGAGCTCTGAAGAAGTAATATAATGTCAAAACTCTTTATATTAAAAAATGTATTTAGGGAGTTATCATTGTGACTCAGTGGGTCAAGAACACTATATAATCTCCCTGAGGATGCAGGTTTGATCCCTGGCCTCACTGAGTGGGTTAAAGATCCGGTGTTGCCTCAGGCTCTGGCATGGGTTGCAGATGCAGCTCAGATCTGGCCTTGCTGTGGCTGTGGTGGAGGCCTGAAGCTGCAGCTTTGATTCAACCCCTAGCTTAGGAACTTTTATATGCCACAGGTGCGGCTATTTAAAAAAAAAAAAGTTATTTAGTGGCCACTGTTATATAGTGACTCAAATACAATCAAGAAATATTTATTAAATAAATATTAACCTCTCAGAGAACTTAAAATTAGTGATATAAACACATAAAAAGATTAATAACAATATAAGAGTTAATATTTAAAAAAATGCAAGATTATTTTATAAGGTCATACCTGATTAAATGTTGCCTTTATCATATAAAAGTCAAAGGTTTTGGTTCAGAGAGTGCGTAATAACAGAAATTTAAGTGTTCTCTGTAGTTCTCATAAAGAAGAGACAAATTTAAGTTTGACTTTGAAAATTGCCTATTATTTCTGTATCAGTCATAGTTCCAGTAAGAAACAAAAGATATATTTATATGGGTTAAAGAGACTTCAATAAGGTTTACAATGTTGTGGGTAGAATTTAAGAGAAAACAATGGTGAAGTACAAATTTAGCCATTACCATCCCTTGGCTTAAGAAGAGATGGGTACACTGAGTCCCAGGGAGAGCTTTAACCATGAGCTTGGGGTTGCCAAATAGAAGTTCTGCCTTAGGCAAAGAAAGAGAGCAAATACTAAGTGACAGATCAGGACCAGGACCAAAGGGAGCAATATCCCCTTCAACCCAGTCTTTTATCCTTATCAGTGTCAGTCATTATCTATTCACTAATGGAAATAAGAAAAGAGAAAAACTTAAGTACTGCTCTTTGGTTAACCCTGCAGGGCAAAATTCAGGGTAAAGGAAGAAAGATGATAAAGTGGGGGTAAATAACCAGCCCAATGGATAGGACCAACAAGTTACTCCCAACCTTGGGGGAGGAAAGGTTGGGATCACAGACACAGGTATAGGAAATTGCCATGACTTATCCAGAAAGTATAAGTAGCCTACTTAGATAAATAAGGAATATACAAAACAGGATATGGAATAGAGATAGAATGAGATTGGTGAACCTAGACTGTCATCTGAAATGACCCCATTGTGAATTCAGCACACAAACTTGCTTAAAAATGAAAAGTGTTAAATATAGACAAACCCAGGTTATGAGTGAGTCACTTTTCTATCCACCTTACTAAGTTTTTTTTGTTTGTTTGTTTGTTTGTTTTTTAATGGCCACATCTGTGGCATATAGATGTTCCCAGGCCAGGGATTTTATTTGAGCCATAGCTGTGACGTACATGGCAGCTGTAGCATCACTGGATCCTTTAACCCACTGCTCTGGGCTGAGGATCGAACCTGCACCTCCACAGTGACCCAAGCCACTGCAGTTAGATTCTTAACTCACTGTGCCACAGCAGGAACTCCAATTTTTTTTTTTTTTCACAATCCTTCTGCTCTTGTTCTAGGTGGTTTTCTTCTATAACTTCTGTTATATCAATAGTTTCACTTACAGCTTCTCAAATATTCCTCCTTCAGGCCTAGTTTAAATGTTACTTGTGGGTAAAACCTGTTCTAACACTTTATTTTAGGTCCCTGGCCCAAAATGATTTTTCTGAGCTTCAATTCCACTTACATTTGGAACCACACGGTTCAGTGTTGGTTGATTTCTAAATGTTCTTAAGTGTTCATCTTTCTTCGGTCAGCTTAAAAAAATGCACAACCTGAAAGTTGAGAGTTAAGTTTATTTGGAGCAAAATTAGGACTTAGACCTGGGAGACAGCATCTCAGGTAGCCCTGAGAAACTGCTCTCAAGAGGTGAGGGAGAAGCTAGGATATATAGGAGTTTTTGCAACAAAGGGCAGATAGCAGGAACAATAGTTCTTGGCTCACTGAAATCACTCATTTGATATGCAACTGAGTTTTTACAACCTACCATCTGGCTGACTGGTTCTCACCCTTGGAGGTGGCTGTATTCACAGATGAAATACAGCCCCGAAGAGGTAGGGGGAAATTATATTAGTGTATATGATAAAGGTGAGGGGGAGGTGCATGCAGCCATGCACACATTTTACAAGTTAGTTGCTGGTCTCATGAAGGTTATTACTAGTCACAAGGAGCAGACATCACCATGAAGGATTTTAATGTTTTCCTAGATATGAGGATATGCAAGAATTGGGCACATAAAATCTTCTCCTAATAATATCTGACTATCTGAAGACCTGTTCTTCCAGTTTTCCAGAACACAGAGCACCTCACTCTTGATCTCCACCCTGAGCTCCACTCAAGGGCTGCTATGGGTTGGCAGCTGCAGTGGCTCAAGATTTAATCCCTGTAGAGTCTGATGGAAAGTGCCAAACTGCAGTTCACACTTCACTTCTGGATGAAAGTAAAGTGAAAACATAGATTCCTTCTTATATTTTTGTGTGTTCTTTATTCCACTACACAAAGCAGAATCAGGCAGCATAATATAGTTAAATATGAATTCTAATAAAATTAGGTGAATGCATTTAAATAATGTTCTCAATTTCATGTAACTCAAGGGTATAATCCAATACTAACCTTGATTTTGGATTTGTGTCAATCAGAGTTGTTTCTTCCCTTAACTAATTCTCTCACATTGTCACACTGCCCTATCAATCAGCATGAAGCAAGAACACAGCAGAAAATGCAAGATAGTGAGAAATATCTATGGCATAGATGCAAAGTGTTAAAATGGTCAAGGATACATTATTCTCTTTGCTATACTTGGCTAAGTTTTCTATTTTTTTACTTGCTAATTAAAGTGTTTTCTTTTATTAGTCCTACGAGAAATATCATGACCCAGGACATTGCCATTGAACTAAATCGAAAATTACATGTGCAGATATTTTGACGCTTGCAGATCCCATGCCACTCTTAAAAACTAAACACAATTAATTTGCATAATACCAAAACTGTGCCTAAAGGACAGTAATAACCGTATATTATATTTTCATAATTCCTTATAGTTTTCAAAGCACTTTTATAGGCATTATCTGACTTGAGCCTCATAATAAAAGTAGGAATTGCCACCTCTAGTACACAGATAAGGAAGTGGGTTAAAAGAAGTGAAATGATTTACTCAAGTAATTTGGAGCTCCTTCAAGTATATTAGAGTTGTCAAAGTTCATCAAAATTTCCAGTGCCTAACACAGTATCATCTACATGTGGGTGTTTACATTTTTATTTCAGGCTATAAGAATAAGATCTGATGAAATGAATGTTATGCTATATATTCAAAATGTTATTCTCAAGATTGCTTAGAAGATTCATGTTATAGACTACAATTAAATTGGATGTTTCAACATATAATGGAAACCAATGATTTCTAAGTGTCTGTCTCTTGAGAAATTGTTTTACATTCTTTTTCATTTTTTATTGAAGTATGAATGACATATAACATTATATTAGTTTCAGGTGTAAAACATAATAATTCAGTATATTTATGTATTAAAAAATGACCATTACAATAATATAGCTAATATCTGTCACCATACATAATTATTTTTTTCCTTGTGTCCTTGAGACCATTTAAAATCTACTCTCTTACCAACTTTCAAATATGCAATACAGTATTGTTAACTATAGACACTAAGCTGCACATTACATGCCTATGACATTTCTTTTATGACTAAGAATACATTTTGACTTCCTTTACCCATTTGTCCCATTTCCTACCCCCTGCCTCGCAATCACTAACCTGTTCTCTGTATATTGAGCTTTTTCTGTAAAGATTCCATGAATAAGTGAGATTAGATGGTATTTGCTTTCTCTATCTGACTTGTTTCACTTAGCATAATGACTTCAGATTCCATGCTCATTGTCTCAAATGGCAAGGTGCCATTTTTTTCTCCATAGTCTGAATAGTGTTCCATTGTATTTACATATCACATTTTCTTTATCCATTCTTCTGTTAATGGATATATAGGTTGTTTGGCTATTGTGAATAATTCTCCAAAAAACATGGGAGTGCACATATCTTTTCTAGTTGATGTTTTTATTTTCTTCAGAAAAATACCCACAAGTGGAATTACTGGATCATATGATAACATTGTTTTTAGTTTTTTGATGAACTTCTATGCTATTTTCCATAATGGCTGCACCAATTTACATTCCAAGTGTTACATTTCTCCATATCCTCAACAACAATGACTTTTCCTTGTCTTTTTGATAATAACCATTCTAACACAAGTGAGGTGATAGCTCACTGTGATTTGATTTACATTGCTTTGATGATTAATAATGTTGACCATTTTTTTGTGTGTAACTATTGGCCATCTATAAGTCTTCTTTGGAAAAGTGTCTATTTACATTCTCTGCCCATTTTTAAACCTGATTGTTTGATTGATATTGAGTTGTGTGAGTTCTTTATATATTTTAGAAATTACTCTTTTATCAGATATATGATTTGCAAACATTTTTTCCCTTTCAGTATGTTGCCTTTTCATTTCATTGATGGTGTTCTTTGCTGTGCAGAAGCATTTTAGTTTGATGTCCCACTTGTTTAATTTTGCTTTTGTTGCCCTGGCCAGTTATTTTATGAGGATAAAATTCAAGTTTTTTTTCAGTAGAACATCAGTTATGATATGGTTCTCTTTTAAGAACATGAATTGAGCTCATAAACTAAATATTTCATCTTTATAAAATACAGAGTAAAATGACCATTTCATATACTGTTTTAAATCGCCATTTCTTCAAGTGCATTTATTCAGAGAGATGTAATTAATGCTGTATCAAAAGAGAACTTCTAAAGAAATTTTGGGAATATTGGAGCCTCTGAATTGCTGAAGTGCACTGTAGCTCTCTAAAAGGAGTAAATGATTTGGCTCAGAAATTCTCTTTTTTTTTCTGAATATTTCTGAGGACTAGTATACTATGATTCCACCTTTAAAAATCTATTATGATGGCTATCTTTTCCAAGTTTTTTTTCCTATATGTCACAAACTGTTTCTGATTCACAGAATGGGCAAAATAGACAAAAAGTGGCATTTTTTATAAAAATGTTGTTTTGAAATAACTATGTGTATGACTGATATTTTCAATTTAAAACCAGCATTTCTGTTTGTAATATACATGATATATTTTATTATTAAATTGTATTTATCAATTATTAATGTACTAAATTGTCACTAAATTTTCATTTGAGAGTAGATACTTATATATTTATATATACATATGGACAAATCAATATTTTTAAACAAATACTGTTTTGAAGTTATTTTTATCTTTATTTTCCAAAAATTTTCTCAGCTTTTTTGAGGTATACCTGACATATCAATTATGTAAGTTTAAGATGTATAACTTGATAGCTTCATACATGTGTATATTATGAAATAATTACCGGAATAAAGTTAGGTGACACATCTGTCACTTCACATAATTCCTTTTCCTGTGTGCCTATGTGATCCATTGTGGGATCCATTCTTAGCAACTTTCAAACACATAATATAATATTGTTAGCTATAGACACTATACATTAGATTAGATTCTGTACATTAGATTCCCAGAATATATTCATTTTACAAATGGAAGTCTGTACCCTTTTACCAACATCACCCCATTTCATCAAGCCCTCAGCCCCTGGCATCCACTATTCTACTGTTTCTATGAGTTTGACTGTTTTAGATTCCACATATGAGTAAGATCATACAGTGTTTATCTTTTGCTATCTCACTTATTTCACTTAGCATAATACCCACCAGGTGTATTCATGTCAAATATCTCACATAAGTAAGATCATACAGAGTTTATCTTTCCCTATCTCACTTATTTCACTTAGCATAATATCCACCAGGTCTATTCATGTTGTTGCTAATGGCAAGATTTCATGCATTTTATGGCTAATGTTTTATATTTGTGTATATATATATATATGTATGTATATACACACACACATTTGTGTATATATATATATATACATATGTATACACATATATATACACACACATATATACATATATAGGTAATAATATATATTATGTATATTTTGTATATATATATATATATATATCACATTTTGTTTACCCATCAATAGACAGATTGTTTCTATGTCTTGGCTACTTTAAATACTGCTGCACTGAACTTGGAGAGGCAGATATCATTTTGAGCTAGCTGTTTATTTCCATAAGGCATATACCAAGAGGATGGATTGCTGATTTTTATGGTAATTCAATTTTATTTTTTTAACTAGAATGTCCATACTCTTTTCCATAGTATTTGTACCAATTTACATAATTACTATACCCATTTGTTTAATATATTGTAATTAGCATATAGTGTGTCTTTTTTTTAATCTACTCAGTTTCTCCAAGCCTTTTGATTAGAGAATTTAGCTGATTTGTATTAAAGTAATTATTAGTAGGTAAAGACTTACTAATGCCATCTTATTAATTATTTTCTGGCTGTTTCATTGTTCCCTTGTTCCTTTTTTCCTCTATTGCTGTCTTCTTTAATGAGTTGATGATTTTCTGTAGTGATATGTTTTGTTTCCCTTCTTGTTATTTTTTGTGTAGCTACTATTATTTTTGCTTGCAATTTCCATGAGACATATAAAACATCTTATACCTGTAACAGTCTTTGTTAAGCTGATAAAAGTTTAACTTTCCATAAAAAATTCTATACTTTTACTTCTCCACACATTTTATGTTTTTGATGACACAGTTCACCTATTTTTATTTTTTGTATCCATTAACAAATTTTTGTAATTATAGTTATTATTAGTACTTCTGTTAAAAACCTTTACAATAGAGTCAAATGATTAACTCACCATGGTATTACAGTATTAGAGTATTCTGAATTTGACTAAGTACTTAGCTTTACCAGTGTGTTTTATATGTTCATGCTTTCATATTATTGATTAGCATTCTTTACATCAACTTTAAAGTTTATTTTATGATACGTCTATTGGTAATGAATTTCCTTAGCTTTTGTTTGAGAACATCTTTATCTCTCCTTCATTTCTTTTTTTTATTTCTTTATATTTTATTGAAGTACAATTCATTTACAATGATGTAATAATTTCTGCTGTACAACAACATAATTGAACTACACATACACACATATCCATTCTTTCTCAGATTCTTTTCCCATGTAGATTATTATAGAATATGGGCACAGTTTTTTTTTAATTATTTATTATTTTTTTCCCACTGTACAGCCTATCAAATTACCCATGACATTTTTCACACAACTAGAACAAACAATCCAAACATTTATATGGAACCACAAAAGACCCAGAATCACCAAAGCAATCCTAAGAAACAAAAACCAAGCAGGAGGCATAACTCTCCCAGACTTCAAGAAATACTACAAAGCCACAGTCATCCAAACAGTGTGGTCCTGGTATCAAAACAGACAGACAGACCAATGGAACAGAATAGAGAATCCGGAAATAAACCTTGACACCTATGGTCAATTAATATTTGACAAGGGAGGCAAGAACATCAAATGGGAAAAAGAAAGTCTATTCAGCAAGCATTGCTGGGAAACCTGGACAGCTGCATGCAAAGCAATGAAACTAGAACACACCCTCACACCATGCACAAACATAAACTCCAAATGGCTGAAAGACTTAAATATACGACAGGACACCCTCAAACTCCTAGAAGAAAACATAGGCAAAACACTCTCTGACATCAACCTCATGAATATTTTCTCAGGTCAGTCTCCCAAAGCAATAGAAATGAGAGCAAAAATAAACCCATGGGACCTCATCAAACTGAAAAGCTTTTGCACAGCAAAGGAAACCCAAAAGAAAACAAAAAGACAACTTACAGAATGGGAGAAAACAGCTTCAAATGATGCAACCGACAAGGGCTTAATCTCTAGACTATATAAACAACTTATACAACCCAACAGCAAAAAAGCCAATCAATCAATGGAAAAATGGGCAAAAGACCTGAATAGACATTTCTCCAAAGAAGATATACAGATGGCCAACAAACACATGAAAAAATGCTCAACATCGCTGGTTATAAGAGAAATGCAAATCAAAACTACCATGAGATATCACCTCACACCAGTCAGAATGGCCATCATGTTGCTGTGGCTGTGGTGTAGGCCAGTGGCTACAGCTCTGATTCGACCCCTAACATGAGAACCTCCATGTGCTGTGAGTGTGCCCCTAAAAATGCAACAACAAAAAAAAGTTTAAAAAAAAGAAAGTATATTCTGTTGTTTTGTAGTAGAAAGTTCTATAGATATCAGTTAAGTCTATTTGGTCTAGTGTGTCATTTAAGGCCTATGTTTTCTCATTGATTTTTCTGTCTGGATGATCTTTCCATTCCTATAAATAGGCTGTTGTGCCCCACCATTATTGTGTTACTGTTGATTTCTCCTTTTATGGCTACTAGACATTGCCCTATACATTGAGGTGCTCCTATGTTGGATGCATATATATTTATAATTGTTATATCTTCTTCTTGGATTGATCCTTTAATCATTATGTAATATTTTTCCTTGTCTCTTGTGACTTTATTTATTTTAAAATCTATTTTGTCTGATTAGGAGTATTGCTACTCCTGATTTTCTATGATTTCCATTTGCATGTAATACTTTCTTCCTTCCCCTCACTTTAAATCTGTATGTGTCCTTAGATCTGAAGTGGGTCTCTTGTAAACAGCATTTATATGGGTCTTGTCTTTGTATCCATTCAGCCAGTCTGTGTCTTTTAGTCCATTTACATTCAATGTAATTATGGATAAGTATGTACTTGTTGCCATTTTCTTGATTTTTTTTATTGTTATTTTGGGTCTTTTTTTCCTTCCCTTCCTCTTTTGTTGTCTTCTTTTGTAATTTCCTGACCATCTTTAATGTTACCTTTGGATTGCATTTTCTTTTTTATTTGTGTTTCCTTTATAGTTTTTTGATTTGTGGTTCCCCTTATGTTTTGATATAACCATCTGCGGGGAAAATGGAGTAACTCAGACTCTTTCTGCCTATCTGGCATGTTATTCCAGTGAGGAATGATGCAGCAACTATTATGTAATCGTAGTTACACGTGTGCATGTGCAGTAGAATAGGATGATGACCACCTCTTATGTAACATTTTGGCACATTGCTGGCTTTGTGCTGTACTGGTCTAAAAGGTGGATGGGACTTTCCATGCTGCCACCGCCACTCGTAAAGCCAATGGGGGGATGTCTGTTATATCCATGGGGCCTTGGCTCTTTAGGTTGCCTGAATCCAGGTTGAGTCCACCTGGTCTTGAGAGACTGTATAACACATGGAGGAGAGTTTAAGAGACCACTGGGACAACAGTAAACATACCAACATTTACATCATAGGGGTTCTAAAGGAGAAGAAAGAGATAAAGGGCCAGAGAAAATATTTGAAGAGATCATAGGCAAACATTTCCCTAATATGCACCCATGTTTGGGTAGAAATTCTAGTAGGGATCTACAAGCTCATAAATCTTTTCAGATTTGGGGAGTTCTCATGTATTACTACTTTAAAGAAGCTTATGTCTTCTTTTTCTCTCTTCTCCTTTTGGATCTCAATAATGTATAAAGTGTTTCTTTCAGTGGTATGCCATTGTTCATATGGGCTTGCCTCTCTTTTTCATTCATTTACCTTTGTTCTCCTCCACAGGAGAATTTCAAATGACTCATCTTCTGCATCACAGATTCTTTATTCTTCATGATCCAGTTTGATGGTTATGCTTCCTACTGCATTTTTTTCATTTCAATCATTATGTCCTTCAGCTCTAGAATTTCTGATTGGTTATTTCTCATTTCTAAATTTTATGTTTTATTTGTGTATTATTTCCATGATTTCATTCAATTGCCTTTCTGTATTTTTCTACAGTTCATTGAGCTTCCTTAAAATATTATTTTGAAATATTTATTTCAAATAATCACAGATCTCTATTTCTTTGGAGTCTGTTATTAGAAAATTATTGTGTTCCTTTGGTCACATCATGTTCCTTGGTTTTTCATAGTTCTTAAAGTTTGTATTGTTGTCTTCACATTTGAAGAAGCAAGCACCTCCTCCTCCAATCTTTACTGACTTGGTTTATGAGAGTAATACCTTCTTTCAGCCCTGTCAGAGATCATAAGGCTTTCTCAGACATTTTGTGTGGATATTGATGCTATACACTTCTTATTTCCCTTGGGACTGGGAGGAAGGGGATTCTTAAGATTTTATACCTTCGCTACATCCTGCAAATTGAATTCAGGTGTGCCAATAGCCTCCCATTTGCTTGCTTTCCCTTCAGTAGTGCTGAATTTGTGTGCTTTCTCCATCCTTGCAGAGTTGGGCCAACCTTTCACATGTTCACTAGGTATCACCAAAGGCTTGCTCTGACCATCATTAAGGGTTTACACAGTAAGCTGGTTATGGTATAGGGTGTTTCTGTGGGTATGGTATGAGCGAGTTGGTGTATGCCTTTGGACCAGTTGGGGTTATTCATAGACAAGGCAACCCAGGCAACTTGTAGGCAGCTGATGGAGTTAATGAAGTGGTTAGTGGTTTCTCTGTTTCTTTGATGCCTTACAAGACCCCTGGATGCAGTTCTCCCTGCCTCTTTCTGCTTCACTGTTGTGCAGTACACCTTAGTATTCTGGATGGGATGAGAAACAAGTAGATTTCTTTTGCAACATCCTGCACAGCTGGGGAATCTCAGTATTCATTCACATGCTCTCAGTTTCTACTGTTAGAAAAATAACAAATCAAAAAGTCTCTCTTGGCACTGAGCTATGCTCATTGGGGGAAGAGAAACACAGATAAAATGAAATTGCTTCTTTTATCTTCTTAATTGTGTCCAATCTCAGATTACTTTTTCTCTAAGGGTATGCTTGAACTTCTCCATTGGGCTTCCAGACTTCCACAAAGAAGATATTCTTTGCAGGGAAATGGTAGAAAATTACCATTTCTCCAGTTTGATGATTTTTTCTCTTTGCATTGGTAAAAATATTCATTTATGTAAGGTAATACAGTCACTGTGCATAAAATTTTCTGTTTCTTTTTTTTTTTTGTCTTTTGTCTTTTTAGGACTGCACTTTTCACATATGAAAGTTCCAGGATAGGAGTTAAAGGGTTAAATTGGGGCTATGGCTGCTGGCCTACACCACAGCCAGCAATGTGGGATCCGAGCCACATCTACAACCCACACCACAGCTCATGGGAATGCCAGATCCTTAACCCACTGAGCGAGGCCAGAGATCAAACGTGCATCCTCATGGATCCTAGTTGGGCTTATTAACCACTGAGCCAGGAAGGGAACTCTAAAATTTTCTGTTTCTGAAACACATTTCTTAGCAACCACACAGTGAAAGACTCTTTGATATCCATTGAGGTATGTACCAATAGCTTAAAGTTTCTTAAATAACTGATAATGCATGATGTGTTATTAAAATTTATTTTACAATGTAATAATTAATCTATAAGAGAAACAAATTTTGCCATAATGGGATGCTAACTTTCCTGAAACTGATTTATTTATGTTCAAGGCTGCTTCATTTCTGATGGCTAAATACGCACACTTTTTTTTTTTTTGTCTTTTTAGCTATTTCTTGGGCCGCTCCCGCGGCATATGGAGGTTCTCAGGCTAGGGGTCCAATCGGCACTGGAGCCACTGGCCTACGCCAGAGCCACAGCAACGCAGGATCCGAGCCGCGTCTGCAACCTACACCACAGCTCAGGGCAACGCCGGATCGTTAACCCACTGAGCAAGGGCAGGGACCGAACCCGCAACCTCATGGTTCCTAGTCGGATTCGTTAACCACTGTGCCACAACGGGAACTCCACAAACACTTTTTAAAACCATTTGGAATTTCTCCTATAGCCTGTAAAATTCCTATTCTTACTGTACTTTGAGTATAAAACTTGAAAACTCAATCTTGAAATCCTATGATTTTTTTTTTAGAATTTGCTTAACTTTACCTTAAGGAACTAGTTTAATACTGAATTTAAAACAGTTTATTTAAGATACCCAATAAATGTGTAAAATAAAGAAAACAATGGTAGAACAGTGTGACAAAAATGACAACTTTGCCCTAGCATTATTCTTCCTTTTTTTCTTGAATTCCTTAAAGAATATTGTTATTCCCTCTTTTTTCTTGTATTCTATGTGGGCTTAATAAATCACTCACAATAAAGCTTGTATTTCGAGACTTTCTTGAAGCTAAATGTGGCCATATGACTAAATTCTGGAAAGCGAGATATAAGAAAACTGGCGGTTTCTAGAATGCCCTATATGAGACATTGCTTCTGTGCACACTTTGTTCTTCTTTTAAATAATAGCCTTTATCTTACCACCTAGAATGGAAATACTGCCATTGTGAATTATTACAACAAGGCAGCTCCCTAGAGATGGATCATGAAGCAGTGCTGCCACACTAATCCTGCCATGTTGACCTTTGGGCTTTTAGTTGAGTGGGAATAAACTTCTAAGTCACTTAAGTCACCATTATTTTGATTACTTTGAAGACTGATAAGGTTTTGCCCTCTGAAATTAGGATTCTTCTCATTTTAGAATCAGTGAAATAAGATTAGTGGAAACATTTATAAGAATGTTAGCAAAGACTTAGATTATGAAGGCTGGGTTTCTCATTATCTTGTCATGCCATGGAAAAACTTTACCCAAATGTTATCTGTTGCAAATTGCCAGACCATTTGCTGACCCAGAAAAAAATGATATTCCTACCATTTTAGAAAATGCTTGGAGAGATGAACTCAGGTCAGACCTATCGAGACCACAAGCAGGATGGAAAGGGAATTACATGCGTTAAAGGAAGCACTTTCTATCTTGCCCATGATTGGAAGTTGACAGGAAGACCTATACTTTGTGGCCTTGAAGGATTGAAAAAGCCAACTACTTTTGTACCAAAAACAGTACCAGTTAAATAGAGGCTTCAAAATGGTAAACTTAACTAGAGGTAGTACTTATGTCCTTCCACACAAAGGTTGCAAATATAATGGAAGATTTGTTATCAAAGGTGTTGTCTTCCCATTCCATGAAATTATTTCAGGAAGCATCAGGATAATTCAGCACTAATTGAGAATATTGAGGACTGATAAAAATTTTTACACAAAACCAGAAAATTCAAGATTAAAAACTAGGTTTAAGCAAGCTATTCTGCAAAGGGAACAGAGGTGTGAAATGAATAAGCTTGCAAAGTTGTTGAATAGATTATATTGCTACAGAAAACAGGAGACAGACTGGACTACAAAAGCCAGTACGTTTTCTGCCTAACAGCAATCTCAGGGCTCACAAATCTATACCAACAGAAAGTGGTCTCCTAAGTCTGCTTATTCCCCAAGGATGTATTTTCTGATGCACCACTCTGAGGACACTAAAGCTACCCAAAAAACATTGAAAAAGGGCATTGTCAGAGAATACATTGGGACTGCCAGTTGTGCTAATAAAGGAATATATATCTCTATTAGAGGAAAAAGTGTTCATTACCCTAGCCTAATGGGATTTTTATTAGTACTATGACCCAGCAATTAGCTGTATGTTTTTTGTTGTTTCCTGCATGTATTGTAGCATTTTGTATGTATACCTGATAGAGAAGACTGATCCACACATTGAGGGACACTAGAGTTTGAACTGCCTCAGAAGCTAGAGGAAATATAGCTGTTTTCAGTCTAAAAGAAGATGAAATATTCATGTGCAGGAAAAGTAATAAGCTTTGATATATAGGAAGCCAAATAGGAGGACAAGAGCAGCAACTCATATCTGACCCTCAGCTATTAGTCTCTCCTTATTGGTAATAGAATTTACAACTGGGTATGTTTCTCAACCTTCCTTTTAGTTAGGTATGGTTATACAACTAAGTTCTAGTGAATGAGATGTACACAGATGCACTCCCAGGCACTTAATCCCAGGGGGATTGCATCTTTTGCCCCACCGCCCACCCTCTTTTCTCCTTCCTTCTGGTTGGAAAGCAGATGCACTATATGAACTAAAGCATCCTTCTTGGAACAAGAAACAATCTTGAGATGTAGGCCACATGTACATGTGTATAAAAGATACATGGACCCACAGCCTTATAGACTAGCATACCTGCCGTGGATCATTTACATTTAGTATTTAGCAAAAATAGAGAAGTAAACTTCTAACTGTTTAAACCATTGCTTTTTTTTTTTTTTTGGTTTTCTGTCACTCAAGGCCAAATGTAATAACAATAACTATTTTATTTGAAAATTTAAACAAATATAAATGAAATGTGACTCAATTAGGAATATTTACATCTTCAGATAATAGAAATCCCCAGTAACATCATATTAATTATAAAAATAGTTTGTTTTTTGTCATGTAACAAGTCCTAGTTGAATACAATTGGTTTAGACCCAAGGATTTCTGCTCATTTACCCTTAGTGTGTTGGCATTCTAAACTTATTTTTGTATTCATGGTTACAGGAAGGCTATCTCAGTTCCAGAGCTCACAGTTCTTTTGAGGCAGAAAGAAAGGAGATATTAGTTTTGTTTGGTCCTTTTATCAGGAAAGCAGCATGCCAGCAAGCTACCCATGAGATTTCATTGTTCTGAACTAGGTGTCATCATCACTCTATAAGGTACAGAAAATAGGAAGAGTCTAGAGCTTTAGCTTCTAGAGAGGGAAGACTTGAGGGAGAAGGGGCTTAGGAATGTTTGCTCCTACCATTTGCCAGTTTATTTCCGAAATACTAGTCCTCCAGTTAAAAGAGGCCTGGGATGCAGGTACTGTGGACTTTCCTCAGATTCATTTTATAACATCTTATAAATAAAATAACTGATTTAAAGAAATGTTATATTCACAATATGTAGTATGGTTAATTAAATGAACAAAAATAAAAATACTAAGAGGATTAAAACATCTTTTATAATTAAAAGATAAATCATCATGGCCATATAAAAGAACTCAAATTAACTTACACTATAAAATAACAGACCAATTAATTCACATAAAACAAATGTAGAAATTATGCAAAAGTATATGTAATAGTCACATCAATTATTATATTAAATTTTTGCCAATATTGTTATTATAATTATAGACAGATGACTTGGGTAGTTTTTAAGCTTTAGAAACATGCTTTTGCTTTACTCTAAGAGGAAGTATCATTAATTTCATGTGAAAAATATGCAAGCATTTTCAGTGACACTCACCTGTTTATCCATAAGACTGTTTTATAAAGAAATAATTTTCATTATTAGCTATTCATTGAGTATTAGAAAATTCACTCTTTATTTCATCATCCCTGGGAAATCAAACATTTGTATAGTTTTTCAGTTTAAACTAGACACATTCTGACTTTGTTTAGTATCAAGAGTCTTTTCATAACTAAATTTATGAAAAACTAAAACATTTTATGCCTACATTTATTGAAAGTTTATTTTGTTATATAAATCCTTTTTAAAAAGCCTTAATAAATATATAATTTTGGCAGCAGTTGCCTACTTGGGAGGTGTTGATATTGGTTAGAATATCCTGGCAAATAACCATAGACAATCCATAGAAAATATAGCTCTGGTATGTAAGATGAATAGAATAGAGCAACAACTATTGTGCAAACAGGTGGTTCATGTTATCCTTTCAGATGTCCCTTCTTATTTTTTCTCTGTGTGATTATATTTATAGTGTGTGTGGGCATATGGGTATGTGCAGACATTATTTTCCATCAAAAGTGATCCCTCGGAATTTTACAGAACTTTCTGGCCTTAATTTTTTCAGCAGAAAAAATAAAATCCTACCTGGGAAAAAAAAATTGAAAACACTTCCTTATCTGGATTTCTTTTCCTAGTAGCTCAAGAGAGAAGCCACAGATTTTGCTAACACTGAAGTGATATCCAGTGGTAGGTATTCATAAAATATGATTTGGCTATCCTTACTGAGTACCTTCTCAAAGTTACTCTATTAATATTTGTTACTTAAATGTTTAGAAAGAGACATATTTTTTTCTCTGCCTTTATATTTTCATCTGGTAAAACTAGTAAAATTCATATCAAAATGACAAATATTAATTACTTCCCTCCCAGAGCTTTGAAGCAATGAAACAAACAAACAATCCAGAGAAGAAGTGGGAGATTTGTTTGACCCAACTGGCTTACTCTTGTCATGCTATTAAATATTGAATTTGCTGAATAGAGATTTTTGCATTTCCACTGGTACAGTGTTCCTCAGAGGGCGGACAGAATAATAAATGAAGGGGAAAGGGGAAAGGAAGAGAAAAATTGCTGAAGTAGATTTTTTTCACTTGCAATTCTGCTTTGTCCCAAGAAATCTAAAATGATCAAATGACCCAGTTTAAAAAAAAAAAAAGTGCTTGCATAATTATGACAACATCAGGTACCACTGAAGGACAGAATTCTGCAGTTGCAGATATTTTTCCTTTAATGGGGAATAAACATGTTGAAAATATTTCCATAACTTTCTGGTGATTAGACTCAAGAAATGATAAAAATATCACACCATCCTGCAGTGGCCATTTTTCCCCCGAGCCCACTTTTAAGAATTATCATGGAGTTCCTATCATGGCTCAGTGGTAACAAACCCAACTAGATCCATGAGGATGTGGGTTTGATTCCTGGCCTTGCTCAGTGGGTTATGGATCCAGAGTTGCTGTGAGCTGTAGTATAAATCTCAGACATGGTTTGGATCTCACGTTGCTGTGGCTGTGGTATAGGCCAGCAGCTACAGCTCTGATTTGACCCCTAGCCTGGGAACTTCCATATGCCATGGGTGCAGCCCTAAAAAGCAAAAAAAGAAAAAAAAAAGAGAGAGAGAGAAAGAAATATCACAGTCTAGGAAATTTAGATGTAAATAGGGTATCTCCATTGCCCACTTACACCAGTAGTGCTTTAAAAGAATTTTATGGCTATGGAGAAATAGCTGGCTTTTGCATGTTCATCAGATTAACAGGAGATGGCTAGCATCATCTAGCTGCAACACATAACAGGATAAGGTTAACTTTGAGTTCTTGGCCCACTGTAGGCACTTAGAAAAGGATTTCAAACCATCTTACATTAACACAAGATCAGCCCCATGAAATTACATGTAAATATAAATAATGTTAGCTTGAATTGTAGACCAGAAGTTTTACTGTTGTTGTTTTTAAATTTTCTAAAGTCTTCACTGAGCATGAGTAAAAAGTATTAACTAAACATTTTGCCTTGAGCTGAGCAATAACTCATTTTGTTATAAATGCAGTTTTTCTTCCATGAACTATTGTTCATGACCATATGCCCACATATACAAATGCTCCGTAATCCTGAAATTCTTCTGGTTACAGTCAATGTATTTTTCCTAGACTAATATTTCCAAAGTACCTCCTAAATCTTTGCAGTTTGTTACAGTATTTTCTGCTTTAACATTGTGTAAATTCTCATCTTTTTAGAAAAACTAAAAGACTCCTGCAGTTCTCCTGTAAAACTAGGAGGATGGGGTACTAAAAAATATGGCAGTTTAATTCCTTTGAATCAGCCATTTAATGGCAATTTGTCATACATTTCAATTGTATATAATGTTACATATTCTACTCTTCTGAGACTGAAATATTTACTTTCCTTATAAGCATAGTGGGGATATCAGAGTAAAATAGAAATACAGAAAAAAAACACAGACTGATCCTCTTAGGTAAAGTGAAATCTAACACAGGTGTCCAGTGGCTGTTTTTATTCATGATGCAGGAATGCACTAATGCTGGTACTTCACATGAAAAGACATGGTTCAGGAAAGGAGAGTATTTCACTTGGATAAATAGCCTACCTCAAGTGAATAGAAAATCCCACAACAGAAACTTGGCAACGATTTGCCAGGAATGAGTTAGTTCAGTTGAGGGAAGGATGTTTCTTTTCCAGGAGATGAATGATTAAAATACTCCCTATACCAGGTGCTCTATGGTGCTTTTGACCTTCATCCCCATCTATGTTTGCAGGTGTTCCTCTAGTTTTACAGGAATAAACACTGTCTGTCTATGTCTCCATGAGGTGTAATTTTAGTGGCATGCATTGTGGATGAGTGCAGTCACTGCTCCTGCCATTACAGCTAAATTTTCAACAAGAGGCTCCAAAATCTCATCCATAAAATTTGGATGTGTATCAAGGGAACTGAAAGAGATGCCAGCATTTGTATATTCTGTGCATTATAAATGTGGGGCTGTAACATGATATTTGCATTCAAGTGGACTTAAAGATAGAATTTAAATTTGATGGGATATGTAAATAGTGTACTCAATTTCTTATAATGAATTTAAAATTAAAGAATAGGAAAAATAGAATAATTTTATTTGAACAACATTGCCTTCAACTGATATATCATTAGAATCTAAATTACTTTTGTAAGCTCATATGTTGACACACTAATATATTCCCCCATTGTGGTTGTACCATGGACTATGTAGGGTAGAAGAGAGAGAGCAGATTGTCTGCAAAGAAACACATAGTGACTTTACTATACTATTGCTGCTGGAACCAGAGAACGAAAGGACTGTAACTCTGCCTCTAATGCTGACTATCAAGTAATAGAGAAGGTATATTGCAGATAGAGTAAACCCAATCCTGTTGGTTTGTGTTTTTTATCTATTATCTATTCTTTATCTATCTATCTATCTATCTATCATTTATCTACATGTTTATCATTTATCATCTATCTATTCATTTTAAGAAAACACTTGCGTTGCAAAATATTGTTAATATTAGGGAAGTGACATGATTTTTTTTTTCTTTTTATGGCTGCATCTGCAGCATATGGAAATTCCTGGGCTAGGGGTCAAATCAGAGCTGCACCTGCAGGCCTACGCCACAGCCACATTAATGCGGGATCCAGGCCGCATCTGTGACCTACACCATAGCTTGCAGCAACACTGGATCCCAATCCACTGAGTGAGGCTAGGGATCGAACCCACATCCTCATGGACGCTGTCTGGTTCTTAACATGCCGTGCCACAACAGGAACTCCAGGTTACATGAATTTATAGAAGCTAATATATACTAGTTTTCTTAGTTGTAACTTTTACATTTATTCTTCCATGTCTGACCTTGGTAATTCTGGATATTAATTCCGGTGGGTGCTATTCAATCATCTAATTAAGTTGGAGAACTGAAGTAGAGCAATACCATGATAACATGATATATGGGGAACTCTGTGATACTATAATCGAGGACTTAGAAGCACATGCAATAAAAATATAAATAGGAGTTCCCATGGTGGTTCAGTCCCACTCTAATATCTATGAGGATGTAGATTCAATCCCTGGCCTTGCTCAGTGAGTTAAGGATTTGGTGTTGCTGTGAGCTATGGTGTAGGTTGCAGATGTGGCTCAGATCCTGAGTTGCTATGCCTGTGGTGTAGGCCAGCAGCCACAGCTCCAATCTGACCCCTAACCTGAGAACTTTTGTATGGCACAGGTGTGGCCCTAAAAAGATTTTTTAAAAAAGTAAATAGCACTAGTAAAGCAACTATATAAAGGGTAAAGAAATTGAATTAGTGGGGTTTAAACAAAAAAAAGACTAGATGATGTTAAAAAGCCAAACCTTGAGAAAGAGCATTCAGGTTTTTAAGAATATTTATTTTATAATTTGTATTGAATGATAATTGAGATACAATATTACATTAATTTCAGGTGTACAAAATAGTGATTCAATAACATACGCTATGGAATGATCACTGTAAGTTTAGTTACTATATATAAGCATTTGTCTTTATTTTTATTCACTGTCTTATGAATGTATCGACTCTCTGTTTTTGAAATAGTACTCCAGGGTTTGAGGGATTACTTTTCAGATGGTTGGTGCTCTAGAGATACTTATAATAAATACTTCCTGGAACTGCATGATTTGGACTCAGTTTTAGAATTGTTCAGCCTAGGAGTTCCCGTCGTGGCGCAGTGGTTAACGAATCCGACTAGGAACCATGAGGTTGAGGGTTCGGTCCCTGCCCTTGCTCAGTGGGTTTGCCGTGAGCTGTGGTGTAGGTTGCAGACGCGGCTCGGATCCCGAGTTGCTGTGGCTCTGGCGTAGGCCGGTGGCTACAGCTCCGATTGGACCCCTAGCCTGGGAACCTCCATATGCCGCGGGAGCAGCCCAAGAAATAGCAACAACAACAACAACAACAACAACAACAACAAAAAAGAATTGTTCAGCCTAAAGGGCCAAAACAAAAAATCAAATAAGCAACTCAAAAATTAAATTCAAATAAAGTATTAAATTTAGAAAGGAAGTAGTAAATTTAATTACCAACATTGGCTTATGCTATATTAAGAAGAAAAGAAGAACTTCTAATTTATCATTAAAAAGGACTGAACCTCACGCTTTCTTCTGCTTATTAGTGTGCACCGTTGATATCCAAAGAAAAGCTGATTTCACATTCTGGAGCTAAAGAAGAAATAAATATATTGAATCTGAGATGTGCTTTTTGAAGAAAGCAAGTACGCTCCCAGATATTACTTGAAATTACTAAAGAGCACAAATAAGCTGTCTGGAGGAGAGTTCTGCTAGTGGACAAAATATGAACGATTCATGCATCAAAAAGCTAAGCAACAATTACATTTGATAAGAATAAATGGAGTTTATTTTTTTAAAAAACTGGAGTCTTGAAAAAATCATGAAAATATAATGATGCAAGAAAAAGTTATATATTACAAATTATAATTAAAAAGTATTTGACATACATATGTATGTTTTCTTAATCAATACAGATGAGTCCTAAACTAAATTTTTAAAAATTTAACAATTTTTAAATATTATATATATTTATTTAGATATATAAATTTACATGTAAATATGGTTTTCTAAAGAGAGATAAAATAAGTAAAAAGATTTATGTAATATTAAAGAGAAGTGACTGATTTTTTTGGCATTTCTCTATTTACTTAGTATCAAACTACTTTGGAATCTTCTACTTTGTTCATTCAGTCTGCTGAACTTTGGAAATCCTATATGTGTCTATATTAGTGCTTTGAACTAATTAGTTTTTTGGTCACTCTGGCTTCTTCCAGGATATCTGGGCCTCAGGTCTGGAAGAAAAGGACTGTGCTTGAAGTGAAGGTCATATAAGGTATGATCTGACTCTAAGTGTGATAATCAGGGATATATAATTAAGTTTTAAGCTCATTTGGTGGAAAAGGAAAATTTTCTAAAATTTATAATGGGAAATAGAGAAGAGGCCCTGAGAAACTTCTCTAGTTTCACTCAAAAACATGGACTGTTTGCAAAATGTGTCATGGAAGACTTTTGGTCTACACATTAAATTAGAGTGGCACACAGTGGAAGAAACATGTGGTTATGGCATAAGGGGAAAACATATGATACTTTGGTGTTTATTGCAAGAGCAGTGAAAAATTATGAACAGCAATGCATAGCAATTACAGTGTTTGGTAAATATGACAGTGCTTTAGACTAAAAAGACAATGAAATTGATCAAAATTACCTGAGGTATGGAAAGGCTGGTACTTCTGGATGCAGCAACAGGGTTCCAGTTACAAGGATATCACTCTTTAGAGGAGAAATAGCTGTGAGCTGTGGTGTAGGTTGCAGACTTGGCTTGGATCCCACATTGCTGTGGCTCTGGCATAGGCCGGCAGCTGCAGCTCTGATTAGACCCCTAGCCTGGGAACCTCCATATGCTGCGGGAGCGGCCCAAGAAATGGTAAAAAGCCAAAAAAAAAAAAAAAAAAGGCAGTAGTGGAGTTCGAAAACAGCCTGACTCAGGTTTACTAGCTAATGCTAAAACCTGCAATCCCAGAAGAGTGAAGTGAGGAAAGAAAGAAAGGAAACACGGATTTTTTTTTAATACCTTGCTGACCATTTTCTCAAAGAAATCTCAATGGTAAATAATCTGTCATATGAAAGTCTCTGAAGAAGATGCGTGGAATCATTCCTGAGATATGGCCTCAGGAAAGACCACTGGGGGAGGGAAGGAGAGGATGCCCAAACCCAATCCTATGAAGTGTTATTGTTCAACTCCATTCATTTGCCTGGGAAGCTGGAGGCTCCAGAACTCCTGTCCAGTCAAACTCTGCTGGAATTGCTGGGAACCCACCCTGGGAAGCACAGTGGAAAAGCTAATACATCGCAGGCTGCCCTCTTGGGGAGGCTGGGACAGTCTGTGTACTAAGAACTGAAGCAAGAGGGATAGTACTTAATGCCTGTGACCATGCAAATTCAGTCCCCTTCAAGTCCATGGAAAATGGCTGTGGTCTAAAAGACAGAAGTGACAAGGCAGATCTGGGGTGTTGTTAAGTCTGGTTCCATAAATGGGGAATCATTATCCTTTGTTAGTGTGATTTGGAATAAAGAAATAAGAGGAGTTCCCGTCGTGGCGCAGTGGTTAACGAATCCGACTAGGAACCATGAGGTTGCGGGTTCGGTCCTTGCCGTTGCTCAGTGGGTTAACGATCCGGCGTTGCCGTGAGCTGTGGTGTAGGTTGCAGACGCGGCTCGGATCCTGCGTTGCTGTGGCTCTGGCGTAGGGTGGCAGTTACAGCTCCGATTCAACCCCTAGCCTGGGAACCTCCATTTGCTGCGGGAGCGGCCCAAGAAATGGCAAAAAGACAAAAAGACAAAAAAAAAAGAAAAGAAAAGAAATGAAACCAAAAAAGAAAAAAGAAATTAATATTAAATTATGAAATAATAAATGTAACTTTCGGGAGATATAAACACTTAGAAAGAGACATACTGGGTGGATAATCTTGATTAAAGGGGAATTCTATTGTATAATAAAATATAAATGAAACATTTATGTTTAAAAATAAATAAAATTATGGAGTAAATTTAAGAGAATCAAATCACACTTATGTAAGCCCCAAGAATATTGGAATTATGATAAGCATGTGGATGGAAAGCTTTTATTCTTTTGAATTAAGATAGTAAATTCAAGAAAAATTGTAGGAGTTCCCATCGTGACACAGCAGAAACAAATCCAACTAGGAACCATGAGGTTGCGGGTTTGATACCTGGCCTCGCTCAGTGGGTTAAGGATCCGGAGTTACAGTGAGCTGTAGTGTAGGTCACAGATGCAGCTCTGATTGGACCCCTAACCTGGGAACCTCCATATGCCATGGGTGCGGCCCTAAAAAGACCAAAAAAAAAAAAAAAAAACACACAAAAAAAACAAAAAAACTGTACAGGCCAACCACATATTAAGGAGAAAGAAAAGCTTTTTATAAAGCTGGCCAAATTGCAAAATGATTTGGACTCTTACTGATCACGAAAGATAAATAGAAGAAACAGAGGGCATCTGATTGATAGGTTCCAGGTCTCTAACAAGATTGAAGTTGGGTGAATGCCACTCCCTGTGGTCCTGGCAATAGAGCCTTCAAGCTTTAGCATGATGAGAATCTAATGTAAATGAAATGAGCAGCAATTATTAGGGGCCCTTTAGTTCAACCATGGGGGAAGAACTGGGGAGGAACTTGCTTTAAGTGTTCTTACTGGCAAAGAATGGATTCATGCTAGGGAAGAATTTGAGTTGTATATAAAAGAGCTGTTGAACATACTTCTGGAGACTTCTGGTTATTACCTGAGCATGGCCAGGTCATTCTGTGCAGCAAATCATACTGTTTAATATCTGTGCTGAATTGCCCATACTTCCAATTGGCTTTGCTGCCAAATAAAACTATATATTAAAAGAAAGAAACTCATTTTCACTTTTTCCTGGAACCAGAGAAAACACTGCAAACTATAATTATACATTTTCCCAAAGCACTCGTCCTGCTTAAAATAGGAAGTTGGCTTTGGGTCAGATGGACCCTCTCCTACTACTATCGAGAGGACTTAGAATTTCTTTTTTTCTCTTTTTTTACACCTTCTCAGTATCAAAAGCAGAACACTTATGAGCATGTAGAACTATCTTTCTTTAAATGAAATGTCCAAGAGAATAAAAACCTCACTGAGATTGTATTAGAAAAGCATGAGCCAGAGTTATGATGACCATGAGCCATTTTCCTTGCCGATCCATGTAATTATACAAAGCCCTGATTTCTATTACATCAGTACAGAGATTGTTCAGTTTCAGAAATGACAGTTTTAACACCTGTTCGCTTATTGAGTATTTGTAGCTTCCCACTATAACATTCTTTCTCAATAAAAATAAGTGCTTGTATACAAATAATTCTGGTCAAAATCAAGTCATAGAAGTCTATTAGAAAATACTAATAGTAAGCCATGAAATACCATTTCCATTTGAGATTTTTAGCAGAACTGTAGAATGAAATGACTGAGTGAGGACATATGGATGGAAATTTTGTCAGTAAACCAACTTCCGAATGTGATGTCCTAATTCATCTTTAAGGAGACAAAATAAATGTCCTGAACAGAATGATATGCTTTGTATTGGCTTTAGCCCATATGCTTGCGGTAATAAGTTTTCTCACAACTATCAGGTTCACATATAACTAACATATTTTATGAAGCTAAAGAATTATTAAAAGAACGACTTTTCAGTAATAACATTACAGGACCTTGAAATTCACAAATGAAGTCAATAATGTAGTTGTGGAATTTCTTTTTGTTGTTGTTGTTGTTGTTGTTGTTGCTATTTCTTGGGCCGCTCCCGAGGCATATGGAGGTTCCCAGGCTAGGGGTTGAATTGGAGCTGTAGCCACTGGCCTATGCCAGAGCCACAGCAACGCGGGATCCGAGCCGCGTCTGCAACCTACACCACAGCTCACGGCAACACCGGATCGTTAACCCACTGAGGAAGGGCAGGGACCGAACCCTCAACCTCATGGTTCCTAGTCGGATTCGTTAACCACTGCGCCATGACGGGAACTCCGTTGTGGAATTTCTTATACGGATTTCTTTTAAGGGTTCTGTTATTAAAATGGTATATAGTAGAAGTGATCTCTTCAATGGGTTTTCTTAACTATACAAATGTATAGTAACTTCACAAAGACCTCCAATTAAGAGACTGTGTATCTTATTCCCATCTATCATTTCCATTTATTTACTTCCCATTTACTCTTAAACCCACTTCAAAGTGGTTTCTACCCACATATTGTATACACTTCCACTTCAATATGTTGATTTACATCTTAGGTAATTTTTAATCCAATCATTTTTTGTTTTGTTTTGTTGTGCTTTTTAGGGCCGCACCCATGGCATATGGACATTCTCTGGCTAGGGGTCAAATCGGAGCTACAGCTGCTGGCTTACACGACAGCCACAGCAACTCGGCATCCGAGCTGTACTGTGACCTACACCACAGCTCACACCAACGTGGATACTTAACCCACTGAGTGAGGCCAGGGATCTAACCTGAATTGTCATGGATCCTAGTCGTGTTCATTAACTGCTGAGCCACGAAGAGAATTCCTAATCCAATACAATTTGTTTAGCTCTTATCTTGCCTGACATTTCAGCAAATTCAGTGATGGGCATTCCTTCTTTCTTGAACTGTTACCTTTCCCTGACTTCCATAATGCTGTAGTATCCTGGTTTTCAATCTATCTATAACACTGATCATTTCAGTTTGTTTTTGTGGCACCAGATAAAGTTGAATAGGAAAGGAAGACTATATTGAAGCCTGTTTCGATTTGGAAGAGAGGCCAGAACTCAGTCTGAACTCAACTCAACTCGTCTGAAACAAAAGGCAGGAAGTAGGGTTTTTAAGAATTAGGGTGAATGAGTAATCATCTGCCATCTATGTTTGCTAAATGGTTTTACCCAAAGGAAAATAAACTTTTTAATAACTTTTTTCTTTTTTTTAAAACTGAAGTTAGTTGATGTACAATATAAGTTACAGGAGTACAATATAGTGATTCATGATTTTTACAGGTTACAATCCACCATTTACAGTTTTTAGAAAATACTGGCTGTATTCCCCATGTTGTACAACACATCCTTGCAGTCTACCTTACATCCAGTAGTTTTCACCTTCCCCTCCCTCACTTCTATATTGCTTCTCTCCCCACCCCCCTCTGGTTAACCATGACTTTGTTCTCTGCATATATCAGTGGGTGTATTTCTTTTTTGTTATATTCACTAGTTTTTTGTATTTTTTTAGATTCCACATATAAGTGATATTGTATGGTATTTGTCTTTCTCTGATTTATTTCACTTAACATAATACTCTCCCAGTCCATTCATGTTGTTGCAAATGGTATAAACTTCATTCTTTTTAATGGCTGAGTAGCATTTTATTGGGTATATACACCATTCTTGTGTACCATATATACCATTCTTCTTTATCCTTTCCTTTGTTGATGGACACTTAGGTTGCTTCCATATCTTATAAATTATAAATAATGTTGCTATGAACATTGGGGTTCATGAATCTTTTTGAATTAGTGTTTTGCTTTGTTTTATTTTCGAATATATATCCAGAAGTGTAATTACTGGGACATATGGTAATTCTGTTTTTAGTGTTTTGAGAAGCCTCCATACAATTTTCCATAATATCTGCAATACATAGTATTTCCACCAACAGTGTACAAGGGTTCCTCTGTCCCCACATCCTCTCCAAAATTTGTTACTTATGTTCTTGATGACAGCCATTCTAACAAGTATGAGGTGATATCTTATTGTGGTTTTGATTTGCATTTATCTGATTATTAGCAGTGTTGCACATGTGTCTGTTGGCCATCATATCTACTAATTCAGCTCCAAATATAATTAGTGTCTCTTTCTCTTCCAAATATCTCTTTAAAATAATTTGTTTTCCAATTTGCCATTGTTTACACACTTTTGTGGCAGCAAAAAAAGAGGCACTTAGGCTGGGTGCCTGGCTCAAAAGTTATTATTCTGAGAGTGACTATATGAATCTTTCCGACTTCGCAGCAGCAGTGTTAGAAATACTAACAGCTATCAGGGAGGCTATGTGATGTCACAGTTAAGAGGGTTTCAATTCTGGATCACACTATTAACTGTGTGAGCTCATGCAAACTCTTTTTTTGAATATGTTTTATTAATTCATAAAACATACATTAAGGACACAAATCATGGTATACAGTTTAATGAATAATCTCAAAGTTAAGTACAGCCAGCCATGTGAAAAAAAAAAGAAAAAATATATAACTTTCTCTTCCAAATATCTCTTTAAAATAGTTTCTTTTGCAATTTGCCATTGTTTTTTACACACTAGATAATCAATCCAATATAGTAATGTTAGGGTGGAAGAAATTTCCCCTCTCTACCCTTCTTGAGTTCTTTCAGCTGGACGAATAATAGACACAAGACAGATTTAGAGGACAGAAAGAAACAAGTTTAATGCTTACACATACATGCTGCATAGAAATGGGACCTAAGAAGCAGCCAAAGCAGACAGCTTTTATATTTCTTTTTAGAAAAAGAAACAATAAAATTGTAAGGAATTGACAGGACATAAAACTTAGGCTTTGGGTGACTGAAGAATCTAAACAGAGTTTGGGCCTGGGGTAGTAAATTAAAGTAACAAGTTTTGTGTATACAGGCTTCTGGGCCCCAAATTCTCTATCTCTAGTGATAAGGGTGTTCTTCCACACCTTCAGACACAAAACTGCACCTTTCACTTGAGAGATTTATTTCCTGTTTTCAAAATAACAGAGGACGGTCAAAGTGTCCCTCTTTCACTGGCATTTTATTAATTCAAAATAAACAGTATGCCATTGAGACATATTTAGGAGTGGCCTGCCCTGGGCCCCAATAGTAACATGCCTCATCTACCAGTCCTCTGTACATTTACCCCGACTTCACTCTAGTTCCCTTCTTCACTTCACCTAATGTCATATTTTAAAAACAAATATTTTTATCTAACTCCTCTGCTTAAAAGTCTTCAATCATGTCCTTTGGGGTAAAGTTCAAAATATTTGACAAGGTTTACATATCCCTCTACAACACAGCCTCACTCTACATTTCAAGACTTCACATTCACTGTTTATGCTCCAGTTGTAGTGGTCTTTTTTCTAGTCCCTTTAAAATACCATATTTTATGGTTTTAACTATATTGCTTCTTCTTTCCTTTATGAAATCTTTTTTCTAATACTTATATGTCCTTCTAATCTTAGGTTAAATACTTTTCCACAAAAGATTTTCCATCTATAAACTAGACTTTGTTTCCATTGCATGTGCTTCTGTCTCACTCTATACTTTTTTTTTTTGTAGCAGTCATCACAGATTATCAGATTTTTTTATTTCTATAACCAGAATCTCTATGAGAGTAGAGCCAGAGTCAGGCTAAGACATTTGGTAATCACAGCACCTAGAACAGAAGCTGGTTAAGTATGAAATATACTCAATGAACAACAAATTAAATTAGTAACTTTTAATACAAACGCCTTTTTTATAACATATGCAATTTATCCACTACACATCCTTCAAAATAACTGCAAAGTACAAGCAAACTAATCCCTAATATGACTTTGGAATGTTATAGTAAAGAAAGTCTTTCAGATTAGAGCATATAAAGCACACATTTTGCCAAAGCAAGGATTGTCTTAAAAGAGTAATATATATGCAATATAATATATTGGACTTAAGGAAATGTCACATCAATCACATAGACTAATTCTCCTAGTCATTCATATCATAATTCAGTTTACATAATATATCATATCCAAAAGGTGAAGGGCAGAAATCCTGAGGATGTTGCCACATTTATAACAGTATTTATAAATATTCATAATCCTATAGAATCTCTTCAGGATGCACTTTGACAAAATTTCCAGGAGAATTGTGACTTTCTCAAGACTTCAAAGATCACATGACTGATGGTTTTAGAAACTTGTTATAAACATCATATAGTATGATTTTGGGGGGAAAAGATGTTGAAAGTCTTAGTAGCATGAATGTTCACACCAACACTAATTAGTCACTAAGGTTCCCATCAAATCACTTTACCATAGGAAGTTCTCACCAATTAACTAAAGACATGATCTGAGAGACTAGAACTTAAAAGAGAATTATTCAAACTGTCCATTAAAACAAAGCTTTAAAAATTTAAAAGACTATTCACACATTTTGTCTTGAAAACAGTTATACATATCTGGTTGATTATGTCACTTGTGTTTATATCAAACCTACTAATGAAATGAGACTGTAGATGTACTATGAAAAAAGCCCTTAGCCAATACTTTCAACCTCTTGTATTTAATCAGGTCTTTTTTTTTTTTCTGGATAAAGAAGAGGAGATAGAGGAATGCCTTTTAAAAATGCTAACAAGATTGATTGAATAATTATTACCTATCAGAAATTATAAATAAATTTCAATGTATAAAATGGAATGTGAGGACATGCTTATATGCTCCTAGTAATAGTAACCTTTGGTTTAATCTTTTTGGAAAGTACTTCACAGTACTCATTATAAGAGTATTATAATGTTTGTAGCTCATTACTTTGTCATTTCACATATAGTAAAACATTTTAATAAAAGAATCAAATGCATAGAAAATGCTTATAGAGCATTATTATAATAATTAACAATTGGAAATATCCAAATATCCAATGATAGGATTATATCAATTATTAGTAAATTAATATCTAAATATTTAAGTAATTAGAATACTTAAAAGAAAGTTTTAATAATATGGACTTGCTTAGGAAAGAGAAAGATAAAAACAGACTTTGAAATACTATAAAAAATTTATAAATTCTGTATCTATACAGTGTGATATCAATGAGTTTAATATATACATAGAAAAATGGAGTAAAAAACTTAAGTTCATGAGATTTTTAGACTTTTAGTATTTCATTTATATAATCAGAAAATCTCATTTTCATAAGTTTTTTTTTTTTAGCATACCTTATGTTTTTGAGTAGTTTGAAGCTCAAAGCAAATTTGAGTGAAAGGTACAGGGAGTCCTCATACACCCACTGACTCCATATGCACACAGCCTCCCACACTGTCAACATCCAGTGAACCCACATCCACACATCATTATCACCCAAAGTCCATAGTTTACATTAAGATTCATTCTTGGTTTTGTCCGTTCTAAGGGTTTCAACAAATGTATAATGACATGTATCCTCCATTGTCATATTGTACAGAATAGTTTCGTTGTCCTAAAATTTCTCTCCACCTATTCACCTCCCTCTCCCTCCTAACCTCTGTTGCTGTAATTTTACCTTTCCCAAACTGTCATATAGTCCAGAAGGTCATATAGTTGAAATCATATTGTACATAATCTTTTCAGATTAGGTTTTTTTTTCACTTAGTATGTGAATTAAATGTTTCTCCATGTTTTTCATGGCTTGATAGCTCATTTCTTTTTAGCATTGAATAATATACCATTGTCTTCATGTCCATGAGTACTCATAGCTGATGTAGACTGTTTTCACTATTGAGAGTCACAATCATAAAATGGAAAACACACTAATTACTCCCACAGAAAACAGCAGAAATTTAAACCGAAACCAAGTTCATCTACAGGGTTATTGTTCACTCTGTAGTTAAAGCTCTTTCTTAAAAAAGAACTTTGTGGAGTTCCCATCATGGCTCAGTGGTTAACGAATCCAACTAGGAACCATGAGCTTGTGGGTTCGATCCCTGGCCTTGCTCAGTGGGTTAAGGATTCGGCATTGCCTTGAGCTGTGATGTAGGTCGCAGACGTGTCTCGGATCCCGCGTTGCTGTGGCTCTGGCATAGGCTGGCGGCTACAGCTCCGATTAGACTCCTAGCCTGGGAACCTCCATATGCCACAGAAGCAGCCCTAGAAAAGGCAAAAAAAAAAAGAACTTTTGTAGGGAACACCCACATTTTATATAAAATGCGTTCTACAGAGATGTGCAAAAGTCAAAATTTTTAAAAAGTGTCATCTATTATTACCAGAATGCTAAATGTGTATTAAAACTTCTAATTATTTGTCATGAAAGCATCTTTTGTTTGTGGACCCTAAAATACTAAAGCATTTTCATACGTGGGTGGGCGCTTTGAGGGGAGGGCCATAGAATCTTGTCAGCTGTGCCCAGAGGACCTGAGGGATTTAACCCCAATATTTCCTCTTCTAGGAGCTCCTCCTGCACCAACCCCAAGTTAGTGGTTGGATTTCATAAAAATAATTGAACTTGTACATTCAGCTACACTTGTTTTCTCAAAAATGAAGGTCGTTGTTGTTTTGTTTCATTTTGCTCTGTTTTTCCCTAGTGATCACAGAACACAGTATCAGAAGGCAGAGCATTACTTTTAAACATGATTTCAGTTCCCACCACTACCAGGAAATTGTCAGTTTCCTCACCTGAGAGACAAACTCAAGGCCTCCAGTGCCTAACCACTTAAGTTCTCTGTGGGATGTCTCAGAATCCTGGAGTAGGAGAGGAGGAGAAGGAGGAGGTTAAAGACAGGTATTCTGGGTCACAAAGTTTCAGAATTAACACTAGCCTTCATCTCTTTGGAGGTTTCAGTTAAGCCTCATTTACACAAGTTCTAATAAGCTGACACTTGAAAAAATCTCAAATGCCCATGTGGATTTGTTCTAACGATCCCTTGCTCATTCTTTCAGTATCAACCTTTAATAATAAAATAATAAATGAAATATAAGTATTATGGTAACCCCACTCAGCCCTTTGACCTGAAGCAGTCTTCTGCTTAGATATATGTGGCAGTAGTCAAACTGGTAAAGCTCAATCGTTTTATCCGATCTGAATCTAGGATTGGCGCTCTGAGAGTAAATGGTTTGAGATACCACCCTGGGAATTTCCAAAGTAAATAACTTCAATCATGTCTTAATAAAGTCGTTCATCTTAATTAGCTAGAAGCTTCCTGGAGAAAAATGTATATACATAAGTATGAATAACAGTAGATTTGAGTAATGGGGAATTTTTAACTACACAGTTGTAGAACTATAAAGAAAACTGAGCTCTGCACATTTACTATAGGAATGTCTACCCAGCCCTCACACCAAATAATTGAATTCAACTTCCATGCCACATAGGTTTCAGTATTTCCACCAGTAGAGAGTGTTGCCACCACACAATAGCTCAGAATAATCTTTAGAGTGACATGTAAGGAAGAGAGAGTTCAGTAGTGCAAACTGCAATTTAGAAGTGTGTGTATTTTAATGTTTGTTATGTAGGAACTTAAAAGTCAATTATTGCAAATTCAGACTTGTCTGATCATATCTGAAGGTTAAGGGAGGCAGTCCTCCAGGGGTTAAATTTGCAAGATGATTTAAGGGGACAATGTGAAAGAAAATTATCAAGGTATTTGGGCTATTCCTTGCATCTTGACTCTCAGGGGACTGAAATCCATGAGCCATCTCTTTAAAGTCTCAGTTTGTGCAACCATTAGAGAAAAACTCTTCTAAAGAAAGATAAAAGAAGTGCTTAAGAAATTTAAGATTATCACAGAAATAATGGTTAGACTGGGAGGATAGAGAGTATTGTGACTCAGATTATCCTCTGGCCCTGTCTATTCTGTGCCAGCACCTGGAAAGTATGGACTGCACTAGAGAGTAGTGAAGATCCTACTTCGCAAAGCACTCTAAGTATCTTCAAGGTCAAGGCATACAGGTTTGTGGCCTAGAAGAGCAGCACAGCACATGTGGGTTGGAGGCAATTCCTCAGCACTAATGGGAAACTACATAGCAAGGTACAAACCAAACCATACACATGTGACAACCAGGAAGACTGTCCTTACCAGGGTTTTCCCTGCCCCCCTCTCCAGTTAGTCACTACTTCATAGATGAAGATAGCAGGGACTAAGAAGATTTTATGCTTTGTTAGGAATTATTCACCAAACTTAAGAAGGAAGGCACCATATTTACAAGTACAGTTTTATTATAAAGGATACAAATCAGACCCAGCCAGAGGAGAGATGTATAAGGCAAGATCTAGGAGGGTATTAAACAGGAAATTTCTCAGTACTCAGGGAGTATAACCCTCCTGGTACATCAGTTTACCAACCAGGGAAGCTCACTTGTGCTCAGATATCCAGAGCTTTTCCTGGGGTTCCATTATGGGAAATTTTAGGAAACAAGAATGAAAGGCCAGCTAAATTCTTTATTATATGACATTAATTCATTTAATTCTCTTAACAACACTTTGAGATATGAACAGCTATTTTCACAATCTTACATGGTGGAAGATAGTTAAATAACTAGCCCCAAATCCACACAGTTATTGAATAGATAGAAAATCTGACTGAAAAAAAAATTCATGGGTTCCTGCTGGGTGCACTGGGTTAACAATCCAACTGCAATGTCTCAAGTGGGTTAAAAGACTTGGAGTTGCTGCAGCTGTGGCAACAAATTCAGCTATGGCCCAAATTCAGCCCCTGGCCTGGGAACTTCATTTTGCTATGGGTGGGCCCATAAAAAAATAAATAAGGGGTTCCTATCATGGCGCAGTGGTTAACAAATCTGACTAGGAACTATGAGGTTGTAGGTTCAATCCCTGGCCTTGCTCAGTGGGTTAAGGATTCGGCATTGCCTTGAGCTGTGGTGTAGGTCACAGACGCAGCTCAGATCCTGCGTTGCTGTGGCTCTGGCATAGGCTGGCATCTACAGCTTCGATTAGACCCCTAGCCTGGGAAGCTCCATGTGCCATGGGAGTAGCCCAAGAAATGGCAAAAAAAGACAAATAAATAAATAAATAAATTAAATAAAATAAAATTCCTATACCCTAATTCTATGTTTGAAACTGTATTTCCATATAAATGTTTATCATGCTTTGAAGGAAATGAATTAATTGTTCAGTTTTTTTTTCTTTTTTCCCACTGTACAGCAAGGGGATCAAGTTATCCTTACATGTATACATTACAATTACATTTTTTTTCCCCACCCTTTGTTCTGTTGCAACATGAGTAGACAAAGCTCTCAATGCTATTCAGCAGGATCTCCTTGTAAATCTATTCTAAGTTGTGTCTGATAAGCCCAAGCTCCTGATGCCTCCAATTCCCTCCTCCTCCCATCAGGCAGCCACAAGTCTTTTCTCCAAGTCCATGATTTTCTTTTCTGAGGAGATGTTCATTTGTGCTGGATATTAGATTCCAGTTATAAGTGATATCACATGGTATTTGTCTTTGTCTTTCTGACTCATTTCACTCAGTATGAGATTCTCTAGTTCCATCCATGTTGCTGCAAATGGCATTATGGTCATTCTTTTTTATGGCTGAGTAGTATTCCATTGTGTATATACACCAGCTCTTCCAAATCCAATCATCTGTCGATGGACATTTGGGTTGTTTCCATGTCTTGGCTATTGTGAATAGTGCTGCAATGAACATGCGGGTGCACGTGCCTCTTTTAAGTAGAGTTTTGTCCGGATAGATGCCCAAGAGTGGGATTGCGGGGTCATATGGTAGTTCTATGTATAGATTTCTAAGGTACCTCCATACTGTTCTCCATAGTGGCTGTACCAGTTTACATTCCCACCAACAGTGGAGGAGGGTTCCCTTTTCTCCACAGCCCCTCCAGCACTTGTTATTTGTGGATTTATTAATGATGGCCCTTCTGACTGGTGTGAGGTGGTATCTCATGGTAGTTTTGATTTGCATTTCTCTTATAATCAGCGATGTTGAGCATTTTTTCATGTGTTTGCTGGCCATCTGTATATCTTTGGAGAAATGTAAACAAAAAAGACAACTTTCAGAATGGGAGAAAATAGTTTCAAATGATGCAACCGACAAGGGCTTAATCTCTAGAATATATAAACAATTTATACAACCCAACAGCAAAAAAGCCAATCAATCAATGGAAAAATGGGCAAAAGACCTGAATAGACATTTCTCCAAAGAATATAATTGTTCAATTTTTAAAGTAATTTTATCATAGTATATTATGTCTCTGTTTTTTTAGACTGAAGTCACATTTTTCAGTTGGTGACAGCAGAAGGTAAACCATTTTTTCCCATTATAGAACACCCATCCCTTGTATCTAACAAGAAAGTACAAAAGTTTGCAGGAAAAAAAAGCCCACTAAACTAGGAAAACATGGGTTGTCAGTGGAAGTGTTGATCAGTATTTACTGAGACTATACTTTGAGCTTAGTGTTTTAAAAAATTTAACAAAAATAAAAGGGGATCCCTTCATGAGGCTTAGGATCTGATTGAGAATATCAGGCTAATAACACAGGATACAATTAGCAAACAATTAAGTGTGTAACTGTTTTGTACTGACTAAATAATAGTGGGAGCATAGGGAAAGAAGATAAACTTACACAATTTGTCTGCTAATGGCAATCTTACAAGTAACTTGGAATAGCTGAGATTGTGAAAAGCAGTTAGCATACAACTGCAGAGCCTATCAGGAGTTATAAGGAGGCAGAAAATGGTTGGCTAGAGATTGGTAGAGCACCATACTTCAAATAAAAGGTGGCTTTATTAGAGGCAAGGATAAGGAGTGTTATTTTTTTTTTTTATTAGGAGCGCTATTTTCGATTTTCTCCTTTGTTTATACTTCCATCTGCTCTGACCCCTTGCATCTCTGAAAGTCTTTTATTTTTCCCTGTATATCCTGATCTTCTAAATTCTCTCTAATAAGACAGTTTTGCCTGCTCCCACAAGACTATTTATCCTGGCTGGAAAAAGTGTTGCATGTGTAGGTAGTAACCAACCTGGCGAGTGTTGGCATCTATAATGCCAGTTTCTCTCCATAATACCAACAGTAGGGAGTCACCCTCTGAACCTCTACCTTCTACCATTGCTTACATCGGGAAGGATGCTGTTTTCAGGGAGAAGTGAAAACTGAGGAGAAAGTGGTTTCTAAATTATTTTTTAATCAGTATCTGTCTTGATCTTCATCAGCTATCTAGTGGAACTATTTAAATTGAACATGAAGTTCAATTGAAGTCCTCCAAGTTTTAAAATTAAAATAGCAAAACAATAATTTAAGCAGTGAACACCTATGCTTATAATGTATGTATTTATATCACATAGCTGAACAATAACACAAAGTATCTCATAGCCATGCCTAACAAAAATCTTGTCTGTTATATTAGTATAATTATGGCCATTCTAATAATTTTTTACATGAAAAAATTTCACAGAGAATATGAAGATGAATTTTATGCTAATCCATATAATATTTTTTTAATTCTGAACTGATGGTTTTAAGTTGGTTTTTCTCATGTTTTTTAATACTTTATAAAAAGTACATTTATAATTCTAAATGCTATGATAATATTTCTCTGTAATTTTCCCATATATTTTCTTTTTTAAAGAGATTTGCCCCAATTTACCAACCGATGCTTCAGTTGTTTCCTCTGTTTTCCATACTGTTGAATGAATTCCTATTTACTGCTTGCATTCCCAACTAATGCTTTACATTTTGCTTTTTGGCATAACCACAGGAAATGTATTCTTTAGTGCATTCATAGGACTAAGATTATTAAGGGAAAAGAGCATAGTAGCTTACATTCTTTTGCAATATATGTTCCAGTAGCTAGTCATTTTATATTATTGCCAGATTTAATGTATGTGAAACACAGTTACAATGGAAATGGAAGACTAATAAAAAGAGATTTTCTTTGAATGAAAGAAACAGAAACTTTTCAATAAAATAAGAGCACTTGACAACATTATCAGACTTATCTAACATGTCCAAAAATTGTTTAAAATGTAAGTGAATTGTTCTACTTAATATCAAAAATGTTTCTCAAAAACTACTTTCAAAGAAAAAAATGTTGGGATGCAATTTATTTAAATGGCACAGAAAGACTGTATTTATAAATTGTTATTTCCATCTGGACAATTGTTTGAGCAATTTTTACTAGCACTTAACAATGTGTTGCTACCTTAATGGCACAAAGCAATGGTTTGTAATTTTGTGAAGTTTGCATTGATAAATTCATCATTTATCAATGGTTAGCAACTAATTTTCAGAAGTTCCTAATGCAAAGCATATCCCATTAAGTTTAAAAATTCATTAACATTTCTATGTGCCAGATGGCACAGTGTAAGAAATGTTTGAAGTACACAGCAATTAAAACACTTAACCATATAATAGCCTGGCTGGCAATTTGTTTTACATATATATATAGCATGCTAGAGCACCACAAAATGTTGGCTATGTAATATCCATCTGTGAATATACTGAATTTCTAAGAACCTAAGTAAATAGATCAGGCTTGAGACAAATTCCCATTCTGATTTTTAAAGACTACAGAACACTTTCATTTAATTCTTCAATGTTTTAAGGCACACTTGAATTTCAGACCAATTGGAAAAGCTCAGAAAAATGAGGAGTTAAAAATTTATCTTCAGAGACCAACTGGGGGATTTGCCTTGGAAAAGACAGTTGTTGGGGAAAAAAAATGATCTTGTTAATCTCTTGTTAAGAGTAAGTGCACTTTTGAATTTGAAGAAACAAAAATACTAAATTCCAAATATTGTATTTTATAGGCTAGATTTTAAATCTGAATAGAAATTCATACTGATTATATTCACCAAAATAAGTATTCTATCTGTTTATACATGGCAATGTACAGATTACCTCAATTGTCTAGTTAAGAAATATTGCTTATCTAAGATTTATTTGAATGATTTGAGAATGCATTTTGTACTTCATGCATTGTTTAGCCCCTTTTCCTCAGGAACTAAAATACAATTGGCCTTTTAACTCTGTATTACTAGGTGAAAATGTCCCCCAAATTCAGATTATGTTCAATTGCCTTAAGTCCTCTGTTTTGCTTCAAAAAGTGTTAAATAGATTACTAAGAAGCTTCTATGTTTTAGATGGAGCCAATCCAATTTTGAAAATGAGAGTTTCTTTAACAGGAAAAGAATTAAGAAAATGCTAAAACAAGTTAACTATATACTTATATTTAAGGTTTATTAGACCCTGTGCACCATGCTTAAATTTTATTTCTATAACATACCTATGCAGTAGATTTTGTTATACCACTTTTACAGAGGAAGAAATAGAAGCTTAGGGAAGGTATATAATTTCATCAAGGCCACAGAGCTAGCAACTTGAAAAATGAAAATTTAGAGCTTGTTCTGTCTAATTCTTAAGAGGTGCTTTTTTATAAAAAATCGTCTCTAGAGTTACATTATCTGATCTGGAAGCCCAGAGGACAACTATGAGCAGCACCTCTTTGGGCAAGATATGGTCAGAAATCTCTAGAACTGTGATTCTGTTTAAACCTATACTTTATAAGGATGTGGAAAATATGAACTTATATTAAAAGAAAATTCTAATAAGCTTTTTAAAGAAGACTAGACATTAAAGATATCATAGTCTGGTTGGAAAATAGAACATTCACATAAAAGCGACTTTGAATATGTCAAATCACAAGCATATGCCCATGTATGTATATAAACATACACATATATGTCAAAGAAAGCTAAATACTAATTTCAAATGGTTTTAGTGAAAAATTAATTGAAAAATTGGTGAAAATATTTGGCTTAATAGCTTGAGAAGTAGGTATCAAATGAACCTTTGCACAGAAAAGAAAATCATGGACTTGGGAAACAGGGGGTGGGGAAGGAATGGGATGGACTGGGAATCTGGGGTTAATAGATACAAACTATTGCCTTTGGAATGGATAAGCAATAAGATCCTGCTGTATAGCACTGAGAACTCTATCTAGTCACCTATGATGGAGCATGATAATGTGAGAAAAAGAATGTATATACATATGCGTGACTGGTCACCTTGCTGTACAGCAGAAAATTGACAGAACACTATAAACCAGCTATGATGGAAAAAAATAAATAAATAAAGATTTAGTGAATTAGAAAAATTAAATTTCTGGATTTATTTTTCTACATCATAATTGTCTTAAAACATAAACCATTTATGAATTTTTTAAAAATCTAATATAGGAAGGAGCAGTGCAGTTTAGATCTTGCTTCAGTATCTAATTATTATTTTAATATATGCTAGTACTAATATATAGCAATATAGTTATTATTAAACTAAGAAAACTAGAAGTCTGATGCAATATGTGAACACATGTTTCATTCAGTAGCTTAACTAAACTATATTTGGAAAAATTCCCAATAGCATACTATAAGGCCTATTCTTTCAAATAGCCTAAATTCACCATTTAGTCCTATCCCATTATAACTGACACAAAAGTAACCCCGGTTTATATTATTATAAAAAATTTAGAAAAATAAATAATAAAAAATTACTTTGTAATCCAGACTATCTAAATATTGATCACATCTTACAAGAACCATTTTGGAAAGATGTAAGTCTATATGAGACTGTGATAAAAATCTCAATTATAGATCCTATCATCAAATTATAGATGGATGATTTGATCACTCCATTGATTATTGTTATGATCTCATGATTTATTTCAAGACAAAAGAAATGAAAATCGCTTATAAACAAACTCAGATGGTTTTGATTCAATAGAAATCTTCTATCTAATAAAACATATCTAATTCATAAACTTGATGAAAATTTTCCATGTAATTATTTCAGAAAATATTGCCCAGCTAAATGTTATCCTTTCCCAGGATCCCTGGGAATAACTAAAAGCACATAATTTTTTTTTAAACAACAAAACAAAATATTACAACCAATCAATCCAATAGACAAATGGGAAGATTATACTTCAAAGAGGAATATAATTATAGTTATAAAATATCTCATAAAAATAAATACAAAACTACTCTGTTCTCCTTTGTTGCTCCTTTAAAAGGTATTATATTTATTTGAAACTACAACAGATTCAAATAGCAACTTTAGTATGTTATACTGAATTTTCATAATAGTAACAATAAAAACAGCTCATGGATATCTTTGGAAATCACACTTTTAAAATAATAACTAACTTTACTGAGCCAAAACCTTCACAAGCTTCTTATGTTACATTTAACAATTTTAAATGAAAGAAATTTTAAGGTATTTTAAAATCTTATAAATTCTAAAAAATAAAGGTGAATAAACAGATTTACTTTTATTAAATTACAGTGTTTAAATACCTCGGAAATCTTAAATAATTAATCAGCTATTCATATAATAACTAATCAAGTAAAAAGATGTAAAAACAGTTTTGATCTAAAATACATATAAAACTTTTAAGAGCCCTTGGGAGTTATATTTATCCCTGTGATATTAAAAAAAATAATGTTAAAGGCAGACCATATTTTCCAAACTGTCCTTAACAGTATTTTCACTCCATATGCTTCTCTGGAAACTTACCCTCCCTACCAAGAGGAAGAGTCTTTTTCCTTTCTCTCCCAGATGGGTGCCCTGTGGTTACAATGTTTTTGTAAAGACTGAGCCTAGAACCTCAGACTGTTCTCTTCAGCTGGTCCTTCACATTCTAGTTACAGCTGTTTTCTTTCTCTTTCTATCATATCACTTTCCTTTTGCTATAAAAGTTGAAACTAATGACCCAAAAGAAAGTGATGCTGTTAACTGGTTTCCCCCGCAATACTGTACTACTTAGACTCCTCCATGTCAAACAAGTACTGAGTTGCATCAGTCATCTCTCTGGTTTTGTATCATGTAAATGCATGCTCAATTGTGCAACACCCATGGTTGTGGTTATACAATGCGAAGCTTATTTCACAAGCAAATATAGTGCCTTTGTATTTTACTTCAATCCCATAGTCTAAAGTTATTACTAAAATTTTTCAGTTAAATTCTTCTCAATATAAATGGACATAGTTTTATTATTTAATGCAGAGTTTCGATACAAGAAAGGTAGATTAAGACACTTAAACAAATTTTCGTAAATACATACTCCAAGGCCAAAATCTAGACCTACTAAATCATAATACCTGAGAGTGGGTCCTTGGCATTCATCAGTTTAAATAGTATTTTCCAGTGTTATTGTAATGCTCATCCTAGTTAAGAATTATCTTTCTGTGTGTATTTGAGGATTTTGAAAAACCACAAATTCTCTCTCTCATAAATGTCATGGATCTAATGTAGAAGGAATCAGTATATTAGAACATGTCATAGAATATGTATATATTCTGTGTTTTATATATATATGTAACAATCCTGGACTGAGAGAGAAAGTATTCCATGCTCCAGCTGAGCTCTGTGAGTGACTGCTGAATATTCATGATTTCATTTCCAAAAAGGATATAACCCTTCACTATGCGAAAACGGTTTAAGTACTTGATGTTATAGTACCTGATGATGGGAAAAATGGTTTATACTGAAACACATACCATAGAGAGAAATCTTCCTACTAACACAGCAGGAGCAGGTTTCCCCAGTGAAGTCCTCGGATTTTTTTTTTTTTGTCTTTTTGCCTTTTCTAGGGCTGCTCTGACAGCATATGGTGGTTCCCAGGCTAGGGGTCTAATCGAAGCTGTAACCACCGGCCAGAATCAGAGCCACAGCAACGCAGGATCCGAGCCACGTCTGCAACCTACACCACAGCTCACGGGAGCTCCGCTCGGATTTTTTTTTTTTTTTTTTTTTTTTAAATTAAGACCTCACCTGCAGCATATGGAAGTTCCCAAGCTAAGGGTCGAATCAGAGCTGTGGCTGTCCTCTACACCGCAGCCGCAGAAGCACTGGGTCTGAGCCACATCTGTGGCTGCAGCTTGCAGACAGCACCAAATCCTTAACCCACTGACGAGGCCAGGGATCAAACCCTTATCCTCACAGACACTATGTTGTGTTTCAACCTGTTGAGCCACAACAGGAGCTCCAGGGTTTTTTTTGTTTGTTTGTTTTTGTTTTTGTTTTTGTTTTTGTTTTGATAGACATAAAATTGGAGGGGCAGTTTTAGGTTTACAGAAAAATTGACCAAAACATACAGAGTTTCCATATACCCCCTCAAACTCCATCCTTATTTCCCAACCAAACTGTCTTCCAAAGTAGCTCTACCAATTTGAGTTCTTAACAACACTGAATGAAAATTTTTTTCCCCACTTCCTTGCCAGCATTTCATGTTGCCTTTTTTTTCTAAGATTTTTGCCATTCAAATAGGTGTGAAATGATATCTCGTTGTTTTAGAAATAGAGAATTTTTTAAAAGTAAATTGGAAAGCAGTTTGGTGGTTTCTTACAAAACTGAACATACTCTATCACAGTATCCTTGTTCACACTCCTTGGTATTTACTCGAATGAGGTGAAAATATATGTCTACCTAAAAACCTGCACAAGATATTTGAGGTTCCTTGTGTGAATATTGAAGACCCCATTTGTGTTCACCTATGTGAGGTCTTAATTTCATGGCTACATGAAAGTTTCACACTGACTGAAACTCCAATTATTATTTCTGTGTTGTTTCTCAATGGTGAGTTCGTTTTATTTGTTTTCGCTAATAAATTTCCAGGAACATTTTTGGTTTCTTTGAACAAATGCTTATTATTCCTTGCTGAAATTGATTTTGAGTATTCTGACACCTGCTGCTACTGTCTATATGCTTGTTCAGGGTCTTGAGTATTTTTTGTCTTTAAAGAAAAAAAAATCTATAGAGGGGGCAGGTAGAGGAGTAGTAAGTCCATCCTTGAGCTGGCTCCTGAAATGAAAGAGTTTAAAAGGTTAATTCTCAAACCCTTGCCTTTTGACAAACTTTGTCTTGAATTACCATTTCAAACCTTGTAAAAGGACATTTCTGTGTCAACCCAATACATAGTAACAGAGACCTGATTTGCCCTTTCACTGGAAACAAACAAAAAACATCAAACATATAAAGCAGTGGTTTCAAGACATTCCATCAGGCAATGAAGGACACTGCTCTCTGAGAAATGAGACACAAATGAGGTGAGTTCTATGATTGTGCCAGCTTACTGCCCTGAGAGAATTTTTAAGAAGGGGAATAAGGAGGAAAAATACAAATAAAACTCAGCCGATCACCTAAGGCAATGGATCTGAGAATCCGAAAAGGAAACCATCTACAGCAGAATGTACGAAAATAAAGTGCTGCACAGAAAGAGAACTCTAGAGATCTTTAAAGACTTTACCATAAATATTCAACTGAGGGCAGATTAGTGCACAAGTATGAGGTAGCTACTCAGGACCAAGAAAAGAATGCAAAAGGATTAAAGGTAACAGAGGCTGGCACTGAAACAGGGCTGGGAAGAGTGCCTGTTCCCACCAGATGGATGGAAAATCTTGTGATTCACAATGCCTTGGGCAGAGTAACAGAGACGGCTTTTACCTCAGTAGTATAAATAATTATTATTGGATCATGCATTCTCAAAGAGGGGCAGTATCACTTCTGAGGGTTTAAAAATTGGTTCTAAGAAAATCTTAGATATCACAGTGTTTTATATATCTCTAAAGGGCCATAGTATATAAATGGAAATACTGTATATTTGTGGCATTAAAATTTCATGAGGAGAGGGCGATTTGAAAAAAAAAATATATCTAAAAAAGACTTCATAGAGAATAATGAAAAATATTTAAGAAACATTGCTTTTGGGCTAATCTTTGCTCTGGCCTCATCTAAAAAATATTAAAAGAAAGAGTAGAAAGATTTAAACTGTTTTGAGTAATTGAACAGCATTCTACAATAAGGCTTAGGAATATTCGTAAGCATACAAAAATCTCCAATTCCTAACAACAACAACAAAAAATGATTACCAGGAATGCAAAGTAGTAGGAGTATTTACAACTTCCACTCTTTGAGAGAGATTGTTAAGAAAAAGAAGACAAACCATTGACTGGGAAAAGATTTGTAATCACATATCAGATAGAGAATTTATATTCAAAATACTTAAAAACTCTGAAACAATGATTTTAAGAAAATTTATCCCAGTGAAAAGTGGGGAAATTATTTTAACGCTTAACTAGATAGGTAGACAGATTTAAGGATGGCATATAAGCTAAACACATAGAAAGATGTAAAAATCATCACTAATTTTTAGGGAATTTCAAATTAAAATGATATAGACTAATATATATGTTTTATAATGGCTAAAAAGTAAGACTAATCAAGTTTTGAAGAAGAGATGTAGGATCAGGAATTATCATACAATGCTGGTAGGAATGCAATATGATAGAACCAATTTGGAAATGAATTTGAGAGTTTACAAGCATTAAATTCATACCTACCATATGATCTAGCCTTTCTATTCTTAAGACATTTACCCCAAAAAACTGAAAGCATATGTTTAAAAAAGACTTGTACATAAAGTTGCCAGGTATGTCATATATATGTATGTCTTATAGGTATTGAATGATTTTGGTTTCCATCCTATATTGACATTAAAAAGATACTCTGAGTAGCCTGCATTTGGAGATTTTTTTGATAAATTCCATAAATTCAGTAGTTAAAGCAATTTTTTTTTTCACCATGGTACCTGATTTTTTAATCATTTAAGTGGGAAAACTACTTCAATTTATTTTTATTTTTTAAGTTCATAAGCTTTTCAGTAATTCAACTTGGTTTATAATCAGTTATGAGGAATTATGAATGTGCATGTGTTCATGAGATATTCAAACTCATTTTTTTAACTCTTGCCATACTTGATATTATCTATTTTTCTATTTATATATCTTTGAATGCCAAAGTGGCAAAACACAAATATAAATTTCATGATGAATATTCTGAACAGTGTACAGTGTACCTTTATAAAGAGAGAGAAATGTCTTTTGGAGCTCTTTGTGCATTTGCTAGGGTATACTCAGTTTCAGAAATCATGGAAAGTTAGATATAAACAAGTACATACTAACAGCTAAGCATAAGAGATGTATGATTTTTTTCAGCGGGTACCAAACAAAGTGATTTAAGACCCAATTTTGGTTAAGAGAAATTCAGATGAAGAAGATAAAATAATCACAGCAAAAAAATGTAATGGCTTCTTAAATTGTACATTAATAATCTTTTAGCACCAATGATTGTTGAATATACTTCTACCAGAGGCATTTTATGACTCCAGAAAGGCAAGCAAATATTCAAGTTCCTTGACCAAAAAAATAAATAAATAAACAACAATGAACAATTATTATTCCTTGCTTTTATGGCGTAATCATGGGTGCAAGTAATCGCAATGCAGAAAAAAATTCTGATATTGCATTATTTTTGTCATGAAAAAGACTTGCTCGTAAGTTTATTGCAAAAAAAAGTTTCTTCCAATTAAAACTTCAGAAGCATTAGCAATTTTTTGCAAAGACCCTCTTAAGTTTAAAGGTAATGAGAAAAATCGTGCTATTTATGATAGAGATAATAAAAACCCAAATTTGGGGGGGATTTTTCACAAACATACAAATAATGTTTATTCAAAGATGAAACAAGACATGAATGGTTCTCTTGAAGGTGTTCTACTCATATTCTACTTAGTGCTTCCCAAACAGAATTCAATTGACATTGTCTTTTCTATTAACATTGAAGTAATTGTCATGAAATATTTCTCTTCATTTATACTGTTTGAACTGAGCAGTTATATTTGTGATTATATTGATATTCTGTATTCTTGAATTCTCTTGCATTCAAAACTCTTCTGGCTCTCTTTATCAAATGCAGTTGAGAGAATCTTCAATGTATTTAAAGTACTGATGTCATGCTCTAATTTCTAAAGTCCCCACATCCTTGTTGACTTTTTAAATAATCCATTGAGCAAAGCCTATTATTTTCTTGAACATAGTTTTCAACATCTCTTTAGCAATAGGATTATGCAAATTGAAAGAAAAGCAAACTGTTTCCAAAGTGCTCCATTGCTTAAAAGAAATTGTTGAATGTGTTAAAGAAAGAATGGACCAAAAAATTCTCCTTTTAAGTGTCAAAGCTGTCTTTAAATGGAACAGCATTACTACTAAAGAGGAAAAGGAATTCCAACTTTAAATAAATAATGCTTATGTTGTTTGCCATGACTGTTTTGTCAGGGATAGGGACCTAGGTAAGGAGGGGGCTAGGCTGAGGCAGGGACTTTTGGAATAGTATGTCCTATTCCATTATGCATATATTTTTTTAAGGTCTCTTTTTTAACTGAAAAGCCAAGGGCTCATATGGTATTTGTCTTTCTCTTTCTGACTTAATACCATATGATATCACATATCTGGAATCTAATATATGGCACAAATGAACCTTCCCACAGAAAAGAAAATCATGGACTTGGAGAATAGACTTGTGGCTGCCGAGGGGGAGGGGGAAGTGGGATGGATCGAGTGCTTGGGGTTAATAGATGCAGACTATTGCCTTTGGAATGGATTAGCAATGAGATCCTGCTGTGTAGCACTGGGAACTATGTCTGGTCACTTATGATGGAGCATGATAATGTGAGAAAAAAAGAATGTATATATGTATGTGTAACTGGGTCACCATGCTGTACAGTAGAAAATTGACAGAACACTGTAAACCAGTTATAATGGAAAAAAATTAAAATCATTTATTAAAAAAAAAAAAAAGAAAAGCTAAGGGCTTAATTCTTAGCCCCATTCTATGGGGCGATGGGTGATTTCAGTTACTTGCACCCGGCTGGCAAGAGGGACTTGGGCACTTGCTCCAACTCTAAGGTTCCTTCTGGCCTGTTGGAAGGGGCAAGAAGGGCTGCTGTGCAAGTGGGTGCCCTGAATGGGTTCCTAGAGGATGGAGCTTGAATGCTGGCCATCCTTTGGTCCACCAGCACTGGCCCTTGACCCAGACAACCAGGTTTTATTTTGCACTCTCCTGTGGCAAATGCTATACTATTGGTCCTTAATTTTTTATTTTCAGAGTCTAAGTTATGGCTATTCAGAGTAGTTATTTTGAGGAACTTTTGAATATAAATAATATTATTATTTGAGAGATGCTTTAGAGAAAAAAAGGTAAAGAAAACCAGACTAGACACTTGTCTGTATTTAATGAGTATAGGGAGGTTTCCAAATGCAATTTGAGCTCAAACTTTGTCTCACTGAACGATTCCTTATCTTAAAACTGCTTCATTTGTCAATTCTCCCATATCACATTCCTTTCCTTGTTTTATCATTTTTTTAATTTCATTTTTTTATTTTTCTAAAGTTTTATTAAAGTATAGTTGATTTAAAATGTTGTGATAATTTCTGCTATACAACAGAATGATTCAATCATACATATACACACATCCATTCTTTTTCAGATTCTTTTCCCATATAGATAATCAGAGAGTATTGCGTAGAGTTCCCTGTGTTATAGAGCAGGTCCCTATAATTCAGTTTTTTGGTGACGTCTTTATGTAACAACTAGTAGATAAAAATCCTGAAAATTTCACAATGGTTCTCAATAACTGATAAAAATTGGCTTGGCCAGACGAATAAAGAAAATAAAATGTCCAGGCCTTGAGGCTAATGTGGTGGTTCAGGTGCTCTTTTGCTGTGGCAATTTATTCTGAGGTGGCTTCTTTTCTCTCTCTTTTTTTTAAAAATTTATTATAGTTGATTTACAATGTTCTGTCAATTTCTGCTGTACAGCAAAATGACCCAGTTTTTATATATATATATATATATATATATATATATATATATATATAAAATACACACACATATATATATACACACACACAAATATATATACACACATATGGTATAGATATACACATTCTTTTTTCTCATAATAATTTCCACTATGTTCCATCCCAAGTGATTGGATATAGTGCCCTGTGCTGTAGAGCAGGACCTCATTGCTTATCTGCTCCATATGCATTAGTTTGCATGCACTAACCCCAGACTCCCAGTCCATCCCACTACCTCCCCCTTGGCAATCACGAGTCTGTTCTCTATGTCTGAATTTGTTTCTTTTCTGTAGATAGGATCCTTGTTTTATCTTCACTTTCATTTTTTTCTCCTCTTTCTCCTTCTGAGCCAATTACTACCTCATACCTCCTAAAAATGCAACTTTCACATAGAGAAAATAAAAGTTGTTCTATAACTCTAGGTCAAACTTCTTCAGGAGTTCAAACTTCTTCTAGGCTCAAACTCTCTAAGCCCTATTGATCACTCCCAATTAGAATAACTTTTAGTGGGCCAAGGTGATACAACATTTAGTTGAGAAAAATTAATTGTCACAGCTCTGGGTATATTTATGGTCTTGATGGTGGTGAAGATTTCAGAGCTGTAAAATTATACCCAAACTCATCAAGTTGTATATATTAAATATGTACAGCTTTTTATATACCTCAGTAAAGCAGTTCCTGATTCTTTAAGGAACAATTTAAAAATTAAAGTTAAAAAAAATTAAAGCATTTATATTTAATTAAAAATAGAAATTTATATATTATTATATATAATATACATGTAGAAGACTTGATATGTGTTTGTATTATTTATAATAAATTTAATAAACACATTTAGTAAACAGATTCGAGAACAAATGAGGTATACTGAAAAAAGAATATACAACTAAATTCAAAAGTTTTGAGTTCTATCTGACACTCTGATCATGTTATCATGATCAAAAAATTTTCATGTCATAGAATTAATATTTCTCTTCTTACGGAGTTCCCTTCATGGCATAGCAGTAACAAATCTGACTAGTATCCATGAGGACATGGGTTCAATCCCTGGCCTTGCTCAGTGGGTTAAGGATTCGGCTTGCAGTGAGTTGTGTAAGTCACAGATGCGGCTCAGATCCCATGTTGCTGTGGCTGTGGCGTAGGCTGGCAGCTACACCTTGGATTTGACCCCTAACCTAGGAACTTCCATATGCCACAGGTATGGCCCTAAAAAGACCAAAAAATAAAAATTTCTCTCAGAAATTTAGTAAAAGAAAGCCATAACTAACACTACCCTGATTTCCCAAAGTTGTTTTTTAATGTACAGAATATGAAAATGCATAAAGTTTTCAACATATTTTATTATCTCATGTAAAGAAAGGATAATAGTATTAAGTTCACTGTAAACAAGAGGCACTTAGGTAGCTTTCATTTAAAAAATCAACATTAATCATGATTATAACCATTCCTGAAAAATAACACGTGTATGTCTTTCCTTTTGCAATTTCTGCTGTACTTAATAATTTTTCTTCTTCTAAATGTGATTATCACTTAAAATTGTGTCTTATTTTCTCTTTGTACAGGATCAAGCCTTAAGACTCAGTCTGAAACCAGTGGCTTTTTTTTCCTTAATTTTGGCCTTCTGTAGTGACACTAAGAATTTGTCTCATGACTTCTCAGGCGTTTTTCCCTTTCCAAATTTGTCTCTCTCTCCTTATACTGATCCCCTGGTCTCCAGTGATCTCTCCAGGGTTTGCTTAGGTCACCTCCTAGAGTCTAATCTTATGAGTTACCTCAAGAACTACAAGTTTGTGTGGAATCTTTTGGTCTGGATTCCTTTCAATCACAGGAAGTCTCATTCTTTACAATTTCTTTCTTCTTGAGTATTCACCCCTGACCTTTTCCACTGAGTTTCATCCCATAGTGAGCTCTTTATTCTTTGAATTCTATTACCCTTAAAATCACTGTCTCACTCTTTAGCTCTTAATTGATCTTCTCTTAGTTTTTCCAGGTCTTCATGGGCAAAGACATCATTATTATATTTGTGTCACCCTTATAGTTCCTTATCATCATTCTGAGTATAGAGTTTGCACAAATACTAGTTGGTTGTTGATTGATCAAACTAAACTCTTATTTAAACTCTACACATATTCAGAGCAGTTACTTATAACTACTTAATGACAAAACTACAAATTTACAGATACATATTTGATTTAATATAGATGCAAACTTACTAAAAATTAAGTAGAAATAAATAGGGTGTCAGCTACATCATAAAGAAATGAACTCTTTCCAGCTGGTTTATGCAGGAGTGAAATGCTATCTAATAAAAATATTGAATATTTAATAGTTGGATAAAACTAGAGCAATAGTAAATGGCTATAAAACTCCCATTTATAAGAACATATAGCCTACAATAAATTACCTATAAACCGTTACTTAATCTCTATTATTAAATTACTTAGTATTCTCTTTATGATGATTTCAAGTCCCCTTTTATCACCAAACCCATTCCTGCTCCTTGTCCTATTACCCATAAATTTAATATATAGTATTATCTTCAAAATGTGACAATGGGGAGTTCCCGTCGTGGCGCAGTGGTTAACGAATCCGACTAGGAACATGAGGTTGCAGGTTCCGTCCCTGCCCCTGCTCAGTGGGTTAACGATCCGGCGTTGCCATGAGCTGTGGTGTAGGTTGCAGACGCGGCTGGAATCCTGTGTTGCCGTGGCTCTGGCGTAGGCCAGTGGCTATGGCTCCGATTCGACCCCTAGCCTGGGAACCTCCATATGCCACGAGAGTGGCCGGAGAAATGGCAAAAAAAAAAAAAAAAAAATGTAACAATGGGGTTTAATACCCAGTGTTTTGTAATATTAGAATTTACTTTCAATTGAAACTAGCAATTACTGGTACATGATAGGAAAGGGGATGTATAAAAATAAGCTCCAGAATTTAATTTAAATTTTTATATGTGTTAATAACAAAAGATTTAAAGATTTAAATACTTAAACAGAATCCAAAGCAAACATGAACTTTACAATCATTTTTAATATGCAAATACATATTTATTATATAAGGTGTAATAAATTGCTGTTTTATTTACATTTACTTTTAGATCTGTATATATGAATGTTAATAATTTATTTAATTTTAAGTCTTTGCCAAGTTCTTAACAACAATTCCATTTATTGGGTTCTATGATTATATCATCTTACAGATAAGAAAACAGGGCACAATGGCTAATAAATGGCAGATTCAGGTCTTGAACCCAGACAGCATGACTAAAATTGGCATTTAACCATTACTCTATATTATCTCCTACCCATAGTAAATGCTAAGACTTTTACATTCTCACTAGTTATCAGCCTCTGTTTGAGTTTAGATAGGTAGATAAAGAAAGACAGATATAGCAGTCCTTTTAGGTATATCCTAATATTATCCCTATTGTACAGAAGAAGCTGAGGCACAAAGATTAAGTAAATATCCCAAGTTTGCACAAATAGAAAATAGTAAATTGGAAATATGAACCAAGACTATCTTCCCTAGAGTTCATGCTCTTAGCCACTACAATACAGGGTCTCACATAATAAACCTACAAAAAATATCCGCCAAATGAATTAACATTTCTGTGTTCATATTTTAATATTTATATTATTTCTATGTAATTATTTCCTTATTGATCAGTCTTTTATTTTGATATGTTAATTAATTCATTCTTTTTTTCAAGATGACTCAAAAGTAATAATACTGTGGCTGATGAAAAAGTCAGTTAACTGAGTGTTGACATAAAATTTTCAAAAAGATGAGCCCTAACATTAGGGTGTCAGGATTCACTTTATATCTGATTTGCTCAAGAAGAATATCAAAAATTTCTATTTGTGGGACTCTAAGAATTTCATCTGATTATCAATTTTAGTGACAGCTTTGGATCAAAATCCGTGGCATTCATTACTTCAATTTGTAGAAAAGTTTTTTACTGCTTTTATAAATCCACTACCATAAGGATCTTAATGCCAAAATCTTAATGATTTTTTAAAAATCTGATTGTAATTTACTTGACAGAGAAAAAGATTAAACATAGATTTTTTTTTGAAGTGATTGAAATCAATCTCTCTCTACCTAAATTGTGCCCACATTTCTTTGCTTGCAGACATAATAATCAGAACACTGGAAATCTGATCTTGTCAGAAGTCTATTGAAGATCATGCTAAATTGCATATCATAATGTAGACATTTTGTTCTATTTGTGGGTGCACCTCTCTGATTCAAAACAGGGTATAAACAAAATGTCCATGATAGAAATGGCAGCCAGCTTCCTCCTGCAGTTTCTTTACTCTTTTGAAAATGAAAGCAATAATGAAAAATTTCTCAATTCACTACATTGACTTTTAACCATTATCCATAAAATAAGCACACACACACATACACACCCCACGTCAGATTAGCAGAAGAGAGTGTAAAATCAAGGGGAAAGGGATTTTTCTCTAATTATATTACTTAACAATAGTAAATTCTTTCAGCAGTTTATCAAAAGCTCAATAAATTTCTTGTACCATAAGCAATGCCATATAAACTTCCAAAAAATCACTGTGGAATAGATCATTCAGTTGTTTATATCCTAAAAATAAATGCTGTAGTGAGAAAGAGTTTCAAAATACAAGGAAACTCTTTATGAGAATTAGAATTTTTTGTTTTAAAAATCAGCTTCACAGCACATGCAGAAACAATTAACTTCATGCAATTATAAGGTGAAATTGAGAACCATGCCTCATTCATATATACATTCATTTATTCATTTGTTTATTCACTCTACTCTCTACTCCATACTTTTTGATATTAAGCCCAGGAGTTAGCAGAGGAACTTCAACCTCACTACTTAGTATTGTGTGAACTTAGGCTATTTATCAGGACTTCATATTATTGTAAAGATTGAATGAGACTAATGAACATATGGTAATTAGAAAATATATATATTATATATAATATGTAATTATATATTTTATATCTCAGTATATATTGTCTTCTTTCATTATCATTCAGTGCATTTTGTTGACCAAAAGATGCAGTGAATAATGACCTTGATCTCACGTAGGTGAGAGTGTTATGGGACAAAGGAAGATGTGGAAATAGTAGTAATATAATACAGAGAGTAGAAAGAAGAGAGTCAAGGACCTCCATGAGCATAACTAACAATTTACAGAAAATGAAATGTTCACAGTATGTATGTTTGATTTCTACTCTGCTTTTGTTTTCCACCTAAATTATTGTTATCCCCTTTCTCATTCGAACAGCTTCAACACAACCAAAATCTCTTCAAATCTCATGTAGTTCTTCATTTTTTTTGTTGTTGTTCAGTGAAGTAAAATCTCATCGGTCTTTTCATTCAGTTCCATATTGAAAACCTCTAAACATGATTGGAAAGGCCCTACATTATATGTTAATTAATAGAAATAAAAAATTTCAGTGTTAGTTGAATTCAGTTCATTGTAATATATAACCAGAAACTTTTATAAACATATTAAGGGCCAAAATATTAATTAGCAATGGGAAATTAGAATATAAATTTGTTAACTATTTTAAGTTCTCAATAAATAGCTTTATAGATGTGATTTATCAATTCAGATTTTTCAGATTCAAATCTTAGCTCTACAACTTACTAGCTCTCAGAACATTGGGCATGCCAACCATTCTTTGCCTTGATACCTTCATCCACATAATGGACATGAAATTAAGATTTCATGAGCGTTTAGTAAGACAATATGTGGAAAATACTCTGAACTGTTCCTGGTACATCATTTTAGATGAAGAAATTTTAGGTATTATTATTATTATCATCACCATTACTACTGTTGATTAAATATCTATTTTCATGGCAATAATTGCCTTATTCCCTAAGAAACTTGATACCACCCAAATCCTGGATTGATAGAGATTTTTCACTGAGAAAAGCAAAAGTTAATCAATATTTGATTTTTCTAGTAACCTAATTTTCTTCTTTTTTTTTTTTTTAGATTGAAAGTGCCCAACTTTTTCAAAAATATTTCTGCTTATGAGTCTCTATACATACATCTTATTGACTGGGACATCTTTTTTGTCTTGTTATCCTAGCCACTTTTTTATTCTCCCTAAAAAGAAAGGCAAGCAGACTCTTCCAATGTACTCCATCCTAAACTATTGTTAATTGACAAAACAATGGGACTTCATTCCCATTACATAAATATTATGCATTATCTTAACCAGGCTTGCAACCTATTAAACCTTCTTGCCAAACTAATTTTCCACATTTTGCATTTCACATTTACCTCTGTTAAATTTCCAACACACTTCACATGGATAAAATTTATATATACTCACATACACACAAAACTGATTCTTTTTTGCTTTTTTGTGGTTTCTTTTTTTTTAATTATCATAAAGATAATTTTATGATTACTGCATAAACCTAGGGAAAATTTTAACAACAGAAGCAATTAAATTTTGATGATAGTACACTACATCTTATGTGTGCAAGTTGTAACACATAAGTTGTGACAGATGGCATGATACTCTTGGAAATTTCTCTTTATCACAACATTCAAGGAAAAGACCTTAATTTTACATGAGGGTCATTCTGCAGAACAATTTCAATTTTCTAGTTTCATTGGGAGATAATGTTATTCAGCATGTGAGTGTCATGGCCTGTCTCATTTGTAAACTCCCCTCATCATCCTTTCCATATTCATTACAGAAGAAAAAGAAATAGGATAATGGGTGGAATTGAACATGACATTTATTCAAACCTTCTTGAGGTTGTGAAAAATAACTAGATACAGCAAACTTTGCTCTTTCTAATAGATTCTCTACTTTTGTGAAGGATCATTTTAATTAATGTATAAAGTTCCAGTTAAACTTATTAAAAAAAAATCTTTAAAACATTTGGCAGGACAATAATTTATAGTAATCCAATTTCTAATCATAGAAGAAACAGTGTTTTTATTATACAATCTGTGCTATTACATCCAATGCAATGAGATAGAGCACACTTCAGCAGCCAAGGTTTATCTGCTTCAATGCAAGATTTCACACATGACAGATTGCAAATTATTATTGTGCAGCTCTATCATATAATCAGCTACCATTATCACATAGTAACCACATAAAGCTATATTTTAAATGGACTTCAGAAAACAAAAAGCAAAGCAAAAATCCCCATCGAAGCAGTTTTTAAACTTTAAGGCATTACAATGTTTTGAATATCTTAATGATTTATTTTTAAAAACTAAGCTTTACAATAGTCTATATTCTAAATATTAGTATCAAGTACATAGAAAAATTAAAATTTATTGTTAAATACCTTTAATGAATGAGGGACAGAATGAGGGTACCAACCCATGTAAAATTCTAAGCTATTCAAATCAAAACAACGGCTTATTTACATCTAAATATGTTATTCTTGACGCTTCAATAAATGTTTTCACTTACATGGAATAAATTTCTCCCGTTGAAAATAAATAAGTGTACTCTGGGGAAAATGGGAATTACTCTTTGCTTTTTACATCAGTTCATTTCCAAACTAGATGTACAAAAACACAAAGAAGCAACAAAGTGATTTGTTGGTAACAGGTTTGTTCTTAGGAGTTTGGGAGGTTTGGGAACTCATTGGAAAAGACTGTTCAGGCTTCTTGTCACCGTTCCGTGATACCTACTGCCCCCTGCTGCCTCATCGAAGTAATAGACCATTGCTTTGGAAATTTACGCAAATGCTATGAGTAAAATTGAAGTCAAGAGATAGATATATTTATTTATTAAGACATGATATTGTATACATCTTTCTCCTCCTATTACTATATGAAAAATGGTACTTCCCTATCTAAATTCTGAAATGCCCTCTAAAACTTGCCTTTTGTGTTCTCAATTGATTTTCCAGTATTTTCCCTTTGACCCAATAGTTCAGCTTATGTTATAAATCCAAAGCTAATGAAAGCATAATTAGAGGAGACCACTTGAAGTGTGAAGAGCTTAATGTTTTACAGCAAATGATCAAGACTTACTTGGTAAATCAGAAATATATTTTCATTGAAAGTGGTTGTTTTATGGTGTTTCACTTTTTACAGCCTCTTGGACCTGATCTCTTATGGAACAAAGGTTATAAAGAGTAGATCTATGTACCTGGCACATTTTCATGAATAGTGAGAAAATCAGAATATACAGGAATTAATATATAAAAATAAATTCATTTTTTAAATATTACATGAAAATAATCAATTAGATAATTCATTTTCTGATCATTTATGCTATTTTCTAGTAATGAACAGATTGAGAAAAAAATTAAGCTTCCTTTTATAATTTCAGAGAGGATTAATGGAAAGTTCATCTTCCCAAGATTGATTAATCTGTAAAATGGAGCTTATTCCAAACACACTAAAGAGTTATTATAATAAGAAAATAGCTAAATTCAGGCCACAAGTCTGTTATGGGAAGCATGTATTCTAACAAATTACTGCTGAAACTTTTAATAACTAAGGCTAGGAGGAATCCACACCAAAGTGATGTTTTAGTAAGGATTCTGAGAAGTCAGTAGTCATTTTTAAGTTGAGTATATAACTGCTTATTCTCTCTTACCCTGAATTACCAACCGTAAGGATAGTGTTTTACTAACTAAATGAAAAGATTTTACTGATGATGACCTTTGAGGTCATCTGTAATCATAATTTCTCTATGTCATTTGGAAAACCTATGAAAATATATTATTAAAAACATTAAAAAGATATAAAATCTCAACCAAAAAAAGGATAATAATGCACTGATAATCATTAACTTATAAGATAATTATTTTATTTTCTTACATCTATATTAGTTATTTTAAAAGAATGCATATTTCATAAATTGCAACTTTTGATTAAGAAATAATTAAATAATAAGTAAAATAAACACTCCAAATTTTAATACATAAAATCAATTTATCTTTAAATGAGCTAATTGGTATTTATTATACAGACTAGTAAAGGATTATAGAGATTACAGATAAGTGTATAACAAGAAATTAAATTTTTATTTTTCTATATCACAGTTACTATATAAAAGTATTAATTATTTTTGTGTAAGCAAGATCCTTACACCAGCAAGCAGAAGATTACTGTTTGCCAGAGGCAAATATTTGATCTCTACCAGATGATACAACACACTTTGATTCAATTTTTCTTAGGAAATTAGGAGTTATAGCACTGAATATTCCATGCTAATGGAAAAAAATTCTAACCAAAAAATTCTGCCCAAATTTATGAATTATTCTTGAATTATCCAATTAGAAAAGAGCAGGGAAGACCTATGAGAGAAAAGTCTTCCAATTCAGAATTGGAGGCCAAAGGTATTTACTGAAACAAATTTTAGAGTAATTTATTATTTTTATCACCACCACAGTTAATGTTATTTACTTGGTAGAATATTTATTTATTTATTTATTTATTATTTTATGATTTTTATTTTTTCCATTACATTGATTTAGAGTAGTAGAATATTTTAAAAAATCCTTATTAAATACTGATTTAGATATTAAGAATATTGGATTCTAGTATTGCCATGATTTTCAATAAGTTTCCCTATAAGATTTATAAATTATTATACCCGATGATCTTTTATTTACTTTTCTATAAGTGTTAGAAAAGGCTAAATGCTTTTGAAAGTCACTTCCAGTTTTATATTTCATTGATGAACATCAGTGATCTTACCTAAATGGTCCATCTCCCAACCCCTATTCCCATAATTTGATATGATCTGAATAAACTCGTTTACTCCTCAGAACAATCCTATGGAATGGTAATTATCACCATGTCACCAGTGAGAAAAATGAAATTCAAAAAGGCTAATAGATTTGTGGAAGTTCATAAAGTGATAAAGGATGGAACTAGGTATCTACTTACAACAGTAGAGAACAAATACCATCAATGGGAAAGTGGCCTTTTCAAAGAGGCTTTTACAGAAAAGGATATTTTTCTAAGAACAAAAAATACTTACAGAGGTGAATCGTTACCACTACTTTTGAAGTTCGTTTTGTGGTTATTTTCTATGTAACTATAGATTGATAGATAGATAGATAGATAGATAGATAGACAGACAGACTTGCATCACCATATACACAAAAAATGATAAAGCTTGAAAATCAAATAAATTCAGCAAGTTGTTTGTAGACTTATGCATTCAAATAATAAAATATACCTATTAATTTGCACAGTAGTTCAACAAAAGTTTAATAGTAAATCAACTCAGTGCAGTAAAGTTATTTGCTTTATTTACACTGGTTGAATTGATCAAAATGGACTATTGATAGAAAAAGTTTCATTGTGGTTTTCAGGAACTAAAGTCAGGATGGAACATCTCTTCTGAATATATGGACTTGCTGTCTCATCTCATAGAATTTCTTATTGTTTAAATTATTTCTGTCATTTAATGGATTTTCACTTAAGAACAGAATCTCATTATACCAAATTGCAACCAACCTGAAATTTTACCTTTTAAAATAGTCTTTTCTCATCATTCCTGACTAATCTTCTCTAAATTTCCACTTCATTTGCAATTCTCTTTTTGGTCACTGAAGATCTCCAAAATGAAGTCCAGTTCATTATATGCTTCATTATCAATATTACCATAGCACTATTATTGTCGTTTACTCCAATGACCTTTGATGTCTTCGATTCAGTCTTAGTCATAAGAACCTTGGAAATGATACAGCCAGATGATTTGGACTCTTCCCAAAGCACAGGCTAATTTTATTCTGATAGACAATAAATCTCAGGAATCTGGGGGAGGAGAAGTAAATTTCCCTCTACCTTTCTAGGTTCTTGGCTGAGACTTTCTGTAGTAAAAGACAGATTAATAAGAGAGAAACAAACTAAAGTTTAATAACTCATATACCTCCTGTATATGTGGGAGAGACCCATGAAAACTGAGTAAGTCCCTGAAATGGCCCAAACTATGACCTTAAATACTATCTTGAGCTAAAAACAAAAGGAAGATGTTGGGTATGGGGACAGTCAGTTATGGTAAGTTGTCAAGCAGAACACGGCAAAGGAGAGTATGGTTGTTATGCAGATTTAGGTACCTGTCTTCTCCATTGATAAGTTTCTAAAGAGGAAGCCATTCTGCTACAGAGAGGGTGACACTCTTACAGAGATTTCTCTTAATGTAAATATCTTTTACCAAAGGTAACCTCTTGGTTTTTAGAGCTTCTTCTAACACCTCTAGTTTCTTAAAAAATAATGAGCTCAAAATAATCTTTTTTTGTTTTTGTCTTTTTAGGGCCACACCTGTGGCAATATGGAGGTTCCTAGGCTAGAGGTCGAATCAGAGCTGTAGCTGCTGGCCTACACCATAGCCACAGCAATGCCAGATCTGAGCCACATCTTCAACCTACACCACAGCTCATGGCAACGCCATATCCTTAACTCAGTGAGTGAGGCCAGGGATCAAACCTGTGTCCTCATGAATGCTAGTCAGATTTGTTTCTGATGAGCCCCAATGGGAACTCCCTCAAAATAATCTTAATGCCAAATATACATTTTTTGGCATAGCAGATTCCACTCCTCTTCAGTGGCACTGAATTTGGAGAGGTGATATTTTTTTTCTTCTTTTATCCTTACTACTAGAAGAATTTAAATAAGGTCTCCATTTTATTTATTTATTTATTTATTTTTATTTTATTTTATTCATTTTATTTTTTCTGTTTGTGCTTCTTTTAGGGCTACACCCATGGCATATGGAATTTCCCAGGCTAGGAGTCCAATCAGAGCTACAGCTGCCGGCCTATGCCACAGCCACAGCAACATCAGATCTAAGCCAAGTCTGCTTACACCACATCTCACAGCAACCTCAGATCCTTAACCCACTGAGCGAGGCCAGGGATCAAACCCACAACTTCATAGTTCTTAGTTGGTTTCGTTTCCACTGCACCACGATGGGAACTCCCAAATTCTCCATATTCTTTTTTTTTCTTTTCTTGATTGATGTGTTCAGTTTTTTGTTTGTTTTTGCTTTTGTTTTTATGTATAACCCAATGGAGATAAGTGTCCAGACAGTTCTGAGGGTTTGCTTCAAAATTATTCATTCTATAGAACTTATTTTTATTGTTTTGTTGTCTTTATCAGTTTTAATAATTTCATAATACAAAAGCAAAATAACTGAACTCTCTTCACCCACATCACTTAAAATATATTTAATTTGCATGATCTCACCAGCAAAGGCTAAAATACTGTGAACTGGAGTTTGGCATTTGCCATCTGCCTCTACATGGATTAAATCATGAGCCACTGTAGCTGCCAACCCACAGCAAACCCCAGTGAAGTTCAGGGTGGGGACCAGAAGTGAGGCACTCTGTGCTCTCAGAAAACTGGAAGAGCAGGTCTTCAGATAAATATTTTAGGAGAGGATTTTTTGAGCCCACTTCTTGCATATTGTCATGTCTAGAAAAACACTAAAACTCTTCATGGTGATGTCTGCTCCTCATGACTAGCAGTAACCTTAAAGAGACCAGCAGCAAACTTCTGTAAAATGTGTGCAAGGCTGCAGGTACCTCCCCCTTTATCTTTTTGACGTATATCTTGATATCACCCTCTTTCCTCTTTGGGGTGGTATTTCAGAACTATCTGAAATACTGCCTCCTGGGCTGTAGTTAACTGGACAAAACAAAAGATGCAGGTCATTTGTGAGAATAGCCACTCCCAGGGGTGGGCCAGTGAGCCCTGAGGGAACTCAGGAAAGAAACAAAGAAGACTAGCCCACAGCTGAGGTGCCTATCAAAGGAGTGATTGCAGTAAACCCAGACCTTTACATCTTTCTTTAGAAACAGGTTTTCTGTAAATCTTTTTCTGTAAATCTGGCAATCTGTAAATCTTTTGTTCCTGCTCCCATCCTTTGTTGCAAAAACTCCTGTATATCCTAGTTTCCCCCTGGCCTTCTTGAAGTGGTTTCTCAGGGCTACCTGAGATGCTGTCTCCCAGGGTTAAATCCTAATTTCACCCCAAATAAAACTTAACTCTTAACTTTCAGGTTGTGCTTTTTTTTTTTTCAGTCAACAATACTAAACTTGGAGAGGGTTTGTTTTTTTTTTTTTTTTCTTTATTTTTTATTACTTGTGTCAACATGTTGCTGATCTGATTACAAATATGGAAAAATCAGAGTTACAAAACTATATAATTGATGATACTGAGGCAGAATAATAACTCAGGTAGTCAGTGTAGGAGCAGGGACTTCGATGCATTCTTTGATATGGCTGTTGATTAACGTTTGTGGCGTAAGGGCTCCAGAGAGTAATATCCCCACAAGCCTTGTTTACTATAGGAAGTGTACCTACACCCCACATGGACTTTAATCTCTAACCCACTCCTCAACTGATAGAAAAGGAACGAGAGGAAAGGTAACTCAGTCTAAGGGAAGAGAAGGGCAAAAAAACCCCATAAAACTTAAGCAATATTTCCACCCCTTAAAAACCCTATTGGACAAGGACTGATACAGGTAACTGGGTAGGGCCCATGGGAGAAAACCACATCTTTCTGGACCCCACATTGGTACCCTCCTAACCTCTATAGGACAATAGAGAGCAGAGGCTCTTCTCCCTCCTCCCAGCAGCCCTGGGAGCTATTTGCTTTCCTGTAATAAAGATTTTGCTTGCTTGCTGCCTGTCTGTTTGCAAAGTTCATTCTTCAGCTGTGTGAACCCAGATTCTGGGGACTGATGCTTTCCAGCATCAGCACCAAATATTGTGTTGATATTTAAAAAAAATATATATATATATTGGAAATGTAAATCATAACTGTTATTGTTTGAGCTATTTTTCATAGTTGTACTCCTAACAAAAACCTGTGGTATGAATTAGATTTCCAAACTGTTCAAAATTCAGTTTGATAGCACTGATAGTAATAAACCAAAACCTTTATCATGCTTTGAAAGATACCACAAGAACATTCTTCTGCATTATATTCTTTTCTTTTTTTTTTTTTTGGTCTTTTTAGGGTATAGGAAGGTTCCCAGGCTAGGGGTTGAATTGGAGCTTTAGCTGCTGGCCTACATCACAGCCACACAAATGCCAGATCTGAGCCACATCTGCAACCAACACCAGAGCTCACAGCAGCACTGGATCCTTAACCCACTGAGCAAAGCCAGGGATCCAACCCGCAACCTCATGGTTCCTAGTCGGATTTGTTTCTGCTGAGGCATGAAGGGAACTCCCACTCGCTATTTTTATCAAGTGTGTGGCGCATTTCCTTTAGATAGTTTTCCTTTTGATAATTGATTGACTAGAAAGTTTTACTCCATGATCACCTTATATTAAAAAATGTAGAGTATATCCTAAGTTCCAATTTATTCATCTTATTCATCTCAAAAAGTAACATTTTGATGAAAAAAATCTCAGGAACCAAAGCTCAAGCAATACTGATTAAATCAGAGCCCCAAGATGTGTACATAGCTCTCTTCACAGTTTTCCTCTGTTGTCTCTTATGTATTTGGTAAACCACATAAGGGTTTTACCAGGAAAATATTTCTTATATTAAAAATCATTTACAAAATGCTCTCTGTACACCTATGGTCTTGCTTTTTAAAAAAGATTCTATTTATTTCAGATTTGCTGTTAGAACACGTTTCTGATGTGTTTTACACTTTATATTTTGACTTCACAACAGGGAACAGCTTATTAGTGGGTGGTAGAACTGGGATCCAGATGTGACTGAGCCAATATATATATATATCTGTTAACTTCAGCTCTTTTTCGATGTGGAATACATTTAATGAAATGACTTGGAAGTCACATACACCATGAATATAGGAGGAAACATTTGAGAGGAGAAAGGGGTATGTATATGTCATCAGCTTACCTGGACCCTGTATTTATTTATGTCATTGACTTGTTGATAGATAACTTGTTACTGTTTCTTTCCTTCAATCTTTCTATCTGAGAAATAAGAATAATATTTACCTCTTCACCACATGCTGCAATAAGTGATATTTCTAAGCAATGTTTGGGACCAAATATACAAATTAAACAAAACTCCTGAGAACTTTGTGGCATGGGTCAGATTCATTTAATACCAAACCATCAAATATATTGATATAGGTATAAAGATAAATATGTCTTGTCTAAATAATGAGACTGCCCAAAATTTCAAAACTTTTCTTTTTCTCATTTAGTAAAATATCAGTGGGTTCATGTTATTAGTCATTACTTATACAAAAAATATTAAAAAGGGAAACCATCATGCTATCATACTATTTATAATGGTGAGAATACCCAAAACAAAACAAAATAAAAACCAACCAACAAACAAAAAAAACAAGCCTTAATGTTCTAAAGATGCTTACAGGAGAGAAGGGAAAAAACTTCTTAAAAATTAGATACAGTTACTGAAAAGAGAACATTTAAAAGGGCTAACTAATGCAGACTGAAGAAAGTTAGCAACAAGGATGATTTCTTAAAAGGAGTGAATTGTGAAAAGATGAATAAGTTAATTCATGTGAAGAATGCAGAGACAGGCTTCCATATCGGCAAGCAGTGTGTATAAAAATTCAGAGATGAAAATAGGTCACAGCACAATTTAGTGATTCTTAGAGATATAGGGCCTCTCACGGTGAATCATAAACATCAGCATTTCCTGGGAACTTCTGGGAACCTCTTAGGATGGGACCCAGTGCTCTGTGTTTTAATTTAACAAACCCTCCAGGTGATTATTGTGCATGCAAAAGTTTAACAGTGTCTTAAACAGACTTTACATGTGCTTGGACCAATACCACTTTGATGATGAAAAGGAGAATAGCTTCAAGTTTCCTAGGTTCTGCTAGCCACTGATGTGATTTACCTGGACTTGACACATATCTTCTTCTTTTTCAGCAGCTTAGCAGCTTTGGCTAGAGTTCAGAGCTAGTTCAGTGGACGATCTGAGTGATATAGGCCGCAGAATATTAGACGCTTCCTCTTTCTAGCAAAGGTCTTCCTTGATTAGAAAGTTTAGATTTTTTTTTTTCTTGATCTACCTGCTTAAACATAGAGAGCTTTCAGCAAATGGAAAGACTTTTCAGGAACACTTTCCATGATGCTTGCAATCCAGGAAGGCTAAGTCTTAAGCGTATATCTACAGGGAATGATGCTAACCCTCCTGCTTCTCTGCTTTTAAGTTTTCCCCAGAGCTCCAATGTTCTGTTTACACTGAGCGGTATTATCTGAATGTATTTGTGTCTTGCTTTACCCAACACTGAACCTTTTGAAACTTTGAGAAATTAAATAATGATTCAGAAGAGCAGTATTTAATCACAATAGAAGACCCAAACTAATAGAACACTTATGACTTCTTTTGGTGGTTCTTTGATAATGCCACCTGTAGATCACTATTTTAAGAACAAATGTGTTGGAAGAAAGGGTAAAAGACTTTGTTTATGAAGCTAAGAATTCGCTTAGTAGGAAAATCCCATAAGTATATAGAATAAATTAGAACATTAATTTTTACATAGCTGAAACAAAATGGCAAATATAACTTATGATGTCTCATTTTTATATAAATATGCAAGATATAGCAGAAACATAAATGTTACAAAATCAAATCATGACATGTTATCCTTTATGAATGACAAAAATACCTAAAGTTCTAATAAAGTCAATAAAAAATAGTCTTTATAATGACAGTATGTCAGGAGTGATGGTGTTCTTCCAGACATTTTAGATTCAGAAATAAATTTGATCTAAAATTAGCCAAACATTCATTAGACCAGTGATATAATTTAAGGCCAAGGATACAGGTTTTGAATACCAACTTCATTATTTAACCACAGTTGTTTTTATTTATGTATTTATTTATTTTAGTGTTGTTCAATTTACCAAATCTTAACAGAAAAACTGGAGATAAGATCTACCTCACAAAATTTTGAAGATAAAATTAGATAATGTCTGCAAAGTGTGTAGCCTCTATTATCCATGATGCATTGAAGTATGCAATACATATTAGTTCTCTTCCCCATGTTTTACAAAACTATTTCTATAACCAAAAACATTTCCAGTGTTGGCCAAAATCTAGTTTCTTATCACTGCTGTAACAGATTACCACAAATTCTGTGGCTTAGGACAATAGAAATTCATTATCATAACAGTTCTAGAGGCTGGAAGTCTTTTAAAATCAAGGTGCTGACAGGGCTGCATTCCTTCAGGAAGCTGGGAAGAATCTGTTTCCAGCTTCTAGAAACCACGTGCATCTTCAAGTCTCTCTCTGACCTCTTCTGCTGTTGCATCTCCTCCTCAGGATGATGCTTCTACATTCCTCTTTCCATTATAATGACCCTTGTTACTCTATTGGGCACATCCAGATAATTTATGATATTCTCTTCATCTCAGGCTCATTAATCACATTTGCAAAGGCCCTTTTTCTATGTAAGGTATCACAATCACAGCTTTCAGAGATTAGTAATATGGATATATCTTGAGGACCATTACATTGCCTTCCAGAGGCCAACTTAAAAAAAAAAATCAAACTTTTGAAAAATGCTATAATAACTTATTTAAAATAAAATAAATGAAATGAAATTCCCTTTACTCCTGACAACTCCCTTTTCATTCGAATACTCAGAGACCAAGGAATGCAATTATTTTCATTTGTGGTAAAAATATTGTACTAAGGTGGAGTTCCTGTTATAGCTCAGGGGTAACAAACATGACTAGTATCCATGAGGATGTGGGTTCAACCTCTGGCCCTGCTCAGTGGGATAAGGATCCAGCATTGCCATGAGTTGTGGTGGGGATCATAGACATGGCTTGGATCTCGCATTGTTGTGGTTGTGGCTGTAGCATAGACCAGCAGCCGCAGCCCTGATTAATTTGACCCCTAGCCTGGGAACTTCCAAATGCCACAGGTGGGCCCTAAAAAGACAAATATATATATATGTATATTAATGTTTTAATAATGTATTTTTAAAATTATAAAAACTAATAAGCAATTTTAACATGAAACGCAACACAGTTTTCAGATAGTTAAAATACAAAAAACATGCTAAAGTAAGAGAAGACAAATTTGTCTCTAAAGGCATTTCAATGGAAAAATATGCAAATTCTTGCAAAGATTTTCTGATTAGTACAATAAAAGCCAAATTTAAATGTCTTAAAATCGACTCGCAATGAAATTTTAAAGCATTCTAAATTCAAGTTCATTGAGGAATCTTCTCTTTCCATGACATCTCAACAAAGAGAAAAATGTGTGTGGTAAGATGATGACAACAATGTTTTTTACAGCTGGTGTATATTGAGAAATACTGTGCAGAAAGAGTAGATCTGAAGAAGGAAACATATATTTGAATATAATCTTAACGTTGTGCATGATGTGTTCATGTTAAAGCATATACTTGTAGTAGTTGTTTCCAAATACCGTCCTTACTTTAAGTTATGATTACTTTAACTGTAGCTATGTTTATTTCTCCCAAGGCTTTAATTGGAAAGATCTCACTCTCTGCCTGTTTTAACTTTTTCCAATCTCAACACCTAATATTCTATTTAAAATTATTCTTATTGGATTGTGTGTGTGTGTATACATATATATAAACACACACATATATATATACATATACATGCACTTATATGCACTAGTACACATATATTACAAGTGTATATACATACTTTATATATCTATAGTCTCAACCCATCTGATTGCCAAACATTACACAGAAGTAAATTCATATATAATTAAACACAGCAGAAGAGGAACATGTAATTGAGGAAGTATAATGATTTTTAAGAAAGAAAGAACAACTTATTTTGCTTATAAGAAATCAAAGCAGAGTTCCTGTTGTGGCACAGTGGAAACAAATCTGACTAGTATCCATGAGGATGTGGGTTCAATCCCTGGCCTTGCTCAGTGGGTCGGGAATCCAGTGTTTCTCTAAGCTGTGGTGTAGGTCACAGTCCCACATTGCTGTGGCTGTGGCAGAGGCCAGCAGGTGTAGCCCCGATTTGACCCCTAGCTTGGTAAGTTCCATATGCTGCTGTATAGAGAATGCTTACACGGCCTCAAAAAATACAAAGACTGATAACAAGAAAGGAAGAGAAGGATATTTAAGGAAAGAACAGAAAATTCAAGTTCTTGTGGAGATGAGAAAAAAACATGGTATCAGGACAAAAAGCAATTTGGTTAAGTCTAGAGTAGAGGGTGAAGAATGCAACAGATGTGAAATGTTTATAAAGGTAAAGGAAAATATTGGAGGAACTTGTCTGAAATATTATAGAGCTTAGATGTAGACTTTAGAGGGCAGGTATAGTAGTAATGCAAGCAATCTGGAGGATAAATTAGAAGTAGAAACTTGAAATCTTGGAGTGAAGGTAACCACCTTAAGTGATTCTTGGCAATTGCGGTGAGAATATGGAATAGAAAATACCTTAAGTATTGAATGATCTTAAATATAACCCGGAATTTAATTTGATTTGTTAAATTGGTAACAGAAAGGATAGCATTTAAGATAATTGACAGATTCCTATCTTGGGGGGATTGGTGATTGCAATTATAGAATTAGCATATACTGGAGGAAATACAGATTTGGGGGATGGGAGTGTTAGGTTCTATTTGAGCATGTCAAAATTGAGGTTTTTTTGACATTTCCAACTGAAAATATTGAATACACAAGTAGTGAGCTAAGGCAGTCATGATGATCAGGAGTTATCAATATACGTGTTAAAATAATGAATGTGAATATAAATGGTCCAGAGGGAAAAATTCAAGGTTAAGAGTAGAACTTTGAAGATCACAAAGCAGAAGAGAAATCATTGGGTCGATAGTAATTTTAGTTACAGCAAAACCATATTCCTAGAGAAATTATTCTGTTTACTTTCTTTTTTTAAGCCTTTGTAAAGAGCTATTGTACAATTTAATAAGCAAATGAATTAGGCAAATTAAACTTCAAAACACTGAAATCTCCATAAGTACAAATGTATAGATTTGCAGGATATACAAAGATTGAATACAACCATAAAACACATCCCACAGAAACTATACAGCATTTTCTACTACTTTTCAGCAATATCTCTGCTTGTTAGAATCCAAAACTAACCCTGTTTTCTTTTCAAAGAAGCATTATCTTAGTTCACATTAAGTATCTAATTTTTCTCTTATAAAATAAAAAAACTGAGACGGTAATTTTTCCCTCAGCAATTTTCCCCTTAGATATGATGTTTGTGTCACCTAAAATGCTTCTGATGGATGTGAATTAGGAACATTTTGTTCTTTTATTCTTGATTATATATTTCCAGGAACTTTATTTATCAATTTTTTTGGCTTAAGACGTAAAATCCTAGATGTAGTAATACTTTTTCTATTTCCATGTATTTATAACTATGTTTTTCTTATAGTCTTCTTTTTTTATTAAAAAATCTTTATAGCTCTCTTTCTAAGTTCTATCTTGAATAGCTGGTTTTGCTTTCTTTGCCTACACTAATAATGAAAACTTTACAAGTAATGATTAAGCCATTGCCCATACATTTTATCTACATTTTTCAGTTTTTCCCTTAAAATATCATTATTTATGGTTTCTCTGTACATGTTAAAAAATATTCTGTTTATGAATGCAAATAACCTGCTGTGCTGAATAGAAAATTTACTTTGAAAAGTGTTTATGGTTTTTCATTTATACAATTTTTATTTTTTTAAACTTATTGAGAATAGTATCCTGGCCAAATATTTAAAGAAAAATTTATAAATAACCTATTGAAAATATAAATGGAGATGTAAAATATGATTAAAGGATAAGGATTTCCATTATGTTAACTAGTTTGGCCAGATTCTCTGTTTTAAAATTCATATATTATTGTGTAGGGTGAAATAAGGATAATATGTTAAAGATGCCAATAATATTAGAAATCTGTTGGTAGGTGTTTCAATAGCTAACCCTGTTTTGAATTTCATGCCTATTAATTTTGTGCATCAGAGTTCAAATTTGTTTGGTATCTTCATTGATTGTGCATCTCTTCTGTTATTTTTGCCTGATATTAATATTGTCATCTTTTCTTTAATTGGGTGTAGGTTTCTGTAACACATATCTTTGTTTTAAGTTCTTCCACATCATTTCATTTTAATCCAACTCTTCAGTAGCAGATATTCTCCCAATTTTGTAATTTGATAAAATCTCATGTTTGCTTCCTATAAACAAAATTGAAACCGTAACATTTTGCCATATTTAGTGTATCTGGTCTTTCTTTTGTGAAATTTTTGTTGTGTAAGTAATTATGAAATGATGTGGAACGTAAGTATCCTTGTTTTTAATCCAAATAGACTTTAGATAAAAAACTTGTTTCACAAGACTTTTAGAGACACATTCACCCAATGATAAATACAAAACCAATAACCTTTCACTTTTCAAGTTATTTATTTGCTTTCTTTTATATTTAGCTTTTTAATTAAAAAAATTTATTTCTTTTCATTTTCTGCTATAAACATAGCTACTTAGCATTATAATCATCCTATATGTAAGGTAAGTAAATTTATTTTCCTGTTTTTGTCTTAAAAAATTGGTTTAATAGCCATCAACTATCCTTTTTAGCATGACTTTTTAAATTTTAAAATATTGGTATTAATTTCTCTGAAATTTTGGTGTATTTTTGTGAGTTTTTAAAATATTAGTAATATATTTTCTCTAAGTCTTACAGAAGATATATATATGTATATATATATGTGTGTATATATATGCATATATATATATGTTTGTGTGTGTGTGTATATATATATATATATAATGGAATGCTATTAACCACATAAAAGATGAAATCATGCCACACAGGACAGCATGGATGGAGCATGAGGGAATTATGCTAAGTGAAATAAGTCACACAGAGAAAAGCAAATACTGTAAAATAAATGAACAAACCAAACCAAACAAAAACAAACATGTAGATACAGAGAGAATAGTGGTTACCAGAGAGGAAGGAGCAGGTAGGGAAGGCAAAATAGTTAAAGAGGATCAACTGTATAGTGAACAGTGGAAACTAAATATTTGATGGTGAGCACATTGCAGTGTACACAGAAGGACAAATGTGTATATATAAACCTACATAATGTTTTAACCCAATGTTAACTCAATAAAAAAATAAACTAAAACCTTTTTTAATTAAAAGCAAACAAAAATATTTAAAAAACCAATATACATACAGAAAAATGAACTCATAGTATATATAAAGAGTTTTCACAGTGAACAAAAGGTACTCACTGTAGATTTTAATTTTATTTTTACCTTTAAATCCCCTGCAGTATTTTATTACACTAGTCAGAACCTGTTGTCCTTTTATGTATATTTTTCTATTTCCTCTCCCACCTACTTTGATAATATGTGAAAATTATATCTTCTGTTGCAAATTGTTCATGGCTCATGAAGGTAACCAGGAAGATATTATTATTTATTGCTATATTCCCAGTGTCTTTCACAGTGCCTTGAACATAGAAGGTACTCAACAAATATTTGGTGGAAAAAGAATGATTGAATAAGAGGGAAAAAATGAATGAATGAAAAAGTTGAGAAATTTTTCTTATTGAAAGTATTTGCTAATTAACATTTTTCTGGACTTAACAGTCTTGAAATTACCAGTCTCATGGCATAATAGAGTGTGAATAAACTCTAGCCGACCACCTGTGTTGCCACGTATGCTGATCCATTTCAAAACAGAACAGGTTGTATTTCTAGCCAACTTTCTTTGTTATGGCCAAAAGAAAAAAAAAATCACCAAATTTTTTGCATATTTTTAACTGTTATTACAGTCTAGTGCTTTTGTTTACTCAAGTGTCTTCATAGGTTTTTGCAAAGGGATTTGGGAAGAAGATTTTAGGAATTTATAGCTTGCACAATATTACAAAAAAATAACCACTTGCATATCCAAGAGAATAGATTTTTTTTTGTCTTTTGTCTTTTTTGTTGTTGTTGTTGTTGCTATTTCTTGGGCCGCTCCCGCGGCATATGGAGGTTCCCAGGCTAGGGGTCCAATCGGAGCTGTAGCCACTGGCCTACGCCAGAGCCACAGCAACACGGGATCCGAGCCGCGTCTGCAACCTACACCACAGCTCACGGCAACGCCAGATCGTCAACCCACTGAGCAAGGGCAGGGACCGAACCCTCAACCTCATGGTTCCTAGTCGGATTTGTTAACCACTGCGCCACGACGGGAACTCCAGAATAGATATTTTTGAAAAAAATTTTTGGGGGGAGCATGAAGTAGCTATTTAATGAGAAGACTTTGCCTCCAATTCCTAGGAAACTTTTCTCTTTCCTTTCCTGTGATGTTTTTTTCCCATGAGCCCTTAAGCCATGAAAATTATATTTCAGTCAAGTACAGAACAATAAAAAGATGAATTTTCTCATTCTTTCCAATGCTGTCTGAAGTTAAAAGACACAAGGAGATTGTGAAACACCTGGGTGAGTTTTGTAGTTAATTAGTAGTTAATTAGCAGATCAAAAATGATGTGACAATTTAGGGCTCATAGTTGGTACCATTCAGATTGTCTCAGTCTGTACTGACTATAGAAATGTTTCCTGGTTCAAGCTGCACCCTGTTGACATTCAAGTTATCTTCCTATTTAGTTTTCTTTTTTTCTTTTTTTTCCAATGCAATGTATATAGCCACAAATTTTCTACCTAAGTTTTCACAGCAGAACCTAACTATAACTTCTGCCTTTAAATTATAACTGAACCAAATGGGTTTAAATTAGATACAGATTCTCTTTGACAGCATGAATTTATTTACTCTGTCATCAAAAAGAAATGTAAATAGTTTAGGAGCTCCCGTTGTAGCGCAGCAGAAATGAATCTGACTAGGAACTATGAGGTTGCAGGTTCTATCCCTGGCCTCGCTCAGTGGGTTAAGGATCTGGCATTGCCATGAGCTGTGGTGTAGGAAGCAGACATGGCTCGGATCCAGCGTTACTGTGGCTGCAGTGTAGGCTGGAGGCTGTAGCTCCAATTGTACCCCTAACCTGGGAAGCTCCATATGCCATGGGTGCAGCCCTAAAAAGCTTTAAAAAAAAAAAAGTAAATAGTTTAAATGTATTTTACTTCAAGTTATTTAAAATCCTTCAGATATCTAATACATATCATTTTGCACCCCCAAATATGGTGCTTTTAAATAGTGATCAGTCACTGTTGCACTATGGCAGCCTCATTCAGAATCAAAAGATAGGAACCACTATAAAAATACCCTCTCCCCAAATTGTTTCCAAAATGAATAATATTTTTCTTTTCAAAAGGAGATTGGTACTGCAAATATTTCTTTCCAGTGCCATGAGTATTGCCACAAATCTTTGTGATTTGCTTAATTTGCTTTGTTTTATAATTTTTAAAAGGGCCATCATAATGTGGTGTAAGGTTTTTAATCTTCAACAAAATTTAAATCACTGGTTATTCTCTAATACTATAATTGCCAAAGATAATGTCTTCTCTGTAAACCTGGAAATTTTTCACTTAATTGCTCTCATGTTTATAAAAGACATAACAGATAATTAATGCCTGGCCTACTGTGGAACAGGCTTTGGAAATTATTTAAATAACTTTCAGTTAATACCTTGGGCAATAATCACTAATAGCTCATATAACTTGCAAGTGATTAAAATCAATTTTTTCTACAAATATTTAGCAAAACAGTAGCAAAAATGTGCCTCAGCTCAAAACTGTCATTTATTTTATTGAGAACATGCATAACTTAAGCTAATTATGATCATTAGTTTTAGGTAAATGCATTACTAAATTTCCCTTTGGCTCTTAAAATAAGTGTTCCTCAAATCAGCATGCTGGAGAAAACTTTAAATGATCCGATTTAAAAATATCAAAACATGAAATATGCCTTCTTATCCGCAAATATCATTTCTATTTTCTCTTTGAATTACTTCGTTTATAGTAAAGAATGGTATGGCATGCAGTAACACAGGCACCAATGGTCAGTGACATAAAACTTAAAAATTACTACAATTTTTGGAGTTCCCATTGTGGCGTAGCAGAAATGAATCAGACTAGGAACCATAAGGTTGTGGGTTCGATCTCTGGCCTTGCTCAGTTTGTTAAGGATCCATTGTTGCCCTGAGATGTGGTGTAGGTCACAGACTCGGCTTGGATCTGGCATTGCTGTGGCTGTGGCAAAGGCCAGCAGCTGTAGCTCTGACTGGACCCCTAGCCTGGGAATTTCCATATGCCACGCCACAAGTGCGGCCCTAAAAAGCAAAAAAAGCAAAAAAACAAACAAACAAACAAAAAACAATTACTGCAATTTTAGAGGCACTTGTTATGATTATACTGTAGCATTTAACACTTGAAATTTAAAGGAATAATTCCAATTAAACCAATGACTTTACCATGAATCAGGAATGCCTGAATAATACTTAACTTTTACTGGTCACGGATGTCACATAGGTCACATCTTTTCTATTAGATGTCCTGGCATTAATGGCAAAAGCTGAAATGTAATTTAAAAAAAAAAGATAGCAAGGAGATTTAGGATTACAAAAGTAGTGTAAATAAGAATGTTATGGGGAGTTAAGGGTCTGGTGCAGGGGGTTAAGGGTCTGGTGTTGTCACTGAAGCAGCTTGGGTCACTACTGTGACACGGGTTTGATCCCTGGCCCAGAAACTTCTGCATAGCTTGGTTGCCGCCAAGAAAAAAAGAATGTCATGGCCTGTGTAGATCATATTGTTTCTCTTCTGTTTTTTATTACCTTCCTGTACAAAGGACATTGTATTTTGCAGAAAAAGCCAACTAGCTGATACACAAATACACAAATGTTTTAAAAAGACAGAATGTGCAAATAATTTTGTTGACAATACACGTTTTAATCAATAGTCCCATTATCTTATATTTCACAGTGTTCAGCAACTCCCCAAGGTATTATTATTTCTTATTCCTTATTATTCCTGGCAGAGAAAAAGTAATCTAACAAACTAATAAGCCAATTTTTATTATATTTAACGAGTTTAAATGATGATTTTAAGAGAATTTGCGTTTAAAAAGTTGAGACCGATATAACGATTTGCCTCGAATAATGAATATAATGCATGAATTACAAGCATGACCAAAATAAATAGGAGAGTGGTTTTATTTGTTTATTTTCTTCTTAGGGCCATACCTACAGCATATGGAAGTTCCCAGGCTAGGGGCTGAATCAGAGCTACAGCTACCATCCTGCACCACAGCCTCAGCCACATGGGATCTGAGCCGTGTCTGCAACCTACACTTCAGCTTGTGGCAACGCAGGATCCTTTAAACCACTGAGCAAGGTCAAGGATCAAACCCACATCCTCATGCATAGTAGTCAGGTTCTTAACCCAATGAGCCACAATAGGAACTCCTCTCTCTGACTCTTACAACATACTTGAGTGGGATTAAAATATTCTCTAGTAGATACTTTATTTAAGGCATTCAAGTCTTCATTAAAGTTTCTCTTCACGATATGCTTGGAAAGCAAGTTCCTAGGAGCAGAGAGATTTGAACTTTTTCACAGGAATCTTCAATACCTTCACTGAATGGAACTTGACAGATAACTCTGCTTGAATTGATGGTAACCTGATGGCAGTAAATATGAGAGGAGAAGCCATATATATGGACAGCTGCATTGACAAGTTTTACACTGGTCATGTGATGTGGGCTGGCACACTTCCAGAACTGGCTGCCACTCTTGTCCTTCATTTCTTTTTCTAGGAAACAAATGCTTAGACTTTCCTCTGTTCCCTCCACCTCTTCCCTCTCTTCTCAGTCTTTCTAAATTTCCCTTCATGATTAGAAAAATAGGTAAACAACTTCCAGTAGGACAAAACAATGAAGGTGTGTGGGAGGGAGAGGTGAAGGAAAAGAGGGAAAAGGTAAGAAATACCTGAAAGCCTACCTGAGGAGTTGTCTCGTGAGCATTCTGGTGATTGTGCGGTTACATTAGGTTTTGTGTTTCTTTGTACACTGAATCAGTTACAGTCAATTAAGAATATGCCCATTCTCATTCAGGTATGCATTGGTTTGGAAGAAATTTTATTTTATTTATCCTGGGTTTTCTACTCACTCATCCTCTTTGGTAAGATGTGTGTAGAAAGCCTATTTCCCAGTATGTTTCATGAGTGGAACAACAATATGATCTTACCAGGTGTTGATAATATCCATTGTGTATTTTATTATTATTATTATTATTATTTGTCTTTTGTCTGTTTAGGGCCACACCCATGGCATATGAAGGTTCCCAGGTTAGGGGTCTAATCAGAGCTGGAGCTGCTAGCCTATGCCAGAGCCAAAGCAATGCCAGATCCCAGCCGCGTCTGTGACCTACACCACAGCTCACAGCAATGCCGATCCTTAACCCACTGAGCGAGGCCAGGGATGGAACCCACAACCTCATGGTTCCTAGTCAGATTCGTTTCCTGTGTGCCTCCATGGGAACTCCTCCATTGCGCTTTTTAAAGCTTTAGCATGGGCCAATTAACTATTTATCCCTAAAAATAGATACTTTAACCAGATTTTTAAGTATTCCACTTACTTGAATGAAAAAAAAGTGTATGTAATTGGATCCCTCAGATGCTTTCTGCAATGTCAGGTGTCTGGTAAGTATACCTATCAGCCTAGAATATACACTTAATCTTTTCCTCTGGCATATTAACGTACTCTTCCTTTCAAACCGGGAAGTCTACATTAAGACTGAGAAAAAGGTTTTGAAACTATTTTATTTGAGGGCCTTTCCTGCAATTTTGTTTCCATGATCCTTCACGTAACAAAACCACCATGGAGAAAAATATAAAATGTTAGTATATTCCTACAAATAAAACATTGAAATTATGTTGAAGATAGCAATTATTATTTTCATAAATTTAAAGTGAGAAAGTCATATTAAGATGTTTTACTAAACATGGTTATATATATATAACCATGTTATATACTTTTATGAAAATTTTGTTAGTAAATTATTTTCATGAACAGATTTTTTTGTGCACTTGGGTGAAATTGGAATAAAATGTTTGATGTGGATGAGATGTAAGTGTTCAGCACATATTGTAAACATTCCTGCTGTAGATTCCTAACTGACTGGCAGGTGAAATAATAAATGTAGGTAAATATTAATTTCTACTAATGGCTCTCCCCTGGAAGATAGTCCATCTGACCAGGCAATACAAAAGACACTCATTGAATTAGTTCACTTCTATGATTATGAAATACAAGAACACAAAATCCAAATGGTGAAAATGTCATAAACCAAATTTGGATGCTGAAACAATGTGTTGCTATAATATCAATTAGGAATGCCATTGACATATTACAAGCTATCAATTGTTTTTATTCCCAGTTAAAACCTTTTTTATTGAATAGTTGAAAAAATCAGGCAGAATAGACAAGTAAAATATCGTCTTAACAAATTAAGAATAAATATGTATATATTTCTCTGATTTCAGAAGTAGTGTGGGTAATGATTATACATATTTAAGAGCATAAAACAAACTATGTCTTTAATCCAAGGAATGTAATTTGTAAAAGCCTGTTTGAGTAATTTTAAAACAATGATAAATGCCCATGTCTAAGCTATAGATTAAATGAACAAGTGACCTAAAGACTGTCAGTGAGCACCCTAAACTAAATACTTTCAACATATATATAAAGATGTAGATATGGCATTTTTAGTGCTATTTAGAAAGTGCAATTTATGACTGATGAACTATGTGTCATTTTGCATATGATTAGACAAGAATTTCTCTAAATCCACAATTACGTAGGTTGTCAGTATTCCATAATGTTTATAATGTCAATGTAAGAAAAAATAAGTGTTCAAGTAAAAATTTGGATGTGCCTTTAATACATGTGTTAACAAAACTTAAAATATTGAATATAAAAAGTAATTATAAGAGAAAGATCTAAATGCTTTATAAGTGACAAGTATTAATAATCTCAAAAGATCTAGAAATTGTCATTTTGAGATAAAGTAAGAGATGTGCATTTTTTTGCTGTTTGTGAAGTACCTAAGATTACAGACCAAGAAAATAGTACAGCTGGGTTTAAACCCACAAAGTCTAAGTTCTGAATCTGACTTTTAATCCGTTAGACTATAGAGTAAGGTTATTTTATGAAGCAGCCAGCACAGTCCAGTCTCCTTTCTCATACCTCCCTCACTCCCAATATTCACTTACTTTTTACCAAGGGAAATATAGCCACCTGTTTGTGTACATCCAAACTCTATCCCAGCTACAGACATTTTACTTACAGTGTTGTCTTTTAATGCACTTTGCTAAACAAAAGACCATCACAATCTTCAGAAAGTGTTTATGTAAATCCCTTAGAGACAGAAGAAGAGGTCACATTTCCCCTCCTATTGTCTGATATTTAGAAATATTCTGAGTTGATCAGATGTTCAAAGTCTAGAATTATCATTAGACCTGATCATCATGTAGACAGAGTTTCTTGAATGTAAGCATGTGACATTTCTTCTCTGACATAGAGCAGAGAGGTGGTAGAGCATAGTAAATCATCTTTTAGCAGTTTGCAGTCCAAATTGATGTTAACAGCTGCAGAAAAATACTGTAGATGGCATGGCTTCGAAAAATTGTTTTAAGATGGGATGGAGATAATATTCCAAATGGCTGCAATTCTTTAGATGTGATGTTAGAGTAAATAATACATTATTTACTGCAGTTAAATAATTTCTGAACACAGTAGAAAATTATATGTTCTAAATTTAGAACAAGAGCTTTATAGTTCTGAATTATACTTTTCTCTTTAAAAACATGAATTAAGAAAAGCTCTTTTTTCTGTCATTCTAAATTATATCTAAAATACTAAAATTATCATTTTTAAAGGTAGAAGTTTTGCAGTTTTAAATAGAGGATTTCCATCCAGTTAGAACAGTAACTGGTATGTTTACTTGAAATCTTGAATAAGTTAAAGATAAAATGACTTACAAACTTGAAACAATACCAGATTGTTTTTAGGAAAGATTTAAAGTCTCAATGTGACAGGATACACACATTATAGCCACTGAAAAAAAAAATGAAGAAAAGGATTTGTAGATTATGACATTATTAATTATGCATAGTTCTGAGCTTCTGAAATTGTGTTTACTGGTGATTTTTTATTATTTTCTCCAGTGGTAATTCATAAGTTTTCTCTGCTTCAATCTTTGTATCTACTAAATGGTGATCATGACCTTGAATATTGCTTGAGCTCTCTAAGACCTATTTTCCTCCTCTGTAAAATGGAATGCTCATAAATTTTGTACCTACATTTGAAAGTCCTTGTGCTATAGGTACTTAAAGAATGCCTGCAGATTTCTTCTGTTGTGTCAATTAAAAACTTTGAATGAAACATCAAGTCCTCTCAAGGAGCCATTTCTTCTCCTATAAGTGAAAATTGATTTAAAGTCTTTATGATCCTGGAGTTCCCATCATGGCACAGTGGAAATGAATCCGGCTAGGAACCATGAGGTTGGCAGGTTCAATCCCTGACCTCGCTCAGTGGGTTAAGGATCCATCATTGCCATGAGCAGCCAGTGACTCCAGCTCTGATTAGACCAGAAGACAAAATTAATTAATTAATTAATTAATTAAAGTCTTTTTAATCCCATCCTTTTCCTTCACCACTTATCACATCAGAAGGGATTGTAAGAAGAGGAAGAGCTCTATAGCTGCTCACACAGGTGTACAAATTCTGAGGGTAAAGAGAAAACTGAAAATAGCAGAGATAAGGAGTTAAGAGAATCAGGGGATTTGGAAGGCCCTGATGGGTGATAAATAATGTACTTTAAAATCAGCAAAACCTTTGTACTTCCTAAAACTTTATTGTTTAAATCCATGTGAATAAAAGTTCCTATTACTTGTAGCCAGAAGCTTTCTAATAGATTACAGACTGTATGTTTGGGGGAGCTATAATTTGCTGTTTTGAAGTGAAATTGCCATTATTAAAATTATGGTCCAAGAGAATTAAATGTTATTGGGCATTGTAACATTTGAATTATTATTTGACAACCATTCATCCCTGCTCCTCTTCCACTATCGGTGAGATATATTTTTGTACCTTGCTGTTTTGGGCTTGGCCTAGTAACTTGTTCTGGCCAGTGGTATGTATACTTGTTATAGGCTGAAATCTCAAGAGGTAATATGCTTGTGTTTACTTTCTTGAGCTTTTGCAATCATGCGTAACACAAGAACATTCCCTGGTAGTCTGTGATTCCAGAAGAATGAAAGTCATGTGGAACAGATATAGACCAAGTTTACTAGAACTCAACTTAGATCAGCTAGTCCTCTAGCACAACACAGGCATTAAGGTGAGAAATAGATGTTTATGATAAGCTACGAAGTTCTAGGGTTGTTTGTTATGAAACATCAGCTTTTAGCTGACTGAGGTAACATGAACTATATTAGTTTTAGGATAATAGCATGAAATTAAAAGACAATGGTGGAAATCACTCTGAGACAAACATGATTTTGGAACTGTGTCCTGTACTACAGTACTTTATAATCCATAGTTGGTTGACTCCACAGTTGAAAAACAGCCAATATATATAAGGCATCTATAAAATTATATGCAGATATTTGCCTGTGTAGTGGTTAGCACCCCAACCCTTATTTGTTCAAGGGTCAGCTGTATTAATATGGGATTTTATCTGGAAACATTATCATAAATGCACAAGTTTTGTTTTCAATTTCCAGTTAGACATACAGGTTCAACATTATAAAAATTATCTAAATTGTCAAAAGTATTCAAAGAAGCTAAAACCTTGAATGTGTTAATATGTACATATTTACATATTTTATTAATTTATCTTATTTATATATGATATAAATATATATTTATATTACATTTCATAGTATCAACCACATAGAAAATAAAATATATTTTGTATGCAATGAAGAAAATAGTGGAAAAAATTTACCTCAGTGGTTAAAAATAGATTCAGTTTTAAAGGTTTTCCTATGTTACACACTTTGTAGCAACCAGAATACACTTTCATGACATTTTAGATGTGTGCTGAAATTAGAAGAGTGGCTGACAATGTTGGTATTGTTATATGCTCTGACAATGAATTCCTTCAACTTTTATCACAAAAAGTTTGCTCTTAGTCCATGTTGTCATTCATAAAGATGACATCATATCATGTCAGAAACTCCTTATCCCATATCTTTATCAATTCTTAATTTTCAATTTATTTACTTTTAGATTGAATTATTGTAGTGTTATTATTTTCAAAAATAAAATAATTAAATTTTAAAGAAAATTTTACTAGAGAGTACTTAGTTTGGTGGTGCTCTTCTTCTTCAAAACCCCCAATAAGATATGACATTATATCATTAGCCAAAGAATTCAGTCCATTTCAGATTTCAAAGAGAAAATAAATGTAGCCAGTACAAATCACAGACTTTATAAAATTATATTAAATATAAACTTTTATTTCTAATTTGATTTAGCAAAAATATACTAATAATTTGAAGTTTCTATCAAGACTACTTAAAAGATTAGTTTTAACCTTAACCACATCAAGAGATAAATATAGTGTCATATGGGTAAGTGATATGCTTAAAAGTTATCTTTTTATTTTGAGGAGGAATCTCCAGGGAAACAAATTAAAATAAATTGTTTATTGCATACCATCATGATGATCATTATTCATCAATGTAAAGACCATCATATTTTATTTTATATTCTTTTTCTTTCTTTCCACATACCTATCCTTTCCCCTTCATTAGAGTTGGAAGGTATCATAAAGATCATGTATTCTAACAACCTCATTTTAGACAGGAAGAATCAAAAGCACAGAGACTCACTTCAACAGCATCACATACTAATTTGTTAGATTGGGAAGTAGAACTCAAGTCACCAGGTCTGTGAGTTAGTCCCTTCCTTGGGTGATGTTGAATAGTGTACTGGGACAGGATTTTGAACAGGAAACTTTTTTCTAGGCATAAGTTTTTCACCAATAGTAATGTAAGTCTTCTTCCATCATGTTTTTCATCTGTACTATTAATAAAGTTAAATTAGATAAAATGTAATGCTCTTTCAACTTTAAAATTAAATGAAACTGTAAATATATTTCTCTGTTAGTGGGAGTTTAGGGAGTGAAAAAAGAGAAATGTAAAAATCCATTTTATTCATTTTCATTTATTTCTTTTATAAAATCCTAAATTAGTTCCGATTTTGCATAAGAATAGTCCCTATCCTAAATTGTCTATGTATCTATATTCTCTATCAACCAACCAAAATTTTTAGAGTAGACCAGGTAAAAGTGGACTGACTGCTTTTCGTATCATGAGCACAAAATGTTCCTCAGAGTAAATTATCATTGATTTAGTGAACTGCAAAAAAGTCTTTGCTACCTCCTTTGTCTTCAGTTTGTGCATAATAAAGTACATATTTGCATACAGATCTGAAGAGTAATTATCAATATTAACATTTAATTGAATACTCATAATTAAAATTTTAATCCTGGAAAGTAATTAAATTTTCTTCTGAAATAATTTTCAATTGATTCTTTCTATAACCACAATGAAAAAATGCTTAGAAAGTATTAAAACCTAAAAAATTGAGTACTACTTTAAAAAGATTGTTATTTTCTGATTTATTGGTTATGTAGAGCTTAGGAGATGCATATTGCCTTAATAATTTGTTTTACTCTTCATGTAAATATGTCTCTCATACAACATGAAAAAAAGTGATGATAGGATGGTTAATTTTATATGTCAACTTGATTGGACCACTGGGTGCCCAGATATTTGGTCATACACTATTCCGGGTATGTCTGTGGGGGTGTTCTAAATGGGATTAACATTTGAATCAGTGGATCCAGTAAAGCAGATTGCCCTTTCTAATGTGGGTGGTCCTCTTCCAATCAGTTGAAGGAATGAATAGAACAAATAGACTAACCTCGTGAGTAAAAGGGGACTTCTCCTGTCTGTTCTGAGCTAGGTCTTCCCCTGACTTTGGAATCAAACTGAAATATCAGCTCTTCTTGGATCTTGAGTCTGATGGATTTCAGACAATAATTTGTACCATTGGCTCTCCTGAGCCTCCAGGGCAAACCACAGACTTTGGGACATCTCAGCCTCCATAATCACATGGCCAGTTCATATATGTATGTATATATATCCCATAATGATTTCGTCTCTCTAGAGGCTAACGCTCTTGCTATGTTTCTAAATTATGTTTTTTATCTTTTCATAAAGAGGAAAGTAAAACGACAGCTTAATAAATCAGCTGAAATCTTTAGGAAGAGAACTGATCATGACCTTAGGAAGACTTGAAGAGAAAATACAAAATTGAAAAGTAGGGTATAATTGAAGGCATAAAAAACTTGGAAAATCAGGGTTGGAGTGCCACCTCTGGGATCTTAGCCAAAACTGTAGCCTATCATTATCTCTTTTTACTCACGGAAAAGTATGGATTCACTTTACCCTACACACATCATTAATTCATTTACTCAATCAACGAAAGATGTAGATGTGCATTTTAAGTCCAAATTGTTGTGTAAAAATAATATCTGTATCTATAGAACCAAAATAATGATGAAAATAAAAATAATTAAGGAATAAGAAATGAAAGGAATATGAAAATCTGTCTATCTTTTCTATAAATGTTGTGGAGTGAGGGGAAAGAAAAAAGTATAGGGAGTATAGGGAGAAGTCCTACTAAAAATGCTGATTCTGTGTACTTTTCAGAAACAGCATTGTGAGATTTGCTTACGCTGAGATTTGAACACTGAGAGTCACCCAGAAAATTCATAAATATTTAAGTTGTGGCTAATTGTAAATCAATTATGAATTCTTTCAATATCTTGATATTTAAAACAATGTTTAACAACTGATTGTGGCTAAAAATGGCAATAAACAGACTCTTCGCCAAAATCTACATCTTTCCTGTCATTCTAACCAACAGATGTCACTTATCTCCTTATCCTTATCACAATCTTCATCTGAAGAAACTGGTAATAAAATACTTCCTTAATTCCTTTCTTAATGAATATAATGTTAAATATTAACAAAACTTATGAAGTAATTTTGTTATTTTAAATTTAATAGTAATGTTAAAAGTCAACAAAAATTTTGAAGAAAGAAAGCTTCATACAAAGCCAAATAGTAATTTTTCCAAAAAAAGAAACTATGCCTGTAATTAAATAGGAAAAGCCAACAGGAAATAATAAAAAATTTTTTTTTTTTCAGAATTGCCAGCAAGTAAAATAGTTTGGGAAAAAAATATGATCCTACGTAAGAGAGGACAATAGGAAAATATTTACTATTTGTTTAATATATAAATGAACATTAATTTTAAAAAGCTCAATAATGCATTTCTGATCTTGTTTTCTTTTATTTTTTACTTTATTTTTTTGTCTTTTGTCTTTTTATGGCCACACCCATGGCACATGGAGGTTCCCAGGCTAGAGGTCTAATCTGAGCTGTTGTTGCCAGCCTACACGTCAGCCATAGCAACACCAGATCCCAGCCATGTCTGCAAACTACACCACAGCTCGCGGCAATGCCGGATCCTTAACCCACTGAGCAAGGCCAGGGATTGAACCCACAACCTCATGGTTCCTAGTAGGATTCGTTTCCTCTGTGCCACCACGGGAACTCCCTTGTTTTCTATTTTTAAAATATCATGTTCATCATGTGAGAGAGCATAAAAGAAACCTGTGTGATTAGGAGGAAATGAGAAGAGAACTAATATTTAGTCAGCACCTTTCCTATAATAAATGTTGACGTATTTTATTCTTTTTAATCCTCATGACAATCTCATAGTATTATCGGTATTTTATGGACAAGGAAAGTGAGTCTGTATAACTTGTATAGTCACAGTGCTTAACAAAAAAAAAATTGTAGCTGAATTAAAATCCAAATGTTCTTTTACGCTAAAACTTTCCCTTTACCATGAAGTCTATGAAAGCAAAATTGAGTGTTTTCTACAAAAATAACTAGAGTGTTGGTACACCAAGCACAATAAACACATAATATCTTTGAAGTATTTACTATTATTAATTAAAAAAACAAAGATATTATTTAATAAAAAATTTTAGAAACAAAAATAAAATCCTGAAAAAGAGTGATAAACAAATTCTCTTAGTGAAGAAATGCATAGTCACTTGCATTCAGAAAGTAATCTTAATATAATCTAATCATATGAGAAAGTTGATGTAGAATCATCGAGTTTACAAAATTTATTAAGTGAGGTTAGTGATGTAGTTGCAGAGATGCATTTAGCAGTAGGTGGAGTAAAGTGATAAGGTTCATCACTTCTAACAGTTTAGAATTTTGCTGAAGCACCTGTTTGAATGAACCTACACTGATGTGGTGGACAAGTCACTTAGCCTTATAAATTATTTTAGTAATGCATTTATAGAATTATTTAAAATCCAAAGGGATCACTTAGGAGTTTCATATTTTACTGAATTTTATGAAAGAAATTACACTATATAACAGTATTGGGAGATTTAAAGATTCATGAAATAATCAGTACAGTTCCCTTGAGGAAAAGGGCAGTGATCTAGTATAAATGAAATGCCACTTCTTAGGGCTGGTACTCAGAACACTCAGTCAACAGCAAGGAAATCAGGGCAGATTGCTTTCTGAAGATAGTAGCCTAATATCATGCTTCTGCATCAGAGACTATTTAAATGATGGGCAATAGCTGGAAAAACTATCAGAAAGAGACAGAACTTGTTATTTTAGCCTTATAGGATATTTGTGGTTTGCACTTAATACTGGGTGCAATTTTTGAATATTACTCCTCACTGTAAAAACGGAGGAACTCCAAATATGTACCAGGAACATTATTTAACATTATGTCACTTAATCCCCATGGAAATCCTATCAGGTAGGTATTAATTTTATTATCACTGCTGTTTTAAATATAAGGAAACTGAGGCTTAGAGAGCTGAAGAAATTTACTGAAAATCATGTGAGATATGAAGTAACACAATCTAGACTTGAATATCTCTATATATCCTTTCTTTTGTTATGCAGTCAGCAGAAAAGTGCTCTTAAAAGTGAAAAGCTGAAATGATAACATGATTAATGTCATAAATCTTCAAAGTTGTGGTAAACATAAAATCACTAAAAGCCATTGATTCCTGATAGAGACACAGTTTTTTAAAAAATAAGAGATTATTTTCAATATTAGATAATTTGGGATGAACCATGATATGCTGTTGAACTATACTAGAGAAATGATTAAACAGAATATTGCATACCAGCCACTTATAGGGGATGTCTCCTGACTTTTTGAGGGTGACATAAAAAATAATGCATTTTTTTCTTAGAAAGCAATTTTTATCATTGTTCAGGGATAGAATGTCATATGTATGTGAAGGATTGCCTAACATTATCATCATAATATGAAAATTTGATGACACTAAAATTAGTAGCCTAAAGATCCACTTCGCATTTAAATTCATGAAAATTTGTTTCTTTATCCAACAATCATTTATTAAATTTCTGACTAAATGCTAGATATTGTCCTAGGTGCTGCCACAAGTATGTTGAAGAGGACATACTACCGTCCTATAGTTTCTTAGTATCTACTGGTAAACTAGTCATAACATGGTTTCATTAACATACATGGCACTAAGGAAATGTAAAAGGGACACAGAACCCAACATTGGATGGTTGATAATAATAATAATAAAAATGTCATGAAGAAGTTGATAAACAAGCTTATACCTTCACACACTGGTAACACAAATACTAGCTGGGAGCCTACTATATGTCAGGCACTATTCTAAGGACTAGCAATAAAATATTGAACAAGTTATTTCTCTCTCTCCTTTGTTATTGTAAAACCAGATAAAGAAGAACAAAGGAATTAATGAAATAAAATCAGAAATAGTAAAATGGAAAACAAGCATCTTTTGATAAGAAAGATAACTTATCAAAAACTGATGTTAGAAAAACTCTGGTAAGATTGACCAAGGGTGGGATGGGCAGAGTAGAAGCAGGGAAATGCAGTATGAAAAAGCTGTATCTCTAGACATAATATTACAAAAATAATACAAGAATATTATGAAAATATATAAATGCTCTTAAATGAAAACCTTGATAAAGTGGATGAATTTCTACCAAGAATACTGTGGTGGACTCTTGTTAATTTTGGTTAGTTAGCTTCTGAACCCCCTTCTCTATATCCCAGTCAACTCCATCTTATTGGTAGAAAGGGCCAAAGTACATAGATACTGCAATATGAAGAAACAGCATGTGCAAAGGCCCAGAGGCAAGAAAGAATCAACAGGAATATGTAGAGGGCATAAACACCATGGCTAAAGAAAGGAATGGAGAAACAGAGGTGCCAAATCATGAAGAGGACTGTAAGTTAAAGAGTTTGGATTTTTTTCCTTTGGCATAAACAGAGTCACTGAAGGGTTTTCATGGAAATAGGATAATCATGGTGATCTTGATAGAGATTGCATTGAATCTGTAGATTGCCTTGAGTAGTACAGTCATTTTTTTAATTTATTTTTTTTATTACTCAAGTGAATTTATCACATCTGTAGTTCTATAATGATCATAACAATCTCATTTTAACAATACTGATTCTTCCAATCCAAGAACACAGCCTATTTTTCCATCTTTTTGTGTCATCTTCAGTTTCTTTTATCAGTGTCTTATAGTTTTTGGAGCTATAGGTCTTTTGCATTCTTAGGCAAGTTTAGTCCTAGGTATTTTAGTCTGTTTGATGCAATGGTAAATGGGATTGTTTCCTTAATTTCTCCTTCTGATATTTTTTTGTTAGTGTATAGAAAAGCAACAGATTTCTGTATATTAATTTTGTATCTAGCAACTTTACCAAATTCATTGATGAGCTCTAGTAGTTTTCTGGTAGTATCTTAAAGATTTTCTATGTACAGCATCATGTCATCTGCAGTGACAATTTTTACTTCTTCTTTTCCAATTTATATTTCTTTTATTTCTTTTTTCTCTGATTGCTGTGCAATCTTGATAACTTCTAGCATTTGTTTAATACTTTATATGTGCCAAGAACGGGTAATAATTGCTTAGTATGAATCAATTGATCCTCATAGGAATTCAAGAAGACTGATGATTCCTATTTTGTGAATTTTGACAGTAAGGAAACATTAGCAAAGTTTCCAAGTTCAGGAAGAGAATATATGAGTATAAATGGAAAACATCAGTTTCTTTTAAAGTAACAATGACTGTTGGCTACAACTACCACAGATTTGAAATCTCCCAGAATATATAACATACAAAAAGAAGAGAGGAATCGTTCATCCCTTGCCCAGCAGTACAAGAAGCTTCAGCATCTCTAGCTTCCTCATTCTTAACTATGTCAGGTATCCAACATATACTGACTGAGCCATGCACAGGATTGGATTTATTAATGGAGATGTGGAAGACAGGCTTGTGGGAACCATGAGATACTTGGGGAAGGAACACTGCAGAAGATGTGACAAATCCTTTGTTTGAAAGTGAGAGCACGGGTCATGACCTTGAAATTATTACTGTTCTCTAACATCTATATTTTCAGAAAGATTTGGAAAACACAGATTTCAGAAAAAACTGCTCAGCATCATAGGAGGATTAGTCGAGATTGTGGAGGATGACTTTTTTAGTGACATTGGGATGACTATTTTTGTTTTGTGTCTCTCCAGTAGAACAAAGCAACATGAATTTAAGAGCAAGGAAGGTAACACAGATAGATTAATTCTTATGTAACATTTAGGTTTGGTTAAGTTTTCAAGAAAATTAGATAGCTTTGTGTGCCAGTTGCCTTTCTTTATTTCACAGATTCTATTCAAGATTAAATTATAAATGGTAAGAAATTGCTTGGAGGAGACAAAATATGCTAATGCACATTTTCATCTCTGACAGAAAAAAATAAAATAAGGTACCAATGTTATAAATGGTAGATAAGCATTATTTAGGTTAAAAAAAAAAAAGGAAAGGTGAATTTATTAGAGTTATACATGACTTGTATCAACTGCACTTAACATATCTCAAAATCTGGAGTTCCCACTATGGCACAGTGGGTTAAAGATCCATCCAGCATTGCCACAGCTAAGGCATAGTTTGCGGTTGTGCCTCAGATTTGATCTCTGGTCCAGAAACTTCCATATGCCACCAGCGCAGCTAGGAAAAAAAAAAAAGAAAGAAAGAAAGAAAGAAAGAAAAAACATATCTCAAAATCCTTTTTCATTCTTTTGTTTTTTAGTTAGAATCATTTTTGTAATAGAAAAAGTGTTCTAAAATTGGATAATTTCCTTCATTCATCCCTTAATACCTGTATACCCACCGTATTAATTGGTTAAGGTATGATTTAAATGGAATTGAAATGCTCTAAAGAAAAAAATAATTATGAATTTAAACTAAAAAACACATATTTAAGGATGATATCACAGTTGTAAAATGATCACTTTCAGGAAACTATTGAATTTCTTCACTCTATTTAGGTCCTTGAGGTGAATGAAAAGAACTATGTGAATCACAGAATGCTTGATAAAGTGCTAAATAAATTAGTAGGTGAAAATACTCCATGAAGTTAATATAATAAACACATTGTTATAGTCCATATGTAATACTCTATACAAGTTAATGTGTTTTTTTCTGAGCATTCAGACATTTTAATGTACCTTTAAAGATCTCATATCCAACCTATACTTGGTAGTTATTATAAAAACTGAGAAAAAAAATCTTACTTTTCAAAAGACATTGCAACAATTATTAAATGCAAAAATTTACATGCATTTACATTTACATGCATAAACATTACACCATTTACATGCATAAAAATGTAAATATTTGTTTTACGTAAAACAAAAATAATAGCTATTTTTTAAAATTCTCTATATTTGGTTTGCTCTATTACCCAAGAACTTCCTGAATGCTTATTTTACTAGGGACTAAAAGTAGAAGATATAATCATGAGACTGAACTATCCAACTTGGTTTTGAAAAATGAACAGAGTCACATAAACCTGCTTTTATCTTTCTTAAATTTTTTCGTAAAAATACGAATGAATCATTTTCATAAAGTAATAGTAAATTACATAAGGAGTCAAATCATTTAAAAAGTAACTATTAGAATTTTTGACATTCCAGAGAAGCAATATCAAGATATGTGGTTCAGTACTTCTTCTTCTATTTTTTTATGGCCGTACCCAGGGCATATGGAAATTCCCAGACCAGGCATTGAATCTAAGATGCACCTCCAAAGAGGCAAGCCAGATCATTAACATACTGAGCCAAGGCATGAACCTCAGTTCAGTACTTCTTATAAACCCTAAGTTAATATGGAAAAAATATTTATGACACACATTGAAAGGAGAATTGCTGAAATTCCTTCCTCTTACTCTTGATCTATATACCAGTCTTTATGAAACAAGTACATATATTTTTCTCACATGTGTTAATTTTTATGAATGTATTCAAGTCTCTAAGTAGTTCAATACTTTGGTATATTTTAAATATATATATATATTTGCACATTACCTCTGAGAAGTAGGGCTCCATCTGGTTAACACATATTTGTAGGCTTAGTAATATAATTTTAATCATCTGCTGAAAGTCCTATATTAAAAATGTCCATAATATGACAGAGAGATAAAGTGGGCAGGACAGGGCAGTCAGGGAACATCCATTCTACTGATGTGGTAAATCTTGGAATATGTTATATTTAATGAGAGGCATTGACTCTATTAATTGCTAACTCTCCTTGGAGTTCCCTTTATTATTTGCTTCTTCTAATCCTTATTCAAGACTTAAATCATTTATTGAATCACAGAGTAATAGAATTTGAGACTTAGGCCATCCATAAAAGGCTAACTGGTGGCCCCCCAAATTGTATGTACATGTCCTAATTTCTGGAACTATGTTATCTAACAAAAGATGTGCTTAAGTTACAACTCTTGAAAGGAGGCTCTTATCCTGGATTATCTGGATAGGCCCTACACATACATGTGCCCTTATAAGAGAAAGAAAGATGTTTTGAGACAGGTACACAGAGGAGAAGGCCATCTGAAAATGGAAGCTGAGATTGGAATGATATGGCTGTGAGTCATGGAGTACCAAGGACTGCCAGTAGCCTCCAGAAGCTAAAAGAGAGGCTTTTTAGCTCTCTTGTAGCTAAAAGAGAGGGCTTAAGAGTCCTCTCCAAGAGGCTCTGGAGGGACTGCAGAACATGATTTCAGACTTCTGTCCCTCAGAACTATGAGAACCAAGTTTATGGTGATAGTTACAGCAGCTACATGAAACTTATATACCATGTATTTCAATCTCATGTATCTTCAGGGCAGAGATTTACCTGACAAATAGATGTCCAATTTCTCTAGGTTCTCCTTGACCTATTCAAATATGAATTGACCTCTAGATAACTAAAAAGGATATTCTAGTACTACCTGGTTCTAATCATTAGCATATTCTTTACACCAAGTTAAAGTCTTTCTTCTGATAGTCCTTCAGCTTAGACTTACCACATTTAGCAGGTGACACATTAGTTCTCTGTTATAATGTAGACTCATTCTCTTCGTACATCAAATCCTTTTGACTATTCGAAGACAGTATTAACTTCCTGCTAATCTTCCTTGTATAACCTGGAATACTACATATCTCTCATAACCAAGCTAAAAGCAGTTTCATGAACCTCTCTCAATTGTCTTCTCTGCACTTCCCCCATTGAGAGTGAATCTATATGCCCACAGGACTCCTAGCACATGAAGACATATGCAAATATGAAAACACATCTTCAAATATCTATAGATGTCAATGTGTGAAAATAGAGAAAAAATAATTTTTGGAGTAAGAAGCAGCACAGAGATAGAAATGAAGGTAGATAGCTAGAGAGATAAAGATAGAAATAGAAATAAAAGATAGATACCTAGATAGATGATGATAGATAGATAGATAGATAGATAGATAGATAGATAGATAGATAGATGGATGATAGATACATAGAAAGAAAAACAATGTAGCACATAGACCCACAGATCTCTTACTTGTGCAGGATAACTGAATCATAACGAATTGAAATGGGCAAAATAGACTAAGAAAATGGAGAGGAAGTTTTGTTAAAAAGGTTGTTAAGGAACTTTGAATAGTAATAATAAATACTCACTAAGAGCTTATCAAGTATATACCAAACTCTGCCCAAAGTACTCTAAATGCATTATCTCCATTATCATCATAGTAAATTAAACATGAAATTTGGTTTTATTATATCAAATAAAGAATTAAAAATATTAATTTAAAAATCAAATTGGTTTTATTATATCAAATTAAGTTTTAAATTTGGTTTTATTATATCAAATTAAGAATTAAAAATATTAAAAATCAAATTAAAATGAAATCAAATGAAAAAAATTCAAATTAAAAATGAAAAAATTTAAAGACTTCACCAAAATAATCCTTCCTACAATCGTGAAGCTATAATCTGATTGTTAAAATGACTTCTTAGCAGTCTAATATGCTGCCTCTCTTGATCCATATAACCATGTATCTTACTATTGTCTTGTACTCTCTTTATTACTATTTCTTCCTCCTTATCTGCTCGTTCTATTCCCATGCATTGTCTTCTCTGGACACCAGACCAAGGACTGAAAACATGCAAGCGCTTCCCTTGAGAGCTAAGGGGAAGTCCTTGAATTGGCACTGTCAGAAGACCAGAGCTATCAGACCAAAACTATTATTTTGAACAATATCTGAAACAGCATATGCAATCTGTTTATGTGTATCTATATAATATTTTTTAAATATTGCTAGAAAATAGCAGAGCACAATCTTACCACACATAATTTTAGGAGTAGTGTGTATCTGGAAATAAACATTTTATTAATACTGTGGTTTTCTTTAACCGAAAGCCACATTCACTGTTATTTTCTTTTTAATCTTTTTCATTTAAATAAGATAGTCTCTTTTCTATATCTTTGTTTAGAGGCTATGGTTATTATTACCCCTAATTACTTCCCATGTGATTTTAAATTGAAATTGCCTCTGTAATTACTTTCCCCTGAAATTTCTATGGTAAAGTTCAGCAACTAACTGTGAATGGCTTCTAAATGAAGATATGTGATGAGTGCTGTAAGCTGTTTTATTTATATCTAATCATCAAACAGGTAAAAAGATTTTATTTCGTTTTAGAAAGTTTAAACATTTCAAATAGCCCTGTCATCTCTTTTTTATGCACTTATGATTGAAGAAATTAATCCTAACAAAGTCGTTTGATTCAGTGTAGTATGTTGTTACCATAGCAATTCTGTTGGTTTTTAATAATTGATATAAAGTTTTAAATGAAGTGTTTAATTGTGTTTGCAGATAGTTTCCTGAGCCATTAATAGCTAACTCTCAAAATCCTCTTTCATTATCATTGACACTAGGTAATCAACTTGTGCATTTTCTTTGAAATGAGGCACAAGGAGCATGGTGCCAGCATGGCCATCAGAACTCAAAAAGAACATAAGAACATTTTGGGTCAGTACAAATCACAGAGGGCAAGTAGAAACTTTGCATATAGCTTAACCATGGCAACATATCTGATAATTATCTTCCTTAGAATCTGTTTCAACTCAAAAACTACGCTGATCTCTGCATACAAATCTAATTATTCTTCCCACTCGTGAAAGTAGGCTTTTCTTGCTGTTTCTGTTGTCACTTTCATGTCATATACATGAAAAATAAAGATTTAAGCAACTTCAATGCCATTTGTCAAATATGACCCAGAAGAATGCTTTCCTTAAGAAAGTTAATGCTTTTTTTTACACTGTACTCATTTATTTATTCAAGAAACTTATTTACCCTTTATTAAATGAGATGGTTTATAAAATATGTAATATTTTCATTTTAATCATTATTGCATGAGTCACAGTTTTCACAGAAATCTGCCTATAATTTTAGCAGAATAACAGAGCTATCTATTTTAAAATGACTGAGTTTTCATATTTAGAATCTTAATATTTTTACAAAAAGTGAGTGTTTTACTTATCCAAATAAAAAATAGAAATGGTCATATGAAGATAGGAGGAGGTAATGCATTACTGGTGTCTAAATACAGTTTCCTTATTAAACTTCATTATATGAAAGGAAAGAGAATTGAGAGAATATATTGCGATAGGAATAATCTGGTGATAATATGGAAGCAGTTGTAAAGTTAAGACAGTTTCCTCTTGAATTACCAGCATAAAAAATCGAAAAACTTTAAAATTTTATGTGTTTATATAGAAGCTGAAGCCTGTGTTTCTAAAATTCAGCAAATCCAAAACTATCACAGAACATGATTATCTGTAATTTTATGGAAGTTGTATCCTGGAGAATCGGCCCAACTTATAAAGTTATTTTAATATCTAAGGACAAACTCCACACCATGAATATTTCATAACATCTGACTCTGGGACCGTTGAAATAATATGTATTCTTATTTGTCCTGAATATATATTTAGGGTACTCACCAAGTACTAGAGATGTTAATGTTCCAAAGTGCAAATATTATTATGTAACTTGAAACTACATAAATATTTCTCAGAAATACATTTACTGCTGCCATGTCTGAAGACCCTTTATATTTGATTTATGAATAATAAATAGCAAGTTCTTAGTAGAAAAATGGTGAATTTGTATATAATATATCATCAGGAATCAGACATACTTTTAATATTAATATGGTTGTCATAGTAGGTGAACTGTATTCTCATGCAATAATCAATAATCCATTTAAAATAATTATGTTGAAGTCTTTTTAATGGAGATAATGATACATTTATTTAAAAACACACATGAGCTCCAAAAAGGTGGAGTAAACTCAGAGTGGATATCTCGAATGTTCGATTTGTAAAAGGTGTAAAAACTAATAATGAATGAATTTGAGGAATTCCTGCTGTGGCTCAGGGGGCTAAGGACCCAATGTTATCTCTGTGAGAATGGGGGTTCAATCTCTGGCCTTGCTCAGTGGGTTAAATATCTGACATTGCTATAAGCTGCAGCATAGGCTGCAGACAGATGAGGATTGGATCCAGCATTGCCATGACTGTGGTATAAGCCAGCAGCTGCAGCCCCAATTCGACCCCTAGCCTGGGAACTTCCATATGCTGCAAGTATGGCCCTAAAAAATAAAAAGATTATCCTTATACAGACAAACATCTCTATGCAGTTTGTAAGTAGTTTCAAATTGAAAAATACAGTATAAATTATTTATAAATCATTAATGAATTATAAATATAAAAATTTTAATTATTTATAAATATGAATATGAATAACTATAAATTGTAAATGGAAATGCGTGGTAAGAATATATCTTGTCATTGACTATGGACAATATCATAGCTTTCTATTCTAATCCACTTGTTATATGCTATTGTTTAGTTGATTAAAAATGGTCCTATTAGCATTCTATATATTAGATAATATTTTGTAACAATTCTTATTCTTTCTTCTGGATGGTAGGCTACCATAATATTCCATAAAAAAAAAAAAAAAACCTTTTTCTGGAGTTCCCGTCGTAGCGCAGTGGTTAACGAATCCGACTAGGAACCATGAGGTTGTGGGTTCGGTCCCTGCCCTTGCTCAGTGGGTTAACGATCCCGCGTTGCCGTGAGCTGTGGTGTAGGTTGCAGACGCGGCTCGGATCCCGCGTTGCTGTGGCTCTGGCGTAGACCGGTGGCTACAGCTCCGATTCGACCCCTAGCCTGGGAACCTACATATGCCGCGGGAGCGGCCCAAGAGATAGCAACAACAACAACAAAAAGACAAAAAAAAACTTTTTCTTTGGGAAATACTTTAACATCTGCATGATTTTCTAGAGCTGGACTACTTCGAGGACCAGGTAAACTGTGTTAGGTGATCCATCAGTCAGAACCTAAATTACAGATTTTGAAGTAACACATTACAAATGTTCTTCTTTGAAATATATGTCTCATATATTCAAATGTCTACTAATTCAAACCATTTTAACAATGCTTATTGAACAAATGTGATATTTGGAATCGAGATTCTAATGATTCATAGAAAATGATCATTGACCATCTTTTCATATGGTTCTTAATTTTTGCAATTTTTGCCTCTGAGAGGACTAGGGCACAGAATATTCAACCATAACAGCAAATTAAGAATAGACCCAGGCTCAGTTTAAGACAAATAACCTCATCTTCCAGCCAGAAGAAAGAATGTTTGACCTATTGACTTCTAATTAAGATTACATCATCAGCCTGGAGGTGAGCATCATTTTGCATATGTTTTCATTATGATATGCTAGTATGAAATAAAATAATTCAAATAAATAAATAAATAGAATTGAATAATGAATCTTCAGTCTTAGGCAACATTTTTTTCCTCACTCGTTAAGTGCTTATTGGAATACTAAAAGGAAAATAATAAGCACTATTGCCATCCAATGGTGAAATGAAAACATTTAAAGTATATTAAAAATAAAAATGAGAATATAAGAAAATATTTCAAAATTAGTAGGAATATCTGTCTTGCCTGCCTGTATTTTCAGGGAAATATAAAGGATGCTATTAATATAGTGAGTACTAATTTAAATAAGAAAAATTTGCGAAGGGTGGATTTTTATTTATTTCAAGCACAAAACAAGAGTTTTAATTCACATTATTTAATTATTAAAGAGGTAGGAGAATGGGGCTTGCAATTCTTTATTTTACATTGTGCTTAGCAAATATTTTCCTTTACAATCAATTAAGGATCTACCTGAGTCTTATCCCCTCCTAAAAGTCTTCAGAACTAAATTTTCTCTACCAAGTTTTCAAAACATTTGTACCTCTGTACCTACATTGCTCTCTATTTATAATTGTTGTATTTACCATAAAATCATTGATGTATTTATTGGCACAGTTCTTTAATTGGGAGAAGAAGGATTATATTTTATTCATTGGTAACATCTATAACTGCTAGTGACTAGCAGATCAACAATAAATAATTGTTGAATATAGTAGAATTGTCTTAAATTCGGAGTGGCTGTACATGTATAAATTTACATGTTCATACTGAACTGACTATACTGCACTAGAGAGGTGTATTTTATATCACTTGTGAAATTCACAGAATTACCTCAAATTTCCTAGTATATGGACATCTTTGCCATGTTTAATGGCAAGAGGAGATTACAATAGCTAAACATTTGATTGCTGTAGCTTATAAAGTTTGTAGAGCACTTGCTATTATGCCTGTTGTATGAAGTGTACTCAGTAAATAGTAGTTAGTTAAGTTGTCCTGCTGCTGGTAATGATAAGGATAGTTCAGGCTGCTATAGTTGGATGTTATTAACCTGATATCCCAGACATACAAATTCAAAAAGAAAAAATATATTTTTATATCTCAGGATTGAATTAACTACTGCAGTAATCAATTTATACACACATACACACACATATAATTAACTTACATATTATTTGTTCAGCTTTTCAAGAAATATTTAAAAAACATCTATTTTGTAGTTTTTCACTCTGTTAGGTACCAAGAACACAAATGCAGGAATAAACAAATAGATATAGTTTCCGCCCAAATAAAAATAGTCTGGTGAGCAAATGGATATACATGTAATTACAATTACAAAAAGTGCTATGAACAGGATAATTGGATTGCAATAACAAGGAGTGAAAGTGAGAAATTCAGGAAATAACCTCCCTAAGGAGCTGAGGCCCAAGAATGAGTGGCAATTAACTAAGTGACAAAGTTAGTAGGGTGAAAGGAAAGTTTCAGGGACAAGAAACAACTGAAGTCAGCTTGAAAGAGAGAAGAGCCTGGGACTTTGAGGGACTGAAAGACTCATTTGGTATAAAAGAGATAGAATTCAAAGTGAAATTGAAAACCTAGGCTGGGCTTTTTGAACTACGTCAAGGACTTGAGCTTTACCTTAATGGATGGAAGTATAAGAAAGCAAGAAAAACAAGTAAACATACTGACTTGAGTAGGAGAAATAATGTATTTTATCCACAGGTGACAAGTGTCTATGTAGACACGAAGAATATAGGAAAAAATCTTCTAGAATTAATTCATGAATTAATCTGAGTAGCAGGAATCAAGGTCAGTTCATAAAAGGCAGCAATATTCCTGTATACACAATTCCTATATATGGAATTTCTATATTCCTATACTTGGAATTCCTATATATGGAAAAACTAAGGAACCAAAGAGAGTCAAAACAATTCTAAATGAAACAATGGTGAAACATTCACATTGCCCAATTCCAAGACTTACTGTAAAGGTACCTGTTGAAACCAGATTCCAAGTTTTGCTCAAAAGGTGACCCATACATGCCCTGCCCGTGAGGATGAGGTTGCTATACCTCACTCCTGTCCCAGAAAAGAGGTCTCACTGTCTACAGCAATATGCCTCTTACATGCGATTCCCCAGAAGCATCCAGGTCTTGTGTCTCAGTTATTTATTATGGAGTATTCTTATGGGAGCTTGTTCATACACTGAAGAAACAGGTCTTGAAGAACTAGCTCAGGCAAAGTCCCAAGGACAGTAGCTTCAGCCTGTCCATGCAGTTTGTCCACAGAATTGTGTCCCTGCTGAGCCACGTGCACTGGGCTCTCATACCCCCCATCCCAGGTAGTTAGTTTCCTGCAGTGAGAATTTAGTTGGGCCTCTTTGCAATTAATTTGAAGCTTAGAGAATGTCAGTTTGATTTAAATATCTACGATATTTAGAAATCAAGTCAATGGCAGAGAAGATAGAGCCAAAAGATGGAAAGAAGCCAGCCCATGACCTTATTTTAACCCTGAATATAGCTTTGCCTAAAGCTGGATTCTGCGCCAGTGCTTCTGTTTCTTCATGGTGTGGGACCCAGTATATTCTTTTCTCACCTTCTGTTTACTTTTCTCAAGCCAGTTGAGTTGAGTTTTTAGTCATTTCACAAAGTGGTGAAAACTGATACAGGACCAAAAGAATTCTTCTAAAAAGAAGTGATTCAAAAAAAGCATTTTTGAAGGATATATGGGAGTTAATTGAATAGTTTGCTCTGACTTCTGCTGGTTCCTGAGATTGTGTTAAGACACTGTAGAGGATGAAGGAATATTAACAGTATCAGCCTTACCAGGAAGGGGTTCATGTATTTGCTTATTTTATTTTAATAAGATGATAACAGAAATTTACTGAGAATATCTTAGGTATATCTATTTACTCATCTGCCAAAATGACTAAGTATTACTATTTCGTCAATATGATTTATCATATATAGTTGAAATATTCTTTATTCCATCTTTGCTGTCAAATACACAGTACTTCCTCCTCAGAGAAAATCATTATCATAAAGTTATTATGTATCTTTCCCATTCACAGTTTTATAGTTACTACATACCCTAAACTTTGTGTATGTATATATAGAAACAAAAAATACATACAAATAAATATAAAAGAATAATATTGTTTTGTTCTATATTTTAATTAATGTTATATATAATTTATTTGACATTAAATGCTATAAAATTTCATCATGACTACACTTTATTTATATTTAACAAATATATCTTTTACATTTCATTTTCAAAACTTCAAACTTCAGAAAAATGTTTTTACTAAGATCATCACTTGTATTCAGTAAAAGTTGAATTTTTAAAAATCTAATGAGTCTTTTTCTTTTGATAGAAAAAAATAAGTCCTACTTTAAAATTTAATTATCATTGCTGATATATTAGGGTTTGCCATTGCCATTTTATTTTGAAATTTAATTTACTACATTTTACTTCTTTTTCTTGACTTCATTCCAGTTGATTAATTTGTTCTACTTTCTTATTTTCCTCTACCAGTAACTTTCTATTTGTATTATTCTTGTACATTATAGCTGTTTTAACATTTATGCTCCTTCCCTCCTCACTGAAAGACAAGTATAATAACATAAACTATAATATGCATCTCAGAAGATTTCTAATTCTCATTAAGCCATTTCTAATTTTCACTATGCTCTACCCACTAGAGCATTTTTACATTTGGATGAGGCTGCATAGGAAAGTCATCTCTCTTCTTTATATTGACTTTTATATGCATAAAAGATATAAAATATAAAAATTTCCTTTTTACATGGGCACAAATAGGAAACTGATAGAAAACTAAATAGCAAAACTAATAGAAAAACAGTTTCTAATATTGTGTGTGTGTGTATTTAGGATAGACTGCCACCCACATAGGAGTTGCAGGGTCAAAGTAAACATTTTAAATGTAAATTTCCAAAAGATTTTTCTGCCTGAAATAGTGGATACATCAGGAATACTCTGGAATATGAATGCAGATCACCATCCTAGCTACTAACTACCCTCTGAAGCTACACAGGGAAAAAAAATTCTCATCTTTTTTCCCATGCTTTCTCCTAGTATAAACAGAATGGGATCCATAAAAGAAGTTTAGAAAGGCTGTGTAGCAACCTCATGGTGAAGGGAAAATATCACAGATTGGAAACAAATCTGGAGGGTCATCCCTCCCTCTAACTCTCTACGTCTTGAGAAAAACGTAAGTCCCCTCCAGTTTGATCCCAAATCTGTTGTATTGTAAAATGCAAATATAAAGTGAAACAGCTTTGTGGGTCTAATACTGCTTGTAGGGTTCTTCAGTGTTTGGCCATTGAATGTCTGCACGTGGGAGAACAGGCACACACTCAAATATTAAGCAGGTATATGTATAATAGGCACCTTAAATCTACTTGGCATCAATTACTTGTGTGTTTATGGAGAAGACTAAGCCTTTCAAAGAGTAAAGAGAGGAACATGCTTGCAGGACATAAATGTGTACTCTGAGATCAGATTTTCTTTGTGTGTGCATTTTCTTACTTGTCTGCTAGGTATTTTATCAATACTGAGAAGGTAATAGGGGATATACTTTGTCCAGGAGCAATAGGCCAAAATTCTAGGGGAAAACCATTGAAAACTACCAGCTTTTTCTTAAGTGTTGACACAAGCAGCCCAGGCCAAAAAGAAAAGAACAAAGAGACCTCAATTAAGAGAATTAAGATTTGTTTTTCAGTGAGCTTTCCTGGGGTCAGGGGGAGAGGAGTTGGACAACTAACAGTTAGGAGTGCAGGTTATCATGGAAGTTTGTTGAGAGGAACACAGTGGTCACTGCCTTCTCCTGGATGATGTGCTGAAGCATGAAGGAGAAGAGAACATTCAATTCTCCTACACTTCATTTGAATTGTACAATTGTGAAACCTTCATTCAAAATCTTTGTAGGGCCTTCTTTTAGAAATATAATTTTTATTCACATTCATTCATTCAGTGAATATTTATTGAATGCTGATCATGTGCTGGACTGTTGTAAAAGGTTGGGATGCATCAGTTTAAAAAATGAAGAGGGCAAAAAGCCCTGCCTTCATAGAAATTTCACTCTTGTTAGAGAAGTCATACAATAAACAATATACATATAACAAGAAAATTATAAAACAAAAACATAATGAGAAAAGCACACTGTATGTTAGAAGGTGGCACATGTTGAAAAACACAGATTATGGTCAAGGATGGGTTGCGATTTTAAGGTTGGTCAAAGTAGGCTTCAGTGGTTAGACAAAGATTTGAAGGACACTGGGAATGAGCCAAGGGAATAGCTTGATAAAGAGCGTTTCTGGGAGAGGGAACAAGAAGAATGAAGGACCTATACAATAGTTTGCTGAGTGTATTCAGTAAACAACAAGAGGGCCATGTCCCTTGAACTCAAGTGAGTCAAAGGGACAAATACCAGGAGATGAAGTCTTAAAGGTGATCAGGACCAAATGTTACAGTGCTCTGTAGACCTTTGTATATACTCTGGGCTTTTGCTCTGGATAAAATGGGGATTGTTGGAAGATTTTAAATATGCCTTTTAAATAAGTAAAACTCCTAGTATAAAATTGCTTGAGTACCCCCATTCCATTAATGTTTCAATAAAATACTTAAAATTCAGTTTGCTTTTTCAAGGATAGAATACTCCCCGAGAGGCTTAAACCATCTGTATTCAATGTCAGCTCTTTTTTCTTAATAATTAATATTTTTCAGAGTTCATGTCTTCTGAATGGTTGACTCTTTATGCCACTCTTGCTTTATGCCCTTTACAACTTTGGTCTAAAGTAAATTGGCATTTAAGGAGGGATTCTCTATGCTTGAATGCAGGGTATATAAGAGGATCCTCATTGACACTAAATGAAACTAGTCTTTCTGGTGACTGACATCAGTACGTTTCTTTTAAACAGAATATAATATTTGAATATGTTTTAAATGGATGAAAACATCCACTTTCTATCAGTCTGCCATTTAGAGTCTCAAAGACATTAACATACTTGGAAACATCACGGAAAATCTTTATTTGTCATATGGAAGGATCTCTGGCCCTGAGATGCTCCATCTGTATCTGCCTTGTTCCCAAATACTTTCTTTACCTCATTGTACAAAAAACAGACGTAGGAATATATAAAAAACTACTGGCTATTTTTCTGTCGCTCATTTTTGCATTGTATTGCTCTTTGTGGTGGTTTACTGAAGAGCATCAGTCCAAGTATAGTAAGGGGAAACCCCCAACTACTGAATTCAGGCACATGCACTGATGTAACTCTCATCCCAGTATTACCTGGTCATACTCATGATGTCAGAACCTGCTGATTATTTCTAGATTTTATGCAAGTACTTTTCTTCTATTAACCTACAAATTTATCCCGACTCTTTATTTCAAGCTGGTGTAAGATACTTTTAACCAGGAGATGATTAAAATTAAGAGTGTGGCACACACACTCAGAGTTCTCTTCATGGCTCAAGGAAACAAATCTGACTAGCATCCATGAGGACGTAAGTTCGGTCCCTGGCCTCACTCAGTGGGTTAAAGATCCGGCATTGCCATGACTGCGGTGTAGGTCACGGACACTGCTCGGATCTGGCATGGCTGTGGGTGTGGTGTAGGCCAGCAGCTACAGCTCCAATTTGACCCCTAGCCTGGGAACCTCCATATGCTGTGGATACAGCCCTATAAAGATCAAAAAAAAAAAAAAAAAAAGGGTGGCACACATTCTCCCACCAGAAGCCAAACCCAACATATACAGGACTCTTGGAAAATGTTGATGTCAATGATTTGTTTCTGGTCTAATATCACTAAGAAGATAATGTATGATCTAATCAAACCTAGCATAAACTTGTAGGTATGCTTCATGCTCACTAAAATAGAAAGTATAATTAATGATAGGACAAGAAACCTTGTAATAAGTTATATAGATTATATGTATAGGCTCAGTGAAGACAGACAAAATTTGGACTGAAATGTATCAATTGATCAGTTATGAATGTAATAACATGACAGATATGGGTTTAACCTAATAATTAATCAAATGACGTTTAAAATAGTTTCAACCCAGATAATAACATGATTTTTTTTTTTACTATTTATAAATAGAACATATGGGTAGAAAAATAGCTAGATTATATAATATCCTGACTATATTTTAATATGAATTTGAATGATTCAGTTTTCTTTAAGGTTCATCTAATAAACATTTTTATATGTGTCCCTTTTTTGCCCTTTGTTAGACAATCTATTTATTTTTGGCATTTTCATAATAATGTAAGATGTTCTTTTTTTTTTTTTCTGTCTTTTTAGGGCCACACCCGTGGCACATAGAGGTTCCCAGGCTAGGGATCTAATCAGAGCTGCTGCTGCTGGCCTACACCACAGCCACAGCAACGCGGGATCTGAGACACGTCTGCAACCTACACCACAGCTCACGGAAACACCGGATCCTTAATCCACTGAGTGAGGCCAGGGATCGAACCCGCAACCTCACAGTTCCTAGTCGGATTCATTTCTGCTGCACCACAACAGGAACTCCAGATGTTCTATTTTTAAAAGGCTTTTTTGTTTTGAGACATGAGAAATGTCAGAAAAGTAATTATAAAATTAAAGAAAGGGTTGATTTATTATAACATCAGAAGAAACTACTATTGCAACTGCAAGTTACCTAGCATTTTTACATCATTAAATTAAAATGTCAATCCCAGTATTTTAAAAAAATATGAATAATAATTACAGTCTTGAGTATCTACTCCTGAAAAAAACAACAGTGGTCATAACTTACCAGACTGTTGGAGAGTAAAGGTTTTCCACCAGAAAGCAAACTTACTTTTGGCTTCTGAAAAATTATTTCTCAATGTTGGGGGAAAAAACACTTCAGAACTTAGAGATTGGCCATTTACATAACTTTGTAGGAGGAAGAAAACTGCAAAGGTATTCCCTGGATAGATTTTGTTCTCTTCAAGAATATGAACCATAATGATCAGAGGGCATTCTAAAATTCTTCAGAGATTGTTAAAATAAGGAATAACTCAACCTAGATTAAATGGTAGTGAGCAAGACCTATAGACTGTCAGAACAATAGTGCTCAAAATGTAAAGATGAGACATAAACTATTGGAGGTTCTTTTTAGTATATTTGCTAAGCTACTATACATCCTTTGAGCTTTAACACAACCTGAGTCTATACAGAACTGTGAATGTCATGTTATAATTAGGTAAAATCAAATTTTTATTGGTTGAATAAGGTCTATAGTTCTGTATTAAATAAAAACTATAGCTCTATAAAAGATAGTATAACATTTTGTATTCTAAATAAAACAGAGACTCTAAATCTTATTGTAAATAAGTATCATATATAATTTGCTAAATTATGTAATTAATTTTGCTTATATAACAAATGATATTATATAGCATTTATATAACTTTTTAAAAATAGAATATAGGATAAGATTCCACAAAGGGCAAAATACACAATTAAGAGAAAAAAATTCATGAGTAGTGCATGCTACACTGAAAGGTTCAGAAAATTAGATTTAAACATTTCTTCTCTCTGTTCTCTGCATAAAATATATTTCCCATGGATTTTACAAGTCCTATTCTGTATTACTTCTCTTCATGTACCAAAATGCTAGATTAACCCATATAGAGAAATACATTTTAGTAGTTAGAATAAATTTTATTTTTCTGCTTAAGGGTTTGATATTTACTCAACACTATGATCTTTGTGATGTTACAGTTTGACTAGGAATTATTGCTTTGAATAGTAATGAAAGGCCCCCTACATTTGCAGGACACTTGGTTATAGTAAGAATTACAGTTTAGGGAGTTCCTGTCACGGCTCAGAGGAAACAAATCTAACTAGCATCCCTGATGTCGCAGTTTCAATCCCTGACCTCACTCAGTGGGTTAAGGATCCCACGTTGCTGTGAACTGTGGTGTAGGTGGCAGACACAGCTCAGATCCCATGTTGCTGTGGCTGTGGCATAGGCCAGCAGCTACAGCTCTGATTTGATCTCTAGCCTGGGAATATCTATATACCATGGCTGCAGCCCTAAAAAGATGAAAAAAAAAATTACAGTTCATATGGACCTTCCTACCTTCCTAGTAAATGAGTGGAGCTTTGTCACATGAGACTAGAGTTTCAGATGGCAGCAATACATTGGCAGTGTTTTGGCCAACATAGGCAATAATAATGGCAATATTCAATTAACCTTTTACCTAACTATATTCTTTGTAAACGTTTTATCAGTTTGCCTTTCTTAAAGCAGAGGTTCGTTCTAAACATTTGTCTTGGGAGTTCTCATCGTGGCCTAGCAAAAACAAATCTGATTATTATCCATGAGGATGCAGGTTTGATCCCTGGCCTCACTCAGTGGGTTAAGGATCCAGCATTGCTGTGAGCTATGGTGTAGGTCACAGTGTGGCTTGGATCCCATATTGCTGTGGCTGTGGTGTAGGCCAGCAATTACAGCTCCAATTTGACTCCAAGCCTAGGATCCACTATATGCTGCGGGTGCAGCCCTGGGGAAAAAAAAAAAAGACAAAAAAAAACAAAAAAAATTTGTGTTTGGGGAGTTCCCTGGTGGTCTAGTGGTTAGGACTCAGTGTTTTCATGCCTGCAGCCTGGGTTCAAGCCCTAGAATGGAGATCCCACATGAAGCCACTGCATGCCATATCTCCCCCCCCCAAAAAAAAGAATTGTCCTGGAAACAAATTTGTCTTGGAAACGAGTATGATTTCTAGTCATACTTTGCCAGCTATGATCTTAAAAAATACTCCCTTAGTCCTTCCTGCCCCATTTTCCTCATCAGAAAAAGAGGACACTGAACTAAGTGATTTCTGAAGTTCATGCTAAATGCAAAGTAATCAAAAAGTTCAAGTATGCTTATTATTCTCTTCAGTACATGTTTATTTCCTTGCTGAAAAAATAACCATCATCCAGGTTTGTAAGTGAAAATAAGTGCACATTTCTATATATCAAAATACTGTTCAGAAAACTCTAGACAAAATTTTAAGAACCAGAACTGTTAGGTAATAGGTAACTATAAAAAATTTTGAAAAGTTTTTGGCATCTTAGAATCTATAATATATTGTGATGTTGATGATGATAATTCTCAGAATGGGAGTTCCTGTCGTGGCGCAGCGGAACGAATCCGACTAGGAACCATGAGGTTGCCGGTTCAATCCCTGGCCTCGCTCAGTGGGTTAAGGATCTGGTGTTGCCGTGAGCTGTGCTCAGATCTAGCATTGCTGTGGCTATGGTGTAGGCTGGCAGCTGTAGCTCTGACTGGACCTCTACCTTGGGAACCACCATATGTCTCAGGAGTGGCCCTAAAAAGACAAAAATATATATAATAATAATAATAATAATAATTCTCAGAATGTATTGAGCCATGTGTGCCAAACACCAGACTAAAATGTTTGAAGCTCTTATTTTATCTACTGCTTTTAAAAAAAAGGATTTACTATGGTCTAAAATGTACTTATATTTTTACATTCTTATAATGCATTTGAACTAAGGTTATACCATAAAAAAATGTGTTTTAAAATTCACATTTAAACTTTTTGTTACTTAGACATATTGTATTTTTCCATACTAATGGAACTCATCACAGTAAAAATAATAGAAAATAATTTTATTTATGGTTTGATTTTACACATGGTCACTTAAGCCTTGTGACTTAGACATGCCTGACAAGTTTTACAAATGAATCTATCGATGAATAAGCAATTGGTAAAGATTAATAATGGATGAAAATTTGTGAAATATTATGTGATCCAACTTTTAGTAATTTTAAGATTACGTTGCACTTTCTTTTGCAAAGCTGTCAACATAGCACAAATCTACGTTATTTCATGCTTGTGTTTCATTAATATCCTTTTGAGTCTTCTGTCTCTCATTTCTTTCCACTTCATTTCTTTTAGATAATGTCCATAGACCAACTTCGTAAAGTACTTTCTTGATGATCCTTTACAAATAGAACTTAGAACATAGCTCCCAATACTACTGAGGAGGCTGTGTTGCTATTCCCCCATCTAAATTAAAGGGGTTTTTTTCCCCCTACTAGTCCATATCAGCTTCTTCTTCTCTTAGAGGCAAACTAACTTTTAATCAGTGCCTCAGCAAAAAGCATCTTCTAGAAAAGGTATGTTAATTGTCCAGTCACCCTTCTCTAACTACTTATTCACAAATGGAATCTATCTCAAACCCCACCTGTTACATGAAACCCTTCCCCATAAGTTCCATATGAAATTGTACCAAATACTAATCTCTAGGGTTGCTTAAAAACCTTTATAATGCACCAAGTTCTATATTATCAGTTACCCATCCCTATTTCCAGTCTATTTATATCTTTAATAACCTGGTTGACACATTTAATCTGAAGATCCTTATTATAATTATCTCTGGGGGAAAAAATTATGTCTTCAGGACCTTATAGAATAAAGGACTTATGGTTATGGGTCAAAGTCCTATAAACCCATATATTCCAGCTTCTACATATTCCAGTCTCACTTGGTGCTCCCCTACCCACACTGGTCACCAGTTCATTGGCTCCTTCCCCCTACCATTTCCTTCCCCATCAAGGTTTGAACACATGCTGTCACTTCTGCCTGGTATGTTCTTACGTCTCCTTTTGCCTTGTTAAATCTTCTTCAATGCTTAATGTTAACGTGGGACCCTTTAAAGGGAAGCCTATCCTGACCTCCTTGATTATTTTAAATCTCTTCCTCTTACAATCTCCTAACACCAGGCATATGTTCTTTATAGCTATTTAACACGCTTGGAATTTTACATATATGTGTACGATTATGTGTTTGTCTTCCTCTCCCACTCGGAAAACATCCATACCTGATATCTCAGTGAAGAGAACAGTTGCCTGGCACATAGTAGGCATTCAGTACATATTTTAAAGGTAAGCTATAACTTTTAACCTCTGGTACAACTCATAGTATCTAGAAATATGACAGAATGATATCTTATATGGAAAACTCCCAGACCTATTTGATAGGTCTCCGGTCCTTCAGTTCTTTGCCTTAATTCTCTTAGACAAGAACATCACTAATTGAGGAAGTAATTTTTTTAATGAAGAAAATAAAAGGGACTAGGTGTCGGTTCTAACAATACTTCCAAAATGATTTCCATTACCCAGTAATAGAATATACTGTGGGTCTAGATTTCCTCAACTTTAAAACTATTGTAGGGAGTTCCCGTCGTGGCTCAGGGGTTAATGAATCTGACTAGGAACCATGAGGTTGTGGGTTCAATCCCTGGCCTGGCTCAGTGGGTTAAGGATCCGGTGTTGCCATGAGCTGTGGTGTAGGTTGCAGACGTGTCTCGGATCCCGCGTTGCTGTGGCTGTGGTGTAGGCCAGCAGCTACAGCTTTGATTGGACCCCTAGCCTGGGAACCTCCATATGCCGTGGGTGCGTCCCTAGAAAAGACAGAAAGACAAAAAAAATAAATAAATAAAATAAATAAAACTATTGTAACATCAACCTTTTTTTTTCCTGTTAGTAGTAAGTTATATATTGATATAAAATAAATATAAATATTTTATAATAAGCATATTTTATGTAATATATAGTTTATGTCTATATACTTAATAGCTTAATATACTTTATAGTTTAAATGTAAAATGCTATTTAAATAAATTAAAAATTATTTTTCAATTTTAAGTGACACATAATATTGTCCTCAATATCTATGAAATCTCAAAACTTGAAAAGTGTTTTGAATTTATCATTAACCAAGAATAATGTGAAAATGAATCTTCTTCAAAGCAAATTCTGCTCTGTAGTAAAGGTTAGTAGTGAGTTTCTGGTGTGTTTAATCTAAGACAGAAACTGATATGGCACCAGGCTAAACACTAAGACAGCAGAAATTTTTAAAGCCCATTAGACTGTAATGTCATTGACAGCAGGGAACAAGTATTTTATTTCCTTTGTAACCCTCTGCCTTTCACTATATAGGACAGGATTTTGCGCAGAGTGAATGCTCAATAACTCTTGTTGTTGTGACTGCTAGATAATGAGTCATGAAAAATAGCTAAATTAAAGTCAGGAAAAATCCGTTGAGCTGTAACAACTATGTGTGTTGCAATGAACATCAAGAGACTAGCCAAAGGATGACAATGAGAGACTAAGATTTGTATGCCTGGTAAAAATGTTGCCATGCGGCTACTATCCAGGAAATAACAGACTCTCTCAATCAGATATAAGTGTGAATTCTGGAATATAAAGTAGAAAACTCATGAATGCTATCACAAATTTCAAAACAGTCATCACAGCTAGAAGATAGGAAATCTCACTAGTACCTTTGAAATTATACCTAAAAAGACTTTACTGTCTTCACCTTTACATTTGAATGTTTTAAATAGCATTTTTAGAGAGTTATTGAAATAATTCTTATAGGGAGGATGATGTGTGTATATGGACAAATAAAAGTGGAATCAGATAAATTTTTCTTTAAAGCCAAGCAGCATAATATGTGTTTCTCTTTCAAACTCCAAGGGTATTATTCATTTTAGTCTCAGGCATTTCATGATGTATTTATGTTTAATCATAATGTCATCACTACTCATGAAATGACAATGGTTTGAAGATATTAATGTATTATTTTTTGTCTTTTTTTTTTTTTTAAGGGCAGCTCCCACAGCATATGAAGGTTCCCAGGCTAGAGGCTGAATCAGAGCTGTAATCCTGGCCTATGCCACAGCCGTAGCAACACAGAATCCTAGCTGTGTCTGTGACCTACATGACAGCTCACAGCAATGACGGATTCTTAACCCACTGAGCGAGGCCAGGGATCAAACTTCCATCCTCATGGATGCTACTCAGATTTGTTTCCGTTAAGCCATGATGGGAACTCCATATTAATATATTCTTAATAACATATTAATTAAGGTGATCTTTAAACACATTTGTGTGGGTTTAGGCAACACAGGGCTCCAGAAGCGGGATGTAATTTTGAGTTGCCTTTCCATCAACCTGGAACTCAGGCAAGCAGTCATGTCAAATTGAACCTGGTAGAGAGCAGTATGGCGAGGCAAAAAGAAGCCATGAATTTTAGATTCTCACGTAGGCCAGCAAAGGAAGATTCTCAGGCAAGCTAAGAATAGATAAGTTCTACCATCAAGTAACTTTAGCCTTAAATGCCAGGAAGGAAAGCAGTGAGGAAAGGATAGACATTTCGCTAAAAAGGAGGCAAGGAGACAGAGGGATCGCTCATGCAAAAGAATGCCTCCTTTCCCCATTCAGCTGGATGACACATGGGGAATGAGTGTGGAAGGAGAAAGGAGGACACCAATTCACTAACCTGGTCCATCCTGGCAAAAACTGAGCGCCCTATAAAGAACATATATGATTAAATTAAGTTGATATTATTATAAATTAACTGTATTTCTCCATTATCAAACAGGTAGGAGCTAATGAAAAGGACCTGAATTTTTTTCACAGTATAAAGCTACTACAATATTGTCCACATTAGGAGTTCCCATTGTGGCTCAGTGGTTAACGAATCTGACTAGGAACCATGAGGTTGCGGGTTCGGTCCCCGCCCTTGTTCAGTGGGTTAAGGATCTGTCATTGCCGTGAGCTGTGGTGTAGGTTGTAAACGCGGCTCGGATCCCATCCTGCGTTGCTGTGGCTCTAGCGTAGGCTGGTGGCTACAGCTCCGATTTGACCCCTAGCCTGGGAATCTCCATATGCCGTGGGAGTGGCCCTAGAAAAGGCAAATAGACAAAAAAAAAAATATATATATATATATATATATAAATATAGTCCACATCAGAATTATCACTTACATTGTTACTCCTGTCTTGCCCCTAGCTTTAAACCTGAAATTCATTGATCCATCATTCTGCACAGAATAGAAAAAGATTTATAAAAATATGTTTCCAAGTTAACTGGGTTATGATGAAATAATGAATATTCCGTAAACATTTTGATAAAGTGTTGACATTCTAGAAAAATACAATTAGAATAAACAAAACCAGAAAATTTCCTACAACATTGACATCAAACAAACTGAGGAAATAAAATGACTGTGATTATTGAATAATTTTTCCGAAGTCTTTATTAAAACTTTTTCCTTTTTTCATATTCTAAAATGAATAATTATTATTTTAAAGTTTGAAAAAATGATGAAGTAGTAAAAATGAAATTAAAAGCACCCATAATACCAACACAGATATGACTACCATTTGTGATATATGTGCATTACCTTGTATTTTTCAATAAAAATCTAGGATTGTATTTAATATGTGGTAATATTTTATTAAACTATTATTAACATTACTGGAAAATATTTTTAAAGTGTGTAACATCCTATTCTATGCATGTAGCAGAATTTATTTACCTACTTTTATCATTTGGGCATAATACTCCTTTCTATGGTTGTTATGTTCAGTGAGGGCATTATCTCTGTGGTGAAATAAATACCCTATTCCTACAAATTTATTTTTAATACTTCTCTGAACAAGAAACCTGAAAATGTAGTCAAATGAAAAATTTTGTGTAGCTCAGCATTTTTAATTTATATTTTCTCCATCTTACTTATCACCTGTTCTCTTCCTTCAACCCATTCTCCACTTCCTATTAAACTCTAAACCTAATAGCCTATTTTTGAATCCATCTGTCAGTAGGCAATTTTCTTTGCGCTATCACACTTGACTCAAAATGTGTTTTTCCCAAAATTGCACTAAAGTATTCTCTGTCTACTCTCTCCCAGTGATAGAGACATCTTGACTCCTCAGATGCTTACAGCTTAAGAAAAATCTGCAGTCACTTGAGTCAATGGTATTTTAGTGTTAGAGCAATCAGAAACAAGGACATCATTTAGATGTTCTCAGTGTCTCCCTGTGCCTACTAATGTTCATTATATGGTTATGCATAAAATACTTTTGCACCAATTAATAATGCGTATCCTTTTCTAATTAGCCATATTTCATAAATTAAACTGTTAGAATCATATTATAACATATGAAGCATTGCTTTTCATTTTTAATTAACTTAAGCACTTAGAATATCAAACTTCTCCACTGTTAAATGGAAATTTTTTTCTGTAGTTCTCAGACGATGGCTAGTAATGTAACCAAATGAAGGTATTTGACAGGGAAAGGAGATTTCTAATTTATCATTATTTCTGGCTCACATCACTAAAATGTGATGACTCTGTTTTGGCATGCTTTATTACTTCTGTGCTAGAATTATGTGACAAAACAAGGAGCCGGTCTTTGGTTTTAAGATGAATTGTTGCGAGTTAGTTCTGCGTATTTTATACTACATACTTTGTGTGGTGTGGTCATTTATGTCAAATTATTATTTATTCTTAATATGCTTAATGCCATCTTCTGTGCATGCTTCTTCATAGGGATGTGTTACCACCATTAAAGTGCAGCAACATTTTATGAGGTTTTGTTCCGAGCACACCACAGTTGGAAAGCTCACTTGGTATAGAAAACTTCACAAAGATACAATTGTGCTGAAAGTCAATATTAAAAATTCCAGTCATAAATCACTCATATTTCCTATCACATCTAGTGAAAATTAATTCTTAAATGAATAAAGAACATTTTTGGCAAGTAGAAAACAGAGAGAAAGATAAATGTTTAGGCTAAATGAAATTCTATTGTAATAAACAAACACTATTCAGAATTACTCTGTTCAAGAATACTTTCTTTTTCTTTGTGTTTGTCAACATTTATACGGCAGTCAGTAAACATAAAATATTATTTAAAATAGTTTATTCTGAAAGTTACAGGACAGCCAAGCTCTTTGGGTAGTTTTCGGATGCACAGGGGCAGTAAAAGTGCAGAAAATGTGTGATTAAAAAAGAAAAAAACCTAAAAATGAAAAGCCCTCTTCCATGATTCTTTTTTCCACAGACATTTCCCATTTAAAAAGTTAGAAATTTTTATGAAGATCAGGGTATCAGACTTTTTAAGCAGGACACATTATTTTGAGAAATGCCATTTATTGGATACCTCTTATATACTAGGTACAGACCAACAAAAAGTAACATGGAAGTCATTCTCTCTTACTATATAAAGTTAAAATCTCATGTTTAAGTAAGTCTTTAAGCCATTTTGAGCTTATTTTTGTGCATGGTGTGAGGGAGTGTTCCAGTTTCATTGATTTACATACAGCTGTCCAGTTTTCATAGCACCACTTACTGAAAAGACATTTTTTTCCCATTTTATATTCTTGCTTCCTTTGTCAAAGATTAATTGACCATGGGCGTATGGGTTTATTTCTGCGTTCTCTATTCTGTTCCATTGGTCTGTATGTCTGTTTTGGTACCATTGTCACTGTCTTGATTCCTATAGCTTTGTAATGTTATCTGAAGTCTTGGGAGAGTTATGCCTCCTGCTTGGTTTTTGTTCCTCAGGGTTGTTTTGGTAATTCTAGGTCTTTATGGTTCCATATAAATTTTGGATTGTTTATTGGAGTTCTGTGAAAAATGCCATGGGTAATTTGATAGAGATTGCATTGAATCTGTAGATTGCTTTGGGTAGTTTGGCCATTTTTATGATATTAATTCTTCCAATCCAAGAACATGGACTATCTTTCCATTTCATTGAATCTTCTTTAATTTCCTTGATTAATGTTTTATCATTCTCAGCATATGTGTCTTTCACTTCCTTGGCAAGGTTTATTCCCAGGTATTTAATTTGGGGAGGGGTGCAATTTTAAAAGGTAGTGTATTTTTTATATTCCTTTTTATATTCCTTTTTTAATAATTCATTGTTAGTATACAGAAATGCAACTGAGTTCTGAATATTAATCTTGTTCTGAATACTACTTTGTTGAATTTGTTGATCAGTTTGAGTTGTTTTTGTGGGGACTCCTTAGGGTTATCTATATATATAGTATCATGTCATTTGCATGCAGTGACAATTTTACCTCTTCTCTTCCAATTTGGATACCTTGTATTTCTTTTGTTTGTCTGATTGCTGTAACTTGGACTTCCAATACTATGCTGAATAAAAGTGGTGAGAGTGGGCATCCTTGTCTTGTTCCAGATTTTAGTGGGAAGGCTTTCAGCTTTTCTCCATTGAGTATTATATTGTCTGTGAATTTGTCATAAATGGCTTTGACTATTTTAAGATATGTTCCCTCTATACCCCACTTTGGTAAGAGTTATTGTCTTGAATGGATGTTGGACTTTGTCAAATGCTTTTTCTGCATGTGGTTTTTGACTTTTCTTTTGTTAATGTGGTGTATGACATTTGATTTGCTATGGTGAACCAACCTGTGAACCTGAGATGAATCCCACTTGGTCATGGTATATGATCTTTTTATACGTTGTTGGATTCAGTTGGCTAAAATTTTGTTGAGAGTTTTTGTGTCTATATTCATCAAAGATATTGGCCTATAATTTTCTTTTTTGGTAGTATCTTTGTCTAGTTTTGGTGTGAGGGTGATGTTGGCATCATAGAATGTCTTTGGGAGTGTTCTTCTTCAACCTTTTGGAAAAGTTTAAGAAGAATAGGTATAAGTTCTTCTTTGTATGTTTGATAGAATTCGCCTGTGAAGCCATGTGGTCCTGGACTTTTGTATGTAGGGAGTGTTCTTATTATGTATTCAGTTTCATTTCTAGCCATTGATCTGTTCAACTGATCTGTTTCTTCTTGGTTCAGTTTTGGTGGGCTGTATGTCACTAGAAAGTTGTCCATTTCTTCTAGGTTGTCAAATGTGTTGGCATATAATTGTTCATAGTATTCTCTTATGGTTTCTTGTATTTCTTCAGTATCCATTGAGATTTAACCTTTTTCAATTCTTATTTTGTTCATTTGAGTTCTACCCTCTTCTTGATGGGGCTGGCCAGATGTTTGTCAATTTTGTGTACCCTTTCAAAGAACCAGCTCTTGGTTTTATTGATTTTTTTCTATTGTTTTTCAAATCTCTATTATATTGTTTCCTCTCTTATCTTTATGATTTCCTTCCTTCTGCTGACTTTGGGTTTTGTTTGTTCTTCTTTTTCTAATTCTTTTAGGTGGGAGGTTAAGTTGTTGAGTTGAGATTTTTCTTCATTTCTGAGGAATGCCTGTATTGCTATGAACTTCCCTCTAAGCACTGCCTTTGCAGTATCCCATAGATTTTGAATGGTTGTGTTTTCATTATTATCTGTCTCAAGGCAAATTCCCTTTTGATTTCCTCATTGACCCATTGGGTTTTTTTTAATTACTCAATGAATTTTATTACATTTATAATTGTGCAAAGATCATAACAACCAAATTTTATATCATTTCCATCCCAAATCCTCAGTGTATCCCCCCACTCCCCAAACTCTCTCATTTGGAAACCATAAGTTTTGCAAAGTCTGTGAGTCACTATCTGTTCTGCAAAGAAGTTCAGTGTGTCTTTTTTTTAGATTCTACATGTAAGTGATAGCATTTGATGTTGGTGTCTCATTGTTTGTTTCTAGGTCCATCCATGTTGCTGCAAATGTCATTCTTTCTTTCCTTTTAATGGCTGAGTAGTATTCCATTGTCTATATACCACATCTTCTTTATCCACTCCTCTGTTGATGGACATTTAGGTTGTTTGCATGTCTTGGCTATTGTATATGGTACTGCAGTGAACATCGGAGTACACGTGTCTTTTCAAGTTATGGTTTTCTATGGATAGATGCCCAGGAGTGGGATTGCTGGATCAAACGGCAGTTTCTATTTTTAGTTTTCTGAGAAATCTCCATACTGTTTTCCACAGTGATTGTACCAATTTACATTCCCACCAACAGTGTAATAGGGTTTATTTTTCTCCACATCCTCTCCTGAACTTATTGTTTGTAAACTTTTGGATGATGGCCATTCTGGCTATTGTAAGGTGGTATCTCATAGTGGTTTTGATTTGCATTTCTCTATTAATTGTGATGTTGAATGTCTTTTCATGTGTTTTTTGGCCATCTGTATGTCTTCTTTGGAGAATTGTCTGTTTAGATCTTCTGCCCATTTTTTTATGAGGTTGTTCTTTTTTCGGTATTGAGCTGCAAAAGGTGTTTATAAATTTTGGAGATTAACCCCTTGTCAGTCACTTCATTTGCAAATATTTTCTCCCATTCTGTTGGTTGTCTTTTAATTCTGTGTAGGTTTCCTTTGCTGTGCAGAAACTTTTAAGTGTAATTAAGTCCTGTTTGTTTATTTTGGTTTTTATTGTCATTACTCTGAGAGGTGGATCTGAGATGTTGCTGTTGTTTATGTTGGAGAGTGTTTGGCCTATGTTTTCCTCTAAGAGTTTTATAGTATCTGGTCTTATATCTAGGTCTTTAATCCATTTGGAGTTTATTTTTGTGTATGGTGTTAACAAGTATTCTAATTTCATTCTTTTCCATGTGGCTGTCCAGTTTTCCTAGCACCACTTATTGAAGGGGCTGTCTTTTCTCCATTATATATTCTTGCCTCCTTTGTCATAGATTAGTTGACTGTAGGTGTGTGGGTGACCCATTGGTTTTTTTGTAGAATGTTTTTTAGTTGCTATGCAGTCAGTTTTTTTCTCATTTCTTTTCCTGTGGTTTATTTCTAGTTTCTTGCCACTGTGGTCAGAAAAAATACTTGAAATAATTTCTACACTCTTAAATTCATTGAGGTTATTTTTGTGCCCCAGTATGTGGTCAATCCTTGAGAATATTCCATGTGCACTTGAAAAAAAATATATATTCTCAAAATGGCTTAAAGACTTAAACATAAGACAATATGTTTAAAACTCCTGGAAGAGAGCATAGGTAAAACATTCTCTGACATCAACCTTACAGATGTTTTCTTAGGTCAGTCTTCCAAAGCAACAGAAACAAAAGCAAAAATAAACCAATGATACCAAATCAAACTGAAAAGCTTTTGCACAACAAAAGAAACCATTAAAACAAAACAAAACAAAACAAAACTATGGAATGGGAGAAAATATCTTCAAATGACGCAACTTACAAGAGCTTAATTTATAAAATATACAAGCAACTTACACAACTCAACAGCAAAAAAACCAACAATCCATAGTAAAAAAGGGCAAAAGACCTGAAAAGACATTTCGCCAAAGAAGATATACAGATGGCCAACAAGCACGTGAAAAAATGTTCAACATCACCGAAAATTAGAGAAATGCAAATCAAAACTACCATGAGATACCACCTCACACCAGTCAGAATGGCCATCATTAATAAGTCCACAAATAACAAGTGCTGGAGGGGGTGTGGAGAAAAGGGAACCCTCATACACTATTGGTGAGAATGTAAATTGGTACAACCAATCTGAAAAATAGTATGGAGGCACCTCAGAAATCTATACATAGAACTACCCTCTGACCCAGCAATCCCACTCTTGGGCATATATCCAGACAAAACTTTCATTGAAAAAGATACATGCACCCACATGTTCATTGCAGCACTATTCACAATAGCCAAGACATGGAAACAACCCAGATGTCCATCGACAGATGAATGGATTAGGAAGATGTGGTATATATACACGGTGGAATACCACTCAGCCATAAAAAATAACAAAATAATGCATTTGCGGCAACATGGGTGGAACTAGAGTTTCTCACACTAAATGATTTAAGTCAGAAAGAGAAAGACAAATACCATATGATATCACTTATATCTGGACTGTAATATACAGCACAAAGGGAAATTTCCACAGAAAAGAAGCTATGGACCTGGAGAACAGACTTGTGGTTGCCAAGGGGGAGGGGGATGGAGTGGGATGGACTGAAAGTCTGGGGTTAATACATGCAATCTATTGTATTTGGGGTGGTTAAGCAATGAGATCCTGCTGTCTAGCACAACAAAGTATATCTAATAACTTATGATGGAACATGATGGAGGATAATGTGAGAAAGAGAATATATGTATATGTATATACATATATATATAGTATGATTGTGTCAGTTTGCTATACAGTAGAAATTGACAGAACACTGTAAATCAACTATAATAGAAAAAATAAAAATCTTAAATAGAAGTTCCCATCGTGGTACAGTGGAAACAAACCCGACTAGGAATCATGAGTTTTCAGGTTCGATCCCTGGGATCGCTCAGTGGGTTAAGGAGATGGCATTGCCATAAGCTGTGGTGTAGGTTGCAGATGTGGCTCGGATCTGGCATTGCTGTGGCTGTGGCATAGCCTGGCTGGTAACTGTAGTTCTGATTGGACACCTAGCCTAGGAATCTCCATAAGCCGCAGGTGCGGCACTAAAAGGACAAAAGACAAAAACAAACAAACAAACAAACAAACAAAAACCTTAAAGAAATAAATTATATTAAATTAAATTAAAACCTCCACATTATTTGCATTTTTTTAAATAGCTGCACCTGCGGCATATGGGAATTCCTGGGCTAGGGGTCAAATCAGAGCTTCAGCTCTTGGCCTACATCACAGCCATAGCAACACTGGATCCAAGCAGCAATGCTGGAACCTTAACCCACTGAGAGAAGCCAGAAATTGAACCTGCATCCTCACAAACACTATGTCAGGTTCTTAACCCTCTAAGCCACAACACGAACTCTTACATTCTTGTATTAGGAAAGGTCTTAGGTATTTTTGTGATTACTTTCTGGATTCAAATATAGGATCTCTACACAATTAAGTCAATTGGCTTGTTTAGCAGGACTGAAATATAAGGACATAATGATGCTGTTCTGAAAGGAATATGATAGATAAAAAAAATTACCTGTACATACACTTTGAGAAATATTAATAAAGCAGTCATACAGTTAAGATAAATACAAGCTCTTAGTTTGGGCAAAAACAGCATTTTTCATAAAGAATTGTCCTGAAATGGCTTTGAACGATGCTGTGTAAACTGGAGAGCATTTTGACAGGGAAAGAAGTGAAAGATTCTATGAGAGTATTCTGAATAAGGATTGAGCATGAAGCAATGTACAGTTTGATTATATCTTTATCTCTGGAATGTTCCTGTCATGGTGCAGCGGAAACAAATCTGACTAGGAACCATGAGGTTGTGTGTTCAATCCCTGGCCTCGCTCAGGGAGTTAGGGATCTAGTGTTGCTGTGAGCTGTGGTGTAGGTCACAGATATGGCTCAAATCTGATGTTGCTGTGGCTGTGGTGTAGGCTGGCAGCTATAGCTCCGATTCGACCCCTAGCCTGGGAATCTCCATATGCCATGGGTGTGGCCCTAAAAAAGCAAAAAACAAACAAACAAACAAACAAAAAACCTCTGTATTATCTATCTATCTATCATCTATCTATCTATCTATCTATCTATCTATCTATCTATCTATCTATCTATCAACTATCTATCTAATGGAAGAGAGAAATAAATCTGAGTTTTGAGGAAAGTACAGAGAAGAGACTATTCCATGCCAGTGGCAAGAATGTACAGTTAGGTATAAAATAGGTTGTTACAGTATGTTTTTTAGCAGATCAAAAATATGGGGAACATTATATTTTAGCAGTGCAGTGTGGCTTTCACAAAATTTGACCATAATCTTTTGTAAGAAATATATTTTACATTAAACCTAACCCTCTTTCCTTTGAAAAAGTATTTCATTAAATTTTGTTATTCTTACTAGCTGCAGAACACTTTGATTTTTTTTATCTGGTTCACTTAATTTCTCTTCTATTTCATAACAAAAATACTGGTCTGCCCCCATAACATCTATTTCATAATGTGTTTCCAGAGTTTGAAAAATACTATCATGACAGTTTCAACTATCAGTGGTAAATAACCCGAAGAGAGTCTCAAAGTGGGAGGATTAGTTGTGGAATAATAAAGACATAAAATAGGTTGTGATGAGCTTTAATGCTATGAGGAAAATCATGAAATACAAGGAAAACATATACATTAGGCAAGATATTTATGTCTAAGACACTAATGATTATTACTGATGGAAACAAAATGAAATTGATTTGCTTGTGTTTGTGCGTGAGTGTGTGTATTTGTCTCGCTCTCCATCTGTCTCTCTCATCAGGATATAAGTTTCACCAGGAAGAAATTCTATCATTCTTGTTCACTGCTATGTCTCCAGTCACTGAAAAACTATCAGGCACACTGTAAGTGCTGAATTAGTATTTATTGAATGAAGGATATGACCAATAGTATAACTGAAATATTAAAACAGTAAACATTATTCACCTAAAAACTCCAAAGAATACATTCAACAAGCCAAAGTATTACATGTGTTTTGTCTGTTTTGTTTATATGCCCTTTTATGAAAGACTTTGTAGCATACTGCTTTCTTCTGTTAAATAAATTTACACATTCCTAACTGTGATGAAAATATATTATGATATTTGAAAATTATAAGCTGTCTTGTAATAACATCATCAACCTTGGGGTCACCAAATATGATCATGCAGATAGTCATGGTATTGTCTTGAAAAAAGTAATATATATTTATAAAGAGACAGAAACACTATCTTGCTTATTTTAGTATCTACCATAACCAGTAATGTGCTTCACACACAAGAAGGCATTAATAAACCCTTTATATAGACAAGACTAAATGATCTTTTACTTAATTTTTTCTTATTGAATATACCACATATATTTATTGTAGAGGATTAAAAATACAAATCAGCAAAAAAAATAAAATAAAATGAGTATTACACTACCATCAGATATAACCACTAACATTCAAATATGTAGTGCATGCACACACAGAAATTTGTGTATTTTAGCTTTATTTATTTTTTAAAACACAAACCATTATCGTACATATTTATAGCTTTGTTTAAGGTCACCTAAATTCATCAGCATTACCCATTTCATGAGGCTATTGTGGAGAGCAAATAAGAAAAATGAATGTATAGCACTTAATATAGTGCCTACTGCATAAAAAAGAAAACAAATGTTAACAACTACTATTGAAATCACACTGTTTTATAATATGTTTTATATTCACTTAACAATACATAATGAGCATTTCTCATGCCATTAAATAATATTCCACAATGTTATTTTGATAGCTTCATGGTATTTCATTACATATAATAATATTTTCACCGATATTGTCTTCTGGGGCATTTAGATCATCCTTTTTACTATTAAATTTATGCTTCAAAGACTATCTCTTTAAATATGTATTTGCATACATATATGCTTATTTGCTTAAGATATATTTTTAGATTTTTCTTATTTAAAAATAACATGCACACTATTTTAAAAGGAAAGTGGTATTTAGAGTTTTATACTACTAAAATTAGTAGTAGTAGTAGTAATAAAAGCAATATGTTGTTTTTACAATAAAATAACAAGCTCATGTTGTATTTTCCTCATTCTTGTGAAATGAGTCATAAGTCCATAAGCAATTATTTTCATACTCATTAGTACAATATTCTAAATAATTTCTCTTTTTTTTTTTTTTTGGTCTTTTTGCCATTTCTTGGGCTGCTCCCATGGCATATGGAGTTTCTCAGGCTAGGGGTCTAATCGGAGCTGTAATAATTTCTCTTTTTTAAAAAATTTTTACTAGAAATCACTTGACTTCCTATAAGAGAAACTAGAAAATCTTTCACCATCTTATCATCATTTTTGGTAAATTAATATTTAGTGTTTATAATGTAACTTTTATTTACAAAAGGGCCATGTAATATGTGAAGATACATTTCCTATTTAAAATATCTTTTAATAACTCTTTGCAGTTTATTTGTGCCTAATTGTATCATGGATCAATCAAGGATCACTTGCCAATTACTTCACAAACTCCAATAAAATTGAAAATTTTTTGTTGTAATTCAGATGCTTGTCTGTTTTATTCTCTACTTAGAAACATATTTTAGGTAGTCTTTTCTCCTTGGTACTTCTTTGCAATTTATTTTGCCTTTGTGTGTGTGTGTGTTTGTATTTATGTTTTATATGTTTTATATCTACTAATTAATTTCTAGGTGCCATGACTTACAATTTTTCTATTTTTTTCTTGTATGTTTGTAGATCGCATTTCCTAGTTAATTCTTATAGATTGTAAGCTTTTTTAAAACATTGCTTTTTTTGGGGGGAGGCAGTACCTGCTGCATATGGAGGTTCCCAGGCTAGCAGTTAAATAGGAGTTGTAGCCGCTGGCCTACACCACAGTCAAGGCAACGTTGGATCCTTAACCCACTGAGCAAGGCCAGGGATTGAACCCTCAACCTCATGGTTCCTAGTCAGATTTGTTTCCACGGTACCATGACAGGAACTCCAAAACTTTGCATCTTTAATATTTATGTATTCTATATCACATTTGATCTATACTATGGCTATCTAAATAATCCAAGATTTAAAAATGTTTGTTTTGAGAGTAATTCATTGCTTCACTCTCTTCCTGCTCTCACTGAAATTCCCTAATCATTTTGATACCAAAGCATGAGAATGTAACTGATCCTTCACTTTGAAAGCAAATTAAGAGGACCTTAATGTTATAGTCTGCTTGATATACTTTAGGCATCATGTTTATTCCTGTGTGTAGGTCTCTATCTCCTTTTTCTTAGAGCATTTACTTTAGAAAACTTGCATTTATAATTTCATTCTCTGCCTCTTTGACATGTAAATCTTCTACAGCCCAGAAACATTTTTTTCAAGGACTTTGAATATAACCATGGAAGGAGATAAATATCTCTATCTTTCCATCTCTGTGGGAGGGCAGGAACCTAATGTTCCTAAGTACCAGTTGTTAAATCCAGACGCCTAGTCACACAGATGACTCTTCTCTAGTTCCCAAGTGTTCCACTTCTTTTCATTAGCATTAGAACATCTCTGTTAAGTAGTATGGCTTTTGATGATGGAACAATATTAATCTATTTTAGACAGATATTGTATTTGTATAAATTTTCCCTGGTAGGAAAATTTGGGAGGGCACTCTAATTTTTTCTTGAGAAATAGATACAGAATCCTAAAAATAGTTATTATCTATTGTTTGTACTTATTTAAAACTTATTTAATCACTAAATTTTCTACCATGAATGCATGTAATTTTTCTAATAATAAAATGAAACACTTAAATGGTATACATTAATAAAGGTATACATGCCTCTATGCTTAACTTCTTTATCAACATAACTTCTGGTGATCCATTTTCTGTGCCAGGTTTTCTTTTCCATTTAGATGTATATCCTAAGCCATTCCATCCTCAAATAATGTCTGCAGAGGACATTTAAGGTAACTAATACCTAGATCAAGTTCTTCTGTCTTCCACAAAATGCCTTAAGGATCTGGGAACAGGCAATAAGTGTTGCCCCTTAACCATGCCAGTGGAAGTGCGAACTCCATAAAGATGAAATTTCATGCCATTTATTTTCATAATGACTTCAGTGCCATGTGCAATATACATACTGCATGCCTGTAGTTGTATACTTAGAAGAATCCATGGCCAGCATTATTTTCAGAGAAAAATACTATAATTATATACTATTGTGTTTCTTCCTGGTATTAAATTTTCTCTGCATGTAAGACTGCAACCATCTTAGAGGAAGGCATGATTTGCCTGCAGTTCTAAAATATATAAAAGGAGCTCCCGTCGTGGCGCAGTGGTTAACGAATCTGACTAGGAACCATGAGGTTGAGGGTTCGGTCCCTGCCCTTGCTCAGTGGGTTAACGATCCTGAGTTGCCGCGAGCTGTGGTGTGGGTTGCAGACGCAGCTCGGATCCCGCGTTGCTGTGGCTCTGGCATAGGCCAGGGGCTACAGCTCCGATTCGACCCCTAGCCTGGGAACCTCCATATGCCGAGGGAGCGGCCCAAAGAAATAGCAAAAAGACAAAAAAAAAACAAAAAACTAAAATATATAAAGCACTTTGGGGCTATTAAGAACTGAATTCAGTGAAATGAACTGAAGGAAGCCTACAAAGTTTCCACTTCACACCCTGCTTAACTTCAGTTATTTTTCCCAAATGATATAGCAACTGCCTTGAAGAACCTCCAAATATTTTCTCCTGAGAGTTAGAAGTTCTTATACTTATTGTAAAAAGAAAACGGACTCAAATACCATTTTGAAAAGAAAAAGAAAAAAAAAATAGTTACAAAAATAGAGACCAAAATCTTGGAGTAGCCTAAAGAGGACTTAATAGTTCTTACACTTATTTATTCATTTATTTATTTCATTCATAAAAAATGTTAATTAGCCTGCATCACCAGAAAGCTTGGTATTTGAAACATGATAGCCAATATATTTATCCCAAAATATTTATTTATTTGCTACTACGCATCATGAACTATTCTTGAGTTAAAATAATCTCATACATCGATCTTACATTCTAATAACCAAGAAAATTAAAAATAAAATAAATTTAAGTATTAAAAAGTTCTGTGTAGAAAATAAAACATGATAATGTAGTAGAGACCTGGAGAGGTAATGTGGATTGGATGGTCAAAGAAAGTCTCCTTGAGGAGGTGGCCTTTGAGCTGGAGAGTTGACATTTCAGCCAAGATTTGAATGAGGAGAAGCCTAGTAGTAAAAATCTTTATGGTGGGAAAATGCAAAAGCGATCAGGTAGCATGAGCTGTGTGTGTTTGTTGGGAGGAGAGTGTATAAATGAGTAGAGGATGAAATGAGAAGCGACTCCAAAAAGAGAAAAAGAAAAATAAAGGAATATAAAGTGGGAAGGAATAAGACAGTAATGGAAGAGTGTCTGTGGAAGAAGAAGGTGACATCGAAAGCATAGATGACAATAAATTGTAACCAAGATGAAACAAATTTGTCAAGTGATCAGCATCAACATCACCATCAGTCGACAAGGGCAGTGGTTACAGATAAGAACTGGAGAGTTACAGAGAGCTGTGTGGCCATGGGCAAGTTACTTATCTAAGACTGAGTGTACTCATCTATGAAATGGGAATAACAGTATCTATGGCATAGGGTTGTTGTGATAATGCAAATAAAAATGGAATAATGCACTGAAAATGTGTAACATTTTGCCTGTCTGGTAATAAAAATATAAGGAATGCTATCACTTTTACTTGAATGAGACAAAAATTAAGTAAGAAAAAGCAGATAGTTCTGCACCTTTTTGTATCTATAAAATCACCTGAAACTGGTGCCAATGTAACTTAATCCTGCTTTGAATTGGATTTTTATTTATTTAATTTTTTTTTTGCTCATTGTTTTTGTATTTTACTTTGTTAAATCCTATTACTTTGTTAATTCTCTCTTCTACAACCACTTTGCAGCAATTTGAAGTGCAGGGCCCTATGTGGATTTATTCTAATTTGACTAGATTGTACTTGGAAGGCTGAAAAACGCTGTAAGATCCCAAGACCAGTTTTATCTCTCCTGCGGGCTTTGGCCAGCATGACAAGTCTTTTAGCTTCATAGTCACAGCTAATTTTTCCCATTTCCTCTTCTCAAGTCCCTCAGCTGTAGGAATTACAATCTCTGTCTATTTTAACCTGCAAATCCTTCCTAATTTCTTGCTGTCTTTCCGCTCCAGAAAGGCTGTAACACTGCTATGCCTTCCTCTAAGAAACAAGGTCTCTGGAGAATGACATATTACAGAGCAGAGATGCAGAAGCCAAGAAAACGTTGATTTCTAGTACATGGATCCCGAGTCTAATCAAATTTGGGGAGTATCAATCCGTGACCTTTTTTCTGATTAGTAAATGTTGCACAGCTTAACCCCTTGCTCCCTGATCAGTTTACATATGTCTTTGCTTCCTACAGCATAATTATTGGAAAATTTCAAATCCTTAATTGGACATAATTGGATTTTGATCATGTTCTTTTTTTTTCTACTTCAGAAAAAAAGTATATTTGTCTATTGTCTATTCTACTCATTTTAAAAGAAATATTTGTGTGTTTACTGTGTTTCTTGTTTCCTTCTTACTGATATGGCCAGTACATTTAGGAAGATTTTGGAATCATTATAGTCTTTCCTTACATTTCTCAATGTCACTTAATAATACTTTCTTTCCTACCCCCACCACTTCCACCAAGTGAATGCACTAATGGCTATTTCATTACAAGGTATTATGTTCTACTATTAAACAGAATAGAATAAAACTCTGTTTGCATTTAGCACCAGTACTGTATATCTTTTAAAAACCAGTCTTAATTAAATCTAAAAACCCTCTGCAAATTAAGTGGATGAACTGATTCTTTGTTCCACATGAATACTTCCTTGTTAAAACTGAAAAATTAAGGTGATAACATTTCATCAGTGATACTTATTTTTTCTAAAAACAAGTTAGGATTCTGCAGAAATAATGTACCATTTAACATTTTGCCTATCTGTTTAGAAAAATTCAAAATTATCCCTAATTGTGTTTGACATTTTGAAATGTAATAAGCCTTCTGAGACAGTGTATGTTAAAATACTGCTGAGCTTCATATGCTTTATATTTCTGTGAGTTTTCATAAGATTTTCTTATAGCTCCTTGCATTTTAAATAATTTCACTGTGGCAATGATAATAGGAAAGGAATAAAATTTGGTGGACATAAAATTATAAATAAGCCTTCATATGTAAAAATGCATATCTTCCATTTCACCTACATGTTTATAATGAGTAGTTCTATGCTAAAAGTACTTAATTTTTCTCAAAATATGCAAAGTTAAATTGTTTAAATTTAATACAATCATAAATGTCTATTACAAAATGCTACGTTTTTGAACAAAATGTCTAATCCCTCAAACAGTTTTGATGTGAAACAAATACACAGCCAGATATTTCTAGAGCAAAGACAATTTTGAGATCAGCAGAGAATTGCAGTGCAGGGTCTGCAACCGTGCTGAGCCATGTGACAGTTCCCCCAAGGCAAGAGAAGGAGAACTGCTTTATATATAAGAGTAAAGGAAGTTGGGAGGGCTATAGTGAAGTCCCTGGCTTTTCCCTGGCTAGGAAAGAAGAGGATTCCTTCCAGTTGGGCCCTGCTACCCTTACTGGGCACGAGAGCTCCCCCTTCTGGTCTCCAGCTCTACTTAATTAGTACAGTAGTTACGAAGGTAGTCTTTGAGTGTAAATCCAATGTAACTTGCAATTTCTTGTTTTTAGTAGATACACCCTAGACTTTCTATGGCATGGAAAGATTTTTGAAAAAACTAAATATATAATTTTCTTGTACTCACTTGATCTCAGACTTAGTCATTTCCCCAAATTAAAATTATATCAGCAACTCCTACTTTTCAGACTTTCAGCAACAATTCCGACAAAACAAGATCTACTATAAAATAAAATGACAGAGGGCACTAACTAGGCTCAATTTCTGGTGAAAAAAAAAAAAGAGTGTTGGACTTGGGCAATTAATATGTAAATAAAGACTAGATCAGATAATTTCATCATTCAAAAAATCCATCGTTTTAATGCTCTAATACAGCAACAATTTTAATCAAAACATATAACAAAAGCTTCCCTTTCTCCTTTCTCTCTTTTTTTTTGTCTTTTTCTAGGGCCACATCCGAGGCATACGGAGGTTCCCAGGCTAGAGGTTTAATCAGAGCTGAAGTCGCTGGCCTACATCAGAGCCACAGCAACGCCCAATCTGAGCCCCGTCTGCAACCTACACCACAGCTCATGGCAATTTTGGATCCTTAACCCACTGAGCAAGGCCAGGGATCGAACCAACAACCTCATGGTTCCTAGTCTGATTTGTTAACCACTGAGCCATGACGGGAACTCCTACTTTCTCCTTTCCTTTATGCTTATTCTCCTTTGTAAAAATACAATCTCCATAGTTACTTTTTGATATTCCACACAACCAATCCATCATAGTGCAAGGCAAAGCATTTCGTGAATTTACAATAGTGTAGTATTCCTTGTCTATAAAGAAAAACAAATATTTATTTTTTCATCTTCCAAGACATTATTATTATAATTCCTTATACTTCACCATAGTTGCGAAGACTAAAGTGGAGTATTAAAATATACTAACAAAAGAATTGACTTCATAATAATAAAATCCAGTCACCTCACAAATATATAAGGTTTGACAAATTTCTGAAAGTACAAGGGAATTTTCTTGAATGCTGCGTGAGGACCCACTGGCACCAGCATGCCATGATTTTTTTTCCTCTCTTGTAGACACTGGATGGAATCAATTGACTAGAACAATTCTTAGGCAAGTTAAGTAAGGATCTATGTTTCCTTTGCAAGATATCTTTTTCCTGTAATCATTGTAGAAGTTATATTAATATTATACAAGGGCTGAGTTAACTTTGTTGAGATTCTCTGATATGGTTACATTGTCCCTACAGGTCTTATGCAATATGTCCCTCTTTGAGACTTATTATTAGTTCATTATTAATTAATAGTTATTAATTTACTAAATTAAGTATCTTGTTTTCCACAGTCCCAAATGTGGTAGAAAAAAGTCGTGATTGGATGTGAGAGGGACCCTGGGATAGCAGAGTGAATCTGAAAAGGTATCCACAGAAGTTGTGTTGCATTGTATGAATGACACTCTCTGCATTTTTATCCTTTACCAGGTGTGATCATGTCACAGCATTTCAGGGCGCACGTTGCCAAAATATTTGAAAACTTCCTACTTTAAGCAGAAGGACAAACAACAGTGTGAGTAAAATCAGCATTGGGAAATGAAATAAATGATAACAAATATATATCGTAATCTATTTAATTATTATTGGAGAATAAAATATGGTTTTGCCTGGGAGCAATGAGAGATCCTCTATTTTAGGAGCTAAAATTGCTAACTATGGAACTAAGAAGATAAGGAAAACAAACAAAAAAAACCTTTCATTTCTCCAGTTGCAAAAGATTAGCACAGCTGAGGTTTTCTCATGTCAGCAATGAGATATTTGTCCCAATCAGATGTGATTCTGTGGTTGCAAGTGGGAGAAAAGTAAGAAGCATGAAGAACAAAAGTAAAACAAAAGTAAAAACAAACAAAGCTGAGACACGTAACAAAAATTCCACTTAAACTCTGAAGGCTCATAATTTCTCTCACCAAGTATCTCTGGCTCAGTCAATTGTAATTTGTATAGTGCTTTGGGAATTTATAACTTGTTCTATTGAACATTGTCTCAGATACAGACCCTTGAAAAATCAATTTTATGATACCCCAGTATTAATTAGATCCCTCTTTTCTTTAAAATGGCAAATCTTGCCAACAACTGAGGTGTTTTCTTTTTCTTTTTTTTATAGATATTACTTTTTTTATTCTGAAATTTCATTTTTATTTTTTACAGAATAAAATACATACATTTAAACATAATTACATTCACACAGATTATTATATCATGGATCTTAAGAAACAGATTAAGTGACTCCCTCTGCTGAAGTGGAATGGAAAATATGCTGAGACAAATAGGAAATTTATTCTATACTTTATCCCATTTTGTAGGGCTTTCATCCTTACTATTTAGTATTATCTATTACATTTCAATTTTTCTTTAAAAATTAGCATTATATTAAAATTGTTATATTATGCAACTAAAATTTATAAAGAAGAAAGCCTTATATACCATTAAATATTTTATATAGCATAATAAAAAGAATAACTTAACTGGTAAGAATAACAAAAATAATACACCCTCTGAAAATAAGTAAAATATAAAATGCATAAATTGGTTAAAAAACAGTGTAACTATATAAATATGTCCCCACAATTTGTTACATCTTATTGATTTTTCAATATAAGCATTACACCATTCTAGGTGATGTGATAAACGAGACATTATATACCTTACATTGTACCACGGAGAGAAATGGTTATTAATAATACAATTGTAGAACTGTATTATTTAATTGTACAGTTGCATTATTTAATTATAATTATCATAAATAATTTGATGGAGAGAAAATCAGAATCAGATCTAAGAAGATTTCAGCATTCCAAGAATGATGTCAAATGACCCCCTTCATGGTGGATTATGCACTTATTTACTATGAGATATATTTCCTCTCCAGAGATTCCTTGTTTGTGTATCAATTGTAGATTTTTGGTTTGCAGTTATGCTGAAGTTTTGATGTAAGAGTCTATATGTATATGAGTTGTATAAGAGTCTATATGTATATAAGTTGTTCTCTTAATTGCAAGTTCATCTCCAGTGTCCTGCATTTGTACCCACCTCTTCTCATGATTTCTGATTTTGGTGGTATAATAGTGCATGGATGATTTCGTATCTTTACTGTATATATACCTTTACTGGTGAGCCTTGTCATTTGTGGAATTTTTGTTTCTGATTGCTGCATTTTCTTTTCTGACTAGAGAAGTTCCTTTAGTATTTGTTGTAAGGCTGGTTTAGTATTGCTGAATTCTCTCAGCTTTTGCTTATCTGTGAAGGTTTTGATTTCTCCTTCAAATCTGAATGAGAGCCTTGCTGGGTAAAGTAATCTTGGTTGGAGGTTTTTTCCTTTCATCATGTTAAGTATATCATGCCACTCCCTTCTGGCTTGCAGAGTTTCTGCTGAAAAATCTGCTGATAACCTTATTGGGGTTCCCTTGTATGTTACTTGTTTCTTTTCCCTAGCTGCTTTTGATATTTTCTCTTTGTCTTTAATTTTGGTCAATTTGATTAATATGTGTCTTGGTGTATCCCTCCTTGGGTTTATTTTATATGGTACTCCTTGTGCTTCCTGGATTTGAGTGAGTGGTTCCTTCCCCATGTTAGGAAATTTTCGGCTATTATCTCTTGGACTATTTTTTCTGTCCCCTTCTCTCTCTCTTCTCCTTCTGGCACCCCTATAATATGGATGTTGGTGTGTTTAACATTGTCCCAGAATTCCCTGAGACTCTCTTCATTTTTTTTCAATCTTTTTTCTCTTTTCTGTTCTGCATCCATAATTTCTTCTAATCTGTCCTCCACCTTGCTTATTCATTCTTCTGCCTCCTGTATTCTGCTGTTGGCTGCTTCTAGTGAGTTTTTTATTTCAGTTATTGTATTTTGCATCTCTTCTTGTTTAAGTTTTACATCTTGTATCTCTTTGGTTAGTGTTTCCTGTCAGTTATCCATCTTTGCCCCCAGTTTATTTCCAATGTCTTGCATCATCTTCAGCATCATCAATCTAAAGTCTTTTTCCTATAGGCTGAGAATCTCCTCATTGCTTAGCTGATTTTCTGGTGTTTTTCCTCTCTCCCTCATCTGAGTTATAGTTCTCTGTCTTTTCATTTTTATGGGCTTTTGGTGTGGTGACTTTTTACAGATAATGGAGTTGTAGCCTCTCTTTTTTCTGGTGTCTGCCCCCCTTGTGGCTGAAGTCAGTATGGAGACTTGCTGTAGACTTCCTGATGGGAGGGGCTGATGCCTGCCCACTGGTAGGTGGAGCTGATTCCAATCCCTCTGGTGGATGGGGCTTAGTCTCCGGATGGGATTAGAGGCAGCTGTGTGCCTGAGGGGTCTTTAGGTAGCCTGTTTACTGAGGGGTGGGGCTGTGATCCCACCTGGATTGTTGCTTGCCCTGGGGCTTCTCAGTGCTGACTGATGTGTGTGGGGCCATATTTTCCCAAAATGGCCACCTTCAGAGAAAGGCAGCTGCTGAATATTCCTGTGAGCTTTGCCTTCAATGTCCTTCCCTCAGAACAAGCCACATTCACCCCTGTTTTCCCAGGAGGTCCTCCAAGAACCACAGTTAGGTTTGACCCAGATTTCTATGGATTCCTCACTCTGCCCTGGGACCCAGTGCATGTAAAAGTCAATGTGAGCCTTTTAAGAATGGGGTCTCCATTTAACCCAGTCCTGTGGAGCTCCTGCACACAAGCCCCACTGGCCTTCAATGCCAGATGCTCCAGGGGCTCTTTCTCCCGGTGCCAGATCCCCACACGTGAGAATTTGATGTGGGGCTCAGAACTCTCACTCCTGTAGGTGAGTATCTGTGAACCAGTTAGTTTCCAGTCTGTACAGCCTCCCACCCGGGAGGTATGGGGTTTTTTATATCGTGAAAGCACCCCTCCTACCTCTTGATATGTCTTCCTCTTTTTCTTCTGGAGTAGGGTATCTTTTTTAAGGTTTCCAGTACATTTGGGTGAAGATTGCTTAGCCTTTAGTTGTGAATTTTGTTGTTTTTAGGAGAGAAGTTGAGCTCCAGTTCTTCTATTTTGCCATCTTAATCCTGTCAACTGAGGTGTTTTCGAAAGGAAATGGATATGTCCTAAATCAATGTTGAGGTTTGCATTTTCTGAGCCCTAAACATAGAACTCAACCTTAAACTGTCCGCAAACCACTTCTGGTTATATACGATCAAAGGAAGTAATGATATAGACAGACTGACCCACAGTTTTCCAATGTAGTAAAGCAGTAAAAGCATAGACCTAATAGATCTTAAGTTTTCTCATCAGTGTCTTCATATATAAAACCACAATCTAATAGGAGCTTTCAGGACTCTATAAGTTAGGGCATTTTGTTTAGTTTTCATCAATATTAGTAATTTATATTCCAAAAAGTATACCCCAAACAACATTTATATAGAGATGAGAGAATGGGGGAAGATGTTTGAAATGTTGGAACTTTCTGTGATGATGTAAATTCTGCTCTTGTGCATTTAAATGTGACTAGTGCAACTAAGGAACTAAAAATTTAATTTTAGTTCATTTTAAATCATTTAAATTTAAGGTTAAATAGCCATCTGTAGCTAGGGGCTACAAAAATGAATAGCACAGATCTAGAATATAAACAAGAATGAAAATAAAATTAACAAGAATGAAAATAAAAATCTGAATAGAAAAATGGGAGGGGGATGTAAACAAACAAATTGACATAAGAATAAAACCCAAAGATATGCAGGCATAAAAACAGGGTCTCAAACTTATGAGTCAGTCGAGATAAAAAATGAGATTTTTAGGAAAATTGTGAAATTGGACAATATCAACAGTAATTAGGTAGAGATGTAACTCCATGCACTATTTACTGATGAAAATGTACATTTCATCCTTAGTGGAGAAAGATCCTAGGTAACTTTAGTCTATGCATACTCCATGTCCAAGTAGCTCTGCTCCACAGTGTGTGTGTATGTGTGTGTGTGTGTGTATGCTGAAGAGAATATCTGAATGGACCTATGTAAGGATCCAAAATTTAGTTTATGATGGCAGGATGTTGAAGGCAATCTGAGGACCCATTCCTGGGACTGAGGATAGGTTGTATGTTGTTGACCTGAAACAAAGAGACTGACAGCTATTCCACCAGCAAAGATGGGTTTATTCAATATCAGTAGAGCTCTGCAATTTGGGGTCCACAACTACGGTGAGCCACCTCCAAGTCCCTGCACAGCAAGGTAAGGAGATAGCTAACATAGAGAGAAGAAGGTAGTTGGGAGGGCTATAGTGAACAAAGAGTACATAGCTTTTTATTGGCTGAGTCTTTGATAGGGAAGAAGAGGAGTCCTTCTTCTTGTTGAGCTTTGCTACCGTCACAGGGCAAGAGAGCTCCCTCTTCTGGTCTCCCCACTCTATTTAACTGAGGTTTCTGTTTCTTAATTTTATTTTATTTTTTTATGTTATGTTATTTTTTTGTGTTTTTAGGGCCGTACCCATGCATGTGGAGGTTTCCAAGCTAGGAGTTGAATTGGAGCCCTAGCCAGCAGCCTATGTCACAGCCACAGCAAGATCCAAGCCATGTCTGCAACCTACGCCACAGCTCACGGCAATGCTGGATCCTTAACCCACTGAGCAAGGCCAGGGATCAAACCGGCATCCTCATGGATACTAGTCAGATTTCTGCTGAGCCACAATGGGAACTCCTGTTTATTAATTTTACATATGTAGTGTGGATGCCTGTATAACATACTGAAGCAGCAGTTGGAAGAAACAGTAACTGTTCACATGGCAACATACCTACATCTTAATAATAGTCATTCAAAATATATCTAAAATCTGACCACTCACAGGGTGCATGCCAGCATTTTTACAGTGATAAACTTCTAACTATCCTTCTTCATTTTACCCTGGCCCCCATGAGTCTATTCTCATCACACCAGCCAGAGTGATCCTTTTAAAACTGAGAAAGCTGAACTTGACCTTAGTCCTATGATCCTGGAAAACATGATGATTTAAGAAATTCACACACTCTTTTGTGTGCCAGGAAGTGGAGCACCACAAAGAGCCACTCTTTCTCATATGAGCAAGATTCACAGACACCCTCTTTGTTTACCTATGATAAGGCCAGACATAGGTCCTCCAAATTCCTATTTTTTTTTTTTGCTTTATACATGACTGGCTGAACTTTCTGTACACACTGGCCAATCTGAACAAAATATCAGATTTGACCAAACTTAAAACTATATAAAAAGTATTTTATTGAGATAAATAAGATGGTTTTTAGTGGAAAAGATAAGAGAAAAATTAATAATTAGTTAATGAGCTTCATTAAGCTCTTTTAAATACATTTACCTAAAACTGAAAAAGAGATGAATCTAAAGACTGAGAAACATGTTCTTATACATCAAGTTGTATTCAGTTCCTTACTTTCCAAAAATTTAAGGTAGGAGACCTCTGGTTCTACCAAGATGGAATACTTCCATTCTTCTAGGTCCTCTCAGTTAAAACCAAAAACTCTAGAACTCATATATCAAACAAGCAGAGGAAAATCCTGGAAGGTGGAAAGGAGATCGGCTGAGCTGAGGATCTGGGGACTGATACTGTGATTCCCTTGGGTTCCTTATTGCTTCTGCCATATGCTAGACAGGGAACCATCAAAGCCTTCAGCCTAGAGTCCCCAAGAACACAGACCAAAAATGCTCCAGAGAAAACCTAGTCTCCTCTATCTAGCCAGAGGAAAAGGGTGGCCTTACAACAGAAAATGTTTATAGCAGCACCCACCTGTGCCCATTAATAGAAAAACAAACAAATGAACAAACTTACCACCACAATCATGATTAAATCAGGGAAATGAGGGAGTAGATTTTCTAACCTCACCTCCTACTTCTTACCCTCTCCCTCCCACACATTGGGAGAGGCTGAGCAAGAAGTTGCTCTTCCATCCTCTTACTTGGTAGAAGCAGGCAATGCTCAGGGTTTCATTCCAGGATGGTATCAGTGGCGTCCACTAGTAGAGAAAACAAAAGTAGGCAAAGTCAGGGAAGGTGGGGCTACTACTCAACAACATGTTTCACCGTCTTCCCAGTGTTAGCAGGGTTCAGTGTGGAGCTGAACCTCCACCTCCACCTGGCATTAATGAGGTTGAACAAAGTTTGAAAGTTGAGGCTGATTCAAACTCCATGTTCTGCCACTCCTGGTATCAGTGATAGATGGCTGGGGTGGGGCCCTGGACTTCCATGTCTACCTGGTAACAACCTTCCTATTCATTCCATGGCAACAAAGCAGTAAGAGTTTCTCCTTTGCTTACCCTTGCTTGTATAGCTCAGGGCTCAGCAAGTACCTACTCTCATGACACATCCCCCGTTCCCATCCCCAGGAAGCAATGAGAAGTATAAGTCAGTTTCCACCTTCTCTAGGAAAGAGAGGAAGGAGCTCAATATCTAAGCTACCCTCTGCTCGAGGTAGTCAGAGTCAGTGAGCTGAGAGTACACATCCACCTAGCTCTCATGCTGCACCATGTCCAAAAGTGCAGGAAGCAATGGCAAAAAAAAAAAAAAAAAATCAACTCTTCATATCAAGAACCAAGAAAACCACAATATAAATGAGAAAAGACAGTCAACAGAGGCCAACATCAAGATGAATCAGATATTGGAATTATCTGACAAGGATTTTAGCACAGCCATCATAAAAATGCTTCAACAGGCAATTAAGAATTCTCTGGAAACAAAGAAATTGAAGCAAAATCTAATCTAGCTGTCACCTGATAAATCATTAAAAGTAATTTTTGATGATAGATCATTATATGATTTTTGGATGGAGTTCAAACAATTAAGTTACACTTCCATAATAAAATTCTTTCCATACCCATGTATTTGTTTATGTGAACATATTTTCTTAGAGCTTACACATTTAAAGGGAAAAAGCAAGAAAAGAATTGGTACTAAACCATTTCACATTCATGCACTGAAAAATGTTCACTCTCAAATATTTAAACTGATAAGAAGAAAACAAAGTCTCTTGCATTTGATTAGTAAGTTCAGTTCTAAAAATATTTATTGTTTATGTTTTATAATCATCTATCAAATTTTGTGATAAAGTTTTTTGACCAATTGTATATTAATAGCTATTATAATGAATATTTAAGCCAGAATAACTTTTAGCGCATAACCAAAGAGACAATTTCAATGCTGTAATGATACAGTAAAGAATAAGCCATTTTTCAAGCAAAAAATACATTAATTTAAGATAAAGCTGTGTGGAAGAAGTAAAACAGATACATGAGTTTTAAGGAGAAAATGATGTAAAATTTCTAAATTTATAAGATAAGATCTCTTTCCTAAATGAATAATGTTGGGTATAAAATTGCAACATATTTAAATTATACTATGGACATTTAACAGTGAGCTGAAATTATTTTAAAATTTCAAGATTGATAATATCTGTAAATAACATTATTTGAAAGTCTTTAAACAACTTCTGGAAAACTTTAGAAATCACATTCAAAAAAATATGAAGGAATGGATATCTTCTCAAAAAGTTTAGGAAAATGTGGGGATGTTTCATGAGCACTGGCTTTTACTTCATAAGTAGAAAGACTTAAAAACTGTTGCCTATAGGAAATGGGGCATGATGGGAACACCTTGGGTAAACCTACTTCATTAAGGAAAAGAAGTAAAAAAGAAATAGAGGAAGCAGGAAGGAAGGAAAATAATTGCAAACCATTAACATAGTGCTAAGTAGATTCAAAGCACTGTTCTAGTATATCATATAAACATTAATATAAGCCTATTAGTTAAGCTCCATTATAACCATCATTTTGAAAATTAGAAAACTGTGGCACAGAGTTAATTTGTATGACTACTAAGTAATGGACCCAATTTCAAACCTTGGTTATATGACTAAAATCTATGCTCTTAATCACTGTTGTATGTACAGGAGATTCAGAATAAGAAAAGCAATAGAGGTTATATGCTAATGGTAAATAAATACATAATAAACAAATGAATTTAGTATATGACTTTAGGTAACAATAAGTGCTAAAAAAATAACAGAATAAAGTATAGGAGAATCAGTGACTGGAAGAATGTATTATTTTTTTTTTATTACTCAAATAAATTTATCACATCTGTAGTTGTATAATGATCATAACAATCTGATTGCACAGGATTTCCATCCCACAGCCCAAGGTATTATTTTTGATGGTAAACCAGGAAAAGCACTTTTTTAAAATTTTTAAACCTAAAGGGACTGAGAAAGCAAGCCTTGTGAAGATCTGTAATGCTTTCAAAAACTTAAAACAGTGCAGGGAGTTCCTGTCGTGGCTCAGGGAAAACAAATCTGACTAGTATCCAGGAGGATGCAGGTTTGATCCCTGGCCTTGCTCAGTGGGTTAATCCTTAAGGATCCAGCGTTGCTGTGAGCTGTAGTGTGGGTCACAGAAATGGATTGGATCTGGCCTTGCTTCAGCTGTGGTGTAGGCCAGTGGCTACAACTTGATTCAACCCCTAGCCTGGGAACCTCTATATGCTGTGGATGCACTCCTAAAAAGACAAAAACAAAAACACCAAGAATCTTAAAACAGTACAGGAAAAAAAATCATGTACAAATGTTCCATTTTGGGCTTCTGCCCAGAGAATCTCTCACCTTCCATCTCAAGCCTTTCATCAAGCTTCTGCTTTTGATATAATCCAACAGTGTCCCTAACACTTGGTGGTCTCAGGAGTCTTCATCTTATTATGTTTGCATATCGGTGATATAGAAACATTTTAATATATTTAATTTACTAGAAAAAGAAGACAGAAAAAAGAGAAACAGTTTTAATAATCATTTTAAAAAGTAACATAAAACTCAACCCTTCATTCAGAATCTCCATTTTTGTATTAATCATTTAATAATTAAATCCTATGAAAATGAGCTGTGCAAAATATCTGAAAGATAAAATAAATGTATTGTGAGTCTGTTTTTTGTACTAGTGTTGTTTATTTTGTTTGGATGTTTGTTTTTCCTGAGTTTCTATAATGTTAAATTTTTTCTTTTGCTTTGTAGGGCCGCACCTGCGGCATATGGAAGTTCCCAGGCTAGGGGTCAAATCAGAGCTACAACTGCCAGCCTATGCCACAGCCACAGCACCATCGAATCCAAGCCACGTCTGCAACCTACACCACAACTCACAGAAATGCGGATCCTTAACCCACTGAGTGAGGCCAGGGATCAAACCCACATCCTCATGGATCCTATTCGGGTTCATTAACCTCTGAGCCACAAAGGGAATTCCTAATCCAATACAATTTGTTTAGCTCTTATCTTGCTTGACATTTCAGCAAATTCAGCGATGGGCATTCCTTCTTCAGATTTGTTTCTGCTGCACCACCATGGGAACTCCAAAAATTATTTTGTTTTTAAATTGAGATAAATTTATGTACTGGAAAATTCACAAATTTACACTAATTTTTAGTATAGTCAGAAAATCGTGCAGCCATCACCACTATTTAATTCTAGAATGTTTTCACCACCCTAAAAAGAAAACTCATACCCCATTCTCCCATTGCCCCCAGCCCCTAGCAACCACTAATCTACTTTGTCTCTATAAATTTGTCTTTGCACATTTCTCATAAACAAAAACATAGAATTTGGAGTCTTTGGGGTCTGGATCCTTTCACTTAATCTTTCCTTTCATTTTCTCTCTCTCTCTCTTTTTCTTTTTAAAAAAAAAGATAAAATAAAAAATAAAACCTTATTCTAATTCTAAATGAAAGGGGATAGGGAATAAGAGTTGCAAGATTTGTGAAACTATTTTTAAAAAACTGATTTGTAATTTTTGTATGTTTTGTAAGGTTGTGAGTTTTGAACTCATAATGTATGAAAATATATTCATGAATATTGTTAACAACAAAAACGGGAAAGACAAGCTAAAAATTTATAGGTATAATTTTAATTTCTGTGAGTATATTGTATAATTAATTAAATGACTACATACAATTCATTCTTGTTGGTTGTTATGAGATATAAATGATACAGCTTAATCTATAATTGATTTTATACTTTACTATAAAGGCTTAAAGGAGTAGGCTATGAAATATGAATGTTAAAGGCTTCCAAAAAAGTAAAGATTCAGAGTTACTAAATTATTTATATTTGTTTCATTTTCTTAGATGTTTTTCTTCCAGATTCATCTAAAGACATTTAAAACAACAGTAGAACAGCTAATACCAGTCTAAGAACTCATCACTTGTTAATTTATTTAATCCACACACAATGCTTGTTTCACACACAGAGTTTTGTGAATGAATAAAGAAATGAATAAAGAGTTAATTTTCTCTGCTCAAGGGACAGTAAATAGGTCATTGTTTTCAAAGATCTGTGCTCTTCCATTGCAAAATAAAAAAAAAAAAAAACAAGCTTTTTCAAAGGAGAGAGTAGAAGTACATGATTAGCATGAAAGAGGGATTGTGACTTTGAGAAGAAGCTCCTCTAAGATTGAGAAGGACAGGGGAACTTGTGCCCCTGTTTCCCAGATGACAAAACCTGGAGACTCTTGAATGCTTTTCAGTGAAGGCGGAAAGTCTGCCTGTGTATTTAGGAAGGACAAGCCTTTAACTCCAGCAGCCTTAGCACCACCCCCCAAACCACCATTCCTCAAATTTACACATGGGTGAGCATTTTTGTCTTTCTTAGTAATTTCAGAATTCTTTTTGTGGGAATAGCCAATCAATAATTCTTTTCAGTGTATTTCATGATTTTAAAAGCACCAATCTTTAGATGTTACTTCTTTTCATTTAATCTTATGTTTTTTTCTTTCATCTCTTTATTTTAAGTGTGTCTTTGAAATATATATATCCTAGGGGAAATTCTAGTGTCTTGACCTCATGATGTGAGATAATTATTAATTTATGTTATCTATTGATTCACATTTGATGCTGTCTTTCATTTAGAATACTCTGTGTTGAAGAATCTTGATTTTTCCTATTTGTTTTTCATGAGTTCTGAAGTTATCAAAGTTGCAGTTTATTTGGAGTTTTAGATTACTACTTGAAAGAATGCCCTCAGAGTTACAAAGTTATTGATGATTCAGCTCTTTACTTTGTAAAGGTATGTACCTTTTCATAAAGTTTGTAAAAATCATGTCATCAGAGACACTGGATGAGCCCAGTCTTGAATTTGCTTGTTTAAAAAGTCTTATCCAAAAAGATCTTTATTTTTGCTTCCTCAAGGACACTTTTGGATGTTATCAAATTGATGCTGTTAAACAAATTATCAGAGAAGGAGACTTTTTATGAAGAGGGTATAACAGATATCTGTATTGACAGGTAAGCCATGCAGATATGATAGCAGAATAGCCTAGGACTTTGGAGTCAGCAGGATTTATTCCAAAGTGCATCTGTCTTAAAATGTGTCTAAGGTTTACATTCAGGATAAAATAACATAAAATGTGAGGGAAAAACAAACCCACAAAGAAGATTCACAGTTAATTTGAAAATAGAATTATCCAGTTCTCCTTGTTCAAACTAGGAGAACTGGGTACATGTTCTTAATTAACTGGCTAAAATTACACACAGTTAATTCCAAATACCATCTCAGACCCTCATGTCGTCTCTTACAATCTCGTGCTATTTATAAAATGACTCGTGCACCTCCTTAGTGAGGCTTCCACATCACTATGAAAAAAGATCTTAAAATTTTTTTATACAGATGATAAAATTCAAATGTTATATCCTGATACCTGAATTTCTTGTATAGTTTTCACATGCAAACAACTTTTGTCCAAGGATTTTAAAAAATAAACTCGAAGGCCTAATTTCTATCTTCCAGGGATTTAATGACAATTGTTGAAAAAATACATTAAAATATTACAAAATTGGAATTAGGAATATATGTGGTAGTTTGAATAAATGGTCCTCCAAATATTCCAAGATCCTAAGCTCTGGACCCCATGACTATGTTCATTTATATCACTAAAAGGACTTTGTAAGATGTGAATAATTAAGGATTTTGAGATGGAAAGATTATAGAAATTATCTAGGTGGGCCCAGTGATGTAATCTCAGGTGTGCACATGGTGCTAGAGAAGAGAAAAAGGCAATTTGATGATGGGAGCCGAAACTGGAGCGAAGTAGTTTAAATATGGAGGAAGAGGTCACTGGACAAGGAATGTAGATGGTCACCAGAAACTGAAAAAAAGGTAAGGAAACAGACTCTTATCACAGGACCCAGAGGAAAACAGCCATGACAAACCCTTGACCTTAGCCTAGTGCAAGTGATTTCAGATGTCTGACCTCCATGACCCCAAGAGAATAAAATTGTCTTGCTTTAAGCTGTTACATTTGTGGCAATTTTTTACAACAACAATACAAAATGAATGCAATATATTACAACCATTTCAAAGAGTTTCTGCTGTGGCTCAAGGGGATCAGTGGCATCTTTGCAGTGCTGGGATATAGATTCAATTCTGGGCTGGAACGGTGGGCTAAGGATCCAGCATTGTGGCATCTGAGGCTCAGATCTGATCCCTGGCCCAGGAAATCCATGTGTCATGGAATGGCCAAAAAAGAAAAAAAAAAAAGAAAAAACGATTTCAAAGCAAAATGTCATTAGACAATGGTGAAGAAAGAGACTGGTTCATTTAAGAAGATAAGAATGCAAATTCTGGCTAACATGGGAAATAGAACATGTCTATTTATTTCTAAATTTTTAAACCTAACCAAAATGACAGTAAAGGAATAAAAGAAGAATTAGTGTAAACTGAAACTCAAAAGGGCTAAATGAATGAGAAAGAGAGCAGATAACAGATCAGAAATATAAACAACGTAAAAATGAAAAGCCGAATTGAGTGATACCTGATTTAGCAACCTGATGAAAGATAAATGCAAAACAGGGATTTCCCTTCTGAGCCATAATCAGTAACAGAGTCTGGAAATACCCTGCTGTCCTAAAGAACAAGGAAACCTAATAAAATATAGAGAAGAACTCTCTTCAGATCTTATGCAATGGGCAGCAAGGATGAGAGAAGCTCTGACCTCAGAAGGTGCTTTTAGGTCATGGTACAGTATAAATACTATAGAAGTACCTGTGTATTTGCCCACTCCAATATTTTTCTCTATTTTGTGTCCTTTATTAGACAGTAACAAAAATTAGAGGAATTTTTGTTCTCATTCAACCTCCAAGACAAATCTAGCATAAAGTAGGTAGTCAATGCATTTTTCCCCAGTTGTTGTATTGTGGTCAGATATAAATAACATAAAACTTGCCACCTTAACCATTTTTAAGTGTACAGTCCAGTGGCATTAAACACTTTATAATGTTGTGTGACCATCCCTGCCATTCATCTCCAGAACTTCTTATAACTTGTAAAACTGAAACTCTATACTCATTAAACAATTAACTCCTTATTTACTACTTTCCCACAGCCCTGATAACCACAATTAAACTTCCGGTCTCTATGATTTTGACCATTCCAAGTACTTCACATACATAAAGTGATACAATACTTGTCTTTTTATGACCGGTTTATTTCACTTAGCAAAATGTCCTCTTGGTTCATTCATATTGCAGCACATGTCAAAATTTCTTCCTTTGTAAGGCTGTATAACCTGTATTACATTATGTGTATATACCACATTTTGCTCATCCAATCATTTGCCAATGGATACTTGGGTTGCTTCCACAGTTTAGCAATTGTAAATAATGCAGCTATGAACAGGAGTACATAAATATTCCAAAATTTATTTTCAGTTCTTTGGGGTATATAACCAGTATTAGAATTGCTGGATAATACAGTAATTTTAATTTTTGAGGAACTACCGTACTGTTTTCCACAGTGGTTCTACCATTTTACAATCCAACCAACAGTGTACAGGGTTCTAATTACTCCATATCCTCACCAATACTTGTTATTTTATGATTTTTGCTAGTAGCTGTCCTAATAGATATGAGATGGTGACTCATTGTAGATTTGATATGCATTTCCCTATTGATTGGTGTTATTGAACATTATATTTTTCTTAGCCATTTTAATATTTTCTGTAGAAAAACATCTGTTCAAGCCTTTTTCCCATTTATGAATCAGGTTGGTTGTTGTTTTTTGTTTGTGGGGTTTCTTGTTTTTTGTTTTTGCCGTTGAGTCAGTCAAATTTTTAATGAATGAATAAAGTGAGAGAGAATCCCTAAAGATTTAAAGTAATGCTAGGAAATCAGATTAAAATTTAATCATTTTCAGTGATATTTCGTTTGGGATATTAAATGATACATAATGGTTTGCCTGTAAGAGAAATTTTTGGGAAGGAGAGAGAAAGACATTCTAGAAGAGCAGAATGTTTTACAGAAGCTTCAAAATTTCCTAGACCAGTTGGTATCAGGGCTAGAAACTTCTAAATATCTGCTTATCTTCAAAGCTCTGTAAGTATTGTTAGTACAACTAACAGTTTTATGGTTTGGCTATGTATAATCAAACTGAATCTGTATCTACTAGAGAAATTATGTTTTTATCTTTTTTTTTTGTCTTTTTGCCATTACTTTGGGCCACTCCTGCGGCATATGGAGGTTCCCAGGCTAGAGGTCGAATCGGAGCTGTAGCCGCTGGCCTACACCAGAGCCACAGCAATGCGGGATCCGAGCTGCGTCTGCAACCTACACCACAGCTCACGGCAACGCCGGATCCTTAACCCACTGAGCAAGGCCGGGGATCGAACCCGCAACCTCATGGTTCCTAGTTGGATTCGTTAACCACTGAGCCACAATGAGAACTCCATGTTTTTATCATTTATCATTTATTTTATCTCTTTCACTGACTATACTATGTGTAGAGAATATGAATGATTTTATATGTAAATAAGACTAGGTAATTCCTTCTATTAACCTTAAATATAATTTGCTCTGACAATTATCCTTTTTCTGATTAAAAAATACACTCATATGAATTGAATATATGGTAATAAAAAACGGTAAGGCTTATTTTTAGAGAGTATTTACAGTTAAAAGTTAAGTAAATGTGGCCTATATTCCTCTTTTTTGTATGTAATAAGGAGAATCTACTCCATTTCATAAATGAATGGTTAAGGTTATTTCCTTTTTTTAAATTAAATTAAGTCTGAATTAGTCCCCATTTGCCTAGGTAACTCAACATCTAATTTTAATCTTTTGACAAGGTGTCTGACTGTGACAGAGGTGAGAAGTAAAAACACAGGGTCAGTACTTAGGAATATTCTGTGGACCTGTCAATTGTAATTTCCATTAGGATGCTCTTTTTGGTCCATTATTTTTTGGTTCATAGTGCTTGGTGGCACCATGTTTACTCTCTTCCCCAAACTAGGCTGCTGGACCTTGAATATCATTTCTAAGGGAATGTCATTTAAAAGATCAATTATGGGCATCAATGCAACCACCATCTTCGGTGTCCCAGCCACCTCCAGAGAGCTACACATAACTGAGATATCAATATCCATCCTCTTCCATTCTTCCAATAACGGTCTTATCCCTTAGCCATAGAACATAGCCATACTTCTGTTACACTTATGTAATAGAGTTCTCTAGAGAAATGAAATCAATAAGAGATGATAGGTGATAATACCAAGAGAGAGAAATGGGTGGGGGGAGAAAAAGAGAGGTTATAGACATTTATCATAAAGAATTGGCTGACATAATTATGGGAACTGGTAAGTTCAAAGTCTGCTGAGTGGCTGGTGATATAGGAGCCCCAAGGAGAGCCAATGTTCCAGGTCAAAGGTCATCAGGTATGAAGATCCAGTGCTGGATATGAAATCTGAAATCAGAGGGCTCGAGAATCCTCTTATACAGCGGAAGGTTGGTCTTTATAGTCTATTCGAGCCTTCAGCTAACTGGATAAAGCCCAACTACATTATGGAAGGTAATCTACTTTATTGATTAAAATGTTAATTTAATCTAATGATGATATCTGCCAATTTAAATGTTAATCACACCCCCAAAACACCCTAGCAGAAACACCCAGAATAATGTTTGACCAAATATCTGGAAATGCCTTTCCCAGTTTTGACATAAAATTAACTGTCACATGTTATAAACATAAAAACTGTTTCCTCACCCAGAAACTATCCTTTATGCATCTTGATGACCCAGTTTTTGAACATTGTAACCCCTAAAGTAGTATCTTCTCTCCTGTGTCAAGGAATCTCATGGCTAAAAACTTGAGTTCTTGGCTATTTTTTTCAGAAGAGATGAAAGGGGAAAGGAAAATGGTTGTGAATATGAAAGGCCCAGAAATAGGCATCATCATTTGTAATAAAAAATTCTTCTTTATATTATTTTGCTAAATGGACATTCATCCATGTACAGTTTTGTTTAACTTTATATAAAATGCATTATGTGTAATATAATTTTTGCATCTTGCTTCTTTCATACAACATTGTTTGTAAAAACACCTATGCTTTTTCGTTTAGCTACAATGCATTTCTTTTTATAGCATTCTTAATTTTCTATTATATGAATACAATTTATTTATACCGTCTACAGTTGACAGACACTTGGAAGGTGTCCAGCTTTTACTACTGAGATCACTGCTGCTATGAACATTCATTTATATCTATCCAGGTGTTCTTGTGCACACAGACCTTTATGATATATATCTGGGGTTGAAATTGATGGGCCTCCTGTATCTGTTTACCCAACTTTACTAGATTATGCTGAACTATTTTATAAAGAAATTGTGTCAATGCGTATTCTCATCAGCCCTGAGAGTTCCTGTTGCAGTGTTCCTTACCAACAATAGTAGTTAATGTAAAATTTTATTTTTTTCTATTTTACAGTATCTCATTAAGGTTTCAATTTTTCTCCCTTATTTTCAATGTGGGGGGCCATCTACATTTTCTCTTTGGCATGATGTCTATCCAAGTCTTTCAACTATTTTTTCCAGATTTTTTTTGAGATGTTATTTAACCATCTACCTAGAAGTTTATTTTGTTAATAAGTATTAGAAATGCTTTGCATATTCTAGAATTAGTCCGTAGTTTTTCTTTTTAAAAAAATGATCTTTGTTCTCTACAGCTTCATCACCTCTGTCTAAAGTTTATTTTTATTTATTCTAGTAAGCTATTAGGTTTCTTTTTTTTTTCTTTTTTTCTTTTTGTCTTTTTGTCTTTTTCTAGGTCCGATCCCGTGGCATATGGAGGTTCCCAGGCTAGGGGTCGAATCGGAGCTGCAGCCAACGGCCTATGCCAGAGCCACAGCAACACAGGATCTGAGCCGCATCTGCAACCTACACCACAGCTCACCGCAACACCAAATCCTTAACCCACTAAGCAAGGCCAGGGATCAAACCTGCAACCTCGTGGTTCCTAGTTGGATTCGTTTCCACTGTGCCACGATGGGAACTCCTCTTCTTTCTGTTTTACACTCACGTTAGTTAATTTCTACTTTGAAATAATGGAAAGCAAAGTCACACCTACTGTACTTCTTACTTCTGCTGGATTCATTAATGGTATTTTCAAGTCCCTGTGCTTAAAACTTGTTTGCAAGGGAGTTCCCTGCTGGCTCAGTGGTTAAGGATCCTGCATTGTCACTGCTGTGGTGCAGGTTTGCTTTGTGGCCCAAAAACTTCCATATGTCACAGCTGTTGCCAAACAAACAAACAAACAAACCCAAACAAACATATTTGTAGGAATTCTCTAGGCCTAGGATAAAAGATTTTTATCAAGAGAGAATTTTTGTTTAATTCTTCCATGCAACAGTGCACAGAATCTGTTGAGAGGCTACCTCAAACCAAGTGTAGTTTCAAGCTACCTAGGTTATCGGGCTACTGATATCTGCTAGAGGGCTTGTGGACTTTGTTTTTGGCTTTACTCTTATATATCTTGTGCATTTAATGCTGAAGAAAACAATGGCACAAAACAAATCTAGGAAACACAGTAGAATTGACAGAAAGTCCTTCCCCATAGGCAGTACTCAAGGTACATCCTGAGTGTGGACCCATCAGGGATCCTGCTTCATTTGGTGAAGATTTTTGGTAAACTTCCTTCCTATGTCAGCATTGGGCCTTGATTCTTATCTTCTCACTTTGTGAAACACTCACATATACTTCCCCTTACCAGTAAAGCAGGCCAGGGCAAACGTAATGTAAGTATCTGATATTTCACCTGCTTTGATGGATTTGGGCCCAGCCCAATGCCAGGCCTGGAAGTTCCCTGCAATCTTGTCAACCACTTTAAAGAAAAACTACATTTCTCAGCATTTTTGTTTGCAGGGGAGAAATTTGACTGATTAACTCAGCCTACCATTATTGAAAATATAGTACTGTCATTTGTTTCTGTATTTCATTTGGTTACACAAAGAAAAAAATACATCTTCAATAAAAGAAACTATAATTCAAATGAATAAATGGAGTATATATGTGTATGTGTATAAATATTTATTTATACATCTTTTTACCTAATTTTTCCTCACCTCTTGCAATTTCAATTATATTTAGACATAGTATGTTTTTTCTTTATATCAGCAAATGCTACTTAATCAAAATAGTACAGCTGAGAAACTCATCTATCTCATTTTTATTGAGACTCTAACTTGAAGTCAGTTTTTTCTCATACCTATTCCTGTTACCTCCTTAGCAAGTCACTGTTAATGCTAGGTATTAGAGAGTCTTCCTTCTAAAGAATATATATTCCTATTATCCAGGCACAGAACATCAGTGGCCATAAGTGCTAAAGAGGCAATAGACTGATTTGGCTTTTGGTGAGAAATACAGGATTTTCTAGTGTGAGTGCTAAATGATACTTTTTCAACCCTATTATCCAAAAGGTATTTATTTTATATTTTATAGCCCTTACCATGCAATACCTTTACCTACTCTCTTAAACCCTAACGCAAGCCTACTCCCCATACCAATGTTGGCATTCTGATAACATTGTCATTATCATTACATGAATATTATTAAGATGTTTAAAGACTAATTGAGTTGTTTCATGGCTATCTGGATTTTTCATCTGAAAGTTTTAAAAATGTTTAGAAAAATCTTTTTTCTACCGAAGTTAAATATGATGTATCCTCAAATATAATTAATCGATATGTTCAGTTGGAGAAATAAGCTGAAGTTCTTGGCTCATACATTCTGGTATCATCCGCAGCTACCTTTTGAGTATCATGAGACACACCCCTGGTAAATTTATGTTTAGTGAATAAAACAGATATTCTGCAGAATCTGCCATCAGTCACTTTGATCTACTTTGATCACCTATTATAAGAATCTCCATATTGAAATCTTTGATATTGCCATTTTATCACTTGAGAAAGGAATCACACTATAAGTTATACCAGAGCTATATAAATTGTCTCTCTTTATTGTATTCCACTTCTGATGGGCTAATACTTTCTTCATTACTCTTCTTTTAAACAATAATTATTTTTTTAAAAATACACATACTCATTACTTGTTCAACTTTTGATGTCCCTGTGACAGTGAAATTACTCAGAGAGAGAAGCAAATCATTTAGCAATATTCCAAAATGACATAGTGCTCTCAGGAAAACTCCCCTTGATTAAGGTGTGACAGTTTTTCTGCCCCATAATGGCTGGTGACTATAAAAGAGACATACTATATCTAGAGAAGGGCAATATAAAATAATTGGCTCCAGGCCAAACTAAGCTGCTTTATGCCATCAACCTCTTCACATCTGGATCCAAATTAAAATCTAATTTAGAGGGAGCTTAAATTTAAAAAGCACACTTAATTCCTTCAATTTGCAGAACTATTCCATTCCATTAGGCAACTAATTTCTACCTGTCAGATTTGGAATGAAAGTGGTCTCTCTCAGGAGGAAACTTTTCACTTGTAGTAATTAGGTCTGGGGAGTCTGTGATGATGCCTTCGCTTTGATAGCTGCTTGTGTTTAACTCTCCAAGCTTATGAACCCTTGGGTAAACTCAATTGAAGTGTCAGCTTCAATACTCGCCTGATAGGAAAGCTGAAATGAGGTTACATATTTCATAATTAAATAACACAACTACTTTAATTTTTATTAGAGAATCATGAAAGGTTACCTTATATAAAATCCAAGAGCATAAATTCCTTTGTTGATCTATTATTCTAATAAGCTCCTGAAGAAAATCTGAAGAGGTCTTGATTACAATTAGATAAAAGCAGGGAGAGTGCACATGTTCTACAATATCAAAGAAATGACTAAAATTAGCAAGCAGGATGAACTGTAAGAGCTATGTCTAGCTCCTCTCTTTGATATTATTCTTGACTTGTGCAAGGCAGCATGTTATAGAGTGAAAATCCCAGGCTGTTCGCGGAATATCTGAGTCCCAGGCTTTGCCACTCACCAGCTGTGAAACCTTGGCCAAAGCACTTAACTTCACTTAGCTTCTTTATTCTATCTTTTACAAAGTGATTTTTTTTCCCTCAAATTCATAAGAGAATTAACATTTTATAGATGTATGTGTTTGAATGCTTCTTCCCAAAAGCATTTGTCATATTCAGTGATGAATATACAAGCTCTTGTTACATTAAAGCTACATTTTATCATAAACTATTTTTATCCAGACTGAATCAACAACAAAAAAAGTTTTCACCACTACTCCGTCTTCATTACAGAGCAAGACTGTGCTTCCTTCATTTTTCTTTCTTTCTCTCTTTTTCTTTCTTTCCCTTTCTTTCTTTCTCCCTCTTTCTTTCTCCTTCTCTCCATCTTCCTTCCTTCCCTTTTCCTTTCCTTCCTTCCCTCTTTCTTTCCTTCCCTTCTCCCTTCCCTCCTTCCTTCCTTTGTGTCATTATTTCTTTTGATATTCTGATGTAGGTGTATGTGGGATATTGGGGTTGTCAGAAAGAAATAAGAAAATGATCCTTTGTGGAATATATTGGAGAATTTAAATATACACATTTTCAGTTACACAGATTATTCCAGGAGGAAAGTATGTTTGGTGATGCTTAACTTTCTATGTTCTAATTATTAAGTCAAATAAATCCTTACTGAAACTGGTGGTATCATCAGCTGAAACAGAAAAAAAAATTAAGGACAATTTCATGATTAGTACTGAACAATTTTTTGTCAAGTGATTTGTACTTTAAAATCAAACTATCAGCATCATACTTGTATGAAACTCTTATATGAACAAGTTAAAAATACATTAATTATAACTTTATTAGCTAGTAAATTTAGCTCAGCAGAGAAATACATTTGCTAGAAGAAATAAACAGTTGGTTGAAGAGCACTCTCTTACCTGTTCAGCCTAATTAATATATTAAAAGAAAAACAATCTCATATTTCTTGACTGTGACTTCTTCATATCTATCAACTTGTATCATCTGTTAATTGACCTGCAGATATGGCACATGATATATTAGAGTCTCTATGTCCAGGCCAGTGATACCAGCTGGGAAGCTGACAACAATGAGAAAAGTGGTCCAAACCTGCCACATTTACCCTCCAATTGTCTATTTCTATTTAATATTTCTCAGGAGGGCATATAAATATGTACTATAATTATATGTGTTTGATAAGAAAGGTTCTGTGGGAGGGTGAGGGAGTTGCTTCTAAATCCAGAAAGTTTGTTCTGGTAGAATGATACTGGGATGATGGGACTGAGTCATCTTTGCTGCATGTTTTCCTGGATCATCAAACTAGGGACTGCGTATTTCTCTTCACTCTCGTCCTCCTACTTAGCTTTCTGAAAGCTACATAGCATGACAATCATTGCTCTTGATTAGATATGGGCATAACTCCTCAAGATACAGAACTGAATGGAGTTTTCCTGTGGTGTAGCCTGTTAAAGATCTGGATTGCCACTGCTGTGGCTTGGGCTGCTGAAGTGGCACAGATTCAGTCCCTGACCCAGAAACTTCCACATGCCCCAGGTGCAGCAGAAAAAAAAAAAAAAAAAAAAAAGAAGAAGAAGAATTGGATTGTTAATCCTCCAGCCAGTACCAATATAAAATTCTCCAGCAAATAATTTTAAAAGACAGAATTAAGAGCAATAATGGAATAAGTAGCACAGCTTTACAATAAAAGGGGGTTTATCTTTGCATTGAATTACTATCAATATCAAGTTGGGAACTAATCTGAAAGTGAGATGAGGTACAGGAGAAGATGAGGATAAGAACAATCGGCATCATTTATGAAAGGCACAATCCACAGGTCAGGTTGAAATATTCACTCAGTTAATTTGTTGAGCACTTGAAAAAACATACTTCCAAACATAATTTGAGCACTAAAACAACCCGCATTTGTCTCTATTGTTGGAATTATAGCTACAAGAGGGTAGACAAAAAGCTAACTTCTCCTTTCCCACACTGTTGAATTGTAACAGTTTTGTTGAACATTTGGAACTCTGTTCATTTTGCAGTGGCAGATTAGCAAATCTGTGTTGCGACAGCTAACATAAATCTGTTTAATTTAAAATTATGTATTGAACAAAGAAATATTTCTATGGCATTTCATTAAGTAGGTTATCAATTCGATTACTGTGATATTTCTGTGACACTTTTCTAGGTATGGTACTAATTTGATTGTCATAACTCAAGTTGATTTAGAATTTAGTTGATTTCACTTAATAGATTATTTTAATTAAAAGAAAAAGCCCAGAGTCAAATCAAAAACCATAAAAATAAGTTTTCAGGATTTTTAAATAATCTGACAGCTCATGTTGTGTTATTAAATTCAAATGATTTTCACAAGAAGTTAACCCGCCCTCCTCCATCCATCCAAAGCAATGGCCCTGATAAATAAAATGGTCCCAGAAATACTCCCGATCTATGGGTACATTTATGATGAATCACTGGCATACATTTTAAAAGAAGTTTTAAAGTGAAGTCAATTGGTGAGCACTCTACACTCTTTCCAATTACCTGTTCCTTCTCAGTTTCTTCTCCTCCCATCAGCCTCACCTATCCCTCTTGAATTAAAAGAAGTGTTCAGGAGTTCCTGTCGTGGCACAGCGGAAGCAAATCTGACTGCGAACCATGAGGTTTACAGGTTCGATCCCTGCCGTTGCTCCCTGGGTTAACGATCCAGAGTTGCCATGAGCTGCACTCGTGCTCAGATCTGGCATTGCTGTGGCTGCGATGGCTATGGCTCCGACTGGACCCCTAGCCTGGGAACCTCCATGTGCTGAGGTTCGTGAAGCCCTTAAAAGCAAAAAAAACAAACAAAAAAAGAAGTGTTCATAGTTTTGTGGAAGATTATTGAACTCTGCTCAAAATCTCTTATATAGTAGCTTAGAACCAACAGAGAACTTTAACAATTCTCAATGGCCACGTTGCACCCCAGACTAATTAAAAACTCCCTAGGGTAGACGCAGACATCAGTGTATATTTTTTTTAAAGTGCTCCAGGTTATTCCAGTATATAGCCAAAGTTAAAATCTACTGTCATCTATTATGAAGCAATAGTTCAAAAAAACAATGTCAGTAACTGGTTAAACAGCCAGCTTTTAATCCTACCTTCATAGATTCTTTGTCTGAAGGCTGAAGGGTAGGGTGGGACATAGGAATCTGAATTCTTAAAAAAATAATCTCCAGGAATCCAAGTAGTACCCATGAGGATGCGGGTTCGATTCATGTCCTTGCTCATTGGGTTAAGGATCCCTCATTGCTGTGCCTATGGCATGGGCCAGCAGCTGTAGCTCAGATTCAGCCCCTAGCCAGGGGTTGATATGGGTTCCATGTGCCTTCACATATGGGGCATATGATTTCCATATGCCTTGGTTGTGGCCCTAAAAAGAAAAGAAAAGAAAACAAAACAAAACAAAAAACTCCATGTGTTTTCAATACAAGTGGTATATGGTCCATATTTTGAGAAACACTCCCATATGGGGATGGTACTTATTCTTCATTTTACTTTATCAGTTCCTCTTTTCTCACTGGGATTTTAGACTCTCCATTTTTTTATTGTTTGTTTTGCTTTTTAGAGCCACAGCAACTCGGGATCTGAGCCCTGACTGTGACCTACACTACATCTCAAGGCAATGGGGGATCCTTAACCCAATGAGTGAGGCCAGGAATGGAACCTGAATCCTCATGGATAGTAGTCAGGTTTGTAACCTACCGAGTCACAGGGGAAACTCCTGTTTTTACTTTTTAATCCAAATTTGTTAATTTCTACCTAAACAAAATCCCTTCCTCCGCAGCTCTATCTCCTTTACATACTTCCCTCTTGCTTGCTCTTAAGAAAAAAAAGTTTTAAAACACAAGTCACAATCACATATTTATTCTTTCACATCCTTTTCCTTTTCCACCCTGGACCAGCTTCATGGCATGCAACCTGGAGAGGCACAAATGATCATAAACTTGGAAGGGCCTTGCATTTGGCTTAGTGCAATGTTCTCTGAAAATTCTTAATACTTTCTAAACAAAGGACCCTGCATTTTTATTTGGAATTGGGCCTTAAAAATCATGTAGCCAGTTGTGCTTTCCACATTACTTGACCATTGTTAAAAATCTTTTGTTTTTTTAATTCAGCGGGCATTTTAAGGTCTTTGTTTCCTTTTTAAATTCATGTGTAGATTTAACATCATTGATGATTTGTTTTTGAAATGCTTTTTATCTACCTTTACGCTGCTTTCTTGTTTCTCTTACTTCTCAGACTACTTCAGTCATGCTGCCAGGTTTTTTCCTCCTCTAAATGTCAGCTACACAGTTTTTCCTCAGCATTCCACTCCTGGTTTTCTTCCATTAAATTTTCATTCTTTACATGTTCACTAACATTTCACCCACACCTACAAGTTTATATCCCAATTGCCCAAACAATATCTTTAATTCAGAGCTCTATCCTTGAATGTTCCACAGAAACTAACTATCCAAAAGACATAACTCTGTTGTCTTTTTTATAAATTTATTCTGATTATTACTTATCTGAATCATGAATTCACTCTCTTCCTTGTTACCCAGATAAAAACTTGGTATCGATCTTAAGTCTCTAAGCCAGTTCTCTGCTATATTCTTAATCTCTCTTGAAAGGCTTCTCTCTTGCCCATTCCCACCATCATTATTTCCTTTCTGACATTTATCATTTTTGCCTCATAATGGAAATATTGCTGTAAGTATTCTCTTTGCTTTAGAGCCTTTGATTTCCTATTCTCTATGCTACCAGAGAGATCTTTCAGATATAAAAACCAGACCATAGATTGCTTATAGTTTAAATTCTAAAATAGGCTGTGATAACTTTTTTCAACCCTGTCAAGTCAAATACTTCCTTATTCATAACAAATATTTTATTAGAACTCACTTAACATAAGAGAAAATTCATGGAAAACTTATATACCTACTTTAACGGTTATAAAAAAAAAGAAGATAAAATATCATTTTAGGTGTATATAAAGGAAAAATGAAATTAAAATAATTTTATTAAAACTTCATTTTTTTCTTTTTTTAAGTATAGTTGATTTATAATGTTGTGCCAATTTCTACTTCACAGCAAAGTGACCCAGTCATATATATACATACATTCCTTTTCTTACATCATGGTCTCTCCCAAGAGCCTGGATGTAGTTCCCTGTGCTATGCAGTTGGGTCTCAGTGCTTATCCATTCTAAATGAATAATTTGCATCTACTGACCCCAAACTCCCAGTCCATCCCACTCCCCCATCCCCACCTTTGGCAACCACAAGTCTGTTCTCTAAAAACTACATGTGTTTTAGTATTTAAATATTTGAAAATGACAGCTCTGAAAGATATATTGAAATAATCAAATTCACTTATCTTCAGAATCATAATAAATATTGCTAATTAATGCTCATGAATGATGCCTCTGCTACTGATACTGGTGAATTTTTCAAAATACAATTTGATAAAATTCTGTGAAAAAAAAAGGTACAGTCTTCCTTCATTTTTATGGGAGTTGCAATACTGGGCAATTCAATTTATAGTAAAGATTATTCAAAATATTTTTTGTTTAATGACAAATGGAGTTGGTTCTAAGCACATGTAATCATGAACAGATTGCATCCATGTGAGTAGAAGGGAGGGGGACACTGAAAATCATGATGTGGGACTAGAATTCGTAATGTAAGACTGTGTTCTATTCTATAATATGACAAGCATTGCTGGCACCTGTCCTCTACATGTCACCCCATAAACTTCTATTGAGAATATAAGCAGTCAGACTTTTTAATATGCCTAGTTCCCATCTCCCCACCTTTTTTAAAAAAATTAAAATATAGTTTACAACATTGTGCCAATTTCTTCTGTATAGCAAAGTGACCCAGTCATATACACACATACACACATATAGACATTTAGGTTGTTTGCATGTCTTGACTATTGTGAATAGTGCTGCAATGAACATGTAGGTGCATGTGTCTTTTTCAAGGAAAGTTTTGTCCAGATATATGCTCAAGAGTGGGACTGCTGCGTCGTATGGTAGTTCTATATTTAGGTTTCTGAGGTGTCTCCATACTGTTTACCATAGTGGTTGTACCAATTTACACTCCCACCAACAGTGTAGGAGGGTTCCCTTTTCTCCATACCCTCTCCAACATTTGTTATTTGTGGACTTCTTAATGATGGCCATTCTGACAGGTGTGAGGAGGTACCTCATAGGAGTTTTGATTTGCATTTCTCTAATAATTAGTGATATTGAGCATTTTTTCAGGTACCTGTTGGCCATCTGTATATCTTCTTTGGAGAAATGTCTATTCAGGTCTTTTGCCCACTTTTCAATTGGGTTGTTGGTTTTTTCGCTGTTGAGTTATATAAGTTTGTATATTTTAGAGATTAAGCCCTTGTCAGTTGCATCTTTTCCAACTATTTTCTCCCCTTCCATAGGTTGTCTTTTTGTTTTTTTATGGTTTCCTTTGCTGTGCAAAAGCTCCTCAGTTTGATTTGGTCTCATTCGTTTATTTTTGCTTTTGTTTCTGTTGCCCTGGGAAAACCTTTGTAGGGTTGATGTCAGAAAATGTTTTGCCTGCGTTCTCTTCGAGGAGTTTGATAGTGTCTTCTGTTATGTTTAAGTCAAAGATAAGACTTTATGACACCTGTAAATTTTCATTTTGTAATTATATTATGAACTTAGATGTCTCTTGAAAAGTTCCTCTCTCTTTGATGGTAAAATTATTGAAAATGGTGGGATAAAAATCCTTGTAAACCTGGAGTTCCCATCGTGGCTCAGTGGTTAACGAATCCAACTAGGAACCATGAGGTTGTGGGTTCGATCCCTGGCCTTGCTCAGTGGGTTAAGGATCTGGCATTGCCATGAGCTGTGGTGTAGGTTGCAGACACTGCTCGGATCCCACATTGCTGTGGCTTTGGTGTAGGCCAGTGGCTACAGCTCTGATAAGACCTCTAGCCTGGGAACCTCCATATGCTGCGGGAGCAGCCCAAGAAATGGCAAAAAGACAAAAAAAAATCCTTGCAAACCTGTAACATCTTTTTGTTTCAATAACACCTTGGGTCCATGCTTTGAAACACTGTCAAACGTGGATACAGATGCAATTAATCAAATCAAGAGTCATTCTTAGAAGAAAGGAATTGCCAAATTATGCTGACATTTCCTCTTCCCTTCCGTATTTCTCAGTTCAATATAGAAACAGGGTTTAACAACATATCAAAATTGTTTAGAGTATTTAAGTTACCATATTCATCCATGCTTCCGAAAATGGCCACATCAAGAGACTGGCAAATCCTATACTATACAACATTGAGCTTCTACACCTGCACCCCCTTCTGTGTTTCCTCCTATGTATCTCAGTGTGGAGAAGCTTAGGAATTACATTTTCCAGACTTCTTGTAGCCATAATTTTGAATGGAAAGTAGTTTCTGCTAGTGGGTCTCACTCAAATTCAGTTGACAGGAGAAAGAGAAGAAGTTCTCTTCCTTTTCCTGAGATACTGACAGAAAACAAGTTGTGACTGATGGGAGTGTTTTTGGTGGTCACTTCCTCTGGTCCAGCAATCAGTTTCTAGTCTTCTGGGTGACCCAGTGGTACAAGTGGTAGTCATAGAATTAGGAACTTCTGGTCCCAGATCACAGCTAACTTCAAATTCAGTAGAGGTGTGGACTCCTGATTTTCACTCCTCTAGTCCTTTCAACATTGCTTGTAAGTACTCTTTTTTTCCATATTAAAGCCTATTATGATTGAAATAAACTACAGTCCAGGTCACTTGGCACATGCCAGAACTTAACATCAAAAAGATCAGGTGAATATGTCATCTTTTCTCCTGGCATCCTACAGAGAGGTTCATTTTGACCATGATACAGATGAACACAGCTATAGGCTAGGATCCACGAAAGCAACACTGTCTACCTATTGTTATTTCTTCTTATGAAAAGAAAAAGAGAGAAGCCTAAAAAATAGACATTTAGGGCACAGGCAACATATGTTCAGACCTTAGGTGCCTCCTTTATAGGAGACTGTTGGAATATGACTGCTTAGAAATGATTTCATCATCCTCAGACCTATGGGGCATGCCCTACAGTGGGAAGAAGTCCTCTCGGTATTGAACAAATTTCTAACTTCTTCACCTGGAAGTGAGGGTCTAATGCTCAGCTATTTCAATACCAGCAACCAAAAAATAAAAACCTCATGAGTTTAAACACATAGAATGGTTTCTTTTTTCCTTCAGTGTTTGGTTCAACCACAACTTTCAGAAGTATATTAATAGTTTATGTTATAGGAAAATAGTTTAAAAGTAACTCCAAGCTTAATTATTAGGAAACTCAAATGATATGAAAGTTGCAATATCTAAGCATCATAATTAAAACCCTTCAGAGTAGGATATGAAAGGCTTAAATTAGAACAAAAGTGGCATGTCTATTGCTGATTTTCATTCCTCAAATAAAGCTTTTTATCACTTAGATATTATTAGTCACTGCTAAATTAAAAATCCACTCATAGACCTATAATAATCATTTCCATCAGGAAAGTTATTTGGATTGTTCAGTGATGTATTTTTATAGTCATTTTGATCAGATAAGTTAGCATTTCACAAAAAGATGGCATCAGAAAATAGTCTTTTAAAAATGAGGTTTTCAACCCAGTTTTTTTTTTCCACATGTATAAATATGAATGATGGAAACATTCATTGCATAGGGAAATTAAGAATGAAGTTTCCATAGTGATAAACTTAAGATCGGGATCTGTAGAAATTGCCACAGAATTGGAGATGAGAAGATTGACATATCTAATAAACAATAGTAAAGTAACATAAAAAGAACATTAGCAGTAAGACCAGCATATAACACCATGAATTGGATTAGGCTGCTTCAGAATGATTGACATTTCCAGGAGCTTCATGGTACTCGTTGTGCTCCTAGCATGGGATAAGTAGAACTTTCAGAAAATATAGTTATTGTCTCCTCTGATTTTGTCATGAGAACCATATTCACTGTAGGGAAAATAAAACCAGATGAGAAGAAAATATTAAAAGCCCCAAATCCTATAATCCAAGATACACACTGATTTAGGTCGATGTAAATATGAATCACATATACAATTAATATCTCTTTATAACATAGTCTATTTCACAGTTTCCATTTTCAGATGAGACTATACTGAAAAGTGAAAATTTTTCCCATATCAATAAATACAGTCTACATTGTCTTTTTAAACATAGTAGTATGGAATATACATTTATTATAAATAAATCAAATATTTTTCACATTTACTTTATTTGATAGCTTGCCATTCTAAATAGTGTTGCAATAAACAGCTTTGTACATACATTTTCGGGTACATTTCTGATTACTTTTCTTAGAATGAATTCCTGGAAGATAAAAACACTGTACCAATTTAAGTCAACATTTAAACGTATTTCTCTCATGTACCATTTGGAGATACTAATGCGACTATGTATTTGATACAGAAAAATGCACATTTGCAAATAAACACAAATTTCTGTGAAGTTCAGAGGATGCCAATCTCTCCGAAAAGCCCACTTATACACATTCATCCAGGGTGTTACCTAGCCCATGTTAAGAACTCTTACGCTAAATTATAATCCCATTGTTATAAAAATATATTCGTACAAATATCAAGAAAGAGCTATTACAAAGAGTTACTGATGATTTTGTTGGTAAGGTGGTGGTAGAGGGAAATGTAATGTACTATTGCTTTGTTTGAGCATCTTATAGGAAACATATTCTCCTTTCATAATCTAAAGAAAATAATATTTTGAGTACTTTTATTGGACGAACAATAGACCTTCTCTTGTCCTTCAAATTCTACTCAAATTTTAATTGTCTCTCTACCCATTCACAGTCAAAATTCTTCACAGATTTTTCTTATACTATCTTATACTTGACTGCTATCAGGCTTTTCTTCCTGCCACCCCGAAAATGTTCTTAACACGTAAGGTATGGCCTCCAATTTCTTAAAGTAGGTACACAAGTTTTTGGCCTTCTGGTAATGGTGGAGTAACTGATTATGGATTATCTTTCCTGCCAAATAGAGAAAAAAAATGAGAAATGCCTGTTGAAGGCACTTCTGAATGAAAATGAAGAAGGGGCAAGGCTTAGAAGTAAAGATTATGTCCCAGATGTAAGGTTTTGTTCTGTTTCACTAAAGCCTCAAAGTAAGCGTCTAAAAGGTCAAGGTGATACTCCCGTAAGTTATCTGTCTGCGAGGACGAAAGACAAAGTTCTTTAGAAAAGATAATAAAATCTAGGATCTCTACAATATATCATTCATAATGTCACTATACAATTAAAAACCTACTAGACGTGCAAAGACACAGACAACACGATTTAGGATCAAGAGAGAAAAATCAGTCAATAGACACTGGTACTCAAACTATCTAGATGTTGATATTAGCAGAAGAGTATCAAAAAAGAGCTATAGTAAATACGTTAAAGAGTATGAGTAATAAGCATATTGGGTGAAGGATTTCATAAACATTATGAAAACCTTACAAAACAAAAAATGGACATCCTAAAAAAATATTAACCAATATTTGAAAAAATATCTAGTACATGGGGTAAACATAAGAGGAAAACACTGGTTCACTCAAAGAGAAATCAGTAAAAATCATTAAAACTGAACTTACTCATTATATCAAAAATTTTCCAAATTTACTTTACAAAGTAGTTCACATGCCTAGGAAGCTCAACAAACTCCAAAAAAAAAAAAAAAGGTACAAAAAAAAATACCCTTAGGCATATGATATATTCATCAAAAATACGTATCTCAAGTGAATAATGTATTTTCAGAAAAAAATAAAAGCTGGCAGAATTTTTCAAAAGCAGAGCTTCACTATATAAAAATTAATATATAGAAACAGGTAGAGATATAGATTTGGTCCCTCTGACTGAAGGAATGATACCAAATAGAAATTGGTCTATAAGAAGAAATGAAAAAGGCTGGAAATAATAAATGTGAATAATTACAAAATACTCATATATTTAACAAATACTTTGCAATCAATTGACTGCCCAAAATAATAATAAAATGCCTCATGGGCTTAATATAAATAAGAATAAAATATGGTAACAGTAGCACAAAGGATAGAAATAGATGTTAATGGAATTAACTTGGTGTAAGGCTTATTTTAAAGTTTTTTTTTTTTTTTCTTTTTAGGGCCATGCCCTAGGCACATGGAGGTTCCCAGGCTAGGGGTTGAACAGGAGCTACAGCTGCTGGCCTATACCACAGCCACGTCTGTGACCTAGACCACAGCTTATGGCAATGCCGGATCAGTGACCCACTGAGCAAGGCCGGGGATGGAACCTGCATCCTCATGAATACTAGTCAGATTTGTTTCTGCTGTGCCACAACAGGAATTTCCTAAAGTGATGTATTATCAATTCAAGGTAGATTTTAATAAATTGAAGATGAATATGAAAATCTCTAGAACGATAGATGAAATATAATTCAAAAAATTATAAGTAAAATGCCAATAGAGAATATAGAATGAAATATTTAAAATATTCAATTATCCCAAATTAAAGTACAGGAGGAAAAGAGAATAATGGTGCCAACCACTATTGACTTAGCAAGATGATTGACTTAAACTCAAGCACATCAATAATTATAGGAAATATAAATAAAGGTTTTAACGAAAAATCAGATCGTGAGGCTGGAGAAAAATGAGCAAGATCCAACAGTAAGCTCTGTATAAGAGAAATAGTTTAAATATAAATCCAGTTTTGTAATTCTTATTTTACCATGACTAAATTATATTATTAATTAAAACTATAAATTAGCTACCTTAGTTTTTTCATATAAAACACTTCTAGCCACCTAAATAAATTTTAAAATAGCTATTTGCTAATGTTAGTAGCAAATAGTAATTTGTTAGTAGTCATAATAGCAATGGCTAAAATTTATGGAATGCTTACTCTGTATTCCTGGCATTACGAATGGTTTATAGGGGAGTTCCTGTGCTCAGTGGTAACAAACGCTACTAGTATCCATGAGGATGTGGGTTTAATCCCTGGCCTCGCTCAGTGGGTTAAGGATCTGGCCTTGCCATGAGCTGTGGTATAGGTTTCATACTCGACTTGGATCCTCCATTGTGTGGGCCAGAGGCTGCAGCTCCAATTCAGCCCCAGCCCAGGAACCTCCATATGACCAAAAAAAAAAAAAAAAGAAGAAGAATGGTTTATAAGCATGATCTCATTTAATAATTACATCAAATTACTAGGTAGTAGTAAAGCTATCATTCTCATTTCATAGCTGATGTAACAGATACAGAGGAGAGAAGTGACTTCTTTAAGGTTACACATCTGGTAACTGAATTCAAATGGATTTAACTCCAAAACTCTCCAGTCTCTTAATTTTGCAACTTCTAAACACTTTTTCTGCATCTTTCTTAACTTACATTTGACCACATTGCTTAGCTGCTAAAACTCTTTTAGTGGCTTCCTATTGCTTTTGGTGCAATGGCAAAACTATGTGGTATTAACTCCTTCCTCCTTACCTATTCTCTAGTCATTCAATCATTATCCAATTCCTAAACCTGTCTGGCTGTACCTTAACTGTGATTCTTTCTCATCTGCTCTTCCTACCAGCTGAAACATCTTTGAATACCTATCATCTGTTTATCCATTGGGCTTCTGTTCATTAAAGTTTTCTTATTGAAAACCTCATATACCCGGTCTTCAGTTTTCAGTCTAACCCAGACTTTCAGTCCAGATTGGGATCCATTCCATGTTCTATACTTGCTGGCTTCCTGCTCTCATAGGTCATTTGGTGCAATTATATTATGCAAAAACAAACAAGACAAAACAAACAAAAAAACAACTTACAGGAATTTGGTTGATACTTGAATTCCAGGTTACTATCCAAAAATTTGCCTTTCTTGTTGGTATTTTTTCCAGCATAGCCCTTGCACAGAAGCTACTGTATATCGTCTTCACTTTAAAAAGTGCTGTAACATTTTAAAAACTGAAGGAAAAGGAAAACAAATAGCTCTGTTACTCAGAACCATCAATAGTGTGTAGGGCCCTAGTTAACAGACACACACAAAACAACTTCTATACCCTAACAATGTTTGTACAGATAAAATATCTTTATGGGAATTAGTATTGACTTTTAGCACCGTTGACACCACATAACCTTCCGTAGCCTCTTATCTCCCCAGCCACCATGTCTGTATTTCCCCCACCTCTCCTTTCTCCTTTCTTCTGTGGTCCTGGTTTGCTTACTGAGCAATGATGTATTTGTACACCATATATTATGGGCTAGTTATTTTCTTTTTTGGTAAAATTTACCTTATGTGCTTATCCTAAGTGGTAGTCTCCAAATATAGGTTACCCTGTAATTTTGGGTTTCCTTTTCTGTATTTTTCATTGGACAATAAACTACAGGAAGATGTGCATATTAATATTTGTATCATCACAGCTTTTCTCACCACTGTGCTCCCTGGCCAATATCATCAACTAAATCAGAAATTTTTATATTATTGTTATAAATCCTGAGATTTTGTACTAGAAAATTAGGGCAAGAGATAGGAAGAAGCATACATATTGAAATCTCATGTAGTGATTTACAGTGCAAAATAACGTTGAAGTTGGTCCTTTAAGGAAAAGTCGAGGGGAGAGAACGTGCGTATGTTAGTTGCGACAGGAGACGTTTTGTCTAGGAGTAGAGAGGTTTGGAGGAAGAAGATGCTGTTTACACAGGGAATAAGTGAGCAGGTAGGAAAAAGGACAGAGTATAAAATATCCTGAAGTACATTTTATTGTAGCTCCCATCCTTGGCCTGGTAGTGTTGAAAGACCACAGTAGGTATGCTCTTTGGTTGAATTAGCATTGGTTGCAATTGGATCAAATTGGTTCTAATTTTAAATTCTACCATATTTGGAAAAAACAATTAGCATAGAATTTTTTCAAAGAAAAAATAATTTTGGTTATTAATAACTTGGTTAATGTCAACATCTTTAACTTTGGGTGGAATGAAGTCATATACTTTGTATAAAAACTGAGAAATATGAACTCAGCATAAAACTCTTTGAAGCTGTAGAAATTCTATTTTGTGTAACCAGCTCTCCTCTCTTAAGGAGTTCTCAGTACTTGGGTCCGTATTCTGTGGGTATCTAAACTCTAAGTTACGATTATATGCATTTCACTTGAATTTTCACATTCTTGCCCCTGATCACACTAAAATATATTATAATTAATCCTTGCAAAGTCCCTCGTCTCAACTTTTATCATACCTTTTAATTTTTCAGAAGCTTAAAATAACAAAAGCCCTTTAAAGATCCCTGTATCTAGTTTGGCAGGTGGGTAAATAGTTCCCTGGAGTAATGTTCTCTTACTTAGTGATGAAATTGCTTCTGTCATCTAAGCACCTGTTAGATATCTGGCAGTATGGTTTGAAATGATATTTTCTGTGACATCTATAGAAAGCTTAGAAGATATTATTCCCTAGTGTTTCCCCCACTCAAGAAAACAGTGATGGAGAACCACCATGGTATTTCTCTTTGAAATTGTCATTTACTTCCCAGATAATCCGACATTATGATCTTAGTAAGAGCAGGATATCTTGGGTGATGTGTTTTACCTGATTTCCCTCCAAACCAGAAAGGCAAGCTTAAATCGACTCAAGATATAAAGATATCAGAATAAAAATAATTCCATTAAACAATTCTTATTTATATTTTCTATAATTTTTAGTTAAAATTGGTGCTATTTTAAAATAATTAAATGTCGTAAAATAATATTGTTGCAACCAAAGCAACAACTTTCAAATGTTAGTATAAAGAACTGTACTTACACTCCACATTTTATTTTCACATATTGTGTAAATATAAGTAAGTAAACCACACATCTTGAATCAAATCAATTAGTACATAGTAAAATATTTAGCACTTTAGCTTTTAGGCAAATGGTCTAATATCAAAAATTGGTGAATTTATTTTCTTTTCTCTCCAGTGATAACCTTCAGTGGGAGCTTTGCATGCATTTTAATTTATCTTAAATTTATGCAAAAATAGATTAGCATTTCCTAGCAATCATTTGTTTTGCATTTTTGCTTTCAGCCATTTTTTAAACCACCTGCTGTATTTGCCTTATGCTCAAAGCATACTGTTGACAGTTACTAATAATGCAGATTAAATTTGCTTATGATGACAGGCAAAACACTAAGTAAAAACAAAACAATATAATCCTGCATTTGTTTTCTCTGTTTAAGTGGTGGCCTTAACATATTTGATTTGCAAAAACATTAATTTATTACCATTTGGCAAGTCTTATTGAACTGAGATATAGACAGTATGTGAAAGTGAATATAATTACACAATTTTTCAAGCACTGGTCTGTTTTATAAAGTTAAAAAATATGTATGCAATCTAAAACAAATAGCTTTTGGTTCTTATGTTTTCAGAAGTCATTAGAGTTTGCTACTAAGACATATTATCATTAGTAAATGAAAAAAACCTAGGCTGAAGACAAGCAAATTTTCCGAAGGCAAAAAGTCTCAAGGCAAGTATGGATTTTTCCATTTTGCATATATTTCAACTTTATTCTTCTTGGTGTATATCTTTAAAAAGTAGCACAAACAAAATACTTTTAAAAGTTAAAAGATGGTGATTAAGACCTGACACAAGGGACATTTGTTATACTTTATAGGCCTGTATTTGGAGAGTAGCAAAAATGATGGATGTGGTAGATAATTGTCCCTGAGACCATGTATTTTGACCTGAAGAATTAGCCCTGCTTTCACAGACCTTCACTGTGAAATGTGGCTATCTCTGATGTTTCCATTTATTTAACAAGAAAAATATATGGACACTCATGGTCCCATAGTCCTTGCCGCATGATTTCTTCTTGGATGCTTTTAACTCAGGGATTAATTCTTTGAATTTATTGAGGCAAAAGCAATAAAAGCAAATTAGATTCAATTTATCCTTGTAAATAATGTAGAAATTATAAATTATTATGCAGCATGTTCATCTGTAAATGTCAAAAATAGGTTTTCCATTTTATATTTAACATATTGAATTAATTTTCGCCCATCTATATTATCCTGATATATGCCTTACAGATTTTGTTTTAAGGTTACACATAAACAGACTCTTGTAAAAGATATGGTTTGGCCAATGCAGTATTCAATCCTACCAGGAACAGGAAAATTAAAAGTTTTTTTCAACATAATGGTTTTTAACATTTGAGAATTACATGCCAGACTTTGTGCTAATAGTACAGCATATGGAAGTTCCTGGGCCAGGATCAAACCCGTGCCTCTGTAACGACCTGAGCCACTACAGTTGGATTCTTAACCCGCTGTCACAGTAGGAACTCCAGTGCTAATAGTTTTTATTCATAATATATTTAATTCTCATATGTGTACAAGATAGATGACATTATTTATCCCTGTTTTGCAGACAAAGAAACCAAGGTACCAAGAGATTTTTTGTAAGAGGCAAAACATGTCAACTTGGAGCTAGAAGACAACTGCAATCAAATGATTTCAGAGCCTGTACCATAACCAATCCACCGTACTACCCATATTACTCCCAGTGGGGGGAGAATTGGAAACACTCATTAAGACTTTGACAAGACCACTGTAGCCATTCATTGATCTAAACCGTTTTCTTCTTTGCATGTGACCAAAAGAAAAGAGAGTATCTGTAAGAAGAGAAGCTATACTATAGCCAAAGATTCTGGCTTTAAAAGAAATATTTGGTTATTTATTAGCTCTGCGATATTTAACTTTTCTGAGCCTCGGCTGTCTTCTCTGTTTATGGGAAAAATAATATCTATCCACAGATTGGCAGATGGAGTAATATTTTAAGGTGTTGAGAGAAAATAGTTCTAAAGAATATGCTAATATTCTATTGTCATAATAGAAAATAAAAGTAGAATATGACAACTAAACTTCTAACAAAGAATGAAACTAAAATAACATTCTTTTTGTGGACCTACAATAATGCATAGAGTTTACCATTAACAAATCCTTGCTGAAGAAATTCTGGATAAGGCAATTCAGAAAGAAAGAAATGAAAGGCATAAGGAAGGAATGGCATGCAAATAGGAATGGTGCACAAGAATTTTAAATTTGGGGGCAAATCTAAACAGCATTGACTCTACGAGGTCCAGCCCCTTCACTGAGCTTAAGATCTAGCAAGGAGGTAAACCATGAACAATTGAATATGATTCTCTTGGGTAGAAAAGTTGGTATGGTTTGCAGACAGAGATACAATAGCATTCCTCTTTCTGAATGTGAATGAGATAATATAATGTAATATATGCTCCACGTATGCATAACCCAAAGGCCATTAAAACATCTAGACATCGAAATGGGAGCTCTTTCATTACCAGCTTCAACCCCTATCACTAGCCATCAACTCCCCTCCTATAGCTTATGTTTTCAATTGTAGTTCCTCAAACACAAGGAACTTTCAGTCTTTATTACTACATTGGCAGAAACCCCACACTTTCACCTACTTAATTCATCGACCTCCTTCAGATTCCGCTCTAGGATCGTCTCCTCTTGGAAGTCTTTCCTGCTTATCCCTTACCTACCTCTTTCCGTAACCTGCCTCTTTCCAACCTTATTCATATAAATTAGACACCTCTCTTTGGTGCCCTAAGAGTATACTATATATAATTCCTTCTTAAGTTTTCACGAATCATTTCAAACATATTTGTTTATATGTTAGATTTCCCTACTAGATGTTAACCACTTTAGAGAGGATCATATAGTATTAATTTTATTTTCAATTATCACCCATGGTCCCATTTGGGGGAACATTGTCCTACACAATTACCCAAAATATAGGGCAAAATATCATTAGTGCTGCAGATAGCAACAAAAATGCTGAAGTTACCCAGATGGTATGTCATGTTACATATCAATAACAACCCAACTACAAGACAGTACTTAACCAATAATTTAGTAAGTTGAAACACAAACTGCAAAAACAGCAGTAAACATTGCTGAAAGGACAGATGTAGTTCCTACTAAGTTTCTAAATGATCTGCCTGCTGCCAAAGTCCTTAGAATTTGTAGTGGAGATTCTCACTTTAATCTTTGATTTTAAAGTAATTTCAAATTTACAAAAAAAAAGAAAAAAAAACATTGTAAGCACAGTAAAAACTACTGCCTTTTATTCTTCATATAGATTCACTAATTGTTAGCATCTTGCCATATGTTCTTTTTCTCTATCTCTATTGTTATTATTAGTCTATTATTGTTGCTGGACTATTTGAGAGAAACTAGAAAAGTTATCTAAGAATAAGGACATTCACTTTATATACCCTCAGTGTGATTACCAAAATTCATCGAATTTAAAATGTGGGGAGGTCCCATCATGGTTCAGTGGCAATGAGTCTGACTAGTATCATTGAGGATGCAGGTTTGATCCCTGGCCTCACTCAGTGGGTTAAGGATCTGGCCATGAGCTGTGGTGTAGGTCACAGACAAAACTTGGATCTTACGGTGCTATGACTGTGGCATAGGCCAGCGGCTACAGCTCTGATTCGACCCCTGGCCTGGGAATCTCCATATGATGCAGGTGCAGCCCTAAAAAAGACTCCAAAAAAATTTTAAATATGTACATTTTATTACCTAATGGGTAGTCAACATTAAATTTTGCTAAGTGTCCAATAATGTCCTCTATGTATTTTCTTTTTCCAAACCAGAATCCAAACCAAGAATGCCCTTTGCATTGAGCTGTCATCTCTTCAGTCTCCTTTAATCTGGCAACTGTCTTTCATGACATTTCTGTTTTTGAAGATAACAGACTTGTTCTTTTGTAGACTTTGCTTGTCTGATGTTTGTACATGATTACATTCAGGTTAGGCCTTTTTGGCAAGAACACGGCATGAGAGGCCTTATCTTCTCAGAGTATCACTTTACGAGGCACGTCACAACAGCTTGTACTTAATATTCGTGATGCTAAGCTTGCATTTGTGAAGTTGGTGTCTGCCACATTTCTCAATCATACAGTTACCACCTTCCATTTGCAATCTGGGAGAAAACTACTCATGAGTTAGTAAATGTTTTATTCCCTACCAAATCTTCACCTAATACTTTTAGCATTTATTGATGATTCTCAGCTAAATTAATTGCAACTATGGTATTTTTGAAAGATGATTTTATCACTATTTAATTCTTTCTGCAGTGAGTAATTTATATGCCACTGTAAGAAAGAGCTTTCCTATCCTCTTATTAAATAGCTAATTCATTTATTTACATACTTATTCATTAGTTTGAGCTCATGGATTCTTTTATTTTTTTCTTGGATTGTCATTAGTGTCAGTATTTATTTTGGTGCTTAAATTGTCTCAGATTTGACAGTAGAATCTCCTTCAAGTAGACTTTATGGCCTTTTCTCATGTCTCATTAATTTTTCTAATTCCCTATTATCTGACACCCCCAAGAAATTCCATAGTCACTTTTTTTTTTTTTTTTTTGGTCTTTGTAGAGCTGCACCTGCAGCATATGGAGTTTCCCAGGTTAGGGGTCTAATCAGAGCTGTAGCCACTGGCCTATGCCAGAGCCACAGCAACACAGGATCCTAGCTGCATCTGCGACCTACACCACAGCTCATGGCAACGCCAGATCCTTAACCCACTGAGTGAGGCCAGGGATCAAACCTGCATTCTCATAGATGCTAGTCGGTTTCTTTAACTGCTGAGCTATGACAGGAACTCCCATGGTCACTTTTTATGCTCTCTACCCCAACCTTAGAATCAAACATTCCTTCCTGGACCCGTCATTACTTTTATTGAGTATAGCTATTTAGAAACTAAGGTCTACATATTAGGTGTGCTCATATATATATATATTTTACATATTTTATATATATAAATCATAGCTTCTCACTGATAACTCTAATTTCAATTCCATTCTACCGAATTTTTTGTACCTTCCCCCATGCCATATCAACATATTCATTCTACATTGAAACCTCTAGCTCCCAAATCAATATATTTATTCATTTGCTCAGATCTATAAAGCACACAATGTAGTTCCAAGTTAGTACACCTATATCACTATGGACAACAAACTTACTAATTAGTGTTCAATATTTTTGAAGCTTCTTTTTATCTTTGTACTGAGGGAATATAGCCAAAGTGCTGTGTTCAAAATTACTTCTAGGAGTCCCCATCATGGCTCAGTGGAAACGAATCTAACTAGTATCCATGAGGACACAGATTCGATCCCTGGCCTCACTCAGTGTGTTAAGGACCCAGCATTGCCATGAACTGTTGTGTAGGTCGCAGACATGGATTGGACCCTGCATTGCTGTGGCTGTGGTGTAGGTAGCTGAGCTCTGATTTGATCTAGCCTGGGAATCTCCATATGCCTTGAGTGCAGCCCTAAAAAAAAAAAAAAATTACTTGTATTTTTTTTTCCTCTGTGTGATATGTTGTTCATTAGAAATATGCCCAGGTTTTTTTTAGTATTTATATTCAATTTTACTTTTTTCCTACATTTTTGTTGATTTAATTTCTTTTATAAATGTGCATATTGACAAGTTTCAAAATCAAAACTATGCAAAAGTCACAGTCAAAGAAGTGTCATTCATTCCTCATTCCTTTCTCCTTATTTACAAATCAATCTCTGTTGGTAAACAATTTATTACCTTTCTAGGTTTCATTTGCAAAAGTGAGGACTGTATATGTATAAACAAACCTACATACATAAATATTTCCTTTTATTTCTGACATAAAAAGCATGCTTCCTCTTCCTTTTCAAACTTGGCAAAATATCCTAGAAAATCACAAAAATTAATTATTTATATACATCACTCTTTTTTGTAAAGCTTCATAATATAACACTGTCTTACATATGGGATTCAGGTTATCTTTGGTGTTTTGTAATGAAAAATAATGTCACAATAAATGAACTTGTGCACATGTATTTTTATATTATGGATGATGTGTCTATGTGGGAAAATTCTTTGAAGTGAGGTTACCCTTCCATTGAACCACTTTGCATTCCTACTACTCATGTGTAATACAGTCTATTGAACCATATACGTTGTATTTCCTCTCCAGCAAGTAAGAGATGGTGTAGCAATATAAGTTAAATTTGCATTTAAGTTATCATGAGTGGGTTTTCTTTTTTCAGTCAATTGTAATTGTCTTTACAGCTTACACTCAGTATATCAACAAATGCTATTAGATCTACAAATTTATTCCAAATCTAACTTCTTAGCATCTCTGCTGCTAACATCTTTAATCCAAAATGCCATACAATCTCACTTAGTTTGTTGCAATTGCCACCCAACTGAATTCCTGCTTCCATCTTTTCATCACTATACACCATTATAAGACATACAACGTATTCTCAACAAAGCAAACAAAATGATCTTTTCAAATTTTAGCAAATTATGTAACTCTGATGGTTTCTCATCTCACAAGGAATAAGAGCCAATATTCTTCCCCAAGGCCTTAAAATAATCTCTGACCTCATTTCCCATGCTTACCTCTTTGCTCCAGGCAGATTGCTTTTCTTCTGCTTAGAGCACACCAGGCCTGCTCTCTCCTTAGGGCTCTACACTGATGACTTCTCCAACTAGGATACTTTCATTTCAGACAGTAAGGTGCCTGACAGCTCACCAGCTATCTTTGTTCTAAGGCTCTGTCCTGATGAGGCTTGATTATCCTATTTCAATTATCCCTCGCACACCTAGCTCCCCTCTTTTATCATCTGTCTCCCCCCATAGGGCATGGAAAGTCTAGGAGGGCAGAGAGTGCCTCATTCTACCTAGTATTTGTTGCATAACTAAAAGTAAATATATTACTAGGATTGTGGGCTTCATTTCATTTATTTATTTATGTAATCCAATGACCAGGGTAATACTAGGATCACAGATGACATCTACTGATTACTCAAAGACAGAAAAGAAAGAATATTTGAGGATACTGTTTCATACACTATTAATGTTTACACAAATACTGACTAAACGCCCCCTCCTCCCTGTAAAAGCAAGTTCCTTGTGGCTAATACTGATGAAAATGCCACTTTCATTTTAAGCAAAAAATTATATGTATATATATTTAACACATTTATTTTGAAGTTCATTTCATTGTTACATACTGGATTTTGAATTACGTTGAATTGATAGTGTGGTTAAGCATATTTGGGGGGTATTATTTTTGTACTTTTTAGATCCGTGGTATTTTCTAACACCACCAACCAATCCTCTGATTCTCCAGACACGAACTGGATGACCATCCAGTTTGGTTCTGTCACTAATCACCTGGAGTCAGCACAGACCCCACCGGTTCAGCGCTCAGTTCCACAAGGCAGTTCCCCACTTCACAGGTCAATTACAAGTCTGGACCACCAGCTCTAAAGGAGGGTTTCCACTCTCTGCCTCAGAACAGCTCACAAAACTCAGGAAAACAGCTCGAAAAACTCAGGAAAACATTTGTCTATATTTACTAGTTTATTTTAAGGAATATTAAAAAGGAAACAGATAAACAGCCAGATAAAGAGATTCTCAGAGAACCCCAGGCAGTGGAGCTTCTGTCCCTATAGAGGCAGGGTGCCCCTCTGTCCTAGCAGGTGGACACCAGAGCTTATCAAAATCTAGCTTAATCTCCAGCATTCCTTCCTTCTGCAGAGGTCTGAGTGGGGCTGAAAAGTCCCAACCCTAACATGATCGGATTTTTCTAAAGACCAGATACATCCTGAAGCTATCTGGGGGCCCCACACTAAATAGCCTAAGTGCACACATATGCAAAAAAGAGTTCATTATGAGTAACAAAACACATTCATATCACTTAAGTGGTTTAGCATCTTTGTTCCTGGCACCCTGGGGAAAAAAAAAAAAGTATATTTCCTATTATGCTCCTTTTTCAAATATCATATGTTTCAATAGATTTGCAACCGATATCATTTGGAGGAGGAGTATATCAGCACTTTACCACATAGCTGGAAATTCCTCCCATTAGTAACTTTTAATTTTTTTCCCCAAATATTTAGCCGACATTATTTATTGGGTAAGCACTCCTAGTACTGACCCTTTCAAGTGGGGACCCAACAAAGCTCCTCCTGCCCAGTGTCATTTGAACCAATAGAAAGAGACTGAGTTCAGTTCAGAAGCAAAGGAAAAGTTTTCTTTTTCTTTTCTCTTTTTTTTCTCTGCCCCTCAGCCTCCGAACCTCCCCTACCTCCCTCTTTTTTGGCCTCCCCGCTGCACCTGGAGGTCCCAGGCCAGGATGAGAGCCAAGCTGCAGTTACAGCTAACCTACTGCCAGGCTGGGGATTGAACCTATGTCCCAGTGCTCCAAAGATGCCACCAATCCCATTGCACCACTGCGGGAACTCCGTTTCCTTCTTTGGTCAAAGAATGGAGAGGCATGAGCTCCCAGCCTAGGGCACAGTTCTCCACACAGGTGGGTGGGCGGGGCTGCTTTATAGGGATCTCAGCAGCAGGAGGGGGCGGAGTTCTTGCCGGCTACACTGCTGTGCAGCTCCTGGCTCCAGATTGCAGTGCATGTGCGGTGCAGCGGCTCTGCACCGGGCTCGCTGCCGCCATCTTGAATCAAGTGAGATTTGCAGCGTTTTTGCACACTGCCAGCCCCTCCGAGCTGAGCTGAGGTGTCTGCACAGCCTTTACCCCTAGGATCTCTGGTGTAAAGTGCTGGGTGAAAGGCCTCTCTGCATGCGGCGCCCTGTGAGCGCATGAAACTGGACTGAACACAAAGGAGAAAAAAAAAGGTTAGACTTTATTTTATTACCCAGATTCTATTTTTATTTTCCAGGAAATGTTAATGGGCTTTGTGGGCCACACTCCCTCCCCATTTATTCATTCGTCGTTTTGTATAGTTCTGTTACTGGATTTTTAGCGTCTGGTTTAATTAATATGTTTGTTGGTTTGGGAAAAGAACACCCTTTAATTGCTGTCATTTAAGATTATATATTGATACTTAGTCATTCAGACTTGACCTGTCTGTTCAAAATTTTTGGCTACTTTCAGGAGTTCCCATTGTGGCTCAGCGGGTTACGAACCTGACCAGTATCCATGAGGATGTGGGTTCAATCCCTGGGTTCACTCAGTGGGTTAAGGATCTGGCGTTACCGTGAGCTGTGGTGTCCCTAGTTGCTGTGGCTGTGGTGTAGGATTCAACTCCTAGCCTGGGAACGTCCAAATGTGGCAGGCATGGCCCTAAAAAAAAAAATTGGCTACTTTCATAAATTTACACTTTAAATAGACTTTTTCCCCCCAAACATCAATAAGGACATTTAGGATTTTGATAACAGCTTTAAATATATGGGAGGAACTGACAGCTTTACAGTGTTGAACCTTCATTACCATAAACATGATTTATTACTTTAAGTCCTTCTTAAAAATATCATAAAGTGCTATTTATTACCTTGTATCTTCCTGAGAAGTTTTATTTTTTTCTCTTTTAATGGCTCTTATGGATTTCCTAAATTTTTACTGTTTGTTCTTTACTTACTGCTCCAAACTTGCTTGATCCTGCAAACGGATCCTTCTCACCTTCCATCCATTTAGAGAAATAGTTGTTACTGGCCCATACTAAACTCAAAAAAGGCAAAGTCTGTTGTGTCTCTGATGCCTAGTCCTGTGGTTATTACTGCATAAATGTTATGAATGAATTGCTACGTGATAAGTAAATGAAAGAGGCTAGAGAGCACATCATTTAAATTATGCCCTAGATTTGACAGGTAAAGCTATAAACACATGCAGTCAACATATAAGGCAGACATTTCCTTCCCCTTATTTTAAGGAAAGGATTGAATTTAGCTAGTGTCTCTTGGTAGAATAGGTAAATCTCAAAGATTTTTGTTCTGAGTTGAAAAAGAATTAAGTTCTGTATGTTGGGCAACTGTAGTCAAAGCTTCTAAAAATCTGTATGTGTGTTTGTGTCTGAGTATATGTATGAAAATCTTAATATATAGTAAAAAATATTTTATCAGGTTAAAATATATTGCTTTTTTTTTTGGTCTTTTTATACATTTACCCACAGCCTGGAAGTTCCCAGGCTAGGGGTCGAATCAGAGTGGCAGTTGCTCGCCTACACCACAGTAATGCTGTATCCGAGCGACTTCTGAAACCTACACCACAGCTCACGGCAATACTGGATCCTCAACCCATTGATCAAGGCCAGGGTTCAAACCCATGTCCTCATGGGTACTAGTCAGGTTCGTTAACCACTGAGCCACAACAGGAACTCCTAAAATATATTACTTATATTAATTACTATAAAGTGTAGAGGTGGTTATAGGTATGATAACAACATTTTAAAGTATAGGAAATGGTAAATGATACGTGCATAAAATTTAGATTTTGCAATTAATAAATACGCAAAATACAAAAACATTTTCTGCATTAGCTAAAAACAGATTTGGGCATTTATTGAGTAGGGTATAGAATATAATTGCAATCCTAAGAAGGGAAATTAAATAATGAGTTTAGTCCTTTAAATCCAGGGAAAATAAAACAATTATTGATTTAAAAATTTAATTCAAAATCAACTCTTTTTCTAAAGAACCAAAAGCTTAGTATTGGATTCACCTGAGAAATTGAGAAATTGTAGTCATGAAAAAGAACTGTGTTCCTGGTAACAACCTTCAGATCTCTTAATAAATAATATGAGAACAAAATTAATCTGTTATTATAATAGCAAACACATGCACACATGTGGAACCTCCCCCGTTCTTGGATCCTGGTTTTTTTTTATATATAAACTGTAATATTTCCCATCAATTTATTATTTATCATCAGCTGATAGACATTTTCAATGGGGCCTATCTAGGGGTAATTTTTAAAAACTTGTTAGGTAATTCCAGTGAACATTCAGGGTTTGAGATACTTTGAACTAGGATAGAATATACAAATGTGAGGCATAGTCTGGAAAATTCTGAAGGTGGTAAAAAGCCTCTCTTCTCAATTTAGCTAAAAAGCTCATATATCATGCACAAATGATAAGCTGTCTCTATAATCCTTCCCAAAGGCGGCTCACTCAACAGCAACCATGTAATTGGGAAAAAGTGCACTGATTTGAACTACTCAGTCAACAAATATTTATTGAAAGCTTGCTCTATTCCAGGTACTACTTTTGTCAATGGGACTTTTGTGGAGAAAAGATAAGGATGCTTGTCTTCAGCGAATACATTGTCTGTAAGAGAAGGCAGACAGTGAAGCTTTCAATGACAAAAATGTTCCTAGGTTCTTAGTCCTCACAGATTTGATAAAAAGGAATATAGTCATTTTAACATTCAGTCTGTCTTAAGAACTTTAAAACTTAGAAGGAGTGCAATGCTTTGATGAAATAAGTGAGATCTCCGTCATATGTGAAAAAGATAAGAGCAAGAGAAACTCTTTCTCTTGTTTCTGGCTTAAGTCCACAAAACAAATCTCTTCTTTTAAATGTTTTAAGAGTGACTGAGTAGCTGATTAGTGGGATTGGTATGAAGGAATTGAGCCTTTGTGGCTTAGCACCTTCCTTTCCCTTTTAGGATTTTACCCTCTTAGTGTATATTCTGTGTCCTGCTACAATTTCCACTTGGAAAGAATCACCTAAGTCAGAGCCCTTTTTATGGGCACATTTTTCTCTCAGTCGTTTTTATAAGCACTCACAAGCTGTTAAGGCAGTGAGTCTATATTCTGTAGACCTAAAGTCTGCTTTACTCATGGTATCAGGGGCCTAGACCAAGGTGACAAATATTAGAACACTTGATGATGAGTTTCTACCCTACCCTTGGTTTCCACTCCAGCTTTACCAGTAATAAAACTGGCAGTGTGATTTTTGAAAATAATATTGGATTCTTAGGTTTCTTTATTAGGATGATGGTGGCGAGGGAGGGGCAAAATTATGATTAATTACTATCCTTAAAAGCTCATCAGTAAGAAAAATTTAAATAGCCATGAAAGGACTAAGAAAAGAAAAATAAATGGAACAAGAATTCATCAATATTTCTGCTGAAAGGTCTAAAATACCAAATGGTCTGATATCAGATGATTAGTCCCAATTCCTTACATACAAATATCCCTAGAGTGTAAAAGGACAATCATTAAAGAACCAATATTTCAGAATAGCACTGAAAAAAAAATAGTCATCTTCTTATATCCTATTTTTATTCACTGGAGAAAAAATCTACTCTATAAATCTGTCACCTAATCAGACTTTTCTAAAAGGAAAGAAATGCAATTTTACATGGGAGAGGTTTTTTTTTTAATTATTATTTTAAAACTTTTTTTTGTAGCTTGTTCTGAATTATAGAGGAGGCCACAGAATCCATTTTTGGATAAGACTGCACTTTATTGGTGTTTGAGAGTAGAGGGGGAAATGGACTCCAAGAGTTGTGCAAAAGCAAAGCAGTAATAACTAAGTCATTTGTTGTTGTGTTATTGTTAAGTCTTGATGTGCTGGAGGTCTTTTTGCATAAACAGAAAAAAAAATGGAGAGAAATATATAGTAAGCATTCATTTGGCTACTGCACAGAATTAACTAATCATTTTGTAGTGTTTTCTTTGTAAAATGAAGCAACATTAATAATACGGTTGACCCCAATTTATACTGGTCCTAATTCCCTTTATTTCCTTCCAGTCTAAGATTTTAAAATTTCCTTCCATGCTTGTCATTATTATTAGATATAGTTGTATGTCATTAAAACTATGAGTATCTTTTTGTTAATTTGATATAAATACTATTATATTACATGCATGGTTCAGCAACTTGCTTTTACCACTAACTTTTCCCCCTTAATCTTGTCAATATGAAGAGATTTTCCAAATATATTGTGCACTTATTTAATATTTTAATATATTTGCCTTTATTTATATGCCTATTAAGAGGTTTTTAGGTTGTTTCCAGCCTAAAAGGTTGTATCTCATTTTCAGTGTTTATTTTTACAATCCTTAAAGAAGATTTCTGGTAAATATAAAAAAAATGTTTTCTGAGATGAATAACTGATTAGCCAGCTAGTGAGAGAGAGAGTTAGGTTATATATTTATGTATTTATATATATTTTCAATTATATTAGGCTTTTCCCAACATTCTCAAGAATGGTGAAAGTGAAAGTTTATGCAAATCCTTGCTATCTCACATCTTGTTCAACATTTGATATTTTAATGGATTATTAATACTGACCAGTGTAACGGATATGCAATGTATTTGTTTCCTTAATTTTCTTTTCTTTCTTCTTCTTTTTTTTCGCCACCCAGTGACATATGGAGTTCTTGGCCAGGGATCAAATCCAAGCCACAGTTGCAACCTATGCCTCAGCTATGGCGTTGATGTATCCTTTAACTCACTGTGCCAAGGATTAAACATGTGTCCTGGTGCTGCAGAGACACTGCTGATCCTGTTGTACCACAATTAATTCCTGTAATTTTATTTTCTGTTTACTAGTGAGTTGAACATGTTTTCATAAGTTAATTGGCCACCTGAATTTGCTCATCCGTGACTTTTTATTTTTTTCTGCTAATATTTTATGATTTTTGTTTTTTTATTATTAATTTATAAGATTTTTTTCCTTGAAATATGTCTTTTTTAAAAAACCTATGATGTAATTGTATTCATTCAGTTTGCTTCTTAATCTTTTAACTCTATATCATCTTATGGTATATCTTATGTACTAGACTATTTAATTTTGATCTAGTCAAATGTATTCATCTGTTTATCCTTTTGCCTTTGTGATGTGTGCCTTTATCCTCTTATGTAAGAAATGTTTTTATATTGAAGTCATGAAAATACTTCTGCATTTTCTTCTTAGTTCCTTGTAGTCGGGCCCCATATTCTAGGTTTTAAGGTCATTTAAAATTTTTACTTACAAAAACATATTTTTAGAATCCATTTATATTTTTTCCACAGATGAACAGCTAATAATTTGCCAACAATTCAGTTAGTAGTTAAAGCACTTTATCCAGTGATTTTTTTCACCATTATAATTTTTGTGTATGATACATAAAAGACATGAATCTATTTCTGGGTTCTCTGCTTCATATATTAATCTATTTGTCTCTTTCTACATCCACATCAGACTGTTTAGTAATTCTGGCTTTGCTATACATGCTGACATTTGTATCATTAATTTTCTGCCTGAGCTGTTCATTAGATTTTTGTTTTTCAGATTTTTAGTTATATCTCTTTGCAACTTGGGAAATTGTAACCCAATTATTAAAAATTTATTTGTCAACCTCAAAAAAATACGGAGTTCCTGTCGTGATGCAGTGGTTAACAAATCCAACTAGGGACCATGAGGTTGCAGGTTTGATCCCTGGCCTTGCTCAGTGGGTTGGGGATCTGGTGTTGCAGTGAGCTGTGGTGTAGGTTGCAGACGTGGCTCGGATCCTGTGTTGCTGTGGCTCTGGCATACGCTGGCAGCTACAGCTCCGATTCGTCCCCTAGCCTGGGAACCTCCATATGCCAGCAGGAGCGGCCCTAGAAAAAGGCAAAAAGAGAAAAAAAAATCCTGTTAGGATTTCATAAGAATTATATTGAATTTATATGCTAATATGATGATAATATTTTAGGATATTAATTCTTTCCACTCATGAATAAGTGCTAATAACTCTCAGTATTCATAAATTGAAAGATTCAGCATTAAGTGATGTTAACTCTAATAAAATTAATCTTTAAATTGAGAGCAATATCTATCAAATAACCAGATTAGGGGGGGGTTCTGTAAAATGACTCTGAAATTTATATGTGAATATAAAAAAACCAAAGAAAGCAAAGGCAGATTTTTCAAAGAAAAAGAAAAAATAGGGGATAGATTTTATCGGATAAAAAGATGTATTATAGCACTGAATTTTTTTGACAGTGCAATTGTAGTGTAAGTAATATCAAACAGACCAGTGCAATAGAATAGAGCCATATAGATGTATGGTCTCCTGGTTTATGAAAGAGAACACACTGAAGTAAAGCCAAAATAATAACATTTTCTAAATATTACAGGACCAATTTGAATCCACAGTGGGTAAATGAGAATAATATTGACTCCTATTTTATATCATATATTATAATCTATTCCTAAAAAAAATTGGGGAAAATTTTAAAAATTTTCCACAAACTTGAGCTAGAGAAATATGTATTAAAATAATGTAAAAGCAAGAGTCATAAGGAAAAAAATAAAAATTTATATATTGTTTATATAAAATAATTATTTTATGGAAAAATTAAGTGAAAAGATGAGCTGTATAGTTGAAGTATATATATTCTTATATATATATAAATTCTTATAAAGCAATAAGGGGGAAAAATGAAATGAAGAACTGGAGAAAGTAATTGAGCTCTTAAAGAATGGGAATATCCAAATGTTCACTACAAATATAAAAAAAAAGCTCTAACTCATTGATCATTAGAGAAAATACATTCAAAGTATAGTACTACTCTATACCAATCAAAATCAATTAAAAATATAGATGAGATATATTAATAACAATGTGGAGTTTCTAGACTCGCCTGCAGATATTTCACTGCAAAAGTATTTTCCAGTGTATAGTAAAGCTACCTGTGAAGTAGTTAGTCTAGTTCTACCCCTAAACTAGTTGTGTGTATATTTACCAAAAGTCATGTGCCAAGGAGTTCTGGTCATGGCTCAGCAGAAACGAATCTGACTAGCATCCATGAGGATAACTAGCCTAACTGAGTGGGTTAAGGATCCAGCATTGCCACTAACTGTGGTATAGGTTGCAGATGTGGCTTGAATCGCACGTTGCTGTGGTGTAGCCCAGCAGCTACAGCTCCAATTTGACCCCTAGCCATTCACAAAAATCACCCCAAATTCCATCCATGAATAAATTTTGACACAGTCAAATAATGGAATAATATATATTATGAGGATGCGTTAACAACTGAAGTCAGTAACATGGATGAATCGCAAAAGCAATATTCAGTAAAGGAAGTTACTAAAAAGGAGTACATATTGCATGATTCTGTAAAGTTTAAGAACAGAGAAAAAGCTTCCATGACTTCAGGAACCAAAAGAGTGATTATCCTTGTGGTGGAGAACCTAGATATACTGGAATGAGAAATGAGAGATGTGTCTTAGTTGCTAGAAATGCCTGTTTCTTGTTCTAGGTGCTTTTTACACAGGTGTGTTCACTTCGTGAATATTTTTTGCAATCTTTTTAGACCTTCACACTTCTCGATATGTGATTGTCAGAAGACAGTTCATCAATTATGTTAACAAGAATACTCTACTAAAATGATTTTTTTACTTACTGATGACCTAAAAATGCAAAAGGAGGAATCACACTGAAGAATCTCAGTAGCAATAATTAAAAGTAGCCCTCTCCCTTCTACGACTAAAACACAAAGGGAAGTCATTGGCATTTTTAAATCATGAAAAATTGAAAGAATGATCTCAAAGTACAAAAATCAGACCTCTGGGAAGAGAATATTGCTCTGTAATTGGATAAGGGGCCTGTGGAGCTGGGACCCAAACACCAGAGATGGAAACACCCATGGTTGGTGTTGGTGTCTTTGAAGGACACAATCCAACTGGCTCTTTAAATATTGCAAAACTTGCTAAGAGTTGACACAGGAAAAACATTGCAGTGGTAGAATCATTGTGTGAAGAAATGGACAGGAATAGAACACTGAGGGAAGCAAACAAGGGGGAGCAAGTCTCTTCTTCCTCCTGCACATCTGCAATCTCCCTCTGGCAGTCCTATTGGCAGAGCTAACAGAGAAAGCAAAAATGGGGTTTCAGCATCTCTGCCACAGCATCACTAATCCGAGTACAGACTAATGAGTTTAAAGTAGTAGTCAACAGCTTGATAACTGGCAAAATATAATACTTCAACAAAAAAAAATCCTCCTACCAAAATGGAAAAGAGACATTATACAAGAATTAAAACAAATAATGAGAGATTATTTTATTGTCATAATTTCTAGCTGAGACACAAGACTCAGAAGCTATAAAATAAAGAGCTTATACAGTCACACATCATTAATAAGTTATGGATGCAGCAATCAATATAAACAAGATTAAAATTTAAGCAATAAACTGAAAAAAAGCCACTCATTTGTCAAAGATCTAATTTTCTTAAAATATAAATGGCTTCTATGAATCATTGAAAAGACCAATGACCCTACAGAAAATATGTACAAATTATTCGAATATGCAGTTCCATAAAAAGGTAATACATATTTCTCTTGAATATGTGCACAATACCAAACTCATTTAAAATTAATGGTAAATAAAATCTAAAATTATACTAAAATTTTATCAGATTGTTAAAAGTTGACAAAATACTATGTTGAAAAAATATATGGAGAAATAGCAATTATATATTCCTAGTGACAACATAATTGAAATATTTCTCTTTTTTTAATATTTCTAAAAATAGCAAATACTCAAGCCATTTGAACAACATTTCCTCTTCCAGGAGCTAATTGATAGAGATAATCAAATCTATGCAACATGCTGTATTTAAAAGTGATCCATCCTTTCAATAAAAGAATAAAAATATATTAATGACTATTGAAAATATCATTATTGCTAATAAAAATGTATAAAAAAACATATATATTATTCACTTTTTATTTTTAAAAAGAAACCATTTATTAATTTGCCTATATTTGTATAATATATCCCTTAAATTATATTCATAGAGTCCTGATAATAGCAGTTGCCTTTGAGGAGGAGAAGTGTTGGATTGGAGACAGTTGAATTCACTGCATACCTTCACACTGTATTAAAAATAAAATAAATAATATTTTGCATTGATTATATCCATAGAGTGAAAATACTTTATCTCCTCACAAATCACTTAATTGATCAGAGTCATTTGCTTTAATTTCTCCTCTCCAGGCTTTATTCAGAATCGGCAGAGTAAGAAAGATATGGAAAGTAGAAAGACATTATTCTTCAGAAACAAATATTAATGTCAAACCATTATACTATAAAGCAGTGATTCATGTAATTGCCCTGATTTGAAATAGTATAATACTTCTCCATGGGTAGATGTGACACATTTATCTTAATGGTAAATATTTATTAGATTTCGAGTATCTGAAGGTGTTCTTAGTATATTGGTGCATTACATGCATTGACATTGGTTCCACATTTTAATTTTTACTTGAAAATTTTAAGTATTGACACTCTTATGTACGTGAATAGTAATAATGATAATAATAGATAGAACAGTAGTAATTTGAAGCTCTTAAGATGTTTGTTGAGCTCTTAAAGGAATATTACATTTTTCAAGCCAGTTAGGTTTAACACAGCTAATATTCACATCTATAAACCACCTTTTTATTCTCTCTAATGATAAATAGAATTGTTATAATTAAGTTAATGATCAGATTTGCAGTTACTTCAACCATCTGTGAATAAGCCACAAACACAAAAATGAGCCCTTGGTAGAGAATTAACACATTTTGCTTCACAGAAGAGCCTCACATCAACTACTGCTTTCAAAGACTTGTGCATAAGAATAGTTAAAATAGCTATCACTCGATAAGTTCTTATCAAATGACAAACCATGCACCATGCTCTTTATACACAAAGAACACTGTCCAGTAAATGACCTTGAGATCACTCTCTGGGTTGCCTGGTGAAGAGCTGGTTGGAAAAATTGGGTTTTCCTTCCCAGGATGAAAGGCTATTCTTGACCTCAGCTTTGAGGGAGAAGGGTCCCAGTTCTTCAGTATCTAGGGACTGCAGCTCTCCTAACCTTCCCTGAAGAGTTTCTCTCCAAGATTTTTGTTGCCATGTTTGTCTGTTTGTCACCAAGTCCCACAAATCCATTCCTCTGCTCTCTTCATTAAAACAAAACCAAAACAACAGAGGAGAGGCTTTTCTTTGCTGAAGTCGTCCTACAGAATTCCAGACTCTGTGTGGCCTGCTGTGCTCCAGAGCAAGCACATCTCTCCAAAGGATGCCAGGAGAACTTGCTCTATTCTATGAATTCCTGGTTCAAATACTGGTCTTTGCTCAGAAGCTCTTCCATAGCGCATTGTTTCCTTTAATCTCTCTTTTTATTGTTGTTGACAGGCCCCTCTGTTTTTAGATTATGAAATATTTTATTCACTCTCAACCTTTTATTTTTTTGTCTTTTGTCTTTTTAGGGCCGCACCTGTGGCATATGGAGGTTCCCAGGCTAGGGGTCTGATCAGAGCTATAGCTGTCGGCCTACACCACAGCCACAGCAATGCTGGATCTGAGCCACTTCTGTGACCTACACCACAGCTCACGGCAATGCCAGGTCCTCAACCCATGAGCAAGGCCAGGGATCGAACCCACAACCTCATGGTTCCTAGTAGTTTCCACTGCGACACGACGGGAACTCCCATCTCCTTTAATTTCATAGAAAATTACATTATATATAACTATATAGTAGTTATTCTCCTTGCACAAATGAGAAAAGTTAGCCTTATGAAAAACAGTACATTATTCAAGATTGCATAGCCAGCTAATTATAGAATCCATATTTGAATGGAGGTTTGTCAGACCTTTAAACCTTAAGCAGCTTGCATTGTGTTTCCATTGTTTTCATTTTTCTGTTACATATTGTCTGTAGATCAGTATTGAACCAGGTGATAAGGAGATCCTAAGACATTTAACAAAAATAAACATTTTTAAAATGGAAGTATATATCTCACAGCTTTATTTCATGGTAGCTCTTTTAAATATATTTGTTTAATCATCATAAACTTTTCATTGAATACATTAAAAAGTTATTGTTGTCTTTTCCACAGATCCAGAGTATAATCAGAATCCTTTAGTAATGTCATTTTTCTCTCTGTGGACTCTCTAGGCATGTTTACCTTCTTTATTTTGTGTGTTTAGTAAATTGTCCTCCCAGTACCATAGATTATTGCCTTCCTATATTCAATGTCAAGCTATTCTCCGGATTATGGCGTCCAATATTATACTCCCAAATAAAGATTAAAGTTTCCCTGTCATCCACAAAAACAGCTTTCCATACATAATCCTCACCCATTCAGCCCTCACTTTCTCATCTCTTGAAACTCTACTCATCCTTGGCAGAAGTTAAACTAAACTCTTGAGTTAGAAATCTTGATAGTTTCGCATATGATTTTCCTGAATACTAAGAAAGTTTACAACATCATTGGTTCACCATAATTCTTGATCTTATAGATCAATGAATTAGATCATTTAATCATAGGAAAGCAAACACAGTCATAAAATAATCCAATTTTTTTTTCTTTTTGCTTTTTAGGGCCACACCTGTGGCACATGGAGGTTCCCAGGCTACGGGTATAATTGGAGCTATCGTTGCCGGCCTATACCACAGCCACAGCAACACAGGATCTGAGCTGCGTCTGTGACCTACACCACAGCTCATGGCAATGCCGGATGCTTAACCCACTGAGCAAGGCTAGTGCTCAAACCCGCAACCTCATTTTTCCTAGTTGGATTCATTTCCACTGCCCACAACGGTAACTCCAATAATCCAAATTTTGTATCAAAAATCTTATGCATGTAGAATGTATTCTACTTTTAAGTATCACATTATCCTATCCTACGTTATGATACCAAAAACTGTAGCATACTATTTTACTTATGAGAATGTGTACACTATTTGCTACTTCCCCCATACATTAGGATTTCTTTCCAGTTTGTTGCCTGAGAAAACTCAACTTTCTGCCTTCAAAATTATTAAGTTGAAAGAAAACAATTATTCTTATCACATGGGTTGTTATGTTGTATAGATATACACTCAATAACAAAAGATGATCTAGAAAGTTCTCTTGATAAATGATTTTAAAATTTCTGTTATATCATTTTAAATGTAATTATATGAATCATCTCAAATTTCAATGCACTGTTTTAAATCATCTACAATTTGCACATTGGTTTTTTTGTTACGTCAAAGTATAGGGTTTTTTTTTCAATAAAACAACATTAGAAATATTTTCCAGTAAGAAAATGAGAGCATGGAGTATGAACATACAATACAGGATATTTCAAAAGGATTTGTTTCTGTCTACTATGCAAATAAGGTGTCTTGAAAACACTTAGGCATAGGAGACAACATTTCATCTAGACATAATTAAAATTAAAAATTTCTACTCTGCAAAGGACAAGGTCAAGAAATGAGGAGACAAACCACAGACTGGGGGAATATGTTTGCAAAAGACATGTCTGGCACAGGATTGTTATCCAGAGTATACAAAGAATTCTTAAAGCTCACCAATAGAAAACAAAAAAATAGGCCAAAGGCCTTAACAGATACTTCACCAAAGAAGATATACGGATGGCAAATAAATACATGAAAAGATTCTCCACATCATATGTCATCAGGGACGTGCAAATTAGAATAACAATGACATATCACTACACATATGTTAGAATGACCAAAGAATATGGAGCAACAGAACTCTCATATGTTGCTAATGGAAATGCAAAATGATATACTTTTGTAACAGTTTGGATATACCTCACAAAAATAAACATATTCTTTCAGTAATCATATCCCCTGTTACTTACCCAAAGGAGTTGAAAATTATGTCCACGCAAAAACCAGCGTACAGTTATTTACAATCACTTTATTCATAACTGCCAAATTTTGGAAGCAACTAAGATCCTTCAGTAGGTGAATAGTTAAATAAACTCTGGTTGATCCAGACAATGGAATATTATTATTCAATGCTTAAAAAAAAAAAACTATCAAGCCATGAAAAGACATGGAAAGGAATTCGAATGCATGTTACTAAGTGAAAGAAGCCAATCTGAAAAGGCTGTAATATATTATTGTAAGAGACCAACCATATGACATTCTGGAGAAGGCAAAGCTAGGGAAACAGTGAAAAGATCAGTGGTTGCCAGGGAGTGGGGATGGGGAGTAGGGGATGAATAGGCAGAGCACAGAGGATTTGTGGGGTAGTGAAAATACTCTGCATGGTATCATAATGATGGATACATGTCATTATACATTTGTTTAAACCAATAGAATGCGCAATACCAAGAATGAGTCCTAATGTAAACTATAGACTTTGAGTGAAGACCATGTGTCAGTATAGTTTAATCAATTGTAATAAACGTACCACTTTCCACCCATTAAAAATAATGATAAAGATGTGTCTATTAATAACACATGGAATGATATTACTGCCATATTTTTTCTAAATAATTGTTGATGTAGGTTTATATATGTTATATATTTTCTTAAGGAAATATATATATAGACAAAATTTGGAAGGTTATAATATATATCGAGACATAGAAGTACAAATTTATTTAGCATTTAAATTTGTGTTTAACAGTCTAATCCATTTCTTCTTGAAAAAACAAATATATTTTGTGTAATTAAGGTACGGGATTTTAGAGACAACATAATGAATCACACATGGCAAAAATAAATTATTTTTAGTTAATTTTGGTAAATGTTAATGGTTTATTTTCATCTTATACTTGAGGCTCCCAAAGTTATTCATTGTATTGAACTTCGACCAGTTTGAATTCCATGATTGAAATCAAAGGTATTGATCTTGATATTTTATCTCTAACATTTTACTGATAAAATTATATGGAAATTACATTTCTTTTAAATTACAGGTAACAGGATACAAACATGAAACACATATACTCTTATTGGCTCATGTCATGTTAGTTCTCTGGATGTGGAGGTGCCCAGTTTCCTTCATGCAGAACTATTAATGTGTAAAAGTTCCCATATTTAAATTTTATTTCAAAGTACACCGATAATTAGTTAAATTATATGTGAAATGATATAGTCGACATGTTTTAAACTATACGTTCAACTGGCACATTGAAACAGCAAATATCTTTTTGTTTTCCTTTTAATTATCACAAGGGAAAAAAAGGTTTTGAGGCAGAAACATTTTACTATTTAGAGTGCTATAACCATCTCTTTCTTCAATATGAGTTCAGAAGCAATGCTAAACAAGAGAGGGAAACATTAAACAGCTGCCACTCCTACTTTTTCTCTTTAAAAACTTTTTTTCTGTATGAATTCAAATTGGTTCAGGAAAATAGAACAATGCTTCTCATAATTGTGCATAAAGTGCAATCACTAGCTTTTAGAGTTGGATGGAGATACTGCTGAAATAATTTTCCTTTGACATAGTAAAATCAATTTAAAAAATAAGAATATCTTCACCATATAATATGAATAGCTAAATAATAGCATGTTTTATTTTATAAGGTATTACAGTCAGACTATTGGTTTTGACACACAGGTCATCTGAAGACAATCAAGGATAGGATTTTTTATTTTTCCATTGATATGAGAGTAGTGAAAAGAAAAATCTGATGATAGCTGCTGTATAACCCATTACATTTTTTTATTAAAATTGTCAATATTTGTTTTCTTTTTTAGAGTTCATCTGAAGTATTTAGTTTGATTTATATCTGTTACTGATGGATATATGTTGGCATGTTACAGAGATTCACACAAATAAGACACAGCTGTTGATATAAATATAATCAATTAGGATAGATGGACATATTACCAAATAAATTACAACAGGGTGTGAGGTGCTGCAGCAGAAAGTTGAATGACTTTCATTGTTTTGGTTTTCTTTTACGTAACTGTGCAGTCTAGAAGTTTTCAAACTTTAACATGAACAACCTAGAACAACCTAGAGTGTTCACTATAATAGAAGTTGCTGAGATACCTTCAGAGTTTTTGAGCCCATAGGTCTAGAGTGAGGTCTGAGAATCTGCATTTGTTTCAAGTTTCCAGGTGATTCTGTTTGTGCTAGTGTGGGGCCATACTTTGAGAATTTGTTTTTGAATCTTTAAGGCAAGCATTTCCAATACATAATGCAATATATGTACTATATAATGGGAGTGCATCTACCTCTTTATAAAACAGCCTTAAAACATCTTTCCAGGAATTCCTGTTGTGGCTCAACAGGTTAAGAGCCGGACTAGTACCCATGAAAATGTGGCTTTGATCCCTGGCCTCGCTCAGTCGGTTGAGGATCCGCCATTGCCATGAGCTTCGGAGTAGGTCACAGATGTGGCTGGGATCCAGTGTTGCTGTGGCATAGGTCGGCAGCTACAGCTCTGATTCAGCCCCTAGCCAGGGAACTTCCATATGCCCCAGGTGCCGCATTAAAAAAAATAAAACCAAAAAACAAACATCTTTCCAGAGTTCCCGCTCTGGTGCAGTGTGTTAAGAATCTGATTGCAATGGCTTGGGTTGCTGTGGGAATATGGGTTAAAGGATCCACTGTTGCCACAGCTGCAGCATGGCCACAATTGTGCCTTGTATTCAGTCCCTGGCCTGGGAACTTCTATATGCCATGGGTGTGGCTATAACAACAACAACAACAACATATTACTCAAACCTCCTTAATAAAGTAGAGCCTATACTTCAAAAACACCCACAAAACTTTCCTTTTGCTTCTTTTTGTATTTTTTCTTTTTTAAAGAACAATGACACAAATGTTAAGGAAAATTATATTTAACATCCGGTTAGGATGCTATATAGAAAACTATTCCAATTTTCCCACCTTCCTTTTTGTGATTTACCCAAAAGCTTAGTGAACTTTATTCAAATTGATAGATTAAAAACTAATCTGTTTTTGAATCAAGCAAGTTTTAATCAACTTCCATAATAATGTCAATATTAGTAAATGCTGTTTTTCTTAGCTAAAATTAATTCTAATAGAAATAAAAGTAAATAAAATTGTTATATATATATATATATATATATATACATATACATATGTATATATGTGCATTTTTTAGTCTTTTTAGGGCCGCACCCATGGCATATGGAGGTTTCCAGGCTAGGGGTCGAATCAAAGCTGTAGCTGCTGGCCTACACCACAACCACAGCAACGCCAGATCCAAGCCACATCTGTGACCTACCGCACAGCTTACAGCAATGCTGGATCCTTAACCCACTGAGCAAAGCCAGGGATCTAACCTGTGTCCTCATGGATACTAGTCAGATTTGTTTCTGCTGGGCCACGATGGGAACTCCTGTTACATATATTTAAAATTTTGCATTGTCAGTTTTTGAAATCATGAAGAGTTCAATGAACAATATACTTTGACAGTATAGGGTTAATAGAGTCTAAGACATGCTTTTTACAAAAAAACCTTTTAATCTGCCTTATATTTGAATTAGTTACGCATTATAAACCTCTTTTGTAGTTGTACTTAGGCATCTTCTTGATTGCAAATAACAGAAATCCCCTTGTGGTCAACTGAAGCAAAAAAACACATGGGAAAATACAAGAGCTTTCAGTCTAAAAGGTGCAGGCAAGATAATAGCTCCCAACCGGTGGGCTTGGAAAGAGGTGATGCCATTGCTCTCAGACGCTAGGTCTGGCCGCCAGACCTTAACCTCTCCACAGCTGTGTCAGGAATCTCTGACCACCCACAACAGTTTAGCTTCACTCTTGAAGAATCCATGTCTTAGCAAAAAGCCCAAGCCCTGTCATATGTGAGCATGTAGATGCCACAGAGTGGCATCCAAGAGGGCAACCATCCTCTTGGTTTACTGTGGGGGAGGCAGTGCTGTACCATTCATGCATGTGATTCCTTTCAAACCAAGTGGGGTTTGGATGTCTCACAGCCCAACTATAACAGGGAAATGGAAAAAAACAAACACACAAAAAACTGTTCCTGCTGTCTTTTCTTTCATATCTCATCACTCACGTTCCCCTAGCATTTGACAGTTCATTAAATTCATGGGGGGAAAAAACACACTTTACGTATGATATCATTTGATTTCACACTTTGAAGAACAGAAATTTAGAAGAGGTATTATTGCCACTTTTTGAAGTATTAGAAAGTCAAACCTCAGAGCAGCTGTGTAACTTCTTCAAAAACACAGACAAAAAGTTTCAAACACAGTTAGCTAGGCATGACCTTTTGGCTTCTTTTCTATCATAACATCCTGGTAAAATGTTTGGTTGAAAAATTACTACATGTTTATTTCTTTTAGTAATGGTACATCTGTTAGGATGCATTTGACTTCATGTTATAGAAAATACAACTAGCACTGGCCTACAAATGTAAACATGTATTATATCACAGAAAAATGGGTCAAATGAAGGTTGCTCCAAGTTGGACAATATTCAGATTCAATGATATCAGACCTTTTTCTTTTCCAACATTCTTACCTCCTCATGGCAGCATCCTCATGCACAGTGCTCACAAAACAACCCCATCTACAGACGGGAAGTCACAGACTTGGCTTGTAAGCCTCTTTAATGGAGAGAGCCTACCCTCAGCATGTTTCCCCTTAGCAACCTAACACCAATATGGTAGGGGGTGTTTAAGCCAATTGTTTTTGCTTAACGATGTTGAAATATAGCTTCTCCTTTCAAAAGAACTTCACATGATGTGTTGATTAGAAAGATAGCACATCGTTTTTTTCATTGTGGTCTTTGTATTGCAGTTATTGTAAAATTGTTCAAGCCCATAGACAACTACAACATTATGACCACATGACTTAAAATTTTATCCTAGTCAGCTGCACAAGATCTTGACATAGGGGGAAAATTGTCTAATAATGAGTGAATGTATGAAAGTTTTTTGTCATATTAGACATGCTATCTAATCCTTTCTGAATTTTTTTGTTTTGTTTTTAATAGTGTGAGTACTCCCTGTCTGACATTTAAATTTATGGTTAGGAATGCTGGCAGTTGTTTGATATTGGGAATGATTCACTGTTGAAAGAAACTCCCCTAGTACTTTCAAATTTCTTGATTGATTTTATTGAACAAGACATTGAAATACTAAGTCAAATTGTTTTTCAAAGACTGTCCATTTGCAACTACCTATGTGTGAGAATCAGTTTGAGAGGTGAGAAGTGATGAGAGGAACAGAGATGGAAAATTTATTTATGTGTTTGTTTGAAAATATAAGAAAATTTGTTTATAATACAGAGATATAGAATTGTAAGTTCCAGTTATAAAATAAGCTTTATGAAGTCCAATGCTAGACTACTTCTCATCTTCTACATCAAGATGAGAAAGGAAAGATTAGATACATTTTCTATTTCGTTTACCTCAAGTGGAAGAGAAAAAAACTTTTATAAATGGAATGAAATTTTTCTAGAATTAAATTTGTCTTGTTTTTCTTTCATGGATACAAAATTTTCTCCCAAATCTTATTAATGAGAAGACATAAGATTGTTAAATGTAATAGTGTAACTATTTAAATATTTAAGCCATGCATTTTTTAGAATGTATATTTATATATTTATCTATCAATTATATGTATATATTATAGTATATTAAACATGTTTAAGCTAACAAGTGATCACTCACATAGGCCATACTTTTTGTTGCTTTGTATACATGTATATGGATTTTTTTCTGTACTAGGAAAATTTTTAGTTTTCCTTTTTTCTCAATTACTGTGAGAAGTTGTTAAAAACTGCCATGTAATTGTGGATGTGTCAGTTTTTCATTGTAGTTCTATCGTTTTTTTCTGCATTTAAATTTCAAAGTATTTTTGCTCTTACTATATCAAGAATTTAATTTTTTATTTAATTCGTATTTTTATGTTATTCATATATATAGCTTTCATTTTGTCTTTTTTTCTATCCCTTTAGTGACAAATTTTCTTTGCTCTTAAATTGTGGTTTTTTCTTGTAAATAGAATTAATAAATTTTGTTTTCAATCAAACTGAAATGCATTAGCTTTCACATTTCTGACCTATTTAGATACCATTTCATTTTGTGCTTCCTTTCTTTTTTTTTTTTTTTTACTTTTTTCTTTTGACTTCTTTTTTCCTAACAATGTTTGTATCTGTTGGTTAAGTAAAATCATTTAAAATTTTTTTCTGTCATGTACACATAATTCATTATTTTAATAAGTATTTGCATACTTAAGTTGTCCATACTTAATCATTATCTGTCACTCACAAAACTAAGAAGTTTAGGGCATGGTATTCTTTTTTTGGCTGCACCTGTGACATGTGGAAATTCTTGGATCAAACTTGAGCCACAGCACTGACCTGAGTCACTGCAGTGGCAATGCTGGAATCTTAACCTGCTGCATCAGAGAAGAACTCCTAATCTCAAATTATCTCATCCCCTTGTTTACATATATATATTTAGTATTTTAGTTTTGCCTTGCTCTTTTTCATTTATACTTAATTTTACCATATAGTCATTATTATTACATGTTTATGAATTCTAAATTAAACAGTCTTCTCAAAGAGGTAATTTTATTATTCAATTTTAAGTAGCAAAGTCTTGTTTACATGTGCCTGTTTGTTTGCCAAGATTTTTACTCTCACTGCTTCTGGCACTTCATTTCTTCTGGGATATCTCCCCTACTTTCTCAAATACATCCTTTAGTGATATTTTCAATAACAGCTGCATTTGTTTCCTGGAAAACGTGTATATTTCATCTTCGGTTTTAAATAATCATTTAAATAAATACAGGGTTCTATGTTAAAATTATTTTTTTTCTCAGTGTTTTGCAGAGATCATAGTATCTTCTATTTTTTTTCCCATTGAGTTTTTTTTTTCCTGCAGACTCTGCAGTTTAATTTTCCTGTATTTGAGATCAATTTTTAAGAAACTTTATCTCTGTGGTTCTGGAGTTGCAATATCTAGCCTGTTGGCTTTATGATTATTTGTAGAATTTAGGAATCTGAAAAATCTTTATTTATAAATACACTTTCTCATTTCCTCTGTTCTGTACTTCTGGAATTCCTCTTTATAATTTCTTGAGCCTTCTTATCTTATTCTTCTTGTCTTTATTTTTTCTGCAAAGTCTTCTAGTAAACATCTTTTTACATATCCCAGTTCATCAGTTCTCTCTGCAGTTGTCTCAGAGCTGCTGTTTAATCCTTCTTCCCACTGAGTTTTCATTTCAACAATGCCATTTTTTATTTCTAGAACATCTATTTTGTTATTTTGTAAAATCACACATCTGGCTCTATAATGCATTGTTATGTTTGCATGTTTTTAATTTTATATTCATTATGAGAAGTTCTTTGGCACACAATCCTATGTTTGTGGTTCCTGTTGGTTCTCAGTCATTGAGGATGTCTTCTTTATATCTTATGTAAATTTAGCTAGGATACATACCTACAACAGAGCATTGATTCATTGAAATCCTGCAGGGCTTGGGTTCAGGGTAGGCCACTCTAAAGAACTCTCGCCTTTCTGTCTTTGGTGCACACAACTGTAATAACAATTGTAAAATAAAAATTTTGCATGTTTTATAATATCCATTGCTAGATGACACAGGTAATTTAAACTTGAAACTTCAAATTTATCTGAGGGAAAGCTGATGGTTATGAATTCTCAAAGAGTCTTCTTTTTTTTCCTATTCAGAACTCACATAAACATCCTATATATTATTTTCATACATTGAGCCAAAGGAGAAAAATTTTAGTTCTCTCATTTCATTGGTGGTGTAGCACTTTGATGATAAAAACTTTGTATTTTTTTTTTTTCAGTTCCAATTCCTACAGTTTGAATCCCAGGGTTTCACACCTCACCTCTACCACGAATTGGCTTTAAAACACAGCCAAGAGGCAAAATTCATCATCTCCCTATGGGTGGCCACAGTATCAGTTTAACTGTTTGCCACATGTTTCTTCAGTTTTTAATTCTCTCTTTAATTGCTCTTGGCAATATCGCTTTTATTTTATTAAGAGCAAATGTGTATATCTAAAAGTATCTTTTTATAGTCTATTCCATACATATCAGTTTTATGAGGAGGAAGTTTTCTCCCTTCTTAGTATGCTCATTTGCCATTCAAAGCATCAGTAATATAAACTGTACTATGTCAGTGGGAGGGCTAAGGCAAATAATCAGCTATTCCTAATTGATGAGAAGGTATCTTCTGGCTTTCAATGAATCCATACAGTTCACTTTTCCTGTACAATAGCTCAATTTTTTTTTTATTCCATTCTCATGTTGTCCAGACAGTAGTTTTTGCTAAATATCTTTATATATATATACATCTGAAAATAATGACAGTCTTTGAAAATATTACTGTCTTTGATTTTAGTAACAGTAACCATTATGAGATCAGATATTATGGAGAGTTTATATTTTTAAAAACAAATGCAATAGCTCATTTAACAGCGTGCTTTAAAATGCAATTATAAATCATTAAAACTGAACAGTAGTTGTGAGGGAAAATGAAAAATGTGCATTTTGTGATATGTTCTTTTTCCTCTCAATATTTGCAAAATATTCATAGTTTTGGCAATTTTTAAATAAACTGTGAATTATCAGGAAATTTCTAGAAAGAATGCTTTGATTTCAAGGGAAAATTGTGATAACAAGAGCACGGCCATTGACTATATTGAAGGGTGATAATTAAAGTGATTTTTCAAAGCAAGTCATGAAAAAAAATTCAAATTCTGGAAGGTCAAAATAAAGAGAATTTCTATTCCACATAAGAGGGAATATATTAGTCACAACAGTATTTTCTCAAAAAGCATTGTTTCTATTGCCTATTTTTTAAGGAAAAAAAATGATGCCAGCAACTTTTAAAAATATTATTTCCCCTACAGCTATTTAAGCAACCTAATTTTATCTGAAATATTATAGCTAATTTTACTCTGGAAAAAGAGACCCATTCTAAGCTAACTCTTTTAAAATTTTGAAATGTTATATAATTTAAAAATAAAATATTCCTAAAATCAACAAAAATTTTTCTTAGAAATTTGAACTTTCTCTGTTAAGTTACATTGTTGAGACATCTGTCTTTGTCCCAGTACAGATAAAAGACTTAAACAGAATTAAAAAAAATAATAACCCCAACATCTTTGTCTTAGAATTCTCTTGAAATCTGAAAATTCGGAAGGATCCATTATATATTGGCTACACTATAAGAAGTAAGTGTTACCAAGAACAGGATTTCTTTTTCCGGTGCCATCTCAGGTTACGTTTCTTACAGAAAAGCAAAGCTATTATAATTTATAAAATACTTCATTGTACCTGATTTTATTTGGTATTTATATCATGTAGGTAGGGGAATTACTACACTGACACACCTTGCTGGATCTAGCTCAAATAACTGATGGAAGGTTTCCCTAACCATTAAAATCCACAAATTCCTTCCTTGCTCCCATGGTGTGTTAAAAATATTCATTCTGCTATTTTAACCACATATCTAAAACTAGCAAAATACGCTAGCATATTTATCCAAACAAAACAAAACACCCCTGTTGCCCTGCCCAGATCCTTTTCACTGGGTCTGTGCATATTTTCCTAATTGGCGTGAGTAGAACTGTCCTTGGCCTAATGGGAGAAGGCTTACACCAAAGGTTATGTCCCCACTTAATGATAGACTGATGTGGGGTCCAAACTCTGTCTCAAGGGAAGATATATTCAGCTACAAGTGTTGTCCCAGAGCTCCTTTGGAGTCAAGCTGAGGCTGCTCTCCTTGCTTACCTTTCTTCCCTTGCCCTGACCTGCTTCTCTTGCTTCTGGCGATCCTGTTTCTACTTATTTTGGTCTCTCAATTTCTGTGCTTTCATTAAATGCCCTTCATTGTCCATTAATATTTAAAAGAGAGATTTTACAATATTCTTTCTGTCTCTATATGTTTATTTGAGTTTTGTTGAGGACTTTTTCTGGGCCTTATGATATATATATATATGTCTTTTCTCTCTGACCACCATTTCTCCAAAGACATCTCTTATCTGCCTGAGCATTTAAGCCTGGCTGCCAGAATTTTGGGAACTAGAAGGAGGAAAACTTAAAGGTATCTATATTTAGTACAGAGATTTTCATTTAAATTTCTCTATTTTCAGCCCATGGCCTCACTCTTGCCATCAACTTTGCCAACACCTGGAATGTTTCTCAAAGGATAAAGGTCTTTTAACCTGAAGTGGTAGGGAGTAGTAACTGAATTACTCCTCCCAGTAGGAGTAGGGACCAGAGCCATTAACCGATCCTAAAGCAGGCTTTCAATAACTCTTCTTCTTTTCAGCTACTATTTTATCCTCATCTTCCGTGGCATTATACACTTCAAATTCTTAATAGATTAAAGAATTCTGGGGATGAGTTTTTTGATTTCTTGCTGTATATACCCTTGCAGACACATAGTTTGTTTCACTCAGTATATAATAGTTACCTTCACTCATTCAACAGGTATGTATTAACCAACTATTAGGCAGGCACTGTTTGAACTTTGGAATACAATATAGAACATAAACAGAAATTGCCACCACCATGATTTTAGAGGAAGAATATAAATATAACCAAATAAATAAGTTACAATACAGTGTTTCAGAGCATGAGCGTGTGATGGAGATAATTAAAGCAGTATTGGGAATAGAGAAGGCTGGAACGACTCAACTGCAATTTTTAATAGAAATATCAAGGAATACCTGCAATGTTGAGAATAGACTATGGACAGAAAGGAAGGAAGCAAAGAGATCTGTTAGGAAACTAGCAATTTTGTAATGAGATAACGGAACGTTGGAAAAGATGGTGGGGTTTTGGCAGCAGAGACTAGGAGAAATGATAGGCACTTGCTCTTAGTGAAGATGAGGATAAGTAACTGTATTCTGTATGAACTTGAGGAAAGATCCAACAGAACTTCCTAACAGATTAAATATGTGAAGAAGAGGAAATAGAAAAATGAAGGTTTAACTCTTAGGAGATTTTAAATATATATATATATTCACATACATATACACAGGATATAAATGATATTTGTATGTGGGGCCATGTGATATCATTAGATAACATTGTAGGTAAAAAGTAAAAGAAGATCAAGGATGCAGATCTGAGTCACATCTACTTTAAGTGGTTGAGGAAAGAAGAAACTATCAACTGAAACAGCAAAAGCAGCCATTGGGGTAGGAGGAAAACCAAACATGGTGTCTAAAGCCATGTGAAGAAGTGCGCCACAGAGGAGGGGTGATCCACTGTGTCAAGTGCTGTCGATAAGAAAGTCTGAAGACTGAGAATTACTCATTGAATTCGAGAGCATAGAGGTATTTCATCATCTTGACAACAGCACTTGGTTGGGGGTGGTTGAATTTAAATTCTCATTGGATTAAATGTAAGCAAGAAAAGCAGAGGAGAAATTGGGTACAATGTATACAGATAGCTTTCCTGTGGAGCTTAATTTTTAAAAAGGAAGTGAAGAAATACAATAATATTCACTAGAGTCAGTGTCATCTATAGGCTGTTTTTGTTTATTAATAGAAAGAAATAGCACCTTCTTTGCTAATGGGAATGACCCAATAAAGATTTCTAATGAGGGATTGGAGGCGTTTCAAATAGGCATATTGTATCTGAGTCAAAGTTCTTGGATAGGCCAGAAGGGATGGGATGTAGTGCAAAAATGAATGATTTTAGATAAAAGCATGAAAAGTTAATGTTTCCTTTGGATGGAAAAGTAATTGATTAGTCCCTCCAAAAGACTCCTATTGGCCTGCTGGGGCAAAGTGCTCAATCCACAGATGAATGGCAGTTGCTTGAATAGAGGAGAAACCAACCAGTGTCACAAAGAAATAGTGGAAAGAGGAGTTTCCGTCGTGGCACAGTGGTTAATGAATCCGACTGCGAACCATGAGATTGCGGGTTTGATCCCGACCTTGCTCAGTGGGTTAACGATCAGCTATTGCCGTGAGCTGTGGTGTAGGCTGGTGGCCTACTCTGATTAGACCCCTAGCCTGGGAGTCTCCATATGCCATGGGAGTGGCCCTAGAAAACTCAAAAAGACAGGAAAAAAATAAAAAAGAATAGTGGAAAGACAGTTTCCAAAATGAGCAGTACAGTATTATTAGCAGATTTCTTTCTTTCTTTTTTTTTTTTTTGGCTAATAGAAATAATAGTATGCATAAAGAAGTCCAAGTAGCTAGGCAAAGAAATAAATGCTCATAGATTTTATTTTGATTAAGGTGTGACTTCAATTTTATTTTATTTTTTATTTTTTTGCTTTTTGAGGCTGCACCTGCAGCATATGGAAGTTCCCAGGCTAGGAGTTGAATAGGAACTACAGCTGCCGGCCTATGCCACAGCCACAGCAATGCTGGATCCAAACTGCTTCTGTGACCTACTCCACAGCTCATGGCAATACCAGATCCCCAACCCACTGAACAAGGCCAGAGTTCAAACCCACATCCTCATGGATACCAGTTGGATTCGTTTCCCCTGAGCCACAATAGGAACTCTGTGACTTCAATTTTAAACACTTCATTTATGTTTTTCTTGATTATCTGGACCATGTAGTACTACAATGAAGCACTAAATCTTAAAAACATTCTCATTTTGAAATTACGAGTCTGTGATTTCTCATTCCTAGGCTTTGACTATTTTGAAAGCAGAAATTTTTGCTAGCAGAGTTTCTGGTAGTTAGAAATTGTTCAGTTGGTACCTTATGAATGAATGATAAAAAGAGTATTCACTTATGATAATGTGGTGCATTTATAACAGTGAAGTTGAGCCTATTCGTGCACACAGTAGGAGATTTTTCTATACGGTATGTGGTTGGATTTCCTTCTGTAACTTTGTGTTCATTCTGTAACTTCGTGTAAGTTGGTTCACAGTTGGGCTTTTTTTAATTATATAATGATTTTTATTTTTTTCCATTATAACTGGTTTACAGTGTTCTGTCAATTTTCTACTGTACAGCATGGTGTCCCAGTTACACATACATAGTTGTTTTGTAGGAGTTACTGCAGTGGTCTAACTTGAGATCTAGTTAGGGTGAATAGACCCCTTGTTTCAAAAAATTTTCTGATGTATGCATATACTGTTTGATCTGATATCTTTTAATTGACTTTTCTCTTTTATGTATAATTAAGAGTATTTTTAAGTAAAATCAATTTATATTACATTAACATAAAATGAGAGTTCATGTTGTGGCTCAGTGGGTTAAGAACCTGACACAGTGTCCATGAGGATTCAGGTTCTATCCCTCACCTTGCTCAGTGGGTTAAGGATCTGGTGTTGCTGTGGCTGTGGTATAGGCTGACAGCTGAAGTTTCATGTGACCCCTAGCATGAGAACTTTCATATATCATGGGTGTGGCCATAAAATAAAATAAAATAAAATATGCATTATATATGTGTGTGTAACATATATATCCATAAAATAATATATAAACAAAAAATAAGGTTTTAAGTAGAAGTTCATATTTTAATAAAGGGGAACAATGACTAAAAATTTTATTGTAAGCACTGTTAAAATAGTGCTCATTTCAATAATAAGGATACTCTTTAAGAGTTTGTGGCAATCATACTTTATAGTCTAAAATGCATACAGTAATCATTTACTAAAAGAAGGAAAACAAACCAGCTTTTTTTAATTTAATAACTTCCAATAAGTATTTCCAGTTTTCAAGAATTATGTACTTATGTCTTCATGTATTCCAGAATCTGTTTACATTTTAGTAAAGAAGGGGAAAGTTAATAGAGCAATAAAGCACAAAGATATCCATAAAGAAATGATTTATACAGTATGTCAGTATAAAAATATAGAATGGAGAAATGAAAAACTTACCTTGAAACTACATACACTCAAAACCAAAATACTGAACTAAGAAAAAACATGGAAAGAAAGTAAATGACAATACTGACATTATTCTACTTCGCAGAGAGAAATGGCTGCCTTTTTGTTCATCTTGGTCAATTATTCCCATTACAGTTTCCAGATTATGCTGCCCCATTTTATTTTTAAGTCACTGAAAAGAATCTATAACTCACTAGCTGTCTTTATGAGAATAGAAGTTTATGTTAAAGAAAGTTTTTAAGTGTGTTTTTGTTGCTGTTAAAGCTTTTCTTTCACCTTGCATAAAGGAAAACTATTACATATTTTATGGCACTTCTAAAAATTTTAGTTACCACTACATTATGTGGCAACAGTATTATCTAGAAAGTCAGTGTACATTTATCAAGCCTCTCCTCAATACACTATTCCAAGCATGCTTTTGAAATGTGTACTGACATTGACACTGAAACCCTCCATTATTGGCAAGTGGGTTATTTTAATTCAAAATGACATAATCAATTGGAGGAGAAACTCTTTCACAGAGAGAATAAGTTACTCCTTTCCTAGTAGGATGTGTGTTTGCATATTTTAAAAGTTTAAGTGTATTCTGATCATTTGTATTCAGGTTTGATTAATCTTAATTTTTTAGATTCTATTGAAGGTTGCATTTTCTGGAAATGGATTATGGGGCAAAGTTTAGAGTGCAAGATATTTGTCAGGGAGTGACCTTGGTAGAAATCAACCCCTGTGAAAGGATGAGGAAAGAAGGAAGATTGGGCAGAAGGAGAAGTTCAGCTGTGATTCTGGTCTGGCAACAGCCTTTGATTAAACCCACAAGAAAGCTGGTGTTAAATGACCCATCAGGGTTGTCCTGAATATAATGCCATAAAATGCCAGAATTTTATACCCTGCCTCCATCAGACACTGGCTATAGACATCATGGAAAGGGCATGACTTCTCAGATTGGATTAGTAACTGAAGGCTGTCATTCCTGGCAGCTGGTCATTGAGCCCTTCTACAGAGTAGGATTTGAGCAGCACATTGCCTTGTTGTGTATAGATTCCAAATATTTTTAGTTATTAATGTACTTAATCATATAGAATTCATTGCCTAGAATATTATGTAGTTGTTAATGGTGTCAAGCTTGGAGGTATACTATAGAGAATTAAGTATTAGGAATTTAATTGAATAAATACAGGTAATAAATTATAATTCAATTTATTATAATTAATATAGTAAGTCGCTTTCAGTATTTGCATTCCAAATTGGATGTGAAGCATTTGAAAGGTTTTTGTAGGCATTATAGCCTGATTTAACAAACTATGAAAGGAATTAGGGTATTTCATATAATTGATCTGAATAATAAAGTTTTTTTGTTTTTTTTTTAACCAAAATCAGAGCATTAATTTCCATCTTCCCTAATCATGAAGGTGAAAGCATACTTGCTACGTTTCAGTCCAGGAGGGTCTTGATCAGGCATTTGGAATGTAATCTCTTTCGACTCCAAGATACAGCAGAAGATAGGTTCTAACATCACTCTTGTAGAATTTAAACATAAAATGACAGTTCAGTCTTGTTTTTCAGTTCTGTAGGTGCCCAGTACTCTTCTCCTCTGGCCACAGACACCTTCTGCTAGTAGTAATGATAAAAGTGTTTATCTTTCCTTCACTCATGATTTCTTTGATACAGTGAATTTTTTTTTCTTTCCAGTGTGTCTCACCCTCCAGCTCAAAATAATTACTGCCCACTTTACCTTCCTTTTTGTCCTTCTAAGGATATTGTTTTAATAAATGCATATGACCCATACATGTGACATGAGTCATATGCAAAACTAAAAAACAAATAATATGATATGAGACTTAGCTTACCATCCTGGACCTTGAAAAAAATTGTTATTAATTTTTAAAGGGGCGCAATATGAAATATAACACTTTTAGCTTTGAAAATCTTAATTGTCTCTATTACCATTAAAAATAATGAATTGGCTTATCTGAAAAATTTCATTGTCTGAAAGATTCTTCATGGGACTAGAAAGGCTAGAATTGAAAGGCAAATTGTCAGCCTAAAATACTGTCTGAAAGAGAATATACTGGCAAGATACCAATAAGCTTCTTATGCAGTTCCAGAGCCTTCTACCTATGAGACCTAGTAATGAGAAAGAAACTTCTTCCCATGATGGGCTGCTGAATTCAGTTAAATTAGTAATGAAATAATTCATTAGTAATGAAATAAGACTGTGCTTTCAAAAGTTTCCATTAACTTTAAATGTATGTGTATGTTTAACATCAGTTAAATAAAAATACATGTGTATTCATTGGGAATCAATAAATAGACTGTGGAACTAAATAACTAAAATTCTAATTTATTAGATAGAAGAGGATGTCACTTTTAAAATATGGCTACAAATTTTTTGACAATCATCTTATTGGAGGTAGGGCACCTGCACCCTTCTTGTATCTGAGTGGGTTTGTAATTTCTTTAACCAAGAGAATACATTGAAAATGACTGAGATTTTCAAGGCTAAGTCAAAAAAGTCATGTGTCCTATGCCTTGTTCCATGGAATACTTGTTCTTGGAATCCAGAGAAATGATGTAAGAAGTTCATTAATCCTCAGGTCACAAAACTTTGAGGAAGCCCAAGCCAAGTGGAGAAGACTCAGTTAAGAGCTCAGGTCAGCAGACCCATTTGAGCTCAAGCTTGAGTCACCTCACCCAGGTGCCAAAAGTGCACATAAAAGATCCTCCAAACTGATTCCAGTTCTGGCCTTTTGAGTCACTCCTCAGTAACTGAGGTTTCCAAGTTGAGGCACAGGCCATGTGAAGTACAGATATGCCAGCTCTATGGTACACATCCAGACTCCTAACCTGCAAGACCTCTGAGCATAATAAGAGGATTGTGATTTTATGCCACTAAATTCTGATATAATTATTATATAGCAGAAGGTATTTGGAATGCCCAGGTGCTATAATTGTTTATATAATCTTATCTCAATAAGAAGAAAAACAAGTGAACTTCATGATAAAGTCTTAACTTCAAAATTTTCCAGCATAATTCTCTAATTACAGGATGTCCCACAGTCAGACTCACAGTAAATGTCAGTAATTTTGGTAAGCAAATAAGTGCTCAAACTTTTAAGTTATTATTACTTTAAAATTTTTCTGCACCAAATTTACCTTGAAGCAGGAAACTCTATTCTTTTAAATTATTTATTTCCATTAAATATGCACCAAATATATAAAGTAAAAATTAGGAAAATATAAACCTATTAGCAATGATTTAATCAAATTTTTTGATGACTAGTCAGAAGTACTGGGATGTTATGTTACCCACAATGTAATATAGCTACTTGATAAATTGATTTTGTATATGTTACATAGGTGTTTTAATAGGCTATCTATTGAATAAAAGTAGACATTTAGCAAAACCATTTGGGGGGTTAGATATTCAATAGCTTTTCCTATATTCCCCTAAATAAGAACATTTCTCCTTGTATTAAAAAAATCCTTCCTGACTTAGCTTTTTCTTTTTTAAGCTTTTTCTCAAGCTGAGAATTTACTAGCTAATCAGCAAAACTCCCCATAAGTACTTATCTAAGAGGAGAGAGAGACTAAAAAGACTATAAAATTACTACATACAATCAAGCGCTTAGTGATTTGGAACTTTTATTAAAAGTTTGCTGAGAGGCCTAAGTATTTATAAGCCTGAAGTAAGAATAAGCTAGTGATAGATTTCCTGCCCAACTCTCAAATGTCATTAACTTTAGCCTCTATTATTAGTGCATTTCATAAAATATCATGGATTATGTATAATATTATGGATAGATACATACACTATCAGAGCTGGAAGGAAATTTGGTGGTCTCGTCAAACCACTACCTTAATACCAGAATTGAAATGCTTCACTGACTCAACTATCTTAAAATAAGTTGCTTATATCCTTTTCCCTGGATCAGGTTCCAGCAAAGTCACAAGCAAACTCCTCTCTTGAGTGCAGCTTAGATTCCTAATATTGGGACTCTATCTGGAAGATTTTAGGAGGTTAACTGCTGCACAATCAGAATATTGACACCTTGTTTTTCTGTAACCTTTGAGATAGGTATGAGAAAAACTTACAGGATGTTAAAATGTAGACATTTACATCTATACTGAAAGGGCTCATCTAATAGTGCTGTCATACAGATGTTTATTATCTATGTATGGTTATTTGTAATTTTGTGAGTAGAAATTGTGTGTGACAATTTCTGCTTGATTCTGACATCATAGAAATTCCTTTGTCTAGATCACATCACTAAGAAATGGACACCAACTACAAGGCCAATCTTTACTAGTCCATTTTATTTCCCTTCTTAAATCTCTAGGCTAGTAAAACTTTTAAGGAGAAGTTTGGCATGAAAATTGCAAGCAGCACTGAAGATAAAATGTTATATAGTACCATGAAGAGAGAATAAAAAAATGAATCTGATGGGACATATCAGAAATCTGAGACAGAAAGCAAACATACATTCCCCTTTTCATATTTTACTGGTATTCTGGACCTAAGAGCCTCATAACACTATATGGGAGTCCTTCATGGATTATGGAGTATTAGGGGCCAATACTTCAGAGACAGAGTCATGAATAGACTTCATTACAGCAGTTGAAGATACCATATTTTATCAGCCACAACAACTTAAAGGACTTGGGCAAAAAAAAAAAAAAAAAGAATTCTCTGGAACATTAAGAAATGACTAAATAAATATAATTTCATAAAAGATAAGAAATGGAATAAAAATGAAAAGATAGGTTGGATGCCAGAAAATCCATAGGTACTGATTCGTGCTGTACTGTTAGGTGGTTGTGTTTTTCTATTAAGGGCATGTGTTTTTAAAGAAAATATGTAGAACTTGCTTCCCCTTCATTCTAATAAAAATCACATATTTTAGTGATTAAATTTCCACTCTTCAAGCCCTGAGGGTGAAAACACAGGATTTCTTTATTGCATTTCTGTTGGAGTGATGTGTTATATGAGAACTCAAACTCTGGTAGTAGTAACAAGTAGAAGTCATAAATGCATCTAATGCTTTTCTGTATTATCCAATCTAAAGACAAGTACATGTTTTGTTTTTAAAAGGCTATTCTAAAATTTTTTTTTTCAATTAAAGATCATATAGCCCTCTTATCTGTGGTCTCTCAAAATATTTTCCTTCACATAAAGGAATGTTCAATCAATACATTTTTGACAATATCATTGTCTGTATACACATCTATATTGTGATATATAGATATATAGTGAGCACAAGCTATTAATGAATTTTACAATTTTTATCCCAGGTGATATGTGTGCTAGAAACAACCTGTACATGATGTTTAAAAAAACACATAATCATATACCTGGGAAATTTAGCAGTAAGCAAGACAGTCTTCTTCCCCATGGAAAGTGAAGTTTTAAGTAAGTAGTTTACTTATTTTCTTACATAGTAAAGCAAGGGGAGGAAAACTGTAAGTAAATAAAACTTTATTCAAAACTTCAAATAGGTAAACAGAAAATTAACTATTTCAAATTATAAAAAGATCTATAAAGAAATTATACCCTGATCTTCTATCCTGTGACATGGTGGAGAGGAGCTACTTTGAATAGGACATGTAGTGAGTCTTTTCTGAGAAGGTACTATTTGAGCTGTAAGCTAAAAAAGTGAGAAGGATCATTGAGTTGAAAAGCCTGAGTGAATACCATTGTAAGTCAACTATACTTCAATAAAGTTAGATTTGAAAAAAAAAATCCCGAGTGAAAAAATTCAGAGAGTAGTGTGAGCAAGTGCAGTGATGCTAAGGTGGCTGAAATGGATAAGCAGGATCTAGAAAAGGAAAAGAAAAACAGGTTCAACTGTGGTTAGGGGACTAGTTAAGTAATCTTTTTAGTGCTCCTTGAGAAGTAGTTTCTAGCAGGGAGGATTAAACATTTGTCATCTGTGATAGCTTAGTAATTAAGTAGGGATATAACCTTATTTTATAATCACAGATCAGTGAGATCTATGACATCTGGGCTATAGAGAGTGTTTGAGTGACTGTATTTTTCTTATATTGGGACAGCATGATAGGCAGCACAGCACAGAGATGTGTGGTAATTTTCTTAAGTTCCTGTCTTTGAAACAGTTCTGTGAACTACAGACTTAAACCAGCAAGTGAATCATTTTGCCTTATTCACCTTGCATTCATTCATTCAATCAGTCAATCATTCCACAAATATTTATTGCACACTTTATTTGCCAGACTCCCTTTATGCCCTCCAATAGACACTTAAAGAGTCACTTACCAGGAAGATTTAGAAAGTATCTTGTTTGGGAAGGAAGAGCTGGATTGGTCAACCCAGGATCAGAATTGTAATCATGGACCCTTGCTCATGAAAAAAAATCACAATCCATAGCTGATAAATGGCAGAATTGAGATCTGAATCTATCTACGTAATCTTTCTTTCCTCTTTCATCTGTTAGTACTTATTGTATTCTTGCTTGCTTGTTTTCTGCTTCTTTTTTCTATTTTCCTTTTGTTTTTATTTGATTTTTTCAAATTATTTCACCATTTTTAAAAAACTGTCTTCCCTTAGGTAACTTGCCTTTTCATTAAAATCTCTTCCTATAAACCATTAGGGGTGATAATGCTTCCTGTAGAGACTCCATTGGTAGATTTATCATAACAATAAAATGTCAAGGTGTCAAAAGGAACACCCACAAACAGGGTAGAGTCATAGAGAAAAATAGTGGGATAGGAGCTAAGATCTTCAGTGAATAACATTGTGGGACCAGGATGTAGGTTGATGGGGATTTTGTCAGATGTCAAAATGATCTAAATTGTTTGGAAAAAGAAATAAGGAGAAATGGCTTGAAAGTCATCATGGGAAACAAGGTGACCATCTATTTTATTTACTGACCTCTCCATGCAGGCAAGGAAATTTGTTCAAGGAGTAGCCAGACTTAAATTAGAGCTGGAAATGACTAGAAAAACAATAGAAGAAAATGAGACATCAGAAACATACACCTTAGGTTATATACAAAGTTCTTCTGATTCAGGCAAAGAAGTGGCAGGAAGGACTATTCATTTGGCTGCTGTTGAAATAGATCAGATTATTTGAAGCCTATGAAATTCAAGAGCTGCAGAAAGTCACGTTTGTGGAAGGGATTACATAAAGGCTGGGCAGGCATTTGGGAGATATTAACAGCAGCACTATTGCAGATTTCTATGAATAATTCAAAGGAAGACACAAGACAAGGGGAAGCTTTTAGCATTTAGCATTATATAAGGGTTTAAGTAGCAGTTGCCATTCAAGTATAGGACTGAAAAAAAAAAAGAGTTTTAAAAATTCTTGGAGAAATCAAGATATTTGTACTCTGTGGCCTATGTGAATTTACATAGAAGCGATTTCTAGCCGTCCATAAAAGCCCATTCTCTTTTTCCATTATAATGAAGAACTGGATTCAAGGCTGTTCAGCTAGCCTACATTTTTCACCTCTCCTGGAAATGAGGTATGGCCATGTGACCAAGGTAACAAAAAAATGGATGTGAGAACAATTACTAAAAATTTTTATTGTCTTAATGTGGTTCTAAGGATTTTTAATAAAAATGCAAACAACTATAAATTAATATTTTCCATATCTTATACAAATATAACATTCCATACCACTCTATCCTTTTTTTCATTTAACATACTGATATTCCACAGAACATAAAAAACTTTAGTCATTGTTTGATATTTTTGTAGTGTATAGTATGATTTTAGGAATTTCCTATATTTTATCTAAAAACTCAGCTTTAATGGATTATTTTGGATTATTCATAAATTTAACAAACATTATTAAGTGCCTACTATGTAGCATGATTATTTCAGAGCTTTGTCAGTGGACAAACCAGATAAAGACTAAAACCTTCATGGAAGTTATATTATTTATGTTTTAGAAGGAAGAGACAGATCACATGGGAACAGTATTCCAATTAAAGGGAAAGGCCTTATTCCAGCACATGCCTTCTGTGTTTTAAGAACAGAAAGAAAGTTACTGTGCCTGGAGCGTAGTAGGGGAAGGGAGAATGGTAGATGATGAAGAAAAAAAATCAAAGACCAGCCACTGGCATTATGTGATTAATTCTTTGAGTGAAATGCAGATCCATTGCAAGTTTTAAGCGGTAGGTTTGACTTGACTTGCACTTTTTAATCACTGACAATATTAAAACAAATAAGCATTGTGTGTATTCAATTTATATATGTACAGATATCTTTGTATGATCATTTCTGGATTTAAGATTACAAGGAAAAGGACATAAACTTTTGTAAATTTGACAGGTATTGTCAAAAATGTCTCTCAATGGAATTGAATAATTCATGCTCCCACCAGCAATATATGAGTGTCTGCTTCTGTTTATTTTTAATTTCTGTATTCTTTTTCTTTTTTTAATTTTTTTTTATTTTTGAATTTCTTTTTTAGTTTTTTATTTATATTTTTTTATTACTCAATGAATTTATTACATTTATAGTTGTGGAATGATTATCACAACCCAATTTTATAGCATTTCCATCCCTCAACCCCAGCGCATCCCTCCACCCCTGAACTGTCTCTTTTGGAAATCATAAGTTTTTCAAAGTCTGTGAGTCAGTATCTGCTCTGCAAAGAAGTTCATTGAGTCCTTTTTTCAGGTTCCACATGTCAGTGAAAGCATTTGATGTTGGTGTCTCGTTGTACGGCTGACTTCACTTAGCATGATAATTTCTAGGTCCGTCCATGTTGCTAAAAATGCTGGTATTTCATTCCTTTTAAGGGCTGAATGATATTCCATCATGTATATATACCACATCTTCTTGATCCACTCCTCTGTTGATGGACATTTAGGTTGTTTCCATGTCTTGGCTATTGCAAATAGTGCTGCAATGAACATCAGAGTACATGTGTATTTTCGAGTCATGGTTTTCTCTGGATAGATGCCCAGGAGTGGGATTGCTGGATCAAATGGTAGTTCTAGTTTTAGTTTTCTGAGGAATCTCCATACTGTTTTCCACAGCGGTTGCACCAATTTACAATCCCACCAAGAGTGTACTAGGGTTCCTTTTTCTCCACACTCTCTCTAGCACTTATTGTTTGTAGACTTTTCGATGATGGCCATTTTGGCTGGTGTAGGGAGATACCTTATGGTGGTTTTTTATCAGAAATTTGTGTTGAATTTTGTCAAAGGCTTTTTTGGCATCTGTTGAGAGGATCTTTTCTTTTCTGCCTAGAGAAGTTCCTTTAGTATTTGTTGTAAGGCTGGTTCAGTGTTGCTGAATTCTCTTAGCTTTCGCTTATCTGTGAACGTTTTGATTTCTCCTTCCAATCTGAATGAGAGCCTTGCTGGGTAAAGTCATCTTGGTTGGAGGTTTTTTCCTTTCATCACATTAAGTATATCATATCACTCCCTTCTGGCCTGCAGAGTTTCTGCTGAAAAATCTGCCAATAATCTTATCAGGGTTCCATTGTATGTTATTTGTTTCTTTTCCCTAGCTGCTTTCAAGATTTTCTCTTTGTCTTTAATTTTGGTCAGTTTGACTAATATGTGTCTCAGGGTATTCCTCTTTGGGTTTATTTTATATGGTACTTGTTGCACTTCCTGGATTTGAGTGAGTGATTCTTTTCCCATGTTAGGGAAGTTTTCGGCTATTATCTCTTGGACTATTTTTTCTGTCCCTTTCTCTCTCTCTTCTTCTTCCAGCACCCCTATAATACGAATGTTGGTGTGTTTAACGTTGTCCCAGAGTTCTCTGAGACTCTCTTCATTTCTTTTCAATCTTTTTTCTCTTTTCTGTTCTGCATCTTTGATTTCCACTAATCTGTCCTCCACCTCGCTTATTCATTCTTCTGCCTCCTGTATTCTGCTGTTGGCTGCTTCTAATGAATTTTTAATTTCAGTCATTGTGTTTTGCATCTCTTCTTGTTTAAGTTTTATATCTTGTATCTCTTTGCTTAGAGTTTCATGTAAATTATCAGTCTTAGCCTCTAGTTTATTTCCAATGTCTTGCATCATCTTCAGCATCAACATTCCGAAGTTTTTTTCCTGGAGTCTGAGAATCTCCTGATCACTTAGCTGATTTTCTGGGTTTTTTTCTTTCTCCCTCATCTGAGTTATAGTTCTCTGTCTTTTCATTTATATAGGTTTTTGGTGTGGTAACGTTTTTTACAGATAATGGAGTTGTAGCCTCTCTTACTTCTGGTGTCTGCCCCCCCCCCCCTGAGACTAAAGTTGGTAAGGGGGCTTGCTGTAGACTTCCTGATGGGAGGGACTGATACCTGCCCACTGGTAGGTGGAGCTGATTCCTGTCTCTCTGGTGGGTGAGGCTTTGTCTTTGGATGAGATTAGAGGCAGCTGTGTGCCTGGGAGGTCTTTAAGCAGCCTGTTTACTGAGGGGTGGGGCTGTGATCCCACCTGGATTGTTGCTTGCCCTGAGGCTTCTCAGCACTGATGGGTGGGGCCAAATTTTCCCAAAATGTCCACCTCCAGAGAAAGGCATGCTGCTGGATATTCCCAAGAGCTTTGCTTCCAATGTCCTTCCCCCACAACAAGCCACATTCACCCCTGTTTTCCCAGGAGGTTGTCCAAGAACTGCAGTCAGGTTTGACCCAGATTTCTATGGAGACTTAGCTTTGCCCTGGGACCCAGTGCACGTGAAAGTCTGTGTGTGCCTTTTAAGAATAGGATCTCCATTTCCCCCAGTCCCATGGAGCTCCTGCACACAAGCCCCACTGGCCTTCAGTGCCAGATGCTCCAGGGGCTCTTTCTCCCAGTGCCAGATCCCCACACATGAGGGTTTGATGTGGGGCTCAGAACTCTCACTCCTCTATGTGAGTCTCTGTGAAACATTTACTTTCCAGTCTGTGGGGCTTCCCACTTGGGAGGTATGGGATTGCTTATATCACATCATTGCCCCTCCTACCTCTTGATGTGTCCTCCTCTTTTTCTTCTGGAGTAGGATATCTTTTTTAAGGTTTCCAGTCCATTTGGTTGAAGATTCCTCAGCATTTGATTGTAAATTTTGTTGTTTTTAGGAGAGAAGTTGAGATCCAGTCCTTCTATTTTGCTGTCTTAATCCCATCTCTCTGTACTCTTTTTCTAGGGTGTGTGTGTTTTGTCACTGTTGACATTTTTTAATATGAAAGAGCTTACTTTTTCTTTTCTATTTGCTGTTTTTGGGATTTGAACAAATTCACATGAAAATAGAAAAATTTCCTGTATAAAAGGGGCAGCTTGATGTTCTAAAGGAATGTGGGTTCATTAATAATGATATATCCTAAAGAATCAGAGCGTGGTACCACTCGTAAATACAGGAACGAATGTGGACCTGACATTAATGGGGGGACTTCCATTTTAATGAAAGGAACAGGTGTGCATAGATAATGATAGGATTGCCTGTTTTTTAGAAACAAGAACTGGACTTTACTTCTCAATGTATTCAATTTTCTTGAAATGAAGGACTGGATTATCTTTTGCAAAAGATAAAATATCTCTTGTAGGATATGGGAAGGAACACTGCCAGTTGAAATCACTGTTAGACACTGATCAAACAGGTGACCATGAATGTGTAGTGTCAATAGTTGGCTGAGGTGTGTGATTTTTCTCCAGGAGTCTCAAAAGTCTGTGTACAGACAAAGGGATTTACGCAGAACTAGATGCTTGAAGGGCAGGTGGGATGAAAAGACATCAAGGTCAGGGTCAAAAAAGAAAAGACATCAAAGTTCAAGTTTGTTTAGAAATTCTTCAGGGAGAGCTTGAAGTATTGAGTTGTGAAACATAAGCTAGAAAGAAAGAAAATGGATTGTAACAACTTCAGAGAAAATTTTCGTTCCCTCCTTTCATTTAGCACTATGTATACCATGGCCTTCTTCATGCAGTGTGTTACTAAAACACAACTTCTGTATTAGTTAAAGTGTGCTTCAACTGATATCCTTAATTTACAAAACTCATGGAATGTAACCAAAAGGAAGTCTTTATTTCCCTCACACACTCTTTAAGTCTTCTTACAAAGAATCGTCTGTCTTTTATCACAGGATGACACTCAGGCATCCCCTCAACATCTGGTCACTTTCGGTTGAAAAAAAAAGTTTTATGACTCATTTTACAAACAGTCTCAATTCAGCGAATAACACTATGAGGATGAATTTTTCTTTTTCTCTTCTCACCAAGGGGTGGCTTGGTGTATATGAAAAAATTGTCAGTTTTCTTTTTTCAACTCATCTCTACCTTTTCTACTCCATGCCATTTTCACCATCCTGGAAAAACAGGGGGCAGAAGCAGTAGTAAGGACTGCAGAAAGTTCTTTATTGACTGTTATTTTTAAATCTTAGTTGTGATCTCTGGGCCTGATCAAAATTTAAATCTCACACTCTGCCATTACCATGGTCTTCAGAAAAAACTTTGAATGTTATTTGTTTTTCTTTATGATTTCCCTAAACAGAATGAATGTGGTTTGGGGGTATTTATTTATTTATTTATCTTTGTGATTGCCTCTAGAAATCAGATGATAAATAGTTAAACCCCAGCTTCTCCTCTGTTAAGACACAAAATACCTAATGACTCCCATGCAGCTCTTTCCTCTCTCCTGGAAGTTGAATTAGGGCCACAGAGAACTCTAATACAACCTTTATTCTACATTCAATAGGAGTTCAGTTACTGCTCAGCAAAGTCTTTTTTCTCTCTCTCTTTCTTCTCTCTCCATCTCCATCTGTATCTCTCTCTGATTCTATCTCTATCTCATCCCTTTCCTGTTTGCCTCAGGCCAATGGACACATGACTTAGCTATGTCTAGGCTGTGTTAGTCTCTGAGTCACATAGCTTTTGAGGAGATTCTCTCTATAAAACCATTTGATTCTAAATATGTTACAACGGCATGGGTCCATGTGATATATAATGACTTATCAATGAATACTTAGAATAACAAGTAGAGAAAGAAAACATATTTTTCTTAATTGTCCAATCAGGGCATATGAATACTATATGTACTACTCAGGCACCATCTTTTCCTCCTCAGGTCCTCAAATCCAGGCATCATCTTTTCATACTTTTTATTGTCAAATCCACCATTCCTGGTTAGTTTTATATCTTCTATCGGAAGAAAAAGGTAGCAACACTGTTGTTTCACACAGTGCTCTGGTTCTTTGGAAAATGTTCATATCAAAACAATTCAGATCTTCTTGCCTCTGAAGTTCCCTAATATTATATATTTAATCTGGCTTTATAATTGTACATGATCCATATCATTCATCCTGCTGTCCATAGATACTGGACCTAGACACCAAAGAAGAAGTTAGAAAATTTTGAGGAAGGCATTCCAAAGTGTTAAGTCCCCTGTATAGTCCTATAACTGCTATAAAAAAGTATCACGAGTTAGGTAGTATAAAACAGCAAAAATTTATCCTCTAACATTTCTATAAGCTAGAAGCCTGAAATTAATGTTTCTGCAAAGCTGCTCTCTCTGAAAGCTTTGGGAAAGAATTCTTTTCTCTTCTTTTTTTTTAATTTTTTTATTATTATTATTATTTTTTTGCCTTTTCTAGGGCCACTTCCCAGGCTAGTGGTCGAATTGGAGCTGCAGCTGCTGATCTATGCCAGAGCCACAGCAACGCAGGATCCGAGCCACGTCTGTGACCCACACCACAGCTCACGGCAACACTGGATCCCCAACCCACTGAGCAAGGCCAGGGATCGAACCTACAATCTCATGGTTCCTAGTCGGATTCGTTAACCACTGTGCCACAATGGGAACTCCTAATTTTTATTTTTTATTAAAATATAGTTGATTTACAATGTTGTGCCAATTTCTGCTATACAGCAAAGTGACTCAGTCATATATATATATATATATATTCCCTTCCTTATATTAATTTTCATCATGGTCTATCCCAAGAGATTGGACATAGTTCCCTGTGCTATGCAGTAGGCCCTCATTGCTTATCCATTCTGAATGTAATAGTTTGCATCCACTAATCCCAAACTCCCAGCGTGTCTCACTCCTTCCACCCTCCCCCTTGGCAACCTCCAAAGAAGACATACTCCTGGCCAATAGGCACATGAAATGATGCTCCACATTGCTAATTATCAGAGAAATGCAAATCAAAACTATAATGAGGTACCACCTCACACCTGCCTCTTCTAGCTTATGGTGGTTGCTGGCAGTCTTCAGTGTTTCTTGGCTGGTTAGATGCATCACATCAATTTCTGCCTATGTCTTCTTGTGGCCTTCCCCTCTCTGTGTGTATGTGAATTTTCTTCTCTTTGTAAGGACATCAGTTATATTAGATTTAGGGGGCACATCACAATCCATTATGATCTCATCGTAACTTGATAATATCAATAAAAGACCCTATTTACAGGTAAGATCACATTCTGAGGTTCTGAATAGATAGGAATTTTGCAGGGACTCTTTTCAACCAGGTTCAGTCTCTGAGGCGTACACCCCCTAGACAAAGGCTCCACTTCTTACGGTCTAAGTATTTGGTTGTGAGACAACAAATTGTAGAAAGGAATTTGGAGTATTTCTTTGATAAAGTCAACTTAATATGATACGACTCATATTCACTTTAAAGTTTCATATCTATTTTACCTTGTTGGTATACTCAAAACTTTTAATTAAATATCCTCTTACAAGCATATATGTCCAGCTACTAAAGAATTTATAATCATGTCAAGAAAATATCTATATAAAATAACTAAAAAGTCAATGTCTAAGATATAGTCAAAAGTATAGTCAAGTAATACAAAAAATTTTGCAACAACATGAAATTGTATGAGATGCAGCTAAAGATAGTTATGGTTACACAAGAGTGAATATATAGAGCTAAGATAGTGATGGTTACACAACAGTGAATATATAGAGAAAACTACTGAATTGTACATTTTAACAGGGTGAACTTTATGATATATGAATTTTGTCTCAATAAAGCTGTTCTTAAAAATGGTATAAGAATTGTCAGCCTGAGATGAGGTTAACTGAAGCCCACCTTTTAGAGTAAATCCCCTTTAGATGTCGTCAAGAAATTGAAAAGTGTAGATTGAAAATTATAAATTAGTTTTTAAAATATTTATATCCTAAGAGGTGTGTGTGTGTGTGTGAGTGAAATTCCTTTTTTGGAAATGAGGTTTATATTTTAAAAGCTGAAATGATTGAGAAACAATTACTGGATTTTACACAAGTACTAACAAATTTATATTAATTAAGTGGCAGTTTTGCTCTGAACTTAATCATACAAGAGCCTGAAGGAAGATTACAAATCTTCAAATTATCAAAGACAGACAGTCTGTTTCTTCACAAGACACAGACTGAAACCATGTTTTGCTTCCATCAAGAAAACATATTATTTTATCTAGTTGAGGAAAGACACAGTCAGGGTAGAGAGGGCATTGCTATTAGGTTGTAATCTTATTTAACATCTCTGTTAATCATCTAGTGGGGAAAGAGATGCAAGCTAATGAAACTTAAATCACAATAAATTGTCAAGTGTTTTAACACCAATTAGTGCAGAAATGATAAAAAGGGACCTTCAGTGATTAAAGGGCAACCACGAAATGAAATTCAACTCGGAAAGCATAAAATGGTTGGCAAGTAGCCCTTAAAAGAATAAACCAAAATGTGTAACTGTTTTTAAGGTCACCATTCTAAAGATAAGTGATGGATATTTAGTGAAACCCATGAAGTCCTTACTCTTTGCAATGTTAATTCCACTGTCAGTCTTTGCATTTTAACTTGGTTTCACTTTAAACTTTTAAGTAGAACATCTTTTCTCACCAGAAGACTTATGGAAAAAATGGACAAAAGATCTTGACTTTGGATTCATATTTTTCTTGCCACAGAATAGAAATTTGAGCAGGTAGGAAAAGAGAATAGGCTAAAAAGTGAAAAAGAATTTAAAAGGATTACAAGTAGGTCACCTTCATTAGCCATCATATATTTATTTATATTTTTATATGTATTTGTATTTCTAAATATTTTATGAAATCTTTGGAGTCAGTTTGTCCTACAACATGTTAATAGAAGTCTTATAACTAGAGATATCTTAGGAAATGGGCTTTCATCAGTTCACTAAACAATTCCCAATAGTTTCACAGTCTAGTTAGAGTGGACCTAGATTTGAAATTTTAATATAATATCTCCAGTTAATAAAAATGGTCATAATTATTATCTGACATACTGATGGAGAATAATATATGTAAGCCCAAGTGAGAGTTTGAGCAAATGGTATTTCACAGATAATTCCTATAATATATGAAGAAAGAATAACTGCCTTCTCATGTAATTATTTATGTGATTTTAATTATTTGCTTTAGGAGGGGCTTCTAGTATTAAACTTTATACAAGTTTATCACATATTTTGTCATAAACATATAAAGTTAAAGAGCTAGTTTCAATTAATAGAAGTTGCATTTGCATACAAAAAATCTTATTTCTGCAATGAACAAGTTCATGCCTAACATGTCTAAGATGACAATCCTCAGTAATAACTTATAAAACATATAATGATAAAAACCATCATGTATATTGTAGGGGAGCAAAATTTGTTACTGCAGTATGTCTCTTTGGCAAGTGGATTACTTAGAATCGTAGGTAATTATAATAGAACTAGGTATGGTAAACTGAGAAAAAGGCAAAATGTTAAAATTCCTCTCTCTGTCCACTTGTCTCTTCAGGACTCAGTGAACATTCTTTTTTTACCAAACATTTGCTTTCTGATTCCATCTCAATGCCTTCCTCTTCTTTGAAGTCATAACCACTATCCCAAAAATTCTATTTTGTATTTAGCTGAAGATGATATTTAAGGTGAGAGTTTCAGACATTTCGGTGAGAGACTCAGTGTTCCCAGATCTCTCCCATGTACACACATGCTATCAAATTTTTGTTTGATTTTCTGTTAACGTATCTCATCTCAATTTAAATCTTAGAACAGCCAGGAGAACATAAAAAGGTAGAAGAAAACTTCTTCCTCCCCAATAATATGAAATGTACCACTTTTTTCCACATATGGCTATTTCATATTTGATAAGTATGAAAAACTAACATCTTTATAAAAATTACAAAGTAATTATTTCACCTTCAGAGTATAGATGCCTTTTTGAAACCATAAAATAATATAGTTTTATAGCAAAGATGACCAACAAAGAATAAAATTATAGTAATTATAGTAATCAATCCCAAGGATATACATACTTTACTGCTTTTACAAAGCAAAAAAAAAATTGACTACTTTTAAAAGCAAGATTACTATACATAGAACTGCCATATGACCCAGAATCCCACTCTTGAGCATATATCCAGACAAAACTTTCCTTGAAAAAGACACATGCACCCGGATGTTCATTGCAGTACTATTTACAATAGCTAAGACATGGAAAAAAACTAAATGTCCATGGACAGGTGACTGGATTAAGAAGATGTGGTATATATATATATATATATATATATATATATATATATATATATATAGTGGAATACTACTCAGCCATAAAAAAGAACAAAATAATGCCATTTGCAGCAACATGGATGGAACTAGAGACTCTCATACTGAGTGAAGTAAGTCAGAAAGAGAAAGACAAATACCATATGGTATCACTTGTATCTAGAATCTAATATACAGCACAAATGAACCTTTCCACAGAAAAGGAAATCATGGACTTGGAGAATAGACTTGTGGTTGCCAAGGGGGGAGGGGGAGGGAGTAGGATAGATTCGGAATTTGGGGTTAATAGATACAGACTATTGCCTTTGGAATGGATAAGCAATGAGATCCTGCTGTATAGTCACTTATGATGGAGCATGATAATGTGAGAAAAAAGAATGTATACATGTATGTGTAACTGGGTCACCTTGCTGTACAGTAGAAAATTGACAGAACACTGTAAACTAGCTATAACGGAAAAAATAAAAATCATTATAAAATTTTTTTTTAAGTGAGAATAATTTTGCTTAAAATTAAAAGTGCTTCAGGACTTCCCATTATGGCTCCGTGGGTTAGAAACCCAACTAGTATCCATGAGGTTGTGGGTTCTTCCCTGGCCTCACTCAGTGGTTAAAGCTCTGGCATTCCTGCAAGCTGTAGTATAGGTTACAGATGCACCTTGGATCCAGCATTGCTGTGGCTGTGGCATAGGCTGGCAGCTGCAGCTCTGATTCAATCCCTAGCCCAGGAAATTCCATAAGCTGCAGGCATGGCCCTAAAAGGAAAAAAAAAAAAAAACTGCCCCAAAATATTCACATGGTTGAAAGAGATAAAGATATTTTGAAGTATCTTGCAGGAATTACTTAAATTACTGACTTTCATAATTTAGTTTATAAAAATACAAAAATACAATGTATTTTGTAAAATTGAATAGCAATGGTATACAAAAAGCAGTCTGAACTGGGCCTGATGACATTAAATATTTGTATGCTTTGCATATCTTTACTGTGTAAGGGCCTCATTTTGAAACTGATGACGGCATGAAAGCAAAGGAGAAATAAAATCAGAATAAAAAGCAGTGAATTTTTTCAAAGACAACGGCAGATAAGTAATCTGTATTTATAGTCATTCACACCTGGCTATTCAATGTATTTTATAAACTGAAATTATTTTTGAATAATAATTTAGGTTTGGATAATGTCTATTGTGCACTTTTCAGGGTTTAAAACTTTGTCTATATTTTGCCCTAAGAATGGAACTTTGGCAATGTCAATTATATCTAGAAAATAATAATAATAAAAAAATAGGTAGGCATGGCCATGAAACAAAACAAAAATAAAAAAGGCAAAACTCTCTTGACCTTAATACTCATTTTGTCCCACTCATTGTTTCCAAGAATGTATTTAATTCGTAACAACATCAAAATGCATTCTAGTTTTTTTCCTTTGAATTGTAGGTATATTTCAGCTAATGATATACTTCCCCTTTAGTTTCATGTTTCACATTTATTACTCTCATCTTTTTTCCATAATACACTTTGGCATGAATCTTGGCTTTACATCTAAAATGAGGGGCCTTAAAAATGTAAGAGGTGGTCTCACAGTGGAAATAGAGTATTATTAGTATGGAGATAAGGTATATTTAAGTGCAAAACTATTATTTTTCTGTAGCAAATTCTTTGCTTTATCATGGGTTTTGGAAACTTTAATAAGGTTTGAGATTAGGATAAATTTTCTAGAGTAACTGAGGACTGAACTATTGTTGATTTGTGTCCATCCTAATTCAAGCACCAGCACTTTCACACAATTGCCAACATTCTTTCTGGTGTCTACAAACAGATTATCTTAATGTACTATCATATTCGGGGTTCCAAAGCACTCTAATTTTATCTGAAGCCTATGTTAGGGGATTTTTTTTTCCCCCTGGCAAATTTGTAAGATGAAGTTATCTAAGTAAAAATTAGTTTGCAAGTATAATGTGAAGATAATCATTTAAATATTTACACATGTTGGAAGTCAAATCAGAGTAAAGATTCCACATTCAAAAGTTGATAGTGATTTTATGAAAATCATAGTAACACATTTTATTTATTGATTATACTGCTATATGCCCGGCACTATATTCAGTTCACTATGCCACATTTAATCTCTACCACTACTCTGTGGGGTAATCATTTTTATCTTTAACACATAAAATGAGGGACCTGAGCTAATGGATCACGTTGGACTAAATTATGCTGTAATAATAAACAAATGAAAATTTCCAAATCTCAGAGGATTAAGACAATAAGTGCTAAAATCTTGCACACGGAGTGTCTGAGGTAGATCCGGTATTTCTTTAGGGCACCTGCCCTTGGTATGTTCACTGAGTGATCCATCCCACCAAAATGAGGCTGGGAAACAGTCTTGCATGTGTCTGTGAGTGGAGAGAATTGTGGAGGCTTGTGAGCACACTGACTTGATTGATTGTGGTAGAACTTAACTTTGCACAAACTGCATTCCTTTTCTTTGTGGGCGCATGACTTGATGAAATTACCCAGCTTGCTTTGTGGTACTGTGACTGAATTCCAATAATGACATGTGAGTAATAGTGATACATTTTATTACCAGCTGTGATTCATACACAATTCTTAGGTATAATCCCCCTGGTTGTTTTCCCTCCCACCATCTTGATGCAGGATCCTGGAAGTTCTGTTTAGTTAAAGATGGACCAGACCCCAGATGGAAAGATTCTGGATCCCTGAATTTGTACCTGAAAGGAGGCAGCCACAATAAGGAACACCCATTACATACATTAGTAACTGCAGAATAAAATTTTATCTTATGTCAGCTACTAAAATGTTTATAATTTATGTGATATAGCTTTCTCACCAATTCTGCATTCATTCTTTTTTTTTTTTAACTCCAAATTTAACACTTCTGAGGTCAGGATGCATCATACTGTCAAAGCTATCTTAAAATTATCTGCTGGCAGTTATTCCTTCATTATAAAGTAATGTTAGTTTTCACAATCAACAGTGTCTTAGATTTAGTAAAATATAGTAATCCACAGGTCATCTTGATTTCATAATCCATCATCTTAGTCACATTATGTATCTCTTTAAATTGTGGACTGCATTATATAAGATAGCTATTTGGTTCATGGCATTATGGTTTGTTACCAGATTTCATTTTAGTGTTCCTTCCTGCTCAGCAATTAACCTGGAACATTATCATAGGCATCTTGTTTAATTACATTCCAATGTGTAGGCATAAATTGATTTTTTTTTTTAATTTTTATGTTTTTAGGGCCGCACCTGCAGCGTATGGAAGTTCCCAGGCGAGGGGTTGAATTGGAGCTGTAGCTGCTGGCATATGCCAAAGTCACAGCAACATGGGATCTGAGTCTTGTCTGCAACCTATACCACAGCTCACATTAACGCTGGATCCTTAACCCAGTGAGCGAGGCCAGGGATTGAACCTGGGCCCTCATGGATACTAGTCAGATTCCTTTCCACTGAGCCATGACGGGAACTCCTGATTTTTAAATGTGTTTCTGTTCTTTAGTATAAATTAAAATGATTTCTATTAAAAATTAGAGTACACTTAGTAGTAAAGACCACAAAGAGATAAAATACACATAGCAATAAAGATCGAACATCCATTTGTAACAGTGCACTAATTCTGCAATCAGACAGTAACAGCATGGTTAGCATGATAAAAATATGGACATTGACTCCTGGCTCTGTAATGTAGTAGCTTTTTGAACTTGGGGTGGTATTTAAGCCCACTGAACCTAGTTGACTCATCTGTCAAATTACAATAATATTTATTACGTAAGATTATTGTAAGGATTAAAATGGATATTTTAATAATAGATGCCCAGTAATTGGTGGATCCTTCTCCCTATCCCCTTTGTCTTACAAGAGTTTCAGTTGACTTTTGCATTTATCTGATTTATGACTTAAATAGATGAAAGGGAATGCAAAATTAGCTGTGATCTTACATTGGTTGCTTCAGTGAAAAAGTGAAAGCAAAACTAAACCTTTTCCTGTGTGCCTCATTAGCTCAGTAAAATCTAATTTTCTCTAATTTCTTTCACTTCCTGTGGGAAAGACCAAGTGATTGTTGGAATTTGTAGTCACATTTCACAATTTTTTTTCATACCAATTTTCACTTTGTAAGATAGAACTTGAATTTGAGTTCTATTTTAGACCCCACAGGTGAGGGGAAGGTGATGGTATATTTTGAGAGGAAATGGCAGAAACGTCTTCATTCACTCACTTGTGAAATTTTCTCAGGGTTACTAAAATCTCGCAAAGCAGTTGGACACACTCTCCTATCTACAGACAAAGACTTTTCCAAAAGAAAACTCCATAACAACTCTCCTGGGGTAGCATACTTCTGTCTTACATAGGGAAGAATAAACTGCTGAATTAGATGGCAAGAAATCTTTGAGAATGCCTCTTACTTATTATGGATTAGCAAGTATAAATAGAAAATCCATTTTTACAAATATTTATGATGGTGTTTTTCCATAGTGCTAGTAGTAGCTTGCAGCCATCTCAGATCTTATAATACACTGGTGCTAAGAAATTCAAAAGAGTGGCAATGTTCTTTTTCTAAAAGTATTAATGAAGGAACAGTCACTGCAAAATTTTCCACTGAATATCAGGATCTGGAGAAAAAAAGATATTACTGTGTTGCTGTGCATATGATTGTAATGAGTTTCTTTTTTGGAAAAATACTGATTTAAGGAACTATGTAAGTAGTCTTGTGAACATTCAATAATATTGGAAGCATGAATCATTAGGAAAAGGTGGCAATAACGATGAATTCATTAGCTGAGAACTTGGAGTATTCTGATTTGGATACTAAAAGTGACTAAAGAGACTAAAGAGGTTAGTTCTGTCATTTTTTCAAAGTAAAGTTTTGTTAAAGCATAATATATATAATATTCTATGCAATAATTATACTTACATACAAGTACAAAAATAATAACTAGACAGATCAGTAGTTTTCATGACTGAGCAGACTCAGGTGATCAACAGAACAAGAAATAGCACATTATCAGATGATGTTCTCATCCTGTGTAGAGTCACTGTCTCCTCTCAAAAAACACCTGCCTACCTTTTAGCTTCACTTAAATTGGCTAATTTTCAACTTCATATAAATAAATTATATTGTTTATATATTTTGAGATTAATCCATGCAGCAGTTTATTCACTTCCACTGATTTCTAATAATCCATTAAATGAAGATATAATATCTTTATCCATTCTACTATTGATGGGCATTAGAGTTGTTTCCATTTTAGGGTCCTTTCAAATAGTATTGCTATGAATACTCTTATGTATGCCTTTTGTGAACATATATGCGTAATTCTTGGGGTGTATACCTAGGGATATATTACAAGTCATGATATATGTGTATGATTAGTCTTCAAAATATAGTTAAATTTTCAGCATGTTTATACCAGTTTACACTTCCACCAGCAACACATGATAGCTTTTACCAATAAATAATTGTAGATATCATTTTTGAAAATGTTATGCAGTTTAATTAGTTTTTACTTTGTATCACCTTTACTACTGATTAAATTTAACACCTTTTCTTATATTTATTGACTCTTTGAATATACACTTTTGTAAAGTACCTGTCCCAATCTTTCATTTATTTTATTATTTGGTTGCTTGTTATCTTATAGCTTGTGGATTAAGTTTGGGTCTGATGAATTTACTGATCACTTTAGGGAAACTGACATTTTACAATATTGAATTTCAAATTATGGTTGTGGTTCATTCTTTCACTTATTTAGCTCTTAAAATTTCTCTAATAAAAATGTGTAAATTCCTATGAAGAAGTTTTGCACATCTTTCATTGCATATGTTCCTAAATATTTGTGATTTCTAATACTATTACAAATGGTAATTTTGTATTTGATTTTCTTGTCTTTTTTCTGTGCTGTCCTTATATCCAAATATTTTGCCAAATTTACTGATAAATTCTTATAGTTTATTTATTCTGTTTTCTAAGAATGTTTTATGTGAATAATGGCAGTTTTGCTTGTTCCTTTTTAATTTCTGTGCCTTATATTTTTCTCTGGTTGTATTGCCCTGAATAGAATCTTCTATGAAATGTTGAATAATAGTGGTAAGAGCAGGCATCAGTGTCTTTTTTGCCCAGTCTTTAAGGAACATTATTCAAAATTTCATTGAAATTTGTATTTTTGCTAAATTTCTAGATATAATAATCAGAAAAAGTAGTTCCTTGTAATTCTTGTATACTGTTTATTTTTAAATATAAATGATATATTTCTATCAAATATTTTATCAAATATTTTCTTATATTTGTTGAGATGATCATGTTTTTTTCTTCTGTATGTCTGCTAGTATAGCTAATTATGTTGGGAGGTTTTTGACTGCTAACCCAAAATTTTCTGTGATGTTAAGAAATGCAAAGAAATGATGGTATATAATCACGTTTATATATTACTAGATTCCATTGGCTTATACTTTATTTAGGATTTCACATTTATGTTCATGAGAGATTTTAGCTTCTAATTTTATATCTTTCAATGTCATTAGATTTTGGTTTCAAAATTATGCTGGCCTCAAAATGAAGTAGAAAGTATTGGCTGTTTTTCCATTCCCAGAAATAACTTTTTAAAATATTGGTGTTATTTGTACCTGAAATGTTTCACTAAACTACCACTAAAACTGTATGAAGCTGGTGGTGTTTTAGAAGAATATTCTAAAATACAAACTGATTTCTTTAGTAAATTCAGGACAATTATGGTTTTCTTTTTACTTCTGTTTTTTTTTTTTTTGGAAAATTTATCTTTATTGCTCTCATTCTTATATTTCTCTGTTCCTGAGTCAGGTCATCACTCAGAATTCTCTCTGCCTGAGATTTCCTTTTAATACATTTTTTAAGTATAATTCTGCTTGTGACAGTTACTAGCAATGTGCATATCTTAAAAATATTTCATTTTGCTTTCATTTTTTAAACTTTTTTCTGGACACATAATTGTAGTTTGCCAATTGTTTTTATTTAGCCCTTTAATGATTATATTATATTGTCTCTGGTTTTGGTAATTTTTCTAAAAATCAGTTTATGGTCTTATATGCTGCTATTCTAAAGTTAATGTGTCTTTTTCCTCTTGCTGCTTTCAAAATATTATTTCTTTTGGATTAGTTGGACTACTGTATGTCAAATTGGATAGTTGGAGTGGTGTATGTCAAATTGTGATTTTTCTTGAGATCATTAATAGTTGGAGTTTGCAGTTTCTTGGATGTATGGTTTAAAATTTTTCATTAGTTTTGGAAAACTCTAAATTACTATCATATCCTGAAAAATTACTTCTGCCAAAGTTTCTCTCTCCTTGAAACTCTAGTACAGATTTGTTAGATAGTTCAGTAACATACACACACACACATGTGTATGCACATACACACATTCTTTTTGGTATATTCAATTATTCTCCTTTCTGTGTTTTAGTTTGTATATTTTCTATTGATCTATATTTTAGATCAAGGACTCTCAGACACTAATTTGATGGTAAATTTATCCACAGAGTTCTCCACTGGTTATTGTATTTTTAATACCAGTATTTTACTTTGATTTTTAATATAAATTTTATAAATATTTATATGTAATTTTATATAAATTATTTGGGGAATTCTCCCTATTGTATCTCTTTGTTCTATACATAAATCTACATCTACATACATATATATTTCTATAAGGATCTATTTAGAACCCTTATCTGATAATTCTAAAATCTGTTTCACCAATAGATCTGTTTTTAACTATATTTATTTTCTCCTATTGACTTTCAATCATTTAGTCCTTTCTCTTGGCATATTTTATTAATATTTGAGTGATACTAGACATTATGTAAAGAGTATTTTAATAGCATCTTCAGCACCTTTTCTCAAGGAGGTTTACTGATTCCGATGCTAGGCTAGGTAGGAAGTTGATCATACTAATCCAATTAGGCATTGATTTGGCTTGTTAAGTTGTAAAGACTTGGTAAAACTTCTAGCTCTCATCTGCTCAACCAGTTTCTAGGTCATAGCCTTTGAGAGGTCCCACCATAGATTTTGGTCTTTCCAAGTCACATCTTCCTCCACTAATCTCTGAACTACTACTTAATTCATCTCAGCTAAGCACTGCTGAAAACACTCTGCTTTGCTCAGTCATGCTCAGTCTCCTAATAAGCCCATCAAAGTCATTCTTCATTTCTGTTACAGTGTTTTTTTATCACCAGTAATTTTTTTTTTTCGGTTCTTAGGATTTCCATCTCTCTACTGACATTAGCCATCTGTTCCTGCATGCTGTCTACTTTATCCTTTAGAGACCTTAGCATATGTATTCTCGTTGTTTTAAGTTCACAGTGTGACTATTCCAACATCACTGTCATGTCCAATTCTAATGCTTGCTCTATCTATTCAAATTGTGGGGGTTTGGGTTTTTTTTTTTTTGCCTTTAGGTATACTTTGCAATTTTTTTTATTATTGGATATGATGTACCAGTAAAAGGAACTGCTATAAACAAGCCTTTAGCAATGTGGTGATGTGTAGGGCAGGGAAGCATTCCTATGATTAGGTCTCAGCGTTTTAGTGGGTCTGTGCCTCTGCACTGTGAATATCGCAGATGTTCCTCAGGTTTTCTTACTCCCTAATTGGGTAGGAAAGTATGGCCAGAGTGGATGGTGAGCGGGGAGCTAGGTACTTCTCTTCCACAGGTCAGTTAGGCTCTGAAAATACCCAGGCAGTTTAAGCTCTGTTAACTTGTTTCTCCTGAGGATAGGACTCGTTAAAAAGAAGAGTGTTATCGCATATTTGAAAATAGTTCCTTTTTCCATCCATACCTGAAACCCAATAAGATTTTTTTTCTTTTTTTCTTTTTTTTTTGTCTTTTTATGGCTGCACCCATGGCATATAGAAGTTCCCAGTTTAGGGGCTGAATTGGAGCTACAGCTGCCGGCCTACACCACAGCCACAGCAACACGGGATTCGAGCTCACAGCAAGGCCAGATCATTAACCCGCTGAGCAAGGCCAGGGATTGAACCTGTGTCCTCATGGATGCTCTGATTCATTTCCACTGTGCCACGACAGGAACTCTGAGATTTTTTTTTTCTCTGATATTTACTGGAGGTATCTGTTTGCACTCCTGAAGGCAAAGCTCACAATATTATGGAGGCCTTCCTTTGACAGGATCCCCCTGGACTTTTTAACTCTCAGCATTGTCTGCATTGTGTCTCCAGAAGTTTGTCAGTTATAGTTCAGGTTTTCCTACTGCAGTGCTGGTTCTACAGAGGAATTGCTAGAAGTCATTTTATAACTTTTAGTGGTGGCTACTTATTTCTAATGTATTCACTGACACATAACATTTTTTTTTTTTCAAATTATATCTTCATTACATCCTAAAAGGTCACCAAGCCTCCTGTCCTTTAGGCTGAGTTCTGGGAAGCCTTGACTTCCTGCATTTGCCTGTCTGTCTCTCTGATCTGGAGGGGAGCAGGGAGTGGTTTGCCTTTGTCCTCCCCTCTTTTACAGAGCCAAGAAGAGTTGACAGTTCGTTCTGTTCAGGGTCTTACTTGTTAGGATGGGGCCTGTGACTTCCGACCTCCTTACATGAGGACCTGGAGGTGAAAGACTTCATCTTAGCTTCCTAGACTGTCCCTTTGACTTTAGAATTCAGGGACTATCACAAATGGAAAAACTGAAGATTGTTGGACTCAGTTCCCTTCCTCTCCTTTTTTATTTATTTACTTGCAAATACTCTAATTGGTGCTCACTTTCTGTGGTTATGTCCCTGTGAGACTCCTTAACACTATGCTGTTTGTTCTTAAGTCTCTTGAGCAGTTTGTCTCACTTTAAGTATGTCTTATATCCCACTCTCAACTGGGAGAAAAACAAACAAACAAACAAAAACCACTGCACAATGTTGTCATACCCATACGTCTCCAAAAGATTTTGCCTTCTTGGGAATTTTGTTCTCCTAAGTCCAGGTTGGTTCATCAGCTCTCTAATGTGTTAAAATACACACGCATACACATGCACATTAAATTTTCTCGGTCTTTTATAATCTTTAATAGGAACACAGAGGTATTGCTAGAAGTCTTTTTATAACTTTTAGTGGTGGCTACTTAGATTATGTCTAACATATTCACTGACACATTACATTTTTTTTCAAATTATATCTTCATTACATCCAGAAGGGTCACCAAACCTCATTTTCATTATCATACAGTCCAAAATATTTGAAATTTCCAATGTGATTTCTTTTAGACCCAAATTATTTAGAAGAGTTTGCTGGGTTTTTTTTAGATATCTGAGGATTTTCCAGTTATATTTTTGTTACTGTTTTTTAGCATAGTTACACTGTGGCCAGAAAATTTATTCTGTGTTAGGTGAGCTTTTTTTCTTCTTTTTTTCTTTTTTGGCTGCCCTATGGCATATGGAATTCCTGGGCCAAGGCTCAGATCCAAGCCTCAGTTGTGACTTAGTTCACCCCTGTGGCAATGCAGTCCTTTAACCCACTGTGCTGGGCCAGGCATGGAACCAGCATCCTGGCTCTGCAGAGATGCCACTGAATCCTTTTTGCCACATTGGGAACTCCTATATGAGCTCTTTAAAATTTGTCGATACATGTTTTATTGTTCTGCCTATAAACAGTTTTGGTAAATGTTCCAAGCACACTTGGAAAAAATATGTTCCCCTCAGTTGTTATTGGTGGCATTCTATATGTCAGTTAAGTTTAATTTTTTAAAATAATTTTATCTCATCTATAGTGTTATTGTTTTTTGTGTTCTTGTACAGTAACTGAGAGAAATACATGAAAAGTTTCCCAGTGTATTTGTGGTAGTGCTTATTTCTTTTTTATTCTATCAACTTTTGCTTTATATGGTATAAACCTACGTTATGATATGCACACAAATTTAGAATTAATGATCCTCCCGACGGATTGACCCTATTATGATGAAGTATCTCTCTACAGCTCTAGTGATTCTTATTGCCTTAAAGTCATCTTTTTGTGTGTGTGTGCTTTTTTGGGTCTCACCTGTGGCATATGGAAGTTCCCAGGCTAAGGAGGCTAGGTAATGAACAAGAGCTACAGCTGCTCACAGAGGCCACAGACACAGCAACGCCAGATCCAAGCTGTGACTGTGACTTACTCCACAGCTCACGGCAACCCTGCATCCTTAACCAACTGAGCCAAGCCAGGGATTGAACCTGAGTCCTCATGGATACTGCTGAGCCACAACAGGAACTCCAGCCTTAAAGTAATTTTTGATGTTAATGTAGCTATACCAATGTTCTTTCTATTTTTTCATTTTGTTTTGGCATATTTCCTATACTTTTATAATAACTTCTTTACTTTTGAATTTCAAGGGTCTTTTTAAAGCAGCCTATATTTAGATTCCATTTTTAAATGCAAATGACCATTTTTATTTGATTATTTATTCCTCATCAACTTGCTGGATTTGTTTATATGTTTAGATTTATGTATATCTATTGCATTACAATTTTTTAAAATATTTTTTCTTGCCCACTTTTGAATTGATCAAATTATTTTAAATTTATTTTTCTTTTCTATGAAGTTGTTATTTTTGTTTGTCTGTTTTAGGATTGTACCCAGTACCCGTGGCATATGGAGGTTCCCAGGCTAGGGGCCAAATCAGAGCTGTAGCTGCTGGCCTATGCCATAGCCACAGCAACGCAAGCTCCAAGCCGTGTCTACAACCTACACCACAGCTCATGCTAACACTGGATCCTTAACCCAATGAGTGAGGTCAGGGTTTGAACTTGAGTCCTCATGGGTACTAGTCAGATTTGTTTCTGCTGAGCCACAATGAAAACTCTGAGATGGTTGATTGAAAGCTCTTTTTCTACTTTATTACTCAAAAGACTACCACAAGAATCTTTGACTTAGTAAGATGTAATATACATGAATACTTTCCCCTTCTATCCCCAAGATGCTAAAATTTTTAAATAATATAACACTATAGATACTCCTGCAACTTTCTGTGCTATTGTTGCCAAGTATTTTCAGTTAATTGTATATAAATATATTTATGGAATTCAAACAAAACACATTATTATCAATAATTTGTAAATTTAGCATTTTTATTGTTCTTTGTATTTTCCTGCACTTCCATGATTCTGTTCAGGGTAAGTGAGAGAAGCTAGGACTTTGACATGGGAGATAAATCAAAGAAATTAAGAAGGAAAGGAAAGAGTATTAAAATCCATTGATTTACTACCACATGTCAGGGAGTGTGCACTGTGTTAGTAACAATAAAATTAATCATTTATTTTCTGCATACCATGAGCCAGGCACTATCCTAATTCATTATATGCAGTACACCTTTAATGCTTCAGAAAAACCTTCTGGAATTTGGTTTAGCCCCTTATGATGTATAGAAATAGATAAAGCTTACCTTTCAGTCAACAAATGCATACTGTGTCCTTTTATGAGATAGGAATTGTTTGAAGTGCTGGGGATATAGCAAAGAAACAGATAGGCAAAATCCTAGTCATTGTAGTGGCTACCTTATGGCATAAAGAGATAGGCAATAAAAATAAACAGGTTAATATATGAATGGTCACATGATGTGAGAGATTATACGTGCAATGAAGAAAAATAAAGTGTACATTTGATTTGCTATATTTGTAGGCTGGTAAGAGATGGCCTCAGTGACAAAGCTATATATGAGCAAATTCCTAAAGAAAATATCAGGCTCTAAAAATCAATTAGGGTTCAGAAAAGGTAAAAATTATAAAATTTACAAAACCAGTGGAATACTGAGTCAGCCTCCCTAGTTACAAAGTCTAGGCTTATTCCACTGGTCTACAGATGGAGGAAGACTAGAGATAGGGAATATTGGAAAAAAAATCAGACCTTGAGGCAATTTTAGCCTTTCCTTATCTATTCTGCTATTCTGTTTCCTTTCTTAATAGCAAAGAAAATTCCTATTTCTTAATATATATGTATATAGTCCGCAGAATCTTTTTTCCCCAAATCTTAATTCAACTTGAAATTTGATCGATCAACCTACCTCTTCATGTAAATAACCAGTCTTTTCATGTTGCATATGAGGAAACAATATATAAACATTTTAAATTTACCCAAAGTTACACTTAAGAATCCTTTTCTCTGTTTCCTTGCAATAAGTTAGAGTCAATCAATACCAGTAAAAATGCATACATTGGTAACAAAGGGCAGTAAAGGGGAAAAATAAATTGTGTTTTATAGTATCTCCTATTATTCATAAGTTTTTCTTTCCAGCTCTCCCAAAACTTCAAGGAAAATTGTTTCATGAAAAGAATCTTATTGTGGTAGGAGGGGAGAGAATGTAGAATTAATGAAAAGAAGCAGAATTCCATCAAAGGCTAATCTAGTGTGCAATAGGTAGGATTGTCAAATTAAATACAGAAGCTCAGTTAAATACTGAATAAATAACAAAATAAAAAACACTTAAGCTTTTTGTCTAGGTATGTCCCAGATATTGCCTGGAACAGACTTATACTAAAAAAAAAAAAAAAAACTAATTTTTATCTGAAATTCAAATGTAGCTTGAAGTGCTGTGTTTCTGTTTTTAAAATGGCCACCCTAGCTGCAGGGATAGCACATAAATGACACCAAAACTGAACCAATTAATTCAGCAGAAAGAGAATTTGGAGTCAGAAGGAAGATAGACCCCAGGAAGTAGTCTGTCTTACTGCCTTCTGTGACCTCAGGAGATTTGGATGTCCAAGAGGAGTAGGTGGAATATTAGGATGGTGGGGAGAGGAGGGAGTTGAAACAATCTAATCTAGTTATTAGGAGTGGCAACAGGAAATGCCACATGAAACGTCAATTATTTTTACATGGGAAAACTTTATAATAGCATGCCTTTCTCTGGAAGCAGTGTTGACTGAGTTTCCTAGATTTAATTGATTGAGTCTTACTATCTCTACTGTCTTAATTATGTTTCATAAATACTTTATGAAATATTCTTCAAAATATTTTTCTGTTTTCTAGAGGTAAATGCACATATAACTGTTACTTGCAGATACCAGAACATCCTTGAATGTCACCTCACTACCCCATTTGCAAAACATTCTAAAGAGAACAGTTTTAATGACTGTTGTTAATCATTATTTAGATTATTTAAAAAATGTAATTATCACTTTCATGGTATATTTTAGAAAATATTCCATATATGCTTACCAATTGATATTTTCAAGTTAAATATATTCATGAAACCATGCTGAAGTTATACATTTAAAGTAAAAATGTTTTTACTATATTTGTGAGAAAACTATTCAATACTTGAAATCATATTGTGCAATGTGTTATGTAGGTATAGACTCCAAGTTTAAAAGTGTTTATTAACATTGCTAAAGATAGGAGAACAAGGAGCTCCCATCATGGCGCAGTGGTTAATGAATCCGACTAGGAACCATGAGGTTGCGGGTTCGATCCCTGCCCTTGCTCAGTGGGTTTAAGGATCTGGCGTTGCCGTGAGCTGTGGTGTAGGTTGCAGACGTGGCTCGGATTCCGTGTTGCTATGACTCTGGCGTAGGCCGGTGGCTACAGCTCCGATTTGACCTCTAGCCTGGGAAACTCTATATGCCGCGGGAGCAGCCCTAGAAAAGGCAAAAAGACAAAAAAAAAAGCAAAGATAGCAAAACAAAACAATGTAATAAAGGAACAGAAAAACTTTTACAAAATTACAAGTGTATATTGTTGCTGTGTTAAAATGGTTAAACATTGGCACAAATTACTATTTGTCAGTTAAGTTTACTTGGTTATATTTATTGACTGTGTTTTTTTTTATCATTTAGTCAGTTTTATGGAGAATATAGGGTGATCCAAATCTGTGTTTAAACTAAGATTATTCATTTTTATTTTGCTATGTCCTCTCCATAAAATTTCATCACTTGTGTAAATTGTTTAAAATTCTCCACAACTATAATAAAACTACACAACATGATGAAAACCAAACTTATATGGCGGTAACTATAATTATTAGTGACTATTAAATAGAAATTTTTAACAAACTTGTTTTTACAAGTAGAGGCTTTGAGTGCGCTAAGCTTGTCAAAAATGTTTAAAGACAGTTTACATTTATATTCCACTACACTGCTTTTAAAGGTCATTTTTCTAAAGCAAGCACAAAAACAAAAAGACAAAGAAGATCCATTTACCTCCTATTACCCTTTCATCAAAACTAGGACTGAATTGCCATAGGGAACTATGGTATTGGTGACATTTTCTAAGGCGATGACACCTATTTTACCTAGAACTTTTAATATTTTAGACTTAAGTGGCAGAAGAAAAATAACATCTAAGATTTAATATTGTGCTACTCTGTATCATTCAGGCTCTCCGCAGGAAACAGATTTCACACTCATAAAGGGTGTATTTAAGATATATATGAAGAGGGAGTTCCCGTCCTGGCGCAGTGGTTAACGAATCCGACTAGGAGCCATGAGGTTGTGGGTTTGGTCCCTGCCCTTGCTCAGTGGGTTAAAGATCCGGCGTTGCCATGAGCTGTGGTGTGGGTTGCAGACGCGGCTCGGATCCAGCGTTGCTGTGGCTCTGGTATAGGCCGGTGGCTACAGCTCCGATTCGACCCCTAGCCTGGGAGCCTCTATATGCCGCGGGAGCAGCCCAAGAAATAGCAAAAAGACCAAAAAAAAAAAAAAAGATATATGTGAAGAAATATTAATGAAAAGACTGTTTACAAAGTGTGGGCAATTAGGAAACCAAAAATTTTTGGTGAATCAGCTTGGAGCTAGCAAAAGCTGTTAATAGCCATATATCTGTAAAGGAAAGAGGACTGAGTAGTTACTAGAAGTAGAAAAATGTAACTGTGGATGTAAGAGGAGGGGTCCCAGGAAAGAGATGCGCTACTTAATAAACCTGACAAGAGTCAGAGTAATGTGTACAATCTCAGTTCTCCTCCTTCCACCCTATCTTTTGCAGGTGTTTCCCATTAATTAAATCCAACTCTATGGGAAAGGAGCTCATTGATGCATTCTATAACATTAACTTCCCAGGAGACAGCTTAAGGTAAGAATGGGTGAGGAAGAATTCTGGAGATACAAACAATATCTAGCACAGTCCACCCCTTTTGCTTCTCAGTATCTGCTGTTCTTTTTCTTGATGAAAAATGAGTATACTCATGCAAAATATCAAAAGCTCTCATTTAACCATGGGATGACAGCACTATAGACATATTCCCACCTAAAATATAAATTTTAAGCTACCACCATTTCTCAGTATAAAGGGAGAGGAAGAAACAATATAAAACCTGGCTTTAACCTTTCCATTTCTTCAACTTCTGTCTTTCAACACCCATTTAACATTCCTCTTACCCTCTGCAATTACCTAGTTTGGATAAGACTGTTTATCAAGTGGGGTGACCCAAACCTTTATTCTTGAGATCTGAATCTTTCTGGTCCCATCTTTGTTAGAATGCTGAGTGTTCCACTGAGCACTATTGGGTAAAAGTGTACAAAAAGGTGCTAAAAGCCAGTGAATCCTCTGGTTCCAGACATTGCCTTCCTTGTCCTATTGTATAGCAGCCATCTACTTTTTTGCTTGATAATAAAGGTCAATTACTTCATCGTCAACCCTTTTCTCTGTATGACCTAAGGTGCAAAGAGAGCAATTTCAGTTTTTTATTTAAAGGAGCATAACTGTGTTTCCTAGTAGAAGCATTTCTGCCTTGGGCACTGGGATATCTAAAGCCACTAAAATCAAAGTCATGGAGACAGCAAATATTTTTTCAGTGATTTATTTTATGTAGTAGTAAGAAAAGAACCCCTAACCCCTTAGCTTCCCTATTCTAGGTACTCTAGCTATAGTAAAGTTAACACCATATAGTGGCTTCTGGTTTATGGTATGTATTACATGATAAGTGGAGAATGTCATGACCTAACAGAGACTTGCATGCCAATCAGTGCTGTAACTAAATTTTCAGGAAGCTGTTCCACCATTCTGTAAAGCCAGCTGCAATTGAATCATGATCATATGCTAAGTAAATAACTTTCATGGATGCCAGCTCATTGCTTTAATTCTTTTTCCATACAAATGAATAGCATATATGTTAATTGGTGGTGATGTTATATGACATCATCCTTTGACATGCACAGATCTTACGGGAGCATCTAGAACATTTACTGCTCCCTGATTACCATATCTATCTGGCATAGTCATAGTCTCTTTAATATAAATGTGCATATGATGTTCTATTGATATATCAAAAAAATTAAGATCTTTCTAGACTATATTATTCCTAAAATTTGAATTGTTGGTAAAGGCCTGTGGTGGCACAGTAAATGCGTACTGCTGAATCTTGTGTGTGAGAGGCATGCTTGTTATTATATTTGCTTGTAAAAATGAGTAAAAGAAAAAGCATTTGCTATTTCATTAGCTGCACATCTGGTGATTTGCTTTAGTAAAGCAACTTTATCTGGACCTGCAATTGGAATTATCATCACCATATAACTAAGTTTCTGTTAGTCTACATTCATACTTTAAAACTCTACCTTTTGCACCAACTAAAGAGGTGAGACAAACTGAAATGTGGTAAGCATCAATAAGCATACATAGGTCTTTCTTTTATTGGTGATGGTATGGATCTTTATCATTTCCCTAGGTATGTATCATTGTTGGTGGTTTTCTATCATGTCAGGAGAAAAGGGATGGTCCAGAATTTTTACATAGCTCTCTCTACCATAATAACATTTATTCTACAGGTTAGGGTACAGATGTGCAAATCTTCTCATTATAAAGTACATTTATCCTGACACCAGAAAACTACCCCAGAAAGGGTCTGTGTTCCCCCTGGACTTACTCAGGCTGACTTCACCTATCTGATGACCTCTAAAAGCTCCCAGTTGTCTGGCAAACCACAATGCTTTCAAGTGTCCAAAGATCACCATGAATTCAGAATCATTACCTAACAACTACTGAAAGGTCTGGCTATTCACCTTTCTTCACTGTACCTTATCCCATTGCAAATGGCACTAGTTTTTCTAGAGAAGGCTTTGTGGGGTTTCATAACACCCACCTGTGGCTGTGTATGCAGTGCGTTTCCTCACAGGCAACTGGGCTATTTTTCATTCAAGGGTCTCTAGTTCAAGGAGATAGCTTAGTGCTATAAACGAAAATAGACTGGGAATCCACATTATGGGGATTTATGCCTACCAGACCTAGAATATTTCAGCCTATTTATACCAAATAACATCTTCGTACAAAAATTATCTCCTTCCTAGGCCATGATCAGCTAGGCATCACAATTCTTGCACATCAATACATTCTTTTTTTTAAAATTTTTATCTTTTTATTACATTTTCTTTTCTTTTCCCTGCTGTACAGCATGGGACCCAGTTACACATACATGTATACATACTTTTTTCTCCCATTATCGTGCTGTGTTGTAAGTATCTAGACATAGTTCTCAGTGCTACACAGCAGGATCTCACTCTTAATCCATTCCAAAAGCAATAGTTTGCATCCGTTAACACCAAGTTCCCAATAACTCCCACTCCTTCCTCCTCCCCCTGGGCAACCACAAGTCTATTTTCCAAGTCCATGATTTTCCTTTCTTTGGAAAGGTTCATTTCTGCTGTGTATTACATACCAGATGTGAGTTCTATCATATGATATTTGTCTTTCTCTTTCTGACTTACTTCATTTAGTATGACAGTCTCTAGTTCCATCCATGTTGCTGCAAATGGCATTATTTCATTTTTTATGGCTGAGTAGTATTCCATTGTGTCTGCATACCACTTCTTCCTAATCCATTTGTCTGTCGATGGACATTTGGGTTGTTTCCATGTCTTGGCTATTGTGAAAAGTGCTGCAATGAACTTGCAGGTGCATGTGTCTTTTTTAAGGAAAATTTTGTCTGGATGTATGCCCAAGAGTGGGATTGTGGGGTCATATGGTAGTTCTATGTATAGATTTCTAAGGTACCTCCATACTGTTCTCTATAGTGGCTGTACCAGCTTACATTCCCACCAACAGTGCAAGAGGGTTCCCTTTTCTCCATACCCCCTCCAGCATTTGTTATTTGTGGACTTCTTAATGATGGACGTTCTGACTGGTGTGAGGTGGTATCTCATGGTAGTTTTGATTTGCATTTCTCTAATAATCAGTGATGTTGAGCATTTTTTCATGTGTTTGTTGGCCATCTGTATATCTTCCTTGGACAAATGTTTATTCAGGTCCATTGCCCATTTTTTCCATTGGGTTGTTGGGCTTTTTTGCTGTTGAGTTGTATAAGTTGCTCGTATATTCTAGAGATTAAGCCCTTGTCAGTTTCATCATTTGAAACTCTTTTCTCCCATTCTGTGAGTTGTCTTTTTGTTTTCTTTTGGGTTTCCTTTGCTGTGCAAAAGCTTTTCAGTTTGATGAGGTCCCATGGGTTTGTTTTTGCTCTTATTTCTATTGCTTTGGGAGACTGACCTGAGAAAATATTCATGAGGTTGATGTCAGAGAGTGTTTTGCCTATGTTCTCTTCTAGGAGTTTGATGGTGTCTTGTCTTATATTGAAGTCTTTCATCCATTTGGAGTTTATTTGTGTGCATGGTGTGAGGGTGTGTTCTAGTTTCATTGCTTTGCATGCAGCTGTCCAGGTTTCCCAGCAATTCTTGCTGAATAGACTGTCTTTTTTCCCATTTGATGTTCTTGCCTCCTTTATCAAAGATTAATTGACCATAGGTGTCAGGGTTTATTTCTGGGTTCTCTATTCTATTCCATTGGTCTGTCTGTCTGTTTTGATACCAGTTACACACTGATGACTGCGGCTTTGTAATATTGCTTGAGGTCTAGGAGAGTTATGCCTCCTGCTTGGTTTTTGTCTCTCAGGATTGTTTTGGCAATTCTGGGTTTTTTTGTTGTTCCATATAAATGTTTGGATTGTTTGTTGTGGTTCTGTGAAAAATGTCATGTGTAATTTGATAGTGATTGCATTGAATCTGTAGATTGCTTTGGATAGTATTGCCATTTTTACAGTATTAATTTTTCCAATCCATGGACATGGAATATCTTTCCATTTCTTTACATCTTCTTTAATTTCCTTGATTAATGTTTTATAGTTCTTAGCATATAGGTCCTTTGCATCCTTGGTCAGGTGTGTTCCCAGGTATATGATTTTTTGGGGTGTAATTTTAAAAGGTATTGTATTTTTGTATTCATTTTCTAAAGTTTCATTGTTAGTATACAGAAATCCTACTGACTTCTGAATGTTAATCTTATATCGTGCTACTTTGCTGAATTTGTTGATCAGTCAAGTAGTTTTTGGGTTGAGTCTTTAGGGTTTTTTATGTATAGTATCACGTCATCCGCATACAGTGACAGTTTTATCTCTTCTCTTCCTATTTGGATGCCTTTTATTTCTGTTGTTTTTCTGATTGCTGTGGCTAGGTCTTCCAAAACTATGTCAAATAGCAGTGGTGAGAGTGGGTATCCCAGTCTTGTTCCAGATTTTAGTGGGAAGGCTTTCAGCTTTTCTCCATTGACTGTTATATTTGCTATGTGTTTGTCATAAATGGCTTTGGTTATGTTCAGGAATATTGCCTCTATACCCACTTTGGTGAGAGTTTTTATCATAAATGGATGTTGGACTTTGTCAAATACTTTTTCTGCATCTATTGAGATGATCAAATGCTTTTTGACTTTTCTTTTGTTAATGTGGTATATGACGTTGATTGATTTGTGTATGTTGAACTATCCTTGTGAACTGGGAATGAATCCCACCTAGTCATGGTGTATGATCTTTTTGATATGTTGTCAGATTTGGTTGGCTAAAATTTTGGTTGAGAATTTTTGCTTCAAAATTCATCAAAGATATTTGCCTATAGTTTTTTGTTTTTGTTTGTTTTTTTTTTGGTGGTATTTTTGTCTGGTTTTGGAATTAGGGTGATGGTGGCATCATAGAATGTCTTTGGGAGTATTCCTTCTTCTTCAACCTTTTGGAAAAGTTTAAGGAGGATGGGCACCAGTTCCTCTTTGTATGTTTGGTAGAATTCACCTATGAAGCCATCTGGTCCTGGACTTTTATTTGTAGGGAGTGTTTTTATGACATATTCAATTTCATTTCTAGTGATCGGTCTGTTCAGTTGGTCTGCTTCTTCTTGATTCACTTTTGGCAGGCTGTTTGTCTCTAGAAAGTTGTCTATTTCTTCTAGGTTGTCAAATTTGTTGGCATACAATTGTTCATAGTATTCTCTAATGGCTTTTTGTATTTCTGCAGTATCGGTTGTGATTTCTCCTTTTTCATTTCTTATTTTGTTTATTTGGGTTTTTTCTCTCCTCTTCTTGGTGAGTCTAGCCAGAGGTTTGTCAATTTTGTTTACCTTTTCAAAGAACCAGCTCTTGGTTTGATTGATTTTGTCTATTGTTTTTTGAATCTCTATTTTATTGATTTCCTTTTTGATCTTTCTGATTTCCTTCCTTCTGCTGACCGTAGATTTTGCTTGTTCTTCTTTTTCTAATTCATTTAGGTGGTGGGTTAAGTTGTCAATTTGAGATTTTTCTTCTTTTTTGAGAAAGGCCTGTATTGCTATGAACTTCCCTCTGTGCACTGCTTTTGCAGTATCCCATAGATTTTGAGGTTGTTTCTTCATTATCATTTGTCTAGAGGTACTTTTTTAATTTCCTTCTTGATTTCCTCATTGACCCATTGGTTTTTCAGTAGCACGTTGTTTAGTCTCCATGTTGTAGGTTATTTCTCATTTCTTTTCCTTCATTGATTTCTAGTTTCATGACATTGTGGTCAGAGAAGATACTTGAAATAATTTCTATACTCTTAAATTTGTTGAGGTTAGCTTTGTGCCCCAATATGTGATCAATTCTTGAGAATGTTCCATGTGCACTTGAGAAGAATGTGTACTCTGATTTTTTTGGATGTAATGTCCTGAAAATGTCAAGTCTAACTTTTCTTTTGTTTCCTTTAGGATCTCTGTTGCTTTATTGGTTTTCTGTCTAGAGGATCTGTCCATTGATGTGAGTGGGGTGTTAAAGTCTCCTATGATGATTGTATTCCCATCAGTTTCCCCCTTTATGTCTGTTAATATTTGTTGTATGTATCTGGGTGCCTCTATATTAGGGGCATATATTGATGATTGTAATATCCTCTTCTTGAATGGATCCTTTAAGCATTAAATAGTGTCCTTCTTTGTGTTTCTTTATGGCCTTCATTTTAAAGTCAATTTTGTCTGATATGAGTATTGCAACTCCTGCTTTCCTGTCTTGTCTATTGGCATGTAATATCTTTTCCCATCCCCTCACTTTCAATCTGTATGTGTCCTTTGTTCTAAGGTTAGTTTCTTGTAGGCAGCAGATACAAGGTTTTTGCTTTTTGATGCAATCTGCTACTTTGTGTCTTTTGATTGGAGCATTTAGTCCATTGACATTTAAGGTGATAATTGATAGATGCTTATTTATTGCCATTTTAAACCTTGTGTTCCAGTTGATTCTATGATTCTCCATTCTTCCTTTCTTTTTTTGGTTGGATGGTCTCCAGTTATTTTCTGCTTGAGTACTTTGCTTTTCTTTTTTTTGTGAATGTAATGTTCAGTTTGATTTGTGCTTGATGTGTTTTTTAAGTATGTTAACCCCTTCCTATAATTGTGTGTTTTAGCCTGATAGTCCTGTAGGTTCAAACACTTCATTACCATAATAAAATTTTAAAAAAAAGCATCTATTTATTTCCTCACATCCCTTGCCCACATTTTATGATTTTGATGTCTTATTTTATTTTAAACATCTTCATGGTTAAATCTGTATGCTAACTTATTTAAGTGACTGCTCTCTGATTGTGGTTTCCTCCATCCTAGTTCTTCCTCTTTTTTTTTTTTTTTTTTTAATTTAGAGACGCCCTTTCAGTATTTCTTTTAGAATGGGTTTTGTATTGCTGCATTCTTTTGGCTTTTGTTTTTTGGAGATTTTTTAATTTCCCCTTCTATTTTAAATGATATTCTTGCTGGATAGAGTATTTTAGGTTGCATATTTTTTCCTTTCAGTACTTTAAATATCTGTTGCCATTCCCTCCTGGCCTGTAGAGTTTCTGTAGAGAAATCAGCTGATAGCCTTATGGGGGCTCCCTTATAATTAACACTTTGCTTTTCTCTTGCTGCCTTTAGAATCCTCTCTTTATCATTAACTTTTGCCATTTTTATTATAATATATCTTGGTGTGGGTCTATTTGGGTTCTATTAGTTTGTGGCCCTCTGTGCTTCTTCTATCTTGAAATCAGTATTAGATTTGGAAAGTTTCTAGTGATAATTTCTTCAAATATATTTTCAATCCCCTTATCTTTTTCTGCTCCTTCTGGAATTCCTATTATTGTAAATTGGCCCACTTTATATTATCCCCTAGGTCTCTTATATTGCTTTCATGTTTTTCATTTGGTTTTCTGTCTGCTGTCCTGTTTGGGTTATTTCCATTATTTTATCTTCCATGTCACTAATTCATTCCTATGCTTTATTCATTCTGGTTTTTACTGCCCTTATTTCAGTTTATATCTCTGCAAATGAATGTTCTAGTTTTTCTTGGCTCCTCCTTATATTTTCTAGTTCCTTTCTGAGGGTATCTGTGTCACTGTTCATATCTTCCCTTAATTCCTCGGTATTTTCACTATCTCCTTTTTGAATTCCAAGTCTGTCAGACTACAAAGATCTGTTTCATTGTTGACTGCTTTAGGCGAGTTCTCCTGTTGCTTTAACTGGGAATGGTTTCTATGCTTCTTCATCTTGCTTGTGATTTTCTTTTTCGTGGTGGAGTTGTACACCCCATGGCCAGGTAGGGTTTGCCCCGGTGCTGCTGCAGAGTGTTTCCCATGAGCCGGCAGTGTTGGCCTGCTTTGAGGCAGCTGTGCCTTTCCTGAGGGCAGGCGGGGCTAGCTGGGTCACTCCACAGTGGAGGATGCCTCCCAAGGGCAGGCAGGAGCTAACCAGGACACTCCCAGGCAAAGGAGCACTTCCTGAGGTTGGACGGGACTGGCAGGTGGGCACCGTGGTGGAAGTGAACTTCCCCTGGCTGAGCAAGACTTGCCCTGGTGTTCCTGGGCCACAGAGCTCTTCCTGAGGGCGGGAAGTGCTGGCTGGCTTGCTCTGCAGGAGTGGAGCCCTTCCCAAGGGCGTGCAGGGATAGCTGGTTCACTCCTAGGCAAAGGAGCACTTCCCAAGGGCAGGTGGTGCTGGCTGGCTTACTCCCCAGCAGAGGGCGCTTCCCGAGGGTGGATGGGGTTGCCAGGTGCTCTCTGTGGTGGAGATGTGTTCCATGCAGCCAGCAGGCTTGTCCTGGGCTTCCCGAGGGTGGGCGGGGCTGGCCGGCTTGCTCCACAGGAGTGGAGCCCTTCCCAAGGGCTCTGCTTCCTAGTCCCTTAGGCTGTCTCCACACCACCAACCCCAGCCTGCTCCCAGGGACTAACTTCTGGAGCCTAAGTCTTGGTGCCCAGCCCCCACCCAAGCGTCTCGGTTTTTGGTGTATGTGCAAGTGGCTCAGATGATCTGTGCGGTTCTCACTCTGCTTTTAAGTTCTCAGACCTGCTGCTACACTTTTCTTGGCGTCTGGAGATCCCTCTGACTCAGGTGATCTTTCAGTCAGGCGACTTTCCAGGGTGTGGGTTCCCTTTCTCCTTCACAGGTCCCTCTTGGGAGTGCCAGTCTGGTCCTGATTCCCCTTCTCTCTCTCTCCTCTTTTCTCTTGTTTTACCCAGTTATGTCAAGAGATTCTTGCCATTTTTGGAGGTTTAAGTTCTTCTGCCAGCATTCACTTGCTGTTCTGTGCAAGTTGTTTTATGTGTAGATGCGTGTTTTTTTTTGTTGTTGTTGTGTTTGTGGGAGAGGGCGAGTGCCTCCCCCTTACTCTTCTGCCATCTTGCCCTCCCAATACATTTTGATTACTACACTCTTCCTCTAGCTCATGCTTCTTACTTATGGCTGCACATTCCAAGTTCTTGTCAAATAACTACAACTCATTCATAGTATGACTAAATTTAACATAAACATAAATTTAATATAAATAATTTTCTCATTGGATAATAGAATATTAGAATGAGAGAGAAATTTGAGATGAATTTAACCCTAAAAGCTTATTCGTCTAAGAATAAAGTGAATCCCACAAAAAAAGTTATGTAAGGTAGCAAAGCTACTTCCTGGCAGACCTTGGACTACATGCCATTAATCCTACTATACAGTCTCTCTTCTTTCCCCTAGTTCATAGTGCTTATCATGTTATATCTAGGTTTCATGTATAAATGAAAAGATGAAAGGATAAAAGATAGGCATAATCTGGTGGCTAGATTGCAGCCCACTGAAACCAACAATCTAATAAGAAATCATGTATGCAAATAATTAAGGATAAAGCAGGAGTTCCCGTCGTGGCGCAGTGGTTAACAAATCCGACTAGAAACCATGAGGTTGCGGGTTCGATCCCTGCCCTTGCTCAGTGGGTTAAGGATCCGGCGTTGCTGTGAGCTGTGGTGTAGGTTGCAGACGCGGCTCGGATCCCGCGTTGCTGTGGCTCTGGCATAGGCCGGTGGCTACAGCTCCGATTCGACCCCTAGCCTGGGAACCTCCATATGCCGCGGGTGCAGCCCAAGAAATAGCAACAACAACAACAAAAAAGACAAAAAGATAAAAAAAAAAGAGGATAAAGCAAAGCATAAGAAAAATGATTTCATAGAATTTCAAAACAAAGAAAAAGCAAAGCATTCCCACGTGTAAAAAACATTTTATGCATGAGTCTTTTGAATTAAGTATATCTTTATAGTAAGCTTATATTAATCATAATTTTTAAAATAATAAGTGAAAAACTATCTCTGTTCTCTATATTTCAAATAACTTTAAATTGGGTTACACCAGACTAGAAATGTAAGCACCAAACTTCAATAAGACAAAATTTAATTTATAGTAATCTGTCAAAGACTTAATTAACAGCATACCTTTATATTTCTCAAAAAATGCTAATAAAGTCTACTTATATAATCTATTTTGGTCAAATGCTATTCAAAGTGCTTAGTTAAACTGATGAATACCATAGAATTGTATCTATAAGGAAGTAAACAGAGTTTAGACACCTCATTGTGTCAGTACACATAAAATGCTTCAATTGTGCCTAAGCATATTGGAAATGCTGTATGATTATTTGATATTAGTATTGCTTTTTCTCATAATGGATATTCTCTTCTGCAATTTTGCTGACGTTTGACTGAAATGTTCTAATCATCAAGAAATCTCTAGTGTTCCATTGCAGTAACAGTTAACTCCACATGTAAATTTTCTTATATGAATAAATATGTTCATTAATTGGTCATGTTTGACTTTTTTGTGATGTTAACTATACTATATCAAATGCTAAATCATGTAATAGCAGAATAGGGAATGATTTATAAAATTATTAATGAATTATAAAATTATAAAGTATGCAATGTTGTAAATACAGTGTATGTCAGATTTATAAAGTTACAACTAAATTCCTTTTGGAAGTAGGAAAATATCATATATTATTCTAGAGTGGGATACATGAACTGCACTTAAAAGATTAATAGGTTCTTGCCGGAAACGTGGGTCAGGAAGGGGAGGAGTGTGTGGGACAAGAGTGGAGCTTTCACATTCCACAGAAGGCTGTGACAATGAGGAAATGCATGTGACTTTGGAAAGCTTGAAATAGTGTGGCCTGGGATGCAGTTCTGAACAGAGTGAGGAGCAAGGAGTGAAAGGAGTGCAAAACCCAGTTCCCGACGTCCCTTATAAGCCAAGGTAGAAGTTTGACTTTCTCCTCTAGTCAACTGGAAGCCATTTATTGGGAAGTGAAATAACAGTATTGGCTTTTTAGAAGTAGTTTTCTATATCCATGTAAGATAAAGATCCAAGAGCAGTAGAACTTTGAGCAGGAAAACTGGTTATATGACATTACTGAAGTCTAAAAGATGAAAAGTGCAGAAACCAAGGTAGCAGACAATAAAAACAGAGATTTTCTTGTAGAAACACATGGCTTCCAAGTCTTGGGTTGAATTTAAGATGAGTTTCCAGTCATTTTGTGAAGAAAAGAATATGTGGGATATCTTATATATAGACTTCGACTCATGTTAATTTGGACAAAAAGGAATATACATATGTATATGTATGTGTAAGTTGAAACATTATAAGGAATGCTAATATATTTTCTTTTAAATTATTATGGAAATAGAATGCCTTTCAGTTTTAGCAGAGTAATTTTTAGGATAGTGGGAAGGCAGTATTTGATGTGAATTGTGTGTCAACTGATTTTTTTTTTTCCTAGACTTTCATGGTTTAGAGCAAAATCATTTAGGGTAGACTGTTACTGGCACCCACCAAATGTTTCCTACAATTTTACACATCATTAGTAACTTTACTTTGAACACTGAAGACATGCATTTTGCCTGTAGAACTGATAAGACATGGACAAGCAGGTCATACTTGTCATCATTATCACTGATCTTTAATTCTGACCCCAAGGATCTCCCTCTTTGGAGAAGAGAGAAATGTTCACCCTGAATGCTCATCTTATATAGGTCTTTGTACAGAAAGCAATAACCATTTTGTCAATTATAGTCAATATAAATTCTTGTTTTTCATAGGTAGTAGAAAATTTCATTTCCAAATTCCTAAGAAATGTTGAAACTATCCCTCCTCTGCCCCTAGTCACTTTTTGATACACCCATATAAAGATTGAATTCTCTGATAAAAAATCATGTGCTCTGAAATATAACATGAAAATTTGGAACCAGCAGGCCAAGTTTACTCAAGAATCATTCAACTGACTTTATTCAAGAATCATGGAAATTGGATATTAGGATAGAAAATATAATTTTCACCTGAAACATTTAGGGAAGGCTTTATTGGATCACATGAGATTTGAAATGGATTTTGGAGGAAGAAAGGAATTTTGCTAGGCGACAGAAAATCATCTTGTATAAAACATCCCATAAGCCAAATCAATATGAGATGAATTCAGTGGTCAGTATTTAACACATTATAATTGGACTAGATTAGAGAGTTTAAAAGAGAAATTTTAGATAAACCAGAAGGACAGTGGAGATTAGATTAGAGAACCTTGTGAACTGTCAACTTAAAAATTTAAGTATTTTTTTAGACAACAGGACCCTGGGTAGTTTTGTGAACAAGAAGGCAATGTTATTAAAGACATTTTTTTAGTAATATTATACTGGGGGCATTTATGCTGTATAATTTGATGCTGTATAACACTGATGATGGTACATTTCTTCAGAACCTTTTAAAAATCTAGGAATGAGGAGACAGGACCTAAAGGCAACATTGATCAAGATAAATGTGAAAAATAATTCAAAGAAAGTAGCCAAATAATATGATTAACTGTTTACTGAGAACAAAAGAAAGAGTACGATTAAATATGATTTTGAGGTGTTAAACCTTTTAATTCACCTTTAGGAGAAAATGCAGAGCCATTTTCCACAAATTTCTTAAGGAACAGATGACATGATGCCTTTTGAAAGGTGGTAATAAGATAATCAATCTTCTCAACAAAATACCAACTGACATGTAGAGTGTGTTAGTTTTTACCAAAACAATATCTATTTATTATTCCCACAATTCCGTGGGTCAGAGGTCTAACTGGCTTGACTAGTTTTTCTGAGGGTCTCAGGAGGCTGAAATAAAGGAATCAGCAGCTCTTATTTGGAGGCTCTAAGAAAGAATCTGCTTTAAAGCTCATTCAGGTAGTTGGCAGAATCCAGTTGCTTGTGGCTGTAGATTTGAAGTCCCTGTTTCCGTTTTGTCTGTCAGCTAGCAGTCAGTCTGAACCCCCAGAGTCAATTCTCCAGTCCTTTCCACAAAGCCTCCTACCTATACAAAACACCAACAGTGCATTGAGTTCCTCTCACACTCCAATGAGTCCTGACTTGCTCTTCTGTCTCCAGCTGGAGATAGAACTCTGCTTTTAAAGGCTCATGAGAATAAATTGCAACCACTTGGATAATCTTCCTTTTGATTAACTCAAAACTAACTGCTTAGTAACCTTAATTGAATCTGCAAAATCCTTTTTGCCATCAACAGCATAATCACAGTTTCTGAGATTATAGAGAAACCAAGGAGGGAGTGTCACTCTGGAAATCTGCCTACCACATGGAATGTTTGTTTTTCTTTTATAATAGAAGTTAAAAATTTTCAGGGTCTCCTAACTATAATGTTTTTCATATTTCTCTGATTTTACTGTGTATAGTTGTCCTGTGGACATTACAAATTGCATTTTCTCAGATGTTAACTCCATTTCTTTAAGTCTGATATCTCATTTTCATAGTATTTTGCAATAACTCGAAGATTGGCAGTTTGTTTTTGGTTTTGAAAATGCCTGTTTAACAGGTGAGGGTCTGTAGGGGATGAAGGTAGTGCCGATCATCTGGGTATTGGCTGGACCCCCTCAAAGCACTTAGCAGTAACCTTGGAGCATCCCCTTATGATTTAGTCCAAGCATCCCACGCAATGCTTTAGTCTTTGGCCAAATGCCCTGGTCAGCCAAGTCCAAAGAGGGGCGGGCTGTGAAGCTCCCCAAGTTAAGCTGCTCTAAGTGGCCCAGGTGACGCATCCTCCCTCAAACTTCCGTACTTAAGCATGTTCTTTTCTTGCTTCCAACTCCTTCCAGGTTTGTTTCTCAATATATCTAGTGTTACTTGCTTTCTAGCTTTCAGGAATTCCTCAACATGGTATTCTTTCTTGTTTTATTGTGATATGGGTTTAATCTGTCATTTCTTAGGATTGTAAAAGGGCAAGAGGCTTCTCATCTTGTTCATGATTCTATCATATAACAGTTTGTTGTGGCGAGAAGTACAAAGATGTATGAGAATGATTCTTTGCCTTTGAGGAGAATATTAATAAATGATGAATTTATTCAGTCACACATCCAATAAGTACATATTCTACTTCTTCAAGTGACTCATATATTGTGATGCTTAGGTAAAATGACAACAAATATGGGCATAGTCCCTACCCTAATAGAGGTTACAAAATAAGATGATGCATAAAAACAGATAAGTATTCACAAGTAGGCATGATAAATATCATAATAGGTGGAGGGTAGCAGGTTATGGTAACGCAGTGTAGGATAAAATAATCTAGATGTGATGGGGAGAGAATGGCCATGAAAGAATTGCCCTCCTCATCTGAGATCTGAAAAAAACCAAACTAATAAGAGAGTCAGATAAAACCATTATTCTACAGAGATGTGCCTCTCTGGTTTGAAGTGCTATCTCTGTAGCTGCATCAGCTTTTTTGGCTCTGGCATTGGTGCTGCAGTCTTCAGGCCAGTTTTCAGTTAATCCTTGAATAAGTACAATTTGTTATGTGCCAAAGCCATACTGACACGCATGACATCTACAATTAGATGCAAAGGTTTGTGTAACTATATGAATTTGTGTGCTTATGTAAATACTTGGCACATTGGAACATAAGGAAAAATAGAAACAAAAAGGAAATATTACCCACGAAAATTCAGTTAAGCAATAAATTATAATCCATTGATTAATTCTTTTGCTTCACCTTCAGTTTCTAAGGAATGAAAAATTATTGAACATATTACAGAATTTTCTGAGAGGATCTCAGTAGTTCCTATAGGAATCAAATTAGATCCTAACTACATGGCTGAAAAATAAAATCAAAATTCCTTAGTAGTCTAAGAAAGGAAATACTTTTATAAAAGAATTTCATCAACTAAAGGTTTTCTTTCCTTATTGAATCAGAACTTTATTTAATCAGAGCCTGAGTGGACTGCCAAATTCCTTTTTTATGTTTTACAGGAAAAAAGGCATCCAAAAATAGATTTATGTTTCTCAGTATGCTCTAAGTCACTGACATTTCAAATCTCAACTAAAACTGTACTTTCTAATTCAAGTGGAGGGCTGAAGGAATATTCCTTATAACTGAAACAGAAATAACATTAATTTAACATAAATGATCAGCTTAGGGTCTAGGTATGGCAAAAAAGAAGATCTGGTTTTCTTAATTGCTTAGTTGTATAATTGATATAAAATAATTGCAAATATTTTAATGTGTACAACTTAATGAATTTGGTATATAAACACCTAGTACACCATCACCACAATCAAGGTCATGGATAGATCCAACACCTCCCAGAGTTTCTTTATGTCTCTTTGTTGTCATTGTTTTGATATGCAAGTGTTAACACTAACCATGCTATCTGTCCTCCTAACAAATTTTGAAATGAAATAGGTCTGTTTTCTCAACCTTTGTTTGTAGAGATAGATCTTTCTAGATGATCCAAAACCTTGCCTAGAGTGTGACTGTTGGACTATCTCTTATCTTTCAATGTCAAGTAAAACTTTGCTTCCCATAACCCCCTAAAAGTATTCTGGAATGAAATTACAAGACTGCTTCTAAGTGAATATATGCCAAATGATCTCTACAACAGAAATAGATTAGATATTGAGCTCTGAACAACAATAAATTGCAGGTTTACTGCCTGAAGCGGTAGTAGATATGACCTTATTTTATGGCATTTATATTTATGACACAAATTCAGATTGGAAATCCAAGATTTCTTTTTGAATGAAGAAATTGCAAGAACAAATTACATGCGTTTTCAAGATGTGGTTTAATTTTGCAGAAATGTACTGACTGTTCGTAGATTTTTTTTCACATATGAGAAATATATGTTAAGTAGGTGTCAAATTCAATAAGCAAAAAGCCTTGCCATGGCTCTTCACAAGAAGAATATTATTTCTCAAAAGAATACAAAAATTTTCTACTCACACATAACACTACAACAAAACAAAGAGGTAAACTTTTGAACCACATAATGCTTTGGTTGGGTTTATTTCATTGCATTTTCATCTACCCTTAACCATCCTTTGTAAGATGCACCATTATTTTACCATCTATATCAACAATAAGAGAAAAAAATTCTGCTAATTTAAGGGCACTCAGTATTTTAACAGTTGCTTTATTTGACACACACTAACTTTTCTTCTATCCTGGGGTTTTAGACATGGCTTCTGACTTCAACTACACTTTGGTGATTTTAACAACAAAAATTAGTTATTTGAGGGTATTTTTCTTTCCAAAATCCGATAACTATTTGGCTGTTGCTTTGTGAGAAAATGAGGAGTTATAGTCATTCCTCTAATGATGGATATTTTTTTATAAATATCAAATTTACCCCATTGATCACTTTTCATGCCTTCCTGAATACTAGTAACTTTTTCATTTAATGCTGAATCATTCTGTAATCTTTTTTTTTCTTTTGTCTTTTTGTCCTTTTTTTTTAGGGCCGCACCCAAGGTATATGGAAGTTCCCAGGCTAGGGGTCTAATCGGAGCTGTAGCCACCGGCCTATGACACAGCCACAGCAATGCCAGATGCAAGCCACATCTGCGACCTACACCACAGCTCACGGCAATGCCGGATCCTTAACCCACTGAGCAAAGCCTTGGATTGAACTCACAACCTCATAGTTCCTAGTTTTGGATTCATTTCTGCTGTGCTACAACAGGAATTCACATTATGTAATCTTTAAAAGACATTTTAAATGGCAATTACACCTAACATGTGTTATAATAACAGGTCACATAACTCTGTTGAGGGGAAGAATATACAACTTTGACTAAACCTGTCCATAAACAAGTAATGAAACTACATTACAGCTGCTACCTGGCCAAAGGTGACTGACCGTAAGAGGGTATCAATTGTAATTCACTTCTCAAATTCAGAACAATACACACACACACACACACACACACACACACACAAAACACATCTAAAAAGAAATAAAATGTGATGGAAAAACAACCTGGGTTTCTAACTTGTATTTCTCTGAAGTTCTTTATAAATAATTTTGGTTCTCACTTCCCAGAATTTGTTATGTGGTTGCAACACTTTTATTTCAAATCCTATATTTTTCATAATCTAATTATCTAAGTACTGAGGTGAGGAAGGAAACATTTCAAACATTCCTACACACACTTCTCTGGAAACACACCTGCCCTGCTTCTGCCACTGCCAAATGCTCTAGGCAGCACCCACACATGCTTGATCACTGTCACTTGCCAGGACCCTGCAACTAGGAGAAACTTGTGCAGCACTTACTACATGGGCTAAGTGGGATGGGTGCTTCTTGCTTGGCCTACAGGTGGCAGGGGCAAACCACCACAGTTATCTCTGACTCCAGAGGTGGATGTGGCGCACCACCATTAGGGGTCCATGAACAGGCACCACTTTGGGCCCCAGTCACCTCAGAGGGCATCTCAGAAGAGGGCATTTTGCCACACACCCACTATTATTTCTCTCACTCCCCTGGGAACTCACACACCCTGCCACTGCCATTACCAAATGCTCTAGGAACCACCTAAATCTGCCTGAGGCTCATTACCACTCCCCAGGTCCCTGAAACTAGGCCTGTGCCACCTTTCTGCTGGTCCTTACTACTGTAAAGAACCCAGCAACCAGGTACTGAATACTAGCCCTGCCCATTGCCTCTTCTCCCTGAAAACACACTCAGCACCCTATCAAGGGAATAACAGCCTACTCTCAGTGAAGAAAGAGACACCAAATATCCAAAATCCCATGCCAAAAATAAATAGTAACCCCCCCCCCCCCCACAGAATAAAAAGGTGCATCCCTGCATAGAAATAGCCCTCTAGGAGTTCCCGTCGTGGCGCAGTGGTTAACGAATCCGACTAGGAACCATGAGGTTGTGGGTTCGGTCCCTGCCCTTGCTCAGTGGGTGAAGGATCCGGCGTTGCCGTGAGCTGTGGTGTAGGTTGCAGACGCGGCTCGGATCCCGCGTTGCTGTGGCTCTGGCGTAGGCCGGTGGCTACAGCTCCGATTCAACCCCTAGCCTGGGAACCTCCATATGCCGCGGGAGCGGCCCAAGAAATAGCAACAACAACAACAACAACAACAACAACAAAAAAAAAGGCAAAAAAAAAAGAAAAAAAAAAGAAATAGCCCTCTAAGACCACAGTGGTTGGTTTCCCTAAACTCACAGAAAAAAATATAAGTGAAATGAAGAAGCTTGGGAAACATGCCCAGTTAAAAGAACAAGAGAATTCACCTGAAGCAGCAAATAATGAAACAGACCTTTGCAGTATGATAGACACTGAGTTCAAAAGGGAGATAGTGAAAATACTGAAGGAATTAAGAGCAGATATAAACAGTAATGCAGATTTCCTAGTTAAAAAGGAACTAGAAAATATAAGGAGGAAGCAAGAAAAATTACAGAGTTCATTTACAGAGATGCAAACTGAGCTAAAGGCACTAAAGAGCAGAATGACTAATGCAGAGGAATAAATTAGTGTCTTGGGAGATAGAATAATGGAAATCACCCAATCAGAACAGTAGACAGAAAACCAAATGAAAAAACATGAAAGCAATATAAGAGATCTATGGGATAATATAAAGCAGGCCAATTTATGCATCATAGGAATTCTAGAAGGAGAAGAAAAAGAAAAGGGGATTGAAAATACATCTGAAGAAATTATGTCCAAGAACTTTCCAAATCTAAAGGAAACAGATATCAAGATACAGGAAGCACAGAGGGCCCCAAACAAGTTGAAACCAAACAGGCCCACATCAAAATATGTTATAATAAAAATGGCAAAAATTAAAGATAAAGAGAGGATTCTAAAGGCAGCAAGAGAAACACAAAGCATTAATTAAAAGGGGATCCCCATAAGAAACAACACTACACGCCAGAAGAGAATGGCAAGATATAGTCAAAGTTCTAAAATGGAAAAATTTGCAGCCTAAAATACTCTACCCAGCAAGAATATCATTTAAAATAGAGGGAAAAATAAAGAATGTCTCCAACAAACAAAAACTAAAAGAGTACTGCAATACTAAACACATTCTAAAAGAAATACTGAAAAGGCTACTCTAAACAAAAAAGAAGTAAGAAGAAATAGACTGGAGAAAAACTCAATAGGAAAGCAATCACTTAAAAAAGCCAGTATACCAATCTAAAAGGAAAAAAAAGACTATTGTAAAAGTGACGATAAATACAAGGAATGATAAACCAAGCAGGATTCATCCCAGGTTCACAAGGATGGTTCAACAAACACAAATCAATCAATGTCATACAACACATCAACAAAAGAAAAGTCAAAAACTACATGATCATCTCAATAGATGCAGAGAAAGCATTTGACAAAGTCCAACATCCATTCAAGATAATAACTCTTACCAAAGTGGGTATAAGAGGGAACACATCTTAACACAATCAAAACCATTTATGACAAAATTCACAGACAATATAATACTCAATGGAGAAAAGCTGAAAGCTTTCCCACTAAAATATGGAACAGGACAGGGATGCTCACTCTCGCCACTTTTATTCAATATAGTGTTAGAAGTCCTAGCCACAACAGTCAGACAAACCAAAGAAATAAAAAGTATCCAAATTGGAAGAGAAGAGGTAAAATTGTCACTGTATGCAGATAATATGATACTATATATAGAACACCTTAAGGACACCACAAAAAAACTACTTAAACTGATCAACAAATTCAGCAAGGTAGCAGGATATAAGATTAACATTCAGAAATCAGTCTCATGTCTGTATACTAACAATGAAATATTAGAAAAGGAATACAAAAAACAATACCTTTGAAAATTGCACCCAAAAAATTAAATACCTAGGAATAAACCTAAGAAGGTGAGTTATATGCTGAGAACTGTAAAACACTAATCAAGATAATTAAAGAGAATCAATGAAATGGAAAGATTTTCCATGCTCCTGGATTGGAAGAATTAATATCATAAAAATGGCCATACTACCCAAAGCAATCTGCAGATTCAATACAACCCTTATCAAATTACCCGTGAGATTTTTTACAGAACTAGAAAAAAACAATCAAAAAACTTACATGGAACCACAAATTACCCAATATTACCAAAGCAATCCTGAGGAACATAAAGCAGGAGGTATAACTCTCCCAGACTTCAGACAATTTTACAAAGCTATAGTAATCAAGACAATGCGGCATTGGTACCAAAACAGACATACAGACCAATGGAACAGAATAGAGAATGCAGAAATCCAGACACCTACAGTTAATTAATCTTCAACAAAGGAGGCAAGAATATAAAATGGGAAAAAGACTGTCTTTTCAGTAAGTGGTGCTGGGAAATCTAGACAGCCACATGTGTATCAGTGAAACTGGAACACACCCTCACATCATGCAAAAAAACAAACTCAAAATGGCGTAAAGACTTAAACGTAAGACACCATCAAACTCCTGAAAGAGAATATAGGCAAAACATTCTCTGACATTAACCTTACAAATATTTTCTTAGGTTAGTCTCCCAAGACAACAGAAATAAAAGCAAAAATAAACCCATTCGACCTAATCAAACTGACAAGCTTTTGCACAGCAAAGGAAACCTTAAAAAAAAAAAAAAAAGACAACCTGCAGGATGGGAGAAAATAGTGTCAAATGATGCAACTGACAAGGGCTTAATCTCTAAAATACACAAACAATTATACAACTCAACAACAACAAAAAAACCAACAACCAAATTGAAAACTGGGCAAAGATCTGAATAGACATTTCTTCAAAGAAGATCTACAGATGGCCAACAAGTACATGAAAAAAAAAGCTCAACATCACTAATTATTAGAGAAATGCAAAACAGCTATGAATTACCACCTCACACCTGTCAGAATGGCCATCATTAACAAGTCATCAAATAACAAATGCTGGAGAGGTTTTAGACAAAAGCATACCCTCCTACACTGTTAGTGGGAATGTAACTTCTTGGTACACCACTATGGAAAACAGTATGAAGGTGCTTCAGAAAACTAAATATAGAACTACTGTATGACCCAGCATTCCCACTTTTGTGCATATATCCAGATAACTCTTTGCTTGAAAAAAAAAAGTATGTTCATTGTCTGCACCCGTTATGTTTGTTGCAGCACTTTTCACAATATCCAAGGCATGGAAGCAACCTAAATGTTCATTGACAGATGAATGGGTTAAGAAGATGTGGTACATAAACACAATGGAATACTACTCAGCCATAAAAAAATTAAAAAATTAATGCATTTGGAGCAACATGGATGGAACTAGAGGCTCTCACACTAAGTGAATTAAGTCGGAAACAGAAAGACAAATACCATGTGATATCACTTATATCTGGATTGTAATATATTCAGCACAAATGAACCTTTCCACAGAAAAGAAACTCATGGACTTGGAGAACAAACTTGTGGTTGCCAAGGGGGAAGGAGTGAGATGGACTGGGAGTCTGGGGTTAATAGATACAAGCTACTGTATTTGGAATGGATACACAATGAGATCCTGCTGTATAGCACAGGGAACTATATCTAGTCACTTGTGATGGAACATGATGGAGGATAATGTGAGAAAATGAATGTGTGTGTGTGTGTATATATGTTTCACTGGGTCACTTTGCTGTACAGTAGAAAATTGACAGAACACTGTAAACCAACTATAATAGAAAAAATAGAAAGCATTAAAATTTAAAAAAACAAAGAAGAACTGAAGAATGCCTTTCTCCCTACAGGCAGCTCACGCCACAGAGAGGAAACAAGAAGGAACTTTTTAGAAGTTCCTGTTGTGGCTCTAAGGGTTAAGAATCAGACCAGTATCCATGAGAATGAAGAGTTGTTCCCTGGCCTGTCTCAGTGGGTTAAAGGATCTAGCGTTGCACATACATTTTGATCCCAGGATCCATATGTCTCAGGTGTGGCCCTAGAAAGACAAAAAAAAAAAAAAAAAAAAGAAAAGAAAAGAAAAGAAACTATTTACATATGCTAATTTCTCCTTCCAGGCTTACATATCAGACTGAAAAAGAGTAGAGAGACCAGAAATGATACTACTGGTGGAGTTACCTCCACATGAAAGGAAATAGCAAAGGGACCTCAATCAGCAAATACTGAGTATTTCACTTGTAATGTTTTGCTGTCAACAATTAAGACAAAAGACAGAAACAAATTACAATATTACCAGATGAAGTGGTATCATAGAGAATAGTTTAAATAGTAAAAAAAACTCTATACTACTTGATTGTTTGATGTCTCTACAAAACATTCATTCCTGTTGCAATGGACATGCAGAGTTTCTGTGCATTCACCATCCATGTTTTTAATTAGACTAATGATTTTCCTTCAGGAAAGTCTCCTTCATGGCCTGAAATTTTGGGGACTATCAAATAAAGTGACCAAAGTATTATAAATTGAATGCCAAGGAAATACTTTAAGGGCTTTTCAATCTTGCACAAAGTTTTGCAAATAAGAAAGCATCCCTGAATGGAAAGCTACCTGGACTCCATTACCTATTCCAGTTCTAGCCTTTTTCAAAACCAGGTTGTTTAGCTTTTCCTTTGATTCTTTACTTATTCCGCAAGTTTTAATGTGTTTAATTAGCCTTTGGTGAAATACCACTATTAATGGAAACCAATTACCTCATCTTTATATGTTGAAAAATACTCTCCCTTTTCTCAAGCTGAAATTTGAGCCCTATAGCTTCCTCCATTAGTTGTTCTTCTGTTTCCTTAGGGATATAAAGGAGATTCTAATCTTCTTCCATTGGGCTATTTTTTCAAATTATTGAACTCATTATCTTTCCCATATTATTTCCAGATTAATCCATAGAACACTTTCTTAGATGGCATGATTTATATTGCCATCGGTTTTTTGTTTTGTTTTGTTTTGTTTTTGTCTTTTTGCTATTTCTTTGGGCCACTCCCTTGGCACATGGAGGTTCCCAGGCTAGGGGTTGAATTGAAGCTGTAGCCCCTGGCCTATGCCAGAGCCACAGCAATGCGGGATCCGAGCCGCGTCTGCAACCCACACCACAGCTCACGGCAATGCCGGATCGTTAACCCACTGAGCAAGGGCAGGGACCGAACCCGCAACCTCATGGTTCCTAGTCGGATTCTGCGCCATGACGGGAACTCCTGCCATCGGTTTTTAATAATCACTAATCTTACTACTCAAAAAGCAAAGTGTACAAAGTTGATGATAAAGTTTTAGGTGTGCTCAACTGAACGTAGAGAAAAAATAGGACTGTGTACAATTCATGCCTTAAGTCTGTCCTTTAGTGGTCCTGTTCCCCCATGAATAGAAGCTAAATCATTTTAGATAAAGGTTTTAAATATAACCATTATTACTACCCTATATGTGTGTGTGCGTGTATATGTATATAATATATACACATATATACACATGCTTATTTCATAATTATTTAAAGGTGCTTTCCGGAATTCCCGTCATGATACGGTGGAAATGAATCTGACTAGGAACCATGAGGTTGTGGGTTTGATATCTGGCCTCACTCGGTGGGTTAAGGATCTGGCGTTGCCATGAGCTGTGGCATAGGTTGTAGACACAGCTTAGATATGGCATTGCTGTGGCTATGGCATAAGCTGGCAGCTATAGCTCCGACTGGACCCCTAGCCTGGGAACCTCCATATGCTGCAGGTGCAGACCTAAAAAGACAAAATAAAACAAAGATGCTTTCCATAGATAAGTGAAATAACTTCATTTCTTCACATGTATTTTTTCTAAGTAAAATGACTACCTATTCATTTGTACAAGTTATACATTTTTATGTTAGAATTTAGCTATAATACAAAATGAAACAACAAAAAAAGTGATTGGGAGCAAAGTTACAATGCAGTGAGAAAAAGACCTCAGAGATTAAATTGAATCCAAAGGAACAAACAAGAGGCAGAAATTATAATTAAGAAATTTAATATGATAAGTTTTGTAAATCTGTACTTGCTATTTCTTCTCTCATCTTCTTTAAAAAACATGAAATAATATAAATAATTATAACAATGTATTGTTGCTTTTATAAAATATACAAATGTAATGTGTATAATAATATTAGCTCAAATATCAAGTTAGTATAAATCTGAAGTAAATTCTGATGTTAAGTTGTATATGGTAAATCCTAGAACAACTAAGATAACTCAAAAAATATAATAAAATTATTAAATAAATTGAAATGTTACCCTAGAAAATATTCATTAAATACAAAATAAAACAGTGAAGAAGAAATGGAAGAAAAAATAGACAAAGAAAAGGAAAAGTAAAACGATGTGGCAAGTAGGCAAGAAAAAGAAATAAAATGTCTCCAGATTGAAGCAAAACTAAAACTGTCTAACTAAAACTATCTTTATTTGTAGATTACATAATCCTTTATATAAAAAGTCCTAAGCAATCCACAAGAAATCTATTAGGACCAAATCATTTGTTCAGTAAAGATGTAAGTAAGTAAAAGATAAATATACAAAATTGTATTTTTATACACTAGTAAGGAGCAACCTAAAATTAAGAAAATAATTCTATTTAGAATATCACCAAATAAGATAACTTACTTAGGAATAAATTTAACAAAAGAAATGCAAAACTTACTCTGAAGTAACCTCAGAGTCCAGAGGCCATGAGCCCAGATGTGATTCTATTTGAATATATGATGCTTGGGGGTTGTTGAGATTTTTGTATCTATAATTACCTATAGTTTTACCTATGTTTTTTTCATAAATTTGTAGAATTGTCAACTATTATTTCTTCAAGTATTTTTCCCCCATCCTTCTTTATGGAACTTGCATTACATTACATCTACCTTACTATGTTTGATGTTATTTTGCTTATTTTTCTTCAGGTTAGATAACATTTGGTATAACACACTTCCTGTTTGCTGATTTTTTTTTTCCTCTGCTGTTTTATATCTGCTTTTTTAGCACTTCTAATAGGTTCTCTCTCTCTTTGGCTACTGCACTTTTAAACTATAATTTAATCTTTTTTAGTTATATTTATTTCTCTATTATTAAGTAACTCAAAAATATTTTAAGTCAACAGAGAAACTAAAATGGTGCTTAAAAATATGTGTTTAACCCAAAAGAACAGAGTATAGGAGGAACGACAACAAAAAATAAAACACAGGGAGTTCCTGTTGTGTCTCATGGATGGTAACAAACCTGACTAGTATCTATGAAGGCATGGATTTAATCCCTGACCTTGCTCAGTGCATTAAGGATCCAACATTGCCATGAGCTGTGGTGTGGGTCACAGATGCGGCTTGAGTATCCAGATGCTGCAGCTGTGGCGTAGACTGGCGGCTACAGCTCCAATTTGAGCCTTAGCCTGGGAACTTCCATATGCCACAGATGCAGCCCTAAACCAACCTAAAAAAAAAAAAAAAAAAAAAACCACAGCCACATAAAAATCAAATGTGGGTAATGTGGTCTGTAGAATAGCCATTAAGTAAATAATAGCTCAAAAATATGGCTTAAAATAGCAACAGAGGAATTAACATGGTTCATTTAGAAGTATTTGTTTAACAGCAAATGAGACATAATGGGAAAACAACAACAAAAAACACAGAAGAGATGTAGAAAATAAATACCAAAAATGGCAGATGTAAACCCAGCCATATCAATAACTGCATAAAATGTGAATGGATTATTCTTTTCAATCAAAGGCAAAGATTGTTACATTGGATAGAAAGCATGACTTTCCAACATGCTATCTTATAGATTCACTTTATATTCAAAAAACACAAACAGGATGAAAACATGGAAAAGAGTGTACCCTAAGAATTGTTGCCATAAAATACTTGAAGTGGCTATGTGAATATCACAGAAAAGAGATTTGTATTTCTTGTAAGAAATATTCCTAGAGACAAAGAGAGACGTCATAAAAATGAATCAATATATCAAGAAGATATGACAATTATAAATGTATACACACCTAGCTTTCTCAATAATATAAGAATTAAAAATATCGTCACACCTAAATACTCTTCTCCTGGAGAGGGAGTGAAATGATCTTCAGTCTTTAAAACCATATGGTTTTTGTAACATGAGCTCCTTATAGTGAAGGAAAACATTTTCCTTTGCTAATGTCTGCAAGTGTGATTTTGCAATTTGCTAAGAAAAAAATAAGACAAAAGCAACTGAGAATTAAAACCTTGTTCCAAAGTCATAAGCAGAAAGGAAGAAATCATTTGCTCTTAGCTGACTTGGGAATGACTGGTTCATGTGGGAATCGATTTACATGCTTTATGTGGAATTTTGAGCCAACAGATAAAGCACTTTTTTTTTTTTTTTGGTTCATGCATAATCTTAACACTCCCATTTTCGTGTGTTAGGAAGATTCACTCTGCTGAGGATAAGTTTTAACCATACCAAAAATATTGTACATGTTGAGTACACCCCACTGATTTTTTTAAGGAGCTTGTCGACTTGTCATGAAAAGATTCAGCTTTAGAGAGTTATAAGCTATGCCATTTTGAATTCTGCCTCCTTAGATGAAAGAATATGTTTGGCTGGTTTTTAACATTACATATTTTCATGAAGGCTAATATTAATTTATTTTTCTAGCTAGTTTTGGGTGGTGCCATTTAAAAAAACAATGAATCATTTTTGAGAGGGAGGAGCATGGAGGGAATGATGCAGAGTACAACACATTGTATGGTTTGAGACCCAGGAAAGTAATCTTGTGTTGTTTGTTCTGTTCTCTTGACATAGAGCTAATTTTCTCAGTAATAGCTGCGATGGAAATAACAAATATAAAAGCTTGATTTCCCCATCCTTCAAAAAGCCTTTTAGCCTACTTTGAAATCCCCAAAGAATATCTAGAAAAATATCTATCAACCAAAAAATGTCAAAGCTGATGCTCTGCTTCAAAATTAAAGCACAGAGAAAAAGCCTGCAATACAGCTATGAACTTCTTTGGTGTCTCTGAAGCCTTCCCGCCAGTGTTAACTCACAGGGGCTCATTTGCTGCTGAGGCCACTAACACAGTTTGCTCCCATGTCCGCTCACAGTATATCCTTTCTTGTAAATAATGGAGTAAGAATATAGTTATTGGGGAATGCAATGGGCAGGTACCCTTGAAGTAAATTAAGTGACTGTGGAAGTTGCATTGATGTTTCAGACCAAGCACCTCAGCCTATTTATGCATTGAAGGGGGTTACATGTTGAATAGAATCTTAAGGCTCTGAAGCTTAAGTTCACGGTAAGTGGCCCAGCGTTCCAGGAGAATGGTTCTAAAAATGCCAGATTTCAAAGCTAAGTGAAATAGTTATCATCTAAATTCTCTCAGCCTAAAGACCTCCTTTACTTCAATTTCTGAAGCAAACTTCCCAGGAGCACTTAGTCTTGTTTTTGATATTTCTGGTCATGCCATGCATTCAAACCCTCACAGTAATCATGAGAGAGGAGAAAAAGGTAAGCATGCAAGGGTTCTGCATCCCCACAGCAGACTTTAATAAATGGTAATGATATTACAACTTTTACCTTAGCTTGTGTTTTGGAAAATGTTGGTGCTTTGCCCATAGAGCCTTGGATGTGTATATACGGGTGAGAGTGGGCAGGAAGCAGTCACATTTTTTTTTTTTTTTAATTTCCAAAACTCAGCCTGTGCAATTCTTTTCAGGAGGACTGCCTTTAGGCTACTAGAGCCTTCTTTACCTATCTTATGTAGAGATAAGGAAGCACCTGGGAATTTGTAGCTTGTTCACCTCAAGTCAGAACCACACTGAGGCATAACTTATAGTTCTGAAACCCTTGCAAGACCAGGATGAAGCTACTTTTTGCAAAACATTGCCTGCAGTGGTCTCTCACTTAGACTTTCCCTTTAATAGCCTTTCCCTGCCCGGTCTTCCCTATTCCCTGCCAGTTTCCCATGAAGTATTTGTGAATCTCTCACCTGTCAATCCATTTCACGGGGTCTGCTTCTGAGGATCTCAATCCATGATGCTGCCAAGCACCATGAGGGTGAGCCACCTTGATAATAAGAGCAAAGGTGTGATGGTGACGGTTAGAGGAGCAGAGAGGCTAATGCTCCATTAAAAGAAGAAAAACAAGGGTCCTGTAATTTTTACTATGTGTCTTATTCTTCACCACCCTTTCTCCTGTACCTTTTTTGTCCTTCTTCAAGGCTGCCTGTGAGTGGCTTTAAACTCCCCTTAGAATTTCTTTTTGGGAAAACAGTCATTGATTTTATTCCTTGCTCTCCTTCCATCAAAATGTATTTGTTCACACTTGGAGTTTTCATAACTTTGGACATGTACCTTAATCCGATAAAGTAATTCTAGCAAAAAGCTATTTATAATTATCCTGTATTATTCATCTCTTACATTTATACACAAAATCCCTATAACAGACATATTTAAGGCAGAATATTTAGATAAAAACATGAAAATGACTCAGTTCTTATCCTAAAAAAAAGGTAAAATCTTTAGTATAGTAAGTTCAAAATCAAACTATTATATGGTGCTCAACTTAGGATGCTGTCTATAAAACACTAAGAAGTGATTCCATATGTAGATGGGGCATTTCCAGACCCAGGGATCAGGTAGGAGAATATTTATTCTTATGCCAGGAAGGACTGACAGAGTAAATGATTTTTGTCAATTACTGGTAAGCGCTTTGGAATATAATTACAAAGTTACAGTGACAGTCCTCAGTACAATCCTGGGCCAAAATGCACATGTAAGGAGGGAAGAGGGATGAGAATATATACCTCCCCAGTGGTTGGCACCAAGGCTGAATGAAAGGAAAGGACTTTAAAGGTTCCAGAGCAATCCGCATTATCACCAAGTCACTTGCAGAACAGGAAGGAAGTGAATTATTTGCATATCAGTATGCTTGCCTCTCTGTTATTTCTGAAGCAATAAGAGTACAGATACAAAAATCTGAGGATGAATCCAATTTCCTCTCCTTAGGGATAGCACAGCACAGCTGGTTTGCTGCTTTAACAGAAGCCTTGTTTTATTTTTTGAGTGAAGCCAAAGTTTATGGTATTATACATCTAGATGGTTAATGTTTTTTTAAATTATCAATTACAGAGCTCAGGATGCTGCATTTAATGGACTGTTACTCTAGGTTCATTAAAGTAGGACTGATTTTCACTGTGTTATAATCTATGTCTCTAATTTCAAAATAATGGAAACTCCTGGAAATTGCTATCAAACTTTTAAGCATTATCTGCTATTGAAATATGTACTTCTAAAGAAGACTGTGTGCCTGTTGAACCAGTCAGCCTCACGGTTTTACCATTAAGACTCACATGTTGATTAAATACTAATGTGACCCCAAGGCAATTTCAACTAAAGGGTTTTTTCCTTCTTTCTATAGGCCTCATGGCTCCAAAGCCATTAAGCTACTCTATTCTTCTGCTAATTATCTGAAATGTTATTAATCTGAAGCCTAAAACATATAGAACTTCTTCAAAGCTACTCTACAATGACAATGGAGTTGAATTTAAAAATATAATTAAGAGATTGAAGAAAGAGATTCCAGTGGTTAATTTCCAAACTTTTAGACCTTAATACACATGTTATTATCTTCTTTTTTCTTTTTTTCTTTTTTCCTTCAAATCATTTTTAAATAGTAAAATCACAGTCTTTTGCCTTTTGCAAAAAGATTGGGAAGTAGTCACCAATTAAGAAAAAAACAACAAATAAATTATTTTTCATATTGAAGCTGATATTTTTTAACACTTTGGTTCAAAATTCTCTATAACCTTTAATCTGTATTATTCCCTTCCCGGCAGAACCCTGATCCCCATTCCCCTTGCACCATTGAAATTGAATGGATGAAAGTCTAGTAGCCCTGATACTGAGTTGTCACTTTTCTACACAGGCCTTGAACCTCAGAGAATGAAACAATAAAACAAGCTCATATTGTGTCTACTTATCTTAGGAAGAGACAAAGATTTGGGGTAGTCAGAGATTAGGACAATTTAACCAGAAAGAGACATAAAGAATCAAGAACCATTAAGTCAGAGGTTCCTGTAAGCTACAGGATAGGCATGTCCCTTAAAGACTAGTTATATAGTGATGTTAATTGTCAATAGCATAAATTTTTAACACAATAAATGGCCTATCATCATGAAACCAAGTTTTCTGGATCTAGTGTGATTCGCTTCTTGTGTGCATGAAACCTTTAAATATTTTGACAGTTATCCATATCAGTAAGTGTTTCCAGAAAAACGTTTAATTATCTTGTACATGTAGGATATTTCATCTATATCATCCTGGCCTCATAATACATTGAGAATGGTTCTTAACTTCTAATCTATTAGTAAGCCCAACAGTCTTGGACTAAATAAGGAAAAAAAAAATTGTGTTAAATCGGATTGAATCTTTTATGTCAAAGGTATTTTTAGAACAGCAGAATCATTTTTTTTCTAGCCTAAAATAGACCAAAACTTATTTTCAAATTGTTGGTTTTGAGTTCCCTCTATGGTGCAGTGGGTTAAGAATTCAACTGCAGCAGCTCTGGTTGCTTCAGAGCTGCAAGTTTGATCCCCAGCCCCATGTATTAGGTTAAAGGATCAGGTGTTGTCACAGCTGTGGCACAGAGCATAGCTATGGCTTGAATTCAGTCCCTGGCTTGGGAACATCCAAATGCTGCAGGTACAGCCACAAAAATAAATAAATAAATAAATAAATAAATAACAAATAAATTTAAAAAAAGAATAAAAAAAGAAATAAAAAAGGTTGGTTAAACCTTTGCTTCTCTATTTAATTTTTACTTAAAAGAAAAAATTTGGAGCTCCCCATTGTGGCTTAGTGGGTTAAGAACGCACCCAGTATCCATGAAGATGCAGGTTCTATCCCTGGCCTTGCTTGCTCAGATGGTTAAGGACCTGATATTGCCTCACGCTGGAGCGTACCACAGATGCAGCTCACATCTCCTGTTGCTATGGCTGTGGTGTAGGCCAGCAGCTGCAGCTCCAATTCAACCCTACCCCCTGAACTTCCATGTGCCACAGGTGCAGCTATAAAAACAATTTTAGAAAGTTTGTTTCCTCACAGGCAGACATGTTTTCAGCACATTGACTAGGAATCCATAAAGAAACTATTCATTTATTCAAAGTTTTATTCGGCAAGTATTAATTGATCAATTTAGGGACAAAAAGAAAGGTGTTTGCATTCAGTCCTGGAGTCTATCCCTTGTTATGGGGTGAAACAGAGCAATGGAGTCATCCTTTATAAACATATTTTCCTCATTAATATCGTGGAAAAAAATAAGAGTACTTATTCATGGTGATACTATCTGTACCAAAAAATAATAATAATAATACTGAGAAAATGTATTTGGTACAGTGTAATCTCTGAGCAGTCCTCCTGTGCTTCTGTTCTGATTATATTTATTCTTTTCTTTTTTCTGAATGGGTCATTCATTTTATTCCTGGTTTGTTTTGCTTTTCCATCTGCACTACCTAAAATGCACTTCTTTCCTATAGTGAACTCCGATTTAACAATGAAGTTCTAAATTACTCATCATCACTATTACAAAATCTTTATAGAATCTGCTTCCTCTTCCATCCTCACAACAGGGAGAATTGGGCTTCCTCACCTTTATGCTTCCTGTGTGTGTCATAGACGTGAGTTTCTGCCATAGCAAGCACAAATTTGTTTCACTTTTTGTTTATGTCTTTGTTTCCTTAACTAAATATTATTCTGAAGCCTTAGAATTACTTCATATTCATAAATTCTTCCTCGGAGAAGTACCTGAAATATAGTTAATATGCAGTAAATGTTGAACGGATGACAGCATGAATAAATGCATATTTCATGCATTAATATCATTATTATGGGTATTATCAGGAATATATAAGATCCAATATGTTCCCAGAGAGCTTGCTGTGAGCTTAGGAACTTCATAAAAAAGTATACTATGTGACCCACTAAAGCTATATTTATAAGCAAGGAACAAATATTTGAAAATTAGAAATAACTTTGCTTAAAACATGGCAAAATTGAGATTGGCAGTGAAGGCTACTATGATTTCAAGCTTCAAGCTCTCTCTCTCACGCACTCTCTACCCAAGAGAAAAAGAGAGGAGGGGAAAGGAGATACCACACACACACATATATATAAGTGGTCCCCAACTTATGGTGGTTTGACAACGATTTTCAGCTTTGCAATGGATGTGGAAAATGATACACATTCAGTAGAAACCATAATATGAATTTTAAATTTTTTTTTTTTGTCTTTTTGCCATTTCTCGGGCCGCTCCCGCAGCACATGGAGGTTCCCAGGCTAGGGGTCTAATCTGAGCTGTAACTGCCAGCCTACGCCAGAGCCACAACAACGCGGGATCCGAGCCGTGTCTGCGACCTACACCACAGCTCACGACAACGCCTGGATTTTTAACCCACTGAGCAAGGGCAGGGATCGAACCCATAACCTCATGGTTCCTAGTCGGATTTGTTAACCACTGCGCCACGATGGGAACTCCCATGAATTTTAAATTTTGAGCCTTTCTTAAGCTAGTGATACTGCTCATGATGCTTGGCAGAGGCAGTGAGCCATAACTCCCGATCACTCATTCTGTAATGGCTGTAAACAACCAATACACTTAAAACTGAATGTTTTTCACTTTCAGTACAGTCATCAGTTAAGTTACATGAGATACTCAACGCTTTGTTATAAAATAGGCTTTGTAGTAGATGATTTTGCTCAACTATAGTCAAGTGTTCTGAGCATGTTTAAGTCAGGCTAGGCTAAGTTACAGTGTTTAATAGAGTAGATGTATTAAATGGATTTTTGACTTATTAATATTTTTAATTTATGATAGGTTTATTAGGATCTAACCACATCATAAGTTGAGGGCTGTCTGTATAAATTATAGTTATATAATAATATATATCATGTTATGAACTAAATTGTATCTCCCCAAATTTCATATGGGAAGATGAAATTCTAGTATTTCAGAATGTACTGTATTTGGAATAGGGCCTTTAGAGAAGTAATTAAATTAAAATGAAGACTCTAGATGTACACTAGTCCAATCTGACTGGCATCCTTATGAGAAGAGGAAATTTGGACTTACAAAGAGATGCCAATGCAAAGTTCATGTGAAGATATAAGGAGAAAATTCTGTCTTCGGGCCTAGGAGAAACTAAATCTAGGAACACCTTGATTTTGGACTATCAACTTCCAGAACTGTGAGAAAATAAATTTCTATCATTTAAGCCATGAGTTCAATGGTATTAAGCATTCCTAGAAAATATACATATATATGTGTACACACACACACACACACACACACACATACATACACACGTATAAATTGCACAAGGTAAAGAAAAACAGAGGCAATTTGCATTCAGTCAACACAGCATTTTATCTTTATTCTTATGCTTTAGAGCTGAATCAATTATTGAGATCTGTGCCATAATTCAATTTTGCAGAGCCTTGATAATCCCAGAATCTCAAAGTAAATGAAACTGGGCTGCTAAAGTGATTGGCCAACTATGGTCCATTAGCCAAATTCAGTCAACAACCTATTTTTATAAGGCCTGTGGATTAACCATGGTTATTACACTTGCAAAAGTTTATAAACACACACACATGAGTATGTGAAAGTCACTAAATGTAGCCTACAAACCCTAAGATCTTTTTTTTTTATAATTTATTTTTTTTCCCACTGTACACCAAGGGGATCAAGTTATCCTTACATGTATACATTTTTCCCCCCACCCTTTGTTCTGTTGCAATATGAGTATCTAGACATAGTTCTCAATGCTACTCAGCAGGATCTCCTTGTAAATCTATTCCAAGTTGTGTCTGATAAGCCCAAGATCCCGATCCCTCCCACTCCCTCCCCCTCCCATCAGGCAGCCACAAGTCTCTTCTCCAAGTCCATGATTTTCTTTTCTGAGGAGATGTTCATTTGTGCTGGATATTAGATTCCAGTTATAAGTGATATCATATGGTATTTGCCTTTGTCTTTCTGGCTCATTTCACTCAGTATGAGAGTCTCTAATTCCATCCATGTTGCTGCAAATGGTATTATGTCATTCTTTTTTATGGCTGAGTAGTATTCCATTGTGTATATACACCATATCTTCGTAATCCATTCATCTGTCGATGGACATTTAGGTTGTTTCCATGTCTTGGCTATTGTGAATGGTGCTGCAATGAACTTGCAGGTGCATGGGTCTCTTTTAAGTCGAGTTTTGTCCGGATAGATGCCCAAGAGTGGGATTGTGGGGTCATATGGAAGTTCTATGTATAGATTTCTAAGGTATCTCCAAACTGTTCTCCATAGTGGCTGTACCAGTTTACATTCCCACCAACAGTGGAGGAGGGTTCCCTTTTCTCCACAGCCCCTCCAGCACTTGTTATTTGTGGATTTATTAATGATGGCCATTCTGACTGGTGTGAGGTGATATCTCATGGTAGTTTTGATTTGCATTTCTCTAATAATCAGTGATGTTGAGCATTTTTTCATGTGTTTGTTGGCCATCTATATATCTTCCTTGGAGAACAGTCTATTCAGGTCCATTGCCCATTTTTCCATTGATTGATTGGCTTTTTTGCTGTTGAGTTGTTTAAGTTGCTTGTATATTCTGGAGATTAAGCCCTTGTCGGTTGCATCATTTGAAACTATTTTCTCCCATTCTGTGAGTTGTCTTTTTGTTTTCTTTTGGGTTTCCTTTGCTGTGCAAATGCTTGTCAGTTTGATGAGGTCCCATGGGTTTGTTTTTGCTCTAATTTCTATTGCTTTGGGAGACTGACCTGAGAAAATATTCATGAGGTTGATGTTAGAGAGTGTTTTGCCTATGTTTTCTTCTAGGAGTTTTATGGTGTCCTGTCGTATATTGAAGTCTTTCAGCCATTTGGAGTTTATTTGTGTGCATGGTGTGAGGGTGTGTTCTCGTTTCATTGCTTTGCATGCAGCTGTCCAGGTTTCCCAGCAATGCTTGCTGAATAGACTTTCTTTTTCCCATTTGATGTTCTTGCCTCCCTTGTCAAATATTAATTGACCATAGGTGTCAAGGTTTATTTCTGGGTTCTCTATTCTGTTCCATTGGTCTGTCTGTCTGTTTTGATACCAGGACCACACTGTTTGGATGACTGTGGCTTTGTAATATTGCTTGAGGTCTAGGAGAGTTATGCCTCCTGCTTGGTTTTTGTTTCTCAGGATTGCTTGGGCGATTCTGGGCCTTTTGTGGTTCCATAGAAATGTTTGGATTGTTTGTTGTGGTTCTGTGAAAAATGTCCTGGGTAATTTGATAGGGATTGCATTGAATCTGTAGATTGCTTTGGGGAGTATGGCCATTTTTCCAATATTGATTTTCCCAATCCAGGAACATGGAATCTCTTCCCATTTCTTTCCATCTTCTTTGATTTCTTTGCTTAAAGTTTTATAGTTCTCGGCATATAGGTCCTTTACCTCCTTGGTCAGGTGTATTCCGAGGTATTTGATTTTGTGAGGTGCAATTTTAAAAGGTATCGTATTTTTGTATTCCTTTTCTAATAGTTCATTGCTGGCATACAGAAATGCAACTGACTTCTGAATGTTAATCTTATAGCCTGCTACTTTGCTGAATTTCTTAATCAGTTCAGGTAGTTTTTGCAAACCCTCAGATATTTATTCTCTCGTGCTTTAGGGGAAAAAATTTGCTATAGAAAATTTTATTACTCTTAAACAAAAACAAAAAGAGAAAAAAAAACTTACCATGGTATACTACAGCAATGAAATTATATTAATAGAATCTAGTAAGCAGGAAATGACAGCAGTGTGGATAACTTATAATACAAATGTATGCCAAGAGATATGAGATAAATCCCATGAGCAAATGGGTCAGCCAACTCCCTGTTATTTCAGTGTTTCTGGTGTTCTAGGACACTTGGAAAATCCACTCTCTAAAGTATAATATACTCACTAGAACTAAGAAAGATGCACAATGCTTTATGGAGCATCCTTTGGATTTGGGGGAAAAAAAAAACATTTGGGTCTAACCCATTTTTAGATGACCTCACTGACACCTTTGAATAAGATTCAAAGCAAGAGAAGTCTCTCCATTCTCCAAGCACATCGAAACCTTCCAGCTCTGAACTTGGTCTTATAAACTAAAAGTTTTAAAGTTACTTGAGTTTTAGTGGAAGACTGGAATTCTCTGTGGAATTAGTGACAAACCCCAATAAGAGCAGAACTTAATAAACTACAGCCTGCCGGCCATCTGCCTGATATTATTGTCTTTTTGGAACACAACCAGGTTCATTCACTTACTCATTGTTGTTGAGTACTTCCTTATGTTCTACAGTGGCCAAATTGAGCTGTTGTGACTGAGACCAAATGGGTCATATGCCCAAAGGACCTAATATCTGGTCCTTTAGGGAAAAAAAAAAAAACCTCCAGAAAAGTGGTTCACAGAGGATTTCCTTAAGATTTGGAGAAATTTTCTTGTTAAGTACTACTCTCAAGAAATAGGATTTGGTTACTCCTGATCCCTAGTAGAAACTAAGTGACTAAATACCAGGTGACCAAGTGACCCAAACTGCCAATAATCACTTGGATGTTATTGGAAACATTAGCCTTAATTCAAGAATGACCAATATCTCACTATCTTCAAGTAGAAGATACATGTAGAAGACTTGGTTCTAGTAGGAAATTAAGGCAAAGATAGTTTCATGAGCATGTGACTTACATTCAATATACATGCTCTCGCCTCACTACCATCCAGCCCCAATCCCAACTTTTGCTCTCATGAGAGTTACCCTATGACTGACTGAAGAGGAAAATAGCACATTTGGCAACAGATGATATACCAGAAGGAGACTGCTGTAGTATTATAGTTCCACTCACATGTGACTTTGAAATAAACGTGAAGAAGGAAAGATTTCAAAGGGAAAGAACTTCAGGATGTATGTTATGCAGTTTCTTTTTCCTGGAAGAAACATCTCTCTTCCCAGAAAAGATATTTTTGGTGGAGATGCCTGAAAGATATAATTTTATTCATGAGTGGTGACTAATCATTTGGTAGATGTTTGAGGACTTGAAAAGAACAATATAGGAGTATTGTAGACAAGGAGTTCTGGGAAAGAGTTACATGGACATATCTCTCAGAATGAAGCTAGAATGTGATGCTTTTGTTTCTTGTAATGTTTTAACATAAGTCTAAGTTGTAAAGGAAGCTTTCAACAAGCAAATGAAAAAGGAAAGAAAGAAAGAGAGAAAGAAGGAAAAGAAAGAAAAAAACAAAGAAAGAAAGAAAGAAAGAAGAAAGAAAGAAAGAAAGAAAGAAAGAAAGAAAGAAAGAAAGAAAGAAAGAAAGAAAGAAAGAAAGAAAGAAAGATTAACTGTCCTGTGGCTGTCAAGTTTTTTTTAAGTCAAGTCTTCATTTGCTCAGTTACCTCATGAATGAAGTATCCATTTTTGCAGGGATGGAGCTTTTGCATGGATTTTTCAATTAGATTTTCCTCACTAAAGCTTACCTGATTATAGTTACTGGGCATTCAGCTTATCAAAGCAGGGATTAACTCTGAGCCTTGACATACTGCTATATTCTGGAGCACCTGTCTATAACTGGGTATCATATATATATTATATATTTTATATTTATATATATAGTGAATGTATATATAATTATGTTTTAACATGCATACAAATGTTTATATTTATATATACATTATATATATTTATAAATGTATACACATATATGTCCCTTTCCTATTCAAAGAAGAAACATATTTTAGAGCAAAAAACTAAGATGATGGACTGATCATATTTACTGGTCAAAGAAGAAACTCAATCATGCAGATTCAGCTGAACTTATAGATAGTAAAATCTAGACACCAGCAGATGATAGTATTTTGTGAAGTAGGTTTTCAAAGTTGTATAGTTTATGCACTGAAAAATCTACCAATATGTATAGCTGCTTCCCTAATAACTTATTTACAGAGATTCAGAGGTATTAGAAATGGGTAAATTTGGGGTGACAACTCTGACAATTATGCCAATAAACTCTAATGAGTTTAAGTTAAATTTCTTCCCTCTATCTGTATAAATCTGGGCTCTGTTGGTTTAGTCTCAATATAGCAGGGAAAGTTACTTCCGCTAAGAGTCAAGAATTGTGAAGGCTCTGAGATTTTATGCTACTTTCAGACTGACAAGTTATCTGGTCATAGTGTAATGAATGAGATGATTGGGTAAAAGAAAAGAACTTGAGTATTCACAGAACAGCAAGTAGAATGAGCTTACTCCCAACCCAAGTTGATGGATTGACCCAGGTAGATAAATGCTGCATGTGTATTGGAGTTTGCATTACAGCTGCTATAGACTGAATGTTTGTGTCCTCCTAAATTCATATCTTGAATTTAGCCCTAACCCTCCATGTAGCTATATTTGGACATAGGGCCTCTAAGAAAGTAGCTAAAGTTAAATGATGTCTTAAGAGTGGGGCCCTAATCTAATAGGATTAGTATCCTTATAGGAAGAGATGCCAGAGCACACCCTCTTTCTCTCTGATAGAAAGTCATATGCACACACAACAAGCAGTGACAATCTACAAGCCAAGAAAAGAGGCCTCAATGAAACTCACTTTGCCACATCTTGATCTTAAACTTCCCAGCCTCTAAAACTTAAATAAATTTAAGCCACCCAGTCTGTGTTATTTTGTTATGACAACCTAAATAGGCTAAGACAACAGCCAAGGAAAATGAACCTCAGAAAAATCTTTTTTTTTTTTTTGGTAATGGACTGCAAGCAAATCCATCCAGAACTTGCCCCACATAGAAATATTATCATTGTTATACTGAGCAGCAAACAAACCTTACATTAATTGGGGGACTGGGGGAGGGGATACAGTTTTCACCTTCTAAGTGAAATCCTGGAAAGAATAGTCCAGAACTAAATCTATCAGTGCCTATGCTAGCAAACCTACAAAAATGTCTGTTAGCAAATTGTCTCCCAAATCTAATGAACACCCAAAAGATCATATATTACATTGGAGTATATGGCTGCATTCTGGCCATTTCAGGCTTTTCATGTCCTAAAGGTAAAAATAGATCTTGATGATGGCTACTTGACTCCATTCTATATTAAGAAAAACAAGTAGCTAACATAAGTTGGGATGGTATGGAAGATGTTGGAAACCCAGGGGAATACATCGATATGATTCCTAATTCTACTGTACTTGGTGATAAAAGATAATATAACATCTATGACCAAAGGTACTATGAATGCAGTTCCTAGAGTAATGAAGGCATGAATAAAGGAAAAAACAATCTTATGCTCAGGTAAAAATCCTGAGTAGCTGATATGCTGATTTGCAGTAAAGAAAAGAGGAAACTGGTGGTAAAGCAAGAAATTTATAAATACAAAATACAGATTTGTGATAAGATGGATAATCTAGAAGTAAAGTTTCTATTCATATTTTGTTCTTCGTTGTAATATTTTACTTTATTTTTAATCCACAGTTCTTCTCCTAATTAAATAAACACGTAGATGGTGGTTAAATTTAAAATGCAGCCTTTATTGATTTTATAATTAACCAATAGATTGATATATCTTATTTGTCTCCCTTTTAGTGAGGAGGTGCATACTTTTATTGAATGAGAGAGTTGAATTATGTTGAAAGGAACACACTATTTGTGTTGTTTAGGGAAGTGTTCGTATACAAAGAATGTATTTTGATTTTGAGTAGGAAATGTGGCAAGTAGTGAAAAATCTGTCATGTTTGAAGTTTATGTCTGCATCCAGCATATTTGGAAATCACTTCCTAAGTTTGGAGTAGTTCATATTTAACTCGCACATCCCCAATACAAATGGCACAGCTCATTTTACCAGCCTTCCTTGTTGCTACAGTAGCTCATGTATACAACTATTGTGACACTGTTACTTGAAGAAGAGGATACAGATATACATAAAAATTTGTCTTTTGGCAAGCATCATGGTGGAGGTATCAAGCTCTTTAGGGGCTTCAGTCTTGGAGCTGTGATATTTCTGTAAGATAATCAGAAAGCACCTGAGATTTTCTCTAGTGTAATTTCAATATGGATATGCTTCCGCTGTGTGTTTTCTGAGATAAACTTTCTTGTCCATCTAGAAATTCTGAAAGCTATAAAATGGACTGTAATACTTTCCTTATTCCTTAAACTAACCCAAGAGGATTTTGTTGGTACTAAGAATCTTGACTGATAGTACCAAAAATATCCCCAATCAGCATTCATACTGTTAATGTATCTGGGTATAAAATTCTATTTTAGGAATCATTTTCCATGAAAAATTTGAAACTGATTAAAAGCCTTTTTTTTCTACATGTAGGGCTAATTGAATGATGAATATATAACTACCTCCACAGTTTTCTTTATCATTCAAGCTGACATCCTCTCTCTCTGGATTATTGTAAAAGCCTTCATGCTTTCACCCTTGCCCCTAGATTCTTTTCAACGAAGAGCCATAATTATCTCTATTGGACTGAAAGCCAAAGTCCTTACCATGGCACAAGACCCTGCGTTGCCTGGGTCCTGAATCCCCTAAACCTTTCTCCTGTTACTTTGGACCTCTTTTATTCTGGTGCAAATGCACTGGTTCCTTGCACTTATCAGACTTGTTCTGACTTGGATCTTTTCTTATCACCTTTGTCTGAATAATTTTTATACCAAATAGCTGCATGGCTGGTTACCTTATTTCCTTCTAAACATTGTTTAGACATCCTTCTCTCAGTGTGTGTGTAATTTTTCCTGACAACGCTATTTAAAATCACATCCTGGAGTTCCCAACAATGGCTCAGTGGAAATGAATCTGACTAGTATCCATGAGGATGCAGATTCAATTCTTGGCCTTGATCAGTGGATTAAGTATCCAGCATTGCTGTGAGCCATGGTGTGGCTCGGATCTGGCATTGCTGCTGCTGTGGTGTAGGCCAGCAGCTACAGCTCCTATTCGACCCCCAGCCTGGGAACCTCCGTATGCTGCAGGTGCAGCCCTAAAAAGACAAAAATAAAATAAAATAAAATCACATTCCTACCATGCCCCACAGCCCAGGCCCCCACCAGGCCTGGCATTCTCTACATCTCTTTTGGTATTCTGAGATTCAGTTTCCAATGTGTGTGGGGGTCCTATCTATATGGAGATAGCATTTGGTCCTGTAGGTTAAGCATTCATTCCTATAAGACCCCATCCCACTGCCTACTAAGTGCCAGTCACAAGCTTAGCTGTTATCTGTGCTTCTGACCAATTGAATATTAATCAGAGGTTCCCAAGACCTCCTCCTTAGATTCAATTAATTTGCTAGAGTAGTGCCCAGAACTCTGAGAAACACTTTTACTAAGTCACTGGTTTATGATAAAAGGATATGACTCAGGAACAACCAGATGGAAGAGATGCATGGGGAAGGGGTGGGGAAAGGATGTGGTGTTTCCATGCTTTCTCCACTCTCCCACTCTCCCTCTACTTCCATGTAGTCACCAACCCCAAACCTCTTTGAACCTCTCCTTTTGGGTTTTTATGGAAATTTCATTACATAGGGACACTTGATTAAATCATTGATTAAATCATTAGTCATTGGCAATTGATTCAACCTCCAGCCCCTTTCTTCTCCGGGATGTCAGGGGCTGGAAATGGAAGTTCCAGCCTTCTAATCACAGGGTTGATTCTGGTAACCAGCCCTCATTCTTAGATGCTTTCCAGAAATCACTTCATTAACATAACAAAAGACACTTTTTATCATTTTTAAACTTGGAAGATTCCAAGGTTTGGGGGAGCTATATATCAGAAACCCTGAATGAAGACCAAATATATGTATTTCTTATACAGTTGGCCCTTGAACAACACAGGTTTGAACTGCACAAGTCCATTTACATGTGGATTTTTAAAAATAAATTCGTGTAGTGCTATAGGAACCAAGGTTTGCTGAATCTGAAAATGTGGAACAAGGGATATAAAGCCAGCTATATACGGCATTCTTGGATTTGGGTATATGTGGAGGCTCCTGGAACCCGTATCACAATACTTTATTCCTAGCTTTCTCTTTCTGGGTAGCACTACTCTCCATGTAAATTATGGTACTATAGCTTCGTATTAACAGCACAAGCTCTGGCGCCAGATTATCAGGGTTCACATTCCAGTTTGCTACTTAAAAGTTGTGAAAACTTGGACAAATTAATTTTTCTCTGTACTTTAGTTACTAGATCTGTAAAATATAAATAATAATAGTTCCTCCCTCATAAAATGGATATGATGATGTTAGTGTATATATGTGAGGTGCTTAAAAGAGTGGAGGTGAACACAGTAAATGCTACCTCAGTCTTTGCTAATATTAGCCATTATTATTAAATGTTGCTCCTCTGCTTTTTTCTTGTCCTTTCTCATCTAGAATATAAGTTCCATGAAGGCAAAGATTTTTGAAAATATATCACACACACATACACATTATCTGTCTGTCTGTCTTAGTATAGATATTTATTGCTGTATTCTCAACAACTAGGAAGGTGTTGCGCACATAGAAGGAATTCTATAAATATGTGTTAAATGGGCTTCAACTATATTTTGGAATGGTTGTCTGGCTATGTCTCATAGTTACCCAGTATCCAGTCTTGCCAATCTTTTTCAATAGCCATCGAAATCTGCAGAGAAGAGTTCTCCAGACTGCTAGGTGTTTATCAGACTGGCTGTTTTCAGGCTGCAAACTGTTGTTTACCTTTTAATATGTGGGTTTTATTTACTTGTTTTTGTGTACATGGCAAGCATTCCCACATTCAAAGACACTTTAGTTAAACCTTTCCGGATGTTAAACTTCCAGTCACCAAGGAGAAGGAGGTGTAGTTACCTGGCTGAGGGGAGTTAGAGAGTGGTTCTAGGTGCCTAATAACTTTCTAATACAGATTCTTAACTGGTGCACCTGTTTCCTGCCCCTCGCTCAGCTCTAGTCAAGTATGAAGGTTCTCACTGCTTCCAAATCCTGAGCTACCCAGGATCCTGTAGGAGCCATAAGCATACTCTGAAGGGTCTGTACTCACCAACCCTCCTTAAAAAGCCCCAGCAGTCAGTTTTGTCTCTCCCTCTAAATCAGCCATCACTCATCAATCTATATTCCAACTTTCAAAATTTTATTGTCTTTTTTTCTAGCATTTATTTCTCTCGACTTTTCTTTGTTCTTATGGGTTTATGCCCATAAAAATATCTTGGTAGTTCCATCAGTGAGATTTTAGGAAAAAACAGATGCTAATATGTGAGTTCAAATCACTGTGTTTAATAAGCTCCTGATATTTCCATTACAGTAAGTGCTTGACTCTGTCTGCCTGCTGAGGGAGGTGAGAGGGGTGATAAGTAAAAAATTTAATTTCATGAAAAATGATTGTGAGTTAATTAGCATATCAGGGCTTTCTAGACAGAGAAACTGATATGCAGAAATATGAGCATTTCATAATTTAAGAAAAGCCAATGCATTTTGGAACACTGATATCATTTTTTGATTAAGATCAATTTATCTTATATTAGCAAAGTCTAAAAAGTATATAAAGTTAGTTTATATTTCAGAATCATCTCAGGGGAGATTTTTAAAGCACAGAATCCTAGGTTCTCCTCTAAAGTCTTATTTTAGAATATCCAGGGTCAGTCTAAAATATACATTTTTAAAAGCATCACAATCTCATCTAGTGTATAAAATTATCTAGAACTGTTTCAATTAGAGCAACTAAGTGAAACAGTAAGGTTTAGTGATATAAGTTGAAAATCATTTTTATGTGCAGTCCCCTGGATGACAAAATGAGACATTCATATTTCACTTACTTATACAATGGATACTTTAAAACAATCCTATTATATTCTCAGGTGTCAATGAACCCATATTCTAGTGGGGGACCATTCTACCTTTTAGGGTAAAATGTTCGGGACTACATCATTTGTGACAGGGCAAAGGGACATGCATGTTTCCTTGTAGATCTGTGATGTGTTCTTTCATCCCAATGTCCATAATAATAATAAAACAACAAGACCCCAGTGGAGATGGTAATGAAGAATGAAGTAGAGCCAAGATCTCAAGGAGGCCTTGATCCCTGTAAGAAATCTTTCCCTTAATTCAAGCGTGGCACACAGGGTCAAGGACAAAGTGATACCTTACCTATTGGAGGTAGTCACATTGATACAGCCATCCAGCAAAGACTAGATAGGCATACCCAGCCAGTCTAGAATTACTGTCTGGGATCAAGCACAGGCAAAAGCAGATTTTTTTTTTAAAGGTGACAGTTGTGGAGGGAATTGTCTTTTCACCTCTGTATTTCCCTGCAGAGGGACATCTGTTATAACTTCCAGACACCATATCTCTATTCATGAATCTGCTTCCCACACTTCATGAATCTGAATCAGGAGATGGACATCTGTGCCCTTAATGAGCAATTTTAAAACCACAAGTACAGACTTGGGAAAGAGGACAAGATGGCGGAGGAGTAGGGGGACACGCTCGCCCTCTCCCACAAACACAACAAAAAAAGCACATCTACAGAATAAATGACTCGCACAGAACAGCAACCAATCGCTGGCAGAGGAACCTAAACTCCAATAACGGCAAGAAGTTCGTGATATTACGGGGCAGAATGGGAGAAAAGAGGAGAGTGAGAGAAGGTGAATCCGAGCGGGACGGGTGCTCCCGAAAGGGAACTGCGGATGAGAAAGGGATCCCGCACCCTGGAAAGTCACCTACACGGGGGAAAGATCAAACGAACCGGAGGAATCTCCAGATGCAGAGAAGAGTATAGCAGTAAGTTGGAGTACAGAAAAGCCGATCAAGAACCGAACAGACCATCTGAACTATGGGCACAGTCACCAAAGGTTGAGACGCCTGGGTGGGGGCTGGGCACCGAGTCCTTGGCTCCAGAGGTTAGTCCCCAGGAGAGGGCCAGTGGACGCCTGGGTGGGGGCTGGGCACCGAGACCTCGGCTCCAGAGGTTAGTCCCCTGGCTGGGGGGGCGGGGCGGAGCAAAAACTGCTTGGGAGGTCTAGAAACCATTTGACGGGGTAGAGACTGCCTGGGAGACTAGAAAACAAAGCTGTCTCAGAGGAAGGGAGCAATACTCTAGGGGCGGGGAGGTGGAAAGCCACATCAGAGGGAACCTGGGAGAAGAGCCTGGTCTGCGCCCATGCTGGGGAGGGGAGGGAAGAAGGGGTGGGTCCCCATAGAATACCCCCCACGCCACAGCAAGCTTACAGGCCCGCTAGCTAGCTGAAAGCTGTGCTTCCCAGTGCATCCCCTCCCCCCAACCCCACCACCCCCTACGCTCTCGCCAAACCTGGGGCTGCCTGCCATCCAGGAGGGCTGGCCTCAACAATTGCCTGAAGCCTACCACCGTAGGGGCTGTCCCTGCACAGATCTGCTTGCCCTTTGGAGGAGCTACACTTCCGCAGAGTAGCACCAAACACCACCAGCCCCGGAAAAAAGGCCTGCAGCCCAGAAAAGCTAGAACAAGCCTAGCCAGGCAGTGAATAGATCTGCCTTATTCTTGGATGGTTTTTCTGAGTTGGGCTGCCCCGGGGAGGAGCCTCTTGGATTTCCAATGGCCCTGCTACCCGCCCAAGCCCCCAGGGGCTGCCCTAGTGGATCAGCTGCATAGGACTGCCAGTTCCAGGCAGGACCCCCTACAGCCCAGAAAAGCTGCAACAAGCCTGGCCGAGTCGGGAAAAGATCTCAGACAGTCTTTCTGAGTCGGGCTGCCCTGGGGAGGAGCATCTTGGGTTTCCAGTGGCCCTGCTACCCGCCCAAGGCACTAGGGGGTGCCCCACTCCCGTGGAATAGCTGCTCAGCACCACCAGCCCCCTGGAAGAGCCCCTGCAGCCCAGAAAAGCTGCAACGAGCTTGGCCAGACTGTGAAAAGATCTGCCTACATTCGCAGGCCGTCCTTCTGAGTTGGGCTGCCCTAGGGAAGAGCCTCTTAGGTTCTCAGTGACCCAGATAGCTGCTCCAGCCCCCAGGGGGTGCTGCACTCCTGAGGAACAGCTGCCCAACACCGCCAACCCCCTGCAGGAACCCCACAGCCTCAAAAACACCAGAGCAAGCTCGGCATGACCAAGTGAAATCTGCTACCATCGTGCTGTGGACCTCCCAGTCCTGTCTGCCCTCAGGAAGTCCTCCTTTGCTTCAAAGAAACACTGTTAGCCCCATCAACACTCCAGAAAAGCCACACTGCCTCAAAAAAGACTGACCAACAATGCCAGCCCTCAGGAAATATTCCACGGCAGTGACAAGGCAAACACTGCCCGATAATGGAGAGTACAACTCCCTCAGGGGAAAGAAAACAACAAGCAAGGTGAAGAAGCAGAGAAACCACCCCCAGTCAAACCAACAGGAGAACTCACCTAAAACAGTCAACAATGAAACAGATCTCTGCAGTCTGACAGACCTGGAGTTCAAAAGAGAAAGAGTGAAAATACTGAAGGAATTAAGAGAAGATATGAACAGTAATGCAGATACTCTCAGAAAGGAACTAGAACATATAAGGAGGAGCCAAGAAAACCTAGAACATTCATTTGCAGAGATGCAAACTGAACTAAGGGCAGTAAAAACCAGAATGAATAATGCAGAAGAACGAATCAGTGATATGGAAGATAGAATAATGGAAATCACTCAATCCGGTCAACAGACAGAAAACCGAATCAAAAAACTGGAAAGCAATATAAGAGACCTATGGGATAATATAAAGCGGGCCAATCTACGCATAATAGGGATTCCAGAAGGAGTAGAAAAAGATAAGGGGATGGAAAATATATTTGAAGAAATTATCACTGGAAACTTCCCAAATCTAAAGGATACTGGGTTCAAGATACAAGAAGCACAGAGGGCCCCAAACAAACTGAACCCAAACAGACCCACAGCAAGACACATCATAATAAAAATGGCAAAAGTCAGTGATAAAGAGAGGATCCTAAAGGCAGCAAGAGAAAGACAGAATGTTACCTACAAGGGAACCCCCATAAGAATATCAGCTGACTTCTCTACAGAAACACTACAGGCCAGGAGGGAATGGCAAGAGATATTTAAAGTGCTCAAAGGAAAAAATATGCAACCTAGAATACTCTATCCAGCAAGAATATCATTTAAAATAGAAGGGGAAATAAAATTTTTTTCCAACAAACAAAAACTTAAAGAATACTGCAACACAAAACCCAGGTTAAAGGAAATATTGAAAGGGCTTCTCTAAACCAAAAAGAAAGGAAAGAAAGGGAAGGAAAAAGAAAAGAAAGAAAAAAAAAAGAAGAAGAGGAAGAACTAGGACTGAGGAAACTGCAATCAGAGAGCAGTCACTCAAATAAGCCAGCATACAGATTTAATCATGAACAGGCATCAAACAAAATAAAATTAAAAAGAAAAAAATAAAAAAGAGTCATCAGAACCATAAAATGTGGGCAAGGGATGTTAGGAAGTAAATAACCCTTTTTGTTTGTTTGTTTGTATGTTTCCCTTCTTAATTTTAATATAGTAATGAAGTGTTTGAACTTACAGGACCATCAGGCTAAAACACACAATTATGGGAAGGGGTTAGCATACTTAAAAAACAGGGCAGCCACAAGCCGAAACCAAATATTGCATTTGCAAAAAATGAAAAAAAAAAATACACTCAAGCAGATAATAACAGGAGACCATCCAACCAAAAAAAAAAAAAAAAAAAAGAAAGAAAGGAAGAATGGAGAACCATAGAATCAACTGGAACACGAGGTTCAAATGGCAATAAATAATCATCTCTCAATTATCACCTTAAATGTCAATGGACTGAACGCCCCAATCAAAAGACACAGACTGGCTGAGTGGATAAAAAGGCAAAAACCTTCAATATGCTGCCTACAAGAAACTCACCTTAGGACCAAAGATGCATGTAGATTGAAAGTGAAAGGGTGGGGAAAAATATTTCACGGCAATAGACATGACAGAAAAGCAGGAGTCGCAAAGCTCATATCAGACAAAATAGACTTTAAAACAAAAGACATAAAGAAAGACAAAGAAGGACACTACTTAATGATTTTGGGGTCCATCCAAGGAGAGGATGTTACTATCGTCAACATATATGCCCCAAATACAGGAGCACCCAGATACATACAACAAATATTAACAGACATAAAGGGAGATATTGATGAGAATACAATCATAGTAGGAGACCTTAATACCCCCCTCACATCAATGGACAGATCCCCTAGACAGAAAACCAATAAAGCAACAGAGATCCTAAAGGAAACAATAGAAAAGTTAGACTTCATTGATATCTTCAGGACACTACATCTAAAAAAAGCAGAATACACATGCTTCTCAAATGCTCATGGAACATTCTCAAGAATCGACCACATATTGGGACACAAAGCGAATCTCAATAAATTTAGGAGCATAGAAATTATCTCAAGTATCTTCTCTGACCACAATGCCATGAAATTAGAAACCAACCATGGGAAAAGGAAAGAGAAAAAACCTACTGCATGGAGACTAAACAACATGCTACTAAAAAACCAATGGGTCAATGAGGAAATCAAGAAGGAAATTAAAAACTACCTTGAAACAAATGATAATGAAGACACAACCGCTCAAAATCTATGGGATGCTGCGAAAGCAGTGCTCAAAGGGAAATTTATAGCAATACAGGCCTTTCTCAAAAAAAGAAGAAAGATCCCAAATGGACAACTTAACCCTCCACCTAAATGAATTAGAAAAAGAAGAACAAAAACTCCTAAAGTCAGCAGAAGGAAGGAAATTAGAAAGATCAAAGAAGAAATCCATAAAATAGAGACTCAAAAAACAATAGAGAAAATTAATAAAACCAAGAGCTGGTTCTTTGAAAAGGTCAACAAAATTGACAAACCCCTGGCCAGACTCACTCAAAAGAGGAGAGAAAGAACCCAAATAACCAAAATTACAAATGAAAAAGGAGAAATCACAACGGATACAGCAGAAATACAAAAAACCATAAGAGAATACTATGAACAACTATATGGCAACAAATTTGACAATCTGGAAGAAATGGACAGTTTTCTAGAATCTTACAGCCTGCCAAAACTGAATCAAGTAGAAACAGACCAGCTGAACAGACCGATCACTAGAAATGAAATTGAAGAGGTCATAAAATCACTCCCTACAAATAAAAGTCCAGGACAGATGGCTTCACAGGTGAATTTTATCAAACATGTAAAGAGGAATTGGTGCCCATCCTCCTGAAACTCTTTCAAAAGGTTGAAGAAGAAGGAATACTCCCAAAGACATTCTAGGATGCCACCATCACCCTCATTCCAAAACCAGACAGAGATACCACCAAAAAAGAAAACTATCGCCCAATATCATTGATGAATATAGATGCAAAAATTCTCAACAAAACCTTAGCCAACCGAATCCAACAACATACCAAAAAAATTATACACCATGACCAGGTTGGGTTCATCCCAGGTTCACAAGGATGGTTCAACATACGCAAATCAATCAGCATCATACACCACATTAACAACAAAAAGAAAAGTCAAAAATCATATGATCATCTCAATAGACGCAGAAAAAGCATTTGACCAAGTCCAACATCCATTCATGATCAAGACCCTTGCCAAAGTGGGTATAGAGGGAACATTCCTGAATATAATCAAAGCCATTTATGATAAACCCACAGCAAATATAATACTCAATGGGGAAAAACGGAAAGCCTTCTCACTCCAATCTGGAACAAGACAGGGATGCCCACTCTCACCACTGTTCTTCAACATAGTTTTGGAAGTCCTAGCCACAGCAATCAGAAAAACAAAAGAAATAAAAGGCATCCAAATAGGAAGAGAAGAGATCAAACTGTCACTGTATGCAGATGACATGATACTATACATAGAAAACCCTAAGGACTCAACCCCAAAACTCCTTGAACTGATTCATAAATTCAGCAAAGTAGCAGGATATAAGATTAACATTCAGAAGTCACTTGCACTTCTGTATACCAGCAATGAACTATTAGAAAATGAATACAAAAATACGATACCTTTTAAAATTGCACCTCACAAAATCAAATACCTCGGAATACACCTGACCAAGGAGGTAAAGGACCTATATGCCGAGAACTATAAAACTTTAAGCAAAGAAATCAAAGAAGATGGAAAGAAATGGGAAGAGATTCCATGTTCCTGGATTGGGAAAATCAATATTGGAAAAATGGCCATACTCCCCAAAGCAATCTACAGATTCAATGCAATCCCTATCAAATTACCCAGGACATTTTTCACAGAACCACAACAAACAATCCAAACATTTCTATGGAACCACAAAAGGCCCAGAATCGCCCAAGCAATCCTGAGAAACAAAAACCAAGCAGGAGGCATAACTCTCCTAGACCTCAAGCAATATTACAAAGCCACAGTCATCCAAACAGTGTGGTCCTGGTATCAAAACAGACAGACAGACCAATGGAACAGAATAGAGAACCCAGAAATAAACCTTGACACCTATGGTCAATTAATATTTGACAAGGGAGGCAAGAACATCAAATGGGAAAAAGAAAGTCTATTCAGCAAGCATTGCTGGGAAACCTGGACAGCTGCATGCAAAGCAATGAAACGAGAACACACCCTCACACCATGCACACAAATAAACTCCAAATGGCTGAAAGACTTCAATATACGACAGGACACCATCAAACTCCTAGAAGACAACATAGGCAAAACACTCTCTGACATCAACATCATGAATATTTTCTCAGGTCAGTCTCCCAAAGCAATAGAAATTAGAGCAAAAACAAACCCATGGGACCTCATCAAACTGACAAGCATTTGCACAGCAAAGGAAACCCAAAAGAAAACAAAAAGACAACTCACAGAATGGGAGAAAATAGTTTCAAATGATGCAACCGACAAGGGCTTAATCTCTAGAATATATAAACAACTTATACAACCCAGCAGCAAAGAAACCAGTCAATGGAAAAATGGGCAAAAGACCTGAATAGACTGTTCTCCAAAGAAGATATACAGATGGCCAACAAACACATGAAAAAATGCTCAACATCGCTGATTATAAGAGAAATGCAAATCAAAACTACCATGAGATACCACCTCACACCAGTCAGAATGGCCCTCATTAATAAATCCACAAATAACAAGTGCTGGAGGGGCTGTGGAGAAAAGGGAACCCTCCTGCACTGCTGGTGGGAATGTAAACTGGTACAGCCACTATGGAGAACAGTTTGGAGATACCTTAGAAATCTATACATAGAACTTCCATATGACCCCACAATCCCACTCTTGGGCATCTATCCGGACAAAACTCTACTTAAAAGAGACACATGCACCCGCATGTTCATTGCAGCACTATTCACAATAGCCAAGACATGGAAACAACCCAAATGTCCATCGACAGATGAATGGATTACGAAGATATGGTGTATATACACAATGGAATACTACTCAGCCATAAAAAAGAATGACATAATGCCATTTGCAGCAACATGGATGGAGCTAGAGACTCTCATACTGAGTGAAATGAGCCAGAAAAACAAAGACAAATACCATATGATATCACTTATAACTGGAATCTAATATCCAGCACAAATGAACATCTCCTCAGAAAAGAAAATCATGGACTTGGAGAAGAGACTTGTGGCTGCCTGATGGGAGGGGGAGGGAGTGGGAGGGATCGGGAGCTTGGGGTTATCAGACACAACTTAGAATAGATTTACAAGGAGATCCTGCTGAATAGCATTGAGAACTTTGTCTAGATACTCATGTTGCAACAGAAGAAAGGCTGGGGGAAAAAATGTAATTGTAATGTATACATGTAAGGATAACCTCACCCCCTTGCTGTATAGTGGGAAAATTAAAAAAAATATAAAAGAAAAAAACCACAAGTACAAAAAAGGTCCTATTGAGAACTGAGTTTAGTGACAATATTACTCTATAATATTGCTGCCTCAGCATCTATTTTACGTGGCTCATGGCCTACAGAGACCTTGAACTGATGCTGGCCTTTCCCATGAAGGCATGCTCTAGAAATAAACCACAGAGTCACAACTAAATGTCAGCTCCTGATATGATTCCCCAAGTGCCCTTGGTGAAAATAGTCTCTCCTCCCTCCTAGCTCCTTCTCTTTATGTACCCCTCAGAGAAGATTCTCTTGGAGATTACCAAAACCCTGCTCTTTGGTTTGTACTGACCTATCTGACCTTCGTCTAGGAACCCCAAAGTACTCCCCAACTGAGGGCTTTAATAAAGGCGTGTGCCCATGTTATGCTGCTTACTCTCTGCCTGTATCTTATTGTGACCTCCCCTGTGATCCCTCAGAGCATGCTGTGTACCTCCTCCAGGGCCCGTAATAAACTGCTCTGTTTCCGTTCCTCTGTGATCTTTTGTTGAACTTCACCACCTGCCATCTTGGGGGGTATACCTATCAAATGTTAGTTTAGAAAAGTCACAATAAGTCCTTAACATAAAAGCAACTATAATTTAAGTGAGTAATATGGCTGATAATTTTTTTAAAGAAAGAAAATAGCAGATCCTAATACTCCAGAAAATATTGATTCAGCATATCTCATTTGTTGCTTTTGTGAAAAGCATGTCTGTGCAACACTAGATGAGATAGTGTTAACCAGCACCTGTTCCATCACCCACATCAGAGGAATATGTAGAAATGTGCAGAGCTGTTTCCTTGGAGCCTGTCAGTATGACTGACTAGAGTGACTTAAAACCACGTCTTTCTAGTTTTCACTACATTCAGTCAATGGTTGAATTCCTCAGGAAAAATCTACAGCTAGACTTAAGAAGAATTCTGCTACTGCTCTGTGTAGGACCAGATAAAGACAATTCAAGCATATGATTTATTCCTGAAAGTTGCCTTTCTGATAATCCAGTAAGGCTGTTTATTTAACTAAACAATTGTGAAATCTTTATTTGGACTCACTCTGTTCATACTGAGATAGTTCCAAGTCCTCAACTATCTCTTGAATATATATTTTTTGAGTTAAACCCTACATGCTTAATAAAAAAAATAGGGGAAAAATTAATAAGCCTAGCTTGCCTTTGCTCGTAATAGCACCCAATGATCAATAACATTTAAATCGTGCTTGTTAAGTTACTCTTCTTCTCAAGTAGATCAGTTTTATAAAGCTTTGGAAGTAAAGCATCTGAAAGTTGATTTATCAATAATTTCCAGGGCCTCTGTACTCTCTGGAAAGGCTTTCCATTTTCCCAATTTGAAAAAAAAAAGGATTTGCAAGATCCTGTAGATAATTCCTGCACTTCTCTTTCCAACTTCTGCCAGTAAACACTGCCCTCCATTCAGATTTCAAATACTTTTGTGTCCTGTACATTCTGTTTTCTCTATCTCTTACTTTTTCTCTTTGATGGAACACACTTTGTTCTCCTCTTCCCATGAAAAACTTTATTTTTAATTCCATTTACAAATGGCACTTCCTAGGGAAATCTTTAGGTGCTCCTAAAGACATGGAATATTCTTAAGAAATACTTATTCAATGCTATATGAATGATCTATAAGTAATGATAAATTTTCTTCCACTTTCCAATATTAAATATTTCCAATATTTTAAATATGTAAAATATTTTCTTTTGTCCTTTTGTAGAAGCTAGAATTTCTATAATGTTATTAAGAATACTGTTAGATTGTTCCTGTTCCTAAGTATGGTTGAACAATATCTGGTGTTTATTGTGTGTTTATTGTCTGAGTATACTTACTTTTTTTTTTTTTTTTTTGCTTTTTTAGGGCTGCACTTGCAGCATATGGAAGTTCCCAGGCTAGGGGTTGAATCTGATCTATAGCTGCCAGCCTGCACCACAGCCACAGCAAGGCGGGATCTGAGCTGCATCTGCAACCTACACCACAGCTCACAACAATGCCACATCCTTAACCCAGCTGAGCAAGGCCAGGGAGCAAACCAATATCCTCATGGATACTAGTTGGGTTAAGTTAAGCAGTTGTTTTGGCTGAGCAACAACGGGAACTCCCTTACCATGGCTTTTAACTGGTTAATTTCCCAAAATTTTCCTGTGGACTCCGCTGTTTTTCACTGTTATTTGATAAGTTAATATCCAATATATAGCATTTCTAATATTTTAGTCTCACAGTCTTTGGAATAGTCTAATCAAATGATATCGCTACAACATTTCAAGTCTTCATTATTATTTTCTGCATTTCACTCTGACCATAGGTTTCTAGCTATCTCACGCAGTAATTTCATATATACCTTGTGATGGTTAACTTTATATGTCGGCTCTATTAGGCCAGGGGTTGCCCAGCTATCTGGTTAAATATTATTTCTGAATGTGTTGGTGAGAATGTTTCTGGAATATATTAGCCTTTGAACTGGTGGACTGAATAAAAAGCAGATGGCCATCCCCAGTATGGGTGGGCATCATACAATCTATTGAGGGTCTGAGTAGAACAGAAAAGTGAAGGAAAGTTGACTTCACTCTTGCCTGACTGTTGAACTAAAGTATCTATTTTCTCTTGCCCTTAGTGCTCCTGGTTCTCTGACCTTCAGACTAGGACTGGAATCTATGCTATTGGCTCTGGTTCTCAGGACCTCAAACCATACCACCAGCATTCCTGGATCTCTGGCTGGGAGATGACTTTATGGAGGACTTCTTGATCTCCATAGCCATGTAAGTCAACGCCTTATAATCTCTTCATTGTAAGAGAAGAATTGTTGCAGGAAACTGGGGTGCAAGAAGATGGGTCTTATACCAGATCTTGGGTGAGTCCCTGCGACAGGCTGCCAAGTGAGGTCCTTGGCTTCTTGCAGGAAAGAATTCAAGAGCAAGCCTTAGTAAAGTGAGAGCAGGTTTATTGAGAGAGATATACAATCCATAGGCAGAGTGCAGTCCAGTGAGAACAGCCTTGAAATATGGGGTGGTGAGTTTTTATGGACTGGGTAATTTCATAGACTAATGAGTGGGAGAATTATTCCAAGTATTTTTGGGGAGTGGAGATTTCTAAGAATTGGGTCATCGTCCACTCTTTAGCCTTTTGTGGTCAGCCTGGGAATGGTTATGACACCTGTGGGTGTGTCAGTTGGCATGCTAATGCACTGCATTGCAGGTATAATGAGGCCCAAGGTATACTGGAAGGCAAATCTTGCACCATCTTGGGCCTAGTAGCTTCTAAACAGTTTTTGTCATATCATAAGCGCTGTGTCATTCTTTTAAAGGTTGTGCCCTTCTCCCTTCCCTTCTCTCTCACTATTGGTTTTGTCTCTAAAGAACCCTGATGATCATATATATGATGCCATGGCTAAAAAAAAAAATTATTGTGATAATGGTGAATATTTCTATTCACTGGTTATTTTCTGTGAGTCAAGCATACTACTGAGTGCTTTACAGACAGTACCTCCTTAGGTGCAAGTCCTGAAGGTTAGAATATAGGATTATCAGAAAATGGAGTGTACCCATCAAATTCACTATTGGGTATCCAATGAAGAATTTAGTGCCTGGTGCACATATTTTGTTCTACTAGATATTTATTAAACAAATGAAGGGTCGTTTACAGATGAAGAAACAAAGGCACAAAGATATATAATTTGCTCAAAGCTAGTTACTAAGTGACAAATCCGCAGTTCAGAGCAAAGTATATCTGATTCCATATTGTACTCTTGAATACTTTTCTGATTTACTTTTCTCTCATCTTATCACCTGTTTCCTAAGTCAATAAGCTCACTTTAACCTACATCTCCTTCTCTATCTAACCATGATCTCATTACTTTTAATTATTTTCTCACTGAAATCTTTTAATTCCTCCTTGTCTAATGAATGTTTGTAGGATGAATGAAGAAAGGAACAGAGACCTATGTGTCATTCTAAGAATGCATAATAATATGACTGCATAAGACAAATAACATATAAACTGTTTAATGTGCTAGCTAATAATTAATAAATCACTATGTTTAATGCTTTAAACATATCAAAGCAGAGCAGTATGCGAAGCAAGATGATGAAATTTGCAGGCCAGGAGAGATAATGTGAAACTATGTCACTGTATTAACTACTTACTGGTTTATGAACAGTGTGCAAATAATATCATAAATAACATTAGGGATTTTCATTGTACAGCAAGAAAATTCTCTGAGAAAACTCAAGAGTTTTGACGATACTTTTTATGCAGAGGACACAGTGTTTATTGGGACCCTAATAAATTTTTAAATAGCCAACATACTCACATTTAGCATTTCATGCTAATATAAGGGCTGTATGATAAGATCATCTTAAATATTTGACTTCATGACAGTGTTAAGGGCAGCAAGATACATTCATGTTAATAAACTGTGTGCCTGACTGTTAGTTTTGTGTTTCAATAACCCCCCCCAAAAAAACCCCACTAATAGATATGATTAAATAATCAGTTGACTTTAAGTAAGGGAGATTATCCTAGATAAACTGAGTGGGCTTTATTCAGTTAGTTGACAGAGTATAAGAGCAAAACTGAGGCTTTCTTAAGAAGAAATTTTACCTATGGATAGCAGCTTCCCCTCCCCTGTGCCCAAGAGTTCCAGCCTGCCCTTCTGAAGGCCTGCTCTATAAATTTGACTTGCTTCACCAGCCCCTACAATCTCATAGCTGTATTCCTTGCAGTAAATCTCTAAATATAAATATCCTATAGCTTCTGTTTCTCTGGTAGAACTCTGACTGATACAATGTCCTATGCTTTTTTGATAAAAATGGTGGGATGGGGTGTGTGTGTGTGTACTTTTATTCACACACATGGTGCTCATCATCCTGAAAAATTATTAACAAAGCTTTTCTGTTTTGTAAAGTTCAGGGCTGGGCTATGAGTTGGGGTAAATATAAATTTAGTCTTCTTATCTCCATAATACACACAAGTTGAGGGTTTGTCAATATTCCAGTAGAGTCTTTCAAACATTTATCAGTCAGCATTGGCAGTTTTGACAGGCTAACTACTTGCTGAATACCAAATGCAGAAGCACTAAGCCATCATTTTTAGACAGGTTATTACTTTGAAATGAGTATTATTTAAGATAACACCTCCATATATTTAATTCAGACTCTTTACCATCTCAGTTGTGAAGTGCTTTGATGTAAATTTTATCTGTATGCAGTATATGTAATATTAATTCTTTTAATGAGTATCTCTTTGTAGTCAAAGGATTTTTGATTATTCTTAATACATCAAGGTATGTGGTATGCTATAGCCTGTTTATGTCAATATCATATAAATACTTTAACATTCCAATGGAAGTTTTTATAAAATTTGATGATTACTTAGGCATAAAATATGTTTCTTAAATTATTTCTTCAAAATCCATTTCAAGGGTCATTATAAGTCAAAATTCAAATGATGCCAAGTCTTTTCAGTAATCAAGGGGTACAGTTTTTTTTTTCTTTTGGTCTAAGAGTAGAAAAAGCTTATGGCAAATTTTATTGAAAAGAGGGTTATAGAAAAAATAGACAAGAGAATTGCAGACACACATACACATATAGATAGAATGGAACTATTTCTACATCATTACATATGCATAGGCTTGATTCACCCTTGTTATGAGTTTGTATTCTTAAGCGAAAGATGAGAATAAACTCATCAGCTAGTGAAAAAGTACATTTGCATGATATCAAATCCTATAACTCATTAGAGTTTTTCTAATCAACTCATCTGAATAAGTATGATGATGATGATGATGATGAAAATGAAGATATAAGATAGCAATAACTATTTTTGCATGGTAAGGCTAGTCTATAAGAGTATAGTCCAATTAGATGGAACGGAAACATTTACCCCATATGATTTATTTATCTACACAGCTGCATGATGTCGATGAGAATCAGAAATGCCAATTTTATTGTTTGTTCACAATTTTAGGACAGCCTCTGGTGATTGGAGCCCCAATCTGATTTTCCCGAAGCGAGCTAGGATAGAATGTACTCAGGAATAAAGTGAAAAAACAATTGAGGGTTTCTCAGTATTATTCAGAACTACACCCATTTCTAAATAACTAGGTACTGAAATTGTATTGGTAATTTTTATAAAGGAAAAAAGAAAAAAGTTAACTATAGTATGAAAAAATATACTCAAAACAGTAACAGATATTCCTAATAGAAGTCATTATGAATTATTATACTATATAATGAAAACTTTTAAAAATATACAGTTGGGCGTTCCCATCGTGGCGCAGTGGTTAACGAATCCGACTAGGAACCATGAGGTTGTGGGTTCGGTCCCTGCCCTTGCTCAGTGGGTTGGGGATCCGGCGTTGCCGTGAGCTGTGGTGTAGGTTGCAGACGCGGCTCGGATCCCGCGTTGCTGTGGCTCTGCTGTAGGCCTGTGGCTACAGCTCCAATTAGACCCCTAGCCTGGGAACCTCCATATGCCGCAGGAGCGGCCCTAGAAATGGCAAAAAGACAAAAAAAATAAAAAAATAGTAAAAAGATAAAAATATACAGTTGCATGGGAAAGTGTATACATGTTTTGAAAAGATACATTTATTTAAATCACTATCAGTTGTCATGCTTTAAAACCAGAAATCCACAAGATACTAAGTATCGAAATAGAAAATTATGATGATCATTTATGTCACAATAATTACTCAGATTCTAAGTCTATACTATGTCTTACTAAATTTTAAACTAAATTTAATAAACAGATAAAAGAAAAGCTAAAATGAAAAAACAGACAAAAGCAGTTGTTTTTCTTTCTTTCTTTATTTATTTATTTATTTATTTATTTATTTATTTTTTGTCTTTTATTTGGCCGCACCTGCAGCATATGGAAGTTCCCAGGCTAGGGGTTGTATCAGAGCTGTAGCTGCTGGCCTACATCACAGCCACAGCAATGCAAGACCCAAGCCCTGTCTGTGACCTACACCACAACTCATGGCATGCAGGATCCTTAAACCATTGAGCGAGGCCAAGGATCAAACTTGAGTCTTTATGGATACTAGTCAGATTTGTTTCCACTGAGCCTACAATGGGAACTCCTCTTTTTTAATTTTTACTTATTTATTTTTTTGTCTTTTTGCCTTTTCTAGGGCCACTTCCTGTGGCATATGGAAGTTCCCAGGCTAGGGGTCTAATCGGAGCTGTGGCCACCGGCCTACACCAGAGCCACAGCAACTCAGGATCTGAGCCTTCGTCTGCAACCTACACCACAGCTCATGGCAACGCTGGATCCTTAACCCACTGAGCAAGGCCAGGGATCAAACCCACAATCTCATGGTTCCTAGTCGGATTCATTAACCACTGTGCCACAATGGGAACTCCCGGAACTCCTCTTTTTTTTTTAAACCATAACGTTTATGCAGTTATCTCTTGTCCTTCAAATAAAAAGAAGCAGTGATTTGTCTGGGTGGACAGGTACCAGACTGAATAGGAAGGAAAAGAGTGAAGTGGACTACCAGCTCCTAAATGCAGAGATAGAGGATAAATACGGGGTATATTCAGAAGGCAATGAAGACATTATTCCACTAATAAATCTTTGCTCTATGTTAGTAATAACCATCAGAAGTTAATGCAGGAGAAAAAAATCTTAGAATATGCTTCAAGGGAAAAGTCCTAGAAAAACTTAAAGAGCGCACGACCAAATTCCAGGCAAGACCTGAGCTGGGAGGGTTTCCTGGGACAGTTCAAAGAGCAGAGTCCTCTACCAGCTGAACAGCACTTCCCAAAAGGAAGCTGGATCATGAATGATCCTTATGGGCCTAGTGGGAAGTTTATTTTTATCCCAAATATATAACTTATTTATAAGAGGCAATGGTACTTTTAGAAGAAAAAATTATCTTACATCTAAGGAACTGGGGTTTAATTCTTATTAAAGGCACACTTTTGGGGAGTTCCCGTTGTGGCTCAGTGGCTAATGAATCCGACTAGGAACCATGAGGTTGTGGGTTCGATCCCTGGCCTTGCTCAGTGGGTTAAGGATCCGGCATTGCCGTGAGCTGTGGTGTGAGTTGCAGATGCAGCTGAGATCTCACGTTGCTGTGGCTGTGGCGTAGGCTGGCGGCTGCAGCTCCACTTCGATGCCTAGCCTGGAAACCTCCATACGCTGTGGAGTCCAAGAAATGGCAAAAAGACAAAAAAAAAACAAAAAGAAAAACACACTTTCGTTGTGTGACCTTAGGCAAGGCAAGCCTTCACATCTGCCAGCAATCTTGTCCTGTAACAAATGGTAAGCAACATTACAGATTTCAAATCCCACAAATTTATCATCCAGTGACATCACTGTGATTAGTCTAAATGCTTACTAGCAGAAAAATAAAGGCATTACAAAAGAGATGAAATTATACTTCTCAGCCTAAAGGAGCCAAATTTCTAAGTAATTTGCTCTGAAAATTTTTATAACTTTGAAATCTTTATAATAGTGAACCTTCCTATACAAAATGAGATATATCTGTCTATTTTTTCTACTTTGAAATTTTGAATGGTAATTTTTTCTGTAAAATTTTTGTACATCTTCTAAGATTTATTATTTTAGCTACTGTAAATATGCTTTTTAAATTAAGTATATGTTGGGTTGATGAGTAACTCACCTGCTGTTGTATGAGATAATGCAAAGATTCCATGTAGCCTTCACTCAGTTATTCCCCATGAGAACATCCTACAAAACTATGGTATGATATCATAAGCAGGATATTGACATCAGTAACATTAAAATAAGAGTTATGGAGTTCCTGCTGTGGCACAGTGGATTAAGAATCTGACTGCAGTCGCTTGGGTTGCTGCAGAGGTGTGGGTTTGATCCCTGGCCCAGAACAATGCTTTAAAAGATCCAGTGTTGCTGCAGCTGTGACGTAGGTTGCAGCTGAGGCTCAGATTCAATCCCTGGCTCTGGGAACTTTCATTGCCGCAAGTGCAGTCATTTAAAAAAATAAAATAAAATAAGAACAGTTACATCACCATAAGGATTTCTGTGTCACCTTTTCATAGCCATATCCAACTCACATTCCACAGTCTCTAACCTCTGCCAACCACTAATATGTTCTGCATTTTTATAATTTTTCTATTTCAAGAATATTATACAAATAAAATCATAGAATAGACAACTTTGCCAAATGTCCATTGACAGACAATTGGATTAGGAACATGTGGTATATATACACAATGGAATATTACTCTGCCATAAAAAAGAAAGACGTAATGCCATTTGCAGCAACATGGTGGAACTAGAGACTCTCATACTGAATGAAGTAAGTCAGAAAGAGAAAGACAAATACCATATGATATCACTTATAACTGGAATCTAATATACAGCACAAATGAATGTTTCCACAGAACAGAAAATCTTAGACTTGTGACTGCCTGGGGGCAGAGGGAGGGAGTGGGAGGGATCGGGAGCTTGGGGTTAATGGATGCAAACTCTTGCTCTTGGAATAGATTTACAATGAGATCCTGCTGTGTAGCATTGAGAACTATATCTAGATACTTATATCGCAACACAACAATGGGAGGAAAAAGTATGTATACATGTATGTGTAACTCCATCCCCATGCTGTACAGCAGAAAAAAAAAAAAAGAACAGTTACATCACCATAAGGATTTCTGCGTCACCCTTTCATAGCCATATCCACTTCACATTCCACAGTATCTAACTTCTGCCAACCACTAATATGTTCTGCATTTTTATAATTTTGCTATTTCAAGAATATTATACAAATAAAATCATAGAATAGACAACTTTGCCATGTTATTATATCTTGTTTATAATTTGCTGTAATTGGTAACACTTTGCTTAAGGTATTATTATGTTCAGGAGTGGTACAGGTATGTACTTTTTATTTTTGTATTAGTCCTTACTAGTTTTGAAACTAAAGTTTTATTATTCTCATAAAATACTTTAGAAGTACTTTTTAATTTTCTTTAGAAGAGTTTGTATAAATTGAACTTATGTGTTTATTAAATAGTTAATAGAACTACTCTCTAAAACCTTTTAGGGAACACTAAAATTTAGATGTACTTTCTTTAATAGTTAATGATTCTTTGGAGTTTTCTGGTTCTTTCAGAGTCAATTCTGATACATTGCATATTTCTACAAATATAATTCTTCAAGTAATTTTCAAAATTTATTGACATAAAAATATCCATAAATTCTTCTTATTAACTATAAAATTTTGTATTATAACACATACAGAAAAATATTTAAAACATAAAGTTGAATAATTTCTTGACAAGCAAACACTTTTATATTCAAAACCCACCTGAAAATAAAGAACATTTCCAGCAGCAAGAAGCCCAATATTTACAGCTTAAGAACACTAAATCCTCCTTCCTAGAATAGTTTATTAGTTAATTTTATAATAATCACTTATTTTTTCCTTTATAATCTTAATACCTTATGAAGAATTATTAATTATAGTTAAGTGATGTCTATTTTTGAACTTTACATAAATGAGTTCATACTGTATTGTTTACCTCTGGCTTATTTTGTTCAATATTACTTTTGAAAAGAATCAGTCATATTTGAGTGTATTGTAGCATTTATTTTCAATTCTATATAGGATTCCATTTTATGATTTTGGATAATGTATTTATTGATTCAAATACTGATCACAATTTGATTACTTCTCACAGTGACTATTTTATGTGAAGAATTAGGTTGATTCCCAATTTTGTCACTTACTAGTTGTTCGAGTTTAAATGGTGACTTAACTTTTCTAAGTTATTCCATAAAATATAGAAGCAACACCTATTTTATAGTTCATACTTATTAAATAAGATAGTCATAATGTAAAAGAATCTTTTGTCATTATTATGTATGCATTAATAAAGTATATCAGCTTTTGATGAATTTTGGAAATTTTCTCCTTGTAGTCTTAAAAATATGTATATTGATAAAAAAATTTGTGCATAAAGCAATCTGGAATATAATATTATCCTCACTTATTTCCACTTTAAATGTAATTTTTCAAATTACTACAAAATTAAGCTAATTTTACTTTTTTGTTACTTTTCAATATTACTAGAATAGGAAAATTAAATGCTTTGAAATATTTTTCCTCCTTTGGAGTCTCCAGACATAGAGATTTTCAAATCCTTTCTTGGTTTGTTAAATTTAGTTTTCTATAAATAATTTTACATATCTGACACTGAACAGTTTTCCTTTCTTTGGGAATCCCTATGCATCTCCAAATCTCCATTCCTCTACTTCTTCTCAGAAAAAACAAATATGTAATCAGCAAGAAGGCTGTACAGTCTATGTTAATGCAGCTTCAAGACTAGTGTTTCAGATCTAGAGTGACCATATAGTTCAGTTTGCCTGGATTAATTCCCATTTATATCTGTTGTCCTGGGGTTGTTATTAATAGCTCTTCTCCACGCAGATCTCCCAGTTTGAACAGTAAATTACAGGGTTACCCTACCCATTCCTCCTTCTGACTAATTTGTTGGTGGCAAACCTACTGTCTCACTGCTAAGGTGAAATGGAAATGAGTCTGTTCTTTTGTTGGTGTTGTTCTGTGTTCCTGACATAGATTTGAACAGTTACCCCTGTTGCATGAAATACATCTGGAGTTGTGGTTTTTTTATTATATATTCTAGCATGTTAAGAAATAAAGTTCCTCAGGAATCTTATGAGATAGGTCAGCAGGTTTTATTAATTTGCATTATTGAGATTTTAAAAAATGAATCACAAAGAACCCGAGTGACAATTGCCCTAGTTCAAGGTAGTAGAAAAAGCTGAAATCCTGATTCCTGACTTTTGGATCATTGCTCTTTCTACTAAAGATGAAGCAACAAATATGACATTTGGAAATAATGGGCTGAATGAGTAGGCATTGTGCAGATTTGAGATGAAAGCTACTCTTAAAGAGCAAAGAAAAAAGAATTCTCACCTATAAGTCCTAGTTGCATAAATTATATTTGGTGAGACAAGAAGAATTTTCAGTACCTTTTGCTATTACTAGAATATTTACATATGGTAACACTGGATGATTGAAAAAGATAGTGGTGATGGTAATAGTACTAGTATAGTACTAGCAGTAGAAACAATACTAATAATGCTACTGCTTCGTTTTCAGTATACTTTCATATGCATCATCTTACTTAGTTTTTAGTGATTCATATAGTTTTCCATATAGATACAGATAATTGGGGAAGAAGGAAAATGATCACAAAAATCTATTTGATATGTTTCTTTATTCAGATATATTTATACTGTGAAAGTAGCCTTCTTTATAAGTAGGGCAGGTGAAATGAAGTTGAAACATCATCCAGATTAGCTCAGAGCCCAAAGCTTCTGACTAATGATTAAAGTTGTATTGGGGCTTCATTTTTTAGATGAGTTGCTATATTGACTGTTCATCGAATAGAGGGATTTTAATTAAATGTATTTAATCTGGCAAAGTCTGGAGGAAATAAAGCAGCCTGTATTTGCACAACTCTGTACTGATGAACTGAAGGGGAAAAGTGAGGCAAATATTAAAATAAAGTAAACTACTTTTCCACTTGTTGGCCTTTATAATTTTAGTAATATAGGTCAAAGTATATGTTGACTAGGTATAGGAATGTGATCAACTTATTTATACTCTCCATTAGTAGTAGAGTAGTAGTTTTAAATATTTGGTCCTAAGTATATTTCTAGAACATGGGAATTTTAGTAAGTCATTGAGAACCATCTTGTGAAATACTTTGGTGGATATTGTGGTATAATGGAAGAGTGATTATTAAAAAGGTGGTATACATAGCACATTGCTTTTAGCATGATTTGTATTATTTAGATCTATCATTCTATAATTAATATTAATAATTAACATATTAAATTTATGTTTAACACTGCAATAGATGGATAACAAAAATTATTTCATTTTTATCTTCCAATATACCTATAAGATTGAAATCACTCTTAATTTATGAAGGAAGGTTGATCTTAGAATGTATTAGCAATTGTCTGAAAGTCACTCAAGTGTATAATGGCAAAGCTAGTGTTTAAACATAATTGTATTTACCTACAAGGTATAATGAATATACAATAACCTTACATGTTTAAATAGTACAAACAGATAAATTTTGACATGTGTATATACCCATGAAAAAAATCACTATAATCAAGATAATGCACATATCCAGCACTCCCAAACTCATCCTTATGCCTCTTTGTAATCTGTCCCTCCCATCTTTTCCAATCACTCTACTTGTCCCAGGAAAGTACTGATGTGTTTCATGTTACTAGGATTCATTAGCTAGAATTTTATATAAATGGAATCATACAGTATGTAATATTTTTTCTGGCTTCTTTCCCACTGAAGAATCTTTTTAAGATATACACATTATATTTTAAGATATAATGATGGTTTTACATGATTTTTTTTTTGCTTTTATTGTTAAGCACTATTGCACCATATGGATATACCACAAATGTTTACCCAGAATCTGTTACTGAATATTGGCATTTTTTCCAGTTTTTGGCTATTATGAACAATTGCCTGTGAACATTAGAGTATAAATTTTTTAATGGGTAGTGCTTTCAGTTTTCTTGCATGAATATATGAATGGGATCTCTGGACCATAGGTTAGATGTGCATTTAATTTTTAAAGAAACTGTCAAAATGTTCTACAAAGTGTTTGTCCCACTTTACATGTCCACTAGCAGTGGTTTTAGCGTCTAGTTGTTTAACATCCTTGTCAACACTTGGGGTGTCCAGGTTTTCTGATTTTAGACATCCATGTACATATGTAGTTAAATCACATAGATTTAAGTAGAAAACCCTTAACGACTAACAATGTTGAGTAAGCACCTTTGGTGAAATAAATAAAATGTCTGTTTGATTCTTACTTTTTTGTTTTTGCCATGCCCATGGCATGTGGAAGTTCCTGGGCTAAGGATCAAATCCAAGCCATAGCAGTGACAACACCAGATCCTTAATCTGGATTCTTAACCGTTGCACCACAAGGGAACTATGAATCTTGCTTATTTTTACAAAGTTATTTGGGTTTTTTTAAAATTATTGAGTTTTGGAGTTCCCATCATGGCTCAGTGGTTAATTAATCTGACTAGGAACCATGAGGTTGTGGGTTCAATCCCTGGCCTTGCTCAGTGGGTTAAGGATCCGGCATTGCCGTGAGCTGTGGTGTAGGTCACAGGCATGGCTCAGATCTAGCATTGCTGTGGCTCTGGCATAGGCTGGCAGCTACAGCTCTGATTAGACCCCTTGCCTGGAGATGTCCATATGCCATGGGTGCAGCCCTAGAAAAGACAAAAAGACAAAAAAAATTTAAAATTTAAAAAATAAAAAATAAAATTATTGGGTTTTGAGTATATCCTGCACAGAAACATTTTATCTGACATGTTATTTGTAAATATTTTTTTATGAATTGCAGCCTGTATTTTTATTCTCTTAGGAGAGACTTTTTGAGGGTAGAATTTGCAAATTTTGATGAAATCCAGTATATTCTTTTCTTATCATTCAGTCCTCATGCTTTTTTGTGTATCTAAGAAATATTTGCCTAACCAAAGCTCACAAAGATTTTGTCCTATATTTTGGCCTGTTTTTTTTTGGAGTTTTAGGTTTTGCACTTAGGTTTGTGATACATTTTGAATTTTTTTTTAAATTTTTTAAAATTGTTATTTCCCCTATACAGTTTTTTTTCTCCTGTACAGGATGGTGACCCAGTTACACATACATGTACACATTCTATTTTCTCACATTATCATGCTCCATCGTAAGTGACTAGACATAGTTTCCAGCGCTACACAGCAGGATCTCATTGCTTATCCATTCCAAAGGCAATAGTCTGCATCTATTAACCACTCCACTCCCTCCTCCTCCCCTTTGGCAACCACACATCCATTCTCCAAGTCCACAATTTTCTTTTGTGTGGAAACATTCATTTGTGCCGTATGTTAGATTCCAGATGTAAGTGATACCACATGGTATTTGTTTTTCTCTTTCTGACTTACTTCACTCAGTATGAGAATCTCTCATTCCATCCGTGTTGCTGCAAATGGCATTATTTCATTCTTTTTTAGGACAGAGTAGTATTCCATTGTGTATGTATACCACATGCTCCTAACCCAATCATCTGGACACTTGGGTTGTTTCCATGTCTTGGCTATTGTGAATAGTGCTGCAATGAACATGCGGGTGCATGTGTCTTTTTTAAGGAAAGTTTTGTCCAGATATATGCCCAAGAGTGGTAATAGTTTCAAATGATGCAACTGACAAGGGCTTTATCTCTAGAATATACAAGCAACTTAAACAACTCAACAGCAAAAAAGCCAACAACCCAATTGAAAAATGGGCAAAAGACCTGAATAGATATTTCTCCAAGGAAGATACACAGATGGCCAACAAGCACATGAAAAAATGCTCAACATCACTGATTATTAGAGAAATGCAAATCCAAACTACCATGAGCTACCACCTCACACCAGTCAGAATGGTCCTCATTAAGAAGTCCACAAATAACAAATGCTGGAGAGGGTGTGGAGAAAAGGGAACCCTCCTGCACTGTTGGTGGGGATGTAAGCTGGTACAACCACTATGGAGAACAGTATGGAGGTACCTTAGAAATCTATATATAGAAATACCATATGACCCAGCAATACCACTCTTGTGATGCATTTTGAGTTGGTTTTTGCATGTGGTAGAAAGTATGAATCAACATTCCATTTTTCATATGTATTTATAAATGTTCCAGCATCATTTGCTGAAAAGGCTATCATTTATTCACTGGATTCCTTTCACATTTTTTGAAGATCAATTAATCCAATCTGATGTGTTTATTTCTATATGTATTCTGCTACATTGACCTATTTACCTATCTTCATGCCAATAACATTGTCTTAATTACTGCAGATTTTCCCTTTTTCAAAATTACTTAGCTATTGTAGGTTCTTCACACTTCCACGTGTATTTTTTTTTAATTTTTTTTTTTTTTTGTCTTTTCTAGGGCCGAACCCGTGGCATATGGAGGTTCCCAGGCTAGGGGTTCAATAGGAGCTGTAGCCACCGGCCTACGCCAGAGCCACAGCAATGCAAGTTCCGAGCCATGTCTGCAACCCACACCACAGTTCATGGCAACGCCGGATCCTTAACCCACTGACCAAAGCCAGGGACCGAACCCGCAACCTCAGGGTTCCTAGTCGGATTCGTTAACCACTGAGCCATGGTGGGAACTCCATCTATGTATATTTTCGAATCAGCTTGGCAATTTCTATAATGTGGGATTGTGTGGAATTTATAAATCAATATTAGGAGATTGGTAACAAAAATACTATGGCTTCAAATCCGTAAACATAGGATATTTCACCAATTATTTCTGATTGTTAGTACATACAAATGCAGTTGATTGTTTTTCAACTTTCACTGTTGAAGCAATTGGTGGAAGGGTACATGCTTTCTCTATGCTAACTTTATTATTAAAACCCTGAATTTATAACTAAATGTCAAAATAAACATAAAAATGCCTGTAGTTATAGTGGAGTCTCTATTACTATAGGTAAACAAAATCAGACTAAAAATTCTTTTAAATATTTCTCTCTCTTTCTCTTTTTTTTTTTTTTTTTTTTTCAGGGCTGCACCCACAGCATAGGGAAGCTCCCAGGCTAAGGGTCCAATTGGAGCCACAGCTGCAGGCCTACACCACAGCTCACAGCAATGCCAGATCCTTAACCCACTGAGCAAGGCCAGGGATCAAATCCTCACCCTCATGGTTACTAGTCGGATTCGTTTCTGCTGCGCCATGATGGGGACTCCTAAATATTTCTTGAAACTAGTACCTGATTATTAATATGCAATAATGATAATTTGAAAGTACAGAAAAAATACTAAACATGTATTTATTTATGTACTTGCCATAGCTGAAGCATAATATTGGTCAAAATCTTGGTCAGAATTATTGCTGGGTTTGCATTACAGTTCTCTACATATCCAGTCCTGTTTCTTTCCCATTCTTTCCACAAGTGTTGATACCAAAGACCCTCCTAATAAACATCCTTCAAACTAAACCCCATCTAAGAATCTGCTTTCAAGAGATACCAACATACTACAATAATACAATGGAAAGACCAAATAATTTGAAGACCTACAGAGTTGAGTTTGCAATCCACCAGCTCCATACTGTGGACAAATTACTTAACCCTTGAAACCCTGGTTTCCACATATAACCTTTTCTACCATAGCTTTTCCTGAAGCAAAACAATAGTTCTATTCTATGCATCCTAGTAGAAGAAATTGTCTGGGTTATCTCAAATTTTAGATTAAATCTCAAGTACTACACTTGTGTTCAAATATCTTGCTTAAATATGTTTGCACATATACAATAGGTGAGGGTTTAATTAACTCCTTGTACTCTTCTGGGTACACCACTATTATAATATTTTTTAAGTATTCATATAAAGTTGCTATGTCTCAAACCTTCTTCTCTTATGGCTATGTGGTGTAAATCTAGTGCAGAAGAAATTTTTCTTTATCTTACCAGTAAACTGATTTACACATAAGCTAAAACAGAAAAGAAAAAAATTACAACTCAAATGCTGTCATCCAAATGCATATTAAAATAAATAGCTTTTGGGTAGTGTTAATGAACCAAAAGTAATTCAGTTACACAAGTTGAAAGGCTGGAATATTCATATAAATTATTGATGAGTTCTACATTTCAGACTAAGTTGCTTCATTATCAGTTACCAGATGGAGGCTAGTATCATCCTTTAGTTGGACTAAATTGGTTTTCATTATTCTCGAAATACCTGGACATGCAAATAACTTTTAGTTTACTTTTCATGCATTTAACCTCTATCTTCTAGGCAAAATTGTAAACTTATTGAAGACTAATATATTTTTAAGGTCTTTATTTTCATTTTACTCATAACTGCTCATAATTGAGATATCATTCTTCAACTATATGGTATATCAGATCTTAGATTACAGATGCAATAAGAGAAGCAATAAATAAATAAATCAAAAATTCCCAGTTGGGCATAGTAAAATCAATTGATCTTCTCCTGATTAAACCTTTAATTCAAAAGATAGACTGATTCTTATTGGTGAGATTTTTCGATACAATTGAGACTCCAAATACACATTAGAAATGAATATAAAAATTAGATTCTCAGCCTGTATAAAGAACAAAAGGTAGCATGTTGACACCCTCCTACAGTTGTTTTTTATGTCTCTTCAATCAGTATGGAAGAGACATAAAAATCTCACAAACACTGAAGAAAAAGAAGAGATTGTAATTAAAGCCCCATTTAGAGAGGGTGTTTGCCAAATTTCAGATGTTCAGGCCACTGAGAAAAGCTAAGTAACCTCAAAGGCAAAAGTAAATAGAATGTAGACCCAAATAAATTATAGTAATACATTAATGCATTTTTTTAAAAAGAATAATTTAGCCTTTAAATTATACTTTTGTTGAAAATTTCAATTCTGATTTTCCTTGAATAGTGTATTCATGTGAAAAATATTAATGGTTTATTAACTAAAACAAAATAGTGCAAAAAAAAAACCTCACCTTTGAAAAATAAAAATTATTATGATTGTATTTACTGACATATGGTTGTTTAAAAGATTTAGTTACTAAACTGAGATTTTAACCATTCCATTACAGCTGTTAGCATCGTGTGTTTGTTGGTTGATGAGAACATACCTTCAGACGTACATACTCCTTTTACATTTTGATTATTAAAAACATAGGTTTCTGCTTATAGGTTCTCATTTTCATTTTTTCTCAAAATGGCCTATGTTAAATACATTTTAGTGTTAAAACACTGCTGCATTCCCATCTCTGTATGTCATAATTCAGTATGTTATAGTGAATAAACAAGTCAATAAAATGAAGGCAATATGGCTACTGCCTAGAAGGTAACTTTAGCATCTTGGTGTAAAAAATGTATTTCCACTTTAAAAAAATATGTTATTATCTATTATGGACAGCAATGTCTGAAAGTGGAAAAAATTGAAAAGAACTTCTATTGCATTGGAAATTATATATTATTTCAGGAACTGTAAGGGAGCTGATAGAGGAGAAGAGGAAAGTACATTTTTATGTGAAATGAATGCACAAATACAGTGATGTAAGATTGTGCCCATCACATTCTTCAGCAGATAAAGACGCAATGATCTGTCTTTGAAGCTTGGCTCTGTAGCAAAAGACAGGTCATTAATATGACCATTTCATTTTTAGGTTTAACACAGGTAGGATCTCATGAAGTAGTCATTAAAAATTAAATGGGAATAGGGTTGGATTATAAAACCCTCCCAGCCAATGGCACATACTACTCTTTGGGAGGAAGCTCCCTAAAGCATCATTTAAAATGGTATAGGGTGATCTGAGGAAGGCATAAATTTTGACCTTTTTTTGAAGTCACATTTTAAAAGATAAGAAAAAGCACAAAATATATAATGTGCTAACAATAAAGGAGAAACATTTACCAATCAAAAAGAATGCAGTGAAAGAAAGTTAAAGGAAAAAGAGAAAAAATCAGAACAAGTAAAAAACAGAAAATAAGATGAGGAAAGAATTCAAATAAATAAGTAATCTCAATACATGTAAAGTAACATATGTTGCTAAAAGACAAATACCCTAATATTGAATTGTAAAATGTATAGCTATATAATTTTATAAAATATAAATGAATATAAAGCCATAAAGTGTTGAAAATAAATATTAGAACAAATTCATCAGGACAGAAATGACCTAAACATGCACTGGTGGTGATGTCTTAAAAAATATACTTTGGGGGAAAATAAGAATGATATAGGGAAAAAACCTTTTAAATTCACCAAGATTATGTACAGCTATAACCTGAGTGAACACAGTAATCTATTCTCAGATACATAAAGGAAAAAAAGTGACAGTGTTACATGTATAGATGGACAAATTTAGCACGATTAAAATCCGTCTAACATTCCTATTTCACTAATTGATAGGTAAAGTGGACAAATAAGGGGAAAACGATAAGGTTTTGAAATATTTGATAAACTTAATTGGCAAATTGGTTTAAAAGACACATTTATATATATTAACTAATTCTAGTAATTATAGAATTCATGTCCTTCTCAAGCATACAGGAAACATTTATGAGATAGATAGTAAAACAATCTCTGGGTCTTAAAGCAAGTCTGAAAATCTTTCCAAAAATCAATCATATAGACCATGTCTTTTATTCCACTATAAGTATTTTTAAATAAAATAAAGAGATAACTGAAATTGTAAACAATCTGTATAAGGATAGGATTAACTTGTGGTTGTTTCTGATATAGAACTATGCTTTTGCCTAGGAACTCCTGATGTCTGCTACTGACCTTTGACAAAAGCAGGGATAATATGTACTAGCTAGGGATTTTAAATATGTTATATAAAGTCACAGACTCCCTTGAGGTCACTGTTTTCTAATTTATCTATATTATGTACTGAAAACATGTACACAAACTGTGTGCACCTTGTTTAAACAGTTCCCTAGCCTGGTTTTATGACTATTGAGACACAAGGGATCCTCAGTAAATTTACATCTTATCTTCCTTGAGACCAGGGTATCTTTGCATGTATCTTCTTGGTTAACAATGTGAAGGTAAAACATCCTGTGCAACTGAGAAAGGACTCTGGGAGCTATGCCTGGAATTTGTTGGACCTCTCTGTATTTCCCTGCTATACTGTTACTTTTATTAAAAGCCTATGTAAGTGTGCTCAGTGAAGTCTTACAGGCTCTTTCAATGATCCCACTCTTATTACTGCAGTCGATGCTGTGAGCACAGAGTTATAAAGGAGGTTTTTAGGACTCTGCCAGCTCAGGTCCCTAAAAATGAGGTTAAATGAAGGGGGAAAGATTACAATTATTCACTAAAAAGGAAACAAGGAAGTGATCTTGTGGTGCAGCAGACTCAGGATCTGGTATTGGCGCAAGCAGTGCCTTGAGTCGCTCTTGTGGTAGGGGTTTGATCCCTGGCCCAGAAACTGCTACATGTTGTACATGCCATGGGCGCAGCCAAAAAAATTTAATTTAATTTAATTTAAAAAAATAAAAAATAAAATAAAAGGGATAAATAAAACTTTCAGGCAGTTAAGCTGGTGGAAATGTCCAGATGATTCATTCGAATGTTCACAGCATTTCAAACAATGCTGTGAAAAAGAAGGTGTAGATGGAAGAGCTGTGAACATTTTAATGGATCACTATAGGTGAATAGATGATCTGGCTACTCCAACAATCCCTCAGACTAGAAAAGGACTACGTCATATCTTTCAAATCATTCTGTCCTTGATAAATATTAAAAAACTGGATACTGGAGTTCCCGACTAAAGACCCGACATTGTCTCCGTGAAGATACAGGTCCAATCCCTGGTCTCACTCAGTTGGTTAAGGATCTGGTGATGAAGCAAGCTGCAGCGTAGGTCATAGATGCAGCTCATATATGGTGTTGCCATGGCTGTGGTGTAGGCCTCAGCTGAAGCTCTCATTCAACCCCTAGCCTGGGAATTTCCATATGTCTCACGTTTGGCCTTAAAAAGCAAAAAAAAAAAAAAAAAAAAATCAGATGCTGACCCAAAGAGAAGTCTATAGTCCTCAGGACCTGTGATTATTAAAGAGTTATGATATAAAGGGCATAATTATGGTTCTAAGAAACAGAATGGCCATTACGTCTTGTGCAAACTCTGGCAGAGAAATCAGGGTTGTTTGTATTAGTATAGGCAAAGTAGCCAGGGCTAATGAAGATAACTTTATAGAGATTTTTACAAGGATTGCCAACACTGATGTATAGCATGATGTCATAATCTAAATGCAGTGATGAACAGTTCAAGGTCAAAATAACTAAATTAGAGAGTTAAGCCTATACAACTGAAGGAGGCTTACAAGTGAAAGTATGTCTCCTGGAGTTTCCACTGTGGCACAGTGGGTTAAGGATCCAGTGTGCCAGAGATGTGGCTCAGATTTGATCCCTGGCCCCAGAACTTCCATATGCCACGGGTACTGACAAAAAAAAAGTTGTAAAATAGAAATTTATTAAAGGAAGGTCTTAGTCCAGCCTACCAGTTTGCATTATTGAGGTGATATTAAGCAAGAGGTATTCTTCATTTATCCAAACAATTGAGGATAAGAACTTTATGCAAACCTACTCTTCATCAGGTTTTAAATGCCCGTATAACTCCCTTAGAATTAAAGAATAATTAGAATTATTTTAAAGCAATGTCAAATACATGGGAAGTATCAAAAATTGTATGTTTATTTAAGGATGTGTCAGGCACAGATGATTTGTCCCCACAAATTTCTTCTTTAATAATAGTGCAGTATGGTCTAGAGAAAAGCTAATGGATAGTGGAGATTGACTGAGGATTATAGAGGCCTTATTAAAGTAATAACCCCATTGAGTCAATTATACCCAATATAGTGTTAACACTTCAGGTTGTGCAACAAGTTATAGGAGTTTGGAGATCTAATTAGCAAATGCTTTCTTTTAAATTTCTATTTCTGGGGGAAATTAGAGACAGTTTGTATCCACGGGAGACTGATTCCAATAGACACTTATTGTGCTCCTACAGGGATATTTAAATTCTTCTATCTGTCAAAATCTGGCCAAAAAAGAGAAAGAGAGACAGATTTGATTCACATGAAAAGTACATTTTTTAAAACAATTATATTGTTAATATCATGTTGATATCAATCAGAAGATTGATCCCAAAGTGAATTTCAAATTCTGGTTAATCTAATGACCACCAGAAATTATCTCATTAATCTGGCTAACGTAGAAAACCCAGCACAAACATTAAATTCTTAGGAATTGCCTTTGCTAGAGCCATTGGAGACTACTTTCCTCAAACAACCAAAAGTGAGTTATTAATCTTTCAATACCAAAATCAAGGAAAGAGGCACAAAGATTAATTGAATCATTTGGTTTCTGGAGAAATCACATGCCACATTTAGGAGCTTTATTACCCCTATTCATTCACATAGTTACCAGGAAGAAAAGCTGAGTTTGACTAAGGATTTTATTGGTAGAGTTAAACTGGGAAGCTGAATCATGGATATCTATTATATTGGTATTTGTAAATTTGTATTATTAAATTTTAAAAAATAAAATAGAAAAAATGAGAAGTATATTTATAATATATGTTATATAAAAACAAAATGAACTTTCCATCATCCAACTTAAGAAATAAAACATCCCTAGTGCTTGCCGCTTTGATTCATGCCCTCTCTTTGCTCCCAATTTTACTACTGCTCTAAATTTTTTGTTTACTATTCTCTAGATTTTCTTTATTTCTTTATTGTTTTATCATATACATATGGATATATTTAATAATATAAGAATATTTTGAATGTTTTGAAATTTACATAATTCATAATATGTGACTCTTTTACCATTCAGAACTATTTTTTTGAGTCATGTATGTTCATATCTATAAAGTTGTGATTATGCTTTATTCTTTAACTTCTGTGACTAAATTATTTAGCATTTTTAAAATGACATTAAAATAGCATCCTCTAATTTAATACAATTGATTTTTTCAGATATTTTCTTATAGTTCTATACACTATAAACATGTTATACGTTTCTACTAGATAAATTGTCAAAATCCATGGGATCAGCATCTGGGCCATATTCACAAGTAACAATAATGAAAAAAATTCCATAGATGATTGTAACTCCACCATAAAGCTATTCGAACTAATAAATAATTTCAGTAAAATTTCAGGGTACAAAATCAACATACAAAAATCAGTAGTGTTTCTGTATAATAACAACAAACTTTCTAAAAAAGTAATAAAATCCTATTTACAATATCACCAGAAATAATAAAATCGTTAGGAATAAATTTAACTAAGGAGGTAAAAAATCTGTACTGTAAAACCTTAAAACATTGATTAAGAAAATTGAAGAAGACACAAACAAATGGAAAGATATTCCAGGTTCATGAGTTGGAAGAATTAACATGGTTAAAATGTTCATTTACAGATTCAATGCAATTTCTATCAAAATTCCAGTAGCATTTTTCATAGCAATAAAAAAAAATCCTAAAATTTGTATGAAACCTAAAAAATCCCTGAAGAGCCAAAGCAATCTTGACAAAGAAGAACAAAACTGGAGGCATCACACTTCCTGATTTCAAACTATATCACAAAACTATAGCATAAAAAACAGTATAGTGATCCTAGAAACAAACCCATATATATGGTCAATACATTTTTGAAAAAGACATCAGAATACACAATGGGAAAAGAATAGTATCTTCAATTAATAATGTTGAGAAAACCATATATCCACATGCAAAAGAATGAAGCTGGACCGCTTTCTTACACCATACACAAAAATTAACTCAGAGTAGATTAAAGATTAAATATAAAACTCAAAACAGTACAACTCCTAGCAGAAAATATAGATAGAAATCTCCCTAACACTTTAACATTGATCTTAGCAATGATTTTTTAGATGTGACACCAAAAGCAAAAACTAAATTAATGAGATTACATCAAACTAAAAAGCTTCTGCAGAGGAAAAAAATATCAAAATGAAAGGACAACCTATAAAGTGGGAGAAAGAATCTACAAATCTTTATCAAGGGTTAGTATCCAAAATATATAAGGAATTCATAAATTCAGTAACAAAATAAATAAAGATTTTAAAATGGACAGATAACCTGAATAGACAGTTTTCTAAAGAAGAAATAGAAATGGTGAACAGGTACATGAAAGAGCACTCCACATCAGTAATTATGGGGGAAACACAAATCAAAACCACACAAAAATATCACTTCAAACCCGCTAAGATGTCTGTTATCAAGAACACAAGCAATAGCAAGTGCTGGCAAGGATATGGAGAAAAGGTGGTTGTGTAAATTGGCATAGACACTATGAAAAATAGTATGGACTTATGCCCCCAAAATAAAAAAAATAGCAATGCCATATGATCCAGCAATTCCAGCTGGGGTATATATTGAAGGAAATGAAATCATTATCTCAAAAATATACTTGTACCCCTCCCCCATGTTCACTGCAGCATTATTCATAATAGCCATTGTATATGTATAATGAAATACTACTCGGCCATAAGAAGGGAAATTCTGTTATTTGCAATAACTTGGATAAACCTTGAGGGCACTATGCTAAGTAAAATAAATCAGCAGAGAAAGATGAATACTGTATGATCTCTTAAATGTGGAATCTAAAGAAACTAAACTCATAATTACAAAGAACAGGGTAAGAACAATGGTGCCAAGAACAATGGTTGGGGGGTGGGGGAAATGGGTGAAGATGGCCAAAGGATACAGTGATAAATGAATAAGTTCTAAGTATCTAATGTATAGCTTTGTAACTATAGTTAATAATACTATATTGTATACTTGAAAGTTGTTAAGAGAATACATGTTGAGAGTTCTCGTCAAACATACAAATGGTGACTTTATGAGGCAATGGCGTATTGTGCCATGAAGCTTATTGTGGCAATCATTTCACAATATATACATATATCAAATCATTGCTTATGTATCTTGAACTTACACAATGTTATACGTTAATTATAGCTCCATAAAGCTGGATAAAGAAAAAGAAGCTTACAAGCATAACACAGGAAACCAGACATTAAGAATTAATTCTTGAAGTTCCTGCTGTGGTACAGTGGGTTAAGAATCTGACTGCAGTGGCTCAGGTCACTATAGAGGTGTGGGTTCAATCCCCAGACTGACACAGTAGCATGCCACAGTTGTGGCATAGGTTGCAGCTGTGGCTTGGATTCAGTCCCTGGCCTAGGAATTTCCATATGTTGTGAGTGCAGCCATTAAAAAAAAAAAAAAAAAAAAAAAGGGATTCATTCTGGATGATTACATTTAAATAATGTCAACAGAGACTCAAAATAAATAAATAGATTTTAAAAAAGTCTTGGTTACATAGCATTTTAAAAAAAAGTAGCAAACTGCTCTATGATGTTAGGAGAAGAAAGTGGGCAGGGTAGCACTAAAACTATCCCAAAGAGCACCACACCTAAAAGGAGGCCAGCATAAAATAAAGTGCATTTGACTGCCTTAAAAATAAATAAAATCAGTTTCAAAGAAATATTCTAATTAAAACTAGAATTTATGCTCATAGCAATGTAATTTCTTATCTGTGAAGGCAGAATAACCATGCATAGCAAAAGTCATAAAAATGTGCGTTGCTTTTAACTAACCAATTTTTATCAATTGGTATTTGATTGGAAAGGTCAAGAAAACCAAAGGGAATGCACAACAAATGTCATAGAATAATATGTGGTCAAATTCAATTAGCAGTTTTTCGGTAGGTAGACTATTCAAGAGCTTTCGGAATAGCCAACATCTTGAGCAAAGATTTTGGTCAGAGATTATTCTGAAATAAGTCAGTAATATATAACCTTACAGACAAAAGCAAAAAAAAAAAAATCTTATCAGAATCTTATTTATAGGAATAGACCAAGGTATCTGACCTTTATAGCAAAACATGTCATATTTAAAATAAAAATTGTCTAGAAAACCTATAGTGTAAGGAGTAATCTTTTGAAGGAAGTAACTTAATCTAAGAATAAGTTTTTGTTTATTTCCACAATGAAATTTTAATAAATCATCTACTTTATAAGAGCATTTAAATAACCTTTTAGTTAGTTCAGCTGGGGGTTAAATACAGTAACATTATTTGCTTTATTTCCATTATTTCAAAATTCAAACAGAATCTAAAACTATTTTTTAAAAAGAAAATGAAATGTAATGCAGATACAAAAGAGTTTATAAAAGAGGGGCTATAAGGGCAGATAAAAATTTTTTTAAAAATCATTAATTTATACGGTGTCAATGGTTTTATTTTTTAAATCAGATAAAATGTAATATTTTTAGAAAAATGTTATCACAGTAATATTAAAAAGAAACTTGAACATTAGTCTAATAAGCATTAGTCTAGCAAATTAACTCTAATAAAATATTGCTATTCAAAAACATATCTAGGATAGGCAATTTGCAGATTTAGTAATTTTTAAGGGACAGAGACCATCTCATAAAAGAGGTTTTTTAGGCATAAAAAATACAAGTAAAGCCATGTAAATTATTGCTTTCATTGACTTTACAAAAAAGTGGGGAAAAGTCCAAAAAAAAATAAAAGATTAACTAGAGAGTATTGTTACATTTGAATATATAAGTTGAAACATTGAATAAAATTTTAAAACTGAATGTACCGGAGCTCCTGGTACCGGAGCTCCTGTAGTGGCTCAGTGGTAATGAACCAGACTAGGTTCCATCCCTGACCTTGCTCAGTGGGTTAAGGATCCAGCATTTCAGTGGTCTGTGGTGTAGGTCACAGACATGGCTCGGATCCCACATTGCTGTGGCTGAGGTGTAGGCCGGCATCTGTAACTCAGATACGACACCTAGCCTGGGAAATTCTGTGTGGGGCAGGTGTGGCCCTAAAACAAAACAAAAAAAACAGAAAACAAAACAAACCTGAATGTACCTTCAAGTTGATATATTACTAAGTTTACTGAAGGAGAGCAAGAATAGTCTAGCATTAGAAAATACTATCGGGAGTTCCCGTCGTGGCGCAGTGGTTAACGAATCCGACTAGGAACCATGAGGTTGCCGGTTTGGTCCCTGCCCTTGCTCAGTGGGTTAATGATCCGGCATTGCAGTGAGCTGTGGTGTAGGTTGCAGACGCGGCTCGGATCCAGAGTTGCTGTGGCTCTGGCGTAGGCCGGTGGCTACAGCTCCGATTCGACCCCTAGCCTGGGAACCTCCATATGCCGCAGAAGCGGCCCAAAGAAATAGCAAAAAAAAAAGACAAAAAAAAAAAGAAAAGAAAATACCATCAATACTAAGTTCTCTCTTGATGATGAAAAATATTACCTCAAAATGTGCACCAAAATGTATGGTAGAATAATTAATTCATCTGTTAAATTCTCATCAAATTACAAAGGCAAGAGAATTCCCTTAACCTGATGAAGCTATGTACCAAAACTTGACTCTAAAAACTCTAGATGAGTCACACTTTTTAAAATTTTCAATAAAAGACTGAACAAAGATAAAGATGACCTCTATATCCCATTATTTCACATTGAACTGAAAATTCTGGTGGCTAGCCAATTAAGGAAGATAGAAAAACAGAAATATGAGGCAAAAATATTTTATTTTTGGTTTTTTTTTTTTTCCTTTTCCAGGGCCGCTCCCGCGGCATATGGAGGTTCCCAGGCTAGGGGTTGAATCGGAGCTGTAGCCGCCAGCCTACGCCAGAGCCACAGCAACGTGGGATCCGAGCCACGTCTGCAACCTACACCACAGCTCAGGGCAGGGCCGGATCGTTAACCCACTGAGCAAGGCCAGGGATCGAACCGGCAACCTCATGGTTCCTAGTCAGATTCGTTAACCACTGCGCCACAACGGGAACTCCCGAGGCAAAAATATTTTAAAGGAAGGCAAAGTCATAATTATTTGTGGACTCATTGTCTACAGGATAACCTAAGACAATCTGTAAACCGTTAGAACCAACAAGAACACTAGCAAATGTGTTGGATTCCACAATCTGTAATAACTGAAAAATGTATATAGCTAAAAAAATACCCCATTCACAATATCAACATAAACTAAAACATTAAGGGGGAAATTGCTGGTACATATGTTCAAGTTCTTTATTAGGTAAAAGATTATGAAGTATTGAGAAACATAAAAAATCTCTGAAAAAATATAAGTATATAATGCATTCATTAATGGAAAACTTTATATCAGAAGTTAAGTTAATACTGTCTCAAATATAACTATCAGTGCAATGTAACTCCAATGAAAATTTTAAAAAAATGTTTTGTGAATCTTAAACTCGTCCTAAATTTAATGAGAATGTGACAAAAACATCTCAGTTAGTTCTGGGTGAAAAATAAAAAATAATAATGGAAGATTCTCTTGCCAAGTATCACAACCTATTGTAAGTGTGACTCAGGATCAAAAATGGATAATACACAAGTGGAACAGAATAGATAACCTAGAAATAGACCCAGGAAAATATGGTCTCTTGGTAGAGGGGACCTTACAAGTCGGTAGACTAAAGGAAAACTATGAAGTAAATGGCATTACAATAATTGTCTTTGCATAAAGGAAGAAAAAAAATGGTTCTTCTCTTACATTATATGAAATATGTACAGATGGAAGAAGTAATTTAATAGGAACACTTTTAAAATATTACAAGAAAGCAGCAGGAGACTACATTCCATATATGATAGTGAAAGAATTTTAAAATCTAATACATAAGCACATCTTATAAGATAAAGTTGATTACTTGATGACTATGTCAAAACTATGAACTTTTGCATGACTAGCATTGCCATAAACCAGGTTAAAAGATAAACTAGGATTGACTAGGAAAAAACTTATGCCACTTTGTAATAGATAAATGATTATTACCCAAAGGCATTTCTGAATTCAACAGAAAGAACACATACATCCTAGTAGGAAAAAAATAAGATTCAATGATAAGTAGTTCCCTGAAGAGGAACCCTAGAATCCAATAAAAGTATAAGAATGTGCCAGACATTTTCAACAATATGAGAAATATCAGCTTACAAAAAAATAATATTTCCTACTTATATTGGCAAAAGTTTTCTAAAATTTGATAACATCATATACTGAAAAGGGTCTTGGGAAAACTGCCAAAGGTACATGTGGGAGTATAAAATGTTACAATAATTTAAGAGAAAATTTGGTAAAAACTGATTATATCTCATTCAAACCAACCATTCTATTCTACCTAAAAATTATTTTAAAATTGGTGCACAGATGCACAGAAATATACATATGAGGATTTCCATTTTAGCTTCTTTTGTAATAAGAAGTAATTGGAAACACTTTTATATGTCCATCAGCAGACTAACAGATAAATAAAATGTGTTCTTTATGGTGGAATACTATTCAGAGAAGAAAAGGAATTAACTATATTAGCACATATCTATATCACAGAAAGTAAAACAATGATTAAAAAAAAAGAAATTGCAATCTTAGGCTCAATATTGAAATGAAACTCCGTGAGGTACTATTATATGTTGCTCTCTCTCCCACAATCAGGAGACATACTGGAAAGTTATACAATATCTATTAATCATTGCTTGTAGTACAGGCACAGTACAAGGAGATAGAATGTGGGGCGAGAGACAGAGGTGGCTTTAGCTTTATCTACAGTGTTTTATTTCATTAAAATAGATTTAGAACAAATATGATAAAATGTGGAAAATACAGAGGACCAAAACCATTCCACCACCAAAAGAACACTAAGCACTACCAAGAGAGTTGAAATTTAGTGAACATTATTTCAGTGTTTTATTGTTGTGGTGGTTTCTTTTGCTGGTTGTATTTGGTGGGGGGGTGGATTTTTGGGGGGTTTTATGGTTGTTGGTTTTTTTTTTTTTTTGCTTTTTCTGGGCCACATCTGCAGCATATGGAAGTTCCTAGGCTAGGGGTCTAATTGGAGCTACATCTGCCAGCCTATGCCATAGCCACAGCAGTGCCAGATCTGAGACACATGCATGACCTGCACCACAGCTCACAGTAACACCGAATCCTTAACCCAGTGATCGAGCCCAGGGATGGAATCTGCATCCTCATGGATCCTAGTCGGGGCATTACCACTGAGCCATTAGGGAACTCCCACTTTTACTTTTTTAATAAAAGAAATAATAGTGAAATAGTCTTACAACTCTTTTAATTAATTAATTTATTTATTTTTTGCCATTTCTTGGGCTGCACCTGCGGCACATGGAGATTCCCAGGCTAGGGGTCCAATTGGAGCCGTAGCCACCAGCCTACGCCAGAGCCACAGCAATGTGAGATCTGAGCCGCATCTGTGACCTACACCACAGCTCACGGCAACACCAGATCCCCAACCCACTGAGCAAGGCCAGGGATTGAACCTGCAACCTCATAGTTCCTAGTTGGATTCGTTAACCACTGAGCCACGATGGGAACTCCTGGTCTTACAACTCTCGAGATTACAGTTCAGGTGAGTTTATAAGTAAAGAAAGACATTGTATTGAAAAATATTTAAAGTATACCTTACTTTGTGATTCTAAATCTCTTTTTCTATCAAAACCACCTGCTCAAAGTTTCCCATCAGGGCTCAGCAGTAATGAATCTGACCAGATCCATGAGAATGCGGGTTCCACCCCTGGACTCACTCAGTTGATTAAGGATCTGGCATTACTGTGAGCTGTAGTATAGGGCGGCAGCTGCAGCGCTGATTTGACCTCTAGCCTGGGAACTTCCATATGCCATGCGGATGTGGCCATTAAAAAAACAAACAAAAAAACCAACAAACAAAAAACATCTGATCATTTACCTTTTGATATGCAACTAGTTTACATGGGCCTGCACAGTTTTACAGACTAGAGCACAGTGATTAATGGTATACCATGTGATACCATTTCATTTTTATTTCTCTATCATCAATCCAAAATACCAGTGTTTTTTACAACAGAGCTGGGATGACTCTAACTTAAATATTTTTAGAATTTTTTTTTTAAGAAATGGAAAGAGAAGTAGTTTTTTTTTAGCTTCTTTGTTCAGAGTATTTGTAATTCAGTTTAATTCTCACTGTTTTAATGATGAGTTGGTATCTTTCATGTTTGTTGAAAACTGTTTCTGACACACCTAAGTATTGACTTCTTCAACCATATGGTAGTAAATGAGATCTAATTGTGACCTGCTGGCAGAAAATAAATTGTATGATTGATTTTTCCTGATAAAAGAATAAACCATTTTAAACTTTTGAATCTACAAATCCACAGTTAGGAAAAAACAGCAGGCATCATATGGCTCCAAGTGGAGATTATGAAAGATGAGTGAGGACAGTTGGTTCTATTTTCACACTCAAAAATGTGTCTTGCTATTACATCCTATAAAAAGGAAAGGAGATAAATTTCCTTTGATGGCACATAACATTTTTAAGCTGCCACATCAACAAACAAACAAAACCAACAAACTTTTAAGTCTGAGTTAAAGTGAGCGCACCAAACCCTTTCCTTGTGTTTGGATATTTTCCAGATATAAGTCCTTTGTAATGGACTTGATGAAGAAAACACTTTTATACATGATTCTAATGTTGCTTTGAAATTAGAGAATCATCTGAAAATGAGGTCTCTTCAACTGTTTGAGAGCGTCGACATATTTTTATTGTCTTTGTTGTTGGTATTTCTAAAATACACACCCTGTTCATGCTTCTTGGAAGTCACCTGAATGATTTTTCTACTTTGAGGCATTTCAGCCTTCAAGGAGTTTTCAGTGAATGTTCCTATGTCATAACTGGGTAATAGTTACTTCTTCAGTCAGTTAAAATTAGATGCCAGTTTATCAGACATCCCCATGTCTATGCAACTATAAATAAAAATATGAAGCAAAATATAAGCATGAACATAAATAGGGGAATATCAAACACTTTACCATTTCACATCACTGCAGTCAAGATCTATATTATCAACTTAGGAAATAAGATCTATAACGAGGAGTTCGCAGAAGCTATTCCACTAGCATTTATCCAGGGAACTTGTTAGCATATGTATTTATGAAAAATAGAAATTAATCTTATATGTAGAAACTACATTAATTCATCACTTAGAAAATATTTGATAATATATGGTATTGTCCTATTTGTTGTACTTTGCCAGATTAAAAAATATGAAAGCAATGACTCCTGGCCTTGTGTTCTAAGTGGGTTTTGTTGAAAAAAAAAATTACCCACTACAGAGACAATGAGAAAGAGTAAAATACAATGAAAAATAAAAAGTAAATGGCATGACACAAATAAGTACAATATGAATTTAGCAAGGGTCAAAGCTGTTAAAGCAAAATCATGGGGAACCGCATCTTAACCTTGATTTTATAGTAAAAGTAAGATTGGTTATTAGCCAAGAGAAGATGCTCAAAAGACCAACGTACGGAAATGGAAGTGTGTGTATGTGTATGTAATTAAGTGTTTATGAAGAATTCTAGCAGGTAATGTTAGACTATGTGTACAGAGGGAGGAGAGATTGGGGCACAGGAAGTGGAGAAGTGGAGACAGCAATATTTAAACAGATAAAATGTGTTATTGTTAAAACAATAAAGAGAAAGGTGTTTCCAACAACTGGCAAACTAAACGCTTTTAATTAAAAAAAATAAAGATATTACTGACCAAACCAAGAAAAATATACGTATATGATTAGAAGGTGCTATGGTTACAACTTCTAATTTAGGTTCTTTAAGGAAGGTTGAACAAATTTAATTCCATTAATAGGGATGAATTCTTTCGTCAATTAGTGCAGCAATAACTTAAAAGACGAATTCTAGGAGAAAGAAACCTCATTTAAGAAAAATCTTGGAGTTCCCGTCTTGGCTCAGTGGTAATGAACCTGACTAGTATGCATGGGGATACGGGTTTGATCCCTGGCCTCACTTGGTGGGTTAAGAATCTGGCGTTTCTGTGAGCTGTGGTGTAGGTCACAGATGCGGCTCAGATCCCACATGGCTGTGCATATACACCACCTGCAGCTACAGCTTAAATTTGACCCCTAGCCTGGGAACTTCCACATGCCATGGGTGCAGCTCTAAAAAGCAAAAAGAAGAAAAAAAGAAGAAAAATCTTATGCTACAATCCAGATATGAGGAGCCTTTACATATAACAGGACAACAGCCAAATTCAAATAAACTCAAACTTCTTACTTCTTGTTTAATCCAGTTGATAAACCCAATCTTCCTTTAAGTATTCAATAATAATCTTTGGAAATAATCCATCAGGACTATAAACTGGTATCCAGTTAGGAACCTTAAACTCAGTGTTTCCCTATTTTCCTTAATTTTTTTTTACCTTACTCTTTTATTGTTCATTGTAATATTTCAAAGTTTGTGCTGTTTTGGGGTCATTCAGTCCTGCAGGCAACAATTCAACTCAATTATTTTGCCTTCTGCTGTTGAAATTACCTCTTTTTCAGTAATGATGCTTTTCTGAGATGTGAAACACCCAGATGTTGCAATGATGAACATCGTTTAAATACCTGAATAAACAAACTTATCCGAGGGCTATCAATTTTTCTTTTTTAAGCTCTCTGAAACATTTCTTAATGTATCACCCTTTGTTAACAACTTCATCATGTTTCTAATTAATTGTGTCTCCTTTGAGGCTAAGAAGTATGCTAAGTATTTCTGTGGTTAGGGAAAGAAGTATAGTGAATTCTTCTGCAACTTTCTTTCCTAGAGGCCAGAATAAAAAAAAAAAAAAAAAAAAACCTTAAGTAACCACCATGTCCTATGTGCTTCTCATGTTTGGCACTGTATTCTCCATCATTTGCAAAGGTTACTCTTTGGTATCCAGTTCAATGCCTGGCATATAGCAGGACTTCAACAATATTGTTTATATCGGTCTGTTTCTTTGACTTGTGAATCTTCTCGTGCATTCAAGGTCCTCTCTAGAAACTAGCTTCCCTCTGCTTCATGCCTTGAGTCCTTGTCGTAACCATTTTTTCTAGCTTCTGTAAACTTCATGCTTTAAGATCTACCCTGTATTCAAATGCCCAACACTCCTTGTTCATGAAAACCTGATTATACGCCTGAGTCACCTTGTCTTGGCTTCTGCCTCTTTCATTACCCTTCTTCTTTGAAAGGAATCCTTCTCTTGGAACATGCCTTTCACATACAAACCAACCAATCCAGAGTTTAGACCCCCAACCATCACCCTTATCAGACTCTCACACTCTCACTATCTACCTGCCCCAATCACCTAAGACCAAGTTCCAGACAAGAGACAATCCCTGCACCCCAGAGCCCAGTGAATTGTTCAAATTAGCCAGTCCTAGTCTCTTTACCCTGCCTTGCCTATTCATTCTCATAAAGCCATAATAAAGTCTCTTGCTGACATTTTCCCCCTCTCCATCTATCTTGTGACAGATTCACTTGACCTCTCCCTCCCTGTGTGGAAGGAGTGTTCCCCCCACTTAGAAAGTGTGAGTAACAAACTGTCTTTTTAGTGATCTGTTGGCCTTGCTATACCTCAAAATTTTCATTAACACTCTATATTTTAAAACAGTTCCAGCTTTTATTTTTTAATATTTTTACTTCACTCTTTATTTCTGCTCAGTCTCATTTAAAACTTCCTATAGTAAAGTATGTTTCTGCCTATACCTTGGCTCTAGACCAAGTCTCCAAATTTATCCTGGGTTCATGGATTTGGCATATTGGTGAGTTGGCCCACCCAATCCTGATCATTTCACCATTAGATCTGATATCTAAGTGCCTATTGACGATATCCTTCAGGTGGTTTAGAGGACACTGAAAGTCAGTGTATACTTAGATAAACTCAAATTTTCACTTGAACCTCTCCTCTGTCAGTAATTCTGATACCAGATCTTAGGCCAGAATAGCAAGAACTATCTGAATATGTTCATTCCACCAGTTTGCCATTATCCTAGTCCAAGTCTTACCATATTTTGTTTAGACTATGACAACAAATGTCTCACTCATTGTTTTGCCCTTCCTATCACATTAGTTTTCACATTGCCTCCTAATTTGTGAAATTTGAATACAAACCTGACTTTCAAGATAAAACCCAAAGTCTGGGAGTTCCTGTCATGTCTCAGCAGAAGTGAATCTGACTAGCATTCAGGAGGATGCAAGTTCTATCCCTGGGTTAAGGGTCCAGAGTTGCCTTGAGCGGTGGTGTATCTTGCAGACATGGCTTGGATCTGGCATTGCTCTGGCTATGGTGTAGACTGACAGCTATATCTCTGATTTGACCCCTAGCCTGGGAACCTCCATATGCCATGGGTGTGACCCTAAAAAGCAATAAATAAATAAATAAATAATTTTTTAAAATACCCAAAGTCTGCAATTGACATTTAAGGCTCTTCATGGTGTGATTATGACCCTAAAAAGCAATAAATAAATAAATAAATAAATAAATAAATAAATAAATAAATATTTTTTAAAAATACCCAAAGACTGCAATTGACATTTAAGGCTCTTCATGGTGTGATTATTGCCTACCCCTCAGCTTTGCCTGCCATAACTCCTTGTCTTTATTTTCTTTCTCTAGCAATACTGAATCACTTGTAATTTCCTACCAAGGTGACAGAGTTTTATGCTTCATGCCTTTGTGATCTTCTTCCATCTGCTAACTACCTTCTCTGAATTATTCCCTTGGCTGTATCCAACTAATTGTTTAAGACTCAATCCAGGTATCATATCTTCTAGAAAGACCTCCCCTGAACTCCCATGATCTAGTGCTGTTCTTTTGTGCTTTTATAATAACTTGTGCTTTTGAAATGCTCTGTGCCATTTACACATTGTCTTGAATATATTTCTTCAAGATTCTCATCTGTGTAACACAAATAATACTGAAGAATTCATCTTAAATTTCTCTCTCTGGTGCCTGTCACAAAGTCTGGAATCATGTACTCATATAGACAATGTTGTTTCAAGTGAATTATAATCATCTAACTGGATATGCCTGATAGAGGGCCAATAGACTTGTCCCTTAATTACTTGGTCCCTTGCTACAAAGAAGATTAATCAGCAGGAGGAGATTTAGTAAAAATATCTCCAATAAGAAAACTCATCCTGAATGGCCTATCAGATTCACAAAAGCAGAAGCTAATTAAGTGAGCAATGAGAATTAGCATTCAAACAATTGGGAGTTCCCAATGTGGTTCAGTGGGTTAAGAACCCAACATAGTATCTGTGAGGATGTGGGCTCCCTGTCCTGCTCAATGGGTTAAGGACCCAATGTTGCTGCAAGCCATGATTTAGGTCTTAGATGCAGCTTGGATCCTGAGTTGTTGCGGCTGTGGTATAGGCCTGCAGCTGCAGCTCCAATTCAACTCTTACCCTGGGAACTCCCATAGGCCACAGGTGCATCCATAAAAAGGGGGGAAAAAAAGAAACAATTAGCAAAGATAAATATTGCTAAAGAATACTTGCAATAGAAAATAATTTCTAGGTTTCCTTTTACATTTATGCTAATCATTTAAGTTTTATTCACTTCTATACCATTCTAAAGTCCTTGTTCTTGACTCTTAACCTTTTGCCTTTGGCATGCATTTGTCATCATGATTGACTTCTGGACTAATAACTGCTGTTTGTTAAATAGTCATTGCATTTGGAATGAACCTTAAGTCTCAGATTTGTCTCTTCCAATCTGGCTCTTCCTAGCTGTCATATGCCCACCTTTTACTGTCTAACCCAGTAGCCACCAAGATCTATGCCTTCCTCCAAATTCATGGACATCAGTGTCAAGAAATTGTGATCTCAACGTCAGTTCATTAAAATACTACATATAAGCTCCCCAACATCATAGCACTAGGTAAGAAGTAAATTAAAAACAAGCTCCCTCTCCTTGTGTTGATCCCTTAGAACTGTCCTGTAACCAAAACTTGAAAGAATGATATGAGTTGCTTAATGAAATGGTCTCTTTCACCTCCAACTACAAGGAAATATAGTTTTGGTGACATCTTTGATAAAAAGAGACATGGGAGATTGAATAGTGATAGTTTCTAATAGTGTGTTGCTGAAAAATACCACACAATTATTCCCAGCTTTTGCTGAGTTTGAAAAGAGAGAGATAATGGTAAGGAGAATATATCATTTTTAACAAGCAAACTGATAACCATTTCTCCCTCTTTATTCTTTCTGTGCTCTACAGTTTATTTGTAAATTATCTTTTATATGTAAATTATTATTTTTATATTATATTAAATATATTTAATATATTACTTTCATGTAACTTATGGATAAATTTACATATATTATTATAACATTATATAAACTGGTAAATATTTAGTGAGAAAATATATAAATTCATTTTTCATTGCTTCTCTTTCTTTCATAAATTAAGAAGTAATTACAGGAGTTCCCGTTGTAGTGAAGTGGAAACAAATCCGACTAGGAACCATGAGGTTGCAGGTTCCATCCTTGGCCTTGCTCAATGGGTTAAGGATCCAGCGTTGCCATGAGCTGTGGTGTAGGTCATAGACACGGCTCGGATCTGGCATTTCTGTGGCATAGGCCACCTGCTATAGCTCCAGTTAGACCCCCAGCATGGAAACCTCCATGTGCTGTGGGTGTGGCCCTAAAAAGACAAAAAAAAAAAAAGGAATTACATTAACTGAGAAAGGGCAGAATAAGGGTTACGAACATTTAGAAAGCACATTATTAAGGAAAATATAGCTAATTCCCAGGCTTGGCTAAGGGCCCAATATAGATTTATATTTATATATATATATATATATATATATATATATATATATATATATATATATATATATTTAGAGATAGATATACATATGTACACATGAACCATACATACATGTAGTTTTATAATTCAATTTTCAAACAGGTAAATTTTACTTAATTGAATATAGAATTCATGAAGAGTAAATTTAAAGAAGACTGAGTTTCGGAACCTCTTTTTAAATAAAAAGAACAGACCTTTTGAAAGTACGTAATGACTGTTCTTCATTTTAGATACCACTATTTTTGTCTCTTACTGAAATAAACTCATCAACTACAGTTTCCTGAAATACCTTCTAAAAAAGTTAAATGTGCAAACAAATAGTCTTCTGGCACAGTGATTCTTTGAAATGATTGGTTGCACATGGCCAACTATTTCTTAGTTTCATCCTCTAGTTCTTTAAAACCCTCAGGTAGATGCCATCTGGTCCTGATGATTAATCTACATTTACTTCATAAATTTTGTGAAAACATCCTGACTATGGACCACTATTTGATCTCGTACCTGCTCATTTCTGAGAACAATCTGGATTTGGGAATCTCCCTAATGCCCTCCTAGTTGAAGTTTATGGTAAAAATTTACTTCAGTCTCTCAGATCTCACATTTTTATCCTGGAGTACATTATTTGTCTCAAAGTTACTCAGAGATCTCAGTGATGATTCCCTAGCTGGATTTCTGTATTAAATAACGATGAAACACTTTCTTATTGGATTTCGATTCTCTCAAGAGGTATCCTTTGCCCAGCCTGCTTGTAGTTACATCAGTGAGCTTCTCTTTTCTTCTCATTCTGTCCATATTTGCCTTCCTAGCACAAATTTGCCAAGCAGTCTATTTTTTGCAAATATTTGGTGTTTCAATAATTGACACACGTTTTTGGTATTCATCAAAATGTGTATATCAATGTTATCCAGACACTTTGTACATATTGATTCTGAAAAAGACCCCCTACTTTTTTTTCTGAACATGTGGACATTTTTTTCTCTCTTTTCAATCGTATATTAAATTGGATTTTTGTAAAAACTATTACCTAAGAGATTAGAAAGTATTACTATTAATGAGGTTTTCTTATTCTTTTCTATAAATACCCGAAATTCCTGACATTGTCAGTTGTTTGCTTAGCTGCACACTCTTTTGAAAGTATAAGATGATTTGGCTTCCTTGTATTAATATGTAAGAATAAAGAAAGAAGTTTCTATATAAAGTGAGTATATTATCTTTCTGAAATTCCACTGATGAATGTCTAGAAATACTAAATTCAAGGCGACTAAACATTTCCATTAATTTGCAACATATAGGACTAATTCAATAAATTATACTTATCTTTCTCTGAAGAACTCAAAACATTTGACAGTTTCATAACTTTAAACCTCACAGCCAGGAGTTCTCGTCGTGGTACAGTGGTTAACGAATCCGACTAGGAACCATGAGGTTGCGGGTTCGGTCCCTGGCCTTACTCAGTGGGTTAAGGATCTGGCGTTGCTGTGAGCTGTGATGTAGGTTGCAGATGCGGCTCGGATCCTGTGTTGCTGTGGCTCTGGCATAGGCTGACGGCTACAGCTCCAATTAGACCCCTAGCCTGGGAACCTCCATGTGCCGTGGGAAGTGGCCTTAGAAAAGGCAAAAAGACAAAAAAATAAAAAATAAATAAAAAAAATTAAAAAAACTAAAAAACCTCACAGCCAGAGCTGTGAGCTGGGGATGAGTAGTGAGAGAGGTTAGTCTGATCAGTATCACTAACCCATGATTGCTATTTTCTGCTTCTGTCCTTATTTTGCTTGGAGATAGACATGCCGATATTTTCTACATGACACCACAAAGTATTTCAATACACCAATAATGCACTAAAGCTCTTCACCTGTGCAAAATCCAAAAGTCATTTTATTTCCAGCCATAGCCAGTCAAACATTTACAAATATCACAAAAATAAAACTTTACTAATTGAGCAATTTTAATTCAGTATTCTTCTGCTTAGAAATTACTGCTTGCAGTTTATCACAACCAAATCTAATAAGTAAATGAAATTGGGAGCCATTAATGAACACAAAGGATGTGTTAGCTGTAGAGGAAATATGAAAACTGTGATTTGCCACTGTGTTCATTTCAGCCAGGTAAATAACTGCTTATCATACTCTCCCTAAGGGATCAATTAAAACTAAGTCTCAGGTAATGAAACGTATTTTCAGCAATGGAGACAGGCTCATTTTGCCATTGTTCCTACTTTGTTTCCATATATTCATCATTATTACCATGATCATATTTTTCAATTTATATACATTAAGTAAAATACATAAAATCAAATGCAGAAAAACACATACAAATTACATGAATGTACACATAGAAATGTATACACACAACGCACATGTATATTTTACACGACTTTGCCTAGTAGAATGATAGGTGAATTGTCGCCTTGGATCTGTGGCTGATATGATGTGCGGCTTTAGGCAAATTATTTTAATGTATGAGTTTTGGAACTTTTTGCAAGCAGTTAAGATAATATACTTGAGATCAATGCTACTAATTCAGGTACCAAATTGCATTTGTATATTGAGGACTATGCTTTAAATGGATAAAAGTTGGTTTGGATTTCCATGGTATAGAATTAATAGCTCTTGGCCATCTAGGAAAATAGTCTTTGTCCATCTTTTCTTTCTGCACACTTGATAACTGACTCTATACCAATTCTATTCATCCTAGTATTCTGCTTTTATATTTTGAAGTTTATACTCTTGTTTCTGTTCAATTACTGTTTACTATGGCCTACTAAACCCCAAATTCACCTCTACTTCCTGATTAAAGTTTTCACTCTCACCTCCCTCCTCCGTCTTTCTCAGTGACTTCTGCATTGCCATAGAAAATTTGTTGCAACCCACTTAGTAATTATACATATTTGACTTTGTTGCTGGAAAGCAGTATTTTTGTCTAATTCTCAGAGATTTTATTGACTTTGTTGTCTGCCCTATTTTATACACCTAGAATATATGCTTTGCATATGCATGCCTCTGGGGCATTCTACCTCTTATTATTACACTTTTTTCTTAGACTGAGACTTTTTGGCCACATGAGATTTTTCTCTCTACCCTTAGTGTTCTGTAAATAGTTGCTTTAATAAGGCTGTAAATAGTAGGAGACTCATTCCTTCCTGGATACTTTTTTAGACTGAACATTCCTTCTTTCAAAGATGGTATATTAGTCTTTACATGTATGCCTTAACCAGCACTGTGTGCTTTGATCTTAATACAGAATCAATAAACTTGCAAAGTTCAGCTGAATAAGGCCATACCGAGAATTATAGAAAGAACTTATATTTCAAATGATAAATGTACATGTTTATAACCCACCCCTCCCCATAACCATTGAAGTGATAGGAAAAATGCTGTAAAGAATTAATATGACAGTCCTGGAAAATAAGAAAAAGTTCCTTATTAGCTAATTAGAAATTTATGGGAGTTTCTATTTTTAAAAAGTGGCTTTAGGAGTTCCTGCTGTGGCGCTAGGGGATCAGAGGCATTTTAGGAGCACTAGAATGCAAGTTCAATCTCTGGTCTGACACAGTGGGTTAAGGATTTGGCACTGCCACAGTTGCGGCTTAGGTTGCAACTATAGCTTGGATCTGATCCCTGACCCAGGAACTCCTTACACTGTGGAGTGGCCAAAAATGAAAAAGAAAAGGAAAAAAGAAAAAAAGGTTTTAAGATTTTATTTATTTATTTATTTATTTGTTTGTTTATTTATTTATTTATTGAATTTATTGTTTTGATGTCCCAGATTTTTTTTAAATTAATTAATTGATTTATTTATTCTTTTTTTTTTGTCTTTTTGTCTTTTTAGGGCCACATCCACAGCATATGGAGGTTCCCAGGCTATGCCACCGGCCTATGCCAAGAGCCACAGCAATGCCAGATCCGACCTGCATCTGCGACCTACACCACAGCTCACAGCAATGCTGAATCTTTAACCCAATGAGTGAGGCCGGTGACTGAACCTGCAACCTCATGGTTCCCAGTCAGATTCGTTTCCGCTGAGCCACGAGGAGAACTCCTATTTATTTATTTTTAATTGTTATTTCCCCAACACAGTTTTTTTCCACTGTACAGCATGGTGACCCAGTTACACATACATGTACACATTCTATTTTCTCACATTATCATGCTCCATCATAAGTGACTAGACATAGTTCCCAGTGCTACACAGCAGGATCTCACTGCTAATCCATACCAAGGCAATAGTTTGTATCTGTTAACCCCAAGCTCCCCATCCACCCCACTCCCTCCCCCTCTCCCCGGGCAACCACAAGTCTGTTCTCCAAGTCTATGATTTTCTTTTCTACGGAAAGGTTCATTTGTGCCATATATTAGATTCCAGATATAAGATATCATGTGGTATTTGTCTTTCTCTTTCTGACTTCATTCATTCAGTATGAGAGTCTCTAGTTCCATCCATGTTGCTGCAAATGGCATTATTTTGTTCTTTTTTATGACAGAGTAGTATTCCATTGTGTATGTATACCACATGCTCCTAACCCAATCATCTGGACACTTGGGTTGTTTCCATGTCTTGGCTATTGTGAATAGTGCTGCAATGAACATGCGGGTGCATGTGTCTTTTTTAAGGAAAGTTTTGTCCAGATATATGCTCAAGAGTGGGACTGCTGGGTCATATGGTAGTTCTACGTATAGTTTTCTAAGGTACCTCCATACTGTTTTCCATAGTGGCTGTACCAGCTTACATTCCCACCAACAGTGCAGGAGGGTTCCCTTTTCTCCATACCCTCTCCAGCATTTGTTATTTGTGGACTTGTTAATGATGGCCACTCTGACTGGGGGAAGATGGTACCTCATAGGAGTTTTAATTTGCATTTCCCTAATAATTAGCGATGTTGAGCATTTTTTCATGTGCTTATTGGTGATCTGTATATCTTCTTTGGAGAAATGTCTATTCAGGTCTTCTGTCCATTTTTCAGTTGGGTTGTTGGCTTTTTTGCTTTTGACATGTATAAGTTGCTTGTATATTTTAGAGATTAAGCTCTAGTAAGTTGCATCTTTTGAAACTAATTTCTCCAATTCCGTAGGTTGTCTTTTGTATTTTTTATGGTTTCCATTGCTGTGCAAAAGCATGTCAGTTTGATTAGGTCCCATGGGTTTATTTTTGCTTTTATTTCTGTTGCCTTGGGAGACTGACCTAAGGAAACATTTGTAAGGTTTATGTCAGAGATTGTTTTCCCTATGTTCTCTACTAGGAGTTTTATGGTGTCTTACCTTTTAAGACACTATAAAGACTTATGGTTGAAGTCTTTAAGCCATTTTGAGTTTATTTTGAGTTTATTTTTGTGCATGGGGTTAGGGCATGTTCCAGTTTCATTGATTTATATATGGCTGTCCAGTTATCCCAGCAACACTTACTGAAAAGACTGTCCTTTTCCCATTTTATATTCTTGCCTCCTTTACAGAATATTAACTGAACGTAGGTATCTGGTTTATTTCTGAGTCCTTTATTCTGTTCCATTCATCTACATGTCTGTTTTGGTACCAGTACCACACTGTCTTGATTACTGTGGTTTTGTAATATTGCCTAAAGTCTGGGAGAATTATGCCTCCAGCTTGGTTTTTCTTCCTCAGGATTGCTTTGGCAATATTGGGTCTTTTATAGATCCATATACATTTTTGGATTGTTTTTTCTAGTTCTGTGAAAAATGTCATGGGTAATTTGATAGGGATTGTATTGAATCTGTAGATTGCTTTGAGTAGTATGGCCATTTTTACAGTATTAATCTTCCAATCCAGGAGCATGAAATATCTTTTGATTTCCTTGAGTCCTCTTTAATTTCCTTGATTAATGTTTTATAGTTGTCAGCATATAAATCTTTCACATCCTAGGTCAGCTTATTCCTAGATATTTAAATTTTTTGGGTGCATTTTTCAAAGATACTGTATTTTTGTATAGCTTTTCTAATATTTCATTGCTGGCATACAGAAATCCAGCTGAGTTCTGAATATTAATCTTGTATCCTGCTACTTTGCTGAATTTGTTGATCAGTTTGAGTAGTTTTTGTGTGGACTCCTTAGGGTTTTGTATATATAGTATCATGTCATCTGTATACAGTGACAATTTTATCTCTTTTCTTCCAATATGCATGCCTTGTATTTCTTTTGTTTGTCTGACTACTGTGGCTTGGACTTCCAATACTATGCTAAATAAAAGTGGTGAGAGTGGGCATCCTTGTCTTGTTCCAGATTTTAGTGGGAAGGCTTTCAGCTTTTCTCCATTGAGTATTATATTGTCTGTGAATTTGTCATAAATGGCTTTGTTTGTGTTAAGATGTGTTCCCTCTATACCCACTTTGGTGAGAGTTATTATCTTGAATGGATGTTGGACTTTGTCAAATGCTTTCTCTGCATCTATTGAGATGATCATGTGGTTTTTTACTTTTCTTTTGTTAATGTGATGTATGATGTTTGATTTGCATATGGTGAACCATTTGTGTGAACCTGGGATGAATCCCACTTATCCGTGGTATATGATCCCTTTTATGTTGTTGAATTCGATTGGCTAAAACTTTGTTGAGGATTTTTGTGTCTATATTCATAAAATATATTGGTCTATAATTTTCTTTTTTGGTAGTATTTTTGTCTGGTTTTGATATTAGGGTGATGTCTTCATAGAATGTCTTTGGGAGTGTTCCTTCTTCTTTTACATTTTGGAAAAGTTTAAGAATGATGGGTATAAGTTCTTCTTTATATGTTTGGTAGAATTTGCCTGTGAAGCCATCTGGTCCTGGACTTTTGTCATAGGGAGTGTTTTTATTACCTATTCATTTTCATTTCTAGTGGTCTGTCCAGTTGATCTATTTCTTCTTGATTCAGTTTTGGTAGCCTGTATATTTCTAGAAAGTTGTTCATTTCTTCTAGGTTGTCAAATTTGTTGGCATATAATGGTTCATAGTATTTTCTTATGGTTTTTTGTATTTATGCAGTATCCATTGAGAGTTCTGCCTTTTCATTTCTTATTGTTTATTTGATTTCTTTCTCTCCTCTTCTTGGTGACTCTGGCCAGAGGTTTGTCAATTTTGTGTACCCTTTCAAAGAACCAACTCTTGGTTTTATTGATTTTTTTCTATTGTTTTTTGAATCTCTATTTTATTGATTTCCTCTCTGATCTTTATTATTTCCTTCCTTCTGATGATTTTAAGTTTTGTTTTCTTCTTTTTCTAATTCATTTAGGTGGCATGTTAAGCTGTTGATTTGAGATTTTTCTTCTTTTTTGAGGAAGGCCTGTATTTCTATGAACTTCCCTCTAAGAACTGCTTTTGTGGATCCCATAGATTTTGGATGGTTATGTTTTCATTATCATTTGTCTCAAGGTGTTTTTTTAATTTCCCTTTTGATTTTTCTCATCGACCCATTGGTTTTTTTACTAACATGTTATTTGGTCTCCCTGTAGGCAGTTCTTTTTTCTCATTTTCTTACCTGTGGTTGATTTCTAGTCTGATGCCATTGTGATCAAAGATACTTGAAATAATGTCTATACTCTTAAATTTGTTGAAGTTGGTTTTGTGCCCCAAGAAGTGATTAATCCTTGAAAATGTTCAATATGCATTTGAAAAAAAATGTATATTCTGTTTTTTTTGGATGTAAGGTCAGAAAATGTCAGTTAAGTCTATCTTTTCCCCATTGTTTAAATGAATGTTTTCCTGGTTATTTGTTGGTTGTATTATAAGTTACTAATTTAATTTAAAAATTGCTAATTCCTCAGTTTTAAAAATCTAATCGAACTAATGAGAGAAACATAAATTTTCAAAGTGAAAGCAGAGATAAACATTGTATATGAATATGAAATAACATAGAATAAGCTACACCTAGCTTATGAACCAATACGGTTGATCATTTTCATGATAAATTACTGTGAGCTTTTTATTATTCAAAAATCTCAAAATGAACATTAATAACAAGATTTTGTCAGATTCCTGTCAAGCCAATTCAACTGAAATCACTTTAGAGTACTCTACTGAGTCACTAAAATATTTCCAAATTTAAAAGAATGTCAGTTTTCTATCCAGTTAGCTCTAGAAGAAGAATCTGTGATACTGAGATCCTGGACTTGCCAAACTGACAGAAATGCCTAACTAATTTGGCACTGTTATTATGCAAAAACACACTATGTTTTGTGACTCAGGGTCTGTCTATTCCTCTGTTTCTGACAAATGCTGGCACTATTAAAAAAGAAAAAAGCTGTGAATCCTCTTAGATGTGTCATTTTATAAGGGACTAATTTTTTTACACTGCCTAATGAAATTTTGCTAGCAAATAAATGCCTAAAACATATGGAGATAATGTTCATTAGATCCAAGGGAACCATTATCTTTAGAACTGTCAGAGTCGAAAATTTAAAGGGATAAAATTGAGTATCTTTTTTTACAAAATAAATTGTGTTTGTCTACTATTCAACACACATGTTAAGGCTAAAGAGAGAATTTATAATAATATCTTCAACTGTGTGATAATTAATTAAACAGCCTAATGTTTACACTTTTGGAGAAACTAAGATCTTGCCTGCTCCATCCAGGTCACCTGAGTTTATTACTGGCAATGTTTAATATCAGGAATTAGCATACATTCCTAAATTTCTATCTTTCTTTGCGTCTGTAAAATAGTCTAATCTAACCATTATTACTTTTAGAGTATAATGTATTTTATGTACATACTCTGTCTCCCCAAATTGATTTTATACACCCAAAAGAGAGATGGTATGTTAATTTTACTTTTAACTAAAAACATGGAATTGCCCAGCCAGTGAGTTCAGTGTATTGTGATAAATGCTGATAATTTTGATCATTTAATGATATGGTAAAAATAATATGTTTGCATTTTAAAGATATTTATGAATTGTACATACAATTCACTTTTAGGTTAGAAGTTTGATTCAGTCAGTATATTCTGTGTTATTACAGAATGGGAAATCTCAGGTAGAACTGTTTTCATGCCTAAGTGCCCAAGCATGTTAGTTAATACTTCTGTACTATTACAGAAGCGTGTCTAAGTGAAAGGTAAATAAGTGGAAAGAGAGTTGGTGTTGGTGTTTTAGTAATTCTTAAAAAAGAGTCTCTGATTGGTGTAAAGATATCATCAAGTCAAAATAAACAAACAAACTTTCCTAGAATGCAAGTGAAGACTAATTTTTTTTCAAAGACCATAGCATATACAACATGCAGTCGTCAGATAGGCACTTTTTTTTTTTTTTTTTGCCTTGAATCAAAATGAATATGTTACAGATGACCATAAAGATCCTCTCAGCTCTTTTGAGAAGTTTAGCCTGGACCCTTCTTAGGGGGCCTTTATGACCTAGTAGCCTAATCCAACTGATCTAAAGGTTTATGGAAATTCTGATGTATGCTATTGGTCTAACCTGTGGCCAAAAGTGAACCATAAACTACACTAGACACTACAGTCACCAGCATAAGATTATCTTACCCCTGGAATATTCAATCCCATCATTCCTATCATCAATCTAAATAAGGCTTTCCAGTTCCACCTAGGTTTGATATAAGTCCCAAGTGTTCCTGGAATATAAATTCAACTGATGTAGACTTCGGCTCAATTTTTCAGGGTTGGACTTGTGCTTGCTTCTCCTGGTTCCTCGCTTTATTTACTATTTTGTCTCAGAGAGATGATTTCACTTCTTGGGGCAGGCTCCTCATGTATAAAGAAGGAGCATAAAAGCAATGTAATTAAATGAAATAGTGTGCACAAGAGACTTAACATAGGGCCTCATGTTTTTGTTTTTGTTTTTGTTTTTCTTATCTCTCAGTGATGGAGGAAGAGAGACTAATTCTTTTCGCACATTTATATAATGAGATGCTTGATGGCATTTCCTGTTAGATCTGTAGATCTGATTTGTATTAGAATCAACATGATATCAATACTTGATATCAAGTATGGGTACCAATATTTATATAAAAGTTAAAATCCAATAAACTTTAAGTAAAAGCTCAACAATATACTCACAATTCTTTTCCTCTCCATCCATTATGCAAAACCTAAGTCTCCCCCTTAGTATTAACCTTATTTATAGTATATTACCTTATTTATAACTCTAGAATCATAAATGTAAAGGCATTTTGGTGATTAACCAATTATTTAAAACCAATTAATTATTTCCTTTTATTTACACTGAACAAAATAAGCAGAATTTCATATTTTATATCATTTAAGCATCCTTATAGTTTTAAAAATAAGATCTTTTGAGACAAAATGAATTCTCTCAGTAGGATTGTCCTGATTTAATTGTAAATATGGTATAAAAGAAACAAAAATGTTATAATCAAGAATTTAGGATTACCAGTTATATCCTATTGAGAATACGAAAGGTTGACTTTTCTTATATGAGCATAGGCGAATGCATCCAAGTATGTAGTTGTGCCTTGCACCTATAAATAATGAGTGAGGAAATTCACTTAAGCTGGTAACATGTTAAAACATTATTACCTTCCAACAAACCCAGAACCCAGTAATCAAACTCACCATTGACTAAGCTACGTTTCATTTGTTTTCTTTAATGGGAGGTGAGAAGTTCATTGTTAGTTCAAATTTTTGTGACAGATAAAACATGAATTTGGTTTACAGCTTCATATCATATCTCTTTCTCAAAATCATCCAAATATATTTACAGGGAAATAAAGCCAACATTGATGGCATTGTTGGCCAAAGTAATGTCAGGAAAATGTGACAAGAATATTAGAATAATAGAAGATATAATAAACAATAGTGGATTTTAAAAAAATCTCCTGAAAACATTATGCAGTAAAAGAAAGAGCACAGTAGCCAGAAGCAAGAGCACAGGGTGGAAAATATCACTTTAATCCCTTGCTAATTCTCACAGATCTGAGCTCTCTTGGAAACTGAGATATGAAGCTCACTGGCCTTAGGCATATAAAAAACATCAAAAGTGAAAAAGGTCACACTAAGTTTCAAGAAAGCTTGATCTTTATGTTAAAAAAATGGGAAAGCCTAATCTTTTGCCAGTTCAGTGTAAGATGAGAGATTTTTCCACACAAATCATGAATGTTAAGAAAATACTTTCAAAAACAGAATCATTTTTGAAAGCCTAAAACCAAATATAAAAAAATTGAATTATTTAGGATATCAAGGAACACATATAACTAAACTAATAAATAGGTTATTATTTTAAACAATAACCTATAACCACAGCTGAAAAAAATTTAAAGACTATATTTGAAGATTTAGGTTATAAAATAATACCCCAAAGAATGAAATAAATTATGTAAAATGTTTTATCATTTAGAGTTTTATTTAAAAGAATTTTTTAAAGTTAAATTGTTTAAAATAAGATACTTAGAGAATCAAATCAAGGTCATAAAATAAATTTTCATCATTGAAAGAAATATATGATTATGGAAAAAAATCAAAATTTCCCTTAATAAGAACCCACTTCTCATAGGTCTTAACCATCATTTTACTCACAATATTGTAATTTGGGGTTGGGATGGTCATAGACGCTAAGATATCAAATGATGAAATCTCTACCGAAACTAATTTATCCCTCCTTGTCTTTCATCTGAAGAACAGCAGTATCATTTAGAAGATAAAAAGAGTTATCATAGAAAGAGAATCACCATGAATTTTTGGTTTCGTTTTAAGTTTTTACTCCAATCGTATTAAAGAACAAATAGTAGCAGTCTTTGAAAATCTAAAATTCAGTCACCTGTGAATTTGAATCTAAGTCGCTACCTTAGATTTTACGGCAAAAGTTCTCAAATTGAATCCCTGTAGGAATCACCTGCCTTCCTTGATAAAAGGCAAATCCCCAGGTTATGCCCCTGAGAGGTTCATTCAATGAATTATCCACAGGCCTGGAATCTATGATTTTAACAAGTTCTCTAGGATGTTGGGTTACATAGTAGCATAATTGGCTCCAAATTTAAGAAAGAGTTTTCTAGAGGCTCAAGTACAAACCTACTTTCCATATTTTCACTCCCTGGTGGTAGGAGAATCCTAATATCGCTTTGAATAAGGGGAAAAGACTATAGCATTGTTGACTTCAAGTGAGTCACAGTGGGAGGTCATAAAATCTCTTCTCTCCTTTACTTGTAGGTACTGTAGCTGTAACATGAGTACCCAGTCAGCTAGTTTTGCAGATAAATGAGCATGTGATCAAGCTCTCACCAGGAGAACATGATTAAAAGTTGAAGGTCCCATTTCTGCTCAGTGCATTTAAGAATGGTATCATACCTCTTCTACATTCCTTCCCGCTTCGTGAGGCTTGCCATGAGGATGGATGATCAGAGAGAACTTAAAAGCCATGTTTTAAAGTTGGAAGAGCTCCCATCAGCCTATCCCCAAAGAGCTGCCACTTACTGATGCAAATCATTGTTCCTGAGCTGTGAAGTGAGAAGGAAATCAACTCTGTTTTAAATATTGTTCTCTAAAATATTGTTCGATCATTAGCCATACTAGCTATCATACAAAATATAAAGGAAAATGTTATTATAATACTTTTATTGTAATTAATATTGTTTAACTCTTAACTATAGGCCAAACACTAAGCTATTGCTATAAACTTGATCTCATTTCATCATTCCAACTATTTCATAATAGGACACCTATTTTCCTCATTTTACCAGTAAAACAACTGAAGGCATAAAGAGGTCACAGAACTGGTTTCAGGTTGTTCATGCAGCAGATATTAAAGTCAGAATCTGCTAGTACCAGGAATACAAGCCAGAGGTGTGTATATTGAGATTTTTGCTCTAGCCACTATAAATTCAGAAAAAAATTAATATTTGCATTCATTTCCACAAAAATCTTGGTAGTTTATTGTATCCATAGACCTAATAATAACATTTGTCAGCATCATATTTAAACTGATAATCCCAAAAAAAATGGCTCCTTCAGGGACAGGCAGATTAATATTTCAGTGACTGAGAAGGGACTTTAACAGTAAAACAACCTGAAGTAAAGTTTAGAAATAAGATATTTGCAAGAGGACTGGTCAACTATGGTGTTAAATTAGGGATGGCTTGGAGATGAGGATTCTTAAAACCATACCAAGTCGATCACTTAGGCCTTACAACAAGAGCAAGCTATAGCTAAGAAAATCAGTATTTCCTGCTCAGGACAAGGAAATAAACCAAAATCTGGTCTTTGGGTAAAATAGCAAACTTTTAGACAAAATCCTTATTTCTTCTTTTTCTTAAGTATATCTTTTTCATGATTCTATGTGTACTTAACTATACTTTGTTCTTAGGAATAATTATTGAATTATAACAAGGAAATAATTATCCACTCCTTATCAGGCAAGGTTATAAAACATAAGAAATCCTATTGTTCCCAGCAGAATCCTACAGGGGAAACCTGAGAAGCCTGTTGTAGCATTAAGACATACCACAAGAGTTCAGGGTAGCAAAAACTGCTGATTTTTTCACATGGAATCAACTTTGTTAAAGGTCTATCTGAACCTGAAATTCTGGATACATACTGAACAATTCTCTTCACTCCTTTTTTCAGGTGATGCAGAGTAAAAATCAGAGCCAAAAAAGTTCAGTATTTGACTGGACAATGAATTGATGGCCCTTCAAATAAATATATGTAAAGTACCTATTCATCATTATTTTAGAAAAACAGTTGAGTAGCCTGGAGAAAAGTGGAGGTAGAAATACTTTAGCTCACATTCTAACACAGAAAAAGTTCTATAGTTGACAGGACTCTTGCCTCAAAAGGCATTTGCTGGGGCATATTGGGCAAAAGTGACACTCTTTTTTGACTTTCACAGCCACTGAGGGGTGTTGCTAGTATTGGTTGAAAGAACCATGAGTGGGTGACATTTTGCAATGTAGGGGATAATTTTTCTATACAGCAAGGAACTACCTCAGTCTCACTGTTTTCAAATGCCTTACTGGACCTTTATGGGTCAAAAATGTACTTAGGACTTTCTGAACTTATTTTTGCCTGATTTTAAAAGGCGTTAAATTTTATGGTCATATAACAGGAAATTTAGGGAAAAATTTAACACTGTGCTCTTTAGAACATTACCAAGATTTTTTTAACATTTAGAAAAATTAAATTACCCATGGTGGTATTTGATTCAACAGTTAAACATACTCCATCAAGTTGTGATTGTATTCATAATAATGTATAAATTTATATACACAAGGTAATTATATAGACACACATTATATGTACATATATATGTGTATATATGTTTGTGTGTATGTATTTTGGTCTTCATTTCAAAATGCCAAGTAAAAGCAAAATGTTGAAAATATTATTTGAAATTTGAAGCTGAAGTTTACAGCTTTGCTCACAAATCCACAGTAACAAATTGCCAACATTTTTTTCTTTTTCTAATTTAGCTATAAATGGTCAAGGTTTAGTGTATATTTTACAAAGAAACATACCATTGTACTTGACAAAATTATACTTCCAGGACTTAAAATAATGTTTGAGAACTGTACTATCCCTGGAATGCTTATGAATATTCTAATAAGAATAATAACTCATTTCTTAAGGAATACCAAAATGATAACAAAATATCAAAAGCTACAAAATATTGGAGAAAAAATAAACATATCAGCTTCAGCAGGTCATTAGTTCAAGGAATGAGAAAATCTAAATCAAATTATTTTCTTCTGTTGAATAAAGCAGTAAAACTGATTGAATAAGAATCTGTGAGGTAGTGAAATTTCAAAAAAAAAATCCATCTCTGTAATGAACAGCAGATAAACATCTTTTTCCTTAGAAGTGAATAAAAATAAAGTTCTTCTCCTTGGAGATGTTTGGTTTATCATCAATTAAAAAGTCATAGAGGAAATGTGATTTTCAGAATTACTAACTTGGCAGCTTTGGAAAGGTGCTACTCAGACCAGCTGCAAGGGTTTGGCATTCACTGATGTCAGCTGAACCCATCTACCCTCTGGATCTCCCGTTGTATTCATACTGAAGCCATACTTTCTGTGGCTATTCCAGTGTCCAGTACAGCAGAAGTACCAGCACAAGTCTGTTCTAATAGGGCCCTGGGATCTACTAATGGGTGCCTTAATTTGAGGATCTCACATCTGCCTATTCATTTTTTTTTCTTAAAACTGCTCTGTAGTTCAAGGTTCTCTTTCCCAGTCCTCATTTTTCCCCTCTCCTTTTACAGGTGTCAGTCCCTGTGTTGTGCTCTGAAGACACTCCTTATCTTCTTTTTCCTTCCTTTTATTCTTCACAGGCATTTCCTCCAATAAATTGTTGAATGTCTAAACTTGCCTTGGTGCCTGCCTCTTGACGAACTTGAACTGACACCCTAACAAGTATAATGGAAATGACAATTTTAAAAAACCTTTATATATTAGTTTACAGGAAAAATTTCCTCCCTCCAATATCATTGCTTATGAAACAGATGGAGCCCAAGGTATAGTAAGTCAATAACATGGGTTTAAAATCTCATTTTAAAAAGTGAGTCAAGTATTTTACCATGTATTTCAATATTCATCAGTTATACTTAGCCACCAAATATTTAAGTTAAAGATTCATAAACCAAAGCATATTGTTATTAGCAATACCCATATAATTAATGTAACCCATTGAATGATAAATTTCGTAAACTGTGAAAAGGAAATGGAGGGAAAATGAACACCTGGTCTTAAAATTATCCTAAAAAGGACTTTATTCACTAAGTGATTCTGTTGTAGCATTCTTTTAATTAATCAAATAAAATTAAATGGCCATCATTAATAAGTCCACGAATAACAAATGCTGAAGGGGGTGTCGAGAAAAGGGAACCCTCCTGCACTGTTGGTGGGAATGTAAAATGGTACAGCCACTATGGAGAACAGTATGGAGGTACCTTAGAAATCTATACATAGAACTACCATATGACCCAGCTATCCCACTCTTGGGCATCTATCCGGACAAAACTCTACTTAAAAGAGACCCATGAACCCGCATGTTCATTGCAGCACTATTCACAATAGCCAGGACATGGAAACAACCTAAATGTCCATCGATAGACGATTGGATTAGGAAGATGTGGTACATATATACACAAAGGAATACTACTCAGCCATAAAAAAGAATGACATAATGCCATTTATAGCAACATGGATGAACTAGAGACTCTCATACTGAGTGAAGTAAGTCAGAAAGAGAAAGACAAATGCCATATGATATCACTAATATCTGGAATCTAATATATAGCACAAATGAACCTTTCCACAGAAAAGAAAATCATGGACTTGGAGAATAGACATGTGGTTGCTAAGGGGAAGGGGAAGGGAGTGGGGTGGATGGGGAGCTTGTGGCTAATAGATGCAGATTATTGCCATTGGAATGGATTAGCAACGGGATCCTGCTGTGTAGCACTGGGAACTGTGTCTAGTCACTTATGATGGAGCATGATAATGTGAGAAAATAGAATGTGCGCATGTATGTGTAACTGGGTCACCGTGCTGTACAGTAGAAAAAAAATTTATTGGGGAAATAACAATAAAAAATAAATTAAAAAACTGAATACCAAAGTTAAAATATTATAAAATAATGGCATATGTTTAATATGTGTTATAAAAGGTAAATGAAGTCCTTCAATAAAGGGAATATTAGTAAATTCATTAACAATTGTATACTATTTTAAAAGTTCTTGCTTGCCAAGAACTTTCCATTTCTATCTTTGCAGCAGTTAAATAAGGATAAGCTCAAGCATGCAGAAATGAAACTACACTGCTCTCATTTGTGTTCTATTTAAAAAGATATAAAGCTTAAATTTAAAAATCTGTATGAACATGCAATACTAGATTGGATGATTAATCCATTTGAAATGGATATGAAACATGCTAGCCAATAATTCTGGAAGAATTAATTAAAAGATGATTTCGAAGCCAAAGCATGATTTAATACATCTAATTATGATAAGTTTTGGACCCAATTAAAACTTACATAATTCACTCCTAGGAAAGAAACTAAATTTATTATTAGAGCATTTCCAAGTACATGTTTCGATTAAAACAGGTGTCTGAATGGAGTAATACAGTTATTGGAAGGCAACAAGACCAAATGAAAATAAAGAAGAAAGAAATCCCAGGATTTTTTTTTTTTAACGCTGAAAGAACAAAATCTTAAGCAGCAGAGACTTCATTGAACTTCTTTAGTAAAGGTGATTTAAAATATGTTTCATACTCACTTTCTAATATTTGAAATTATTCATTAAAATTATTTGTTCGTTGGAGGCATTTGTTGTTTTTAAGTCTGTAATGACACAGTCTCAGGAAGTCTATCCTCTATTTCTATAGTATTTTGTAGTATTTTTTTCCCCCAACTTTTCTTCTAGTTCTGTATGATCCCTAAGGTCTTTTTTTTCTATTTTTAATTTATGTATTTTTCCGCTGTACAGCATGGGGGCCAAGATACATTTACATGTATACATTTTTTTTTCCCCACCCTTCGTTCTGTTACAATATAGGTATCTAGACATAGTTCTCAATGCTACTCAGCAGGATCTCATTGTAAATCCATTTCAAGTTGTATCTGATAACCCCAAGCTCCGGATCCCTCCCACTCACTCCCTCACCCCCCGGGCAGCCAGAAGTCTACTCTCCAGGTCCATGATTTTCTTTTCTATGGAAAGGTTCATTTATGCCATATATTAGTTTCCAGATATAAGTGATATCATATGGCATTTGTCTTTCTCTTTCTGACTTACTTCACTCAGTATGAGAGTCTCTAGTTCCATCCATGTTGCTGCAAATGGCATTATGTCATTCTTTTTTATGGCTGAGTAGTATTCCTTTGTGTATATATGTACCACATCTTCCTAATCCAATCGTCTATCGATGGACATTTAGGTTGTTTCCATGTCCTGGCTATTGTGAATAGTGCTGCAATGAACATGCGGGTGCATGTGTCTCTTTTAAGTAGAGTTTTGTCCAGATAGATGCCCAAGAGTGGGATAGCTGGGTCATATGGTAGTTCTATGTATAGATTTCTAAGGTACCTCCATACTGTTCTCCATAGTGGCTGTACCATTTTACATTCCCACCAACAGTGCAGGAGGGTTCCCTTTTCTCCACACCCCCTCCAGCACTTGTTGTTTGTGGATTTATTAATGATGGCCATTCTGACTGGTGTGAGGTGGTATCTCATGGTAGTTTTCATTTGCATTTCTCTTATGATCAGCGATGTTGAGCATTTTTTCATGTGTTTGTTGGCCATCTGTATATCTTCTTTGGAGAACAGTCTATTCAGGTCTTTTGCCCATTTTTCCATTGGTTGATTGGCTTTTTTGCTGTTGAGTTGTATAAGTTGCTTGTATATTCTAGAGATTAAGCCCTTGTCCATTACATTGTTTGAAACTATTTTCTCCCATCTGTAAGTTGTATTTTTTTCTTTTGGGTTTCCTTTGCTGTGCAAAAGCTTTTCAGTTTGATGAGGTCCCATGGGTTTATTTTTGCTCTCATTTCTATTGCTTTGGGAGACTGACCTGAGAAAATATTCATGAGGTTGATGTCAGAGAGTGTTTTGCCTATGTTTTCTTCTAGGAGTTTTATGGTGTCCTGTCGTATATTTAAGTCTTTCAGCCATTTGGAGTGTATTTTTGTGCATGGTGTGAGGGTGTGTTCTCGTTTCATTGCTTTGCATGCAGCTGTCCAGGTTTCCCAGCAATGCTTGCTGAATAGACTTTCTTTTTCCCATTTGATGTTCTTGCCTCCCTTGTCAAAGATTAATTGACCATAGGTGTCAGGGTTTATTTCTGGGTTCTCTCTTCTGTTCCATTGGTCTGTCTGTCTGTTTTGATACCAGGACCACACTGTTTGGATGACTGTGGCTTTGTAATATTGCTTGAGGTCTAGGAGAGTGATGCCTCCTGCTTGGTTTTTGTTCCTCAGGATTGCTTTGGCGATTCTGGGCCTTTTGTGGTTCCATATAAATGTTTGGATTGTTTGTTGTGGTTCTGTGAAAAATGTCCTGGGTAATTTGATAGGGATTGCATTGAATCTGTAGATTGCTTTGGGGAGTATGGCCATTTTTACAATATTGATTTTCCCAATCCAGGAACATGGAATCTCTTTCCATTTCTTTCCATCTTCTTTGATTTCTTTGCTTAAAGTTTTATAGTTCTCGGCATATAGGTCCTTTACCTCCTTGGTCAGGTGTATTCCGAGGTATTTGATTTTGTGAGGTGCAATTTTAAAAGGTATCGTATTTTTGTATTCCTTTTCTAATAGTTCATTGCTGGTATACAGAAGTGCAACTGACTTCTGAATGTTAATCTTATATCCTGCTACTTTGCTGAATTTATTAATCAGTTCAAGGAGTTTTGGGGTTGAGTCCTTAGGGTTTTCTATGTATAGTATCATGTCATCCGCATACTGTGACAGTTTTATCTCTTCTCTTCCTATTTGGATGCCTTTTATTTCTTTTGTTTGTCTAATTGCTGTGGCTAGGACTTCCAAAACTATGTTGAAGAGCAGTGGTGAGAGTGGGCATCCCTGTCTTGTTCCAGATTTGAGTGAGAAGGCTTTCAGTTTTTCCCCATTGAGGATTATATTTGCTGTGGGTTAGTCATAAATGGCTTTGATTATATTCAGGAATGTTCCCTCTATAACCACCTTGGCAAGAGTTTTGATCATGAATGGATGTTGGACTTTGTCAAATGCTTTTTCTGCATCTATTGAGATGATCATATGATTTTTGACTTTTCTTTTGTTAATGTGGTGTATGATGCTGATTGATTTGCATATGTTGAACCATCCTTGTGAACCTGGGATGAACCCAACCTGGTCATGGTGTATGGTCTTCTTGATATGTTTTGGATTTAGTTGGCTAAAATTTTGTTGAGAATTTTTGCGTCTATATTCATCAAAGATATTGGCTGATCGTTTTCTTTTTTGGTGGTATCTTTGTCTGGTTTTGGAATTAGGGTAATGGTGGCATCCTAGAATGTCTTTGGGAGTGTTCCTTCTTCTTCAACCTTTTGAAAAAGTTTAAGGAAGATGGGCACCAGATCCTCTTTATATGTTTGGTAGAATTCGCCTATGAAGCCATCTGGTCCTGGACTTTTATTTGTAGGGAGTGATTTTATGACCTCTTCAATTTCATTTCTAGTGATCAGTCTGTTCAGTTGGTCTGTTTCTACTTGATTCAGTTTTGGCAGGCTGTAAGATTCTAGAAAATTGTCCATTTCTTCCCGATTGTCAAATTTGTTGGCATATAGTTGTTCATAGTATTCTCTTATGGTATTTTGTATTTCTGCAGAATCTGTTGTGATTTCTCCTTTTTCATTTCTAATTTTGTTTATTTGGGTTCTTTCTCTCCTCTTCGTGGAGAGTCTAGTCAGGGGATTGTTAATTTTGTTCACCTTTTCAAAGAACCAGCTCTTGGTTTTATTAATTTTCTCTATTGTTTTTTGAATCTCAAATTATTGATTTCCTCTTTGATCTTTCTAATTTCCTTCCTTCTGCTGACTTTAGGACTTTTTTGTTCCTCTTTTTCTAATTCCTTTAGGTAGAGGGTTAAGTTGTCAATTTGAGATCTTTCTTCTTTTTTGAGAAAGGCCTGTATCGCTATGAATTTCCCTCTGAGCACTGCTTTTGCAGTGTCCCATACATTTTGAGAGGTTGTGTCTTCATTATCATTTGTCTCCAGGTATTGTTTAATTTCCTTCTTGATTTCCTCATTGACCCATTGGTTTTTTAGTAGCATGTTGTTTAGTCTCCATGTAGTAGGTTTTTCTCATTTCTTTTCCTGTCATTGATTTCTAGTTTCATGGCATTGTGGTCAGAGAAGATACTTGAAATAACTTCTGTGCTTCTAAATTTGTTGAGGTTATCTTTGTGTCTCAGTATGTGGTTGATTCTTGAGAATATTCCATGCGCACTTGAGAAGAATGTGTATTCTGATTTTTTCGGATGTAGTGTCCTGAAGATATCAATGAAGTCTAACTTTTCTATTGTTTCCTTTAGGATCTCTGTTGCTTTATTGGTTTTCTGTCTAGAGGATCTGTCCATTGATGTGAGCAGGGTATTAAAGTCTCCTACTATGATTGTATTCCTATCAATTTCTCCCTTTATGTCTGTTAATATTTGTTGTATGTATCTGGGTGCTCCTGTATTTGGGGCATATACATTGACGATAGTAATATTCTCTTCTTGGATGGATCCCTTAATTATTAAATAGTGTCCTTCTTTATCCTTCATGTCTTTTGTTTTAAAGTCAATTTTGTCTGATATGAGTATTGCAACTCCTGCTTTCCTGTCTTGTCTATTGGCATGTAATATCTTTTCCCATCCCCTCACTTTCAATCTGTATGTGTCCTTTGTTCTAAGGTGAGTTTCTTTTAGGCAGCAGATACAAGGTTTTTGGTTTTTGATGCAATCTGCTACTTTGTGTTTTTTGATTGGAGCATTCAGTCCATTGACATTTAAGGTGATAATTGATAGATGATTATTTATTGCCATTTTAAACCTCGTGTTCCAGTTGATTCTATGATTCTCCATTCTTCCTTTCTTTTTTTGGTTGGATGGTCTCCAATTATTTTCTGCTTGAGTGTTTTTCTTTTCATTTTTTGCCAATGCAATATTTGGTTTTGATTTGTGGTTGCCCTGTTTTTAAAGAATGCTAATATAATTATATGTTTTAGCCTGTTGGTCCTGTAGGTTCAAACACTTCATTACTATACTAAAATTAAGAAGAGAAAGACAAACAAAAACAAAAAAGAAAGAAAGAAAAGAAAAAATTTAAAAAAAGAGAATTTATTTCCTCACATCCCTTGCCCACATTTTATGATTTTGATGACTCTTTTTTTTTAATTTTATTTTGTTTTAAACATGTTCATGATTAAATCTGTATGCTGGCTTATCTGAGTGACTACTCCCAGACTGTGGCTTCCTCAATCCTTTCTTTTTGGTTTAGAGAAGCCCTCTCAATATTTCTTTTAGCCTCGGCTTTTTATTACTCTATTCTTCTAGCTTTTGTTTTTTTGAAAAAAATTTTATTTCCCCTTCTATTTTAAATGATATTCTTGCTGGATAGAGTATTCTAGGTTGCATATTTTTTTCCTTTTAGCACTTTAAAGATCTCTTGCCATTCCCTCCTGGTCTGTAGAGTTTCTGAAGTGAAATCAGCTGATAACTTTATGAGGGTTCCCTTATAGGTAACATTTTGCTTTTCTCTTGCTGCCTTTAGGATCCTCTCTTCATCATTAACTTTTGCCATTTTTATTATAATATGTTTTGGTATGGGTCTATTTGGGTTCAACTTGTTTGGGGCTCTTTGTGCTTCTTGTATCTTTGAAATCAGTATCCTTTAGATTTGGGAAGTTTCCAGCGATAATTTCTTCAAATATATTTTCCATCCCCTTATCTTTTTCTGCTCCTTCTGGAATTGCTACTATGCATAGATTGGCCCACTTTGTATTATCCCCTAGGTCTCATATTGCTTTCATGTTTTTTCATTTGGTTTTCTGTCTGCTGTCCTGTTTGGGTGATGTCCATTATTCTATCTTCCATATCACTAATTCGTTCTTCTGCATTATTCATTCTGGTTTTTACTGCCCTTAGCTCAGTTTTTATCTCTGCAAATGAATTTTCTAGTTTTTCTTGGCTCCTCCTTATATTTTCTAGTTCCTTTATGAAGGCATCTGCATTACTGTTCATATCTTCTCTTAATTCCTTCAGTATTTTCACTATTTCCCTTTTGAACTCCAAGTCTGTCAGACTGCAGAGGTCTCTTTCATTGTTGACTGCTTTAGGTGAGATCTCCTGTTGGTTTAACTGGGGCTGGTTTCTCAGCTTCTTCATCTTGCTTGTTGTTTTCTTTTTCTTAGTGTAATTGTACTCCCCATGGCCGGGCAGGGTTTGCCTTGGCATTGCTGTGGAATGTTTCCCGGGGGCTGGCGTTGTTAGTCATCTTCTTTATTGGTCGTCTTCTTTCTTGGAGGTGTGCGGGGCTGACAGGGTCTCTCTGAAGCAAAGGAGGACTTCCTGAGGGCAGACAGGACTGGGAGGCCCGCACTGCGATGGAAGCAGATTTCACGCAGCTTGGTGAGCTTGCTCTGGTGTTACTGGGCTGTGGGGTCTTCTAGGGGGCTGGCGGTGCTGGTCAGCTGTTCTACGGGAGTACAGCATTCCCCAAGGGCAGGAGCAGCCAGCTGGGCTGCTGAGAACCCAAGGGGCTCTTCCCCAGGGCAGCAGGGATTGGCAGGATCACTCTGCAGTGGAGGCAGATTTACACGGCCAGGCCAAGCTTGTACTAGCTTTTCTGGGCTGAGGGCCTTTTCCTGGGGGCTGGTGGTTCTGGGTGCTGCTCTGCGGGGGTGTAGCTCCTCCAGAGGGCAGGCAGGCCAGGGCAGGGAAAGCCCCTGTAGTGGTCAGCTTCCTGCAAATGGTGAGGCCAGCCCTCTGGGATGGCAGGCAGCCTCAGGTCCAGAGTGTGTGCACAGGATAGGGGGAGGGGGGATGCACTGGGAAGCACAGCTTTCTGATAGCTGGTGGGCAAGTGAGCTCCCTGTGGTATGGGGAGTACTCTATGGTGGCCCACCCCTCCCCCTCTCCCCTCCCCAACACTGGCGCCTTGTCTCTCCTGCAGATCCAGCTCTTCTCTCAGGTTCCCTCTGATGTGGCTTTCCACCCCCAGCCTTTAGCATATTGCGCCCGGCACCCACAACGCTCAGCTTCCTAGTCTCCCAGGCAGTCTCTGCCCTGAGAACTGGACAGACCGGTTCCTGATCCCCCAAGCAGTCTCAGCACTGCCCACCCCAGCCTGTTCCCATTCCTAAAGACTAACCTCCAGAGCCGAGGTCTCTGTGCCCAGCCCCCACCCAAGTGTCTTGGTTTTTGGTGACTGTGCCAGTAGTTCAGATGATCTGTTAGGTTCTCACTCTGCTCTTCAGAACTCAGACTTACTGCTGCGCTCTTCTCAGCATCTGGAGATCCCTCTGATTCGGTTGATCTTTCTGCCGAGTAGGTGACTTTCCAGGGTGTGGGATCCCTTTCTTCTCCACAGTTCCCTTTCAGGCTCGCCTGTCCAGCCCCGATTCCCCTTCTCTCACTCTCCTCTTTTCTCTTGTTTTACCCAGTTATGTCATGAGATTCTTGCCATTATTGGAGTTTAGGTTCTTCTGCCAGTGATTAATTGCTGTTCTGTGCGAGTCGTTTAACCTGTAGATGTGTTTTTTTGGTTGTGTTTGTGGGAAAGGGCAAGCGTGTCCCCCTACTCTTCTGCCATCTCGCCTTTCTACCCTAAGGTCTTTTTAAGTTACAGAAACTGAATGTTTGCCTCAACAAAGAGTAGAGTTTTGTGTCAAAGGTTGTTTTTTCTTCCTTTGTGTAATAGAACTGGTTTCATTAGTCACATGGTCACATTCCTACTTTCTTCTGTATTAGGTATGGTCATGTGACTAAGTATAGGTCAATAACCAAAGAAGAGTTAATGTCTGCAATTTTAAATCATCTCCTTAGTGATAGAGCTCCATATCCTGTGTCCCTTCCCCACTTCTTGGTGGCTGGGAAATTGGTGAAACTGCTGGCACCTTTTGAAAACAACATGTTAGCATTGGCCACGTCATCTGGCCTGCCCTGAATGCTCACTTCTAGACGGTGTCATAGGTTAAATCTATCTTACTTAAGCCTTCACATTTGGATCCCTTTGTTAACCTCTTTCTTAATAATACAGATTTTGTATTTGTATGATTACTTTTCCATGATATTTGTGACTACCCCATTCTATGTCATAATACAGAGAAGTGTTTTGACATTGACTTACAACTAAGGACCAGTTTATTTTTGAGAATACATTCGTATTCATTGCCTCCAACCTCCAAAGTCTGTAAATTGTCTTGGCATATTACTCCTATGCCCATTAATGTCATTTCCTTATTTCTCTCATCAAATACTAAAACAAAAGAAAACCAAAACCTTGCCTATTGTTACTTTTCCTAACATCAATTTTTATTCTGAATTTTTCTGTGCTTTTTTTAAATAGATGGTATCTGCTTTTTTTTTTTTAACTTTTCTTAAACCAATACCTTTCAATTATAATTGAGTTCCAGTATCAGGCTATTTCATTTTGTCTTCATCGTTCCTCATGTCCAAACAATTTCTGTTAAAATGAAATGTTTTCTTGTCAATTATTTTTCTTATTTACCCTTACATTTTAGATTAGAAATAGATATGTAATTTTTTGGAAATTTTGTATTTGGGTTATGTTATTGATGAACATTATTTCAGGACAGTAAAGGGGGACACATCTTATAAAACTAACACTTTATCATAATATATTTTATAAAAAGTGAGTATTGAGTCTGAAAGTCTTCAAATCATCACTCTGGCATGTGCTTCCAGAGATCTCACCCCCTAACCCAAGTGGCTCATGCAAGACTATCTCACAAATACATATATTACATTTCCCAGGAGGAAACAGGATAAATGGAAACAGGGTAAATAAAGCCCATCTGGGCCATCAGAGTGGTATCCAATGGATTGGGGATTCATCACTGGGGTTCACCTAGGCTTTTAACCATTCAGCTCTGAAGTATCCAAATCCATAAGAAATATTTCAAGGAATGAGTATCATGGTTGAAGCTTGATTTCACTTAAGGCAAAAGAGTGGAAGCAGTATCAAGACACCTGGATGATGTTGAGGAATGTGCCCTAAAAGAACAGAGACACCACAGGGGCACAGCAGGACAGAAAGCAATAGCACAGAATCTGGCATCCCATCAGTAGTTATAAGTATTAAAAACTGGGAAAGCAAAGAAGGGGAAATTTTTCAGTTGGAGAATAGGAACATAGGAGGGATTTCCACTTATTTATTCATTAACACATTAGGCTTCCATCTCTTAGACAGATTGGAGTAAGCATTAGAGGGACAATACAAAGCAAAAATAAATCATGATTTTTTAATGACTCTTGTAGCACAGTGGTTAGAAATAGGAACTGGATTGACTTTGAGATGATGAGTAGCTCCTATTTACTAGGAGACAATTGTATGATATGCAATAGATTAGGCACTTTCTATATATTATTTCATTTACTGTCAACATTCTTTGAATTATACACTTTAAATTATAAATTTTATTGTGTGTAAATTATACCACAATACACCTGATTATTAAAAAAAAAAAAAACTCCAAAGACAAAACCCTCCATGCATGCTAACTTAGATGGAATTCATTTTCAATTTGATTAATTGTTATGTTGAGAAAAACACATGAGTTTATTTATTTGGGAGAGGAATGACATAGTGTCCATGAGCCTTAATCTGATTGCAAAAAATGATAAGAAATTATATTGAACTTTGGAAAGATGTACAGGTGCCAAAAAGGGTATGATATAGGTTAATTCGCTACACTTTTCAGTTTGCCTAAAGCTGTCCCTGAACAGGCCATACTGAATCAGGAACATTATTTTGATTCTATTCCCTCTAGGCTTTATTTGCATATGTTTGTTATCTTACACTGCATTTAAGTAAATCAGACTAATTACTACAAACAAACAAGAAGCAATATTTGGACAGTGATGATCATCTTAAAATGTGACTACATAAAGTGATTGGAATTTCATTAAAATTAAAAATAGAAGTCCCTGAGGAAGAAAACTTATATATGAATAAAATGTATTCATTAATATTACATTAACTAGGCACTTTGTTATTGCAGCAAGGAAAAGATACAATGCTGCCACACAACCGTTTGGATTTTCTAATATTCTTTCAGTGGAATAAAAAGAGATAGTATTTGGTGCACTGATAGTTTAAAAAGTGTTTGTGCATTGTCTTGGCATTAAAGAATTATCATTAAAATATTATTATCACTATCGGAAAGATCATATTACCAATGTAAACAGTTTCTCACAATATACAAGATTAAAATGTCTTATTTTAAGCAAAGGGATATTTAGCAAATTTCAAGAATGTACATTTAAATGGAGCAAGGGGGTCATTAAATAAACATTTACTGAATTCATTTTATGTTTCAAGCATTTATATTACTGGATATTTTACTCCTTTTTCAGGAAAAAAATATATAGTTAAAATACTTAATGTATTTTAGGCAGATTACTTGAAGCATTATATAAACAAATAAGGATTAGTTTTAGAGCCTTGAATTTGAGCGAAAAGGAAGTGTCAGTTAAGGAAGAAAATGCTTTAAAGACTTGAACACTAAAGGATGGTGAAGGGGAGCAGAATTTGCAGTTCCAACACATGCCTCTTTGGCATAAGGGTTATCTTGAGCTGGATATTTCTAAGGATCTGCAGACACAGGAAAAACTCTGAAAATCTGTAGAAATTATCCTGCTGTAAGATAAAGTTACATTAATAATGGAAATCTCCATTGTTAGGGTTTCTCCCTCTCTGTACCAGGAAGAGGAGGGTGACTAATTCTCTAGAAATTTATCAGTGGAGAATGCAGGAACTTAAATCTGCATAATAACCATACCCCTGTTTACTGTGCTCTGCCTGATACCCTCCCATGACTGGCTGCCCCCACCCGCAACATCTTTTGTCTTTAGCTGGAGATGGTATTTGAAGAGATGGTATTCAGTCTTCTTGGATAACTCCCATGACTACCGAAGGTATGTATGTTATTAAACTCTGTTTGTCTTTCTCCTGTTAATCTATTTTGTTTGTTTGTTTGTTTTTTATTATAGAGTGGTCTCAGCCAAGAACCTAGAAGGGTAGAGATAAAATTATTTTTCCTCTCCTACAATGGTCTGTTGCAATAATTTAGAATTGGTATAACTTAGATTCTAATTTAGTTTGTTCTATTCATAGCACTCCTTTTTTGGTCCAGATTTGTAAATTATATTCACAAGTTAATTATTGTCATTATATATCTTTTGCTCGTGACTTTATTTAAATTAATTAGACAAAATTTTTCAAAGGCTTACTAGGTGCCAAGAGCTATTGTAAGTAAATACATTGATGACTAAGTCAAAAACTTAGTCTGTTCTCACAGAGCTATATTTATGTATTTGTATTTGTGTTTCTTTTTTCCCTGCTTAATATAAGTATTCTGTCCTATATTATTAGTACATGAAAACATAGATCAAGCCCATTTTATTGACTACTTACATTTAGCTCATGGCAGAGTGCTTGGCACATAGTAATTTTTCATTAAATATTTTTAAATAAAGGAATGAACAAATGAATGATTTTTTTCCAAACGCTTAACAATATTGCTAAAATAAAAAAATAATAACCTTGAACTCATAAATGAACCAATCTTATTTTTTAAATTCATTTTTTCATTCAACTGCTTAGAGATAAAACAAAAATGTAACACATGGTACCTATACTCAATGAACATAGAGATTAGACAGGCTTAGGTCTGGTATAGACAGACTTACAAGGAATTAATTGTTCCAAATCTTCATAAGTGATGGAAGAAGAGGATTCAAGATGATAAACAAACACCAGGCACAATAAGGAAGGAAAGATATTTTCCTCCCTCCCTTTCTTCCTTCCTACCTTCCAGCCTTCATTTTCAGAGGCCTAAAAATGATCTCCAAGCAATCACTGACATAACTTCCTTTTCTCTCTGTTATAATATAGGATCCTGCCAAGTTTATTTCCCCACTATAATTGGTATATGGTAATAACTATTCAATAAGTTGGTGACTTTTGAATTAATGTCAAAATGAGAAATGCTCCAAATTATGAACAATACAGCAGGTTGCTCACCAGCACAATTTGTTCTCATTTTAGTCATATGCTCTTTGATTAAGCCAGGAAGTAAATCCTTGTAGGACATCTGCAGTGATATATCTAGCAGCTGTTCATTGGATGTGTGAGATGGCACTGAATACCATAAATATTCGGGGTCGCTTATTGTGAATCTCCAAATACATAGTCCTGCCTGAGTGGCAGTAGTAAAGTGTTGGGGGCAATAGGAGGGAGGAAATAATACTGAAAAATGTGGAAGTTTCAACGTGATGATATTATTTCGTCAAATAGGCCATAGTAAAAATAGGTCAAATATATAATACATATGTAATAACTATTTTTAACACTTTACAAAAGAGCAATTGTGATAATACACCGTAAATTCAAGAATCAGAAACATGTTTGTCTTCCCAGTGATAACCATTCAATAAGATAGAACTAATAAGTTGTATATCACTAAGAACATGATTTGATTTGATCCAGTATTTATATGTTCTGTGACCTTGGAGGACTTATATATCCTTTGAGCCTCAATTCTGCCTACTCTTCATCTTTCATAGTGTTCTTTAGGTTATACAAATTGTTAACTGCAAGCAAAGTTGTTTCTGGTACATAGAGGTACTTTAAAAAAAACATAAAAAATTGTAAACTCAAGCTTTAAAAATTTACACGTTCAGTACTGGTGCCCAATATAGAACAACTTTACTAGTTAAGAAAACAAAACAGGGAGTTCCCGTCGTGGCGCAGTGGTTAACGAATCCGACTAGGAACCATGAGGTTGCGGGTTCGGTCCCTGCCCTTGCTCAGTGGGTTAATGATCCGGCGTTGCCATGAGCTGTGGTGTAGGTTGCAGGCGCGGCTCGGATCCCGCGTTGCTGTGGCTCTGGCGTAGGCCGGTGGCTACAGCTCCAATTCAACCCCTAGCCTGGGAACCTCCATATGCCGCGGGAGCGGCCCAAGAAATAGCAACAACAACAACAACAACAAAAGAAAACAAAACAGGAGTTCCCGTTGTGACGCAGAGGAAGTGAATCAGACTAGGAACCACGAGGTTACGGGTTCGATCCTGGCCTCGCTCAGTGGGTTAAGGATCCAGCATTGCATTAGCTGTAGTGTAGGTCGAAGACCTGGCTCAGATCCTGTGTTGCTGTGGCTGTGGCGTAAGCTGGCAGCTGTAGCTCCGATTTGACTCCTAACCTGAGAACCTCCAGATGTTGTGGGTGCGGCCCTAAAAAGCAAAAAAAAAAAAAAAAAAAAAAAAAAAGAGAGAGAGAGAGAAAACAAAACCAAGGGGGAAAAAAAACCACTCAAATACCTGACATGTTCAAATATTAGCGTATCTTATCTAAAACATTTTTAAGAAAAGCTAAAATAATAATATATGTGACAATGCTGAACTTCATCTGAGCCTAGAAAACAGGGATGATTTAGAAATACTCAATTTCTTTTTGTTCCAGAAAGTGACTTTATAGTAAGACTCACTCTCCACTCTTTTTCATGACTCCCATAAAACTCACCATTGACCCCCTTATTGATCTGTGACAGGGCCAAACATAAACCTTTTCCCTTTTGCCTGAGCCTCCTGAAATACCAGGAGATCCTCCAACTCCCAAATTCTGTCTCATAAGTGCTTAAAACTATTGCTTTTCCTGAAACTAGCTAGATACAGGGATACACATTTTCTGTTTGGCTAACTGACTAAGACATCTCCTGATTACCAAAACAACCCCACGGGTAAATCACCCTACCTTTATCTTGGCTACATTTCCCTGTACAAGTCTAAAGCAAAAACCACATGGCTGAGACATGGATTTTTTGACCACCCTAAAACAGTCACCTGAATAAAGCCAGTTCCCTCACTTGCTTATTTTTTTCCAAAAAGAATTCATTTGTATATTAACCAAATATTAGTATCTACTCTCTGCTAAGCAGGGTCCCAAGTTCTGAGAATTTAGTAGTAAAACAAAACAATTTTTTCCTGGTCTCAAGTAGCTTGTATTCTGGTATAAGAATGGTATCAAATACATATTATATGTCAGACAGTGGTAAGTGTTGTAAGGGAACAAATAGCAAGTTAAGGAATAGTGTCAGGAGAGGAATGCGACAAGAGGTTGTTAATGCACAGGATAATCAGAGATAAGGTGATCTGATTGCCTGGAGAGGCTGACATCCTGTGGCAGGCTGGGGGAATTGCATTCTAGGCTGAAAGACAAGTGACAAAGGAGGCCTTATGGCTGGAATTGTAGAGTTTAGGAAGAGAAGTAGGAAATAAGATAAAAGAAATAGGAGCCTATATCTATTAGGACCTAGAGGTAGAAGGGGAGACATTGGTGGATTTGAACACAGAAATAATAAAATTTCACTTAAAATGTAAAGATTGTTCCTACTTTCCAGAGATTATTATAAGCAAGATTAGAAGCAGGAAGCCTAGTTCAGATTCATTTTCTTATGATCACCATGGGCAGAAATGGCAAAGGGGAGAAAATGATTGTGATTTAGATTTTAGAGGTGAAGATGATGAGACCTGATCAGATTCCAGATTTATTTCCAAGGTCAAGCCTGCAGATTTCACAGAAAGAGAAAAGTAGATGGGTCTATGACAACTCCAAGTTATATTTTTCTTCAGTTATTATTATTTTTTTAAGTTAGCACTTATGGAAATGGCAATAATGGAGAGGAAAATATAGGTGGGCTGGGAAGAAAAGTCAAAATTTCTTTGGGGGGTATGTTCAGTTTTCAGATGCATATTTGCAATTGCAAGTTCAGGATAGTCCTCCCCTTTATGGTTTGTGCTACCTTTATGTGAGAATTATTTTGACCTAAAGGCAGTCTAGACCCTACTGCTTCAAGGGACACTACAGCCCCTCCCTTAACCACCGAAAAGAACTTAAATTGGGGTTTTTCTGAGAAAAAAAAGTTATTAGAGATAAATAATAATTAGTTGGCTCCATCTATATAGGACAAATACCTAAATGCCAAATGTCTGCTCTTCTCCTCATCTTGGGAAGGACCCTCCTGTTCTTGGAAGCCCCAGGCCCCTGTCCCGTTCCTTGGCTCGGGATGGCATATACACTACCTTTTACCCTCCTGTTTTTGAACCGTTCAGGTATGTTCAGTCTCTAACCTTCTGGTGTAAGTGGGATTCCCATACTTATGAAATTAATTTTGATTTTTGCCTGTTAATTTGTTTCACGTTGCTTTAGTTATTAGAGGAGCTGGAAGAACCTAGAAGAGTTAAAAAAAAGTTTTCTCCCTCACCAGCACCATCTAAGTAGATATGCCACATGTAAGGTTGGGTGTGTAAGTCTGGGAGTGGAGAATGGAGATATAAATTAGATGGTATTCAGTGAAGAGATATTATTTAATACCATGAGATTCAAGAATATCCCCCAGAGGAGGCTCATCGAGGAGAAAATAGGTCAGAAGACTAAGTCCTGGTACTAATAAGCTTAGAGGCAAAAATAGGACAGTGGCTTTCAAACCATGTTTCCCTGTGTCCCATAATAGGATTTTGAAACAACTAGGTATTCCTTTACACATTTTAAAGTTGACATTAAATTTTTTTATTATAAGCCCAAGGTTATAAGGAATATAATTTTAGTTGTTATAAATGTTGATACTTTGAAAATTTTAAATAACACTGTTATATCACCTTTTAAATATACATAAGTACTTAACTAAGATCACATACTTTCATGGTTACCCTTGTTCATCTAAACATACCTGAGCAAATGCTTCTTTAACGGTCGGAAATTTTACTCTTTTTTTTCAATTCAGCTAATGTTTCTGTTCTACTTCTTTTGCACAATATATCTAATGTTATATACTGCTATGCTTGAAAAATATTTAAAAGTCACCCACTAAAATATTTCTCTGGCAAAAAAAGTTTATGCATATTTTTAAGTATAAGTTTGTTACATAACCATTGATTGGGAGATACTTCTCTGTGAAAATTTCCATCAATTCTAAGTGCAAAAATTATTTTCTGATTGATTATTGTTATAATTATTAATAGTATATTAAACATAAAAACATTAAATTTTTATTAAAAATTAGTGAGTATTTAGTATCAATTCTATTAATTTTTTTCATCATTCATGTGTATGTGCATGTTAAAGCTTCAAAGAGCCCTTTTCACATAAATACATAGGTAGGAATCAATTTTAAAATTCTTAAATTTTAGCTAAAGACAATAGTAATCTGCAAAGTTTGGTTTTAACTGTCAAATTCCAAATCTCCAAATATCACCAATGCAACCTGTTGATAAGGCAAAACTGAGTTTAGACTGATGAGAGAACAGTCAGAGCTTGGCTATAGTGTCCTGCAGTGATGCCAAAGAAATATGGTCGGGTATTACTAAGAATTTCAAGTTGATTTAAGGCATGAGTTTCAATAAAGCACAAAAGAAAGATAAAGGAATTTGATTGGAATTTGGGTAAGACTCACGATATAACAGTCTATAATTCCTATAATCAGAAGGCAAAGATTTTGTGAAACAAGGTAACTGGCTTATAGATGCTTTCTTTTGAAGAGTTTGAGTCCTTTGGGAAATTCCCATAATAAACATTAACATTGTTTACTGCTGTAAGAGTCTCTCCTGCAATAATAATATTATAAATTTGTACAGCTTTAATTCTTATAACATTGAAATGATAAAGTCACATTAATGTAAACTGTAAGATGTGTGTATATTGGGGATGAAGATGGAATAGGTGATTTTGACCCTCAGTGTCCAAGCTGTGTATGGTGGTACATGGGTTCAGGTTCTCATAAGATTCTACCGAACAAATCAGGGGGTTCTCCATTAATTTTATTAAAAATAAAGATTGGGAAGACCTGGCAAGCCTGATTTGCAAAACTATTGGTCACTCGGTTGTTAGAGTCTTTCATTTTCTCAGCACCTACATTAGCATCTGTGTGGCACCTTTGTGTGCTTAAGGCAATGCATTATAGTGAGTTTTAAGAAAGATGAAGGCATATCTTTCTTTGGTAAAGTGAGGGAAGAGAGACTATGAAAGGAAACAAAGTAGAACCTGAAAGATTTAGGTTCAGGCAAAAATAAAATGGATACCATGATTCCTTTAAAATTATTTGCCTCACAGTCCATGAAAAATATTTGTAGACCCAAAAGATTATGTACTCATAAATTTGAAAATCCCTGTTCTAGAGGAGAAAGCCCCAGAAAAGAATGGTGTCCAGAAATTATTGAAGAGATAGTTTTAAGAAGGGGAAGATGGTCAAATGTATCAAGTGATGCAGCTTGGTTGATTAAGATGAGAATTAAGTGTTGACTATAGGATTTAACGTGGAGTTTTGATATTGCAGTTTAAGAAATAGGATAAACATCATAGGAACTAGTGAGACTGTCTAAGATTTCAAGGGGAGCAGGACAATAAATTGCAGTGAATCGGGGAAAACCTTTTTGGTTTTGTTCATTTTCAGTTACAGCATTTATACATGTGTAGTGTATTCATGGTTTTAATTACAAAATATCATTACTGCATATATACAGAGTGTGTCAAGAATCATTATTCACAGATTCTGAATTTGCCAATTTACTTACTAAAAGTTATTTGTAACTCCCAAATTAATACCTAGAAAAATCTGAGTAGCCTGATGTGCACATTCCTAGTGGAGGTCAAACAAAGCAGTGTTCTACTTTCTTATTTTAGCTCTTCAACCTTAAATAAGTGTGGTTTTTTTCATGCTCTACTTAGTATCACGTTTTTTACAAAAAGGGCTTTTTATTAGTGATTTCACTGTTTAAAACATCCTCTAAGTACAAAACTAACGTGCTCCTATCTAGTGCTCTTAAGCATAAGAAGGTTTGGCATATCTTATGGAGAAATACATGTGTTAAATAAGCTTCATTTGGGCATGAGTTATAATGTCATGCATTCACTGTGGATGAATCAACAATGTGGCACAATCAGAAAAAGGGAGAGGAAATTCAGCGAATTGTATGTGAGGCTACCCTAGAAAGTTTGCAGTGAACATATGTAAATCTGGAAAAGTGGCTAAATTTGTAGATTTATGAGATGATGACCAAAAAAGAGGCAGAATAAACTGTAATGTTGTGAGGCTGAAAGCCAAAGAAATTTACAGTCATATCCGGATACGGGAAAGTGTTAAACCCATCTGAGCTAGTTCTGACTGGCTCACGCCTCTCAGAAAAGGATCTGGCATGAAAATATTAAATTTGATGGCAAAGTAGATTCCACAGATCAGGAGGCCATGGGAGGATTTGAAAAATAACTGCTAATTACTGTGCAGGAAAAAGTTATGCAGGAGAGTAGGTTTCGACACTGGTGAAACTGGCTTGTTTTACAAGGACATTGGCAAACAAACCTACATAATGCAAATTGCCTACAAAATTATTGACCTTAAATTATTGAAAGACTATGCAGTTAATTATATGTAAGAAATAATATATTAAACATGGTGCCTTTAAGCAGAAACACATGTAAAACAAAATGAGGCTCACAGGAATGTAACCCTGTATTTCTGTGAGGAGCAAAGGTTCCAAATTCACTAATTCATTGTTCCCAGTGAATTTATAGAACATAACCAGTGTGACTAGAACTGATTATATATATATATACACATATATGTGTGTGTGTGTGAGGTTAGATACACATACACTTAAGAATTTTCTGTAGATATGGAAAAACTGATAATGATTGAAAGAAGGACCTATTTAAGGAGGAAAGTCTATAAATTAATGAGATATTGGCATAATGCATAAATCTAATGCTGTCATTAGATTGTGCCAGTCAGCCCATCTATTGTAACAGGAAAGACAAATATATACATGTACAGACACAGATGAATTGGTAGACATGTAAATGGAAGCATCTGGACATTTTCCAATTTCTCTGTTAATGAAAAGCATGATTAGTAGCTGAGAGTGAGGTGGGAGAGAAGGTTGTAGAGGTCAGAGGAAAGAGGAGCAGATGGGAAAGTTTTGAATGACAGAGCAAATCTACCAGAGAAACAGACAGAAGGATTGCCTGGCAGGACCAAAGTCCCTTTGAGGTTTGTAATCATGAATTTAAAGTGAGCCCAGTCAGCATTTTTATGGCTTTTCTCAATCCACTTTTAGTTTTTCAGGTGCAGGCAAGCAATATGTGCAGAGTTGCATTTAACCATGTTGAAATTTTGCTAGAAGGAAGATTATTAATGCTGTGATTTAAATATATTTTTAGAATTTTAGAATTGGAAGAAACTTTAAAAGTTTTTTATTACCTTTGAGAGAAAATATATTTCAGAACACTGATTTTGAAACTGAGTGAACTTGTTTCCAAATGCCAGATATATCTACTGCTGAACTTAGCAAACTACTTTAAAAAAAAAAGAAATTAGAAACAATAACATATTTCAGAGTAGTTTAAATATTAAAATAAGATAAAGAAGAAAAATAAAGAAAGCACCTATTACAGACCAGGCGCATAATTGGTGTTCAAGACATGCTGATTTTCTCCTACCTTGATTCACACTTGAAAAATGATAGACCGAGAATGTTTAGAAACATTTTCAAAGTCTCAAAAATATTTACAGCTTTTTTTCTCTGCTTCTCCTAGTCTACAGTCTGGCAATGTATATTCCACAGATCAGGAGGAATCTACAATCTGCTTCTGCTGACTCTTTTTAAATTTTTCAATGGCCTAGGCAATGGAGAAACTTGAATAGGAATAATACAATTCTCTGACTCTTCTTAATCACACAAAATTTGCCCTTCCTTAAGGCCAGAGAATAACATCTTTGTAGTGATCTGTCCTTTTGCATTGTGCTCATTGTATTTCCTTTCCTTTTCAATATTTGATGTGAAGCAAAAACCTTTCTCTATAGGCAGTTTACAATCAAGAAAGAAAATCTCAACTAAGATGTTTCTTCAGGAAAACAATAAAATTCTTCACCTGAGTAAACTTTAGAATAATTGTCTTAGTATAGAACTTTGGTATATTTAACCAACACCCTTTTGGTGATCATCCTTTTTCGATAGAAAAGTCCAAGGCAGGTACAGGTCTGCTGATAGTTCTGTGGGTCCGACATTCAAACCTCAGCTCGAGGTTTAAAAATTCCTCTGTTTCAATATTCTGGTAATATCAATAAGACAGTCAGCCACCAGGAGTTCCAATTGTGGCTCAGCAGATTACAATCCTGACTAATATCCATAAGGATGTGGGTTCAGTACTGGCCTTGCTCAGTGGGTTAAGGATCTTGCATTGCTGTGAGCTGTGGTGTAGGTCACAGGCATGGCTCAGATCCCATGTTGCTGTGCTCTGGCTTGGTACAGGCCAGCCTCTAGCCTGGGAATTTCCATATGCCATAGGTGCAGCCCTAAAAAAACAAAACAAAACAAAAAAGAAAATAAGTCACCTTGTTTTTTCTTTTCTGATGCTATATCTCACTTCTATGCATGCACTCCTAATTTGTGCTAAATTAAGCCCATCTCAGCTCTGGAAAAGTGGCCTTCCCTTCTGAGACCGCCTCTTGGTAAGGCATCACTAGTAGGTAAAAGACTAGGCACTATTGTCTCAGTCATACAATTCCTCCTCTCCCTCACCTCCAGCATATAACACAGCGGTTACATGGGTATTATTTTAGTGAGAACATACTTTGTACGAGTCACTGAGCTTTTCCTGCAACATCTATTTATTCCCTTGGTAGAGGCTACTATTATAAAAAATTTACAAATATAGATACTAAAAGGAAAGTTAACTTTCCTGCCCTCTTGAAACTAGATACTAGCAGCAGAGATAATTAGTAAATAACCAACTGCAAAATTATCCATGAAATGATCGTAGTGGTAAATGCTGTGACACTGGGAATACACCATATACTGTAGGCCCGACTAATCTGGGGAGCCTGGAAAGTCAGTGAGTGCTTTCTTTAGGAAATGTTATTCAAAACTAAATTCCAAAGAGTGAGCTGAAATGAACTCTGATGATAGGGAAGGAGGAGAAGGGTGATCATTTCAGAAGAAGAAACATCTCTTCCGAGGATAGTGCGGAATGGACCAAGATAAGTGCAGAAAGGCTGGAGTGCCAAGAAGGAAGGGTAGAGAGAGATGAGGCTAGAAGGCAGAAAGCAGATCATGTCAGGACTTTATTTATCCTGAGAGCAAGGGAAATCTTCTCTGCACAATGTGGGGAGAGTGAAGGGAAGTTGACTAGGCTGAAAGCAAGGAGACCTGCTAGGAGGCTACAAGATGATGAGAGGTGATGGCCATATGGACTACTGTGGTGGCCTGCGGGAAGGAAAAAGTAATGGGTTTAAGAGAAATTTGGAGTATTCCTACTGTGGCACAATGGGATTGGCACTGGAACACTAGGTGGCAGGTTCAATTCCTAGCCTGGCACAGTGGATTAAGGATCCAGCATTGCCATAGCTGTGGCGTAGGTTGCAACTGCGGCTCAGATCTGATCCCTGGCTGCTGGGGAACTCCATATGCCACAGGGAAGCCCCCCCCCCCAAAAAAAAGAGAGAGAAATTTGCTAGGACGAATTAGTTGGATATCATGGCTGAATTAGATTTAGGTGTGAGAATAATGAATGAATGCCAGTCAACTGGATGGCGTACTCTAATAGCCCAGCTTCAGTGCACAAGAAAAGCTATGCCTGTTTACCCTATAGAGATATAAGGGATTCATTTTAGGATAATTACATTTTATAGTGCTTAAAAATATCTCAGGATATGTTTCAGGGATTCAAAATATTTCCTTCCATGGTGCACCTCTGTCACCTGAGATTGGAAAACAAAGGACAGGTCTAGATTGACAGGTTGAGGATGAAAGTTCTGCTGACGGGAGGACCCAGCCAAAGGGTCAAAGATCAAAATCAGCGGTTTAATCATTTGACAGTGAGGCTCCAGATATTGAGTGATTTATTTAGAACTCTACATTACCAACACTTTGGATAATAGATATTATTTATGAATGCTATAGTAATGTGATAATTACTATATTGAGTGTCTCCTTTCTACAAAGTATATATATAACCTGATTTTGTCAATCCTTTAGCTAGACCTCTGGGTTAATATTCTGAGTGACCAGGTGGCCCTTCCAAGGTTAGAAAAGTGGTTAATGGTGGTGGCAAGGTATGACTTAGGTGTATATCATGCCTCTCCTTGGCTTGACTCTGCAGCATATGGGAGAGTGCCTGAGCAAGGCGCCTCCATTCCCTCCCACTGCAGCCCTTTATGACTTAGAACTAAAGTCACGATTGTGACCCAAGCCTAGCTAAACACTGGGATGAGGTTTTTAAGGAATCAGAAATCCTCTTCCTTCCCTTTTGACTAGAGTTTCACATTCTGATTTGTCTCAGAGAAAATGGGTTAAGTGGGTCCATTTCCATCTATTATCAAAAACTCTACACAGTGAAGAGTGGGTGCTGGTAGATTTGATATAACTACAGTAGAAAAAGCTGGGTGCATTTTGGGTGGGTAGAGAGGACCTGGAGCAAGTATCAGGTGTCATATTAAAAGTACCTGACACCAGTTTAACACTTTCAAAAGTACTAAATGAAAGCACAAGTTACAGTTTGTTTCACAGTTTCTCTCTAAAAATAAATCTATTGTTCATAGCAAAAGAAAAGCCTTTAGTTTCTTCTCAGGTGTGGAACACTAAGATTCTTTCCCTATGTTGTAGTAGTCCTCAGATGTCCATATCTTCCCAATCCCTTTTTAGTGCTTTTTAATGAAAAATTTCCTCCTTCTAGAACATTGGCCAGATACCTCTAGTTTTAAATGTTCTTTTTTCTCAGGCATTTCTAAGAAGACAGGACTATTTGAGAATCTACAATTCATAATGGGATTGTTCAATATATTTTTATAGTTTGATTTTATATGGATGTAAAAACTGCAGTCCAATCCTGTCTTTAGGTGCAAGTCTGATGAACCCACCATCACTAAACGATGGGTGCAAGGTGATTGGTGCAAAAAGACAATAGTAAAAGTTGAAACTACTTTTCCTGCCCTTCACTGAACTTTCTCTTGAGCTGTGTGTGGCACAGCAGGTAATGAGTTCCATCTGTGTGTCACCATCTTCACCTACAGAGAAATAGCATCCAAATGTTCTGAGTCAAGAACTACCTTAGAGAAGCTGTAAAAATGTGTAGCTTTAAAAAAAAAAATTAAGAAGGTTATTTTTGGAGCCCAGAAGCACTGTATATATACTGTCATCTTACCTCATTCTCCACTAAATGAAGCCCTTCAGAGGAGTTAATAGAAGAAGACATCCAACTAAATAGCTCATACTCAAAACTCAAATAAAGGTTCTCAATATCATTTTCTCCAACCTACCTTCATTTAGTGTGTAATTGGGTCGGAGATCTTTACAATGTGGAAATTAAATCCATTTAAAATTTTCACATACACCATTAGAATCACCGAATTTCAGAGCTGGAAGAACAAAAGCTGATAAAAACTGTTAGGATTAAGTCTTTCATTTTTTTAAAAATTTTATTGGAGTATAGTTGACTTACAAATGTTGTATTAGTTTCAGGTGTACAGCAAAGTGAATCAGTTATACATTAAATATATCCATTCTTTTTTTCCCAATAGGTTCTTGTTAACCATGTATTTTATACAGTAGTGTGAACATGATATTCCTACCCTCCCAATTCCTTCCTCTCTGCAACAGTTTCACCTATGGTAACCATAAGATTGGTTTTGAAATCTGTGGGGTTTTTTTATGTATCATTTTTATTAGATTTCAAACATAAGTGATATCATATGATACTTGCTTTGACTTACTTCACTCGGTATGATAATCTCTAAGTCCATCCATATTGCTGCAAATGGCATTATTTCATTTTTCATGGCTGAGTAATATTCCATTGTATATATGTACCACCTCTTTTCTATCCATTACTCTGTCAATGGACATTTATATTGCTTCCATGTCTTGGCTATTGGAAATAGTGCCACAGTGAACATTGGGGTACATGTATCTTTTCAAATTTGAGTTTTCCATAGATGGATGTCCAGGAGTAGGATTACTGAACCATATGGTAGTTCTATATTTAATTTTGTTAAGGAACCTCCATACCATTTTCCATAGTCATTGCACAAATTTATACTCCCCCCAGTGGTGTGAGGGTTCCCTTTTCTCCACACCCTCTCCCACATTTATTGTTTTAGACTTTTTGATGATGGCCATTCTGACTGGTGTGAGGTAATACATTATAGTTTTGACTTGCATTTCTCTAATAACTAATGATATTGAGCATATTTTCGTGTGTTTTTTGGCCACATAAGTCACTCTTTTAACCTGGATAATTCAGCAATAGTGGGCTCTGCCCATCAGGAATACTCTAGGTTCACCTTAGGTGACTCATAATTTAAGATGCAAAAAATATATGTATGACAAGACTACGCAAAGATGTTTGGCATTAGAAAGAAAACCATTGGGTCAAAACATTGGGAAGGACCTTACTGCAAATAAGGTATGGCAAACCAGTTTTCTCATTTCCCAAAACATTGTCCAGGAGGCTATTTACTTAAATTACAAAATATATTTAGTCAAATAGAAGAGCAATAACAAGTTGGTATTTGGTATAATATAGGTGACTTTTTTTTACTATAGCATCTGAAGTGTTTTCTTACAGATTTCTTCATGAATCTGTTCAGCATACTAATGAAGGAGAATAATTATCCTTGTTTTGCAGATGGAGAAGCCAAAGCACACAGAAGTGTTATGACTTCTCTGGTATCAAAAACCCTTTTACAGAGTCTCAAGACTAGAATCCAAGTATATAGGTTTTAAGTTTAATACTTTTAGTCATTAGATCTCACTGCTTCCTGACCTGGACCTTACTCAATACTTGAATGTATTATTAGTGTACTTTGAAATCTTCCCTGAGGAACTCTAAGGACAACCCATACTGTTATTTTGCTTTGGGTACAGTCCTACTTAGATGGTGGAGGAACAGTATTTTTCTACTTTTTAAGAGCTGAATCTTTCTATCTCAAAGTAGGTCAACAAAGAATATGTAGCTCACCAATATGGGAAGCATTTCAAAGCACCCACAATGGACTTGAACTTTGAATTCTGGAATAACAGTTTCACATTGGCCTAGTTCAGTTTTATTTTTTCAAATGTCTATAAGGCCCATTGTCTAAAATTGAGTTCATATGGTGCCAGGATAAAAGGGTCTATAGCAACCGTAAAGCAAACACTCTTTAATCTGACTTTTCAAGCACCAAATAACTTTTAGAGCTGTGGTTGTTTTGCATGTATTAAATTGTATGGGGAATGAAACCTGACTGATCCAGACAGATACAATTGAAAATCAGAGATTTATTGTATCTCAGAACAAAAGTATCTTGGAGGTCACTTATATCAATGCTATTCCCATTACTGGCCCTATAATATATAATAATCTGAGAGATTTAAAAGTAAAATAAAATATGTTTCTAGGGTCTCATCCTACACAAACTGAATTTGGTCTGAAGCAGAGATCATATCACTACATTTTTTTTAAGTTCTCCAGGTGATTTAATATTCAGGCAAGTTTAAAAGACATTTATAGGAACTCTGCTAAGTTGAGAAGAAAAAAACTCCATCATTTTCTAGAGAAAAACTAATATTCTTTGGGCTGGAAAGGTATAAAGTGGTTCTCCAACAATCCATCACTCCTGGAAGGAAAGTCCTCACAGGTCTCAGACTATCAGAGTTTGGAGATTTTATCCTCAAACCCAGAATCCTAGCAAATAAAAACTGAAAATTTTACTTAAATAGGAGTAGTTATTGTTTTATGAGAAAATATTTGTTATTTTTAACACAATTACACACCAATGCAAGATTATATAAAATAAATTTATTCAAGAGTGTCATAAAGGACATATAGAAAGTACAATTTTTGAACATTATCATACAGTCTTGGATACTAAAAAAAGTCCTGCTTCAGTATGAACTAGTATTTAACTTAAAGTAGATACATATAGTTACATATAGAATATATATCCATAATATCTTCCTTGTCATCTAAGAGTTCACAGCAACAATGGTACCTCGGTTTCAGTGAGCTTAGCTAGCACCAAAACCTTGTAGTGCCAGAAAGCAAGTACAAAAAACAAATAAACAAAAGTCAAAATAAAACAAAGGTGGAACTATGTCAAAGAAATACAAAAGCCATCTGAAAGAGCTATGTCCAAAGGGGGAATGATTTCAGTAACAAAATAAGTAAAATGGTATTGAATTATAGTCCAAAATACAACATAGATGTTCATAAGCCCATTAGTTATAAATAAACAGTGGACCAAATAAATAAAAAGGAGGAAGAGAGGAGTTCCCACTGTGGTGCAGTGAGTTAATGATCCGGCTTATCTCTGTGGTATTGCTGGTTTAATTCTTGGCCCAGTACAGTGGGTTAAGGATCTGTTGTTGAGTAGGTCATAGGTCGCAGAGGCAGGTCAAATTAAATTCTTGGCCCAGAAACTTCCTTATGCTGCAAGTGCAGCCAAAAATGAAAAAAAAAAAAAAAATGTGGGGGAGGGGGCCGGGGGAGAGACAAATCTCCAATGCTCCAATGCAAAGGAATTCCAAGTAATTGATGTAAATGACCTTTTCAGGAGGGCATAATTCCCACTCCTTAAATATGGGCTGGGCACAGTTACTTCCTTTCAAAGAATATAGTATAGTTAGTGAGAAAAAAAGGTAAGTTTAAAGTGAACAAAACTAACAAACACTACCTTAAGCTGGGTGATGAAGGTTAAGATCAACAATAATAAGCCATATTGATAGTATATATCCTTGATATAATGCAAGGAAAATAGCACTTTGCCTCTCTGGTCTTCCTCAAAATATATCACCCTCGTCTAATTATGGGAAATTATCAGATAAATCCCAATTGAAGGAGGTTCTACAAAATATCTGACTAGTACTCTACAAAACTCTCAAGGTCACCAGAAACAAGAAAAGTCTGAGAACTTATTACAACCAAGAGGGACATGAAAACTTGATATAATTAGGTATCCCAGGTGGGATCCTGGGACCGAAAAAGGACATTAGGTTATAGCTAAGGAAATCTGAATAAAGTGTGAACGTTAACTAACAATAATATAACAGTTCGTTGTTCATCAGCGGTGACAAATGTACCGTGCTAATGTAATATGTTCATAATAGGAGAAATTAGAATGGGGCAAATGGGAACTCTTGGATAGTTTTCACAATAATTCTGCAAATTTAGCACTGCTCTAAGATTAAAAGTATAGTAAATAAAAAAGTTCCTCCTCCATTTAGAAAGGATGGATTACCAACCTGTTCTTTGTTCTTGCCCAGAGCTACACATGATTCCCATTTATCATAGAAAGTAAAAGTCTCTATTTGGAGTTACCTTGATACTATCAATAATTTTAAAACCCAATCATGGGGAAATTTTTCTACATTAAATTTAGAGCCAGCTATTACAAATATTATCTCTACTATAATAGTTTAACATTACTGTGGACCAGTTTCATAGTCTGTGGAGAATAATTTAAGTTCTCAAGATAAAGCAATCTCCAAACATTGTTCTCCAACTAGTAATGAAGCCTATATTTTTTCACGGTTACTAGCCCTGCCAAGCTATTTTTCTCTTGGATATTCTCATGGATTTTTTTTCTAACAGTGGCTGCTGTTCAAACTTACATAATAGAATTGTCACACTTTATAAACTGTGTTGCATATTCTGATCCCTTTCATTTGAAGAGGTCCTCTATTTCATGCCCAACTAGCTTTGAGGTCCTCCTGAGATAATCAAGTAGTCATTGGCACCTTGCATGTAATAGCCATTGCTGCGTGAAGAGTCCATAAATTCAGTTCTCTGTGCAAAAGCCATGGAAAACAGAGCCTTCCAGCTTAAATCACAGGCAAGCTACTCTATTAGATTTCTGAGGCTGACCCTGATAAACAAAATTTTGAAGGAAATCTTCTGTTATTGATTGTACAATATCAGATGGCTTAGATGTAAATTTTAACAACTACTTTCTCTGCAGAGTAATGTTATAAACTGGTTTTCAGGCTATTTTTATTATATTGATGTTATTTTAGTGTTTTAGCTACCTCAGTGATTTGTGATCACAATTCCTTCAGCCCTAGAGAGACCATTGTCCTGATTCAGTGTGATAATATGATGTGGTCTAAGAATTCAGTCCACAATATTATTCCTGCTACACATCAGATGGTGAGTTGCTGTTGCACATCCTAAACTAGTTATAAGTTAGAATTCCATCTAACTAGTATACATTTCCATGTATTTCCATGGCTGACCTGAGGCAGTTTCTGACACAGGTGACACTCTTTTAAGTTGCTCTAATTGAAGCCTTCTTATGTTCTCCTGAAAAGAAGTATTACAGACTCGATGTTGCCATTACCACGAACATTGTCTATAAATCTCACTCTAAAGCCTGTATATGATGTTCCTCAAAATTGCTTTCATTAGTAATATCTACTTAAATATATATTTCTGCTTTATCAGAGTCATACATCACCCTCATATCATCTTTCTCCATTATAAAACAGCAGGAGAAAAAAATTTCTCTTTCTCATTTTTTCTATTTTATAATGGGAAAAGATGATATAGCATCATTAAGCTAGCGTAGGCAAACAACAAACAAACAAAAAATCTTCACATTGAGGGGTAAATGAGCATAGCCAGTACACATATATGTACATATATACATATATGTACACACATATGTATGTTCATATCTAATATAGACATATTTATCTAAATTCTTGAGCTACAGAGAATTCATATTTTCTTTTACTTTTATTTTTAACATACCTTTTCAACTCGGTGATAAGGATGAATTTTAAATTAAAAGATAAATAGAAGAAAGATTCCAAATGAAAAAAAAAAGTATTTATATATTGACGTATTCCTTCTCGGTAAATATTGCTGGTTTTACTCTGATAGCAGAGTTTCTAATCAACACTTTACGTATTTTCTATTCCTTAACCTCAACTTTAGTCCTTGTCCCCATTAGTACCACAAATAAGGTAAATAAAAAACAACATTCCTTTACACTTAATTAGAAATTTATTTTTATGGATTATTGATTTCAATTCTATAAAGTAATATTATATCTAATCTACACAGAGCAGGGTAACTGTCTCAAATAATTCTAAATTTTCAATAAATTCTACTGATTGTTTATGTATAGATTATGATTAACTTTACTAACACTAAGTTAAAACATTTAGATTTGTCAGCCATCAAAACAGTGATCAGTTCATAGTTCATCTTAATACAGTAATTTTTTTTTGTATCTCAATATCCAATTAGCATTAAAGTGAAAAGATGAAATTTTTAGTGAAAAATATTCCCTGGGTTCATGTTTTATGTATATGGTGTGCATATATCATGATAAAATTAAAATAGCACAAGTTTTGATATTCAACAAAATATTTTAAATATCAGACTTAGCCTATACTGGCTGTGGGTCCTAGAACAAGTTACCAGTCTTGCCAAACTCAATCTTTTATGTGAGGTAAAGGCAAAAAAAAAAATTTATCCTTTAAATAAAGACTTTATATGAAGTATAAAATAAGTGTCAAATAAGAAAATAATAGCTTGGCCTCTAGGAACAAAATTATATTAGGTACTAAATATTTCCCTTTCTCATTACTTTGTACTAGAAAGAGCCTTAGACATATTAGATTTTCATTCTTTCCTTTATTCAACAAATACGTATCCATCAACTTGACCATTTACATTAGTACTGCCCAAAACAAAATGCTTGAATTAGTTCTAACAAAATATGTATAGGATCTATTTGAGGGAAAACTGCAAAGCTCTGATGAAAGATACTAAATAAGAACTGAATAAATGGAGAATATTCCCTGTTCATGGATGGAAGATTCAATATTGGCAAGATATAAGGTGTTCCCAAATTAAGCTATAGATTTAAAGCAATCACAATCAAAACCTAATCATGTGATTTTGTGGACATTAACAAATTGATTCTAACTCTTATGTGGAGAAGCAAAAGACCCAGTGTAGGCAACTCAATTTTCAAAGAAAGAAACAAACTCATTAGACTGGAATTACCCAGTTTCAAGCCTTATCATAAACCAGCAGTAATCAAGACATTGTGATATTGGTGAAAGAATAGACAACAGACAAATAAACAGAATAGAGACCCTGACAATAAACCTACAAAAATATAGTCAACTGAATTTGACAAAGGGGCAAAGACAATATAATTGTAGTATACATATTTATGTAATAGATACATAAATAATATTAATATATAAAATGTCTATATTAATGATATAAAGTTTATTGAAGTAATAATTGCAAGTGTAAATAAATTAAATACACTGAGAAAAGTGATGCATAAATTGGATATGAAAGAAGACTCAGCAGTACATAGCCCCAAAAAGACTATTTAAAAAGAAAAATAGAGAATGTTTGAAAAGAAAAGCTGAAGAGACATTAAGACAAATACTAACCAAATAAAATTGCTAAGGTAGCAACTTCGAGATTAGGTAAAATAGAATATAAAGAGAAGGAGTCATAAGATATTAGAGAAATAATGTATGTTGAAAAAAGAAGAGATCAAGATGGTATATCACACTTGTGTATATATACATTCACATATAATTCATATATTAAAACAATAATTTACAAGGTTATCTGGAAAAAAAATAAGCAACTATAATTAGACATTTTAATGTACTATTAGGAAGTGAATATATCAACAGTTAAAACTAAGCAAATTATTGGAAAGGTAAAAAAATCATGTTATAAGTTTGAATTTATATATGTATATATATCTGTATATGTGCCTATGAATATACATCTATGTGCATATATACACACATACATAACAACTTCTTACACAAAAAACAGAGAGCATAAACATTCTGAGCCTCTACGGAGTATTCACAAAAATAAATTATGTACTAGACCAAATAGAACGTTTCAGCAAGGCCACAAGATACAGATTATTTATGGCCTCTAGCAAAAGTACAATATAATTAAAAATCAATGGTAAAAGTTAATTTTGTAAAATCAGTGTCTGAAAATACAAAATAATAACCCTACATGACTTAGCTAAGGAACACTTCCTATAGAAATTATAAAATATTTATCATTTAATAACAATGAAAGCACTAATGGTAAAAGTGTGGGGGTATAGTTAAGGCTATACTTCATTGATTTTGTATCTTTTTATCTGTAAGGAAAAAAAAAAAAAACCTAAAAATAAATGAGCAATAATGTATAAAACAAGAATGTTATTCTAAGAAAGGTAGAAAAAAGTAACTTTAAAAGTCCAGAAATGAGTAGAAAGGAAAATAAAAGTGGTTTATCAAAAACAAAACTGATTCTTTGCAAAGATACATACTTTAGACAAAGAAAAGAAAAAATCTGATCGCCATGAAGCAAACAAAGTGAACAAACAAAAACAGAAGGAAGAGGGATGGAAATTAAAGATAACATAGAGTCAAGAGTTACAAAATACTATTACAAGCATCTCTATGTCAAGAAATTTTTGAACTATATGATAAGGATACATTTTGAGGGAAATAGACTTGCCTTGTACTAATAGAAAAAATAAGTCAAATTTTCTGTAGTAATGAAAAATTTATGTTCCAACACAACAAACATTATTCTTTAAAGTAACATCAATTCTAAAACGAGGCTTCTGAATGTTTTTATGTGTTCTTGTTTAGAAAATATGTTTTGATTGTTATAAGGAAACTAATGGGAAAATTCAAAAGTCCAAATGTTTAAATAGAATTGAGCCACTTAACTCATGTTATCATGTGTTTCCTGAAGACATGGACCATGATTTGTGCATCTTTGGGTCCCTAGTGTTGAGCCTAGTACAATATGGCCTAGATAGGTGCTCAGTAGATGGTTACTGAGTGGTGAACATGGTTTATGAAGTCCATAGATAGGTGGATACCATTTATGAACATAATATAATGTGATTAGGAAAAACACCTAGTTATCACTCAAAGGTATTGATTAAAGTGAGATATTAATTCTCCTGAGATGAAGACTAACCATCTTTAAATGAGCCATTAGATTCTCTTCTGTTTACAGGAAATTTACAGGTGTGTCTTATTCTTTTTAGTATATCAGTTCTTATTTTTTATGAATTTGTTTCCTCTTTTATTTATTTTAAGATTTTATTTTTTCTTTTATAGTTGATTTACAATGTTCTGTCAATTTCTGCTGTACAGCAAAGTGACCCAATCATACATATATATATTATATATATACATTCTTTTTCTCACATTATCCTCTGTCATGTTCCATCACAAGTGACTAGATATACTTCTCTGTGTTATAGAGCAGAATCTCATTGCTTATCCACTCCAAGTACAATAGTTTGCATCTAGTAAACTCAAGTCCATCCCACTCCCTTCCCCTCCCCCTCCCCCTCCCCCTTGGCAACCACAAGCCTGTTCTCCAAGTCCATGAGTTTGTTCCTTTCTGTAGATAGGTTCATTTGTGCTGTATATTAGATTCCAGATACAGGTGCTATCATACGTATTTGTCTTTCTTTTTCTGACTTCCTTCATTTGGTATGAGGGTCTATAGTTAGTATATCTGTTCTTAAATTCAGCCTAGGTATACTGGTCAGGCATATCCTTGCCACTTCTCTGGCTCCTTTTTTGACCGATAAAGGCACTCTACTGGTTATTAGATATACTGGGTATTATTACTCTCATAGGAAGTTAATTAGTATCACTTTCCTTCTCTTTTCTGGTTTATAATTGAGAAAGAAGAGACAGACAAACAGGGAGGGAGAGGCAAGAAAGAAAAAGACAGGATGAGAGAAAGGGAGTGATAAGAGAGAGAGGGAGAGAAAGAGGCAAAGAAAGAGAGAGCATGGAAAGAAAGAGAAACAGAGATGAGACGTATCAAGTCAAAAGCTGAAGGTCATGATAGCATTTTTATGACTATTACATCTGATTGGAGACAGAACTTTGGACCTTTGGTCAGATAGCTTGATAATATATGTAGCTGAATGACATGTATTTACCTGGTGGACGTATCCTGCCCTAATAAGCCTCCCACAAAATGGGGAGCAGACCAGGACACACCATGTCTGTAGGTAATTATTTCCCAAAAAAAGGAAGAAAGAGGTAAAAAAAATATACACAGACTTTTTTCCCCCAAAGATACCACAGAAATGTATAAAAAGTAAGGAAAGAAGGCAGAGGTACCACCTATCAGCTAATGGAAGTCACTCCAAAAAGAAATGAAGTTAAGGAGAAAAGAGGTTCATCCCATATCTACCAGTGAATATAGTATTAAGGGAACTTTGGTTTCCTATAATAAATACCAAATTTAGGATTTTTATCTTTCTACACATACAATAAGGCATTATTTCATGTTTCCAGATTAAAAACTATTCAACAAATAATAATATATCTAAGACAAAAAAATATTCTTATCTATCCAGATCCATTAAATTCCAAAACCCAGTCCTCTGAAACAGAACCTATGAAGACATGAATGAAAATAATCAGAAAATGTGTAGATGGTTAAAGAGTAAAATATACTCTATGAATACAGCAATTAAATTAGCTGAGTCCTTCCTATTATGTCAGATTGTTTGCACTGACAAAAGCAAGTCTCTGGTTAGTCAGGAACTTACTTTGGTCAGATGGCTGGGTGAGCAGGGTTAGTAGTTTCATGCAAAGTAAGTGAAGTTTAGCAGGGTTGTCTCAGGTTCAGATAGAAAACCCCAACTTGATTCCTATAGCCATCTATATAGTTTAGCCTCTTTTCTTAAAAGAGATGAAATAGTTATACTCCCACAGGAGTATTGGCAATATTTCTAAAAGTTTATCTGTCTATCCTCGGATACTTACATAACATAAATAGGGCGGCTGTTATTTAAAGCATATTATATTACATTTTTGAAATAATAGAAACTTAGCTGGTATGCATACCTGGGCTGTTTTGGGTTCTTCTGTGAACCTCACTTAGCTTCAGCCTCCCAAACTCTTAAATTGGATTAAGTATATTCACCATTATGTAATTGGTATGAGAATTCAAAGAAATCTAAAAACACTGACATTATTATTACTAGAATCACTTAAGAATAGAGCAATACACCATGGTATGGTATTATAGAAACATATATTTTGGGCTAGGAGCCCAAGTCCTAAGTTCATTTCCTAAAATCCTAGTTTTTTCCCTCCCTAATACATCACTTTAGGAAATTCACTTCATTTCCCTGGGCATGATGTATAAAAATGCCTTTAGCCATGGCATTCTATGATTGTATGCTAAAACCATGTTCACTAAAATCCAAGATGTCTTATTGTCAATTCTTTGTCATTTCCTTAAAATCGTAGTGCATCACTCTTATTGGTTGCAACCTAGTTTTTCTCTACTGCTTACTGCATTTGTTTATAATATAGTATTTCTAGAACTTTATAAAGATCTTAACTTCCAAAGACTGCAAATTATGGTGGGGACTCTCAGTCTTTAAAAAGAGCAAAAGCAAGAATTAGATAAAGCTGGCTTTCTTGGATGTTCATGCCAGGATATACTTGAATGAAAGTAAGTTTATTTATTCTAAGTGCCTAGAGTAGATTCTGACTGAAAACCTTTCAGTCGTAATAATTGAGGAAAGAAACCATGGTGATCCTGGAAACAGCTTAAGGAGTTTCTTTAACAAGATTACATTTCAGATTCTTGATCTAGAGGTACTGGGATTCACATATCTAGTAAAAATGAGTAGGATGCAAATCTTCCGGCTGCAAATGCAAGTTTTCTGGCAGCAAATATGTTTAAGTAGAGCTGTATCTGAAGAGTCAATCAGAATTCATCCATGCATGATGACCTCCTTTCCATGGAAACCTCAAGAAGAGTAAATAAAACCAGGATCCCAGAAGTAAGCCACCGAATTCTCTGATAATCAACACAAACACCTATGAATCCAACTATGTGGACCACTGCCTTTACTTTTCGGAAACACTGTTTGGAAAGTTTTTACTTAAGGCCCGCATATCTTTATTTTAACCCAAAATTTACTGTTATGGTTACCTTAAATCCAAGACTAGAAGTAAGTTCATTAAAATACAACAGCAAAGGAACTGCAAAAATCGTGTATACTCATTAGGTGTCATAAAATAACCTAGAAGGAGGGAGGAAAAATGATTTCTGATAAATATATGAGTTAAAAAGGCTTAATAGTCAGGGGCTACTTTTGTAAAGCTAATCAGCTCTATACAGCTAAATAGCTTCCAAGTTCATCTTTGTAATAAAAATAGAACAAAATGATCACCAAATGTTAAATTATGCTTATTATAATCTGTTCCAAATCCCACAAAATGATGTCAAATTAAAACTTTGCCTCAAAAATGTTTCAGTGTAGGATATACAAACAAATAATGACTTATACAGGAAGAAATTTCATTTGTATGAAATGCTTTATTTCTATATAATGCTGGAGAAGTAAGCCATTGTTTCACTAAGAACCGACTAAATCTCACCTTTTTAATTCTACAAAATTAGCCGTGAGGATTTTAGTCCTTTTTTTTTCTTTTTGCATTTTCTTGGGCTGCTCCCGTGGCATATGGTGGTTCCCAGGCTAGGGATTGAATCGGAGCTGTAGCTGCCGGCCTTCTCCAGAGCCACAGCAACACGGGATCTGAGCTATGTCTACAAACTACACCACAGCTCATGGCAATGCCAGATCCTTAACCCACTGAGCGAGGCCAGGGATCGAACCCGCAACCTCATGGTTCCTAGTTGGATTCGTTAACCACTGAGCCACGAAGGGAACTCCACCATGAGATTTTAAATGCATTCAATTCCATATTGCCTTAAGGCAAGCTTTTGACTTACTCAAAGGATGGGAATTTTTATGTTACTTGTATATCCATAGCACCTAAATTAATGCTGACACATACTAGTTGTGTAATAATTTTTACTTTTAATTTATAATTCATAAGAAATAAAGGCACTTTAAAAGCAGATTTTGTCATACCAACCTGCAAAACTGATATTAACCCACAGCACTTTTGCTATTTAAGCCTCTATCTTTAACTCTTGTGAGGAAATTTTCTCAATTAAAAATCCATTCCTAACAAAATTAATGGAATGTAAGGAAATAAAATGATAACTAGTGCTAGTAGAAAAATTAGTAATAGAACTAATCCTAGTGGATTTCCAGCATATTAAAAACACTTCTTTCTCTTCATAGCCCTGGTAGAAGTTTTAACATTATTTTGTGTTTTTCTTTGTTTTGTTTTTCTCTCTTTAACATTTAAAAAAAAATCACATTTTCCTAGTGTACAGTTAAATAAAACAAAAGAAATGAACAGATTTGCTTTCAAATTTATGACCTGTATACATGAGTCCCTGTGTAAAACATGTGCACACAAACAAAAACTCTGCGTGAGTTTTTGGGCTACTTTTTAAGACACACAAAGTAAGGTGCAGGATACCTCTCAAAATAAAAAACACTGTAGCCAAAGAAAATAAAGTATTGTTAGAACAATAAAGTATTGTTCTATTATTTATGGAATTCCTGTTGCATGTCAAGTTGTGTACTTACGTATATAACTCTCTCTCTAGTCTCACTTAATATCCATGACACTCCTGTATTAGTTTCCTAATACTTAAAAAATTAACATAAAAATTAGTGGCTTAAACAACATAAATTTATTATCTACAGTTCAATAGAAGTCTGACTCAGGTTTCACTGGGCTTAAATCAAAATATTATCAGAGCTCTGTTCCTTTTGGAAGCTCTAGGGGAGCATATAAGTTGGCGTTAACCAAATGTAGGCTTGAAACACATTTTTCCATTGCTAGAAGGGCAGATTTGGGTAAGTTATGCATAGTAACCTCATATGTGTAATGGAGATAATTCCTTCCTTACAGCAATTTTCTGAAAAATGGGGCATTATGTATATAAAGAATCTGCCACAGTGATTGGCATATAATTATTATCTACCCACCTCTTGAACCTCACTTATTATGTACATCTTTGACCAGTAACTAAATTGTGGATTTGCTGTTTGCAAGCCATGTGTCTCAGAATAAACCATTTTGCCTCTTTAATTCACAGTTTCTTTATTTTAAATGAGGACTTAAAAAAAATCAATTTGTCCTGAGGATTAAATGAAATTCAGAGTACGAAAACACTTATAAACTAAGACAATTCATTAATGTTATTCTGGGGCCACTGGTTGAACGTTTAGGAATTCTTAATCCGAAGTGGTTATCAGTATTCCACATCTCAGAATACCAAGGGCCAATGAACCATCTCATTTTCAAGTCCAACATTGCATGACTATTAAAGCCAAACCCAGGAAACATTTCTCAGCCAAAATTCAGAAGTTTTTCCCTAGGCTTCTAACACCAATTGTCCTCCTATGTAATACACTCTAACGAAAAAATTCTAGGAACTGTTCTCCAAGTGCATGTCAGTAATTTCAAACAGACTCACGCTGCCATCTGCTCCTTCTGATAAGAGATTCATCTGTCTGCCGAGAAGGTAGGGAAAAGGCTCACTAAGAAAGAATAATGTGACTCTTCAGGCCCTGCAGTCTTGCTGGGTGGCTCACGGACATGCACTAACTAATTAGGGGTCAAACCAACATTTTTAGGATGCATTTGGATGGGATTTGAATTCATTGTGACCGCACTCTAAACAGCACTGCATACAGCTACTGGTGTAATTTGGACAATGAGCTCAGCATCTGCTACCTTTCAGCAACAAAGCATAACAAGAGAGAAGTGTGATTAAGGGAATTCATCTACCCTAGTGGTTTCTATGATTTTAAAAAGCTGAAATGAGAGGTGTTCCTACATAGCAAAGGAATATGTATGTGTGTGTATATGTGTATATATGATCTAAGAACAGCTATAATAATGTAGCTTTCTTGTGATAATGAAAATTTTAAAATTACACTTCTTTTTATACCTAAGGGAACATTTAAACCTTTAAAAATAATTCAAATAAAGTCTTTAATTCAAAATAATTAGCAGGGCTTTAGTCATCAACATGACACGTTAAATTATATAACTGATAACAATTCCTATTATGTCTAAACCAGGTTTATGGTTAGAAAGCAAATTGAGGATATTTACTCACATATATATGCCTGTAAATACACAGAAAACTCCTGGAGGTACATGAAAAAAATTGTTAAAAACACACACCTCTGGAAGTTTGGACAGGAGGAATTTTAATTTTTATCAATTACCTCCCTGTACATTTTGATTGTTTTAAAATCTGGAACCATTATACTTTACATAAAAACACTCCTCTGATTTAAAAAAACAGGGATTGAAAATTAAATCAAATTTGACCTAATCAGTATAATTTTAAAGAGTAATTTTGCACTTGGAATCAAGAAAGCAAGTTAGTTTTTCCCTTCTACTAATAGTACTGCAATTGGTATTGAGGGATTTTATTTAAATGAACTTTCTTCCTCATCAATGAAATTGGAATAATATAATCAGATCCAGCCTAACTTTCAGAGGTGTATTATGGTGAAACCAAATGTACTATAACACACTGTGTCATTAGTATTATTATGGCAATAAACTGTGGTCAAGTGTCTAGATTCCAAGAGATGGAGGCAATTTTGTGAGTATATATATATATATATATCCAGAAAATTTCCATTTGCTTGAATAATTCAAATAATGCTACCAACCAAATCAGCTATTCACTCAAAATATAAAAATTACATTTTAAAATGAATGCTATATGCTGACATTGTTGCAGAATATTTATACCTTAAAATAGCTATTTCTTAAGTTTTCAAGACGAAAGTACTGGATGATCGATATTATTATTCAAAATCCCATATTTGACATTTCTTCCACTTAGCATTCATTTTAACCCTTTCGAAAAGACTAACAAAGAGCAATGATAAGAATATATTTTAGGTCTTTGACTTTTACCTATATTTTACTCTGTTTTTCTTCTGCTCTAGGATACAGTGATTTGCATTTTTGAAAGTGCTACAAAACAACCTCAAAACTGAAAAGGGAAAGTAGTCTATAAACTGGAGAGATGAAAGAAGGTTAAAGTTTTTGATTTATCCATTTATTTCCCCTTAATTTTTTTCTCCAGCTAATTGTGAGCCTACCTGGGAGTTTGGGGATGGAGAGGAGAAGTTAAAATCAATACAAATGAATGAATGAATAAATCAAAGAATTTACCAATCTTAACAACCTTGGCTTCATGTCTTTAGCTATATAGAGATGATGAAAGGGATATTTGTTCAAAGGTAGAGAAAAACAGAGTAAAAACAACTAACAGGGACATCTTCACAGAGTTTGTAGGGTCTATAATCTTCTAGGATTCTTTGAATGCTTATATCCTATTTCTCTCATAATACCCATGCTTCTGCAGCAAGTAGTAGGAACGTGTGTGTGTATTTTTAATTCTTAAGTTTTATAAGATGAGTAAGTATGTTATGAACCTAAATGAGTCATCACATTTCTGTGATTATATGTATACTGTGGTTGGATTACTGTTTGCCTCAGTACAAAATGTCAAAATGGAATAATGAAAAAGAGAAGGGCAAAAAATGATCCATGCAGGGAAAAGGGCTCCTCTTTTCCCAGGTTTTCGCCAACTTAGAGGAACATGTGGCATCCTTCCCTAACAGGACATTCTTTTCTTCCAGCCAGTGACAAGCTAATAACAATATAATACCTAGTATATTTCTAATACCTCTTCCCCAAGGAGGCTACAGCATTTTGCAGATATTATCTCATAAATCTCCAGATTTCCGTGTGCTTTGGAGGAACTATGTATTATTAAAGTCACTTTGCTTAGCCGAATCAGGGCACAGACAGGGAATATGTATTCCAAGAAAATCAGCAAGATGGCTATAGGGCTTAAACTTCATTTCATTGAGACTTTTTTTGTTTGTTAGCTAAGGATTTGTTTTCACTTAATGATGGTTTTTTACTTCTGAGATCCATATACCAGCAGTATCAACATCACCTGGGAACCTATTAGATTTTAGACTCTTAGGCTTCACTTTAGACTCACTGAATCACAATCTGTATTTACCGTTATAGCCAAAGGGTTTGTATATGACAGACTATTGCATTAAAAAGGCCTACCAACTATCATGCTCTTTAAAATTTCTTCCTACACATATGTAGATAGCAGATACTGGGCAGCTATTTTTCAAACTCATTTCTCTTTCCTTCTGAAAACACTGCCAGACTGCATTTTCCACTTTCTCTTGAAGTTAAGTGTGATCATCTGCCTGAGCTTTGGCCAGTTACATATGGATGGACATGATAAACATTCTTTTTACTCTTAGCCCACATGACCCTATGCTCGTTCTATCTCTTATTCTTATCTCTGTCTAGAGAGTGAACGACAATGTAGTGAACACACTGAAGTTAACAGAGTTCTACAGCTTGGATCCCTAAATATCTAAAACTGCATGAGGGAGTAAAAATGATCTTGTTTTTAGCCATTGAGTTTCAGGGTTTACCTGTTACAGGTAACATTTTACATTTTTTGAGAGGTAATTATTAAGCTTTAAAAATAGTGGCTTGAATTGTGATACAGTTAAAAGAGTGTTAGGTAAATAATATTGAGCTAGTTGTATCCCTTTAGCTGAGTGAATGCAATCTCAATTCCTTTGGACTCATTTCATGCCATGTATCCCTTTCTTCATAACTTCCTTATTTATTTCTCCTTAAAATCTATTATTCATAGCTTCTTATTCTAGAATTCTTTATGTTGGTTAATTATTCTCATTTTCAAAGTCAGGGAAAATTTAGAGAAAAATTACTACTTGTGGTTCCAATTTTATAGATGCACAGTGCCCCCTGATCTGTGTTATTACTTATGTATGGCACCAGGGGAACTATGGCGATATATAAGCATATTAACATCCCTTATTCATTTTTCTTTTTGAAAATGTTTAATAATTTATGGATCTATTCAGAATGTTTGTTTATTTAGTCTTTATTATAAGTGAGCCACTTGCAGAAAAATTAGAAATCCCCATTGGCAAAAAAATTACCTCTTCTGATTGACAGTTTTAATAAGTGATTTATAATTAACTCTCTGATTTCTTGTTGTGACTTGTCTCCTCAAATGCACCACACTTTTAGACATAGATTCAAACAGTTTCTATTTTGACTAGAACTCTGAATTCATGTGAAGAAAATGATCTAAAATGGAGAATCATTACATATACTTTTATAAATATTTCCCAGTAGAACAAAACAGTGAAATGGGCAGTGTCTGATTACGTACTACACAGCTCAAGCCTTTTGCCAGCCATTCAATGGTGGTGGCTTTTTTTTTTTTTTTTTTTTACAGATTTGAAGACCTTTGCAAAAAGGGAAATAAGACCTTACAAAGAAAAAGCTAAGATTTTTCAAAGAAAAGCTTTTGAAAGATAAAAATAAGGGTAGTTTTTTTCTCTTATGTTGTTTTACTTATAAAATATTCATAAATTGAAATATGAAAAATTGGTATTGATTAATAGCCATAATTAATATGAAGTGATTTGCTTATGCTATTTAAGCCAAATTAACTTGGAACTAATAAAACACAAGAGTATTTTAAATATTTTGAAAGAAATTATTTTTAATACTATGTAGATTGCCCAATTCTTTTCTTTGAAATTTTTTAATATAATTTTAATCCTTGTGCCAAGATGTTAATTCCATGCTTGCCTTGGTTTTCTTCATTACACAGCCACAATTAATAATAATACTAATGATAATATAATAATAATAATAATAATAATAAATGAGGCCTTTCTATCATCTCACATGGAGATTACATGAAATAGTCTTAGTCATTATGGGACATGTCTAAGAAAGCTTTGTCCCAGGTCAATTTATTTACATGTTGAGGAGCTTGGGTGTGTCTTATAAAAAAATATAAAATTGTAATTGTGATCATCCATTTTAGACAATTATAAAAATAGATTTATTGAATATATTCTGCTTTGGTGTTCCAGGGTCTGAGTTATTTGGATTTAAGTCTGGGGCTTTTTGAGGCTTGTGTTTCCTAAGGGGGAAGTGTTGGGACGTTATGTTAAGGGGTTGAGATTGAAATATGCACATTACTATATACAGAATAGAATAGATGGGTAACAGGGACTTGCTCTATGGCACAGGGAAATTTGCTCAGTGCTATGTGATTGAGGACCTCCATGGGAGAGGAATCTGAAGGGGAGTCGATGTGTGTGTATATGTGGCTAGTTTACTTTGCTGTATGCCTTCATTAACAAAACTTTGTGGGTCAACTATATTCCAATAAAGTTTAAAAAAATAAAGTAAAATAAAAATTTAATAGAAATCGCAAATAGAAAAAAGTTTGAGGCTTTTTGTATTTTTTTTCTATTATGTAGAGGTTTAACTCCACCTAAACATAGAGTAGAAAATGTACATGGCTTGTTTTAAAGAATAAATCTCAAAGAATAGTAAAGGCTATTATTTTGCATAATGTACAAGTTGTTTGCATCTTATTCTTTCTTTATCTTGCACCCTCTTATACATTGGATTATGTAAACACATTATACCCCATAGCTTCTTTCCCTTTTTCCTTTCTGCACACCTTTCAAAGTTTTGAAAAAACTCAGACACATGCTAAGCCATCCACTTCAGAGACTCAGAACCTGCTTCTTCTTTAGAGCCATTACTAGTTCTCCCTAGTGATAAAATTACTGTTACTGGTTCAGCTCTCCATGATTTCAGGAGCCACCCACTAAGCCTCATAAATGATCTGGCCCACACAAAGAATTTTCTCTACCACCCCTACATCTACTCTTCCCCTGACCCTCCTCCATTCATCAGTCATTCTTAAAGTTTTGATCTGTGGACACTTTATGACTCTTCCACTAGAAAACCGAGTGTACAAACATTCGATTCCAATTCCAATTTCAGTAGGCCCACAAAGTGTTTTTGTTGACCTCTGGATAAAAACCTCTGTTTTAAATAGCTTGACATGATTTCTTAATCAAGTCTCAATGTTTAGTTTCCTTTCTAGATTAGAATGAGCACATTGCCTGCCCTTCTCCCAAATATGTGCAATCCAGTGATTGGGTGGGACTTGGAACATGCCACTCAGGTGGAACAGGAGTCATTTCTGCATCTGGATTCTGTGAGAAATAGTTGCACTGTCTAATCAAAACCTGTCACTCCATAAAGCTGATTGAATTTACTCCCTCTTCAGTTGGAATCTTTTTCCTTCTCTAACATTAAGTTAACCAAAGTTATGGGAAGTGCTCTAAGATCCCTTACTGTATTTTTTCATTCTCTGATAAATTACAAGGGAGATGGAAACAGGAAAAAAATAAACATTTAAAAGAGTAATGCGGAGTTCCCATCGTGGTGCAGTGTTTAACGAATCCGACTAGGAACCATGAGGTTGCGGGTTCGGTCCCTGCCCTTGCTCAGTGGGTTAACGATCCGGCGTTGCCCTGAGCTGTGGTGTAGGTTGCAGACGCGGCTCGGATCCCTCATTGCTGTGGCTCTGGCGTAGGCCGGTGGCTACAGCTCCGATTCAACCCCTAGCCTGGGAACCTCCATGTGCCGCAGGAGCGGCCCAAGAAATAGCAACAACAACAACAAAAAAAAAGACAAAAAAAATTAAAAAATAAAAGAGTAACGCATTTTTGTCTATCTATATTTATCATTCAATAACCATGTAACAAAATCTGCTTGAAAGGAAATTTAAGAAACTTTAATAAAAGTTTTGGAACTTAAACCCAAGGCCACCACAGTTATCGATGGTATGCCATTAAAGATTTGACTTTGTCATTGTTATAATTTGTTCAGCAAATTACATTCATTGTTGTAATTTCTTCAGCAGGAAATTACAAGTAAATAACTACCTTTGTTCAGTCTTATAATGTGGAGACACATCTGGGAAAAATTAGAATAGAAAATACTATTTCTTTCTTCTTAGAGAAGTTGAATAGGCATTTTTTGTTTGTAACGTTTGGGATTTGACAAAGCTATGCTCAAGGAGGAAAAATAAGTTTCCAAGGGAGAGTCATTTTTAGTGGGCAATGAAATTCAGTTGTCTGTGAATAAATCATTAAAGGATGGAAAAAATCTATTTTGGAATTGAGAGCCAGAACGAAGAGGACTGGGGTCCTGGAAGGAGAGTTTTGGAAGAAAGATGAAACAGATTTGAGTTAAGATGTAGCCTGAGAGTTCCTGTTGTGCCACAGTGGAAACGAATCTGACTAGCATCCATGAGGATGCAGGTTCAATCCTTGGCCTTGCTCAGTGGGTTAAGGATCCGGCATTGCCGTGAGCTGCAGTGTGGGTCACAGACATGGTTTGGATCCCATGTTGCTGTGGCTGTGGCGTAGGCCTGCAGCTACAGCTCTGATTAGTCCCCTAGCCTGGGAAACTCCATATGCTGCAAGTGCAGCCCTAAAATAAAGGCCCAAAAATAAAAAAATAAAAAGATAATAAATAAAAATGCAGCCAGATTTCTGAGGTTCTAGGCTTTGTTTCTGACCCATAGGGGGCTGGAGGCAGTGGACTGGGGAAACAGTCACTTTGAGGAGTATCATTTCATGGCTTCATCCCAGATTACCCCATCAAATAAGGAGGCTTATCAACATTTCCTCATTATATAGCTACCACTCAGCCATTTTTAGCATCTTGGGATAATTTCAAAAATTTTTTCCAACATATTTCAAGACTTAGAGGACTAATGGCTATGTAATGGTTCAGGGTAGAAGCGTAAGTATCTCAAATTTGTGGACCGAATTTAGTTAATTAATACATCTTAGTCCAGAAGCTAAGAGGATTGGATATACTAATTACATGTACTCTGTTTTAAGCAACATCCTAGTGTTATTTGTACCATTGTTTCTAATTCAAATAAATGTATTGAATAGGTAATAATTGTGTTAGGCATATTGTATATGATAGACATGTACTATTTCTATATCTGACAACAATGCTGAGGTCGATATTATTCTCATTCAGCAACTGAGGAACTTGAGAATCTAGGGTTAATTAATTTGCCCAAGTCAAGCAGCTAAAAAGCTGAAGAACTGTGATTTAAATCAAGGTCCATGTGAAGTGCATATTTGTAAAGAGAATTAGATGATTGTGTGCCATACTAACTTTTCACCTTCAGATGAAACACCTACTCAGGTTATTTTAAGATGAGGTTGTCATTTTCAATGGCTCACACACTTTAATCATCATCAGACATTATTCTTAGTACTGACCAATCTGAATAACCTGCTTATTATCTGTCTATATTTCTCTTGGTCACCCCCAGAGACTGAGTACATAAATATAATCCAGCTTTATTCCATGTTTAAGAATTAGACTTTTTTCCCTCCCTTTTCCTTAGGAGGGCTCTTCAAAAGGATATAAAAATATTCTCAGAACAATATTATAATTACTGGAGTTGAGGCAATATCCTTGAGCAGAAATACAGTAGATGTCTTATGATCATCTCCTGTGAAAGAGTAGCTTCCAAACATCATCATAACACTAAATTTCAAAGCCTGGACTTTTTTTTTTTTTTTTTTTTTGCCTTGCTTGAAGCATGAAGAAGTTTCTGGGCCAGGGATCGAACCTGCACAACAGTGACCCTACCCTAGCCACAGCAGTAATAACACCAGGTCCTTAAGCCCCTAAGCCACCAGGGAACGCCTAAGCCTGGATCTTTTTAATGTAATGAATCATCTGATTCCATCCATCCAACTTTCCCCCTCATTGCTTATGACTGTGACTTTTATCTTGTTAATGACCAGAATTAATGCATTGCAGAACTCTTTAACTCTCCACAGAATGGGAGAAAATCTTTGCAAATGAATCAACTGACAAGGGATTAATCTCCAAAATTTATAAACACTTTCTGTAGCTCCATACTCAAAAGACAAACAACCCCATCAAAAAAAGGGCAGAAGACCTAAACAGATAGTTCTCCAAAGAAGACATACAGGTGGCCAAAAAACACATGAAAAGATGTTCAACATCACTCATTATTAGAGAAATGCAAATCAAAACCACTCTGAGGTACCACCTTACACCATCCAGAATGGCCATATCAAGGAGGCTACAATCCATAAATGCTGGAAAGGGTGTGGAGAAAAAGGAACCCGAGTACACTGTTGGTGGGATTGTAAATTGGTGCAACCATTGTGGAAAACAGTATGGAGATTCCTCAGAAAACTAAAAATAGAACTGCCATTTGATCCAGCAATCCCACTCCTGGGCATCTATCCAGAGAAAACCATGACTCTCAAAGACACATGTACTCCAGTGTTCATTGCAGCACTATTTGCAATAGCCAAGACATGGAAACAACCTAAATGTCCATCAACAGAGGAGTGGATCAAGAAGATGTGGTACATATACATAATGGAATATTACTCAGCCATTAAAAGGAACGAAATACTAGCATTTTTAGCAACATGGATGGACCTAGAAATTATCATGCTAAGTGAAATCAGCCATACAATGAGACACCAACATCAAGTGCTTTCTCTGACATGTGGAATCTGAAAAAAGGGACAGACTGAACTTCTTTGCAGAACAGATGCTGACTCACAGACATTGAAAAACTTATGGTCTCTGGAGGAGACAGCTTGGGGGGGGGGGGATGATGTGCTTGGGTTGGAGGATGGAAATCCTGTGAAATTGGACTGTGATGATCATTATACAACTACAGATGTGATAAATTCATTTGAGTAATAAAAAAAAAAACCTCTTTAACTCCAATACCCTCATTCTTTCACTAGAACTTGAGTCACACAACTTTATTCCCAACAAATCTGTTCATCAAATCAGAAATTTCCAGGCTCTAGCTTGCCTGTTTTTCATCCAGGTCCAAGTAGCCACTTGGATCTTATCTCTTCTCTGTATTAGAATTTGTGATTGAGCACCTGAACTAAATTCTCACCAATACCTTGTATTTTTTTTTTGTTGTTGTTGTATAAGTTTCAGGGGTACAGTATCATAGTTCAACATCTGTGTACACTACAGAGTAGTCACTGCTACAAGTCTAGTTACCATACATCACCATACAGTCAACCCCTTTTCACCCCTTTCAATCATCCTCCAACCCCTTTCCCCTCTGTTAACAACTAATGTGTTCTCTGAATCTGTTTCTTTTTGCTATATTTTGTTAGTTTATTTCCTTTGTTTTATATTCCACATATGAGTGAAATCATATGGCATTTGTCTCTGACTTATTTCACTTAGCATAATACCCTCAAAGTCCATCTTTATTGTTGCAAATGGCAGGATTTTATTCTTTTTTATGGTTGAGTAGTATTCCATTGTATATAAACCCCATGTCTTTATCCATTATCTATCAATAGACACTTAAGTTGTTTCCATATATTGGCTATTGTAAATAATGCTGCAATGAACATAGAGGTGCATATAGCTTTCCAAGTTAGTGTTTTTATGTTCTTTGGATAAATACCTAGAAGGGAAATATCTGGGTCATATGGTATTTTAATTCTTAATTTTTTTGGAATCTTCATAACCTTCCATAGTGACTACACCAATTTATAGTCCACCACAGTGTACAAGGTGATACACTGTGATGGGAATATAGCTTCTCTAACATTTATTGTTTCTTGTCTTGTCTGTTAGCCGTTCTGACAGGTGCCAGGTGGTATCTCATTGTGGTTTTGATTTACATTTTTCTGATAATTAGTAATGTCTAACATCTTGTTATGTGCCTGTTGTCCCATCTGTGTATCTTCTTTGGAAAAGTGCCTATTCAGAGCCTTTGCCCATTTTTTAATTGGGTTGTTTATTTTTTTGTTGTTGACTTGGATGAGTTCTTCATTTTGGATACTGAAATGACTATATCTAATATAACCTTATTGAATATATCATTAATACCTCCTTCTATTCAGTGTGTTTCCTTTTCATTTTGAAAACTTTTCTTTGATGTGCAGAGCTTCTAATTTAATTTGTTTATTTTCACTTGTGTTCCCTTTGCCTATGGAGTCAGATCCACAAAAACATTACTCTGACTGATGTCAATGAGGTTATGGCCCATGTTTTCTTACAGGAATTTTTTGGTTTCAAGTCTTATATTCAAGACTTTAATCTATTTTGAGTTAATTTGTGTATATAGGATAAGATAGGTCTTGTTTAATTCTTTTGCATATGACTGTCCAGTTTTCCCAATACCATTTATTGAAGAGGCTGTCCTTTCTTCATTATATATTATTTTTCCTTTATTGTAGATTAATTGTCTATATATTGAGGGTTTATTTCTGGGCTCAATTCTGTTCAATTATCTATATGTGTTTGTTTTAGTGCCAGTACTATACTGTTTGGATTAGTATACATTTGTAATGTAGTTTGAAATCAGACAGCTTAACAACTCCACCTTTGTTCTTCTTTCTCAAGATTGTTTTGGCTGTCCAGGATCTTCTGTAGTTCCATACATATTTGAGAATTATTTGTTCTAGTTCTGTGAAAAAAAAAATGCCATAGATTAGAACTAAACCAATATATAGATTAGTACCAGTAAAATCGCAATGTGTTTCAGTTACAATTTTAGCTTGTCCATTTGGTCATTTTACTTATTCTTACCTATCTTACTTTTTCATTTCTCTCAAGTATTCCAGAAATTCACCTCTCTTCTAAATTCATTTCAATCTCCACCAACTTTGCTTTTAGAAACAACCCGAAAACCATAATTTCTCTAATTTTCTTTCCTTTATAGTTTAAAAAATCTGTATCATCATGATCCTTACCCCCCCAGCCCCCGCTCCTACATGAATATATAAGAGAATAATGCAATCTGCTTCATAATAACATGGCTCATTCACTAATGCCTTTGGCATCAGGACCTCCCATCTTTTTCTTTTTCCCAGTTCTTTGTTCCATCAGTCCTATACCCTCTCTAGCTATTCCTTTTGCTAGAACTGGTAAACATACCCCAATCTCTATTTTATCTTCCAAAAAATCTCTCCTTTAACTATGTGCCCTCTTTATACTCCTGAAAAGTCTTTTTGCCTCCTCGTACAAATGTCTAAAAGAAGCAAGCACCTTTCCTATTTTAACTCTTTTATCTCACTTTTGCTCAACTAAATCCAGTTATTCAGCTTTTATTACTACCACACTCCCAAAGCAGTGCTTTCTGAGGTCACCAGAGATGTTCTGATTCCCACACCCTATGAATATATAACATATTTATCCTAACTTGACTAGACATTGCTAACTGAATTTGCTATATTGTCACTACCTTCTAAATATTCTTTATATTGCTGGCTTCTGTGATTCTCTATTCTTTTTGTTTTCCTTTTATTCTAATAATTCCTTTTCTGTCTCTTTTTTTAAAAAATGCTCTCTGCCAGCTTTATAAAGTGCTTTTTATTTCAAGCTTCTTTTTATCACCTGCTCTTTTTTACTCTATTCATGCTTCCTCTTCTCTTATGGTTTTAACACCAACCTGTAGTGGCTACTGCTAAATTTATACATACAGATTGTATTTCCATTCTATCTTTTGGATTTATGTAGTAAAAACAATTAACATAATAATTCAGAGAGAATGTTCTTCAGCCAGATTTTCTAGGTTTAAATTCTGGCTCCATTACTTGGTAGCTGTGTGATTCTAAGCAGGTTATAGAATATCCCTGAGCCCGTTTTTCTCATGAGTAAACTGAAGGCAATAGTCGTAGTTGTTTTGATACTTAATAATGAAATGCTTTGACTAATACCTGACACATTGCAAGTGTTATTTATGTACATGAAAGGTAACCTCAGTAATAACATTTTTAGATGTGTATTTTAAATGCCTCCCAGCCACCTCAAATTCCAAATGTTTAAAACTTACTTCATCTTCGTTCCAGCTCATCCATACACTCCTGCAAACTAGTATGTGTGTGGGGGGGTCATTCTTATCTCTCTTGAGCTCTCCCCCAATTCTAATCAATTTCCAGATCTACTATTTTTATCACAAAATATTTCTTTGATTTGTGTTCTCTCACCACTTTTTCTATCTGCCTCTTTTTTATTTATTTTGCAAATGTATCCTTCTTTATCTAGTCTCAAGTATTTCTTAAGAATTGCCCTAACCCTTCCTTTTTTTTCTTATCATATATGCTCTCCAGTCTATTCCAACCCCAAATAGAGCTTTAATCATTTTCTTTATGCAGATAGATTCCCAGTTTCTCTTTATAGCCAATTATATTCTTCTGAGCACCAGATTAATATGTTCACCAGCCTATCTGACATAGTGATTTAGATGTCTTAAAGGTATCTCAAGATTCTATATTAAATCTGCTCCTTCTTATAGTTTCCTTGTCAGTGACAGGTACCAACATTCATCAGTTTCCACAAGATGGATGTTTGTTTACCATTCTCGACACCTTCTTTGCTACAACTTTCTAAAAATCTAATTTATTATCAAATACTATATTTTTTTCTGCTAAACACTAAATATCTTGAATATGTCTATTTCTCTCCAATCTCCATCTCTGCCACTGTAGACCAAGTTACCTCTCTCTGTCAACAAAGCCATTTTGACAGCTTCCTAAAATGTTCCCTTGTTTCCACTCTTTTCATTTTTCCAATCCATTCCCCACAGCTGGCTGCCTAAAGCCAGGGTTACCTAGAGCCAGTGGTCTTTAAAGCTGGTGATGACTCTCCAAAATACAAGTCTGATCAATTTCCTATCTTTCAATGGCTTGATATTGGACTTAGATAAAAAACGGAGCTCTTAACAAGATGAACAAAAGACCAGGCTGTCTGGCATTTACCTAACTCTTCCGCCTCATTTTGCCTCTAGCACATTTGATACTGCTTTGCACCTTTCTACATTATAGCCTCACAAACCCTTTCCACTACACCTCAGTTGAACCTCATCCCCTCCAACTTAGATCTGTGGATACTTCACATTATGGCAGGCACCACTGTGCATCTACTACAGTGACCAGGTCACCACATGCCTTGGTCAGCTTCCCACAGGTATATCTGACAACAGCTAGCATTGGCCTTGGCCTTGGCTAGGTATCTCTCACTTCCTGTCCAGGGCCTTCTCAAGTCAGCGTTTGGAGGATACCCATAGAGAAAATTCTGAGAGGTATCTAAGAAATTCTTGTATGAGTTGCTTCCAGTGAGATCAGCAGGATCTTGTACACATGTAGATTTTCCTCCTTCTTTGTTTCACTCCCCAGTCCCTTGCTTTTGCTGCCTGGGATCACTTCTTTAAAAAAATATTTGCATGGAAGCACTTGCCTCAAATGCTCTCCTTTGGGATAATTCTGGCTAAGACACATACGTTGTTTCCTATTCTTGGAATTTTTCCTCTACCACCTTCACTTGATAAATGCTCAATAATCTTTGTGAGAAGATCTTTCTGAATAAATTTTCTCTATCTTAATACAATAGTTTCCCTTATCTGTGAAGGATATGTTCTAAGAGCCTTCCTTTGTGGATGTCTGAAACCACAGACATTACCCAAACCCTATGTATATGATAAATTTTAATTTATAAATTAGGCAGAATAGAAAGTAACAACTAATAAAATAAAACAATTGTAGAAATATATTTTGATAAAAAATTATATGACTGTGGTTTCTCTCCTTAATCTACTTCAACAGAGTGGGAAATAAGGCAGCAATCTCTTCATCTGCTACAACCTCTCCAGTAATTTTTTATATTTTTCAGTCTAAACCTATTCCTATTCCTTAATCTATGTAACTATCCCTTACTTGCAGCCAATGGCTTGATATCGCTGGTTTCACAGGATCCCTTGGTGAATTCTTTGTATGACTCAGTGTTTTCTGGCCATCAAGTGGAACATGTTTTCTGTTCCTATCTTCCACCCACAAATTTAATGCTTTTTTTTTTTTGCCTTTTTAGGGCTGCACCCACAGCATATGTAGGTTCTCAGTCTAGGGGTTGAATAAGACCTATAGCGGCTGGCCACAGCCACAGCCACAGCAACGCCAGATCCGCGCCTACACCACAGCTCACCACAATGACAGATCCTTAACCCACTGAGTGAGGCCAGGGATCGAACCTTGAGTCCTCATGGGTACTATTCAGATTCATTTGTGCTGAGCCATGGCAGGAACTCCTAGGTTCATTATTAAGTAAAATAAGAGTCACTTGAACACAAGCATTATGATACTGCAATAGGCAGTCTGATAACCAAGGCAACTACTAAGTGACTTAAGGGCAGGACAGGCCAGACAAAAAGATGATTCATATCCCAGGTGAATAAAGAAGAAGAGCACAAGATTTCATCTGGCCACTCAGAATGGTGCACAATTTAAAACTGATGAATTGTTTATTTCTGGAACATTCCATGTAATATTTTTGGATGTTGGTTGACTGCAAGTAACCAAAACCATGGGAGCTAAAACCATGGATAAAGGAGGAACTACTGTACCCATTTTCTTCACCATCTTTGCACATTTTATAGGTATATTGCTCTCCCTGGTACTTTAATTGATATTTTACATTCATTTGTATCAGAGATCAGTGAGCATTTTCTGTAAAGAGCCATTTAGTGAATATTTTAGGCTTTCTCACCCACACAGTCATTGTCACAAGTACTTAATTCTGCTGTCGGATAAATTAAAAAAAAAATTGATGTGGCTCTTTTCTAGTAAAATTGTGTTTACAAAAACAGAATTGTGTTAGTTTCCTAGTGCCAAAAAATATAAATATAAATTTATTTTCTCCCATTTCTGGAGGCTAGAAGTTTGAAATCAAAGGGTAAATAGGACCATGCTCATTCTGGCACCTAAGTAGGATAATAACTTCATTGCTTTTTCTAGCTTCCTGTGTTTCCCAGGAATCCTCAGCATTCTTTTACTAGTGGATGCATCACTCCAGACACATACCTTTCTTACCTGTGTGTTTCCACATCACCTTTCTCTTTGCATATCTGTGTACAAATGTCCTAGTGTCATATTGGATCAAGGTCCACCCTAATTGCTTAATTTTAACATGATTACTTCTGTGGCAGGCTTATTTCCAAAAAAGGTCGCATTCTAGAGTACTGGGGGTTAAAACTTAACATGTCTTTTGAGGGGGACATAATTCAATCATAAGAAAGCTGACGCCTAGATTTGCCATGAGAGCTATTGTTTGCCAATTCCTGACCTATGTAATTACTTTGTTAAAAATCCATCTCCTTCATTATCTGTAAAAGTCCTGAGAATAAAAATGTGTCTGGTTTTGCTTAACTTTGTATTCCCAAGATTTACGCTACTGGCTGATATAAGAAAATGTTCAAAAAAAAAGAAAATGTTCATTAAATTTAGGTTAATGAAGGATAAAAACGGCACAATTCAGTCTCAAAAAAACTCATGCTAGGTTTTTAGTGAAGCTCTCTAAGTGTTCCCTTTGCCCACTTTCCACTTAAATTCATCTTCCACATAACAGATAAATTTGACTATACTGAGTGCCAAATTATCAGATTCTCTTGGTTACCCAGAAAAGTCAAGTGATTTTTATCTTTATGAATACATTCTAAAGTTCTCCATTTCATGACTATCAGCCTCCTGTTGGTTTCATGATCCACTGTTCTCTGGCTGACATTTAGGGATGCATTATGAGACTTGAAGTTTCTGAAATACACCAAACAGTATTTTAGGCCCTTGTTGCTTTCCAGGCTTGAAACATCTGCACTATTTTCTTTGCTAACTATCAGTTAAGAGTCAACTCAGGTATTATCGATCCCAAGAAATTATCCCAAGTTTTCCAATGATGGCTTAAATATTTGTCTTTACTATCTCCTAAAGTGCTTTATACATACCTTGCACTGCACTTACCACAATATTTTTAACTTATTTGTTTCTACCTTCATCCCCACTAACAAACCACAAATTTCTTAAGGGTACAAATAGATTTTACTTATCTGTCTTACCAGTACATTGTACAATTCCTGGCACAAGGTTGGTATGTTCAGTAAGTATTTACTGAATAAATGAATACATTGGTGAATGAAGAAAGAGTGTCCATATCAAGTGTTTAAACACTTTCAAAATCTACCGTAATATGTCCCTGACAACTCAAAGCAAGGTGATACAGACATTACAAAATTAAAAACATCCTTTTTTGGGGAGTTCCTGTCGTGGCTCAGTGGTTGAAGAATCCGACTAGAAACCATGAGGTTGCAGGTTCTATCCCTGGCCTTGCTCAGTGGGTTAAGGATCTGGTGTTGCTGTGAGCTGTGGTGTAGGTCGCAGATGCAGCTCGGATCTGGCGTTGCTGTGGCCCTGGTGTAGGCTGGCAGCAACAGCTCCAACTCAACCCCTAACCTTGGAACCTCCATATGCCGCAGGAGCGGCCCAAGAAATGGCAAAAAAGACCAAAAAAAGAAAAAAATCCTTTTTTTTTCTTCCCCGCTTTTCTACTCTTTAGGTGTTTTAAATCACTTCTTTCAACACATCCTTTTCACATGGCTGGTCAATAGAGGTAAGCAGAATGAAATAAATTACCATAGGAAGACTGGGGCAAAGGTAATATGACAAAGTAGAGGAAAAAAATGTGTGCCAAAACCGGGCCCTCAGCATTCTGCCCTGGACACCCTCTGTTCTCACCTCTTCGTCTGTTAACTTCTAAGTTACTCCTCCTGGTCTCATCTCCAGTAATGTAAATACAAAAGTACTATTGTTACAATTAAAGATTTTAAGAAGTTCCTAATCTCTAAAGAATTAGTTCTCATCTTACCTAAATAAGCTGGATAAATAGTCTAAGAGCTAAATACAAATGATAGGATCAGAAAATTAAGAAAAAGGAAATAATCAGAAAAAGAATAGCCTTGGGGCAACTCTGGGCATTTTTCCACCAGCTTGCATTTTAGTTTCCATATAGAAATATCTTTAATGATTTCAAAATTATAGAAAAGCCACTTATAAATATTGTCTATATATGAAGAAGCATTCATAAGATAGTATTCTTTTGAATAGACCCAGGATAAACTAAGAAACTGTGGATAAAATTCAGTGTTATTCAAAACAGAAAGAAGTATGCTGAAAAGACCATATTTTGAAGTTCGTATAGTTTTAAAGAAATAATATAAAAGCAAAGTTCCTGAGAGAGAAGTAAATAAATCTATTGGGGGAAAAAACATCACTTAACATATAAATACATTTTCATCTAACCAATAAAATACTTAGAGTAAATAAAGAGGAAAAATACCAAAGGAGCCTTTTCTTTTTAGAAACTCTAGTTTTCTCAACAATGGAGGGGTCAAAGACCAAGTCTAAATGTCCTGTTCAATTCAAAGAATGTAATTTTATAAGCCAAATATAAGGGTTTTATAGAATACTTTCTTTGTGGTTATTTTGCCATGTCAACAAAAGGAAACTCGGATTTGTTTCTTTAGCTTTTTCAATAATCTAGGAAATGGATAAAAGATAAAAATGAAGAAATCTACTGAAGCTTTGGAAACATTATTTTTAAATAGTTTCTGCATCTTTAACTTCCATATAGCCATGAAATTGGCCCATTGCCAACATAACCCGTTGCCTGTATGCATAGACTTGCTATAAGAATCTTCACAATAACTTCTTTAAATTAAGAATTTCTATGTGTGTGTGTACTTGGGCACATTGGATATTTTTAATGTCTAAAAATTTTGATTAGAATGGCATTTCATTTTACTCACATTAGTCAAATTAAATAGAGTGTCAGTTTTCAATTTTCCATGACTATGCTTATCATTTATTTGGGTATGGTTTTAGTTCCACTTCAGCTAGCTCCTAAATTGCTAAGAGTTGAATGAAGTCAAGGAAACATCAGTGATGGTATGCGTATGTGTCTGGGCTTCTATCTCTGTCTACATTCTTCAAAGAAAATACAAATTGACTTCTCACATTTAAATTTTATTTTTCCTTTTAGGGCTGCATGCATGGCATATGGAAGTTCCCAGGCTAGGGGTCGAATCAGAGTTACAGCTGCCAGCCACAGCAAGGTGGGATCTGAACAGCATCTGCAACCTACACCACAGCTCGTGGCAATGCTGGATCCTTAACCCACTGAGCTAGGCCAGGGATTGACCCAGCATCCTCATGGATACTAGTCGGATTCATTTCCACTGCGCCACAACAGGGACTCCCACATTTTTTAAATTTTTATGTAACCCTTGTATAAATTTACGAAAATAGTAATTAACTATATGAATTTGAGATATAGGTATTATAAATACATATCCATACAAATTTTACTAATAATTTCAGCAGAGAAGGAGATGAAGGACAATAAATATGGGTAACACAGACCCTGATAAATATGTGGTGAGGAGGCCAAAAGAGCTAACGTGCCATTAGGTTAGAGAGCAAAGCTAAATTCACCTAAAGGGAGGTGGTAATCCCTGGCTATTGTGTACCAAAGTATCCATTTGGTTACAGGTAACATCTAGAAGAGGAAAACATAGAAACTGGAGGACACTAAGAGGGCAGTTACAAAAGTGAAAAGGAGAATCTCAGTCTCTTCATTTCAGAAAGAATAAAAAGATTGATCTGAAAAATGAAACATAAAATTGTCCTCAAGCTATTTGAAAGATTTTTATAAGCTGTAAGGATTAGGTATATCCTTTATAGTTCAATGAGCTGGAACCATAACTGCTATATTAGATTATTCTTAAGAGGAACTTTCTCATATAGTTGAGAGGATTAGATGAGATTATGCAGGTAAAGTTGTATAACACAGTAGTTAACACATAGTAATGACTCAATAAATATTTTCCAGTGATTACTGTTGGTAGTAGTAGCAGCAGCAGCAGTAAAAATAAATTATCTTTAACCTAGAAATGCAATGATTTAAGAACTGATAGAAATTCCCACTGTGCACAGTGGTTATGAATCTGATTGCAGCAGCTCGGGTGGCTTCGGAGGTGTGGGTTTGATCCCTGACCCAGTGCAGTGGGTTAAAGGATCTTGCTTTGCCGCAGCTGTGACATAGATCCCAGCCTTGGCTCTGGAGCTTCCATATGCTGTGAGTGCATGTGACAATAAGAAAAGAAAAGAGAAATAGAGTGAATTTATTTTAACATTGTGACACTGTCTGAACATTATGAACAGAAATGATTTTTTATTTACTACATGTCAAATTTTAAAGAAATAGTTTTGTTTCTTCCCTGATACATCTGCTTAGAATTTGCAGTTCCTATGGCCCTGGGATACACCAATGAATATGTGAGTACTTAGACTAGGAAGCTCCATACTGTCATATATCATGAAATTAATGGAGAGAGCTTTTGTCATTTATCCAAACATAATTGAAAGCAAGTATGGTTCTATAGAAATTCACATTCCTGACATGTGATTTCAGGAAGTCTTTATAAGAATTGGATTTCAAAAAAAAAATTTTGATTTCATAGGCTTAAAACAATGAGTTTTTGACAGAAGTTGATATAGCAGAGTCTCTGGCTAAGAATCCAGTGTAGAGAATAAAGGTTGGAATATTACCTAGCTGATTCTGACACATATCCATTCCTTCTACTAACTGGTGAGAACAATTTATTCAAATACCAGTAAATTCTGGAAAAAAATGCTCACTTCCCAGTAAAAACAGGGAATCAAGAATGAAATTCTTTACACACTCAATTATGTTAATTTAAATCTTTTGCTTTTAAAGTGCTTATTGTTAGAAGCTTTGTGTATCCTTTATGCACTTTTGACCGTTGGAAGAAGACCAACATGGATTGATTACCTGCAGCAGTAGGTACTGGGCTTCACATGCACAGCCTTACCAGATTTATAGGCAGATTCTATTCTTTAGGAAGTGGATGGCAATGCCCCCATTTTATAGGTGTGTACATAAACTCAGAGTGATTGACTCACCCAAGGTCATGACACCTAATACATAGTAGGTGTTTAAGCCTGAACTGCCTGATTTTAGTACTAACTTCACAACACCTGCCTGTTCAGTTGACGTGGAATTCAGAAGAGGTGGGTCTTGGAGTGTGCATTTTTAATATGTCCATGGAATTCCTAACAGCACTGCAGGAAAAAAATTCACTAGCACAGGTTTTACTGCATTGAATTCTTTCAAAAGAATTCTTTCTTAAGATATTCCTTCACAGTAAATTTTTACTGAGTAGGTTATTCCTTTTATCTTTAAAATGACAATGAAAGCTCTTCAAAGCTTTGGAAAATGTAGTCCATATCACATCAGCCCAAACGTTCAACAAATGACAAATAATTGTACACAAAAGTCCAATTTTCTTACAGATTTTTCACAGGAAGCAGAATCATCTTAATCCAGGGAAGAGTAGTAATTAACAGATAAGAGGTTCATTAAATGAATATGTAGTGTCGTGGTGTCGGCATTGGGCATTGATCACTGTTAGATACAAGTTTTCCCCTAGCCTGGAAATTCTGACACCATATTTATCAGTTGATCTATTTTTAAAATTTTAATGAGTATATCAGGAAGACTTACCTCATTAACTTAGGTTCTGAGAAAACATTATTTACAGAGATAATAGTAGGTTAGGATAGTCACTACTCCCAAATTTGTGAGGAAAAAATACATGCAAACCAAACATCTTTATTTCATAGTGGGGAAATCTGACCTTGTTTAACAGGTAAGCTTTATTTTTTATATATATTACTCAATGGATTTATTACATTTATAGTTGTACAGTGATCGTCACAACCTCAATTTTATTGCATTTCCATCCCAAACCCCCAGCGCATGCCCCCACCCCCCAACCTGTCTCTTTTGGAAACCTAAGTTTTTCAAAGTCTGTGAGTCAGTATCTGTTCTGCAAAGAAGTTCATTATGTCCTTTTTTCTAACAGGTAAGCTTTATAATGTCTGTTTTCCTAGAATTAATCCCTCTTTATATTTTAAGGACATGTGAAATATTTACCTAATTTTTATAGTTCCTATTACAATGGCATATCATTTAAAGTAATACTTCATATTTTTCTGTACTTTAAATTTTTTTTTTTTTTTGTCCTTTTAGGGCTGCATTCGCAGCCTATGGAAGTTCCCAGGCTAGGGGTCAAATTGGAACTGCAGCTGCTGGCCTGCACCACAGCCACAGCAACACCAGGTATCAAGCCACGTCTGTAACCTACACCACAGCTCACCACAACACCGGATGCTTAACCCACTGAGCAAGGCCAAGGATCGAACCCAGTCCTCATGGATACGAGTCATTTTCATTACCTCTGAGCCGCAATGGGAACTCCTATACTTTCAAATTAGTCATTGCTGCAAATTAATAATCAGGTACTATTTTCATGAAATATTTAAAAGAATTTTTATTCTGACTTAGTTTATCTGCAGTAATAGAAATTACGCTATAATTACATGCATTTTTTTTCCTTTTGCAGTCACACTTGTGCATGTGGAAGTTGCCGGGCTAAAGGTTGAAGCAAAGCCACAACTGCGGGCTGTGGCCACAGGCATGGCAATATGGTATCCAAGCCACACCTGCGACCTGCAATGCAGTTTATGGCAGCACTGAATCAGTAACCCACCAAGTCAGGCCAGGAATCAAACCTGCATTCTCAGAGACAACGTTAGGCCCTTAACCTGCTGAGCCACAACAGGAACTCATACATGCATTTTTACATATATTTTGAAGTTTAAAGTCTTGAAATCAGAGTCTTAATAAATTAAATATGTCCCAGCAATCAGACAAACAAAAGAAATAAAAGATATCCAAATTGGAAGAGAATTGGTAAAACTGTCACTGTATACAGATGACATGATACTATACATATAAAACCCTAAGAACTCCACACAAAAACTACTGGAGCTAACCAACAAATTCAGCAAAGTCATAGGATACAAGATTAGCATTTGGAAATCTGTTGCATTTCTTGTATACTAACAATGAAATATTAGAAAAGGAATATAAAAATATAATAACTTTTGAAATCGCACTCCAAAAAATAAAATATCAAGGAATAAACCTGACCAAGGAGGTGAAAGTCTTATATGCTGAGATCTCTGAAGGAAATAAAGAGAATTCAAGGAAATGGATTCTGGGTTTGGAGGAATTACTATCCATGCTCCTGGGTTGAAGGAATTTCTATCTTAAAAATAGCCATAATACCCAAAAAAATCTACATATTCAATGCAATCCCTATCAAATTACTCATGAGACTTTTCACAAAACTAGAACAAACAATCCAAAAATTTATATGGAACCATAAAAGACCCAATATTGCCAAAGCAATCCTGAGGAACAAAAACCAAGCAAGAGGCATTACTTTCCCAGCCTTCAGGCAATATTACAGAGCCACAGTAATCAAGACAGTGTGGTACTGGTACCCAAAAGGACATACAGACCAATGGAACAGAATAGAGAATGCTAAAGTATACCCATACACCTACGGTCAATTAATCTTTGACAAAGGAAGCAAGAGTATAAAATGGGAAGAAGACAGTCTTTTCAGCAAGTGGTGCTGGGAAACCTGGACAGCTGCATGTAAATCCATGAAACTGGAACACACCCTCACACCACAAAGATAAACTCAAAATGGCTTAAAGACTTAAACGTTAAGTTAAGAGACTATCAAACTCCTAGAAGAGAATATAGGCAAAACATTCTCTGACATCAACCTTACAAAAGGTTTCTTAGGTCCGTCTCCTGAGGCAACAGAAATAAAAGCAAAAATAAACCAATGGGACCTAATCAAACTGACAATCTTTTGCACAGCAAAAGAAAGCATAAAAAAAACAAACAAAAACCTACCAAATGGGAGAAAATAGTTTCAAATGATGCAACTGACAAGGGCTTAATCTCTACACAAGCAACTTATACAGCTCAACAGCAAAAAAGCCAACAACTCAATGGAAAAATGGGCAAAAGACCTGAATAGACATTTCTCCAAAGAAGATAAACAGATGGCCAACAAGCACATGAAAAAATGTTCAATATAACTGATTATTAGAGAAATGCAAATCAAAACTACTATGAGGTACCACCACACACTGGTCAGAATGGCCAACTTTTTTTTTTTTTTCCAGAATGGCCAACATTTGTAAGCCCACAAATGACAAATGCTGGAGAGGGTATGGTGAAAAGGGAACCCTCCTGTACTACTGGTGGGAATATAAATTGGTACAACCACTATGGAAAACAGTATGTAGGCACCTCAGAAAACAATACATAGAACTACCATCTGACCCAGTAATCCCACTCTTGGGCATATATCCAGACAAAACTTTCCTTGAAGAAGAGAGATGCACCCACATGTTCATTGAAGCACTATCCACAATAGCCAAGACATGGAAACAATCTAAATGTCCATCAACAGATGATTGGATTAGGAAGATTACACAATGGAATAATGGAATTACACAATGGAATAATACTCAGCCATAAAAAAAAGAATGAAATAATGCCATTTGCAGCAACATGAATGGAACTAGAAACTCTCATACTGAGTGAAGTAAGTCAGAAAGAGAAAGACAAATACCATAGGATATCACATATCTGGAATCTAATATATGGCACAAATGAACCCTTCCACAGAAACGAAACTCATGGAGTTGGAGAACAGACTGATGGTAGCCGTGGGAATCTAGAGTTAATAGATACAAACTATTTCATTTGGAGTGGATAAGCAATGATCTCTCATACATATATATGATACTATATGCTTTGGTGCATAGTAGAGATTGAAAGAACACTGTAAATCAACTATAATGGAAAAAATAAAAATCGTTTAAAAATCAAATAAAAAATAAATTGAATATAACATAGAGAAAGTACATGCCCCTTCCACCAAATTTATAAAATGAATGTGATAGTTAAAAATAATGGTATGGGAACTACATTCAGTCTCTTGGGACAGACCATGATGGAAGATAATAGGAGAAAAAGAATATATGACTGCATCACTATGCTGTACAGCAGAAATTTACACAAAACTGTAAATCAACTATATGCTAATAAAAGTAAATGGTATAAACTCAGAGGGACAAAGGGGGAAAGGTAATGGGAGATGTAAGATGTCTTCAACAGTTTGAACATTGAAAACAGGACTATGGAAGGGATAATTGACTTGTAGGTCAGAGGAGCCTAGAGGAGGAGGAAGAAGATCAATCCAAGGTAGTTTAATTTCTTGCATGGAAACAGAGAAGGTCTGAGGGATAGAGGCATGAGGGTATCTTTGGACAGTGGAGTAAAAGAAACCAAGGTAATTGATTGCACATCATTGTAAGCAGTTACACCCATGATTCTCCTCTTGAGTCCCTTCAACCACAAAATTACCATCTGGCAAAAAGCAAAAGTTTTCCTCAGTAGAAATGTCAAATCTGGGTGTACTGGTGAGGGAGGCTGTGGAGAAGGTGAAGGTATTGCGTGAAAGTGTGGATATTAAATCCTGAGACATCCCAACCCACTATCTTGCTTGGCAACAAAGCAGATTTTTAATATCCAGTCATGTAATTAAAAGAGTTTTTTCAAGGGATCCTGCACCCTGGAAAGTCACCTACTCAGGGGAAAGATCAAACGAACCGGAGGAATCTCCACATGCAGAGAAGAGTGTAGCAGTAAGTTGGAGTACGGAAAAGCCGATCAAGAACCCAACGGACCATCTGAACTACGGGCACAGTCACCAAAAATTGAGACGCCTGGGTGGGGGCTGGGCACTGAGACCTCGCCTCTGAAGGTTAGTCCCTGAGAAAGGGCCAGGGGACGCCTGGGTGGGGGCTGGGCACCGAGACCTCGCCTCGGAAGGTTAGTCCCCAGGAAAGGGACGGGGGACGCCTGGATGGGGGCTGGGCACCGAGATCTCGGCTCCAGAGGTTAGTCCCTGAGATCAGGCTGGGGGGGCGGGCGGAGCGGAAACTGCTTGGGAGGTCTAGAAACCATTTGACGGGGCAGAGACTGCCTGGGAGACTAGAAAACAAAGCTGTCTCAGAGGAAGGGAGCAATACTCTAGGCACGGGGAAGTGGAAGCCTCATCAGAGGGAACCTGGGAAAAGAGCCTGGTCTGTGCCCGTGCTGGGGAGGGGAGAGAAGAAGGGGTGGGTCCGCATAGAATATCCCCCACGCCACAGCAAGCTTACAGGCCCGCTAGCTAGCTGAAAGCTGTGCTTCCCAGTGCATCCCCTCACCCCACCCCCGCCACCCCCTATGCTCACACCGAACCTGGGGCTGCCTGCCATCCAGGAGGGCTGGCCTCAACAATTGCCTGAAGCCTACCACTGCAGGGGCTGTCCCTGCACAGACCTGCTTGCCCTTTGGAGGGGCTACACTTCCACAGAGCAGCACCAAACACCACCAGCCCCGGAGAAAAGGCCTGCAGCCCAGAAAAGCTAGAACAAGCCTAGCCAGGCAGTGAATAGATCTGCCTAATTCTCGGACGGTTTTTCTGAGTCGGGCTGCCCCGGGGACGAGCCTCTTGGATTTCCAACGGCCCTGCTACCCGCCCAAGCCCCCAGGGGGTGGCCTAGTGGATCAGCTGCATAGGACTGCCAGCTCCAGGCAGGACCCCTTGCAGCCCAGAAAAGCTGAAACAAGCCTGGCCAAGTCGGGAAAAGATCTCAGACGGAATTTCTGAGTCAGGCTGCCCCGGGGAGGAGCCTCTTGGGTTTCCAATGGCCCTGCTGCCCACACAAGCCCCCAGGGGGTGCCCTAGTGGATCAGCTGCATAGGACTGCCAGTTCCAGGCAGGACCCCATACACCCCAGAAAAGCTGCAACACGCCTGGCCAAACCGGGAAAAGATCTCAGACAGTTTTTCTGAGTCAGGCTGCCCTGGAGAGGAGCCTCTTGGGTTTTCAATGGCCCTGCTACCCACCCAAGCCCCCAGGGGGTGCCCTAGTGGATCAGCTGCATAGGACTGCCAGTTCCAGGCAGGACCCTCTATAGCACAGAAAAGCTGCAACAAGCCTGGCCAAACCAGGAAAAGATTTCAGACAGTCTTTCTGAGTTGGGCTGCCCTGGGGAGGAACCTCTTGGGTTTCCAGTGGCCCTGCTACCAAAGCCCCTAGGGGGTGCGCCACTCCTGCGGAATAGCTGCTCAGCACCACCAGCCCCCTGGAAGAGCCCCTGCAGCCCAGAAAAGCTGCAACGAGCTTGGCCAGACTGTGAAAAGATCTGCCTACATTCGCAGGCTGTCCTTCAGAGTTGGGCTGCCCTAGGGAAGAGCCTCTTAGGTTCTCAGTGACCCACATAGCTGCTCCAGCCCCCAGGGGGTGCTGCACTCCTGAGGAACATCTGCCCAACACCGCCAACCCCCTGCAAGAACCCCACAGCCTAAAAACACCAGAGCAAGCTCGGCATGACCAAGTGAAATCTGCTACCATCGTGGTGTGGACCTCCCAGTCCTGTCTGCCCTCAGGAAGTCCTCCTTTGCTTCAAAGAAACACTGTTAGCCCCATCAACACTCCAGAAAAGCCACACTGCCTCAAAAAAGACTGACCAACAACGCCAGCCCTCAGGAAAATAGTCCATGGCAGTGACAAGGCAAACACTGCCCGATAACGGAGAGTACAACTCCCTCAGGAGAAAGAAAACAACAAGCAAGGTGAAGAAGCAGAGAAACCACCCCCAGTCAAACCAACAGGAGAACTCACCTAAAACAGTCAACAATGAAACAGATCTCTGCAGTCTGACAGACCTGGAGTTCAAAAGAGAAATAGTGAAAATACTGAAGGAATTAAGAGAAGATATGAACAGTAGTGCAGATACCCTCAGAAAGGAACTAGAACATATAAGGAGGAGCCAGAAGAAAACTAGAACATTCATTGCAGAGATGCAAATGGAACTAAGGGCAGTAAAAACCAGAATGAATAATGCAGAAGAACGAATCAGTGATATGGAAGATAGAATACTGGAAATCACTCAATCCGGTCAGCAGACAGAAAACCAAATCAAAAAACTGGAAAGCAATATAAGAGACCTATGGGATAATATAAAGCGGGCCAATCTATGCGTAATAGGGATTCCAGAAGGAGTAGAAAAAGATAAGGGGATGGAAAATATATTTGAAGAAATTATCGCTGGAAACTTCCCAAATCTAAAGGATACTGGGTTCAAGATACAAGAAGCACAGAGGGCCCCAAACAAACTGAACCCAAACAGGCCCACAGCAAGACACATCATAATAAAAATGGCAAAAGTCAGTGATAAAGAGAGGATCCTAAAGGCAGCAAGAGAAAAACAGAATGTTACCTACAAGGGAACCCCCATAAGAATATCAGCTGACTTCTCTACAGAAACACTACAGGCCAGGAGAGAATGGCAAGAGATATTTAAAGTGCTCAAAGGAAAAAATATGCAACCTAGAATACTCTATCCAGCAAGGATATCATTTAAAATAGAAGGGGAAATAAAAAATTTTTCCAACAAACAAAAACTGAAAGAATACTACAACACAAAACCCAGGTTAAAGGAAATATTGAAAGGGCTTCTCTAAACCAAAAAGAAAGGAAGGAAAGGGAAGGAAAAAGAAAAGAAAAAAAGAAGAAGGAGAAGAGGAAGAACTAGGACTGAGGAAACCGCAGTCAGAGAGCAGTCACTCAAATAAGCCAGCATACAGATTTAATCATGAACAGGCCTCAAACAAAATAAAATTAAAAAGAAAAAAATAAAAAAGAGTCATCAAAACCATAAAATGTGGGCGAGGGATGTTAGGAAGTAAATAACCCTTTTTGTTTGTTAGTTTGTATGTTTCTCTTCTTAATTTTAATATAGTAATGAAGTGTTTGAACTTACAGGACCATCAGGCTAAAACACACAATTATGGGAAGGGGTTAGCATACTTAAAAAATACGGCAACCACAAGCCAAAACCAAATATTGCATTTGCAAAAAATGAAAAAAAAATACACTCAAGCAGATAATAACAGGAGACCATCCAACCAAAAAAAAAAAAAAGAAAAAAGAAAGGAAGAGTGGAGAACCATAGAATCAACTGGAACACGAAGTTCAAATGGCAATAAATAATTATCTCTCAATTATCACCTTAAATGTCAATGGACTGAACGCCCCAATCAAAAGACACAGACTGGCTGAGTGGATAAAAAGGCAAAAACCTTCAATATGCTGCCTACAAGAAACTCACCTTAGGACAAATGATACATATAGATTGAAAGTGAAAGGGTGGGGAAAAATATTTCACGCCAATAAACATGACAGAAAAGCAGGAGTCGCAAAGCTCATATCAGACAAAATAGACTTTAAAACAAAAGACATAAAGAAAGACAAAGAAGGACACTATGTAATGATTAAGGGATCCATCCAAGGAGAGGATGTTACTATCGTCAACATATATGCCCCAAATACAGGAGCACCCAGATACATACAACAAATATTAACAGACATAAAGGGAGATATTGATGAGAAGACAATCATCGTAGGAGACCTTAATACCCCCCTCACATCAATGGACAGATCCTCTAGACAGAAAACCAATAAAGCAACAGAGATCCTAAAGGAAACAATAGAAAAGTTAGACTTCATTGATATCTTCAGGACACTACATCCAAAAAAAGCAGAATACACATGCTTCTCAAATGCTCATGGAACATTCTCAAGAATCGACCACATATTGGGACACAAAGCGAATCTCAATAAATTTAGGAGCATAGAAATTATCTCAAGTATCTTCTCTGACCACAATGCCATGAAATTAGAAACCAACCATGGGAAAAGGAAAGAGAAAAAACCTACTACATGGAGACTAAACAACATGCTACTAAAAAACCAATGGTCAATGAGGAAGGAAAGCAAGAAGGAAATGAAAAACTACCTTGAAACAAATGATAATGAAGACACAACGCTCAAAATCTATTGGATGCTGCGAAAGCAGTGCTCAGAGGGAAATTTATAGCAATACAGGCCTTTCTCAAAAAAGAAGAAAGATCCCAAATGGACAACTTAACCCTCCACCTGAATGAATTAGAAAAAGAAGAACAAAAAGTCCTAAAGTCAGCAGAAGGAAGGAAATTATAAAGATCAAAGAAGAAATCAATCAAATAGAGACTCAAAAAACAATAGAGAAAATTAATAAAACCAAGAGCTGGTTCGTTGAAAAGGTCAACAAAATTGACAAACCCCTGGCCAGACTCACTCAAAAGAGGAGAGAAAGAACCCAAATAACCAAAATTATAAATGGAAAAGGAGAAATCACAACGGATACAGCAGAAGTACAAAAAACCATAAGAGAATACTATGAACAACTGTATGGCAACAAGTTTGACAATCTGGAAGAAATGGACAATTTTCTAGAATCTTACAGCCTGCCAAAACTGAATCAAGTAGAAACAGACCAACTGAACAGACCGATCACTAGAAATGAAATTGAAGAGGTCATACAATCACTCCCTACAAATAAAAGTCCAGGACCAGATGGCTTCACAGGTGAATTCTATCAAACATATAAAGAGGACTTGGTGCCCATCCTCCTGAAACTCTTTCAAAAGGTTGAAGAAGAAGGAATACTCCCAAAGACATTCTAGGATGCCACCATCACCCTCATTCCAAAACCAGACAGAGATACCACCAAAAAAGAAAACTATCGCCCAATATCATTGATGAATATAGATGCAAAAATTCTCAACAAAATCTTAGCCAACCGAATCCAACAACACACCAAAAAAATTATACACCATGACCAGGTTGGGTTCATCCCAGGTTCACAAGGATGGTTCAACATACGCAAACCAATCAGCATCATACACCACATTAACAACAAAAAGAAAAGTCAAAAATCATATGATCATCTCAATAGACGCAGAAAAAGCATTTGACCAAGTCCAACATCCATTCATGATCAAGACCCTTGCCCAAGTGGGTATAGAGGGAACATTCCTGAATATAATCAAAGCCATTTATGAGAAACCCACAGCAAATATAGTACTCAATGGGGAAAAACTGAAAGCCTTCTCACTCAAATCTGGAACAAGACAGGGATGCCCACTCTCACCACTGCTCTTCAACATAGTTTTGGAAGTCCTAGCCACAGCAATTAGACAAACAAAAGAAATAAAAGGCATGCAAATAGGAAGAGAAGAGATTAAACTGTCACTGTATGCGGATGACATGATACTATACATAGAAAACCCTAAGGACTCAACCCCAAAACTCCTTGAACTGATTAATAAATTCAGCAAAGTAGCAGGATATAAGATTAACATTCAGAAGTCAGTCGCATTTCTGTATACCAGCAATGAAATATTAGAAAAGGAATACAAAAATACGATACCTTTTAAAATTGCACCTCACAAAATCAAATACCTCGGAATACACCTGACCAAGGACGTAAAGGATCTATATGCCGAGAACTATAAAACTTTAATCAAAGAAATCAAAGAAGATGGAAAGAAATGGAAAGATATTCCATGTTCCTGGATTGGGAAAATCAATATTGTAAAAATGGCCATACTCCCCAAAGCAATCTACAGCTTCAATGCAATCCCTATCAGATTACCCATGACATTTTTCGCAGAAGTAGAACAAACAATCCAAACATTTCTATGGAACCACAAAAGACCCAGAATCGCCCAAGCAATCCTGAGAAACAAAAACCAAGCAGGAGGCATAACTCTCCCAGACTTCAAGAAATACTACAAAGCCACAGTCATCAAAACAGTGTGGTGCTGGTATCAAAACAGACAGACAGACCAATGGAACAGAATAGAGAACCCGGAAATAAACCCTGACACCTGTGGTCAATTAATCTTTGACAAGGGAGGCAAGAACATCAAATGGGAAAAAGAAAGTCTATTCAGCAAGCATTGCTGGGAAACCTGGACAGCTGCATGCAAAGCAATGAAACTAGAACACACCCTCACACCATGCACAAAAATACACTCCACATGGCTGAAAGACTTCAATATACGACAGGACACCATCAAACTCCTAGAAGACAACATAGGCAAAACACTCTCTGACATCAACCTCATGAATATTTTCTCAGGTCAGTCTCCCAAAGCAATCGAAATTAGAGCAAAAATAAACCCATGGGACCTCATCAAACTGAAAAGCTTTTGCACAGCAAAGGAAACCCAAAAGAAAACAAAAAGACAACTTACAGAATGGGAGAAAACAGTTTCAAACAATGTAATGGACAAGGGCTTAATCTCTAGAATATATAAACAACTTATACAACCCAACAGCAAAAAACCCAATCAATCAATGGAAAAATGGGCAAAAGACCTGAAGAGACATTTCTCCAAAGAAGATATACAGATGGCCAACAAACACATGAAAAAATGCTCAACATCGCTGATTATAAGAGAAATGCAAATCAAAACTACCATGAGATATCACCTCACACTAGTCAGAATGGCCATCATTAATAAATCCACAAATAACAAGTGCTGGAGGGGGTGTGGAGAAAAGGGAACCCTCCTCCACTGCTGATGGGAATGGAAACTGGTACAGCCACTATGGAGAACAGTTTGGAGATACCTTAGAAATCTATCCATAGAACTTCCATATGACCCCACAATCCCACTCTTGGGCATCTATCTGGACAAAACTCCACTTAAAAGACACACGTGCACCCCCATGTTCATTGCAGCACTATTCACAATAGCGAAGACATGGAAACAACCCAAATGTCCATCGACAGACGATTGGATTCAGAAGAGGTGGTATATATACACAATGGAATACTACTCAGCCATAAAAAAGAACGACATAATGCCATTTGCAGCAACATGGATGGAACTAGAGACTCTCATACTGAGTGAAATAAGCCAGAAAGACAAAGACAAATACCATATGATATCACTTATAACTGGAATCTAATATCCAGCACAAATGAACATCTCCTTAGAAAAGAAACTCATGGACTTGGAGAAAAGACTTGTGGCTGCCTGATGGGAAGGGGAGGGAGTGGGAGGGATCGGGAGCTTGGGGTTATCAGACACAACTTAGAATAGATTTACAAGGAGATCCTGCTGAATAGCATTGAGAACTTTGTCTAGATACTCATGTTGCAACAGAAGAAAGGCTGGGGAAAAAAATGTAATTGTAATGTATACATGTAGGGATAACCTGACCCCCTTGCTGTACAGTGGGAAAATAAAAAAAAATTATTAAAAAAAAAAAAAGAGTTTTCTCTGGGGTAAATAACCAACCCAAGGAAAAGGCACACAGAGACTAACAGCTATAGGCCTCTTCTGTGGATCTGGTCATGTCCCAGTCACCTTTAGGAAAATCTCAAAATACCAAGGTCTACTCAGGTATTCAGTTTCCTATCTGCTTTTAGTGTGCTGATCTAAATATAAATTAGACTCAAATATCATCAAACAGCTGAGGAGTACCTCCAACACAAAACATAGAAGGCTGAGAAAAACAGAATGAAAGGATTCAGGAGAAAATAAAGACAATGGAAGATGAGGATAAAACGTTTTTTAAAACTTTAATATCTTCACAGAGATAAAAGAAGATATACATCCCTTAAGAGCAGAGTGCTTTTTAAAAGAAAGAAAAAGAAAGTGTGCTTAGAAATTAAATACAATATGGCAGAAATGTTTTTCAAATCCATTAGAGATTTTGGAATATAATGTTGAAAATTATCCCAAAAAATAAAATTAAAAACTAGGGATTTCCTCTGGGGAACAGTGGGTTAATGATTCAGCTTGTCTCTGGAGGCACCAGTTCTTTCCTAGCCCTGGTGCAATGGGTTAAGGTTCTGGCATTGTCATAGCTGTAGCAAAGGTCACAGATGTGGTTGGATTTGATCCCTGGTCTGGGCATTTCCATTTGTTCTATACATGTTTCGTCTATATCCATTTAACCCCAAATTTTGCTGTTCAGATCATAGTTACTTTTTTAATAGCAGGACCTCTGTCCTTGTTCCCCAACTACCTGAACCAAAATGACTCCATATATTTCTGAGACTAAAAAAATATTTTCAAAAAGGGCTAGAGCATGATGTAAGCACCTCAGGCAGGGAGATATTTTGGTGGTCCTTCAGACATACCTTTTTAAGTATTAGCTCAACAAATATATAGTAAAATACAACCAGTGAGAAACATTTTTTTCTTTGTTTTTTTTTAAGTTATTGTTAAGGGCATTATCTACTGCAGGAAGAAATGAAATACATTACAATAATGAGCTACATATGAATATACAACTTGGTATCATTTCTGATTTTTTTCCAGTGGTATTTTGTGCTTCTTATGAGTTGGTGCTCCAATCAGCTCCCTTGTTGGCACACCTTGTTATTGAGTTTTGGTCTCAAATATACCAGCATATCTGCAGTAGTTAGCAAATATCAACGTGATGCCTTCTTTCTTGCCCTGGCTTCCTTTTCCCATGTTCACAGTTTACAAAACTTTTCAGATGTTTCACCAGTATCTTGATTTTCCTAAAGTGATATTATACAACACACTAACATCATCACAGACTATTTCCTCTCTTAACTAGCCAAGGATAAACCTTTACAGTTTAATCATTGACCCCTTCCTACTCATCACCATTCTCTTGAGATATTTAGTGTGTGTCTTAATGTTAGGATTTTTTTTTTCAGGCCAAATCGGTGAGTAGACAAAAAAGATTCTAACAGAGATCTAAAGAAGGAAGTTTCAACCATAGTGGCTTAAGTCAATCTGTACTCTTGTTGAAGATCACTTGACCATCTACAGGTGAGTTTATTTCTAGGTTGTCTATTCTGGTCTATGGTCTATATGTCTGTTTTTATATTAGAGCCATACTGCTTTAATTTCTGTATCTTTGTAATATATTTTGAAATCAGGAAGTATTATGTCTCCAGCATTGTTCTTTTTTCTCAAGATCACTCTGGCTAGTCTGGATCATTTGTGGTTCTGCATGAATTTTAGTAGTGTTTCTCCTGCTTCTATTTTAAAAAAAAATCACTGGGATTTTGATGCAGGTAGCATTGAATTTGTAGTTTGCTTTGGGTAGTATGAACATTTTAATAACATTAAGGCTTCCAATCCACAAATATACGATGTTCTTCCATTTATTTCTGTTCTAATTTCTTTCATCAATGTATTATAGTTTTATTTCTTTCGTCAATGTATTACTGGTCTTTCATCTCTTTGGCTAAGTTGATTCCTAAGTGATTTATTCTATTTTAAATGGCATTGTTTTTAATTTCCTTTATGGATCCTTTGTTGTTAGTATACAGAAACTTAACTGATTTTTGTATGTTGATTTTGTATCCTTCACCTTTAGTGAATCTGTTTATTAGTTCTAACAGTTTTTTGTGGAGTTTTCCAGTCCAGAAGATTATGTTATTTGGAAATAGAGATAATTTTACTCCTTTCTTTTTCATTTGAGTGCCTAATTGCACTGCATAGACGTTCTAGTATTATGTTGAATAGAAGCACCTCACACCTGTTAGGATGGCTTTATTTTAAAATTATACATATATATATTATATATATATATATGAAGTGTTGGTGAGATTGTGCAGGAACTGGAACCCTTGAACATTTCTGTTGGTAGGAATGTAAAATGGTATAGTTGCTATGGAAAACAGCGTAAATGTTCCTCAAAAAATTAAAAATAGAACTACTGTATGACCCAGCAATCACACTTCTGGATTTATACCTAAAAAAGAAAAAAAAATGGAAATTAGAATCTCGAAGAGATATTTTGCACTCCCACGTTCATTGCAGCATTATTCACAATAACCAAGACATGGAAACAATCCAAATATCCATCCACAGATGAATGGATAAAGGATACGTTGAAAGGATATATAACAATATAATATTATTCAGCCTTAAAAAAGTAAATTCTACCAATTGTGACAACATAGGTGGGCCTTGAGGATATTATGCTAAGTGAAATAAGTCAGTCATAGGAAGGAAAATACTACATTATTGAATTCACAGGAGATATCTAAAATAGTCAAACTTGTAGAAGCAGAAAATAGAATAGTGGTTACTAAATCCTGTAAGGAGAGGGAAATTGTTGTTCAGTGGGTGTAAAGTTATAATTATACAGAATGAATAAGTCATGAAGAACTGCTATACAACATAGTGCCTATAATTCACAATAAGATACTGTGCACTCAAAAATTTGTTTAGGAGTTTCTGTTGTGGCTCAGTGGGTTAAGAACCCAAACACTATCCAGGAGGATGTGAGTTTCATCCCTGGCCTCACTCAGTGGGTTAAGGATCCAGCATTACCATGAGCTACAGAGCAGGTTGCAAATGCAGCTCGGATCTGGCATTGCTGTGGCTATGGTGAAGACCTGCAGCTACAGCTCCAATTCAGCCCCTAACCTGGGAACTGCCATGTGCTGTGGGTACAGCCCTAAAAAGACAAAAAAAAAAAAAATTTAGAGGATAGGCTCATGTTAAGTGTTCTTACCACAAAAACAACAACAAAGGGACACAGGGAAACTTTTGGACGTGATGGATATGTTTATTACCTAGTATTATAAACCCAAACTCATATGTCTAAATTCATTAAATTGTATACGGTAACTATATACATTTTTGGTACCTCAGTTATACCTCAATAAAGCTGTAACTATATCAACATATATCAACAAAGCAAAGGGTGGGTGTCTGAGGGTAGGCAAAGAGTTGGAGCACAGGAGAAGAATTCTGGAGAGAATTTTGTGAGGCTGTTTGGTAAACAGGATGGTCTGGAGTGTGTGGATATGCTGGAAAATTGGAAATGTAAAAGAAGAGAGGGTTTATGAATTGTATTTCCTTTAATTCCTTCAAGAGATATGAGAGAAGGGCTGAATTTTTGTTTAATTATTTCTACTCCCTCAAACTGTGCTTTTTGGAATGTTATTGTTCTATGGAACCAAACACCATAGGCCACACTCAGTCGAGTCACAGTGGACTGTCTTTGCCAGGCTGTGCCAACTGATGCCTCCAAAGTAGCCGCCCCTAGGGAAAAGGAGTGGATGGAAAAGGGTCAGCTTCTCAGCTCTTGCCAAACTTTGTCACCAGAAGCCTAAAATGCTTTACTTGTCTTCAAGTTCTCCTGAGTTCTCTCCTGCACTACTCTACTTTTGGTCCATACTACGCAAAGAGGGGTACCACAAGTTAACTGGGAACAGGCTGATTATTACCTTATCCATCTTCCCCAAATTCCTCTCTAGTTACCCCAAAGTGAAAAATAAAACTAAAAAAAAAAAAGTATATAGGATAGATATGAGAGCTGCCTCCCCGGAACGATGTCCTATGCTATATTATCTACCCAGAGGTGGGTAGGATTAAACCAGGTTGGGATATCCAAATTGGCAATGAGATAGTGTACTTATTGCTCAACAGATGTCAGGACTGAGATTCAATGTCAGAGAGACAGGAAGAAGTCCAAATAACGATTTTAAATGGCTATAGAGTTACAACAACTTACTAGCTGCATCATCTTAAGCACAACTGTTCTGCATTTCAGTCTTCCCATGTGTAAGAGAAAAAGTCACACATGGAAAATTGTGTAAATTGCCAAGAGATAAAGCATTTGAAAAACAAGAAAAGCAAGTGCACAGCTTTTCATATACTAAGTAAATATTGACTTAGTAGATATCATGTGCAAAATTATTGAAAGAAAAAGGATAAGTTAAATATAGCATGGATCCTAAAGGAACCTACACTCCAGTAGAAGAGCTAAGATATATACGTGTGTGTGTGTGTGTGTGTGTGTGTGCGTGTGTGTGCGCACGCTAAGGTATATATATGTGTGCATTTAAACACATGGAGAAAATGTCACTAATGTTTTCATAGTGAAGAACACAAGGACTAGAGAAACTCAGGGGAGGAGAGATGATGTACAGCCAGAGACACAGAGATAAAGTTGTATTTCTGAAAAACAAAAAAGCAAAGAAATGGGATTTGAAGTGCCTCATAGATGTTGACCCTGGGAAAGGAAAACAGCTCTTCCTCCCAGACCCATAAGATTACAGAAAGATTAAGTAAAATTCTTTTAAAAAATATGTTGAGATGGAAAGAAAATACTCTAGGAATTTGTTGATTGATAGAAATAATTCAGAAACTTCTAAATAAATTCAGAAGTAGGTCATCACTCAGTAGAAAAAAAAATGAACAGAGAAGTGAGTGCACTAGAAAGAATCAATAGAATTTGGTGAGATAATGGATGTTTTGCTGGCCTAAACTGTCATCTGCCTGCCCTCTTTCTAACCAATTAAAGCCTACAAGGCCTTCAGCAGTGAACTGGTTTCCTTAAAGAAATCTCTGTTCCTGCCTTTTCTCTATCTCCTGTGATTTCTCTTATTAAATGTTCTTATGTTGTATAGTATAGCCTGATAATATAAACTTACACCATATACATGCATGACATTTTCTTCCAAATATTTCATGGATATATCTTGTTGGTAAGCACCTGTAAGGCTAGAGATGCCATTTTATGCATATCTTTCACTGTTCCTAATTCAGAGAACATTCAAAATTAACTTCTTGTACAACTGTACAAAGACTTAGGGAAGGAATTTTGTGAAGATGTAAAGAACGCTTATGTTCCCTTTCCTATTCCAGAAACAATTTTATTTTTATGAGACTAGAATGAATAAAAATTATCTCGATCCTATTTGTATTTGTATATACATAAAACAAGATTGCAGTTGTATAGATCATAGTACTTTGCATTTATATATAATTCTTACAAAAATAGTGAAGAGAATTTTGTAAATATTTTCAGTGAGGTAGAAAATTAGCCAAATCTGACTGTTGAAATGTTAAGAGAGTCTGAGTGTCTATTACCTAATAATGCCAAATTCTGTATACACCCTACAAGGAGCATAATCAAAAAGACTATAGAAAAGACAAGCATAAAGTTAAATAAAACAATGACTCTAATGCTCATTAGGGGCAAAGACTACATTGATTTGTCTCTTTATAAAACAGTCACAATAGTCATGATGATCATTTATTTAAAAATTAATGTAAAGTATCTATTATAATTTCAAAAGTGATGTGTAATAATTTCAAGAAATGTAGAAAAGTCTAAAACAATTAAAACTATCCATGAACACTCTAACCAGAAATAACCAGTGGTAACCATTTAGTAAATAATATTCCAAAGTGTCAGTGCTGTTTCAATGCACATACAAATCTCAGGGCACTTGTTGTCTTGCTGGGAAATTAAAGAAGCTGAAGGGAAAGATGAAATCAAGATGAGAGTCTTAAAGGCACCCTGGGAAATATAAGATTTTCTGCCACATCATGATTCAATCTAATAGTGTAGAAGCAATATACACTGTATAAAAGACTCATTGGTAAATATTTATTGAGTTCTTACCCAGTTACAAAGAATTGAGCCCGGGAGTATGGGGATGCCAAATATATATATATATATATATATATATATATATATATATATATATTCTGTCCATTTTCTTAGAGACTCATAAACTGGTGAAAAAGATAAGATAGAGCAGTAGGCAAAAACTTAAACATCAGAAAAAAATTTAAGTAAAAATACAAGACAGCAAAAAAAAGGGGGGGTATCAGAAGATTACATATGATTAATTATGAAATGCTGTCCATGAACAATAATTATTATTTGAATTCACAAGCACTCGAGTATAACTTATAGCAAGGCACATTCAGAGAGCAACTCTATTATAACCCCAAAACTTCCTATGAGAACTCTGTGTATAAATTACTAGTGCAGTTATATTTTCAAGTGCACAGTGACGAATTGAAGCTATTCTGTTTTAGTTGGTTTGTCCTATTTTCTCCACTTCTGTGCATCTCAAAGGGCATATGGGCTAAGAAATCCACCATATATACCATGTTAATAACAATAAATAGTACCATTTGGCTAAAGGTGCAGAATGCTGACCATCAAGAGTCACCTCCTCGTCCAACCACCTGCAATGGTTTTAATCATCTTTTATAAGAAAAACCTACATGCAGAGGTGCAGAGGACCAGTTCTGACAATAGCAGTCTTTATCATCATGTGGTTTTCCTCCCACACACCCCCAAGGTCATGCAGAAATCTCTGTTTTCCTAAGCTAACAGAAAGTCTAAGTGACCTCCCTTTCTTGAAAGACCTCTGTCTCTTACCAATACAATACCAAGGCAAAACTGAGTACTGGGAAAACATTCTGAAGGTCAGAAATTTGAAAAGGAAGCAACGTTTCCTTTTAAGGATTACTGCTATCCTAGGCTAGTCCAACTGTCCAAGCCTAAGGAGCCAAAGATCCACCCACCAGCACACGCAGCCCCGGTACCATTTAACCGCAAGATTTGATGGAGGAGTAAAGGACTCTCCTAAGTGCCTGAATCCTGGGAGATGGCTTCTCTCTGAATTTCATGGAAGAATTGAAATCTCTTTCTTGGGCATGGAAAGGGGCTAAGAGTTAATCACATTCATCTGGCAAGAATTCCTAAAGTTTTGGAGCCCTGAAAGTGATGATGATGCCCATTTGGGGTGCCATTGTATTCTTGCACTCCACCTGTCTATGTCAACATTTCCTAATTCTGTGGATGCAGTAATAGTAGATAAGGGACAGGGAGGTGGACAAAGATGATTTCTTTAGGTTTCCTTGAAATCAGCAATACAGGCTGGCAGAAAACTTTGTAAAGGCATTACACAACAATTTTTCAGAATTCTACCATTGTTATTTCTAGCACCCAAAGTTCCAGAGAAAAGAGTTGTAGGCTGTTGATAGTTGATTTCTATTGGCTAAAAAAATGCTAATTCTTTCAGTTATACTTGTGAGGCTATGTCAGCTATTCTAAGGCAGCTCATACATATCCTCCATCTTCTAATTTGACTTCAGGTAATGTGAAAGCTGAAAAGATAAAATGACATTTCCAAGGCTCCCCTCAGTGCAAGATCACCCACTTAGTGTTCCATCAATTGCAGAGCTGTGAACAGTATGAGATGGGGAGATCAGATCTTTGGGGAACCACAGTGGCAGAGGCACTGGTTTTTCTGCAGTGAAGTTCAGGCCTCTGAGCAGCAGAACGCTAATGCTTCAGTGAGAGCAGCCCTGTGTCTGTGTCTGGGCATTTTACCTCTGACTTCATGATTCTTAAATAAGTGGCATCCAGAGTAGACTGTTATAACTATGATTAAATTTGCTGACAAATTTGGGAAAAGTTTATGGTTAATTAAGATCAGTTTATCTGCCCAAAGCAACAGAAATAAAAGCAAAAACAAACCAATGGGACCTAATCAAACTGAAAAGCTTTTGCACAGCAAAAGAAAGCATTAAAAAAAAAAGACAACTTACAGAATGGAAGAAAATAGTTTCAAATGATGCAACTGACAAGGGCTTAATCTCTAAAATATACAAGCAGCTTATACAACTCAACAATAAAAGCCAACAACTCAATGGAAAAATGGTCAAAAGACCTGAATAGACATTTCTCCAAGTAAGATAAACAGATGGCCAACAAACACTTGAAACAATGCTCAACATCACTGATTATTAGAGAAATGCAAATCAAAACTACTATGAGGTACCACTTCACACCAGTCAGAATGGCCATCATTAATAAGTCCACAAATAACAAATGCTGGAGAGGGTATAGTGAAAAGGGAACCCTCCTGCACTTTTGGTGGGAATGTAAATTGGTACAACCACTATGGAAAACAGTATGGAGGTACCTTAGAAATCTACACATTTAACTACCATATGACCTAGCAATCCCACTCTTGGGCATATATCTGGACAAAACTCTCCTTGAAAAAGACACATGCACCCGCATGTTCATTGCAGCACTATCCACAATAGCCAAGACATGGAAACAACCTAAATGTCCATCGACAGATGAATGGATTAAGAAGATGTGGTGTATATATACACAATGGAATATTACTCAGCCATAAAAAAGAATGAAATAATGCCATTTGCAGCAACATGGATGGAACTAGAAACTCTCATACTGAGTGAAGTAAGAAAGAGAAAGACAAATACCATATGATTTTACTTATATCTGGGATCTAATATATGGCACAATGAACCTTTCCACAGAAAAGAAACTCATGGACATGGAGAACAGACTTGTTGCCAAGAGGGAGGGGGAGGGAATGGGAGGGCCTGGGGATTTGGGGTTAATAGATGCAAACTATTGCCTTTGAAATGGATAAGCAATGGGATCCTGCTGTATAGCACTAGGAACTAGGTCTGGTCACTTGTGATGGAGCATGATAATGTGAGAAAAAATGTATACATGTATGTGTGACTGGGTCATCTTGGTGTGCAGTAGAAAATTGACAGAACACTGTAAATCAGCTATAATGGAAAAAATTAAAATCATCATTTAAAAAAAAAGATCCGTTTATCTGGTCATTCTGAAGAAAAAAAAAAAAACTTTCACCAAAAGGATAGATCAAAAAATCATTCTACGACTGAAATTCGTTCAATCATCCCATGATCATTTAACGAGCACCTGGTATATGTCAGTTGCCATGCTAAGTACTGGGAATACAATGATGAAAATATGTAGTCCTCATTTTAAAACACTCATTGGTGAGGGAAACAAATATCCTGCAATAAGGGCATTGAGAAAGGAAAATAACAGACACATTATAACAGAAAAATTAAATAGATCAGTGACAGGCTGTTGTCTCAAGTCGAATGCCTGGAGGGAAGGGGTATACCTAAAGCTTAGCATAGGGTTGTGGAGCATTTTCAGCAGATGGAGAATATGGAGGAAGCATGAAGTCAAGGCAGATGCTGGTGTATGTTGAGGTGCTAAGTGAAGTGCTTTGTAGGGAGAACTATGGGATGAAGGCAGGAGCTACCAGCGAGCAGGAGTTGGATGATGGAGGTCACTGTGAGCTAATGTTGGAGAGCCTAGATCATATCTACAGATACTGTATGGGGATTAGCTATGCAGTTTTAAAATGGTGCTAAAATGCAGGTGTAAATTTTAAGTAGGTAACTTAATGGCATCGTGAAGAACCTAGGAACATCATTGTGAAGGCTGGTGGCATAGCTTCCATGTGACTCAACATGGCTTGGAAGTAAAACAAAATAATGCAAGGGATATTTGAAAAATATTTCAGAGATAACTGATATGGGAACTGATAATAAAAATACAAAGAGACTTTCCCATGACTCCCAAATTTCTCTTTTGAGTGTGTAGATAGAACACATCACAGAGCACATCACACCTGGACATTGGTCAATAGAAGAATATTGTTCTCTTGTTGTTAGGTAGAGCTTGAGTATGGTCCCCCTCCCCTGGGAGAATATTCTACAGAGACAGTTTACAGCTCGAGAAACAGTGCCTAGCAGAGTTTCAGAATGGTCTAGTGTGCAAGTTATAAAGGCTTTCTTTTCCCTCAGTATTGTTTCTCCTTACATTCTGGAAGCAATATTCTTTTGTAATCTATTGCTGTTAATTATACAATATATAGCATATACAAAAGAAGTAAAAATACGCCACTTCTTCTCATGGGAGACAAGAAAATATAGCAGAAAATGATTAACAAACATTTCATGTCAACTTCAGAGTAAATGTTTGCTTCAAAGCAAATTACCCCTATTACTGACATGAGGGTGAGTTAAGTATCACACCTCATTGGTAGATGAAAATAGATTCTATGTGGCATTGTTAGAGAATTATGAAATCATGCTTCTAATATATCAATCTCATGTTTTCTACATACTGCTCAAATTTTAAAAGATTACTTCTCATAGAATTCATGCTTAAACAACTTTAATGTAATTTGGTGATTCTGTCAAGTGAATTCAACAATGAAAATATTAGGACAATCCAAATTAATATGACAGAATGGCAAAGGAAGCAGCTAGCTGAACAATATTTCACCTCTGGATGTTGTCTTCAATTAAATTTTCTATCAGATGAAAGGATTGATTAGTCTTTTCAAGCAAGAAGTCTTGCTTCCTGCAAGTAAACAGAACTGTTTCCATTAAAGCTTTCCATGCCTTTAAGAGGTTGTCATCTCTGGCTGGTGAAACAGTTTATGGCATCCCAGCAGCTGCTTTCATTACAGGCACTTATTTGGCAATCAGTAGCATGCTGCAAGTCCAGCAGCATAATCTGCAAAGACCATAGTCAGACGGCAGAAAAAGAGAGCAAAAGGTCAGCCAGTTCTTGTTGAATTTTATGATATGTCTTTCTATGCTTTGATAAGTAGTTGTGTATACACAATCTAATTAGTGCCAATGCTAGCTTTATAATGAAAACAATCCATTTTCCTACTCGATATCTAATTTTCTCATTTGCGACATCTTTGATTAAAAAGAGCACACCACACCATCTTGTTGATTGCAACAAGGAGGGAGCTCATTATTACATTATTAAGGCAATACACAGGGTAATAAAATGAATTTGACCAGGAAAAAAAATCAATTTAAAATAATTACGCTGAAGTGGTTTTAATGAGATAATCATACATTTATTTAAAAACACACATGAGGCGTTCCCTTCGTGGCTCATTGGTTAATGAAACCGACTAGTATCCATGAGGACACAGGTTTGATCCCTGGCCTCGCTCAGTGGGTTAAGAATCCAGCATTGCCATTAGCTGTGGTGTAGGTCACAGACACATCTTGGATCCGATGTTGCTATGGCTGTGGTGTAGATCGGCGGCTACAGCTCCAATTCAACCCCTAGCCTGGGAACCTCCATATGTCATGAATGCAGCCCTAAAGTAAAAGACAAAAAATAAAAATAAAGAGATAAAAACACACATGAGCTTCTAAAGCTCCTTACACAAAGGAGTAAACTTTGAATGGTTATCTCAAATGTTCAATTTTTAAAAAGGTATAAAAACTAATAAAGATAAATTTTGAGAGTTTCCATTGTGCCTCAGTAGGTTAAGGACCCAACATAGTGTCCGTGAGGATAGGGGTTCAATTTCTGGCCTAGCTCAGTAGCTTAAAGACCCGGTATTGCCGTAAACTACAGCATAGCTCACAGATGCAGCTCAGATCTAATGTTGCTGTGGCTGTGACTGTGGCCAGCAGCTGCAGCTCGGATTTAACTCCTAGCCTGGAAACTTCTATATGCCTCAGGTGCAGCCCTAAAAAGAAAAAAAAAGATGAATTTTGTAGCTCTCATTCAACATTAGGTTTAAGTATGATTCAGTTCATGCCTTGGCTAAATGTGTAGCTTGGTCCTCAATAATTTTTTTAGCAATTAAAAAAATTTATGCTGAATGATTGCTTATATTAATTTTCTGATATTTATTCATGGTACAGTACTTGAGGAATACATTCTTATATTTATATAGACCACGTGCTTTTATATAGTTTATGAGGAACATCTACCTACCATATAATGAATCTCTATGATAGAGTAATATGCTTCCAAGGTTTCTTTCTCCATACTGTTTATGTATCATTTTTAAGAAATACATTTTTTATAGTCTACTATATATATTGGCTATTATTACTGAGTCTCATGTATAACTACTATGCACATATGTGCAGATGCATAAGATAAGGAGTGTGAACATGTATTTTAAAATAAACCATATTTTATAGTTTTATATATATATGTGTGTGTAATGTTACTGTATAAAGAAAGATGATGTGTTTGCTTCAGAAGCTTATAATCGCTGTCATTTAATATAGTACACAGGGTGAGTTCAGAGACACTTCCCATACTGATATAATTCATGTTATAAAGAGTACTCAGAAATCTTATGTAAGTGTGAAACTGTCTATCACAAAAACTAAAAATCATGCTATGAGGTAGCTAGTAAATACAGTCATCAGCTGGAACTATAACTGTGCTTTGATTTTATTCATGCTTTGATTTTTATTTTGATGACTGCCAGTGTTATGTATTCCTTTAAATAATTTTTATCAAAGGAACACTACCAAGTCTCTGCTCTGTATATCCTTACATCTAGAGAAAAAAATACAGCTCTTAGTTCTTTGATCCATGTAACATCTTGCTTTTCTTTTTATTATAAAATCAATATGTATCACTAAAGAAAACTGGCAAACAGGTAAACATAAGGGAAATCACCATAGTCATATCACCTAAACATAGCTATTATAAAATTTTTGTTGTGTTCCTGTTTTTTTTTTTTTCCTAATGTATGTTTCCATTTTAAGACCGTTAGTATACTGGACATATAATTGCGTGTCCTGATTTTTCCCTATTTATACCACAGACACCTTCATGGAACAACTTTTTTTTTTAATGGAAGGATAGTTGACTTACAATATTATATTAGTTTCAGGTGTACAATGCAGTGATTTGAAATTTTTAAACATTAAGCACCATAGAAAGTTGTATTATTGAATACACTCCCTGTGCTATACCTTAAATCCTTGTGACTTATTTATTTTATAATTGATAGTTTGTATCTCTTAATCCCCTTCGCCTGTTTTGCCCATTCCCCACTTTCCTCCCCTCTGGCAACCACTAGTTTGTTCTCTGCAACTTATAAAAGGTAATATACTTTATGTTTTAGAATAGTTTTAGATATTAGAAAAGTTATAAAAATATAGATTTCCCATACGAATTTCCCTGATTATAAAATAATATTGATGTATTATTATTAACTAAAGGCAACAGTACATTCAGATTTCCTTAGTTTTCCATAATGTTCTTTTTCTATTCCAGGATCCCCACCAGGATACCACATTATACCTAGCAGTCATGTCTTTACCAGCTTCTCTCAGAAGGGACAGTGTCTCAGGAATTCCCTTTTTTTTTTTTTTTTGATGACTTAATTTTTAAAGAACACAATCATATATCTTGTAGGATGCCCCTCTATTGGAATTTGTCTGGTTGCTTATGATTAGACTAGAGTTATATGAGGAAGACTTCAGGGTAAAGTTCCATTGTCATTATATCATATCAAGGATATATACTATCAACATGACATATCACCATTGGCATTGACCTTCCTCACCTGGACAAGGTAGTATTTGTCAGGTTTTCCAATGTAAAGTTAGTCCTTTCCCCCACTTTCAATAATGGAGGGAAATCACTGTGTGCAGCCCATGGGAAACTCTGCTCCACTTTTGAGAACAAAATACTTCTCATGGGAGGTTTGTTTATTTTTTCCCATTTATTTGTATAGTCAATAACTTATTTTTATCTGTGGACTCACAGACATTTATTTTATACTTTGGGTTATGATTCAGTACTACTTTGTTTATTTTGTTGCTCACATGGTTCCAGGTTTGACTATTGGGATCTCACGTAACCCTTTAACATACTCCTAGCAGTGTGGTGGTTATTTTTTACACTTTCTGATTTTTCGGCACAAGAATCAACTTTTCATTTGCTTTTCTGTATTATCGGTTATGTACTGTAATGCTTAGTTCCTCACATGGCAACAGCTGGGGGTTCAATAGAGTCATAATAACTGTTAATAAAATATTAGCTCTCAGCCACATCATTGTCCCAGCAGAATCACTGGCATGCTGTGTCAAATTCCTCCCTTAAGTTTGCAGCAAAAGGCAGAGGTTTCCTTCAGGAAATTGTGAAGAGCCATGACTGACCACATCTTCTGCCTCACAGTTTCAATCATTTATTCATCCCTGAGAGTCAACTCTTTATTCACTCCTCATGACAAGGGCAGTTCATGTCATAATTCTTGATGTGATGCCTGGTGATAAACCTTGGACAAGTTAATTCTTTCTCTGTTTCCTCATCTACCCACTAAGAGAAAATATCCATCTAGAACAGCTAAATTAAAATTATATGCATCATATATATCATATCACTAATGTATATTTATATAATTTACAGAAATCAAAAAGTAAAATGTAGTCTTTACACTTGCCTCATACAAACCCATATACATGCAGTAGATATTTAATACATGTAAGTTCCTCAGATTTAGTACAGCTCTGTGATGACACAGTAGCTTTATTGGATGTCTTCTTTACTTAGCTCTTCTTATTCAACATGTTAGTCCACGGTCTTGAGATTCGGTACAGAAAAAAGTTGGCTATCACTTAGTGATAACCTTTTCCTGAACCCAATCATTGTCTCTGAACCAAGTTTGTGTCAGCTTCTTGCCCTCTCTGGCCCCTGTCCCCTTACTTTGAGTTCCTGATTAGGGAGACCAGATTGTGTAACATGTTAAATCAAACTTTCAAAAGTTTGCCACTACTGAATGAAAACAAATATTTAATCTTTCTATATGGAAATTTTTAAACACACATAAAAGTAGGGGAAATGGTTTTCCCAGGGACCCATTATCCTCTCCTATTACATATTTAAGATTCACTTATGCTATGTGGCAAATCTGGTTAATTGCCTAACCTAGAATCATTACATCCTGTCCCACCCCACCCATTTCTTTAAGAAAATCTCAATCTGTGTCCAGATGGCAACATGCCCTCTATGATAAGCTCAAAGCAACCTTCCCTTTTGAAAGACAATTTCCAATCAGCCCTACTGGAAGGAATGAACAGATGATTCAATTCTGTCCAATGATGTGTAAAAAGAGTCTTCTTTCTCTTTGACAAAAGAAAGCTTCATTTTGCCATATTTGCCCTATTTTATACCATAATATGGGGATGCCATACCTAGAACTCTGGCAGCTATTTTGTGATCATGAGGTAAAGAAGGTCAAGGAAATGCCTAACATGCCAATCTAGAGCACTGATATTATTCAATCACTTTACCAATCCTGGAACTGCCTACCTCCTCTAGATTCTTTGCTGTGTGAGATGACAAAAAGGATGAATTGCTGCATCATTGTTGCACTTGGCCCAAATCTTTTGGTCTTCTTGTATAATGGATTAATATATTTGGTTTCATATCATAAGAAGTCATATAGAATCTTTAAATTTATCATATCCTAATTTTGCATTGAGATATACCTCACATTGTGACTGGTAAGTCAGTGAAAAGTACTTCATCAAAATTCCCCTGTGGGAGCTGAAGGGAGGAGATGCAATAGTGAGCTCCAAAAACAATGGTCAGAGGAAGGCATCTGGGGACTTATGCCTGGTTTTAAACCTGTGCAAGCAGCTCACTCAACGTGAGAGATTTACCTATTCTGTCCAATCCTGGTGGTATAATGATGTTCGCTGCTACTCATCTAGGAAATAATACCGAACTAGTGAATGTGGAATATTCTCTGTGGCAGCATCTTCCTGATAGCTGCTCTCTATATGTCTACAGGGAATACTATCCACAGCAGTTAAAACATTTTGAAAGGCTAAACTTAACTGATTTTTAAAATTAATGAATACTTGGTTGTTAACTGGTTGCTGAAGTTTTGACTGTATTTTCTTTGGGCAGTGAAGGCAGTCCTAGTTTGAGCCTAGGGTCTTTGGTCTCTGGGCCTTCTGGCTAGAAAGCCCATTCTAGCAGTCTTCTTTACTTGCCCCTTATCTCACATCTGGTACCAGAGATTGGTTATACTTAAATAGGTAAATAATAATGCCTAATCTAACTTCTTTCAGATCTTGCTATTGTGCTGAGACACCTCTGATAGGTGCCAGAACTATTCTTTTCAAAATTCCAGGGAAGAAGTTTATCTCCTACCATTGTACCTCACTTTGTGTTCTCCATGGTCAGAATCATTTCCAGGCCCTGAACATCTCCCACACACTTAAACTTCCCCAGGCCTCACTAATTTACCTACTTCTATTATGTCTGAGTCACTTAGGGCTTTAAGGGTCTAGGTTTAAGCAAATGGTTGTTCCAAGATATGTCTTAACCCAAAGTAGTAGGTGGGGCCAGAGAGAGAGAAAAGAATAAATGAACTTCCATTTATTGAATGCTTATTATGTGTCAGGATCTGAGCTAAGTTCTGCATCTAGGACATTCCAGCAAACTGAGTGCAGAAGCAGGAATTGGGAGATATGGTCTAATGGACAGACAGTGCAGCACTCAGATGCCGCCCCAGCCAAATTAACATGGATACATTTACTCCTCTCCAGAGGTTTTTATTGGCTGAAGAGAGCTGTCCAATATGAGATCTGTCCTTCAAATCCCATTCACAAGGACCTCCTACATCTAGTGACTAGTGAATACATACATACACAGGTCCCCTTGCCCAACTCTGCAAGGCTGTCCCAGACGTAGGGCTCTGGAGCTATGACTTTGATTGTGTCTTTGTTCCAGCTTAGCTCCCCTCTCTTCCTAATTCTCTTTCTTCCCCTTCTAGTGTGTTGATTTGAAGAGCATTCCCCCCAATAAATTTCTTGCAGGCTAATTTCTAATTTTTGTCTCAGTGTCTGTTTCCCAGAGTAAGTCACTTATATCCCGTCTGCTTACCACATTGGGCCCCATGTTTCTAACTGGAAAATTAAGGAAGCTGGTTTCATTCTCTAAAACCTGTTTCCAGCTTCATAATCATAACAGTAAAGGGGTACTCAATGCGAGGTTGGGAGACTTTGGCAGCCTGAAATCACACCAAAGTAGCCTCCTCTTCCTGCATCAAATCCTTGATTCTGAGGCTGTGCAAGGACCTGCATGGGTAAGGAATCCCTACAGTAATTCTTCACTGTCACTGATCAGTGTGACCTATTTTGTATTTTACTCTTTTCTCAGCTTTTTTGGTTTTTTTGGCATGTAGTTATGTATGCTATGTGTGAGATCATTTTTTCCCTTTCAAATAAATCATGTAACTTCTGTGTTTGTCAAGAAACCTGACGTAGAGAAATGTGAAATGCGAATTGAGAGAAGTTCAGGTGACTGAGTTCCATTAATTCTCAAGAATGACAAGTCAAGGTCAGTCAAAGGAAAAAGAATGAAAAATATCTTTTAAGCGGGGAGGGGAATAAGCTTTAGGAAATGTTCACCTTAGTTCTTTTGAAAATATTTTATAGCCTATAAATAAGATAGAGGAGTTTATAAAACAAAGCCCACAAAATCAATACCTTAGAGAAATAAAAACTTGACAGTTTGACATATTTTGACTATGTTTAATACCATTTAAAATTAAATCATTCTGTTCTCTCTTCATGATATGAAAACTTCCTCAAAAAAATTTTTAAAAGGCATTCAATTAATAGTTAATTTATTTTACATTAAAATTTCATATTTCATTAAATGGACATCAATATATAATTAATATAAATGTTCTATATTTCTATCTGTGTATTTAATATTTAGTGATAGATGTCTGACATCATTTAAGAAAACATTGACATGATAATATAATTTTTCAATCCAAATATTTTAGCATCATGTAAATAAATAAGTGCTGGGAGCAGGGCCAGAGGTAATGCAAGACTAAAATTCCCCCACATAAATTTTATAAGGCATTTTCACTGGACATTTTAATCTCCCATCCTTCTTTTTTTCAGGTTCCCAGGCATCTCAATAAATAAAGCAAGAAAGTTATACTTATGAGCCCCATACCAATAACAATTCTTTAGAAAATGACATTTCTGATAAATTTCAATACATTGACTCCAGTGTTGAAACCAACCAGTTATTCTGAGCTTTGTCATGAGCTGTATGAACAGGCCACTGTGTCATTTTTCCTAGATGACTGCCATAGTCTCCACACTGATTGCCTGACTTCTTCTCTTGTCTTTCGGTTATTCAGACAGCAGCCAGTAATGTCTTACATGAATATAATTTCACCACTTGTCTGCTTAATGTCCTCTAAAGGATTCTCATCATTTAGAATATGTATATACCTTTTTGTTTGTTTTTGTTTTTTTGCAATGGCCTAGAAGCCCTTACATTGTCAGTCTCCTGTCTTTCTTTCAAGCCTCATCTTCTGGTATCTGTCTCTCTCTCTCTCTCTCATTCTCCCTTTTTTAATGGACTGTACCATGAATTGTGTTTCTCTAACTCACCAAGCTTCTTGCCATCCCAGGGTCTTTGCCCTAGTTCACCAACATAAATATCACTTTCGTTTTTACTATTCTAAGGATAGAAACCATTTATCTTAACATTTTCCTTAGATTTACATTCCCCAAACTTTACATAACTGGCCTCCTTTGGTAATTCTGCTTCAGTTTCAATTCAATTTCACATATTAGAAAAGTTTTCCCTAATCATTGAGTCTAAAGCAGCCTCCTTCCTCCCTCACTTATATTACATTAGTCTGTTTATTTTCTTCTTTATTATTCTCTGAAATTGTCTTATTTAATAACTTGTTTATTGTTTTTTTCCCTTGTGAAATAAAAGTCCATGAAGTCAGGGAACTTGGCTGTATTCTTAATATGTAAAACAATTCCTAGGACATAACAGACACTATGATCTATGTTCTAGTTGAATCAAAAAGAAAAAAATAGAACTTTGCCTCAAAAGCTTTAGTCAATAGATTTATCATCAAGGGAAATGATAGGAATATATTATTTGGATAATTATAAACTAGCTTTTAATCAATTCCCAAATAAAGTACATTATTTCCAACACTTGTCTATGACATGTGTTTTTCTAGTCCCTCATAATCCATTGAATTTGTTTACTCCATAAATGACCAATATATAGATAGCCCTATATAAAAAACCAATTAAAGCACAGGCCTTTTTTATTAATTTTAGTATTCAAGTAATGCAAGATAATTATTTAAGTGTAGAAAGTGCTGAAACAAAAATGGCAAAAATGTGTGATTCTGTAACTTATGTAAATTGTAATAGCTTTTTCCTTTATATTGAATAATTACAAAATTGGAATTCTGACCTAGTCTTAATATATTAATCTTTTTGTTTTGTTTTGTTTTTTGTCTTTTAGGGCCACACCCACAGCATATGGAGGTTCCCAGGCTAGGAGTTGAATCAGAGCTGTAGCTGCCAGCCTATGCCACAGCCACAGCAATGCCGGATCCTCAACCCACTGAGCAAGGCCAGGAAGCGAACCTGCATCCTCATGGATGCTAGTCAGATTTGTTTCCACTGAGCCACTCTGGGAAATCCATTAACATATTAATCTTAACGCTTTTGGTAGAAGTTACAAGATTAGAAAAGAATGGAAATAAGCAGTTATAGAAGATTTTGCAATGTCAAAAAAGAAATTGAATAAAGGTGTAGATTATGATTGAGATAGTAGGAATACAAATTATAAATTTGAAAGAGTGTTCACAAAATCTAAAACAGATTTGAGAGACAAGAAAGGAAAAGCAGTCAAAATTAACATGGAAATTCATGAAATCATGAATTCATTTACTTATTGAATAGTTTTTTATAGTAATATTCCCACATATCAGATATTAGGCTAGTTGTTGCAGTTAAACAGAGAACAAATTAGAAAAGAAATGTACTTTCACAGGAGTTTACATAAAGGTCTGGATATATTCTTAACAGAAACAGGGACATAAAGGGAAAAGATGTGGAATTCGGTTATGAAAAATGTGGTTGGTACTGGAGGAGAGAGGTGGCTTATGCAAGAAGTTGAAGAAGTACAGAGCCTTCATTGAAGTGAGTCGCTGGGATTCTGTGAGAACACTGTTGTCTCATTGAGTGCAAATAAAATTCCCTGAGAAATATTGCTGCAGATTACACAGCACAAAACTTTTTCATTTGAAAATTATTTCAAAGCTCATCCCCAGAAAGAGTTAAATATCAAAATAAAGAGAGGATCTTTGCAGTTTGAACTATTAAAATGACACAAACCTGTACAAATATTCTCCTGCAGCTCCGCCATGCTTTGCCCATTCCACATGGCAATTTTTCATTCGCTTGCTTCTTCTCAGGGTGCTCAGTGGGAAGAATCAAGGGAAGACTGGAGGGCAGAGGGGAAAGAAACTGTACTAGTCCTTCCCTGCTGCCTCTGCTTCAGCAGTGGTTATCACATCTCTTCCCCGCCCACAATGGCTACTGCTGCCGTTAAATCCTTCATCCTTGGTTCTTGGCTCCATCTTGCACTAGGCCCAAGGAACAGGAGCTCTACCCTTGTCCCTTCAGACCTAAGGAGTTTGTATCTTCCCACTGCTATGGTAATCCCTGGTCTCTGGTACTTAATGTTCTTTCTCTTTCCTTACACTGTCCACACTTCTACAAGAAGCCCTTCAGTTAAAGTCTCATGAACCTTCTGATTTGGATACAGTTAACTTCTAGGACCCTAATACCCTGGAGGTTTTGTGTAAACTATGAATTTGAATTATTCTTTTTAAAAGATGTCACTCAAGGTTTGTTAGATGAGGAGCTTCTGTTTTCTTTAAAACATCTAAATCCTAAATCTGCTCCTTCACTGAAACTTTTACTTATTCAGGATTCATTTTCTGTTAATCACATAAAGACTTACAGCAGCTCCAGAAATTTTAAGCAAAAACCAAACAAAAACAAAATTACTTTTAATAGCAGACAGAAGGAACCTTAATAGATTAGAAGGCCCTGGTTACAACTTGTATTTTGCATTAAAATTGTTCCTGGCATATGGTGCTACTTCTACAGCTAGTCATGAATTGCTGTCCTAAACACCGAGCCCAAGTTCCTTTTCTGTCCCATATAATGAATGTGTTATTTTCACAGTAACACGATAAAAATTACTGTCAAGGTGCATACAAAGTCTGAATAGTAAATTGCCCCCAAACAGGCTTATCTTCAACTTAGGCTTTTGCAGTTTTCACCTCTCATAGTGATTAATATCATAACACCATATAAGGCTCAGGTCATTCAGTAATGTAGCCACCATACTTCAGAAATCAGACAGTGAAAAAACACTTACTGTGCTAGGAAAATAGCATCCTTTGACATCCTGATTAATGAATTTTTTTTTCATATAAAGAAACAGATAGTATCAGGAATTAATCTTGCAAACACACACACACACACACCAAATGGGAGAAAATAGTTTCAAATGATGCAACTGACAAGGGCCTAATCTCTAACATATACAAACAACTTATTCAGCTCAACAGCAAAAAAGCCAACAACCCAATTGAATGATGGGCAAAGGACCTGAATAGACATTTCTCCAAGTAAGATATACAGATGGCCAACAAGCACTTGAAACAATGCTCAACATCACTGATTATTAGAGAAATGCAAATCAGAACTACTATGAGGTACCACCTCACACCAGTCAGAATAGCCATCACTAATAAGTCCACAAATAACAAGTGCTGGAGGGGGTGTGGAGAAAAGGGAGCCCTCCTGCACTGTTGGTGGGAATGTAAGCTGGTACAACCACTATGGAGAACAGTATGGAGGTACCTCAGAAATCTATACATTCAACTACCATATGACCCAGCAATCCCACTCTTGGGCATATATCCAGACAAAACTCTCCTTGAAAAAGACACATGCACCCACATGTTCATTGCAGCACTATTCACAATAGCCAAGACATGGAATCAATCCAAATGTCCATCAATAGATGATTGGATCAGGAAGATGTGATATATATACACAATGGAATACTACTCAGCCATAAAAAAGAACAAAATAATGCCATTTGCAGTAACGTGGATGGAACTAGAGACTCTCATACTGAGTGAAGTAAGTGAGAAAGAGAAAGACAAATACTGTATGATATCACTTATATCTGGTATGTAATATATGGCACAAATGAACCTTTCCAAAGAAAGGAAAATCATGGACTTGGAGAATAGACTTGTGGTTGCCAAGGGGGAGGGGATGGAGTGGGAGGGACTGGGAACTTGGGGTAAATAGATGCAGAATGTTGCCTTCGGGATGGATTAGCAATGGGATCCTGCTGTGTAGCACTGGGAACTCTGTCTAGTCAATTATGATGGAACATGTGATGTGAGAAAAAAGAATGTATACATGTATGTGTAACTAAGTCACCAAGCTGTGCTGTAGAAAAAATATATATATAAAGAAATAAAAATAATAAAAATAAAAATACAAGACAATTGCAAAATATATTTTGGCAATAAAAAAGCAATAATTCACAAAGTGGACCCATTTAAATTTATAAAAGCCTAAGGGGATTAGAGAGACCATTTCTGTCAGTGAAGGGGTCATAGGGTGAAGTAGGACTATGCAAAAATATGAGCTTAGTGTCTTGGGTCCGGATCCATTTGGGTAAAAATATTCCTAGTGTTGGATGGGGTGCATCTTGGATTCAATATAAGAATGTGTTTCGAGGAATTCCTGTCATGGCTCAGCAGTTAACGAATCTGACTAGCATCCGTAAGGACACAGGTTAAACCCTGACCTTACCCAGTGGGTTAAGGATCCAGCGTTGCTGTGAGGTGTGGTGTAGTTCACAGACAGGGCTTGGATCCTGCATTGTTGTGGCTGAGGCATAAGCCAGCAGCTATAGCTCCAATTCGACCCCTAGCCTGGGAACCTCCATATGCCACAGGTGCAGGCTTAAAAAGAAAAAAAAAAAAATGTGTTTCCAAGCAAAGACCATTAAAAAGACCTAGAAAAAAATATAAAACATAAAACTGAGCTTTAAAATAAACTCCAAGAAGCCAATAGCTCATCTAGTTCTGATAATTAAAGCAAACTTTGTCAAAAGAAGTTTTTGTAGTTGTTTTTCATTTGTTTATATTTTTAATTGTTGCTTTGACTTAAAAGCTAGTTTCTTTTTTTATACGCATTCTCAGGATTCAATAAATACTGTCACAAAAATTTAATGGGTTACCTAAGACCTTCTTAAACTTAAGCTGGGAGCCCCTCTTTCTTTTCAACCACCCTTTTGAGCCAATATTGCACCTGTACTTTGTATCTAGTATTTGCTCTTTTAATATAACTGCATTTAATGCACTGAAAACAATAGGTTGACACTTTGCCCAGTGCTGAAGATACCAAAACAAAGACCTTGTCCCTGCCTTGAAGAGAGGTAGATTTTAGAAAAAGAGGAAAATCACTTAAACAAAAAAAAAAGTCACTAAAATGTTATACAGTACACAGCAACAGAAGGAAATGAAGGAAAAAAAGGAGACACCTCATGGAGGAAGCAGGTGCACTCCAAAGAGGAAGTGCATCTTGAGATATTGGAATGTCCATTTTCAACAGACATTAGAGCCAATATATTTCAGGCTATGGAAGCACTATGAATGAAAGCATGGAGATCATGACGTAGGCTTGAAATTAAATCTAGAATGAGGAGTTATTATTTCATTTTAATTCGGGTATTCATTTATTTTGTTTGAAAAAGTGGTGGTGCAGGGAGAAGGGTGACAGAAATAAAGCCAGAAAAGTATGCAGGAACTTTACTGTGCACAGCTTTTGTCCTTAATAATGATTTTGGACTTACTTAATAAGCATTTGAGGACTTCTAAAGAGTTTAGAGCTATTCGAATGTTTGTTTCCTCTCTCCTTTGAAAAGTGGGAACAATAAAAAAAATAATATCTACCTTGCAAAAAGGATTAAGTGAGAAAAATTATATGAATCTATTATTCTTTTGTGACTCTCAGTTGCTATTATTACATATTTGGCCTTAAAGATTTATATTGGTCTTATAAATGACCTTGTAAAGTAGAAAATATTTTTATGGAGAGGCAGAAGCAATTCTCTAATATTAACATATATAATTACTTTTCTTTCATCTATTAAATGTTAAACTTTAGCATTTCCTAAATTCTTGAAATGCTGAATCAGGCCAAATAATCATGCACTCACTTTAAATAATTTTAACTTTACAATGCCCATGATAATAAGTTCCAAATTATTAAAATTAAACTTTCAGTACTTTCTTGGCTACTTGAAAATCGCAAAAGAGTATCATATATTTACAAGTTAAATTCTAGTTCTTATGAAAACTCCAAATTTAATAAAGGAATAGTTCAATAAGTTTCCTAAAATGTCAAGTACTAATCCTTGTACAAGTGATGGTGTGATGTTTACTTTATAAGGATATGGACATGACAGTGTTCAATAAATATTCAGTTGAAAAATATTTTTTTAAACTCTAAGAATGGTGTGGAACATGTATTTCCTTATGCAAAGTTAGAGGTCTGAACCTTATACACTGAAAAGATTATTTTTTATACAGTTGACAGCTGATAAAACTGCAGGATTGACAGCTACCTGTCAATACAATGTGAAATAAATGATTTTGAGTGAGATCCACAAAATGAGGATATCAGCACGGACTAGCATGGTCATCTTCGTGTCCAATTTATTCAGTGCTTTTGGTCTTGAAAGTACAAAACACTCAGGCTGGCAACTGGCAACATTTTGAGCACATTCCAGGTTCATAGCCCAACCGGGGACTATTTGGAATCCTGTTGTCCTGGATCTGAGTGGGTGAGATGAGGGTGCTACAGCCTTCTGTGTGTGTGTAAAAAGGGCATGAGGAATTGACTTCTTGTAAAATTCATTTTATGACTTTATCGAGAAAGGCTTTCCACAGTTCATTGGTCTTCTGTCACTGATTAGCAAAACTGCATCCCAAGGTCAGTATGACAGAGCTCAATATCAGAGTTCATTATTCAAACAATAAATGTCTGATAGTACAAAGGATGGTAAACAGTGAAAAATTAGCTTTTATTCAGGGATGTAGGCTTATTGTTATTTGCCAAGAGTTCAGATTAAATAGGTAGGTAGCTTTTGTCCAAATGGATTAAAGAAAACTCCGTTCATGATTTACAAGAGAAGAAGAGATGAGAATGTTATGGAGTTTTATTTGTTCATTTTGTTCTGGGAGATTTATGGATAAAATTTTGTCCTCAGATTTACATAAAAGGTTTATGGACTCTGTGCACATATTAGAGCAGAAAATTGCTTTTATTTAGTGATACTGTTTTCCTGAAATGATATTTCCATGCAAAATCCATTCATCATGATTTCTAAAATCCATATGGGCCTTAGTTACTCCAAAATTAACCCCTAATGCATTTTTAATCAAATAATAAATATGATATTTCTCAGTGTAAGTGCACTGGCTCTTCCTCCAAATCTTATCACAATGTGGATGAGGAAAAAATAATGTTTTCTAGATATCTAAATTCTGAACTTTGGGGGGTAGGCTTCAGCTACGAATACTGTTCCTATCTTTATTAAGAAACAGTAGTCCCAAACCTCATTTTCATGTTTGAAAAATGAAGATAAGAAGGGGTCCTACCTCCACATAGGACCAACACAATACCCAACACAAATATAGTAAGCACTCACTAAATATTTATGGGTATTATTATCTCAAAGAATTGAACGCTTTTTTTTTTGTAACTCTATTTGCCTTGTATTTTTTTATGCTTTGCTTCATTTCGATTCTTTAGCCAATAAAAATATGTAACAGTTACACATGCTACTTATGGAAATGAAAACGTTTCTGCTATTTTCTGCCTACTGTATTGAAATATTTGATGTCGATAATGAGTTTTATTAAGTGAAGTGAAGCATACATTCAAATGGAAAACATGAAGAAAAATTGAAATTTAACCAGGCCTTATGTATTGTGCCCTCACCCAATAGCACAGTAACAGGATGAATTTTAAAATATATACCTTTTACAATTATTTACAGTACGTGTTGAAGTGTCCATCCATCTCATTTCAACTTCCACAATTTGTCTCTAGGCTAGCCACCTGCATGGTTGAAGTGGTGTCCTAACTTACTCTCTAGATTTGCTGTCAGGTCCCTCCAATTCATTGTCCACACAGAAGTCAGAGAAATGCTTTCAAAACACAATCACGTTTGTGCCACTCATTTACGTAACACCTCCAAAGCCTGACCATTGTACTCACAATAGAACTCAAAGACCTCAGTGGGCTGATGGGCTCTGCAGGCCTTCCAGCCTCATGCCACATTCCTTCCTGTCTTGTATTGGCCTTCTTCCAATTCTTTGAACTGACCTAACTCAGAGCATTCAGAACTGTTCACAAAGCTATGCCTGTCTGATTATTTGTTTAATGTGTATCTGTCTTTCCCACTAATCTAACCTCTCCGGGAGGGGAGTGCTGCATCTATATTGTCCACTCTTGTGGTCACCTTGCACAGTGCCCACACAACTAACTGATGTGCAATAAAGATTTGTTCAAGAAATGAATGAATATGGGTTAAGCACTTCATAAGTGTCAAGAACTGTACTAGGCACTGAGATATAATGAATATCAAAGTGTGTCTGTCTTCAATGAGCCCCAAGTCTAGCAGACAGAATATGAGGTGAGTAAACAATTAGAACACGTAGTAGTCCTCTTCCAGGACAAAGCATAGGGTGCTGTGGGAGCAGAAGGAGATCTGGAAATTTTCTCAAGAGGAATTATTTCTGAATTGAATCTTAAAGGATGAGAGTAGTTTGGCAGAGAAGGGGAGGTAAAGGAATCCCTTGGCAAAAGAGCAGAGTTGTGCCAATGCAAGGCAAATGCAGAGTGGTCTGGAAGTTGGACAAGGAGGATAAAGCTAGATAGCTCTCAGTGTTCCCTTGGATCCCTTTATAAATAAGAAAATATCTATCAGTGTTCCCTTGGATCCCTTTACAAATAAGAAAACATCTCATAGACTCTTATTATAATTCAACTTTATATTTATTATATATAATTATTATTTATAATTATTACCAGAAAATCTTAACATTTAACCAAGGTCCACAGCTAAGCAAGATAGCTGGCACGAGAGGTTTTATATGTATATTCACTATTGTTTACTTCAAAACCCATTTTTCTTTCTTTTATAGCAAGGTAGATTTTTTTATTAAAATATTAGTATTGATAAAATAATATAAATCTTCACTATTACTCATTGCACTAAAATTACAAATCAATTCTCCCTTTCATCCAATTAACTTTTAAGAATACATCAAAGTAGAAATACAGATCCATCTGTGGCATGGGACCTAACTATATTTTTGCCTTACAAGACCATATAATTTGCCCGAGGATATTTTTCCAGCAAACATTCTGTTTCTTTGGTTGACCCTTATTTACTGTCACTCTCATACACCATAAATCATAATCCATGGGTATTTCTGACCTGAAAAGATAAGCGTATCCTCCCTCACACTGAGGATCTTCGCCATCACATTGTACAAAAATTAAATGTCTTGCCCTTAAATGCAGAAGAGTGAGAAAAGCAAAACAAATATAAACATATAGATATACAGTGGAGCATTATTCAGGGATAGAAAAGAATGAAATTTTGCCATTTGCAACAACATGGATGGACCTGGAGTGTATTATGCTTAGTGGAATAAGCTGACAGAGAAAGACAAATACTGTATGTTACCACTTATATGTAAAGTTCTAAAAATAAAACAAGCAGATGAATATAACAAAACAAAGAAATTTGCAGATATAGAAAAAAATGAGTGGTGTCTGGGGAAAGGGAAGATCAGAGGGGCAAGAAAGGATAGGGATTAAGAGGTACAAACGATTATGTATAAAATAAATAAGCCACAAGGATAAACTATACAGCACAGGGGTGTGGGGATGTGGCCAATGTTTTATAATTACTTTAAATGGAATATAACCTATAAAAATATTGAATCACTAAAAAATATCTAATATTGCCAACTGACATTAACATAATCTATCCGAAAATGACACTAGATTTTAGAAACCCATCCCATTCACCAAAGCATTCAGGATCCTGCCTTATCCAAAAACTTACAAAGTTGTCTTTGGTAGCTTCCCATGAAATCGGGTCTTTCTGATTTTAGTTAACATTATAGTGAACTAACTCATTAGTACATAAGACTAACATGGAATGAATTACACACAAGCACATCCACACACATCCACACAAAATCAACAAAATTCCCACTCCAGTGTCTGTGAAATGGAGATCCAAACTTAGTGGTTTTGTTTTATCTGATTTTGTTTTTTAAGTGAGCATGAATCAAGCGATGAAAGCTCAAGTACGAATCCTTTGTTTTGGGGCAAATTCAAATTCCATGATTCCACAGTCTCCTGTGAATGAGAGTTTGTATATAAGCCTCTAGCAGTACATCAGTTAGTCATTTAGTAACACCTCTTGAGTATCTGTCAGATGGGATCATAATACAGAGTGATTTAAAAATCATGGTAAACTCATGTACAGAAATCTGGAAGGTAACAGTTATTCCTCAAGAAATCATTGCTTCAGAGATTATTTAAATTAGAAAACAAAACTATCAAATCTAAGTAGTGAACAGAACATTTTAACATTGCCCTGAAACTTCTTCAAAGATGAACTTCTCTTACATGATGGTCAGCCTATCATTGTTATCATGGTTTATCTTCTCCCTAAAAGTAAACTCTAAAGCTGTGTAGAATGTTAAAATTTTCTTTGACAAATAAACTAGTTTTTTATATTAATCACCCCCAATCTGACTTAAGGCAATTTAAAAAGTAAGATAAAAGGTAAAGTAAATTGAAAGTTTTTAAAAATCAAAAAATATATTCTGAAATTTTTGTTGCCAAGGAACCTAAATGAAGTATGTTATTTATGCTGTTTTCAGCATTATAAATCCATTTTGATCATACTATGGTTGAGTCAATCACATCTTGATTACTTACTACCTTTCAAAAGAGAAAACCAGAAACTGAATAACATGATTGAAAGCCTCTGGAAAAATTATTTATATGATACTATAACAAAATGTGTTTTGAATTTATTAAAAAATTGCACATTCTTTCATTTTCATATGAAGCTTTAAGGTCTACACTAGGCTTATAACAGGTAAGGGACTTAGAAAGGATGTACCACATTCAATTTATGATTCAAAGGAATGACATTATGTATTTGTTACAATAGAGGGAGAATACATTGTCCAAACTAGGACATACCAGGATTCCCAAAATCAAAAGTTTGTCTCAGCTAATGAAGAATGGTCACTCAAGAACAAGAAATAGTGATTTAATCTTTGATAGTAAAAGTACATATATAAATAAAAAATATATATGTAAATGTTTTAGATATGTGACATATCTAATATATCACATATATACTGTATGTGTTTTATAAAAAAGCAAATGCAAAGAAAGGACTTAAAATACATATAGTAGAAAACCTTTTTGTACTTCCTTTTTTCATTACCTAAATTATATTCTATTTCAGATATATAATCTCATAACATGTATTATAATAGATTAGGCAACCCACAGAATAAAGTTATTCTGTAATGTTGAGTGGTAGCTAGTGAGGTGAAGATCCACAACCTCTTTAGATCATTGGACTGTCACTAAGAACATGTGATTCCAGGGAGTTAGAGTGAATTTAATTATACCCTAACTGACTGAAGTTAATAAATTGTCTCTCGCATTTAATTGGCACTTCAACAGGCTAGGTCTTCACAACATAATAAAAAGCAAGATAACTTAGCATAATCTATTCACCAGTCCATTCATTTTTTAATTTTTTAATTCAAAATTTCACATCATACAATGAACCGACTGGTACAATAACTACATCAAAAATTTTAGGATACCGTTTTAGACACAGGACAGAAAAATAATTCATTAGAGAACACAGTGTATATTTCTTGGCTTTTGACATTTTACTACCTTCTTCTGTTTTTTATCCAGAACTCCACAATAATATGTTGGGAACTTTGGATATTAACTCTTTCCTCTTACTTCATTGACTAAGAGCATTATTGTCATTACATAATGACATAGTATGAAAAACATAATATGCCCCTCAAACATTCTAATTAATCAAGTACCCAAATCATAAGTTATATTAAATTGCAGTCATAGAATCTTAGATCCTGTGAGAACCTTAGAAGTCATCTATTCAAACCTCCCACCAGATGAAGCAAATGGAAGCAATGGCTTGTTCTCAGAATGATTTACTAGCTCATTAGTTCTATAATTACCCCACATACCTCATCTCAGTTCTATGCTATATTAATAAATCTGCTTTAACCATGTCCTTGTCACTCCTTTTAACAATATAGTTTAAACATCTGAGTTTTAGACCTGTCTATAAAAATTTTCATGTATTAAGAATAAGTTAATCTTCAAGATTGGAATTCACATTATAATTTCAAGGCCTATGTACTACTTAGTAGTTGTTAGTAGTAGTAGCTGCTTACTAGTAGATTTCTGAGCCTACTACTGTAAAATGCCAGAAACGTGGAAATACTACAGATACACTGCAATTCTGACACACACAGACAATTCATTCTACCTCGGGGAAAAATGTACAATTGGCACTTCCCACCATTATGGGGATGTTTTTGTTTCTCTCCCTCTCTCAATATTGATTTACCTTAATTTTGGATTACTATAGGTTGAATTTCATTAAACTAAAAGTAATTTTTCCCCAGGAATTTCATACCAAGTTTTGTATCAAGGCATGATATTTGTATCAAATATCTGCAATGAGATTGTGAATCAATAACATAAATATAATTACTGTTCTAATAATTATTTTAAATCAGTCACAATATTCACAACATATTGATTTTATATTCAATATTCATATATTCATACACATATTCTATTTTAAAATTTTTTGTAGTAATTTAAGAAGTAGTTCGTTATTTTCCTTGATCACAGTAGTACAATTTTTTAAATGGTAATAAAATTATAATTTATAATCATAATATGTTTTACTGCCATAATTTGTATGGAATATGATATTCACCAAACAATTCAATTCAGTGACATATTTTCTCTTGGTAAAAACCAAAAACATTTATTAAATTCATATTAAATTGCCATATATATCTACAACTGACATGAAAAAAATTTGTGAAGTAACCCATAAATTAAAAGAGATAACTACATAAACTCCATGGAAATTTTACAAGCCTCTCTTTAGAAAATTGATCTGAAACTGTAATATGGACTGCCTGTGAACTCATCCAGTATGGTTTAGGTATTGATTTGATTGCTATCAAGATGATGATCAGCAGCTTGTGATACAAAATTTTTAAAAAATTGGCTGAAAAAGTAATTAGAATTTAGATAATAGATGAACTTTAAAAAGTAAGATGGTACAAATCAAAAACACTATACAGTAAGTCTGAATTTAGCCCCAGCAACATTAAAAAAATCCTTTTAACTATAGCAATAAAAAGAAACAGGTCACAGACTGTGTCAAAGCGCTAAATATTTTATTCCTCTTCCCTTTGAATAACATCTTTCTAGTGCCATAGGTGAAACTTCCCATTATTTCATCATTTTATGCCTGAGGAATGAGAAAGCCAGGAGAGGGAGGAAATATAAAAGGAAAAGAATGTCAAAAGACATGAAGAAAGGACATAATATCAAATATTGCATTCTCTTCTTATCTTTTATCTCACTTTCTTCTTCTTCCAGATGTCACATTTGCTGTTGAATACTAATTCTTTAGCAGAAAAACAAGATCCAAAAGTTGTGAGTTTTTTTAATCAGTAACATGAGAGAAAGAGAAGAGGAGAAAGAAAGAGGCAGAGACAGAGACATAGAAAAGGAAAATTAGCTGATCAAAAGTCAAAGAAGGAAATCAGGAACAAGACAGGCATGCCCACTCTTACCACTTTTATTCAGCCTAGTACTGCAAGTCCTAGCCCAAGAAATTATGCAAGAAAAAGAAATTAAAAGGCATCCAAATCTGAAAAGAAGAAATAAAATTGTCCGTTTTCAGATAATATGATTTTATATTTAGGAAAACCTAAAGACTCCACTAAAATACTCTTAGAACTAATGATTTCAGTAAATTTGCAAGATATAAAAATCAATATACAAAAACGTGTTGTATTTCTACATGCCAACAATGAACTATCAGAGAGAGAAATTAAGAAAAGAATTCATATACTATAGCATTGAAAACATTCAAATAATTATGAATATATTTAACCAAGGAGGTAAAAGACCTATACACAGAAAATGATGATTTTGTTTTAAGAAATTGAATATGACACAAACAAATGTAAAGATATCTTGTATTCATGGGTTAGAAGAATTAATATTGTTAAAATATCCATACTACCAAATTGATCTACAGATTTAGTGCAGTCTCAAAATTTCAATGGCATTCTTCACAGAAACAGAACAAACAATCCTAAAGTTTACATGGGACCACAAAGATCCTGACAGGCCAAAGCAATCATGAGAACAAAGAATAAAGCTAAAGGTATTATACCTCCTGATTTCAAACCGCATTAACATGATAGTGGCATAAATGTCACATAAATCACATAGAGACATTAGATGGATGAAATAGAATAGGAAGCTCAGAAATAAACCTATGCAAATATGATCAGTTAATTTTTGACAAATGCTGAGACCAGCTCAGCAGGTAAGGGCTGAAGAATGGGTTCTGTGAAACTTAAGAAAAAAGTTAACATAAAACAAGACACAGAGACATTATCTTAATTAAAGGTGGGAACAGGGAGACTCAAGGTCTCAGGGACCAAGAGTGCTTCCTCAAGAAACCACACTGCTTTTATTGTGCTCTTTAGGATTACATCAAGTGAGGAGGGGGTTGAAGATGCAGGATATAGTTATTTTTATTATTTTTAAAAGTTCTTTTATTATTTTAAAAGTCACATAGCTGGTGGATGGTTAAACTTTTATTCTGACCTTTAGGTAATTAACAATCATTAGCATTGAGGAAGCCTGGCGTCAGCTATCTATGCAAAGCATCTAGAGAATCATCATTGTGCTTCCAAAAATGGCATGCCTATCTACAGCAACTGGGCATTCCTAGGTTTGCACCTTGGTTCTCCTTGCTGATGTATATTCTGCTAACACCGCTCATAAATCCCCTGGGGCCATCAGGTTCCTCTTTCTCTTATTTTAACAGGACATGTCATGCTGTGCAAATGGTGTGCCAGTCTTCACAGGTCTGGAATGCCTAGACCAACGCATTATGTCCTCATTCAGCTGACCATATGAATAACTTATGCCTTTAGGTCTTTGTTCTTAAGCTTATGTCATTTGGCAGCACTGTGACTGTTTTTCAAGCAGAAACATAGGGTAAATAAAGCAGGACAAGGTGGAGTTTTCAGCATAGAAAATAGAAGCAGAGAAGCTAAGAAAAGACTGTAGAAACATGTCTCCTGACAGACAAAGGTGCCAAAAATATAAAATGGAGAAAAGATACTCTATTCAATAAATAGTGTTGGGAAAAATCCCTAGTCACGGCAAAAAAAGAAGAAAAAAATGGACCCCAATCTTATCCCATACAGAAAATTCAACTCAAAATGGATTATATTTGAATGGATAAGACCTGAAAATGTAAAACTTCTAAAAGAAGGTGATAAAGTTCCTTGATATTGGTATTGGCAATGATATTTTGGACAACAAAAAGCAAAGCCAATAAAAGTAAAAACAAACAAGCAGAACTACATCAAATTAAACAGCTTCTGTACAACAAAAGATACCATAGCAAAATGAAAACATATGGAATGGGGAGAAAACATTTGCAAATAACATATCCATTAAAGGATAAATATCCAAAATATGCAAGGAACTCATACAACTCAACAGAAAACAAAACAAAACAAACAAGCAAACGACAACAACAACAAAAAAACCCTCAATGTTTAAAAATGAGCAAGGGATCAAAATAGACTTTTTCCAAATAAGATATACAAGTAGCCAACAAGTACACAAAAAGGTGCTCAACATCACTAAATATCAGGGAAATGCAAATCAAAACCACAGAGAGATATCACCTCACACCTGTTAGGATGGTTTTTATCAAAAAGACAACAAATAACAAGTGTTGGCAAGGATATGGAAAAAAGTGAACCCTTTTGGTGGGAATATAAAATGCTACAGTAGCTAAGTCAAACAGTATGGAGGTTTCTCAAGAAATTAAAAATAGTGGAGTTCCTGTCGTGACTCAGCAGAAACAAATCCCGATAGGAACCATGAGGTTGCAGGTTTGATCCCTGCCCTCCCTCAGTGGGTTAAGGAACTGGAATAGCCATGAGCTGGGGTGTAGGTCACAGATGCAGCTCGAATCTGGCTTTGCTGTGGCTCTGGCATAGGCCAACAGCAACAGCTCCAATTAGACTCCTGGCCTGGGAACCTCCATGTGCCACAGGTGCAGCCCTAAAAGGGACAAAAAAAAAAGAAAAAAGAAATAGAACTACCACAAGATTTAGCAATCCCACTTCTGAATATATATCCAAAGGAAACAAAATCATTATTTTCAAGCGATCTCTCTACTCACATTTTCATAGCAGCATTTTTTCCAAGATAAGATGTGGAAAAAACTAAGTGTCAATAGATAAATGGATTAAAAAGTTGTGACATACATATATACACAAGTTCACCCATATATAATGAAGTATTATTTAGCCTTAAAGAAGGAAAAAACCTATCATCTGTATAACATGGATGAATCTGGAGGGCATTCTGCTAAGTAAAATAAACCAGGCAGAGAAAGACAAATACTGCACAGCACATGTTATCACTTATATGTGGCATCTAAAAAGGATGAAACAGTTAAAAAAAAAAAAGTGATTGCCAGGGACTAGGGGATGAGTGAAATAGAGATTAATGAAAGTATAAACCTTCAGTTATAAGATGAATAGTTTTAAAGATCTAAACTCTAACTTGGTGACTATAGTTAACAACACTGTATTATATAATTGAAATTTGCTAAGAAAATAGAAAAATGATCTCTCACACAGAGAAAAGGTAAATATGTGAAGTGATGGATGTGTTATTTGACATAACGGGGTGAATCCTTCCACAATATATATTCATGTCAAATCATCCCATTGTGCACTTTAAAAATTTTACACATTTTTGGTCAATTATACCTAAATGAAGCTGGGAAAATCAAAAAAGAAATTGCTAGGTTTTAGTTGTATAGATCATCTTAAAATCAACACCATTAAATTGACCTTTAATGTCACTTCTAAGTTAAAAAAAAAAAGATTCTATATGCTGTGAATTCTTAGAGCTATTTGCAAGGCATTTAACTCTGTTCATAGCATAATTTTATTATGGGTTAAGGGCCAATTATTTTACAAATACTTTGTAAAACTAACCATGGACTTGTCACATATTTCCTATTTAATCTTTTAGCATCTGTTTTTCATCTGTAAAATGAGTTATTAATATCTCCTCAGGTTATTTTCCAGTGTAAAACGAGATAGCAGATGAGAAATTATTTTCAAATTTAAAGGTTTTAATGACTGTTTAGTGATGCACCCATCCTTTAAAGGAAAAACATGAGTTTAAAATCGAAAACTGCTATGAGACTATTGGCCATGTATTGAAATTGCACCAAATACATATTTATCTAGAATGTATGTGATAAGATTTGTTTTTATTTTGTTAAAAATACACAAACACCAAATTAATTACTTGTATACCTAAGTGATTAATAGCTAACTGAATTTTACTTGAGTACCTCAACAATGTATTTCCTAACAAAAGGAATTTTTTGAAATTCTGACCTGAAAGTCTTCTTACATGTGTATCTTAACATCATAACATGTCAGAAGAAACAATACTTGAAAGAGTATTCAAAAGGCTAATTGTGCTTATTTATTTAAATGATTCACACATAGAAATATAATAACCCAAAGTTCAAGTGAAAATGTCCAAAGAAAACCATTTATAAAATAAACATATTTATACATAATTTTTACTAAGCTGTATTTTAAGGAGGAATCGAATCTTCAATTTGGGAAAAAGAAGGTGTATCAACTCTACTCACAGATTCAAAGAATCTTCAAAGGAATCTTCTCTCTGAAGAACGAATCTCTGCCTTCAAAGAGAAATTTTGCTGCCACGCCTCCTTGGAAGAAAGTGAAGAGCAGGAGAAAAGAGTCACGTGTGACTAGTGTGTCTGTTATGTCTGTTGGTCATATTTTCTCTAGTGGGTATTCTCTGCTGCAATTTTTGTGTCATTATAAAATGATTTTACTTTATTTTTATGAGAATGATAGTTACATTATCTACATCGACTAGACTTCAAAGTGGCTGTATCGTAGATTCCTGAAACTCAACATTGTCGTAATAATTCTCTTGCCGTAATAATTTGGTTTTTTTTTTCCCACAAATTTGCTCATTTTTCTGTTATTCCTAGTCACCCTGTTACCAAAGACAGTTAATCATGGAATTATTCCAAACTGGTCCCCATCCTCCACAATACAGTATCCAACTGAATTGGTTCTGTCCCTGAGTTCTCTCTCGCATGTCTTCTCTCCTCTCCTTCCACATGACTGCTGTCTTAATTAAGGTCTGTTTATTTTCTGCCACACTTCTAATAACATTATCTCATCTCCCTACCCAGTCTTGTTGTATTCTGATCTACCCTTCACCGTCGCAAGATCTTATGAAAGCACAGTTGATCTGGGCACTTTCCTGCTGAGAAATCATTTGGAGGTTCTATATACACATAAAGAAAAGTCTAAGTCTTTAATGTGGTTTAAATAATTTGTTCTTGACCTGCTCCTATACACTTGTTCAGGCTCATCCCCTTTCCCTCTATTATACTCCCTGGGGGTCAGAAGCTGAGTCACTTCAGACAGCCCACTTTCCTTAGATGCCAGCATTCGCTCAATCTCCTTGATAATCCAATTTCCTATGCCTGTAATCATCTTCCTTCACTTGTCCTGGTGAAAAACTAACTCTCTTCTCCACTTCAACATCATTCTCTCTATGAAGGTTGTCCATGGTTTTCCCTTTCCTAATTTGGTGTAAAATCAATCACTGCATATATCTTCACTAGCTTAAACTTTCATATATACCACTATGGCAACATTTGGCCCATTGTAATAGTGTAATTGTTATGAGCTCGGGCTTTGGAATCAGAGAGCCCGAGTTTAAGCATTTGTTCTTCCATGGACTTGCTAGGAGACTTGGAGCAAGTTAGCTTCCTAAGCCTCAGTTTCCTAATCTGACAAATAGTGTTATAATATTTGCTTCATGACATTGGGGTACCAGTTAAATGATATCATTTATGTAAAGTAGGAAGTACAGTTCCTGGTACATAGTAAGCACTCCAAAAATGGAAGTTATTACTAATATTTCTTAGCACAATTAGTCATAGTTAATACATTGCTCTCCTTTGCTGGACAATAAGCTATGCGAAAGGGAGAAAATTACATTTTAACTATTGTATCTCCAACCCCTGATCACACGTTGCTTAGTGTGTTGCTTAGTATATGCATGGCAAGTTATAAATATTTATCAAATTAAAAAAGAACTTGGAACAAAAATAGCAAAGGAAAGATAAAAGTTTACACTTCTTGAATTTTGTCTTTATCACATCATGACTTGTAACATGATCTATTGAACTGAGTAGTTTACGGTAGCATTAAGAAATCAACGATAGGAGTTCCTGTCATGGCTCAGTGGTTAACGAATCCGACTAGTAACCATGAGGTTGCAGGTTCAATCAATGGCCTTGCTCAGCAGGTTACGGATCCGGCGTTGCTGTGAGCTGTGGTGTAGGTCTCAGACACAGCTCGGATCCCCCGTTGCTGTGGCTCTGGCGCAGACCGGCAGCTACGGCTCTGGTTGGACCCCTAGCCTGGGAACCTCCCATGTGCCATGGGAGCAGCCCTAGAAAAGGCAAAAGACAAAAAAAAAAAAAGAAAGAAAAAAAAAGAAAGAAAGAAATCAACTATAGTGTTGATTCCAAAACACAAGATGAGAGACCATATCTGTAGATAAGAAAAAAGATCCTCACTTCATGCTATCTCCTTCATTTCAGAATGAGCAACTTCCTAATGCATGACTTTAGCCAACTGAGACACGGAAAGATGAGCCATTTCTTTACAAGTTAAAAGGATTGAGTACCTTTGAAAGGATGAAGATAAACAGTATGACGACACATTGCAGAATCATATTTTTTTGGAAGCACAGTGTATTAACTCCAGTTTTCAGTCATAGTGTCAATTTTCAAAGCCCAGTTGCAAGATAAATTTCATTCTACTAATGTCCTACATATCATGTCTTTCTTTTCATTTACTTGCATTACTCATGCTCCATTTAATAACTTCTCTTTGCTCTGAAACTTACACTGTCACTTCTAGAAGATTTATAATTATTTTGTTTTTCATAAAAAATCTAGAAAAGGGTTTGAAAAGTTAGAAACGGTGACATGATTAGTATGGCAGAAAATATATGTAGTGTAAAACATCCAGTTGTGTTAAAGTGCATTTGTCACTTAAGTGCATAGACAGCAATGTCAGTTTTTCATTAACCTGACAAAGCCCAGAGAACTTGAGGAATGCCCAGGAGTGGCAGTGGTGAGTCATAAATTGCCTGGTCTTCATTCAAGAACAAACATGAAAAGAAAACACTCTATCAACCTGGTGAAACAATCACTAACATTTATATATTTAGTGCATGGCTAAAATGAAATTTAAAAGCGCCAGAATTATATTGAACTTCAAAGAAAAATTTTGAGAAGATAGCAGGATCAGATTTCTCACATGTATCCCTATGGATTATACCTGAGGAAATTAATTCCCAGGCATATTAAATTTCCATGTTTAAAAGCAGGTTAATTTAGGAGATGAGTAAGTCTAGACTGCGTATGTCAGCATACATATTGCTTTATCATTACACTTTCCCTTAAGTTCATATCATAAGTTCAATTTCTCACTTTATGAAAAAAAAAAGTTTCATCCTCTTTTGTCCAAGAAGGTAGAGTATTAGCATCTGCCTGGATGCTGCTGAATTAAATAAATCAGGTATAGGAGTTCCTGTCGTGGCGCAGTGGTTAACGAATCCAACTAAGAACCATGAGGATGCAGGTTCGATCCCTAGCCTTGCTCAGTGGGTTAATGATCCGGCATTGCCGTGAGCTGTGGTGTAGGTTGCAGACGCAGCTCGGATCTTGCGTTGCTGTGGCTCTGGCGTAGGCCAGTGGCTGTAGCTCCGATTAGACCCCTAGCCTGGGAACCTCCACATGCTGCGGGAGCAGCCCAAGAAATGGCAAAAAGACAAATAAATAAATAAACCAGGTATATTAGGTGATAAATTCCCATACTTAATGTTGATCGCATTTATTTAGGATTATGTAGAGTTAAGTAATATATATAATGTAAATAATGGTAGAAGAAAGTAATGATCAGTATAATGTTTTCCACACTCACATTTAAGGTCACTCACAGAGTTACCAAAGAAGGGCTTGAAGTGTGACCAGAATTCTAGAGTTCTCTGGGGAGCAAAACCCTACCCAACTTCAATCTGGGAAAGTCCAGATGAACACTCCGAACTTTTCCTGGCCATGGTTGCCAATAACATCTTACTAAAATTCTAATTATGGATTCTTGTCCAAGTGCAGGAGAAGCTTCCTGTGCATTTCAAAAAGACTGTACCCAATTTGTTACTTCTATCTGCACATGAATAACCAAGTTCTATAAATGAACTTTTTAAACTAGTTTCTTCCTGTGCCAAATTATCATTTAAATTGCGATTTCTTAAATATCTCCAATCTTTCTTATCAGACAACTCTTCTGTCTGGTTCTTGAACTAATACTACTTCCCACTGAATGTTTATACCACACATAATAACTCAAAATTAGCAATTACAGAATGAATAAATGAATGAATAAATTCTAGGCTTTTGACATCTCTGAGATAATAGTTTTAAAATATGGTTATAATAGCAAAAGTGTGCAAATATTATTTTGGTAAGAAAGAGAACTTGAATGCCTGGAAAACACTTACATCCACGTTGCTTTCAATAAAATCTAAGTAGTATGAGCACCTTATACTTCTAGGAGAAACATTTAATCTCTTCTTCTTTAAGAAGGTTCAAACCCACACAATAAAATATCATTGCCCAGGTCTTAGTCTCCAGTGAAAGCCTGAAAAATAGTCCTAAAGTCAAGCATATAGCTAGAATAATGCCTTAAATTTTTATACTGCTTTATAATTTATACAGTTCTTTTGAAAAGGTTATCTCATTTCATCTTCAGAACTGCATTCTGTACCATATAAGGCAAGTATAGGTATATGCTAGTTCATCTCCTATTTCAAAATCCAAAAATCTCTGAAGACCAAAAGTTCTATGTAAATTTTTTTCAAAGTTTGCTGCCAAAACTCATTTCAAGGCAAAACAAATCTGGATATTCATCAGGATGCTTATAGACCTTTACTTCTCCACTTAGTATAAATATCTATAAATCACTGCAAATATATGAATGTGTTTCTTGGTGGGATGCTGCTCCAGATCCCACTTAGTATTAAATAATATATGATAGATTGACTACATCATTTGTCTAAATTTGAATTTAAAGACTGGATCCACAGGTATCACATAATGTATTGTGGGCCTTTGTTTATATGGTCAATTTAATGAAGAAAAAATTAGTCCTTTAGGGTCCAGAGCAACTCACCCATGTGAGCAGCTCACCCAACTTACTTTTCATGTAACTGTCATTTCAGATTGAGTGCTTTGATAGTCTTCTTTGAAAACATATTTGCTAGATAAAGAAGATTTTAGCCAGTGGTGGGGGGGGGGGAATGAAGATTTTAGGTCATAGTAGCTCTGTTTCAAATATACCACTTGTCCAGAATGAGTAGAAGACAAAATACAATTTTTATTCTTGTGTAAATTGGCCTATGATTAAATTATTCACAAGTCTTCTGAGGAAAGAAATATAGATGTATCTCTCAATCTATAACTTTCTAAAGTACCAGTCCTTCAAAAATGTAAGTGGATATTTATCCAAAGTGAAAGTCATTTTTTCCAGTTTTGATTGCCGGTGCACCAGCAAATAGATATTTGACTAATAGTGGATACTTACTGATGTTTTCAAAATAAGCGTATCACCTGAAAAGGAACATTTCTTTACAGATCTAGCTATCTCTTTAGGGATATGGAAGTTTACATACCAAAATTAATTAAAGAATTTTTAAGTGGTTGTTATTTATCCTTTACCCACCAATGGGTAACATACCATTGTTTATAAAGAATGGTGTTGTGAATATAAGCATGAACTTTATATGCATCAGCACTTCCCAGGTTTCCACTCTAAATGTTCACAGTAAGACTGCTTTTTTTTTTTTTTTTTTACTCTCAACAGACAGAAACAGAGACTATTCCACATAGTCTTCTCTGCCTAAAAATATTACTTAAGATAGCCTGAGGACAAGATGGCAGAGGAGTAGGGGGACGCGCTTGCCCTCTCCCACAAACACAACAAAAAAAAGCACATCTACAGAATAAATGACTCGCACAGAACAGCAACCAATCACTGGCAGAAGAACCTAAACTCCAATAATGGCAAGAAGTTCGTGACATTACGGGACAGAACGAGAGAAAAGAGAGTGAGAGAAGGTGAATCCGAGTGGGACGGGCGCTCCCGAAAGGGAACTGTGGAGGAGAAAGGAATCCCGCACCCTGGAAAGTCACCTACGCGGGGGAAAGATCAAATGAACCGGAGGAATTTCCAGATGCAGAGAAGAGTGTAGCAGTAAGTTGGAGTACAGAAAAGCCAATCAAGAACCGAACAGACCATCTGAACTACGGGCACAGTCACCAAAAATTGAGACGCCTGGGTGGGGGCTGGGCACTGAGACCTCGCCTCCAAAGGTTGGTCCCTGAGAAAGGGCCAGGGGACGCCTGGGTGGAGGCTGGGCACCAAGACCTAGGCTCCAGAGGTTAGTCCCCGGGCTGGGGGGGCGGAGCGGAGCGGAAACTGCTTGGGAGGTCTAGAAACCATTTGACGGGGCAGAGACTGCCTGGGAGACTAGAAAACAAAGCTGTCTCAGAGGAAGGGAGCAATACTCTAGGGGCGGGGAAGTGGAAAACCTCATCAGAGGGAACCTGGGAGAAGAGCCTAATCTGCGCCCCTGCAGGGGAGGGGAGAGAAGAAGGGGTGGGTCCCCATAGAATACCCCCCACGCCACAGCAAGCTTACAGGCCCGCTAGCTAGCTGAAAGCTGTGCTTCCCAGTGCATCCCCTCCCCCCAACCCCACAACCCCCTACGCTCTTGCCAAACCTGGGGCTGCCTGCAATCCAGGAGGGCTGGCCTCCACAATTGCCTGAGGCCTACCACCACAGGGGCTGTCCCTGCACAGGCCTGCTTGCCCTTTGGAGGGGCTACACTTCTGCAGAGCAGCACCAAACACCACCAGCCCCCGAGAAAAGGCCTGCACCCCAGAAAAGCTAGAACAAGCCTAGTCAGGCAGTGAATAGATCTGCCTAATTCTCGGCCGGTTTTTCTGAGTCGGGCTGCCCTGGGGAGGAGGCCTCTTCGGTTTCCAACAGCCCTGATACCCACACTAGCCCCCAGGGGGTGCCCTAGTGGATCATCTGCATAGGACTGCCAGCTCCAGGCAGGACCCCCTGCAGCCCAGAAAAGCTGCAACAAGCTCGGCCGAGCCGGGAAAAGATCTCAGACGGTCTTTCTAAGTTGGGCTGCCCTGGGGAGGAGCCTCTTGGGTTTCCAGTGGCCCTGCTACCAGCCCAAGCCCCTCGGGGGTGGCCCACTCCCACGGAATAGCTGCTCAGCACCACCAGCCCCCGAGAAGAGCCCCTGCAGCCCAGAAAAGCTGCAACAAGTTTGGCCAGACTGTGAAAAGATCTGCCTACATTCTCAGGCCAGCCTTCTGAGTTGGGCTGCCCTAGGGAAGAGCCTCTTAGGTTCTCAGTGACCCACATAGCTGCTCCAGCCCCCAGGGGGTGCTGCACTCCTGAGGAACATCTGCCCAACACCGCCAACCCCCTGCAAGAACCCCACAGCCTAAAAACACCAGAGCAAGCTCGGCATGACCAAGTGAAATCTGCTACCATCGTGGTGTGGACCTCCCAGTCCTGTCTGCCCTCAGGAAGTCCTCCTTTGCTTCAAAGAAACACTGTTAGCCCCATCAACACTCCAGAAAAGCCACACTGCCTCAAAAAAGACTGACCAACAACGCCAGCCCTCAGGAAATAGTCCATGGCAGTGACAAGGCAAACACTGCCCGATAACGGAGAGTACAACTCCCTCAGGAGAAAGAAAACAACAAGCAAGGTGAAGAAGCAGAGAAACCACCCCCAGTCAAACCAACAGGAGAACTCACCTAAAACAGTCAACAATGAAACAGATCTCTGCAGTCTGACAGACCTGGAGTTCAAAAGAGAAATAGTGAAAATACTGAAGGAATTAAGAGAAGATATGAACAGTAGTGCAGATACCCTCAGAAAGGAACTAGAACATATAAGGAGGAGCCAAGAAAAACTAGAACATTCATTTGCAGAGATGCAAATGGAACTAAGGGCAGTAAAAACCAGAATGAATAATGCAGAAGAACGAATCAGTGATATGGAAGATAGAATACTGGAAATCACTCAATCCGGTCAGCAGACAGAAAACCAAATCAAAAAACTGGAAAGCAATATAAGAGACCTATGGGATAATATAAAGCGGGCCAATCTACACATAATAGGAATTCCAGAAGGAGTAGGAAAAGATAAGGGGATGGAAAATATATTTGAAGAAATTATCGCTGGAAACTTCCCAAATCTAAAGGATACTGGGTTCAAGATACAAGAAGCACAGAGGGCCCCAAACAAACTGAACCCAAACAGACCCAGAGCAAGACACATCATAATAAAAATGGCAAAAGTCAGTGATAAAGAGAGGATCCTAAAGGCAGCAAGAGGAAAACAGAATGTTACCTACAAGGGAACCCCCATAAGAATATCAGCTGACTTCTCTACAGAAACACTACAGGCCAGGAGAGAATGGCAAGAGATATTTAAAGTGCTCAAAGGAAAAAATATGCAACCTAGAATACTCTATCCAGCAAGGATATCATTTAAAATAGAAGGGGAAATAAAAAATTTTTCCAACAAACAAAAACTGAAAGAATACTACAACACAAAACCGAGGTTAAAGGAAATATTGAAAGGGCTTCTCTAAACCAAAAAGAAAGGAAGGAAAGGGAAGGAAAAAGAAAAGAAAAAAAGAAGAAGGAGAAGAGGAAGAACTAGGACTGAGGAAACCGCAGTCAGAGAGCAGTCACTCAAATAAGCCAGCATACAGATTTAATCATGAACAGGCCTCAAACAAAATAAAATTAAAAAGAAAAAAATAAAAAAGAGTCATCAAAACCATAAAATGTGGGCGAGGGATGTTAGGAAGTAAATAACCCTTTTTGTTTGTATGTTTCTCTTCTTAATTTTAATATAGTAATGAAGTGTTTGAACTTACAGGACCATCAGGCTAAAACACACAATTATGGGAAGGGGTTAGCATACTTAAAAAACAGGGCAGCCACAAGCCAAAACCAAATATTGCATTTGCAAAAAATGAAAAAAAAATACACTCAAGCAGATAATAACAGGAGACCATCCAACCAAAAAAAAAAAGAAAAAGAAAAAAGAAAGGAAGAATGGAGAACCATAGAATCAACTGGAACACGAAGTTCAAATGGCAATAAATAATTATCTCTCAATTATCACCTTAAATGTCAATGGACTGAACGCCCCAATCAAAAGACACAGACTGGCTGAGTGGATAAAAAGGCAAAAACCTTCAATATGCTGCCTACAAGAAACTCACCTTAGGACAAATGATACATATAGATTGAAAGTGAAAGGGTGGGGAAAAATATTTCATGCCAATAGACATGACAGAAAAGCAGGAGTCACAAAGCTCATATCAGACAAAATAGACTTTAAAACAAAAGACATAAAGAAAGACAAAGAAGGACACTACTTAATGATTAAGGGATCCATCCAAGGAGAGGATGTTACTATCGTCAACATATATGCCCCAAATACAGGAGCACCCAGATACATACAACAAATATTAACAGACATAAAGGGAGATATTGATGAGAAGACAATCATCGTAGGAGACCTTAATACTCCCCTCACATCAATGGACAGATCCTCTAGACAGAAAACCAATAAAGCAACAGAGATCCTAAAGGAAACAATAGAAAAGTTAGACTTCATTGATATCTTCAGGACACTACATCCAAAAAAAGCAGAATACACATGCTTCTCAAATGCTCATGGAACATTCTCAAGAATCGACCACATATTGGGACACAAAGCGAATCTCAATAAATTTAGGAGCATAGAAATTATCTCAAGTATCTTCTCTGACCACAATGCCATGAAATTAGAAACCAACCATGGGAAAAGGAAAGAGAAAAAACCTACTACATGGAGACTAAACAACATGCTACTAAAAAACCAATGGGTCAATGAGGAAATCAAGAAGGAAATGAAAAACTACCTTGAAACAAATGATAATGAAGACACAACTGCTCAAAATCTATGGGATGCTGCGAAAGCAGTGCTCAGAGGGAAATTTATAGCAATACAGGCCTTTCTCAAAAAAGAAGAAAGATCCCAAATGGACAACTTAACCCTCCACCTGAATGAATTAGAAAAAGAAGAACAAAAAAGTCCTAAAGTCAGCAGAAGGAAGGAAATTAGAAAGATCAAAGAAGAAATCAATAAAATAGAGACTCAAAAAACAATAGAGAAAATTAATAAAACCAAGAGCTGGTTCATTGAAAAGGTCAACAAAGTTGACAAACCCCTGGCCAGACTCACTCAAAAGAGGAGAGAAAGAACCCAAATAACCAAAATTATAAATGAAAAAGGAGAAATCACAACGGATACAGCAGAAGTACAAAAAACCATAAGAGAATACTATGAACAACTATATGGCAACAAGTTTGACAATCTGGAAGAAATGGACAATTTTCTAGAATCTTACAGCCTGCCAAAACTGAATCAAGTAGAAACAGACCAACTGAACAGACCGATCACTAGAAATGAAATTGAAGAGGTCATACAATCACTCCCTACAAATAAAAGTCCAGGACCAGATGGCTTCACAGGTGAATTCTATCAAACATATAAAGAGGACTTGGTGCCCATCCTCCTGAAACTCTTTCAAAAGGTTGAAGAAGAAGGAATACTCCCAAAGACATTCTAGGATGCCACCATCACCCTCATTCCAAAACCAGACAGAGATACCACCAAAAAAGAAAACTATCGCCCAATATCATTGATGAATATAGATGCAAAAATTCTCAACAAAATCTTAGCCAACCGAATCCAACAACACACCAAAAAAATTATACACCATGACCAGGTTGGGTTCATCCCAGGTTCACAAGGATGGTTCAACATACGCAAACCAATCAGCATCATACACCACATTAACAACAAAAAGAAAAGTCAAAAATCATATGATCATCTCAATAGACGCAGAAAAAGCATTTGACCAAGTCCAACATCCATTCATGATCAAGACCCTTGCCCAAGTGGGTATAGAGGGAACATTCCTGAATATAATCAAAGCCATTTATGAGAAACCCACAGCAAATATAGTACTCAATGGGGAAAAACTGAAAGCCTTCTCACTCAAATCTGGAACAAGACAGGGATGCCCACTCTCACCACTGCTCTTCAACATAGTTTTGGAAGTCCTAGCCACAGCAATTAGACAAACACAAGAAATAAAAGGCATCCATATAGGAAGAGAACAGATAAAACTGTCACTGTATGCGGATGACATGATACTATACATAGAAAACCCTAAGGACTCAACCCCAAAACTCCTTGAACTGATTAATAAATTCAGCAAAGTAGCAGGATATAAGATTAACATTCAGAAGTCAGTCGCATTTCTGTATACCAGTAATGAAATATTAGAAAAGGAATACAAAAATATAATACCTTTTAAAATTGCACTTCACTAAATCAAATACCTCGGAATACACCTGACCAAGGACGTAAAGGACCTCTATGCCGAGAACTATAAAACTTTAATCAAAGAAATCAAAAAGGATGTAAAGAAATGGAAAGCTATTCCATGTTCCTGGATTGGGAAAATCAATATTGTAAAAATGTCCATACTACCCAAAGCAATCTACAGATTCAATGCAATCCCTATCAAATTACCCAGGACATTTTTCACAGAACCACAACAAACAATCCAAACATTTCTATGGAACCACAAAAGGCCCAGAATCGCCAAAGCAATCCTGAGAAACAAAAACCAAGCAGGAGGCATAACTCTCCCAGACTTCAAGAAATACTACAAAGCCACAGTCATCCAAACAGTGTGGTCCTGGTATCAAAACAGACTGACAGACCAATGGAACAGAATAGAGAACCCAAAAATAAACCCTGACACCTATGGTCAATTAATCTTTGACAAGGGAGGCAAGAACATCAAATGGGAAAAAGAAAGTCTATTCAGCAAGCATTGATGGGAAACCTGGACAGCTGCATGCAAAGCAATGAAACTAGAACACACCCTCACACCATGCACCAAAATAAACTCCAAATGGCTGAAAGACTTAAATATATGACAGGACCCCATCAAACTCCTAGGAGAAAACATAGGCAAAACACTCTCTGACATCAACCTCATGAATATTTTCTCAGGTCAGTCTCCCAAAGCAATAGAAATGAGAGCAAAAATAAACCCATGGGACCTCATCAAACTGAAAAGCTTTTGCACAGCAAAGGAAACCCAAAAGAAAACAAAAAGACAACTCACAGAATGGGAGAAAATAGTTTCAAATGATGCAACCGACAAGGGCTTCATCTCTAGAATATATAAACAACTTATACAACCCAACAGCAAAAAAGCCAATCAATCAATGGAAAAATGGGCCAAAGATCTGAATAGACATTTCTCCAAAGAAGATATACAGATGGCCAACAAACACATGAAAAAATGCTCAACATTGCTGGTTATAAGAGAAATGCAAATCAAAACTACCATGAGATATCACCTCACACCAGTCAGAATGGCCATCATTAATAAATCCACAAATAACAAGTGCTGGAGGGGCTGTGGAGAAAAGGGAACCCTCCTGCACTGTTGGTGGGAATGTAAACTGGTACAGCCACTATGGAGAACAGTTTGGAGATACCTTAGAAATCTATACATAGAACTACCATATGACCCAGCTATCCCACTCTTGGGCATCTATCCAGACAAAACTCTACTTAAAAGAGACACGTGCACCCGCATCTTCATTGCAGCACTATTCACAATAGCGAAGACATGGAAACAACCCAAATGTCCATCAATAGACGATTGGATTCGGAAGATATGGTCTATATACACAATGGAATACTACTCAGCCATAAAAAAGAATGACATCATGCCATTTGCAGCAACATGGATGGAGCTAGAGAATCTCATACTGAGTGAAATGAGCCAGAAAGACAAAGACAAATACCATATGATATCAGTTACAACTGGAATCTAATATCCAGCACAAATGAACATCTCCTCAGAAAAGAAAATCATGGACTTGGAGAAGAGACTTGTGGCTGCCTGATGGGAAGGGGAGGGAGTGGGAGGGATCGGGAGCTTGGGCTTATCAGACACAACTTAGAATAGATTTACAAGGAGATCCTGCTGAATAGCATTGAGAACTTTGTCTAGATACTCATGTTGCAACAGAAGAAAGGCTGGGGGAAAAATGTAATTGTAATGTATACATGTAAGGATAACCTGACCCCCTTGCTGTACAGTGGGAAAAACAAAATTATTTAAAATCATGTGGATCTTTAGAGTCAAAAGGCTTCCCAGAGTCCATCTAATTTAAAGTCATCTCCTGCACTTATAGAAAGGAAATTTTCAATACCTGTGTTACATTTTTATCATCTTTATTAGAAATTAAAAATAAACCTTCCTGTAGCTGCTATACATTTTAGCATATTGTGTCAAAAACAGAATATTTTCTTTTTTTTTTTTTGGTCTTTTTATGGCTGCACCCACAGCACATGGAGGTTCCTAGGCCAGGGGTTGAATCAGAGCTGTAGCCACTGGCCTACACCACAGCCACAGCAACATCAGATCTGAGCTGTGTCTGCATCATACACCACAGCTCATGGCAATGCCAAATCCTTAAACAACTGAGCGAAGCCAGGGATCAACCCTGTGTCTTCACGGATACTAGTGGGATTCATTTCTGTTGAGCCACGACGGGTACTCCAATAGAATAATTTCAGTCTCTTCTACTCATTCTTTTCCATTTCAATCTCTTTAGATCATTGAAGCTTGCTAGTAAGACTTCCATTTCCCATAAATTTTATATCCCTCAATAATATAAATAGGTATTTTACTTGATTTTATTAATTGAAGTTTTTTTATAGCAATGAAGCTAATGGTTGTATTAATTGGAAATGGCAGTTAGCTAGGTTGGATTAAAGATGAATGGTAATTATTATAATGATAATAATTAATATTTACATGATTCTTATTATGTGCCAGGAACTAGTCTAGAACTATTCTAAAGAGTGTCCTGTATAATAAAATTTGAAATTCCTGTTATGGCTCAGAGAGTTAAGAACCCAATTATTATCCGATTAACATGAGGATGCAGGCTCAATCCCTGGCCTGGTGCAATGGCTTAAGGATCTGGTGTTGCCACAGATGAGGCTTGGATTTCATGGTTTAGGTCTCAGATGCAGCTAGGATCCTGAGTTGCTGTGGCTGTGGTGTAGGCCAGCAACTGCAGCTCCAATTCAACCCCTAGCCTGGGAACCTCCATATGCCAAAGGTGTGACCCTAAAAAAAGAGAAAAAAAAGAAAAAGAAAAAAATAAGGTAAAATTTAACCCTCACAATAATCTAATGGGCTATTAACTATTATTATTTACATTTTATGTGAGAAAACTGAAGCACAGTGAAGTTAATTGACTTCCTTATGGTCACACAGTAAGTGGCCAAGCTAGAACTTAAGCCAGTCATACATAGCATGTATGCTTATTTTCTATGCTATACTACAGAATCTCCATAAGACTAAGGGAGGAGCAAAGCATGTCCCCAAGGTACTAAGCAAATTAACTAATAACCCCAGGAACAAATGAGAAAATAAAGTCAGCACATATTGGTGGGTAACATAAATTGAACTATCACAGTAGTAAGGATAACCTTATGCAACTTCACTTGAATTTTATACTTTTAAAACCTCCAACCGTCAATTAATGACTTATTTGGAAGAAGTTATTTCTCTGCAGGTGGGATCACATGGCCTCAGAATTGTATTATTAGAGAGATGAGAAACCTAGAAATAATTAATCTTTAGTTGCATCTCCAGTGGCATTTTAATATATATCATCCTCTTTTATAAAAATAGTGTAATAAAAACAATTTACTCTCTGTTATTGGTTCATCTTACCTAAGACTCAAACATTCATTATATAAATCATTATTGTGCCATTACTATACTCCAAGTACTATTGGGCATCAAAATATCCTGATAGAAGACACTGTCTCTGTATTTAAATCATTCATAGGCTGGTGGAAGGAACAGAGAAGTAAATCAAAAAACATAATCTACTGTAAATGCTGGGGTAGATGTAATCAAAGGTATTGTGAAAAGAGATATTTTAGGTAATCCTGATGGAAAAGAGAGAATTATTGCATGGGGTCTCCAAGAATCTTTCAAGTTAACTATCAAAAAATCGGGAAGGAGTTCCCATTGTGGTGCAGTGGAAACGAATCTAACTAGGAACCATGAGGTTGCAGGTTCAATCCCTGGCCTCGCTCAGTGGGTTAGGGATCTGGCGTTGCCATGAGTTGTAGTATAGGTCGGAGATGCAGCTTGGATCTGGCGTTCCTGTGGCTGTGGTGTAGGCTGGCAGCTGTAGTTCCAATTAGACCCCTAGCCTGGGAACAAAAGGAAAATAAGCCTTTGAACAGAAGTAAGACATTCTACAAATCATCTAGCATTGGGAAAATTGCCAACAATTTGTTCTAGCCAGAGGTTAAGATGTGCCTGGACTGACCGATTATCGATGAGTCTGTCAAAATGTGGAGGATCTGGGTCAGTTGAATAAGCAGTTTGGCTTTTATTCTTCAAAAGATCATGAGATATTCTAAGATTTTACGTTTTCAAATGGCTTATTTGACATAATTTTAACACATGAAAAAATCTAAAACTTAAAATTTTATTTCTCTTTTTAAGCACTTCCCTTTCTATTTTGAAAGACCTCCCATGTACTTTCGCTCCACTTTCCATAATGTTAACATCTTTCTATATATGCAACTCGTGAGACCAGAAAAATGACATCACTATTAACTAATTTATAGAAGTTAAACGAAATTTCATCAGCTTTACACTAGTATCACTTTCATGATCCAGGATCCAATCCAGGATCCCACACTGCATTTAATTATCAGGTCTCTTTGGTATCTTCCTCTTTCTCAGTATTTTTCTTTCTTTCTTTTTTTTTTTTCCTACTTATTACCTTGATACTCTTAAATAAGAGTACTGGTTAGTTATTTTGTAGAATGTCCTTCAATTTGAAGTGCTTTGACAACTTTTCATAATTAAATTAATAATGTACTTTTCTCAGTGGACACATCAGATAATACAAAATGGCAATGTATGCTATTATTGGTGACATTAACTTTGCTCATACCACAGGTGATGTTGGCCAAATTTCCTCGCTGTAAAGTTAGTATCTTTCCCTTTGTAATTATGATTATCTTGTGGGATGATACTTTGTGTCTACGTACATGTCCTGGATCCTGATCATATATTAGCTCACCATTTATAGCATTCAGTGATGATTTTTGCCTGCAAAAATACATCCCCTAAGGTTGTTTAATGATGATTTCCTACTTCCATGATTTCTTCTACATTTATTGAGTGGAATTCTACTGTAAGGAAAAACTGTTCATTCTCCTCTTATTATATCTTCAATTATTAAATCAGTACAGAGTCATTCATTTCTGTATTCAATTACTATTATTGTATTTTCTAAATTGATCTAGAATTGCTCATTGAGAACAAGTTCAAGTTCACTTTGGTATCTTTTTTATATGGTCCATCCTTCATTCTTTTTTTGAGCACTTCTTTACCATCTAACATAATAAGATATTCCAGGCATATCTTGTTGTATTCTCTACTCAAGCCCTAGAAACACTATTTGACCAAGGAACTCTGGAACCCTTTGTTAAAAGAATGGCCTTTAAAAAAACAAAGATCTGGGGAGTTCCCGTCATGGCTCAGTGGTTAACGAATCCGACTAGGAACCATGAGGTTGCGGGTTCGATCCCTGCCCTTGCTCAGTGGGATTCGGCATTGCCATGAGCTATGGTGTCGGTCACAGATGTGGCTTGGATCCTGTGTTGCTGTGGCTCTGGCATAGGCCAGTGGCTATAGCTCCGATTAGACCCCTAGCCTGGGAACCTCCATATGCTGCGGGAGCGGCACTAGAAAAGGCCAAAAAAAAGACAAAAAAAAAAAAAAGATCTGGGAGTTCCCATAGTGACTCAGTGAGTTAAGAACCTGACATAGTGTCCATGAAGAAGCTGGTTTGATCCCTGGCCTCTCTCAGTGGGTTAAGGATCTGGCATTGCCATGAGCTGTGGTGTAGGTCAAAGACACAGAGCAGATCTGGTGTTATTTGTGGCTGTGACATAGGCTGGCAGCTGCAGCTCCCATTCAACCCCTAGTTTGGAACTTCCATATGCTGTGGGGTACAACCCTAAAAAAAAAAAAAAAAAGAAAAAGAAAAAGATAAAAAGGAATGATTTAATACTAACCATCATCTATCTACCTATATCTTTATCTATGTATAATTAAAGAAACATAGTTAGAAGTTAAAAGAAATTACATACACATGCAAGAACTGATAAGTTGAGATAACTTTAGAATTGACCTACAAAATTACAAAAGACTCAAGAATCATATCATATTGCAATATTATGCAACTTATTTAGATATCAGATAGAGAATTCTGAGTTACACATTTTCAACCAAGATGGACTACTGGGGACCATAGTTACCCTCGTTCCTTGAACAACAAAAATAAATAAATAAATAAATCACAAAATACATAAAACAATCATTTTAAAGACACTAAACATCAGCCAGTGATCAAAAGTGACTCCTGAGAAACAAAACAAAAAATGAGAACACTATGTTTGCCTCAGCTCACTGACTTGAACGTATTTCCTGGCCATGGTGCAGGCAGGGGGAACCCAGCTGAATATTTGAGTTAAATTAAGAGATTAAGGTGACCAAAAAAGGCTAGATTTGACAGGACTGAGTCCTAAAAGGAGAGGGTTGCTCAGAAAGCATACTCTAGATATGTAAAGGGTCCTCAAGTATTCAGCTGAGTACTGATCAGCCTAAGCATACAAGAAAACTACCTCAGGGCAGAGAGCAGTCCAAAAGGATTAAAAAAACAGTGCTGGTAATTAGACATGGTGGAGACTAGTGAGTGATCTCACTAGCTAGACTGGAACACCTGATGACTCACTGAGCATTGGCTAGAGTACTCAGAAGAATCTCCATAGTAGAATATAGCCGTACAATAAATCTTGGTCTGGTCCCATATAAACAATCTTGAAAACAAGACCTTAGAGGATAAAATTATTCCAAGTACCTAGCTGCATCCTACAACAAAACTCAAGGGTATCTATAGGAATATAAGAATATCGAGGACCAACAAGTTAAAATTAACAGTGTCTGGAATTCAATAAAAATTTCCAGGAATAGACAGAGACAGGAAAATATTTCTTATAATAAGGAGTAAATCAGTCAATAATTGTCACAGGTGTTAAAATTAATCCCTTCAGATAGAATGAAATGATTCTGCATGGAAATGTGAATATGCAGAAAGAAATGAAGGATAGTGGAAATGGTAACATGAGTAATATAAAATTATCACCTATTATTTTAATCTTTTAAAAATGGAATTGCCTATTTAAACAAAAATAGGATCAAATTTTGTGAAACATATTTAATATAAAATGTATAATAACATAGAGACTGGGATGGAAGAAATGCAAGCATACTGTTGGAAAGTTCTCATATGTGAAGCGCTATAATATTACTTGAAGGTACACTGTGATAACCTAAAGATGTATACTATAAGCCCTAAAGAAAACACAAAAAAATAATAAAGCAAAGATTTATAACTAATAGACCACAAAGGAGATAAAATAGAATCATACAAAGTATTTAATCAAAAAGAAGTCATAGGAGTTCCCATCATGACGCAGTGGTTAACGAATCCAACTAGGAACCATGAAGTTGCCGGTTCAATCCCTGCCCTTGCTTAGTAAGTTAAGGATCCGGCGTTGCTGTTAGCTGTGGTGTAGGTCGCAGACGTGGCTCGGATCCCGCGTTGCTGTGGCTCTGGCATTGGCCGGTGGCTATAGTTCCGATTAGACCCCTAGCCTAGGAACCTCCATATGCTGCAGGAGTGGCCCTGGGACCTGAGCAGAGTCTGCAACCTACACCACAGCTCACAGCAACGCTGGATCCTTAACCCACTGAGTGAGGCCAACCATCAAACCCAAATCCTCATGGGTTTGGATACTAGTCAGGTTCATGGATACTAGTCAGGTTCATTACCACTGAGCCACAAGGGGAAAACTCCCAAGCTTTTTCTTCTTAATACATTCTAATTTTTTAGGACTAGAAATCTGCTAGTGTAAATTGTTACAAGTCACTTTTTCTTCTTCACTTGTCTAAATAACAAACCCCTATAACAATGTTATTCTATCCATAATGACAAATTAGGCTATGTAATTCAGACTATTACATGATATGAAGCAAACTTTAAAAATAATCAATATTCTGTCACTAGACTTTTTAATGTAAATAGATAATATTCCATATCTTATGTACATTTATCCTAATTTAACTCTAAGTCATGACATTTAAACACAGTTGTGATTTTTAAGATAGCACAGTTGAGATGACACATGTTAAAAACTCTAATATGAAATTATATTTGTATGGAAATAGGCAGGATGTATTTCAAAATATACTTACTATAGTCCCTATTTTTATTCACACATGATTAACTATCCATTAATGAAAAGAAAACTTCTCTATTGTTGTAAATATAATGAGTATACCACTAATTTATTTCATTATGGATCTCACCTTTGCTCTCTTAGGCACTAATATATACTGCCTAAATTGTTGCAGTATTTTCTACTGTTATGTGCAAAAGCTAATAAAAACATAAGTTGAAAAAGAAGACTTAATAGCATCTACTCACAACTCATGATTACAAATATATTGTCAACAGGGGAACAGTATTTTAAAGCTATAAAATCCAATAAAATTATAAAAATTTTAAAATATAAATCTTTGGCTTCTACCAGAGAATAGAATTATTCTCTGTCCCTAGTGGCAGTTAAAGATTTTAATTGAATATCCTTATCATCAAAAATCTTAGCAAAAAAATACAAGATGCATAGATTTCTACTTCCTGTTAAAAATAAATAATGGCTTGTTTTACACAAAGATGAAACTACCAGATGCATTCCATCAGTGAAGTACCGCCTACCTATATTAGTCACCACCAAATTCATTGGACCAGTGTCTGTCTCTGTGCTCTGACAAGGTGTCCTTTAACTAGAAGTAAGGATAACACACAAGCATGATCGCTGTGAAATTTAGATATAAACTTGATTTAAGCATCTATATGTTGAACCTCACTAAATAAACTTTTTGTAAAAATGTTTAGCTGAACATGCAATTGATTTAAAAAAAACAAAAAGAAGTTTGTGCTCATAGATCACTTAAAACTCATTTTCATGGAGAAAAGTTAGAGTTTCCACATGTAATTTCTATATTCAAGTTCTAAAGTTTGCTTTAATTACAATGTATCTTTCTAAATGTTATTTCTTATTTGCAAAGGCAGCCACATTCTCTGACTTTGAATGCCATGTTAAATTAGGCAGCACTTGTGGAATCTGGTTGCTATGAAAAGTTCTAAACACCCCTTGTTTTATTGGAAGGAAATTGCATTCATCAGTGAATGAGTCATAAAGATATGTATATCCACCTCAGCTGTGTTATCATGAAGAATAAAGCTGAAAGCTAAAGGCAAAAACCAAACATCTCCACTAATTCTAAAGTGGACATCGATCTTTTTGTAATCAAATCTCCAAAATTGATTATAACTGCAATGTGAATTTACATTAGCAATTTTAATGATTTTTTAAAAAAATTTTTCTTTAAGTTCATATAAAAGATTATCCAGGAAATACGTTAATATTTTTTAATGTCCTATTTTTTATCACGTTCTCTTTTGCTTTAGATACTATGCATCCTACTTGGATTTTGAAATCCATTGTCCCTTCAAAACATAATGAAACTCAATGAGAATGTCCTTTGTAGAACACTTCATTAGTTTAATGCTATCTTCAGAGTCCCAGTTTCTTGCTATACATTATATGTTATATACTGTGCTATATAATACAGTCCAGTAATGGCAGGAATTCTAACAAAGGTACTCAGGAACTTGTTATATTCTCTGAAAGCTCTGTCTATATATGAGAATTACTTATCCAAAAAGTGATTTATGGAGTTCCTGCTGTGGCGCAACAGGATCTGCAGTGTCCCTGGAGCTCTGGGATGCAGGTTCAATCCCCAACCTGGCACAGTGGGTTAAGGATCCAGTGATTGCTGCGGCTGTGGCCTAGGTCACAGTGGCAGCTCAGATCTGATCCCTGGCCTGAGAACTCCATATGCCAAGGGGCCACCAAAAAAGAAAAAATGGTTTATAAAGTCCAAATTACTAGAATAAACTTTATACAGGCATTTCTTCACATAAAAATGAGAGAGATTCCCATACAACCATTCCATACCATTTTGGATGCCATGATTCCACCTTCATGTTTTCTAGCCGTCACCTCTGCCCTGTGGTATTATCACTTCCACTGGACTGCTGTGAGAAATAAAATGTTGCCTGCCGTATCAGTAAAAAAAAAAAAAAAAAAAAAAAGGAAAGAAAGAAGGATATGTATATGCAGTCATCTCCAAGGGTGAGCTGGGGAGCCCTGAGGGAACTCAGGAAGGAAACAGAATACCTGCCATCTAGCAGCCATCAGACCACATCCACTCCTGACAGTGAGCCCTGAGGATGTGAAAGCACAGGACACAAGCCCCCAGTAGCTGAGGTGCGTATCAAAGGAATGATTTCAGTGAGCCCAGACCCTTCCATCTTCCCAAACATAGAAAAGTGCTAATTCCTTAACTTGAGATATCTGCTTTTCTTTTATTAACAGTCATCTTTTGTTCCTAATACCTGCCCTTTGTTGAAAAATTCCTATGTATCCCATCTCCCCCATTACCTCCTTAGAGCAGTTTTCTCAGGGTTACTTGAGATGCTGCCTCTAGGCTTAAGTCCTCAGTTTTGTCCACCGAATAAAATTTAACTCTCAACTTTTTGATTTGTGCATATTTTTTAAGTCAGCAGTCCCTTTATTAGGAGGTTATTAACCAATCAGTAATTAATGGTCTTATCAACTTTTCATTTCAAAGAAAACAGACCTGATATTTTTTTCTTTCTTTCTTTTTTTTTTTTTTTGGCTATAAGAAAATATCTTACCCTCATTCTCTGAATATGATTCTTTTGACACTAAGAAGCTTATGACATTGTGATGAAGGATTTTATTCTTTCATTGAAAACTCAGTTTTCTTCCTGTGTACATCTTACTGCCTAAAAGTTTCTTAGAATATAACAGCACTGTATCTATGCTGAATAACTCTTATGATCTGAAAGTAATACCTGAGAATTACTTATCCCAGAACAGCAAAAGCTTACTTTATTACCTTTTCTTTTACAAAAAGGAATAAAGGTACGAAGGTTTTGTGAAGTCACTAGACTATCACAACCCATTTTAAAATGTGTATGATCTGGAATGGAATCTGTGATTTAATTTGTCACTAAAGAGAAAAAAACCTGAACTTCAGCTGCATAACAGGGAGAACTCTTAGGAAAAGTTAAGTTGACTTGCCTGAGAGCTTTATCGGAATCACAAGGACCTAAGAAATGTAACTTAATTATGTATGAATAAGAAAGAGCCAGAATTCATAGAAAAATCATAGGTCAAGAAAGCAGTGAGTTAGCCCTGGCTGACATTTTCAGGATCTTGGGAATGATAACTTTATGTAGGCATGTTCTTTCCCTGGGATTTTTCTTTAGCATTTTTATAAATTTGAAAAATATTCTTCAACTGCTAAAGTACTATTCATATTTAGAGAAGAATCCCAATATAACTATTAATAGGGAACTATCTTCTTTATGTTAGCAATAAAATCTCCTGATGGAAGAACCCACTGTGTGGAGAATGAGAATGGGGTGGGTGGTTTGATAGGCACACCCAAAGATTTATTCTCCACAGCCTGGCCCTGCGTTTGTCTAAGGAAGCTGAAAGCAAGCCTTTTCTGTGCTCCTGGGGAAGGACAGATAGATGGCCACAGGAAATTCAAAAGGAATGGAAGGTAGGGAGCCTTTGAGGAAAGTTGGAATTGTATTTTTTTGGGCGACCTAATTCTTATCCTTTCTCCCCCTAAGGATTCCTTAGTAAAATCTACATTACTCACTAATACTTTGCAAAATCGGCACTTTTTTTTAATGTGATAAAAATGTTGTTTCAATGTTAGCACAGAGGAAAAATAAAGGCTGCCTCTAGGACAGCCAACCATAGCTGGATTAAATGTAGCATGAAATAAAAGAGATTGTTAAAAGGCAGCAAAGATAAATCTAGAGTCTCAAATTCTATTTGCCTGGATTTGTGGGAAAGCTGAGAGCTGGAATACTCTCTCAGCTTGGACAGTAAGAACATTAAGAGCTTCTCTTAACAACTGTGGCTGACAAAGTATAGGTAGTCACCAAAATCACTAAAAGCACTCTTGAGAAAGTCGTAGATGTATCAAAAAGTATCAGGATGACGGTGATCAAGACGGTCTTAAAGTTCCTCTCAGCTTGATTGAACTTCAGATAGATTTCTTTCTGACTGTAGGCCCCTAACCTCCATTTTCTTAGGTCATTTACTTTAGAAAATTTGTCATTGTAAATTCTCTTTCTGCCCGTTTGAAATGTATGTGTCTCTTCTCCTAGTCTTTGGCCAATTTTACAACCCAGGAAATGTCTTTCTCAAGGACCTGGAAACTGTCTCTTTTAAACATGAAAAAGATAACATCCTTATTTCCTAGTCTCTGTGAGAGGTCAACACCCTTAACTTGGATGGAAGTCATTTGGCACAGAGACTGCCTAATCAGAGACATATTTACAAACTCAGGAAAAATTCATTGGGCTCCTCTGATTCCATTGATAACTTCCCCACAATGTACTCTAGGATGTTTTCACTAACTCACCCAGAAATTAAAAATTCTCCACCCTTTGTTCAAGGGCCAGGCTAAAAAGTATTTGGACTTGGTCCCTATGCTCTCCCCTTTTGCTGGCTTCAAAGAAACATAAATTTTTTAATTGAAGTATAGCTGATTTACAGTGTTGTGTTAGTTTCTAGTGTACAACAAAGTGATACAGATAAATATTTTTATAGTATGTATATACCCATATATATATTCCTTTTACATATTCTTTTACATTATGGTTTATTATGCAACATTGAGAATAGTTCCCTGTGCTATATGGTGGGACCTTATTGTTTCTCTATTTTATATATAGCAGTTTGTATCTGCTAATCCCAAACTCCTAATTTATCCCTCTCCCACTCCCTTTCCCTTCAGTAACCATAAATTTGTTTTCTATGTCCATGAGTCTGTTTTTGTTTCATAACTAAGTTCATTTGTGTCATATTTTAGATTCCACATATGTGATATCCTATGGTATTTGTCTTTTATTTATTTCACTTAGTATGGTAATCTCTAGGTATATCCATGTTGCTGCAAATGGCATTATTTCATTATTTCATTCTTTTTTGTGGCTAATATTCCATTGTGTATGAAACCAGACATGACCCTATGGGGCTCCTGGGCACAAAAGCCTTTCTGTGTCCCCATTTCTTGTTCTTAGGAAACAGGCCTTGTTCAGCCACCATGACCTTCCCTGTGTTCCTAGGGAAGGTTCAGATAGTTGCTGATCAGGGAAGAGAGGAACAGTCAAGCAACAATAGTACAGCCTTGGGGCAGGATCCTGGTTCCCTGTCAAGGAATACACTAATAATATAGGTAGACGATTGGATTAGGAAGATGTGGTATATATACACAATGGAATACTATTCAGCCATAAAAAAGAATGACATAATGCCATTTGCAGCAACATGGATGGAACTAGAGACTCTCATACTGAGTGAAATAAGTCAGAAAGACAAAGACAAATACCATATGATATCACTTATATCTGGAATCTAATATATGGCACAAATGAACGTTTCCACAGAAAAGAAAATCATGGACTTGGAGAACAGACTTGTGGCTGCCTGGGGAGAGAGGGAGGAAGTGGGAGGGATCAGGAGCTTGGGGTTAATGGATGCAAACTATTGCTCTTGGAATGGATTTACAGTGAGATCCTGCTGTGTAGCATTGAGAACTATGTCTGGATACTTATATCGCAACACAACAATGGGAGGCAAAAGTGTGTATACATATATGTGTAACTTGGCCCCCATGCTGTAACGGTGGGGAAAAAAAAATAAACTACAAGCAAATAAAAATAAATAAATAAATAAATAAATAAATAAATAAAAATAATACAGGCATTTTATACACCTAAGAGAAAAGTTATATTCATTATGCTTCTTTTAGAAATGAATATTTCAAAATTGAACAGCTCAGAGACTTTCCTTGTGCTTCTCCCTGACTTAATTGCACCCTAAACACAATCACCCATAGGCTAAAGATTAGGCACCCTGAGCACAATTTTGCCTGTGGGTTACAGATTATTTGCACATGATTTTTTTCAGGAACGTTCCTAGTTTGTTCTAATCTCTAATCAATATGCCCTTTCGCAAGTCCTGTTGTTCTAGGCAAGAACCCTGAGCACCACCATCATTAACGTCTCCTGACTCCAGCTTTGACAACTAAGTTTCCCCCAAAGAAGGAAGAATCCATGTTTGTCCCAATCCTGATTCCTATCTGAAAACCTATGTGGTTTTTTTTTTTTTTTTTACTATAAAACTCCTTGCAGTTCTTTCTAAGAGGGGTCAGGGGACAGTCTTTAAGGCATTAGCCTCGTTCTGTGACCCTCCTTTGCCTGGCAAAGCAATAAAACTATTTTTTCTCCTTTACCCAAAACGCTATCTCTGCATTTCAATTCAGCACCAGCAGAGAGAGGCCGAATTCTGGCCACATGTATGCCATATATATACTACATCTTCTTTATCCATTCATCTATCAATAGACATTTTAATTGCTTCCATGTCTTGCCTATTGCAAACAGTGCTGCTATGAACACTGGGGTGCATGTATCTTTTTGAATTATATTTTTCTCCAGATATATGCCCAGAAGTAGGATTGCTGGATCATATGGCAAATCTATTTTTAGTTTTTTTAAGGAAACTCCATACAGTTTTCTACAGTGGTTGTGCAAATTTACATCTCTGTAACAGAGTAGGAGGGTTCCCTTCAAAGAAACATATTTTTAAGAAACTATCTCTAAGGACAATCAACGTAGCTAAAATCTAGAATTCATCATTTTAAATGCTAGCTCAGAATATTAAGTTTAATAACACAGTTGAAATGTTTAGCACAGCTCAGTACCTAAAAGATGAGGAAAACTTAGGCAAGTCATCTATCCTCTATGAACCTCAACTTCTTCCTCCATTAAAAGGGAATAGTAATAATATTTCATAAGTTGATTGTGAGGAATAAAGGAGACAATGTGTATAAAGTATTTAGCAAATTGTTAGGCACACACTAAGGTTTACTAAGGTTTTTGTTTCATTGCTTTATTAATGGACTCTCAGGGTAATGTTTTTTCTGTTCCCAAGGTACTGGTCTTAGGCCAACAATTCAATAATACCAAAAAAATATACTTGAAATGTCTATTCATCTCAGAAAATCATGTTTAATATTCATGGCTTAATCTTCCCTCTGGTGGAATGAGTTTTCCTTAGAGACTCTTCATTCCTCATGTAGCTAGAATACTGGCAACAACTCAGGATTCAGATCGTTTCTGTTTTACCAGACACACCCAGGCACATTTGATTTTTACTTGGTCTCTAGAGAAGCCCCGACACATTAAAACTAAAATTATGAAATTTTTACTAGCTACCTTTAAATGTAAAAGATTGGTCACCTCATTTTCTTTTTTTTTTCCTGTTACATTACTTCATGTCTTAACTTACAATATCTAAACCTAATATATTTCACCATTTAATCAGTTTTTATTTTCTTATTAATCATTTTCTTATATCTCTATTCAACCTGATTGTTTTAATTTCAACTTAAAATACTTTTGTATTTTTTAATTCAATTCAGCTAATATTAGAACTCATACAGGTGCGGAATAATAACACTGTGTTAGTAAAATAGAGATAGACTCTCTAAAAATGGGAAAATATTGCTAAAACCCTCTTTTAAGATACTTTTTAGGAGTTCCTGTTGTGGCGCAATGGAAATGAATCCTACTAGGAACCATGAGTTTGCAGGTTTGATCCCTGGCCTCACTCAGTGGGTTAAGGATCCCACATTGCCATGAGCTGTGGTATAGAAAAGCAAAAAAAAAAAAAAAAAGATACTTTTTAGTTTGTTCTTTATTAGGTGCTATGTGGGAACTTAGGTGTATTTGCTGTTGGCAAATCACTTTTTAATATTTAATCGTACTGACTTTTGATCAAAATATTCTTCATGTAAATAGGCATGATAAGTGGTTCTATTTCCAGATTTTTAAATCTGTGCCTTATATTTCAGGAAAAAATAGTCAAAAATAGAATTTATGGTTTTCAAAAAATAACATTGTTATATCAACACATCTTGAAAATAAGCTTTATTAACCTCTCTCTCAGGCAGAATACACCAGGCATCTCCAGGGCAGGTGTTCTGATTTGCTTGGTACCTAAGCATGTGCCCTAATGCTCAAGAGAATACACTATAGAATGTGAAAAGTCCTCCTCTTCTTTATTAGAAAAGTAATGTTGTTAGCATCCTCCAAAATGTGTTCAGAAATGAAATTGGTGTTTTACATGATATTTTCAAGTTTCATGGAGAAAAAAATTGTTTTAAGAAACAATTAACATTACATCTCCAAATATAACTTTTCACTCTATTTCTCTGCCAGGTAAAATCAAGCTTGTGGATTGTTGTTCTAATAAAAAATAAATAAAGACATAAATAAATAAATACCTTTTATTTATTTATAAAAGGTATAAATAATACCTTTTGATAATTCTAAATCAAATATATTTTGTCACCAAGAAGATATCATACTTTCAACTTGATTTTTATATCAGATGTTCATTTAGGCCCATTTCCAATTTTAAATAAATCTCAGACACATTAATTTATATCAACTATTCTGATTCCAAGTACAAACGTTGGCATCCATATAGTAGAAATTTAATCAACAGGTAAAACCAAAACATATATACTTAAAATGGCATGAATAAGAACTATGGAAATTAAAGGAAGTAAATCTTGCAATATTATCCTAAATCTTAAATCAGTAAATCATGAAATCCAACTCTTGAAAGAATTTTGAAATGTATTTAACCCACATTCCTTGAGCTCCATTCAGACTTACTTTTGTTCTTTGTTTTATACTGTGCCAATCATATAATTTCATTTAATCTTCATAGAACCCATGGAAATAGATATCATAATTACCTGGCAAGTTGGTATGTGGCTATGCTAGAACATAACTGCAATCTCCAGTTTCATTTTCTGCATTCTCTCCACTGTATCATGCAGGTGACAACTTACCCTGACTTTATTCAGCTCCAATGACCAAATTTCAATTATCAAGAATTATTACATACCAGCTATAATATTAATACATACGGAGTTAGGCATAAAGGAAGGGATAACTCAACCTAAGGGATATATGTAGAAGCTCGACTGTTGAAATAACACCAGAGCCCACTGAAGAATAAATAAAATATGATCAAGTGTGACAGGAGTCTAATGAAACTTGGGACTGACAATTTGTAATCGAAATCAGAAATTTCGGATACTAGCCTTTCTTCCCTACTTTGCTATTATTAATCTGTACTACATTTATGTAAGACAAATGCAAATTAAAATTAAAAGCCTTAATTCTCCCTGTTTAAAATAAGAGAAAAGATACCCTTCCCCTCAATTTCCTTGTATCACTTAATTAAGAAAACTTGTAAGTTCTTACATTGTGTATTTGAAAAATATATAAATCCTTTTAAAAGTTAAATGAGATTTTTGCCCGATTAAGGACAAGGAATGTCTTTCTCAAGGACCTAGGAACCATCTCATTAAAAAGTAAATATCAAAAGACCACCCTCATTTCCTCATTTCTGTATAAGGGGAAGAGTCTAGCTTCTTTGAACATCTTGCTCCAAGTTGCAGATTTACTTCCTACCATAGATGAGAAATTTGGTTTTCTTTTGTACAAATCAATTAACAGGCACAGATAGTCATTCCAATTGCCAAGTAAATTTAGGATGAACTATGTATAATAAATGGTGTTGTCAAGTTGTCTTACTTGATGACTAGTTATTATTTATCTTGAGAACATGTATGTAATGGATTTATCTATTTGTCTCTGTAAAAGATAGAGATTTCTTTCTGTATTTACTAATTCTTAGCAGATAGCCTGTGATGTACACTACATTCTGGTTTAATAATGAAACTGCTTTCTTTCTTGACTTGAAAATCTTTGTAGATTTTCTGGCCTGGGGAAGATTTTATATTCAATCTTATTTCCTCAACACTTATCACAGTGATATTTAAGATGAATAAAAATTATATTACCTTTAATGTAATGAGTTCAAGCTAGATAGTACCATTCCTAAATTTTAGATGTTTTCTGGAATTATTTCCTGGCTTTTGGCAGGCCAGTGAGGTAACTACCTAGTAAAAATGTGTGTAAAGTCAGATCATTAAATTAAGATTAGCTTTCTGAAGATTTAAAAACTAATAGTAATGACGATGTGGTAGCCCAAGTCTTTTTCCATTATTTTCCACTTACTATTTTTCTCCCATTGAAATATACCTTTTTTAAAGCCTATATTAATTGAGACAATAGATGAATAATTTTAAATAGCAACCAGTGCAACCACACTGTAGCTAAATTAAAAATCTTTGCTTTCACACTTATATTCCTTTGTTGCTTTAAAACAGAAATTAATGAGTTCCTGTTACAACTTAGTGGTAACAAACTAGGTTCAATTCCTGGCCTCATCCAGTGGGTTAAAGATCTGGCATTGCCATGAGCTGTGGTGTAGGTCTCAGACACAGCTCGGATCTAGTGTTGCTGTGGCTATGGCTGTGGCATAGGCCAGCAGTTGCAGTTCTGATTAGACCCATGGCCTGGGAACTTCCACATGCCATGGGTAAAGCAACCCCCCCAAAAAACAGAAATTAATCTCTTGTTTTCTAGATTTAAGAAAACATAACTTATAATTCTACTAATTAACTGTGAACAATTGGCTGAAAGAGGCGGGGTTTTTTTCCAAGAACAATATAACAATGTCAAAATGACCAAGTGATAGATATAGATAAACCTAGGTATAGATATGCATGCACACATACATATCAAGTTTACATTAAAGCATTTCTTATTGGAATAATAATAGAAAAGCAATAGAGGAAGAAAATTCAACACGTGAATGAAACAAATGGATCACAAACCTCTGTGGGGAAAAAAAAGAGCTTTTTAATCATTGTTACAGTTAAACTATAAGGTTATTCTAGTACCTAATGAAATTTCTTAAGTAAAAATCAGCCTACTTAAGGAATAAAAATAATAAAATTGGCAAACATTGAATGCTTATCAAACTTCAAGCACAGTTTAAATTATTTTAATAATTCTGACAACCGTATGTGTTAGGAACTATAGTGGCCATTGTACTGAGGAGAAAACTAGGACACAAATAGATTAGAGTAACTTGTCTGTAGTCACTATGCCAGCAAATGCAAAGCAAGGATCTGAACACAGGGACCACAGGTTTAGGGCTTCAGCTCTCAACTTGATGCTGCTCTACTTTTTGGGGGGGTTCTCTGAATGAACTCTCCTAGCATTAAGCTTGTATTTCACCATAGAAGCTTGAGCATTCCTGCTGTGGTGCAACAAGATCAGTGGTATCTTGGGAGCTCTGGAATGCAGGTTCAATCCACTGCTGGCACAGCGGGTTAAGGATCCAGCATTGCTGTGGCTGTGGCTTAGGTCGCGACAGCAGCGCAGATCTGATCCCTAGCCTGGAAACTCCATAAGCTGTGGGGCAGCCAAAAAATAAAAATTAAAAAAATAAAGGCACAATAGAAGCTTGAACTAACTACATATCAAAGATGATTACATTATTTAATCAAAACAATCGTTCCTGTCAGTATTCTAAATTTAGTAATAACTTAAGCAACAAATTTATGAATACTATCTCATTAGCCTCTCACATTTTGAGTTATACAATTATATATACATCTCATTTACCCAATAAGAAAAAAATTGTTAAAATTGGCAGGTTACCAGCCCAAGATTATTATTTATTCAACATAAGTTTTCTTAATGTCTTTGTACTGCATGGGTTATTTCTTTTCCCTCAGGAAATCTAGTCTTTTTGAAAGAACATAACTGACTTGGAAGAGTGTGCCAAGAAATCAGTATTTATGATCAATGTCGATTTCCAAGACAGCAGCCTTAACACTTTCTTGTGAAAACATCTCTTGTACTAGTATTTTCTTACAAAGTGAGTATCATTGATTTCTATCCAGAGTTGAATCCATGACTTGAAATCAAGGGACAGTCATTGACTCAGTGGGTCGTGGTAATGTGTAAGAGTCTGAGCTTTAGTGTCAGCCAGACCCAGGACTGAATCCTCCTCCTGCATTCATTAGCTCTGTAGCATTTAGCAAGATATTTATTCTTTCCATTGTGTGAAATGTGTCAAATCATAACTGTCTCATGGATTTATTGTAAATAACAGTGGAGTCAAATGGTAGCTGCTAAGAGTGGTATAGAAATTGCTTCGAGATACATGAAATAATGTAAAGCAGGGTTTCCTGAAATGGTGAACAGGTACTTTGAATTATTTTATGTGATATGTGAAAGAATCTATTTTAATAGTTATGTACTTATTTTATTTTATATTAGAAGAGCAATAACTACTACCTCAAAATTATGATTTTATGGGCATAGTTCCTTACATCGAGTGTTCCTTAGCTTGAGGCTAAGACAATACAGTAAGTTGATTTAAAGAAAAATATATTATCTTTCAGTGGGACCAAAAGATATATGTTGTGGTGGAAATATGGTCAATAATTTTTAAATCAGTTTGGATATTCCTGAAAGCCCAAATTAATATATTAGGGGAGGAAAAAAGAAGAAAAGAGAGAAATAAATAAAAAATCATGTAATCATTATATAGAACCTATGATTTGTAGATTTAGATTAAACTTATTTTATAATATTACATATTTAATCTAATTAAATATTATCATATGAATGAAGTATTTTGATTCTACATAAAAACTTTGCTATAATTCATAGAAAACTGATGTGTAATGGATTATGTACAACATTCTAAGAAGCATAATATGTCTGGTTATCCTCACAATTGTTTAATATTCATTCATTCATTCATTCATTCAATTAACAAATATTCCTTTTATTTTTGTTTTTGTCTTTTTAGGGCTGCAGCAACAGCATATGGAGGTTCCTAGGCTAGAAGCTGAATTGGAGCTGTAGCTAGCGGCCTACACCACAGCCACAGCAAATCGGGATCCTCAACCCACTGAGCAAGGCCAGGGATCAAACCCTCGTCCTCATGGATACCAGTCAGGTTCACTGACCACTGAGCCACAACAGGAACTCCAACAAATATTCTTGAGTGTGGCTCTCATAAGCCAGACACTGTTCTTGGGCTGAGAATACAGACAGACAGACCCCTGCCCATATTCTAACATGGAAGACATGAAATAAATAACAATGTTATTTGTTATAAAATATTACTGGGTTTTTGAGCTATTTATGCATTTTGTACTTAGATTCATTCTATTCTCTTTTCTCATTGGATTGGCATCATGTTAGTAAATTTTCTGATAAATGTTTATATATAGATAATGCATTTTTGATTAAAAAGCTCAAACTGAATGATTTAAATAACATGAGCACAGACTGGTTTTGCTATACATATTGGTAAAACATAAGTTAACTTATATGTAGGATTTCTTTCTCAGTATGTAGTTTCATATAGCCTAAATATTTAGGAATGTGTGTTTTCAGCATTAGAATTTCAGTTGTGTTAACTCAGGGAACACCAGCTCCATCTATACCTTCTTATCAATATTGCAACCACTATTCTTTTAGAGCTCCTATCCAAACCATCTTCTAATCAGTTTTTGTTTAAAGAGCAGAGAACACTTCATATTTAGGCTTCTCGACAAAGGCATACTTTCTCTCTTCTGAAAGACTCACAACAAAGATCTTTTAATTCTGCGTCACTCTGAAATGTCTGTTTAACTTTGATTTTTCGATTTCATCTTTTCAGAATTAATAGATCAAATTTGAAAACAATAACATACTATAAACTCATCTTTATTTTCCATTGTCCATGAAAAACAGAGGCTCAAACAACAGTCCAAAATTTAAACTTAGAGGAGTTCCCATTGTGGCTCAGTGGTTAACAAATCCGACTAGGAACCATGAGGTTGCAGGTTCGATCCCTGGCCTTGCTCAGTGGGTTAAGGATCGAGCATTGCTGGGAGCTGTGGTGTAGATTGCAGACACGGCTCGATCCCGCATTGCTGTGGCTCTGGTGTAGGCCATATGCCACAGGAGTGGCCCTAGAAATGGCAAATTAAAAAAAAAAAAAAAAAAAGACAAAAAAATTTAAACTTAGAAAAATACAAAGGACACAACTTTGTGAACATAAATTCTAATTTGGTAAAAATTAATTAGTGAAAAAAGATTCCACTGCAAAGGAGCATTTCGGAGAATCCACAGATATATTTAAGTGATATGCTACTATCATTGAGGCAGGAGATAGGTCCCAGGATGAGCAACTGGAACCTGTCTCCTGTGGACAGAAACTTCAAGATAAAGATTATGTCATGAGCTAGGAGGGGCTGAGTCCTGCTTGAATAAAAAATAAAGAGACCACGTATTTCTCATTCTTGAGGCCAAGGAAATCTCCCAAACTAAACATACATAGAAATGTTCCTCCGGGGTCAGATAAGGAAGGGGGTGCCAGACCATAGTATATCCTGTCAACTTCCCAGAAACCCTTGCACTAGAATCCATTTGGCTAAAAGATGTACACACACATAGAGGAGGCCCCTGATTCAGGCCAAATATGAACTAGAGGCCAGACAAAGCAAGATGATTGGCCAGAGGAAGCCTGGAAGGACTGTCCCCATACAAGTTATTTAAACCACCCCCAAAGCATGTGGCACTCCCTCTCTCTCTCTCTCTCTCACACACACACACACACACACACACTCTCTCTGTCTTTCTCTCCTCTTCCCCCTCAAGCCCACCTATGCTTTCTCTGCATTTATCTTCTCTCTTCATGAACACTTGGGATTTCCCACTGTGGCACAGTGAATTACAAATCCGACTTCAGCAGCTTAGGTTGCTGCAGAGCCACAGGTTTGATCCTTGACCCAGTGCAGTGAGTTAAAGAATCCAGAATTGCCACAGCTGCAGTGTAGGTCACAGCTGCAGCTCATATTCAACCCCTGGCCTAGGAACTTCCATATGCCATGGGTGCTGCCATTAAAAAAATAAAAAGAAAATCCTTTATTTGCCTCACTGCTCTCAGTCTCTTTGCCAAATTTTTTTCCCCAAAGGGACAAGGACTGGTGACCTACATCAAGCATGCTGGCCCTTGAGATCTAGTGGTTAGGGTTCGGTGCTCTCAGCCCATAGCCACCCAAGAACACCATCACCGCAAGTAAGAAAAAGTGATTTTCCATAAAGAGCTGTTGATCAGAGGGGAGGATGCAACCGATGAGTTATTTTCTTAACCACCATTATTTCTGCTACTAAGATCTCTTCGCCAAGAAACCAATTTTAGGAAAAACTCAGACTCTGAGCAAATCAAGTTATTTCTTCCACTCACTGACTTCAGATTACCTTAAGGTCCTGCATGTGTAATCCATTTCCTTACTTTGCTCACAGAAATAATTTGAATTTTTGCAATAATTCCAACACACACAGTGACAAAGGAAGGACACACACCGAGAGACTAGCCAATAAACTACTTAGGAGAATTATGTTGGAAAAGAAAATACTGGCTAATTATTCTGTCAGAAATTGTCAGTGCAATGAGCTGAGAGATTGATTTAGATGACACTTTAAAAATAATAATAATAACAACCAAGGGTTCCCACAGTGGCGCAATGGAGAGAACTGCATTTTTGGAGTGCTGGGTTCCTTCTTCAGCCCGGCCCAGGAGGTTAAGGATCCGGCATTACCACAGCTGCAGTTCAGGTCTAAGCTGCTGCTTGGATCTGATCCCTGGCCAAGGAACTCCATATGCTGCAAGGTGGCCAAAAATGGAAAAGAAAAAAAAAATTCCCCAAATTGGTAAAACAGTTGTGTCTATGGGGAGATTAATATGGGAAAGGCATTTTTTGTTTAAGAAAAGTAAAAAGATTGATCTCAGTCTTTCAGGATTCACAACATACATGTAGATAAAGGATGTATACAACACATTGCACACAAGAATCCAAACAGGTGAGATCAATGAGAACTTCGACCATTTAAGAAACCTTCATGATTTCTTCATGGAGGAAGTAAAATCTCATGTACATGTAGAAGGAGCAGGAGAAAGCATTATATATATCAAAGGACATAGCAATTTTGACAAAATGTTAATATATAAGTAAACATACTCGGAGCACAGGGTTTCTGTAAACAAGTGAGGTGGTTTTAAGAGCAGGTTTGGGGGTACAGTCATTAAGGCATTAGGCTGGCCCCCCTTTGCCTGGCAAAGCAATAAAGCTATCCTTTTCTCCTTCATCAAAAAAAAAAAAAGCAGGGTTGTAATTCCTCATAAAACATAAAACACTAAGAAATTTAATGTGGTGACTAGGAATGGGAAACTTTTGAGTTTAAAAAAAAATAGCTATGGAATGAATGTGTTATGGGTCACCAAAGTGATACTTTATAATAATAATACATGATCAAAATGTATTTATTTTTTCTACTCCTAGATACTCTAGGAGTGTGTAGTGATTATCTATGCACTGTGCCCATCCGTAGGACTCTCACTTCATGGTGTAATGGCTCAATGGGCTGCATCCAAATATAGCTATTTCGACATCAAATTCATTATGATGGCTAGATTCTTTGGGGCTGGAGAAACAAGCTGGGAGCATGGGGACCTGAGTATATCTATGTCAACTCCACTTGGGAGTTCAGTCAGAGACACCAAGATGCTGAGCTACAGTGCAAAACCCTAAATCCATAATACGTTGTCTACTCCAATTTTCAGAAAACAAATATTGAAGAATAAATACTTTGATCAGAAAAATATTGTTTTGGAAACAGAGGAAAAAGGAGTTGAAAATATAGGGGTAGTAGCAAAGGAAAAAAAAACTGTCCCAAAACACAAACAGGGATGTGAATGACTTGGGGAGGTTGGACAGCACATAAGCAAAAGCAGGTAGTGGAGATAAATTTTGTTCATTATAACCTTGGTAAACTGAAGGATAAATTAATCACATTAACTTAGAAAATTTCACAGATAGGAAAACCCTTCTTACCAGCACAGCCTTTCCACACTGCTCTGAGACCTTAAACTGGTGAAGAAATATTCCTGATCTTCTATCCCTAGAGTGGAATGAAACAAGGTGAAATCTTTAAGTAGTAATGCCTTCCTCTTGATAATAACGTGAAAACTCTGCGTTTACGTTTTCATCGTTTTCTGCACACAGAACTTTAGATTATTTCATGCAGAAAGCCTCACTGACCTCAAATCTTGGCACAAGAATTTGGACTCACCTGTGTGTCATGTAAAAGTTTTTCTTGACAGACTGCTACACTAGGGGAATCCAACATCCCAAATGTAAGGCCCTGGATTCAACCAGCTGGTCTCAATTTCAAAGCCTTCAAGTTAAGAGCTTTGAAAAATTCAGAGTTTTTTTTGGGGGGATAATAAATTGTACAGGTTATACTACCCAAGCTTCAGAAAGAAAATAAGGAAAGGGAAAAAAATTCATTCATTTAACAGTTACTGAGGTCGATTAGCATAGAAATAGTGTTCACATATAAACCTCATATGTATCTCATCTTGTAAGGTTTCCACTTTGTTCGGTTTTTAATATTTGCTATTATAGTCCTGATTACATGCCAGAAATTTCCATTTAAGTTGAAACGGAATTTTATGATTATGTCTTGTGTCCAGGACCAATTTGGAAAGCAGGAAGTAATAAATCCATAGAGGCAAATATTTCATGGAGCCAGACAGGGAAAGAGCATTCTTGCCACTAAGTGGTAGCATAGAAATTCACCTTTCAAGATGCACAGGCTTCCTCAGAGGTCAGTCCAAGACCTCCCAGGCGATCTCAAGACTGAGAAATGGAACTGAGCATCCATTCGTTTACTTTGCTGCTCATCCCTGAGGTAGTCAGAGAAATAGCATATCTGACAGTTATGAAGCTGGAGACTTGGGGACCACAATTGCTACCCTAGAATATAGAGACTGTGGGAGAGACATGGAGGAATCTCCTCTCTCATCTGTCTGCCAGCACATTTTTAGTTTAATATTTAAAGAACAGAAAAGAATGACTTCAAATTTAGATCATTAATTCATGTTGATCATTCTTGCATGTATATCATTTTGGTCTTATCAAACTCAGTTAAATATTCAAAAATAAAAGCTTCAATTCTCCAATAGGTATGACTAGTCAAAAATTCTAGTTAGGGAGTTCCCGTCACGGCTCAGTGGAAACAAATCTGACTAGCATCCATGAGGACACAGGTTCAATCCCTGGCCTTGCTCAGTGGGTTAAAGATCTGGCATTGCTCTGGTATAGGCCAGTGGCTACAGCTCCAATTCGACCCCTAGCCTGAGAACCTCCATATGATGTGGGTGCGGCCCTAAAAAGACAAAAAAAAAAAAAAGAATTTATATTTAAGGAAGGGCAACTTAAAAAACTGGAAGGGCAGTGGGATCCTACTGTACAGTGCAGGGAAATGTGTGTGATTGGGTCACTTTATTGTGCAATAGAACTTGATGAAACATTATAAATCAACTAGACTTTAATAGTAATTTTTTTTTAAAGGGAGAAAAAAAAGGAGGAACAATTTATTGTTCACCTCTAGGCCTTCTGTAATCAGAGCTAGGTTTAAATGGTGTTGGTTTTAATCATTTTTAAAACTTTCTGAATGTATTTTAAGATAAATTTTTAAAATATGATGCATGCAACTGATTAGACAGGTAATGTTGCTGTGGATAGAAAAAAATCATTAAAAATATTCCAAAATGATAGAAACATTCTGAAATCATGTTATATTTCACAAATCTATTTTTCATTCTAAATAAGCGATAATAGACATTTAAAATAAAAAAAAAACATTCTGTTTATAGCTGCATCTGCAACAGAGAACATAACAGGAAACAATGAGTGTCATAGTGCTTACCAATATAGGGGCTTAGTAAGGTGGTTTTACCTTTCCCTAGGACTCAGGCTACATATAATTTGAAGCCAGAGAGGCCCTTTTGGACATAAAAACATAAATTTCTCCCTCATGCAAAATAGCACTCACCCCTACCCCATCCAAAAACCCTTAAAACTGTTATCTAATCATAGTATCAGGCTCAAAGTCTGGGACCTGGTCATTTATATCAGTCTAGATATCTATCCTCTTGATCTAGGGACCTGTGAATATAAAAAGAGAGAGAAATAAACAATCAAACATCACACAATCTGTGGAATAAAGTCAAGAGAACTCATAAATATTCTCATTTGAAAAAGAGAAGATAGGGACACGTAGAAATCACTATTCAGTGGTAATACAGAATCCTACTATACAAGTACATCCATGGCCCCCTAACAGGGGATTAGGAATGGGGCTTGATTAGGTCCAAGTTCTGCTTCCTGGGTGTGGCTCTCATGGCTTTAATCTCAAAGATATGGGCATTTGGGCATTATGTTGGTGAGTCTGTTTCTTTTGTAGATAAGTTCATTTTTGTCACAATTTATATTTCACATATAAGTGACATTTGTCCTTTAGGTATTTATCTTCCTCTGTCTGACTTACTTCACTTAGTATGATAATCTCTAGGTCAATCCATATTGCTGCAAATGGCATTATTTTACTCTTTTTTATGTCTGAGTAGTATTTCATTATATATACATCTACTACATCTTCTTTATCCATTGATCCACCAATGGACATTTAGATTTTTTACATGTCTTTGCTCTTGTGAATAGTGTTTCTATGAACATAAGGTGCATGCGTCTTTTTGAATTTTAGCTTTGTCTAGGAGTGGGATTACTGGATCATATGGTAGTTCTATTTTTAGTTTTTTAGGAAGCTCCATACTGTTTCCCATAGTGGCTAGCAATTTACATTCCACCAACTGTGTAGGAGGGTTCCCTTTTCTCCATACCCTCTTCAGCATTTGTTATTCGTAGATTTTTTTTTTAAATGATGACCATTCTATCGATATGAGGTGGTACCTCATTATAGTTTTATATTTCTCTATTCGTGATGTTGAGCATCTTTTTACGTGCTTGTTGGCCATCTGTATGTCTTCTTTGGAGAAATGTCTATTTAGGTCTTCTGCCCATTTTTTGATTGGGTTGTTTGGTTTTTTGTTGTTGTATGAGCTGTTCGTATATTTTGGAAATTAAGTCCTCATCAGTCACATCATTTGCAAATATTTTCTCCTGGTCCATAGGTTGTCTTTTCATTTTGTTTATGGTTTCCTTTGATGTACAAAAGCTTGTAAGTTTGATTAGGTCCCATTTGTTTATTTTGCTTTTATTTCTATTGAAGATGCAGAAGAATTTTAAAGAGTTTTACAAACCAGCACATTTGGGGACCTCTCTATTTTCTCTTCATTCTTTGTACTAACTAAATACTTCTTTTCAGAGATCATCTCCCTTTTATTACCTTATTAAATCTGTCTAAATGAAGCTAGATCACTCATTCTACACTCTGGCAGAAACACACCTTGCCCAAATCCATAATTAATTGTATCCGACGTCAGCCTTCCAGATTATGACAAGTGACAATTTTTATAAATATTTCATGACAATATTATATGGGCTACCATTTTCTAAGACTCCTTTTTCAGCTGCCTTGTCACTTGCAATCCAAGCCTAAAATCAATGCCCCGTATTTTAGTTTTGTGTTTTATCAGCACTCCACTGCAAGTATCAGTTTTGACATCAGATAACCTTTGTTGTAACAACCACAAAAAATCAATGACATGCCAAAACAATAATTTATTTCTTACACGTCTTACATATTGACTGGGGTGCCTCTGCTTTTGTAAGCTGAGCCCACTCACACATCAGTAAACTATTGAGTTTGGTTTGGCTCACCTGGGTATTTCTACTTCAAACCTAAGACTGTGAATTGGCCAAGGAGCTCTGCTGCATAATTCACACAACCTCTTTGGACCTGAAAGCTAGCCAAGGCAGGGTACCCTTGTGGCAACAACAAAGGTACAAAAGAACATGTCAACCACACAAGTACTTTTCAGTCTCTAAATGCTGAAAAAGCCCTTTCTTTTAACATCCCATTGGCCAAAGCAAGTCATCCCATTATCCAAGCCCAGATCCTAAGGGTGGAGAAAAACACTATGTGTTTTTAGGGAGTAATTGCAAAATTATGTGAAAAATACATCCACTAAGGAAGGAAAGAGATCCGGTTTACTACCAAAACACTTTTGTAAAGAAAATAATGAATTTGTTGCATTTTATACTCAAAAATGCATGTCTAGGATATATAAAAGATGCAACTGAGGTCAAAGACTTAGTGATATCAAAGTTAGGGAAATAGATCTGGGCAAGACTGGTAGGTAGATGTGTAACAACTTTGCAGTGCATACAATATGACAAGGATAAAAGGGATAGTATTTTGGAATAAATACAAATGCATGGTGATAGATTGCAGAAAAGAAGATAAAAGAGGAGGCTAAGAAGGAGCATTCGTTTATAAAGTAAAGTACGTGTGAGTTGTATGGTAGATGCCAAAAGAAAAAAAGAGTTTGAGGGAGGAAAAAAATCACAAAATGTACAAAAAGTTAAATAGGGCTAAGACTTCAAAATAGATAATTACATTGGCAGTTAAGCAGTATTATTTTCATTCTACAGACACATGAAGTAATCACATAATTTGTACACAGTTTAATGATATCTAAATACAAATTATGGATCATAGCATCTGACATTGGAGCTGCCTGCCCTAAGTCCAATTTAATAAACATAAGACATTGCCCTTCATATTTCTAGGGGCAAATAAAATATTAAGATTCTTTAATATCCACATCTAAGAAATTCTTATAATTAGATGTGGGAGGAGAGGAATCCAAATTACAAAAGCTGCAAGAAAAGAATTAGTCTGACAGTGCTTCTTCAGTCTATCTCATTTACAATATGGGTTATATAAAATATAATTAGAATAAATCAAATTAGGAGGAATGAATTCTCCAAGTCTACCATACAAAGTATGACTTTGTGTTCCAGGGGGAACTCATCTAAATGAACAAAAAGAAAATGCAACCCACTGGGAATAACAAAATCATAAGTAATATCAATAAAGTTGTTTGCTCCCACAATAATATCTGTTGGAATTCCATACAAAGAGAAATAGTAGTGTTAGATTCTAACCTACTAGGAATAATTTTCTGTCTATCAAAATCTAATTTGTTAAGATAGATTAAATAGCTAGAGAATATTATACGTGGAATATGCCTAGCAAAGCTTCTCTACTTTTTTCATACACATGGCAAGAAACATAAAGTAATTTTGAACACAAAGGTTGATTTCATATATATAAGCATGAGGAGTTGAATTGTGTGCCTTCAAAAAAGAAAAAAAAAATATATATATATATACATATGATGAGGTCCTACTCCCCAGAACCCTTCACGATGTAACCTTATTTGGAATAGGGGTTTTGCAGATGTAATTAGTTAAGATTAAGTCAAGCTGGAGGAGAATGGGCCTCCAAAACAATAGGCCAGTTTTCACAAGGTCTCGCCCCTTCCCGGGGTGCTCTACCTCAGTGATTCATCAGTGGGTGCACTGAAAGTCCTGATCAGATTATCCCATAACTCTAAAAAGCCGTCTTGCTCCAGAGCTCACCATATGGTTGCCTGAGACTATGGTTGGAGTTGCATCCGCCACTTCTCCTTCTGCCCACTTCTGCTTCATCCCCATCCTTATCTACATATTGATCCTGAGGGCTGTTCTTAAATCAACACCCTCCTCAGCACACTACATCTCACCATTGGCCTCCCAGGAAATAAATCTGCAACCCTCCACTTTGTTTCAAAGACATTGAAATAAATACTCATCAAAGCAGGCCTTGCTTCTCTCTTTAGCAAATTAATCACACTCATGCAATCATTTGTTCATTTATTCATTTACTTATTTGCTTTTGAAGATGAATAAAGCACGCTTTTTTCCCTGTAGGCTTCTTTCTCTATAAACTAGGAGAGGAAAACAAACATGTAAAATAAATGTGAGTAAAACAAGGTAGTTGCTCTTTGAAAGTTAAATAAAATCTAGACAGGCACACACGAGGAGCTAGAAACTGCTGTTGCTGTGCTGATTCACGGGTGATTCTGTAGCCTCCCTTTTGCTTCTCTCCTGATGTAAACCCTACACATCTGTTAATGACAAACTTGGTGTTCATCTCCTCTGCGGAGCTTCTCCTGGGAAGTCTTCTCATTTTATTCATGTAGATATTCACTGCCAATTATGAAAATCTTTCTCATTAAAATATAATTACCTTTACTTTTAGTTCAAAATATGTGCCTGCAATAGGCAAAGTATTAAGTGCAGAGTTTCACAGACTTGATTGGAAAAATATGTATGTTAACTATTTTCCTGAATTCCAGAGTTGTCAGTCTGCAGAACTTTCTGGAATGTATAGAAAGGGCAATAAGAGACTTCAAGATAAAACAAGGCAGGCTCCCTTAGGACAGGATTCATTATTTTCCAAAGAAAAAAATAACATTGATTTCCATAGCTCTGCTAAAATATTCTCTGTCTCTTTGCATATCTCCAGAAAAGGCAGGGAATTAATGGAAGTTGGGAAAATAATTATAGTTAAGTTTTAGCTTACCTACAGATTTTTCATTGATCACTCCAATACCAAATTACTCTACATACATTGGAATGACATCATATCATCTTACTCAGAGTCAGTGGAACAAATTAAAAGCTCAATAAACATGTAAAATGAAATATTTAATGAATAAATAGAAAAATCACCCACAGTTTTTTTCCCATTAGAAATCTCAAAATTGTATTACTTCAAAAGCATTTTTGCATGTATATACTATGTACATGATGCATTATAAGATTTTGCCTCTAAATTTTTAGGGTTAAATGAGTTAAAAAAATAGGATTGCTAAAATAAAGTCAAGTAGGCAAGTAGGAAACTACAACCCATAGATTTGTGTGATTGCTGCCATATCTCAGCAGAGGTAGAAGGATATACACCTTCTTTCATGGGTAATTGAATTTTCAGAAATTATATATTTCAAGTGATTCTGCACTATTATTTATAGAATATTTCAATGATAATTCTGCCCAAAGTCATGTCTAAATTACCATTCTTCTGTAAAGTTGGTCTAAAATTAATACTATACTCAACAACTGTTCCTATGTATTCTGCCAGCACTTTGAGGAGAGGATATTTAAGAAAATTATAGATATTCTGTTTTCTGATGAACATATTAATCAATTACTCTTCCCAAGGCACTTAAACATAACCTCAAATACATAAAAATTCTTGACTTTTTCATTATATGTGTGGGTGGCATTAATGGCTTTGAAATAACAAATTTCAGTGAGCTGACTATGCTACCACTATTAGACTACCATAAACTGTAAGAAAAGGCAACCCAAGCTTTGACTTTAATCCTGCTGCCTTTCCACGACAATGAGATTCTTATTGACTGTCCAAGATCCTTAACAAAAATTGATATTAGAATACTTAGTTTGAGCTCTGTGGGATTCTGGAGTAAATGGAGAATTTAGGGCTGAATCACCACAGCAGGATTTGGGGAAAAGTAATTGATGGGGGTAGACTCAAATCTAATTCTAACATTTGAATTCAAATGTGACCCTATACTAATCTCTCTAGCAGTTTACCGCTTACAGTTAAATTAACCCACAAAATTAGTCATTACATGCAGCCAAAGAAAGGTACATTTCTGTAGAATTTGGACGAGTTGGCAGTGATTCATTTCATTAAAATAACCTTTTCCATACTCTCTACATTTATCTTTTTTAGTATATTTGTATACACAAGAATAAACATTATTGCTAAAAGCATCTTCAGGTGGCAGGATTTTAAATTGAGTGAAAATATTTAATTTACTGGGGCTCAATTCCAGGGAACATGAAAGAAATATGATGGAAGGGAATACTAAAAACATGAAATAAAGGAAATGTTCTTTTTAAAAAGTATTTGATCCTTTTCTCCCCTATTTTTTTCAGGTCTAGAGGTTGGAACACTATGTCTCATTCTTTGATTGACCTTTCTTTCCTGTTTAATGGCTAAGCAAGCAAAGTCTGCAGGGCATGTTTTACAGAATTAGTATAAAAAAATGTGAGAAATAGCAGGCAAAACCTATAAGGACTCCACTGTAAATATCGCTACAAGATTTGTCAATCTTGAAAGTGACTACAAGTTCTATTAATGTTTATAAATTCTTGATACTTGCAACCTTTTTATTGTGAAAGCGTTGAGACAACCTTTAAGGTGTTACCTAAGTTCTTGCTGTGATCAAACCAGAGACCTTTGAGTGAAGAATGCTATATAGCAGAAGATTAAAAAGAGAGTAATGGAAACAGAGAAATAGAGAACCAAAAAAAGATCAAGCGTGGGCATCCCCACCCTCTCTTATGTAATTATTGTAGCTGAAATGAAGATAGAAGATATCAATGTTTTGCTTTTGTATCAAAGTAAAAAATGAATTCTTTGGAAAATCCTTTAGTTTTCTGAGTTGCAAGAGGATAGATCATTAGAGTGAGAGCCAAGTTCTTGGCATTAGTATGGCAGAGGTGAAAAAGTAATTAATTGGTTTGTGATATCCCAGGCACCTAAAACTACTAAAGATGTGTGTGGATTGGGAAGAAGGGAGAAGAGGCAGGTGGTAAGAGGCATTGAAGGGACCTTGGTCTTTTCCTACCTAGCATTAGCTCCAGAGTATATGTGCACCTGAGGGGTAGATCAATCCCATAGGTGTTTCAGGGAAGACATGGTTCTTGTATGCTAAGACATGGCCTATGGCTATGTCAAGAGACTCCCCACAGGCTCTGATAGGACGCAAGGAGCAACCAACCTCCTGACCCCCTCCATGCCCCCTGGTGGAGAGTGTCAAGGGTATGTCACCAAGAGCTAGTGGGCCTGAAGAAAGATGCCTTGTTGGGATCAGAGAATGAATCAGATGGGAGGTCTCTCAGCACAAGCCAAAGGAAAAATGCCAACAGCACTGACTGGGAGCTTCCCACTCTCCCAGATATGATGATATGCACAGTACACAGAGGGAAATGTCCCTGGGAAGATGCAGGATTGAGGAAGCATCTTAAATTCATTTTTTTAAATCTCAAATTGACTGAGCTTATATGAATTAACTAAGGAAGTTTATGTTTTTCTCCAGGCAAGTTGACTGGGAACATTTATATTGAGACAAAGTTTCCATTTGGCACACTTGGTTCATAGCTTGGAATTGTGTTCTCAAAAATATGTCTCTCTTTTTGTGAGCTTTTAATTATGTGCTTATTTGTCTTTTGAGAAACTCTAGTCTCTGAGGCTGCCTTATTAAATGTACCTGTCCTTGGTATATCGCCAATGCCTTGAATTATACCTGTGGCATTAATCCGGCACTCAACAAACATATATTAAGAAAAGAAAGAGGGAAGGAAGGAGCAGAGGGAGGAAGGGATGGGGTGAGGGAGGGAGAGAGGGAGGGATGATGGATTATTTTACTAACATAAACAGTGGCTCTATCAAAACATCCACAACATCAAAATGACTACATCAAATCACAACATAAAAATGTTAAAAGAAAAGTTACCCTATCAAAACAGTAACTCTGCTACTATAGAATATTAATTTCTATATGTTCCCTAAATATTGTTTATGTGTTATAAACATTTTTGGATTTTATTGTCTGTCTCTTAGTGCTGGGGCCAGCTCAGCAGGATGGGGCTGGAGAACGGGTGCTGTGGAACTTAAGGAAAAATAGTTAACACAAAACAAGACACAGAGACATTTATCTTAAGTAGAGGTGGGAGCCAGGGAACTCAAGGTCTCAGGGACCAAGCGCCCCTGCCTCAAGAAACCACACTGCTTTTATTGTGCTCTTTAGATGAGATCAAGTGAGGAGTGGCTATGGGTGGATGATACAGGGTTTGTTTGCTATTATATAAGTTCTTTTACTATTTAGAAAGCCACTTAGGTGGTAAAGGGTTAAGCTCTTACTCTGACCTCTAGGCACATAACAGTTCTTAAGCTTAAGTCACTTATGCCTTTAGGTCTTTGTTCTTAAGCTTAAGTCATTTACCAGCACTGTGACTGTTTTTCAAAGCAGGAAGATGGGATAAAGTAAGTCAAGAAGATGGGATAAAGTAAAGAAGGACAAGATGGAGTTTTCAAGGAAACATGTCTTGCAACATCTCCCCCTTTTTGTTTTTGTGGGAAGACAAAAATAGGTCTTGCAACTTTTTTCATTTCTTCTTGAATTATTCACTTAGACAGAACACAGTCCAAGTTCAGTCTCAGAGTTCAAGTTTTAAGTCTCACGTGGAACTCCTCGGGCTTCTGCTGTGCATAGACTGACCAGCTTCCACAGGTGGCCAAAGCAGGGCTTAGCACTCTGATGATGGCAAAGGGAGTCTCTGGAACTTGACCATGAAGAGATTCTTGAGGTGCTGTACAGCCTCCCCGGTGTCCATGTCAGCAGCAGATGCAACCTTCTTCACTCTGATGTGATGGATCCATGGGGCAATACCCGCAACCTTTATAGCAGTTGGGCTTGCTATGCGACCCTCAGTTTACAAATGTTAATAAATAGCCACAAAGAATGTATCAAAGCCCATATCCCTACACTGACTACCTGAGTTAAAAATCTACCTTAATTCCCCCCCTTTGAGTTGGAGACTCTAACTGTGGGAAAAGGGGCGACGACCGCTCTAACTTCTTCCTGCTGAAAAGGGGCGTCGTTAGAGAAAGCAGTTAGGTCTCCACTCATGGAATGGTCAAGTGGGCTTTGACAACATTGCTTTGGATACCTCAAAGAAATATTTTCACCTGGAGGAGGAGGTCAGCTGGTTCCACAGGGCAGCTCCAAAAGCTGGAGCTGGATTGGACAGCTCATGAATCTACTGATGATGATCTAGCAGGGAATTAGACACATTCTGTGAACAATCAGGAATACAACATTTGGATTTTATAATAGCACAGGTAACTCATGATTCTTCTGATTTCTCTGGCTGGTTATGAAACATTTGTATACCTTGGTCAGCATGCAATGGAAAGCTACCTTATGTCCTTTTGAACAGTATGATTTATGGCATCACCTTCAAGTTAACTTACTCAAATATATTCTAAACAGTCCCCACCATGTTCAAAATTCACTTCTCAATGTCCACTTGCCACACACCTTGTATCACTTTCTGTATCCACATTAGTTTGTCCCTTATTTTCCAAGCAGAGCAATCAGCTGAAGACAATCTTCCTTTTGCCTTAATAAGATGTAATTCCATTCCTCATTCCTTCTATATAGAAAACACAACTCATCCTACTTTTCTAAAGCAACCACGGACTGACCTTTATAATTTCTAAAAACAAGTTTTTCTTATGGAGACCATCTCAGGTGGCACTGATCATATTGTTTCATCATTCTAAAGACCTTTAGTTTCTGCTTAGTAACTGATGTTTCAGTGTCTCATTTGACTTCTGTTAAACATATGTATATTATATTATACCTAATGTTGACAACTGTAACAACGTGTATGTAGTTACCTTCCATATTTTAGGAATTTCTAAAAGAGGAGTTGGACTCTGAAACAATCAGAAAGGTATTGAGAAAAGAAAATGAATTCCCAGTCACAACTCAAAGGTTGTGTAAAGAATTTTGTAACCGGCTTGCCAGAAATATAAATGTGGCAGATTCATGAAGGAGGGGCCCAGGATTGGAGAGGAGGATTGAAAAGTGGCTCTGTATTCCTACATTTAGAGTCACCCAGGGCTGAGTGGTGATAAGGACAGGAGCCATTATGGAAATGTTCCATCAGTCTTGATCCTGGGCCTGAGGGGTCAACCACAGAGACCTTCGTCTTCAGGGGCGGCCCCTCTTCCAGTGATCTGAGTCTTGGGGCATTCCCATTTAAAGGGTCCCTCTTTTCCTCAGAGGAAACAGACTCCGGGCATAGGTCTCTGCCCTAGTCCTCTCACCTTTGAGACTCCCAGGTTGACTCCCTGTAGCGCCATAACTAGAGCCTCAGCCTTTTCTCAGTCTCTCTTCTTGTTCTCCTTTCATTCTTCCTGGCCCCGATTATAACATACTCTGAGGAGGTGCTCCAGATCCTGATCAGGGCCAAAAGCCAATTTTTGGAGCTTTCTCCATATATCTGGCACTGGCTGAGCTATGAATTTATCCTAAGAATTATTTGGCCCTCCATTGTTTCTGGGTTCCTTTGAATGTTTTCTCAATGCCCTCCTGAGTCTTGCTAAGAAAGCTGATGGACTCTTTTGTTAAACCTTCAATAGTTTTTAATGGGTTTTACTCATGAGGCTTTTAATTCCTGTACTATACAAGTAATAAAATGATTCCTATGCCAGTTGTGAGAATACTCACTGCGATGGAAACCAAAGTAAAGAGAGCTAGGACCAAATTATTTGGAGTGAGAAGCTTTCCTTTTCTTAGTAGATTTTCAGCTTCTCGGGTTAGATGTTTGATTTGACCTCAAGTGGGAAGATGAGCCTTTATCATCCTCCTTCTGGGGTCTAGAGTCGAGGGATGCTTCACAAGCTTGCTCATGATATGGTTTGATTCTTCTATATGGCTCTTCTCTAATTGTTCTTGGACAAGATCACTTAAAACCTTTAATTTTCTGAAGAAAGAGACCACTGCTCAACCCAAACTGGTTTTTCTGTAGTCCATTTCAGTCGAATAGGTTCAGGAGAAACATAATTATTTTTACAAGCAGTGGCCGCTAATGAAAAGGCCGATATCCCAAACTAGATTTGTCCATTTTAACCTCAGATTCAATAGGTTCCACTCTCCCTTGATGACGTCTTCCTAATCCCAATCTGGGAATGTAACCCTGTTTCTGCAACATTTTTTGGCTTTGATGACTATATTGATCTACTGGCGGTAAGTAAATTTCTGCATGCCACTGTTGTAATAAATCTCTCCCCCATAGATTGATAGGGAGTTGAGCAACATAAGGTTTCAATCTAGCTGGCTGCCCATCTGGTCCTTCACAATTAAGCCATTGGGCACTCTTTTTGAGACCCTCTGCTTTTCCTAACCCAGTGACCAATCAATATCAGCTGGCTGAAGAGGCCAGGTGTCTGGCCAATGTAAATGGCTGAAACATCAGCACCAGTATCAATCAATCCTCTAAAAGACTTCCCATTTATGATAACTTGACAAGTGGGTCATTCCTCTAGGACCTTTTCTGATAAAAACACTCCTGCCCCTCCTGTGGTATTGAATCTCTTCTGTCTAAAATTATTCCTGTCTTTTTTCTTCTGGACTCTAGGTAAAATTAAGATTTGAGCAATTCGATCCCCTTTTTTAATTTTCCAAGGAATCGCAGTGGAAACCATCACTTGTACTTTATCATCCCCGTTATTATCCAATATCCTGGTATGAACTCGAATTCCTTGTTCTGTTAGCTCTGCCCTTCCTATTATCAATCCTATTGTATCTGATGGTAATGGATTTTCCAATTTGGTTGTAATAGAAGTAGGAGTTTCACTAGGAAGGAGAATTAAATCGTGTACACTAGGGAGATCTATTGTGATGTCGAACTCTGGTGCAGAGCGTAGTTCCAGGGAGTCTGGCTCTTGTTCTGAATGGGGAATGCTTCCTTGGTTGACGGGGCTGGAAGCTTGCCCCGAGGGTAGTTTCCCAACAAGGGGCTTCCATCTTTATGAAAGATGGACCGGCACTGGTTAGCCCAGTGATTTCCTTTATTACATCTTGGACATAGTCTGGGCTGTTTATTATTGTTACCAGAAGGTGCTGAAGCTCCGTGAAAGAAAGGTCGGGCTCGTGGAAGAGCGCGACATTGTTTTTTAATATGTCCTGTCTTACCACAATTAAAACATTTTCCTGAAAATTTGTCTTTAACTTTTAAATTAGCCATTGCTTGGGCTAGCATTGAGGCCTTAAAAGACTCCGTCCCCACTCCCTGACAGGCTTTAATATATTTGGCTATGTTAGCTTTTCCTTTTAAAAATCCTATGGCCTTTTTGCAATCAGTGTTTGCGTTTTCATATGCTAACAATTGAAAAATAGTATCAGACACCTCAGAGTTAGTAACTTGTCGTTTTAATGCCTCTTGTAAACGAGCTAGAAATTCAGTATAAGGTTCCTTAGGGCCTTGTAGGATCTTTTGAAAAGAAATATTTATTTGACCCGTAGATTCAATTTTATCCCATGCCGTTAAGCAACATTGTCTAATCTGTTCAATAGCCAAATCATTCATTTTTAATTGATCTTGAAGATTACTCCAAGGACCAATCCCTAACAATTGTTCCATTGTAATTGGAAGATTTCGAACCTGATTACGATTAGCAGTAATTTGGGCATAATCTTGCCACCAAGACTTAAATTGTAAATATTCACTAGGTGATAGCACAGCACGGGTTAAGCTATGCCAATCAGCAGGAATCATACGATTTCCTTTAGCTACTCCCTGCACGATTCCTTTTGTAAAGGGAGAATTAACACCATAGTTTTGAACGGCCTGTTTTAATTCTTTAAGTATTTTAAAAGGAAAGGGCTCATGAATGAACTCGTAAACTCCATCAGGGTTGGCGGGATCAATGCCTGGAGCCACTGTCTCCCTGACAGTTACTGGAAAGGCTAAGTGTATGGCATCCAAATCGCCTTCCCTTTGAGCCTGTAAAATTCCCTGTTGAATGGACGATAGGTGGTGTTCAGGGATAGCGCTCACTTTCTTTACAACCCTGGAAGTAGAGGCTTGATGAGTCCTCATCACCTTACTCCTAATAGGAGGTGATTGAGAAATATCAGAATCAACAATTGGAGCTGAAGGCTCAGGAGCCAGATACTCTCTATGATAATTTTGTTCAGGGACTGCATATTTAGATTCTTCCAACAAAGGTGTAAACTCCCCTCCTTCCTCTAAGTCCTCTGTGGTCTCTGGAAGTTCTAAAACTGATTTAATTAAGTTCCAAGTACTCCAAATGGACACAGGAATTTGAATGCCCTCATCATGCAATATCCTAAGTTCCATTCCTATCGTTTCCCATATCTTTAAATATAATGTTTCTGATGTAAAAAGCCAATCACAATGTTTCTCAATAGTCTGAAAAAGTTTTGAAAGCTTACTTTCGCTTGTTTTTGCACCACCCTTTTTAAGGAGTTGTCCAAACAAACAAATGTAAGGATTATAGTTTCCCATTTTACCCCGTAAATACCTGAGAGAGGGAACTTATCTGCAAGATTTCTTTAGCGTGGCCACACAAAATTCCTCCCTTCTTCTCAGGGCTCCACAGCACTTTAGTGAATAAAATTTCCGCTGTAGTCGCGATCCTTCATTCCTCGTGCCTGCCTGTTTGTGAGCCTGCCCCACGTTGGGCGCCACTTGCCCGGGCCAGCTCAGCAGGATGGGGCTGAGAACGGGTGCTGTGGAACTTAAGGAAAAATAGTTAACACAAAACAAGACACAGAGACATTTATCTTAAGTAGAGGTGGGAGCCAGGGAACTCAAGGTCTCAGGGACCAAGCGCGCCCTGCCTCAAGAAACCACACTGCTTTTATTGTGCTCTTTAGATGAGATCAAGTGAGGAGTGGCTATGGGTGGATGATACAGGGTTTGTTTGCTATTATATAAGTTCTTTTACTATTTAGAAAGCCACTTAGGTGGTAAAGGGTTAAGCTCTTACTCTGACCTCTAGGCACATAACAGTTCTTAAGCTTAAGTCACTTATGCCTTTAGGTCTTTGTTCTTAAGCTTAAGTCATTTACCAGCACTGTGACTGTTTTTCAAAGCAGGAAGATGGGATAAAGTAAGTCAAGAAGATGGGATAAAGTAAAGAAGGACAAGATGGAGTTTTCAAGGAAACATGTCTTGCAACATCTTAGTTTCTGGTGTGTGTGTTTTTTTAATTGTATGTCTATTTTATTGCCATATCTTTTTCCTTTAGTTAATTTTGGTTTTATATTCTTAAGATGACACTCTCCACTCAAGAAATAGGAAACCATTCAGGTTTTCTTCTAGCATGTCTATTGTGTTCTGATACATGTAAGTTGATACAGAGTTAGTTCTGAATAGGTAGCAACATATTTCTGATGTAGCTTTTAATATCAGTTATTACTTTGCCCATGATGTTGATTTAAAATGCTGCATTTATCATAAATTATGATATAAACATAGTCTACTCCTAGACTTTATGTACTAATCTCTTGACCTGTCAATTTTTATACTTTGCATTACTTAGTAGGATTCTCTCTGTTCTCCTAGTATCACATGTTTATTTCTCCAGATTAATTTTAATAATCATTTCATGTAGTAAAGAAGATATATTTGATATGAACATATCCCAGTAAAAAAATAATAGGGATTATTTATGGCATTACAATGTTGAGAACCTCTGACTACATGAAAGGAAAGCCAGAGTCATAGGGCTTATTTATTTATTTATTGTGTATTTCTGCCTTTTCTAGGGCCGCACTCACGGCATGTGGAGGTTCCCAGGCTAGGGGTCTAATCAGAGCTGTAGCCACCGGCGTACACCAGAGCCACAGCAACATGGGATCTGAGCCTCGTCTGCAACCTACACCACAGCTCAAGGCAACGCTGGATCCTCAACCCACTGAGCAAGGCCCGGGATCGAACCCACAACCTCATGGTTCCTAGTTGGATTCCTTAACCACTACGCCACGATGGGAACGCCCATAGGACTAATTTAAATATTAAACTGCTTTTACTAATAAATGAGATAAAAACCAATATTTCACTTAAAGGCATATTATATGAACAAGAATTTGACAAAAAAGTAAAAAAAAAATGGAAATAAATTTAAAAATTAATGTTCAAACTCATTCATAAAAAAGAAATATACTACAAAAAAACAATAAAGCCCATTTCTAAACTGCCAAAATGATACAAGATAAAATCTTATGTTAGTAAAGCTATGAGAGGGTGAATATTGTTAGCTACTGTTGATGGATATGCCTATTTTTTAAAAACAATGTGGAAGTATTCTTACTGCAAATCAACATATCAACAAGCCCACTTTCAGGAAATATCCAGTAGCTTTAAAACTAAAGTTTGAAAATTTATATGTATATTGAAAATTTCTTTTAATATCAAGAAGTAGGAGAAAGATCAAATGCATTATTATGAATATGTACACTGGACTATTATCCAGATGTTAAAATGGATGTGGTAAATTGACATGATATGACACAAAAAGCTGACCTAATAAATAACAAACATAGATTAAAATAAAAGGTAAACCACAGAAAGGTGGGTTAAGAATGATTATATTATATAAAATAAGTTATTTATGAGTATATGTTCTATCACTCTGGGAAAGAAAGTAATCATAAAAATTGACTTTTTGAATTTTATTCATATAATGTACCATCTGTATATTTCTGTGTGCTATTTTAGTCATATACTAAAGTATGTATTACTACTTTTTTAATAGACCATTTAAAATTATTGTAAAATATTCAAATATAAAATGCCAAGCAATATGGTAAAAATACTGGTGTTCTGTGACATGGTCAAATTTTTTTTCTATACATTCCAACTATAAAAGCCATAATCAAACAAGTTTTAAAATTCAAAGCTGGGATAATACACTCTAATATATTGATGTTTTATAACTACGTCTCGATATTCCTAATGCTAAAAACACAAAAATTAAAGATAAAAGTATTTTTTGTCAGAAATATAGAATAATTGTTAGTACTTATGTAATAATAATAGTATTTATAATTGTCTAACTTTTTTAATGTTTTCAAAGGCTCATAATGTGCATTATTATCGTATTTGAGCTTCATAGAAGCCGTGTAAATTATAGATGAATTTAATACAATTTTAATGGAAATTACTCCCAAATCTCCATATTCCACACACATAAACATCTTAGAGACAAAACGTTGCATTTAAAAATGCATTGTAAATATAAATTGAAACCCAGGTTTTGAAAATGTATCTACCTTAAAATGTACCTCTCTGAAGGTTTAGAAGAATAAAAAGTACCACATTAGCATATCTTACATACAACATCAAATTGTTTATCCGTATTTAAAACAAACGCTTATAATTATTCTTATATATAAATTAAGTCTAGTTTGCTCCACATGCAGTGAATTTGTATAAACTAGGATAAAAACAAAATTCTTTTCTTGCTAGTTGCAGCAGTATATAATGCTGCTACAAGACATACTTGTCAGCTAGAACACCACACAGGTAGGACTCGGATTATTTTGCAATAAAGAAGCAAACTGAGTGTTTTCTTCCACTGTCCCTGCAAACTCTTACAGTGAGGCTTAATTTGTCTCCTTTTTCTGGATGAAATCTCAAGCAGAGCCCATAAATTTTTCTGTCATTGTCTGCTTTTATAAAGGCCTCCAGTCACATTACTCTTTCCAATCATCCAAGGGATCCATTCTAGTCACTGTTATGTTCAGGCAAAATAATAATCAAAATTCCAAACTTCAATAAAATCCCTTCTTTTTCTTGGGCCTCTGGAAGGAAAGAACACTTCAGGTGGAAAGGGACAGAACAGCCGCCTGGCTGCTCTCCTTATTTTCCTCCACTTCCTCTTCCCCACTTCTCCAAGCCAGAAGAAGCAAGGGGTTGGGAAAGTCTGATTTCTGTCTCTGCTGAGACGATGGTAAGCAGTCTGTGGATTCCCTCCCACTTCCCTTCCACTTCTTCTGGACTTTCTTGTCCCTCCATCATACTTCACGTCACTCCAAAGAACTATTGGATAAGAAGTATGCATTTCCTTTCAATTTGTCAATTGGAAGCTGTTGGCTGGAAATGCACGACAGTGTGTGTAGTTGAAGATGGCAGTGAGTGCCTGGACAAGGAAAGGGGAGCTCTAAACTCAGGAACCAAACGTGACTGGTCTTCACACACCACTACACCTAACCCAGCACTTAAACTCTGAAAGCTTTCGTAAAAATGTATTATCCGGTTTAATTATATTCATACTACTTTGTCAAGCATCCATCATGGTATTTTAATCTTGGCTGTGATTACATTTAAGTTTATATATATTTATAATATAATTAATGCACATATTTATGACATGTGATATCTTTAAGCTTTTTTAAAGTAACTTTAACATGTTTTTACATTAAGTGGTATGTAAGAAATTTTTCAAAATATTTTCTGGGTCAGAAAAACCCCAAAATAAATTATTTTAATATTTCTCCTACATAATGCATAGATTCAGTTTATCAGGAACTTAACAGCTTAAAAGTAACTATGAAAAGAAGCAGTCAGTTAAGAGAAGAATTTTCAAGTCAAAGTAAGTTGACATTGTGACTTTACATTAAAATGTTGGTAAAATTCACTATTTCAAATAAAAGAAATTCAATGTTCATATTTGTTGACAAAACTAACATAGGGATATGTAAGGTATTGCTTACTTCTGCACCTCTCGCAACCACCTAACTACATTATCTAATCAGTAAGTCCACCATTCACCTGCTAAAATCAGTATCTACATTTTTGAAATTGATACATATTTTGTCCTATTCCTTGTAGGGGAGAATAGAGATGAGTATCTTATCACTCACTTATCACCTGAGGAAAATAAAATGTGCATTTCTATTACAACTTGGATGTCACAGAGCAAGTATAAACATCTGCATTTCAATAGACAAGATTTTTCAGGTGATATCTCTCTGGCAACCAGTGGGAAATAGTTCCCTTATTACTGTTTATCACTATTGGCAAAAAGCATGGTGATGTCAGCATCTATGCAGTTTGTCTCTCTCAAAGAACAAAGTGTTAAAATCTTTGTTATGAATAAACCTTTGTAATGAATAAAACCTGGTTATGAATAAGGAATTATTTCATCTTAATCATATTTTGGAAAAGATTTAAAGTGGTTTTCTATCCTTGTATTCATATAAGAGATTATTTGGTAAATTTGTTTATTTATGCATCTACGCCATCTACATGCTATGTATCTACTCCATTCAAACAGGATTAGGTACTCAGGATATAAACATAGTGGGGAAACTAGTTTCTACATTCTGGGACCATACGGCCTGGCAATAAAAATGTAGATAAACAGCTAACCAAAAATCATAATGCAAAGTATTGTTGCTATAATAGTTACATACCAAATGCAGGAAGAACTCAAGACAGGATGAAGGGTTCCTTGGGTGTGAGCCAGCCACAGGCGTGACAGAGGAAAGGCCTATCAGGTATGAAGTCATGGGTCCAATAGGATCTGGCAACATCAAATAATTCAGGAAGTGGAAACGGAATGTTGAAACCAGTGAGATACATTTCTGTAAGTTTCATACTAAGAAACTGGCATATCATGCAGAAGACTAGATTTTATTCTCTAATGAGTTTTTTTAAACTTCATTTGCATTTGTAACTGTCTGCCTTGGGAAGAGCATTCTGGAGGTGATACTGAGAATGGGCTGGAGAAACATAAGCATGGAGGAAGAAAGATAATTAAAGATGTTAGTATAATTCTCCAAGTGAGAAGAATGAGGGAAGATAATTGGGGCAGGGGCAGTGAGGCTGAAGGGAGGGGACCAAGAAGAGAGATGTTTAAGAAATGAGAGGGTGCTAAGTTATTGACTCCAGAAGGCAGCCAAGAGGAGAAATTTAGGATGAAGTTCCTCTGTTTCTGAATCAGGTTAATGAAAGGATGATCTTAACATGATAAGGGAGATAAAATGGAAAATAAGTTTTTTTGTTGTGTTTTTAGCAAGATTTGAGGGAAAGTTCTCTTTAGTTTACATCTCATCAGAAATTCCTATGAAAACCTTTATAGATTTTCCTGTTAGAGAAAAAAATACTTAAATCTATTTTCCTCGTGGTTTTACATGATTAGGAGGTTTTCAAAAAAATCTCTATAAATGGCTAAAGTTGCTATCTAATGTTAGTAATATTTAAACCACTGAAACTATAGTAATGAATCCAGATGTTGTATTGGAAGTACATGAAGAAAACATAAAGTATTGATTCTCTATCTTTGAAAAAAAAGAATGTTTATTAATGTGAAATTGTCATTTGTAGCATCATGCTCTAAGGCTCTGCCTTCAAATGCTTTTGAAAAACTCACCTCATGTACCCATTACCACTTTCCAGTGGACCCAAGGGGAGGTAGAAGTGAGAAAATTCAGTGATAAAAGTGTCACCACCATCAGCCAAATTACATCAGGGCCAACAGGAAGCTGACCCAGGCCCTGGAGTATAGTAAGATGGATAACATTGCATTTACCAAAATTCATCTTGCACAGAATATTGGATATGGCTGGAAGGAAGATGTAATGTAAATAAATCATGTAAGGTCAGGGTGGAGGTTAATGAGAATCCCATGGGCCATTCTTGAACAACATATGATCACTAAATGGTTTTCCAAGAAAGGTGGGCCCTATTATATCTGTTAAAAGACTTTTTGTGAAAGAGCATGCAATTTCTGAGACAGAACTAATCTCTTAGTTATAATATAGGAAACAGATGGCTGCCTACAAGAGTCCTCTTTTCTGCCTTGGTCTCAACCTCTCCTCTGAAAATTGTCAAAATTTTATTTGTTTAAAAGGGTGCCAAATTACTTGGCCTGTGTGAAGCACCCAATTATTAATACTCTTAGAGTACTCATGCATTTAATCCACTTAGTCCAAGAAGATAAATTTAAAATGCTCAAAAAAAAGTCTTTCATGGACTAAAAGGTTTTATTTTTCTTCGCATTTTTCACTTCAACCCATTTGCTGTTATCTATGATGTGCTTGGTGTGATAGAAACACCTTTTTTAGGGTCAGTATGTTTTATATTGGCATGTTTACCTCTAATAACCAAACTTGAACAGGTTTATGATTATGGAAAAGAGGCAATATGCTGGGGATATTAGTGCATAAATCATTGTCAGGAAACTAATCCTGTGTTTCAAAGCAGCAAAAAGCTTTTAAAGTATTGATATAGGTCCAACCAAAAGAGCATGCAGAATTTTTTCTTTTATCCTAACTGGATATCTCCTAAAGATGTGGCATTTTTTGTCTCAAGAAATTCTGTTAATTAAACATTCTTATAAATAGATTCATTTAATAGACTTTGATTTTTAAAAAGGCTGTCAAAACTGAAATTCTTTTCTTAATATCTGTCATTTTATACATCATTCTGTAAATTTTAGAGTTAGAAATGTAAATTATTCTTTTAGAACTGGAGCACTCAACCAAAACAACAACTACAGCATTTTTCTAAAACAACAGAAACAAAGGCAATCATTCTAATTCATGTCAGGAATTTAGAAGAAACGCAAAGATTTATTGTTAAATTTGGTCAAAATCTAACATGACAGTTAGGCTGAGATATTCAAATAATGTGTATTTTCTTTAGCGCCATTCAAAAAGTCTCCAATAAATTGTTTACATTTAGCCTATTATTTCCTCCTTTGACCTTATGAAGCAAGTTTTATGAGTGATGAAGCAAAAAATGATCTAAATGACAACACTGAACTTTCAAGTCACGATTATTTACCTCATTACTAAGATATTTCCACATTTCCTTCCTATGGAGGACAAGATCAGAAGGATGGACTCTAGTGAACAAAAGGGGAAAACATTTTTAAATGCCTAAATGAATTTTTAAATCTCTGAAATTGGAATTGAAAGATTTGAGGAAGTTCCCGTTGTGATTCAGCTGGTTACAAACTTGACTAGTATTCAAGAGGATGCGGGTTCGATCCCTGGCCTTGCTCAGTGGGATAAGGACCTGCCATTGCCTCAAACATTGGTCACAGATGTGACTTGGATCTGGCGTTGCTGTGGCTGTGGTGTAGGCCAGCAGCTGCAGCTCCTATTTGACTCCTAGCCTGGGAACTTCCTTATGCCACTGGTGCAGACATAAAAAGAGAAAGAAAAAAAAATTGAGACCTAGTTCTGCTATGAGTTGTTTGTGCCTTGAGTTCAAATAGGCTTTAAATCTTTGGATCTCAGTTTTACCTAAATATAAATGAATGGGGGGAAAAAATTCCTACATACTCAGTTTATTTCACTGTTCTATGGTTTTATGATAAAAATGTTTAAATAATGAATTTTTGTTCTATTTATTTCCCAAAGCTAGATACTCTAAGATAATTCTTTAATTTTTATTATGATAAGAATATAAATAAAATTAAGTTAAAATCATATGAAAATTCTCTTCTCTAAAGAAAGAGAGGTCATTTTGACAATAAAATTACCATTTTGACAATAAAATTACCTTTACCTGATTAAACCATTTTGACAATAAAATTACCTTTACCTGATTAAATAATGTAGTGGAACGCAAGTATAGGAAATAAATCCCTATCAACAGAAGCAGTGGAAGTAGTAGAAAGGAAAAAATACATATATAATTTGGAAACCAGTCTTTCTCTTTTTTTTTTTTTTTTTTCCTTAGGGCAGCATATGGAAGTTCCCAGGTGAGGAGCCAAATCTAACACCGGATACTTAGCCCAGTGAGCAAGGCCATGAATCAAACCCTCATCCTCATGGATACTAACTGGGTGTAGGAACTCTCTGGAAACATTTCTTGCACAGACATAATAGTACAACAGATTAGTTAGAAGATGAGAGAGATAGACCTGAGTTTGAATTATGATAGCATAATTTCCTAATTGTATAACCTCAATCAGACAAATTATCCATCCCTTTAAACTTCAATTTTCCAATCTATGCAATGAGTATAAAAATAGAAAACAACTCCAAAATTGCTCTGAGGATTATATGAAATAATGCATTAAAGTTACTTAGTACAGTGCCCAGCAAGTTCTCAGCAACTGCAATGGATTTCAAACACACCTGGAGTTTGGTCTTGCTAGCAACCTTAGCAGTACTTGAAAATTTAATCTTCAGGTTACTAATCTCATGGCAAATACTCAAGAATGAACAATGATTTTCTTGTAACATTTCCTCACTTGTGGAGACCAGAAAGACAGGTAGCAGTGTCTCCAGAGACACTAAAAAGCAAGATGACCATGAGAGAATGGAGGAGAGCTAGTTTTTTCATCTGTCAGAATTCTCACCTGGGTGGGTGTATCAGTAATTCAAGTTCTTGGGCACCTGTGAAGTAACTGAGAAAATTGCACCTTTATCCGGAATGATGACACAACCATATTTGTATATATGTTTCATATATTTTGCTATTAAAGAAATACTTTATTTTTTTAACTTTTTCTTTCTTTTTTTTTTTTTGTCTTTTTGTCTTTTCTAGGGCCGCACCCATGGCATATGGAGGTTTCCATGGTAGGGGTTGAGTCAGAGCTATAGCCGCCGGCCTACACCAGAGCCACAGCAACGCGGGATCTGAGCCGCATCTTCGACCTACACCACAGCTCACAACAATGCCAGATCCTTAACCCACCGAGCAAGGTCAGGGATCGAACCCACAACCTCATGGTTCCTAGTCGGATTTGTTAACCACTGAGCCACAACGGGGACTCCTATTTTTTTAACTTTCTATCACTTTTATTTTCTTCCCATTTTTCTAGCCAGAAGAAAAAGTTTAGAATTGGGGGTTTCCACGTAATAGACTGACTTACTCTGGCCAGAGGTCATGGTTCAATCCCAATCTGCTGTAGAAAGTCTTGTGAGGTGTCTTAGGTCATGGACAAAGGAACTGGACCTGAAAATTGTTAGAATGGACAAGCTGGGGAGGAGTATTGAAAGCAAATCAGAAGTGGTTTTAACAAAGTCTTTATCATTAACTTGTTATTTCCAAGTTAAATGTCCTCTACAAGGAAAATCAAGATTTTCCTTATTCTTTGCTTTACTTTAGGATTAACTGCTCAGATTCATCTTATTTCTCTCCAACACTGTGTTCCCCCCAAACCCCGATCTACCATTTGTTTCTAATTATTGATTTACAAACATGTGCTCCCCTGTGTTATTGGCCAGAGACCTTCAGGTAACATCCCAGTTGAATCTATATGTTATCTTTAAATAACCAGCCTCAAACAAAGAAATCCTTGGACTTTTGTTTTTGGTGGTATTATTTTTTAGTAAAGATGGTGCCTGTCCATTTAGTCAAATATGGTCTTTTGTAGGAAATCCAAATGCCCTGAAATAAAATTATTTGTCATCAAATTAATAACAAAAAAATACAAAGAAAATTTCAATTTGAATACAGTGAATTTCTTAAACTCTAACTTTGAGAATTTGTGACTTTTCAATGCATATTCTTTAGTGAAATTCAGCTTTTCTTTGTCCTAGCAAAGTGAATTAGAACAGCAGGTAATTGTCCAAACTTCTAACTTTAGAAAAAAGAGCTATGTTTTACCCAGTTTTTTATTGCCCCTTCAGGCTGTAAATCTAGTAAATACTTAATACTTAATTTGAATGAGTCTCATCTAAATCCATGCCAAAACCATAAATCATGGAGGAAAAGGTACATTTATTTGCACTTCATTGTCCGAAGTTATTGTTTACACTGATTTGATTTAAAAGGTATTTTTCTTTTCTCTTCATACTGCCTAGTAGTCTTATTTGCAAGATCTATTCTGATTTTTTTGTGGGAGGGAGCTCATGTTACAAAATGAAAACCTTTTTGAACCATTGCATAAATAGGGAGTATGAAAGTAGTGCAAAGTTAATAATATCATTGTGAATTAAATGACATAATCAGCTTTGAATAACAGCAGCAGCAACAAAAACTCATGACATATTATGAGAGTGTTTGAATACTGCTGTCCAGAAAGGCACTCAGATTATTACATAAGCTTGAGTAATCAACAACTGACACTCTGCCAGGTTTGTTTCTGTCTTTTGGAAATTGCAAAAGATGCAACAAATATATGCTAATGTGTTCTTTAAAATGTTGAAATGCAAAAGTTTGGGAGACCATAAAATTAACATTTTCTAATTCAGAGAGTCTGCAAAAACCATTAAACTCTGTGATAAATTTGTAAGTCATGGTAACACTTCTAGGCTATTACACATAAAGAGGAAGCAACTTTCCCACTGTCTTTGCCGGTCATTACTACATATGTTTATAATGGCTTTGCTTTGTGAATTTGTAATTCCCCCTGACCTCCATGCTGGAGAAGAGAAGAAAGGAGTGAAGATCTAGTTAGTGGATCATTACAAACCAGAAAAATTAAGGGGAAAAATAGTCTTAGATAGAATATTTCAGCATTATTAAGCCCAGATTTGTCTGTCAACTTTGGTCTGCCTTGAAACTTACCACAACAAAGAGTAATAGATTTTGAAACAGGAAGAAATAAGAAAGGCTGACTCTGGCCCTTAAAAGAGGCTCTTCTAATGAGGATGAGAATGATTTACCAGTAACGGTGTTACTCATCAGCAGTGTTATTTCAAAGCCAGATATTAGAGTCGAAGAAAATACTGAATGTCACTGAATTTTGTGTCTAATCTCAGCAATTAAAATTAAAAGGACATAGAGTTCCCATCGTGGTGCAGCAGAAGTGAATCCGACTAGGAACCATGAGGTTATGGGTTCAATCCTTGGCCTCACTCAGTGGGTTAAGAATCCAGCATTGCTGTGAGCTGTGGTGTAGGTCATAGACATAGCTTGGATCCCACATTGCTATGGCTCTGGTGTAGGCAAGCGGCTACAGCTCCGATTAGATACCTAGCCTGGGAACCTCCATATGCTGCAGGTGCAGCCCTAAAAAAAAAGACAAAAAAAAAAGAAAAAGAAAAGGACAACATGTGGATAAAGCTACAAAAATCCTGACTGAAAGGAGTGGAGAAGTAAATTCAGCATAGTTTTAGGCTACTAGCAGCCTAGAAAATACATTTTTGAGAACATAGGTCAAAACTGTCTTTGTCTATAGGGCTAGGGACAAGGGGGTGACATATTATTGTAGCAAAATCCAATAAGAAAGGAACTACTAGGAGATCTTCAAGCACAGCTAGTTTCAGGAGTCATTCTCAATCCAGCAGTGGCATCTGACAAAATATGCATTGACTGTTAAAGCCAAAGATCAGGCTATAATATAAATAAACCTTGAAAATGCTATGTCAGGTGAAAGAAGCCAGTCACAAAAGACCACCTATTATATTTTTCCATTTACATAAAAGATAAAAAATAAATCTAGTGATTGCCATGTGTGAGAAACTAGGGCTAGGGAGAAATGGAGAATGGCTGCTAATGAGTAGAGTAGTTTTCTTGGGGAGAGGTTATTGAAAATACTCTGCAATCAGAAAAAAAAAAAGAGAGAGAGAGAGAGAGAGTTGTTGTTGTGCCACAGAGGAAATGAATCTGACTGGTATCCATGAGAATACGGGTTCGATCCCTGGCCTCGCTCAGTGGGTCAGGGATCTTGCATTGCTGTGAGCTGTGGTGTAGGTCACAGATGTGGCTTAGATCCTGCATTGCTGTGGCCGTGGTGTAGGCCAGCAGCTACAGCTCCAATTCGATCCCTTGCCCGGGAACTTCCATATGCCACAGGTGCAGCCCTATAAAGCAAAAAAGGAAAAGAAAAAAAAATACTCTGAAATCAGATAGTGATGATGGCTGCACAACTCTGTGAACACATTAAAAACATTACATTGTACCTTTTAAATGGGTGAATTATATGATATGTGAATTATATATCAATAAAGCTTTATTAAAAAGAAATTGAGGAAGAGGTTGCCCACAATCTTAGAAGAGATCTGAGAGTTATGGTGATTAGAAGGCTTGCTGTCAAAATGATCCCTGTGACCAAGAAAATGATACACATGGGCTTGGCAAAGCCTACATATAACAACTATACTCATAAGTCCAAGGCTGAAATCAGTTTTTGAAGAACCACATAGATCTCTAAATGCAATTCAGGAGTTTTTGAAAGGATGGAGTAGAGGCAAAAAAGTGGTAGAGGCATATACAAGTATCTATCAAATATGCAGTCATTTATTTTATTGGTTATTTTTTTACACTGAAGCAGAGATTATTCTACTTCTTCATAAAGAGAGAGAATCCCATACAGGACTTTTTCTTTTAACTTATTTATTTATTTGTCTTTTTGCTTTTTCTAGGGCCGCTCCCACGGCATGCAGAGGTTCCCAGGCTAGGGGTCCAATCGGAGCTATAGCCACCAACCTACACCAGAACCACAGCAACACGGGATCTGAGCTGTGTCTGCAACCTACACCACAGCTCACGGCAACACCAGATCCTTAACCCATTGAGCAAGGCCAGGGATTGAACCTGCCACCTCATGGTTCCTAGTCAGATTCGTTAACCACTGCACCACGACAGGAATTCCCCATACAGGACTTTTTAAAGCCACACAAAAACTTAAGTTATATGGATGGAACTAGAGAATCTCATACTGAGTGAAATAAGCCAGAAAGACAAAGACAAATACCATATGATATCACTTATAACTGGAGTCTAATATCCAGCACAAATGAACATCTCCTCAGAAAAGAAACTCATGGACTTGGAGAAAAGACTTGTGGCTGCCTGATGGGAGGGGGAGGGAGTGGGAGGGATCGGGAGCTTGGACTTATCAGACACAACTTAGAGTAGATATACAAGGAGATCCTGCTGAATAGCATTGAGAACTTTGTCTAGATACTCATGTTGCAACAGAACAAAGGGTGGGGAAAAAAAATGTAATTGTAATGTATACATGTAAGGATAACCTGACCCCCTTGCTGTACAGTGGGAAAATAAAAAAATTAAAATAAAAAAAATTAAAAAAAATAACTTAAGTTATGTAAAATTTTTCTTTAATCCCCATTTCATAAGCGCAACACAGAAAATAGAAAGACAATGATTTGAACAATACAGAACCAGTAAAGGAAGAGGCTCTATTGTCTTTCCATATATCAAGCTGCCTGACTCTTAGTTTTCTACCAACTTACCATAGTTAGAGTTCTGTCATGTTTTGAAACCAGCATCCCCCTGGAAATGACTGCAAAAAGGGGAGAAACATTCTTTTGAAGTTCTTATTTAGTTCATTTCCCAGAATGAAGATAACTTGAAGATTTTAACTAAGTGAATGTTTTATCCTCTGTCTATATGCTTCCATAAAAAGTAAAAAAAAAAAAAAAAAAAAAGGAGTTCCCGTCGTGGCTCAGTGGTTAACGAATCCGACTAGGAACCATGAGGTTGCGGGTTCGATCCCTGGCCTTGCTCAGTGGGTTAAGGATCTGGTGTTGCCATGAGCTGTGGTGTATGTTGCAGACATGGCTCAGATCCTGCATTGCTGTGGCTGTGGCGTAGGCTGGCAGCTACAGCTCCAATTAGATCCCTAGCCTGGGAACCTCCATATGCTGCAGGAGCGGCCCTAGAGAAGGCAAAAAGACAAAAAAAAATTAAAAATTAATTTGAGATATATATATATAGCAAAAGGGCTACACTTCTGTTGGTAGAAAAATTCAGTACAATCACTTTGAAAACCCAGTTGTCAGTATTGATTTAAGATGAACAAATGCACACTCTGTGGACAACCACCTCTCCTCCTGGTCATACACCCACCAAACATGTACACACGGTCACCAAGTGACATACTGAAGAATATCCACAGCCACCTACTCTTAATAGCCAAAAACGCCAAAAATGACCCAAATGAAATACATTTGCTCTATTCAGTTAGTGGGATACTTTACAGAAGTCCCTGAAAAATCTACAGCTATATGCAGCAATATGGACAAATCTTGAAAAAACATACAAAGAGACAAAAAAAAAAGCCATACACAAATGAGTACATACATGATTCTGTTTATAAAAAATTCACAACCAAGAAAAACTAACATAGTCTCTTAGAAGTCAGGATAATGGTGACCCCTGGCAAGTAGGGGAAGGGAGGTAAACGGAAATGAGGGCATCTTCTCAGGGCCGGCAATTCTGTTTGCTAATATGGGTGCTGGTTCATGGGGTGTTAATGCAATAATAATTGGCCAAGCTACCCACTCATGGTTTTGTATTTTTATACATGTATAAGTGTGCATATTCTAGTATTTATTGTGTGAACTCCTTCAGGAGATTTATCCTGAATTTCTAGATTTTGGCTTAACAAAATGTCCGCTATAAAATATGCATGTGACAGATTTTCTCTGTTACATGGTACAGAGGCCTGGGGAAAAATCCTCCACTATCATGGATTATATATGCGTTTGTTTCAAACAAGCACCTACACACAATCACACAACATGGCACTGCACACAAAAGGCACATTGCTCCAGGGCATATACTAAGGAGACCTGATACCACCTGAGAGATGATTTTGACACTAATGAGATAGAATGTAGTTAAAGCAACCGTAAGACTCCAGGAAGTGTTCCTGAGCAGGTAGCCTGGAGGAGGTGACATTTGACAAGAAAGAGCCAGCAGTGTGAAGCGCTTGGGACAGAGCTATCTCAGCAAGAAGAAATAGTAAATGCCAAGCCCTTGAGGTGAGAGCACATGTAGAATTCATGAAAAATAGAATAAGGCCTGTTTGCTGGCTACAGTGGAGACATAGACAAGTGACAGAGATGGTCAGACAAGTGGGTGTGGGACTCAGGTCAATCAGGCAAAGAAAATGGATTTTAGTGCAACTCTGAAGCCACCAGAAGGTTAAAAACAGGTCAGCAATATGATCTAATTGGCATTTTCAAAAGTTCATTCTGTCTACTATATAGAAAATGGATTGTAGGGAGGAAATGAAATCAGAAAACCCATCACGAAGTTATCATTGTAGCTCTGATGAGCGATGATAGCAGCTTAGAGTTCATAGTATACACCAAAGGATTGCACATAGGGCTGAGAGACACAGAAGAATCCGAAGTTTGGGGGCTTCAATGAGTCAAAGGATGATAGTTCCATTCACCGAGAAAACTTGGAAAGACCAAGATCATCTGAAAGGATGCATTGATAGCGTTTGATGCAAAGCATGGAGATGTTTGATTAGTATCATTTCATTTTGTTTTCCCTATTTGATTCCCTATTTGGAGACTATAAAAATGTAAAATAAAACATGATTTGTGCACTTGACCATGCAGCCATTAAAGTCCCACGCAAGTTTCCTCAACATCAGTTTTCACACTTAAAAAGAATTTTGAAATGAGCTTCCCTTTTACAGGTAATGACTAGAAATTACAGAAAGAAAAAATTTTTCTCAATGCCAACTTTCTTCTTAAAGCCAAAGTGTCCTGAAATCCACTCTTACAAATATGAAATCTCTTTTAAATTCTTATATAATGGAGTGGACGTATTATTTATAACCAAAATTGGCAGTAGTCAGTTGCACCTTCTCAGGGCAACGATACAGCTCATATGATTGGGAAATATATCTCTATTCTGCAAGTGTGAAAACTGATTCAGTTTCTTCTGTGCTGCTAAATGGTGGAACCTGAAATAGATAATTTATCCATTGTCAAACAAAGCACACTAATGAGTCCTTTTTATAGCCAGGTAGGGTCAGAAGGAATAGAGAATTAAATTTCTTTGCATGTTAGAGCAAATGAAATTCAGTTTTCAAGAAGCAGATTTGTTGGTAGAAAAGGACCAACTCTTCAGTGGAAAAGGCCATAAACAAATGTTTTACATGAAAAATTTTTTGTAGGTTAGAACATCTTGAGAATTTGGTTGATGTTCCATATCTGGTTAGATAGAGGGCAGAGGGACCAAAGGAAATGAGGCAGTGGATACTTAGAGGATAGGTAATCAATTGTGCTACTTTGAAACACACACCTATACCCAAACCCACGTATATACACTCACATCTACATACACACGAGTGTGTATTTAATTAAAGTTCAGCAGAAATCATAGCAACTGATTTGCTTAGATCAAAGATATTTTCAGGGAGGATAATTTTATTACTAGCATTGTTTAGAATTGTTGGCACATGGTGATAAAAATAGCAGTGTTTAGTCAATTTTGGGGCTTGGGGGGTCTTTTTTTTTTTAGGGCTGCACCCATGGCACATGGAGGTTCCAAGCTAGGGGTCGAATCAGAGCTACAGCTGCTGGTCTATGCCACAGCCATAGCCATAGCCACAGCCACACCAGATCCAAGCCACGTCTGCGACCTACACCACAGCTCTCAGCAACGCAGGATCCTTAACTCACTGAGCGAGGCCAGGGATCTAACCTACATCCTCATGGATACTAGTCAAATTCAATTCTGCTGAGCCACAGTGGGAACTCCTAGTCATTTTTTTGTAGTTAATTAAGACAATATCTGAATCAAGGGTATACCTCAGCTAACCCTCCTCCCTTTGTCTGTATATTGTAATAAAGTAATATGCAGATAAAGATGGGTTACTAAAATTAAAGTGTATATATGTGAACATACATTATATATTAATATGAGTGAATATATATGTGTTTGTGTGTATATATATATATACTCACACATTCTTTAAGGAGCAGGATGACTTCAGCTGATATCTGTTTATACTTATAATGTGTTAAATATAAAAAAGTTATAAGAGCAATAATTTCTAAATCTGAAAAATGCAAATGTGTAGTATAAATATCTTTATTGAAAGGGTAAATTTTACGGTTTATACTGTATTCTAAACCCACATGCAATACTCAAACATATGAGCTTCAACTTTATACCTAATATATCATATAAAGATAATAGTTTCCTATGATGTTTATATAAAATGAATGTAATATAATTTTTAATTACACATTATGGAAAATCATATTAAAAAGACAGAAGATACCCTATGTATAGAAAACCTTTCAAGTTCTCACAATTTTTAAATCTCATTTTTTTTCCACAAAGAATAATGGTAAAAGTGACAGAGATGGTCAGACAAGTGGGTGTGGGACTCAGATCAACTGGGCAAAGAATATGGATGATCAGGATAAACTCCCTAAGCTTCAAACTGTTCTCTTTTTCTCCTTTTCTTATCATATCACACACACACACACACACACACACACACACACACACACACACACACACACACAAATGCCATGAGCTAAAATGAACCTAACAGTTAGCTTCAATGTTGTCCTTTTCTATAAAGTGACTCTATGTGAGTAGAATATTCAGTCACTGTATCACACAAGCAGTAAATCTTCTGGAAGTTTCTTCTCCTATGTGGACAAGTTTCTCATGAGACTTCATAGTTATTCTGTGCTGTCCTTTACATTCTTTTCATAATTTGAAGAAGGTGTAAAACAAGAGCCTAGAAATCAAGATTGATAGAATATACTTGAAGAGAAAACAGTTGGAAGTCGTTAAGATATCTTTATGCCTTTGTGCCAACCAGGCATACATGTATTAAAAACTGGGTGACAGAAAATCAATAAAATGCATTAAGCCTGACTTGGTTCCACGAGTTAAAAAATAAATAAATAAAAATGAAAACAAAACCTATTGTTCCATTCACAATACACAGTCCCCTACATGATCTCAATCCTCCAGGAACACAGCCTGCCTTAAAGGATTTACTGGTAAAACTAGTCAGTAGGAGGGTCAAGATTTAAGATCCACATTGTTTTACTATATTTGTAAATGTATTCATTTTCTTTAAATAGCTGAGAAATATTTGATGTAAGCCCTGGTTGGCCTGTGACAGAGAAGCACCAGATTTGATCCAAAATGTTAACATAACTGCAGGAAAGATTAAGTAATTTTTAAAACCCAGTTCTGGTTGGTTTCTTTGTACTCAGCATCAACCACAGCTATCACATCATGTGGCAGAGACGTGTCTAAGGGAGAACTTTGCCAAGGGCTGATCCTTTGCACACTGAGTCACTATCTCAGAGAGATGGTTGGTGTTCTGTCTTGCAAAAATTGATGCTTTTTTATGGATCCACCTGCTGTTTTAGGCTTTGCTTGGTCCCTTGGTCCCAGGTGATAACAATTGCTGTGATGTGGAAGAAAGCATTTTGTTTCAGCACAATTTGGTGTAGGCCCTTCAGTTCTCAGACATTCGGAGACTGCCCTTCTTTTGGCCCTAGTGTCCTACTAGCCTTCTTAGAGTAGACAAAATTCCTTCCATCCCCACATGCCCAGTAAGCAAGTAGGAACTCTGACTCCCTTCAGCGTCCAGTCACAGCAGGCCTAGTAGATCAATCCTGCAGTTTCTTGTATGAATCCTAGTGGATTGACTGTTCCATGACCTTGGTGATATCAACTTGCCATCTAATGTTAAAGTTTGTTCCAGGATTGTGTGGCCTTGAGCATAACATTTCATGTCAGTGGGTCTCAAATTATTTATTGGTCAATGAGGTGAGGGGTAGTAAGGGATAGACATATTCATGTGCTATTCTAAATATGAACTATGAAATAAATCATTATGATCCATGGTGAGTCAGTCAGCAAAGGATTAGTTATTCACACATTCATTCATTTATTCACTCATTAGAATATAAGCTCCATGCAGACAAGAGACTTGTTTTTCTTCTCTGGGGATCCAGTACTAAGAAGCAGTGTCTGGCATGTAGGCTTACATCCAAAAGATACAAAGCTATATTAAATTAAATAAAGGTAACTCCTTAACCTCAAGTAAGTATTCAGTTGTGTTATAGTGAGAAAAACTCGGGGTGGGGAAAACTCAGAAAACCAGAGTCCCTCCTTTCACTTTGAAACTTACTTGGTTGACCTTGTACATGACTTTTAGCATCATTTAACCTCTAGGTGCCTCAGTATAGTCATCTGGAAATGGAATAATGTGCACTGCATAAGGATAATATATTGAGTTTAGTCATATATAGCAGAAAATCCAAGTTAGTAATAGAGGCTTAAATAGAATGAACATATCAAGTAATAAAAATTCCATTGTTGGCAATTTGGGTTGGGTCAGACCTACTACCTCCACAGTACCATCAAAGACCTAGTTTCCTCCTGTCCGTTTACTCAGCTGTCCTAACATGTTCACCTCATATTATGGTGACTGATGGTTGTTGGAGCTTCAGTTTCATAACAATATTCCAGGCAGAAAGATGGGAAGAATAAAAGTTCAAACAGTTACTCTGGCTGAGTTGGCTCCCTTTAAGGAGTTGGGCACATTGCTATGCTTTTCCTTATGTCTCAATGGAAAGAACTATATCACATATTCCCAAGGGATGCTAAGAAATGTAGTTTTTTAACTGCTCACCTGCATATCCAACAAATTCAAAACTCTGTTAGAAAGGAGGTGGGAAAGAATAAATCCTGAGTAATAAATTAGCTGCTTTAGTCACAAGAGCATTCTGTTTATTTATCTAATCAACATTTATTGTATAGGCTCTTGCAGTTAAGTATATGGCAGTGGTTAAGATAGAGAGAAAGGAATGTCCAGCACTGAATAAAATAAATGCTTCTTCCAGGCTGAAGGTTTGTGTCCCCCAAAATTCATATGTTGAAACCTAATTTCAAAAGTGATAGTATTAGAAGGTGGGACCTTTGTGAAGTGCTTGGGTTGGGAGAATGGAGACTTCATGAATGGAATTAGTGCTCATTTACAAGAGACCCCAGGAAGCTCCCTCACCCTTTCCATCATGTGAGCACTCAGGACCATTTATTAGTGAGGAAGTGGGCCCTCACCAAATACTGGATCTGCTGGAGCCATGATCTTGCACTTGCAAGCCTCCAGAACTGCGATAATAAATGTTTCTTGTTTAGGCCACCCAATCCATGGCATTTTTTTTAATAATGATTTATATTTTTTTCCATTATAGCTGGCTTACAGTGTTCTGTCAATTTTCTACTGTTCAGAAAGATGACCCCATCACACATACATGTATACATTCTTTTTTTCTCACATTATCATGCTCCGTCATAAGTGACTAGATAAAGTTCCCAGTGCTGTACAGAAGGATCTCATTTCTTATCCATTCCAAAGGCAATAGTTTGCATCTATTAACCCTAAATTCCCAATCCATCCCACTTCCTCCCCCTCCCCCTTGGCAATCCAATTGAAAAATGGGCAAAAGACCTAAATAGACATTTCTCCAATCCATGGTATTTTTGAGAGCAGCTATTCAGTGTTGCTCCCAATATCTTGAAAAAAAAAACCTTTTCCAACAGCAAGACTATTTTAAAAGCTTAATAAGAACTTGGTACAGAAGTCCCAAAGTTATATTTAAGGAATGAGAAAGCTGATTCTGCTCTAAGCCTGCATTCTTGAACTCTTTAATCAGTAGAAATGGCAAGAGGCCAGAGAAGAAATTGATTCAAGGCTTTACTGGGACTCATGCTATAGCATGAGGGAGCAAAAAAAAAAAAGAAACAGGTTCCCTTGCTTACTCTTTGAAGTGGAGCAAGCTGGTACCTTAAATGGAGTGAGGGTAGAGGCAGATCAGGAGGTTGGGACAGAGGGATGGCTTAGGTGGTCTGCCCACCCCCTTGGTGGTGCTCCATGCAGTACCCTACTTTTGCTTCTGGCACCCCAGAAGTGGAGATTGATTTTGGTCTTTTTGTAGCTTATTTTTCATACTTTGCCCCCAGTACTGTGCATGTATGCAGTTATTTTAGTCCCTTACAGTTCCTTTGTATACTGCAGGAAACCTTTGTCGAGGTGCAAGCACTGCAGCAAAGGGCCCCAGGTCCCAGGTCTCAGCCTGTCTCAGTTCTACCTTTTGGTTGAAGTATGGTAGAATTGCTATATCCATTTTTGAGAACAATTTTGTACATTTTTGGTCGTCAGTGTTATTTTGGTAGGCTGAATGGCTAAGTAAGCACTTGCTATGTTAGCTTTCCTTACCAAGGCCAAAATTTTCTCAACTACACACTCACTAGGAGACAGCACCCTGAGACTTGACTAATTTAAACTCTCTGCCTACATTTTTTTAGGAGGAGTTGCCCCATAATAAGCATAAAATTCTCTTCCATACTGTTTCATTCCATTTGTCCAATTTTATAAACTTCAGACTATCTTAATTATGACAGCTAATATTTCCTGAGTTTCTTCATATTTAAAATTGGAATATATCACCTGCCTTATTAATCAAAAATTTATATGTCAGATCAAATAATGGAATGAGAGTTCTTCACCAGCTGCCAACTACTGTACAAATATGAATTCTTGTTATTGTTATACTTTGCTTTGACTCATCTTGTTCTTCTCTGTCAACATTATTCCTTCTCCCACACAAATTCTTTGCTCAATAGTGATTTCATAAAACACATCATCTTCTTTTGGCATGACAACCCTTCGTAATTAAAATAAAAGTAACAAGAGATTAAATACAGAAATAATTTTATTTCCTCCTGAAAATCCTCCCCTAATTTGCCATCTTAACTTATTACTCTCACATTTCACTGCCCTAACCAATGTGAATTTCAAAATATACTTGAATATTTGAATAATCATTTATTCATCACTATAATTTATATTCTTTGTTTGCTATATATAGCCTTCTTCAAGGGATTTATTTACAGAAAATTCAACCATTAGGTATAATGAAGAGAAGCAGGACATTGCTAATCTACAAGAGTGTTAAGGGCAATTCATATTTGTTTGGGGATGAATTTTTTCAGAGGATTTGTTTTCATAATTATATCTTTTTTGCTCACTAGAACTAAACTTTATTTGCATTCCTTGGGCAGGAAAGTATGAGATACTGCAGAGAATTCTGAGTACAGGGAGAAGATGGTCTGGATATAAACAAAATTCCATCATGGAGAAGCTACACATTGGAGTTCCAGTTGTGGCTCAGTGGTTAACAAATCCGACTAGGACCCATGAGGTTGCTCAGTGGGTTAAGGATCCGGCATTGCCGTGAGCTGTGGTGTAGGTTGCAGACTCAGCTCGGATCCCGAGTTGCTGTGGCTGTGGTGTTGGCCGGCGGCTACAGCTCTGATTCGACCCCTAGCCTGGGAACCTCCATCTGCCGCAGAAGCAGCCCTAGAAAAGGCAAAAAGACAGGGGGGAAAAAAAAAGCCACACGATTTTAAAATATATTGATCATTCATGTGATCACATAACACATTTGTGTGTGTTCATTCCATTTCTCCACCATATTATGAAGTCCTTGAGTAGAGGGACCAGCTGCAAACAAATTCTATAACTATTAGAGTGAACTGTTCCATACCAAGCCTTTAGTCTAAATATGATCAGTAACTCTAAGTGGCATGAATATAGTCACTTAATTCTGGCGCTGACCCAATAGCTAACAAGTTGATGTGATTTCATTGTGTCTTTTATCCTCGCTCATCTGATATAAATATTTTAAGTGTATTTGTGCATATGTATATGTGGAAAGAGGGAGACAGAGAGAGGAGATGGGGAAACTGAGTAGAATTAATGAAATATGATGTTTGCCCTGACTTTTCTTTTCTGCCCAAATTCCCAGCAGGATAAAGAATGATTTCAGGGGAGGAAAGCAATAAGATAAACATTTAAAACTCACATTTCATAAATATGAAGTGATTTTGGAGTTTACCTCAATGAATGTAATGGAACACTCATTGCTTTTATTTAATTTAGAACAGGATATGCATTAGCTGTCTCTTAGCTAGGTTCATTTATAAACTATTAATGATTTAATTTGCATTTTCATGAAGAAGAAAAAAAAAGGTTATTGCATAACTCTCTTTTTCTCCAGACACTGAGTCATTATTTAATTAAGTACTGTTTATGGTTTTACATACTGCATTTGCATTTTTATCTAAGTGCTGCAATTGAGTAAATATATTTAATTTATCATCTCATATATTTTTTAATCTAGGCATATGAAAATCATTAGTTTTTCTTATAATGCCATTTTTTTAATTCTTTAATTCACAGACAATAGTTTCACTTCCTTTTCTTTGAAAATAGTGTTAATAAGTTAAGAGACCAAAAGAAAACCAAAATATTCTGTACAATTTTCAGTGACCTAGTTCACAGATTCCATTTTAAAAGTAATTGCATTTTTACTGTATATTGTATGGTGTTTCCAATTACTTTTTTACACAGCGTTAATTTTCCCACTGCATGTTTCCTTTTAAGAGCTGTGTAAGTAGTTAACCACGTTTTGAAAATTCTACAAAATCCTTAATAAAGCTTAAGCTAAGATAACATAAAAGAATATTATTAAAATGGAAGAAATGAATATAATATATGAGCTCAAGAGACTGTGATCATTATCTACAATTATAGAAAGAATTGTTTTCAGGAAACAGAAGTATAAAATTACAAAAATGAAAATTGATTTTGAATATTAGAGAAATAGTATGGAAGTCTTCAAATTCTGTGATACTCTTCTGAGTTAGCTAAAATAACTCTTATGTGGAATAGTTTATTGGCTTCTTTAAAAGAACACGAAATAAAAGTAGCAGAGAAAAATCAATAGCTACCCCTATATCTTTATCTATCCTCTATCTATCTATCTATCTATCTATCTATCTATCTATCTATCATCTCTATCTCTACATCTGTATACAAGTGTTTAAAGGGAGTATTTAAAAACTTACCAAGACTTCACCAAAGTGGTGATGTCTCTCCAATCTAAGTTTCACTCTTTATGCTCTCTTTGCCAATGGTAAGAGGAGTCTTCAGGCTCAATTTCCTCCACCCCCACAAAAAAAGAAAATAGGGGTCAGAGGATCAAGAATCAGAGCTTCGTTGCCCTGGTGTTGTAGTATCAGAAAGTTAGACTTGGAGATGGGGCTAAGAGATTTGGAGGCATTGGGCCAAATACAGAGCAGCAGAGAATTGGAGCACCCAAGTTTGTGGGCTGGCCAGAGTCTAGATGCCCTTAGTCATATGATTCTAGGAAGAGTAGTAAGGTGAGAACATTGAATGTGAGACATCTCCTCTGAGTCAGAAGAGTATTGAAGTAGCTATAAATCAGGGTGGCCACACTCAGAATTAAAAACAAATTATATCTGGAGAAAAACTTGCCCAAGATAACTTCAGGATTAAGATCATGAACAAATTATCAAACTAGAAGTCAATTCTCTATCATGATAATCAGCAGAAACAAGATACAAAAATTTGAAAGCAAGGACTGTAGATTTGGGAACTGCCAGATATAGGATAGCTATGTATAAAAGGTAAGGAAAGAAAGACAGCAGTTATAAAGTAGGCATAAATGAGAATATGTGAAGAATAATCAGTATATTTGAAAAATAAATTTCTAAAAATGAAAGACATAATCAGTGAAATAAAAACAGACTCAATGGACAGATTAGATGCATTTTAAAAAGAATTTATGAACTTGAAAAATATATGTAAAATTACTTTGAAAGCAATTAAGGAAAGATCAGGAGGAGGAAACAATAGAGATTAAGAAATATGGAGTACAGGATAAAAATCCCTAATTTGTGTCTAGTTCAAGTTCTAGGAATAAAAACTAAGCAGAATGCTGAAGAGAACCATATTTAAAATCATAATAGCAGCAAATTTTCCAGATGTAAAAATACAGATCCACAGATTAATGCATCCCAATCTGAATTAAGAAAAAGAAATCTATTCCAAGACACTGTAGGAAAATTTAAAAAATTACCAAAGACAAAAATCTCAAAATAGAAAAAAGGAAAAACTACCTCCAATGAAATGGCAGTTAAAAGGACAGAATCTCAAGAACAGCAACAGAATTGAGAAACATGAAATGTTATTTTTAAAGGTTTGAAAGAAGATCACTGCTGACAAGGATTAAAAGACAATACATTGTTATGATACATTGTTATACTCTTATGGTATTCTTTTATATAGTTCCAAATTATTAACCTAAACACTACACATTATATGGGATTTCATATATGTGTGATAAAACTATACTTAACCATAGTATAGTAGTTTTGGAATAGCGATTAAAAGGAGGGGAGTTTTATATGTATGTTGGTTCATAGGTTTACATGGTATCATAATAAAAAGTAAGCAAGCAAAGACCAAGGTAATAGTACATCATTAACCAAGATCTAGGTTATAATAAAATATTAAAGAAAAAATGTTTTTCCTTTAAGTATTTGGACATAAGAAAAAGCTAACAAGATAAAAATAATCACTTAGTACTACTATTGCCCTGCTAATAGCAATCTTTAAAATGTGACAAAAGAAAAAAAAATCTTTCAAATTTATGGATGTGAATAGACCTTCTCATCCACACTGATTTCTTCTCCTCCCTGAGGGTTGAAATGGAAAGCACAGCTACAGCATGATTCCTAGCATCATGGAATCTGAATCTCTTTTCTAATACACACAGAAACATCTATCATCAGAAGTTCCCATTGCGGCTCAGCGGAAACTAATCTGACTGGGAAACATGAGGCTTCGGGTTCAATCCCTGGCCTTGCTCAGTAGGTTAAGGATCCGGCGTTGCCATGAGCTGTGGTGTAGGTCGCAGATGCAGCTCGGATCTGACTTTGCTGTGGCTGTGGTATAGGCCGGCAGCTGTAGCTCTGATTAGCCCCCTAGCCTGGTAACCTCCATATGCCACAGGTGTGGCCCTAAAAAGCAAAAACAAAAAAACAAACAAGAAACATCTATCATCAAAATGAATAGTAACTCATCTGCATCTAATGGTCCTACACAGGCTCAGAAATAAATAAGGTAAACTCGAAATGCTTCCATAAGTAAAGAAGCCAGTACATACGGAAAATAGCTTAAGGGCAATGTCAAATACAAATTACCTGGAGATAAATGATTCAGGATGACTATGTTCGTGAAAGTTCTCTGATTTTATTTTGCAAATTACCAAGTGCTGTTGTTTTAGATCATGATGCAGTTTTTACTACTGGCTCCATTAGTTCTACATCACTTAATATGATTTCTATAATCACTTTGTGTCACCTTGGCCCTGAGGAGCAATATGGAGAAGAATGACACTGATTTGGATTACAGAGTCTTGCCAGCCTTTGTTTATTCCATGATGGCTACTGACAACATTGGTGTAAGACTACAGATAAATTCAGCCAAACTCAAATGATATATTTTTGCTCGTCTTTTTTTTTTTTTTTTTTTAGGGCTGTACCCATGGCATATGGAGATTCCCAGGCTAGGGCTTGAATGGGACCTGCAGTCACTGGCCTTTGCCACAGGGGCAACAATTTGAGATCCAAGCTGCGTCTGCAACCTACACCGCAGCTCACGGCAACACCAGATCCTTAACCCACTGAGCAAGGCCAGGGATGAACCTGCATCTTCATGGATGCTAGTTGGCTTTGTTAACCACTGAGCTACAGTGGAACTCCTCAAACGATATATTTTTGGCCAAAATTTATACTAGCTAAACACAGACACATTCTGACTTTTTTCTATTATTAAAACCATCATATAATTGTAAAGGAATCTTTGTACATGTCTTTACTATTAGTTTTTAATAAACATTATCAAGGGCTTATATTAAATTCTTACATTTTCCACGTATCATCTGTATTAAATTGACAGTCTTTTCACACTTGATAATATAGATTTTAAATGTTCACATTAGCATGTTGTTGTATTGGGAAATCTTTGATGAGGTTTAGTAGGTGTAAATATGTTCCTAGAAAACTTGTTATAGATTCTTTAAGAAAAGAGCTCTGCTTCAAAAATACTTGAAATTAATGTGGTACATAAAGTAATAATCCTTCATGATAGCTGCAGACATAAGAAATAGGATTGTAAATAATGATGCATTTATCTTTTTTAATGAAAGTTTTGTCTTGATATATGCCCAAGAGTGGGATTGCTGGGTCATATGGTGGTTCTATATTTAGTTTTCTGAGGTACCGTCATACTGTTTTCCATAGTGGTTATATTAATTTACATTTCTACCAACACTGCAGGAGGATTCCATTTTCTCCACACCCTCTCCAGCACTTATTAACTGAAGACTTACTAATGAGAGCCATTCTGACAGGTGTGAGATGTTACCTCAAAGTAGTTTTGATCTGCATTTCTCTAATAATTAGTGATGTAGAGCATTTTTTTGTGCCTATATATCTTCTTTGGAGAAATGTCTGTTTAGGTCTTTTGCCCATTTTTCAATTGGGTCTTTGGTTTTTTTTTGTTGTTGTTGAGTTGTATAAGTTGTTTGTATATTTTAGAGATTAAGCCCTTGTCAGTTGCATCATTTGAAACTTTTTTCTCCCATTCCATACATTGTCTTTTTGGTGGTATTTTTTATGTTTTTTTTTTTTTTTTTTTTTGCTGTGCAAAAGCTTGTCAGTTTGATTAGATCCCATTGGTTTATTTTTGCTTTTATTTCTGTTGCCTTGGGAGACTGACCTAAGAAAACAAAACTTTCATTGAAAAAGACATATGCACCCCTATGTTCATTGCAGCACTGTTCACAATAGCCAAGACATAGAAACAACCTAAATGTCTGTCGACAGATGAATGGATTAAGAAAATGTGGTACATATACAAAATAAAATACTACTCAGCCATTAAAAAGAACAAAATAATGCCATTTGCAGCATGGATGGAACTAGAGACTCATACTAAGTGAAGTAAGTCAGAAAGAGAAAGACAAATACCATAAGGTATACATATCTGGAATCTAATATATGGCACAAGTGAACCTTCCCACAGAAAAAAACTCATGGACTGGAAGAACAGACTTGTGGTTGCCAAGGAGGAGGGGGAGGGAGTAGTTTGGACTGGGAATTTGAGGTTAATAGGTGCAAACTATTGCATCTGGAATGGATAAGCAATGAGATTCTACTGTATAGTACAGGGAACTTCATTTAGTCACTTGTGATGGAACATGATGGAGGATAATGTGAGAAAAAAATATGTATGTGTGTATATATATACATATATATGTATATATATGACTGGGTCACTTTGCTGTACAATAGAAATTGACAGAATAGAGAGGACAAGATGGCGGAGGAGTAGAGGGACACGCTTGCCCTCTCCCACAAACACAACAAAAAAAAAGCACATCTACAGAATAAATGACTCACACAGAACAGCAAGCAATCGCTGGCAGAAGAACCTAAACTCCAGTAATGGCAAGAAGTTCGTGACATTATGGGGCAGAACGGGAGAAAAGAGGAGAGTGAGAGAAGGTGAATCTGAGCTGGACGGATGCTCCCGAAAGGGAACTGCGGAGGAGAAAGGGATCCCGCACCCTGGAAAGTCACCTACACGGGGGAAAGATCAAACAAACTGGAGGAATCTCCAGATGCAGAGAAGAGTGTAGCAGTAAGTTGGAGTACAGAAAAGCCGATCAAGAACCGAACGGACCATCTGAACTATGGGCACAGTCAGCAAAAATTGAGACGCCTGGGTGGGGGCTGGGCGCCGAGTCCTCGGCTCCAGAGGTTAGTCCCCAGGAAAGGGCCAGGGGACGCCTGGGTGGGGACTGGGCACCAAGACCTCGCCTCCGAAGGTTAGTCCCTGAGAAAGGGCCTGGGGGACGCCTGGGTGGGGGCTGGGCACCGAGACCTCGGCTCCAGAGGTTAGTCCCCAGGCTGGGGGGGTGGGGCAGAGCGGAGCGGAAACTGCTTGGGAGGTCTAGAAACCATTTGACGGGGCAGAGACTGCCTGGGAGACTAGAAAACAAAGCTGTCTCAGAGGAAGGGAGCAATACTCCAGGGGCAGGGAAGTGAAAAGCCTCATCAGAGGGAACCTGGGAGAAGAGCCTGGTCTGCGCCCGTGCTGGGGAGGGGAGAGAAGAAGGGGTGGGTCCCCATAGAATACCCCCCACGCCACAGCAAGCTTACAGGCCCGCTAGCTAGCTGAAAGCTGTGCTTCCCAGTGCATCCCCTCCTCCCACCCCCGCAACCCCCTACGCTCTCGCTGAACCTGGGGCTGCCTGCCATCCAGGAGGGCTGGCCTCCACAATTGCCTGAGGCTTACCACCGCAGGGGCTGTCCCTGCACAGGCCTGCTTGCCCTTTGGAGGGGCTACACTTCCGCAGGGTAGCACCAAACACCACCAGCCCCCGAGAAAAGGCCTGCAGCCCAGAAAAGCTAGAACAAGCCTAGTCAGGCAGTGAATAGATCTGCCTAATTCCCGGACGGTTTTTTCTGAGTCGGGCTGCCCTGGGGAGGAGCCTCTTGGATTTCCAACGGCCCTGTTACCCGCCCAAGCCCCCAGGGGTGCCCTAGTGGATCAGCTGCATAGGACTGCCAGTTCCAGGCAGGACCCCCTGCAGCCCAGAAAAGCTGCAACAAGCTCGGCCAAGCTGGGAAAAGATCTCAGACGGTCTTTCTGAGTTGGGCTGCCCTGGGGAGGAGCCTCTTGGGTTTCCAGTGGCCCTGCTACCAGCCCAAGCCCCTCGGGGGTGGCCCACTCCCGCGGAATAGCTGCTCAGCACCACCAGCCCCCTAGAAGAGCCCCTGCAGCCCAGAAAAGCTGCAACAAGTTTGGCCAGACTGTGAAAAGATCTGCCTACATTCTCAGGCCAGCCTTCTGAGTTGGGCTGCCCTAGGGAAGAGCCTCTTAGGTTCTCAGTGACCCACATAGCTGCTCCAGCCCCCAGGGGGTGATGCACTCCTGAGGAACAGCTGCCCAACACCGCCAACCCCCTGCAAGAACCCCACAGCCTAAAAACACCAGAGCAAGCTTGGCATGACCAAGTGAAATCTGCTACCATCGTGGTGTGGACCTCCCAGTCCTGTCTGCCCTCAGGAAGTCCTCCTTTGTTTCAAAGAAACACTGTTAGCCCCATCAACACTCCAGAAAAGCCACACTGCCTCAAAAAAGACTGACCAACAATGCCAGCCCTCAGGAAATATTCCACGGCAGTGACAAGGCAAACACTGCCCGATAATGGAGAGTACAACTCCCTCAGGGGAAAGAAAACAACAAGCAAGGTGAAGAAGCAGAGAAACCACCCCCAGTCAAACCAACAGGAGAACTCACCTAAAACAGTCAACAATGAAACAGATCCCTGCAGTCTGACAGACCTGGAGTTCAAAAGAGAAATAGTGAAAATACTGAAGGAATTAAGAGAAGATATGAACAGTAATGCGGATACCCTCAGAAAGGAACTAGAACATATAAGGAGGAGCCAAGAAAAACTAGAACATTCATTTGCAGAGATGCAAATGGAACTAAGGGCAGTAAAAACCAGAATGAATAATGCAGAAGAACGAATCAGTGATATGGAAGAGAGAATAATGGAAATCACTCAATCTGGTCAACAGACAGAAAACCGAATCAAAAAACTGGAAAGCAATATAAGAGACCTATGGGATAATATAAAGCGAGGCAATCTACGCATAATAGGAATTCCAGAAGGAGTAGAAAAAGATAAGGGGATGGAAAATATATTTGAAGAAATTATCGCTGGAAACTTCCCAAATCTAAAGGATGCTGGGTTCAAGATACAGGAAGCACAGAGGGCCCCAAACAAACTGAACCCAAACAGACCCACAGCAAGACACATCATAATAAAAATGGCAAAAGTCAGTGATAAAGAGAGGATCCTAAAGGCAGCAAGAGGAAAACAGAATGTTACCTACAAGGGAACCCCCATAAGAATATCAGCTGACTTCTCTACAGAAACACTACAGGCCAGGAGGGAATGGCAAGAAATATTTAAAGTGCTCAAAGGAAAAAATATGCAACCTAGAATACTCTATCCAGCAAGAATATCATTTAAAATAGAAGGGGAAATAAAAATTTTTTCCAACAAACAAAAACTTAAAGAACACTGCAACACAAAACCCAGGTTAAAGGAAATATTGAAAGGGCTTCTCTAAACCAAAAAGAAAGGAAGGAAAGGGAAGGAAAAAGAAAAGAAAGGAAAAAAAAAGAAGAAGAAGAGGAAGAACTAGGACTGAGGAAACCGCAGTCAGAGAGCAGTCACTCAAATAAGCCAGCATAACGATTTAATCATGAACAGGCCTCAAACAAAATAAAATTAAAAAGAAAAAAATAAAAAAGAGTCATCAAAACCATAAAATGTGGGCGAGGGATGTTAGGAAGTAAATAACCCTTTTTGTTTGTTTGTATGTTTCTCTTCTTAATTTTAATATAGTAATGAAGTGTTTGAACTTACAGGACCATCAGGCTAAAACACACAATTATGGGAAGGGGTTAGCATACTTAAAAAACAGGGCAACCACAAGCCAAAACCAAATATTGCATTTGCAAAAAATGAAAAAAAAATACACTCAAGCAGATAATAACAGGAGACCATCCAACCAAAAAAAAAAAAAAGAAAAGAAAAGAAGAATGGAGAACCATAGAATCAACTGGAACACGAGGTTCAAATGGCAATAAATAATCATCTCTCAATTATCACCTTAAATGTCAATGGACTGAACGCCCCAATCAAAAGACACAGAGTGGCTGAGTGGATAAAAAGGCAAAAACCTTCAATATGCTGCCTACAAGAAACTCACCTTAGGACAAAAGATACATATAGATTGAAAGTGAAAGGGTGGGGAAAAATATTTCACGCCAATAGACATGACAGAAAAGCAGGAGTCGCAAAGCTCATATCAGACAAAATAGACTTTAAAACAAAAGACATAAAGAAAGACAAAGAAGGACACTACTTAATGATTAAGGGATCCATCCAAGGAGAGGATGTTACTATCGTCAACATATATGCCCCAAATACAGGAGCACCCAGATACATACAACAAATATTAACAGACATAAAGGGAGATATTGATGAGAATACAATCATACTAGGAGACTTTAATACCCCCCTCACATCAATGGACAGATGCTCTAGACAGAAAACCAATAAAGCAACAGAGATCCTAAGGAAACAATAGAAAAGTTAGACTTCATTGATATCTTCAGGACACTACATCCAAAAAAAGCAGAATACACATGCTTCTCAAATGCTCATGGAACATTCTCAAGAATCGACCACATATTGGGACACAAAGCGAATCTCAATAAATTTAGGAGCATAGAAATTATCTCAAGTATCTTCTCTGACCACAATGCCATGAAATTAGAAACCAACCATGGGAAAAGGAAAGAGAAAAAACCTACTACATGGAGACTAAACAACATGCTAATTAAAAACCAATGGGTCAATGAGGAAATCAAGAAGGAAATGAAAAACTACCTTGAAACAAATGATAATGAAGACACAACCGCTCAAAATCTATGGGATGCTGCGAAAGCAGTGCTCAGAGGGAAATTTATAGCAATACAGGCCTTTCTCAAAAAAGAAGAAAGATCCCAAATGGACAACTTAACCCTCCACCTGAATGAATTAGAAAAAGAAGAACAAAAAAGGCCTAAAGTCAGCAGAAGGAAGGAAATTAGAAAGATCAAAGAAGAAATCAATAAAATAGAGACTCAAAAAACAATAGAGAAAATTAATAAAACCAAGAGCTGGTTCTTTGAAAAGGTCAACAAAATTGACAAACCCCTGGCCAGACTCACTCAAAAGAGGAGAGAAAGAACCCAAATAACCAAAATTATAAATGAAAAAGGAGAAATCACAACGGATACAGCAGAAGTACAAAAAACCATAAGAGAATACTATGAACAACTATATGGCAACAAGTTTGACAATCTGGAAGAAATGGACAATTTTCTAGAATCTTACAGCCTGCCAAAACTGAAGCAAGTAGAAACAGACCAACTGAACAGACCGATCACTAGAAATGAAATTGAAGAGGTCATACAATCACTCCCTACAAATAAAAGTGCAGGACCAGATGGCTTCACAGGTGAATTCTATCAAACATATAAAGAGGACTTGGTGCCCATCCTCCTGAAACTCTTTCAAAAGGTTGAAGAAGAAGGAATACTCCCAAAGACATTCTAGGATGCCACCATCACCCTCATTCCAAAACCAGACAGAGATACCACCAAAAAAGAAAACTATCGCCCAATATCATTGATGAATATAGATGCAAAAATTCTCAACAAAATCTTAGCCAACCGAATCCAACAACATACCAAAAAAATTATACACCATGACCAGGTTGGGTTCATCAGAGGTTCACAAGGATGGTTCAACATACGCAAATCAATCAGCATCATACACCACACTAACAAAAGAAAAGTCAAAAACCATATGATCATCTCAATAGACGCAGAAAAAGCATTTGACCAAGTCCAACATCCATTCATGATCAAGACCCTCGCCCAAGTGGGTATAGAGGGAACATTCCTGAATATAATCAAAGCCATTTATGACTAACCCACAGCAAATATAATACTCAATGCGGAAAAACGGAAAGCCTTCTCACTCCAATCTGGAACAAGACAGGGATGCCCACTCTCACCACTGCTCTTCAACATAGTTTTGGAAGTCCTAGCCACAGCAATTAGACAAACCAAAGAAATAAAAGGCATCCATATAGGAAGAGAAGAGATAAAATTGTCACTGTATGCAGAGGACATGATACTATACATAGAAAACCCTAAGGACTCAACCCCAAAACTACTTGAACTGATTAATCAATTCAGCAAAGTAGCAGGATATAAGATTAACATTCAGAAGTCAGTTGCATTTCTGTATAGCAGCAATGAAATATTAGAAAAGGAATACAAAAATATAATACCTTTTAAAATTGCACCTCACAAAATCAAATACCTCGGAATACACCTGACCAAGGAGGTAAAGGACCTCTATGCCGAGAATTATAAAACTTTAATCAAAGAAATCAAAAAGGATGTAAAGAAATGGAAAGCTATTCCATATTCCTGGATTGGGAAAATCAATATTGGAAAAATGGCCATACTACCCAAAGCAATCTACAGATTCAATGCAATCCCTATCAAATGACCCATGACATTTTTCACAGAAGTAGAACAAACAATCCAAACATTTCTATGGAACCACAAAAGGCCCAGAATCGCCAAAGCAATCCTGAGGAACAAAAACCAAGCAGGAGGCATAACTCTCCCAGACTTCAAGAAATACTACAAAGCCACAGTCATCCAAACAGTGTGGTCCTGGTATCAAAACAGACAGACAGACCAATGGAACAGAATAGAGAACCCAAAAATAAACCCTGACACCTATGGTGAATTAATCTTTGACAAGGGAGGCAAGAACATCAAATGGGAAAAAGAAAGTCTATTCAGCAAGCATTGATGGGAAACCTGGACAGCTGCATGCAAAGCAATGAAACTAGAACACACCCTCACACCATGCACACAAATAAACTCCAAATGGCTGAAAGACTTCAATATACGACAGGACCCCATCAAACTCCTAGAAGAAAACATAGGCAAAACACTCTCTGACATCAACATCATGAATATTTTCTCAGATCAGTCTCCCAAAGCAATAGAAATGAGAGCAAAAATAAACCCATGGGACCTCATCAAACTGAAAAGCTTTTGCACAGCAAAGGAAACCCAAAAGAAAACAAAAAGACAACTCACAGAATGGGAGAAAATAGTTTCAAATGATGCAACCGACAAGGGCTTAATCTCTAGAATATATAAACAACTTATACAACCCAGCAGCAAAAAAGCCAATCAATCAATGGAAAAATGGGCAAAAGACCTGAATAGACATTTCTCCAATGAAGATATACAGATGGCCAACAAACACATGAAAAAATGCCCAACATCATTGATTATAAGAGAAATGCAAATCAAAACTACCATGAGATATCACCTCACACCAGTCAGAATGGCCATCATTAATAAATCCACAAATAACAAGTGCTGGAGGGGGTGTGGAGAAAAGGGAACCCTCCTGCACTGTTGGTGGGAATGTAAACTGGTACAGCCACTATGGAGAACAGTTTGGAGATACCTTAGAATCTATCCATAGAACTTCCATATGACCCCGCAATCCCACTCTTGGGCATCTATCCGGACAAAACTCTACTTAAAAGAGACACGTGCACCCGCATGTTCACTGCAGCACTATTCACAATAGCCAGGACATGGAAACAACCCAAATGTCCATCAACAGATGATTGGATTCGGAAGAAGTGGTATATATACACAATGGAATACTACTCAGGCATAAAAAAGAATGACATAATGCCATTTGCAGCAACATGGATGGAACTAGAGAATCTCATACTGAGTGAAATGAGCCAGAAAGACAAAGACAAATACCATATGATATCACTTACAACTGGAATCTAATATCCAGCACAAATGAACATCTCCTTAGAAAAGAAACTCATGGACTTGGAGAAGAGACTTGTGGCTGCCTGATGGGAAGGGGAGGGAGTGGGAGGGACCGGGAGCTTGGGCTTATCAGACACAACTTAGAATAGATTTACAAGGAGATCCTGCTGAGTAGCGTTGAGAACTTTGTCTAGATACTCATGTTGCAACAGAACAAAGGGTGGGGGAAAAATGTAATTGTAATGTTTGAATGTAAGGATAACCTGACCCCCTTGCTGTACAGTGGGAAAATAAAAAAGAAAAAAGAAAAAAAAAGAAATTGACAGAATACTGTAAATCAAGTATAATGGAAAAATTTTTTTTTTAATTTTTAAAAAAATTGTAAATAAGTTCATCTCAGTTCAAAGAAACCATATAATGTAGCTTCCAAGATTTCTTTCCTTAAATCATTGAAGATTTGAGAACAATTTTTATACCAAAACAAGAACTTAAATAGCTCTATAGAAATAAATATTCAAGTTAATAAGATATACAAGCATAAATAAATATCATAAATAAGGCATATTACTTAATGTAAGGGTGTATTTACCCTCCAGATTAAACTATATTGTCACAAATAGCAGGATTTCCTGTTTTAAGGTTGAATAATTGTCTATTGCATATATATATACATACAAATTTGTTTTATTTCTCTTTTAATTTAAATATAGTTCATTTTCAATGTTATGTTTGTTTCAGGAGTTCAGTAAGGTGATTAGGTTTTATATATATAATTGAATATATATAATTATGCATTTGTGTGTGTGTGTCTTTTCTTTCAGATTCTCTCCCTTTATAGGTTATTAAAAATATTGAGTATAGTTTCTTTTCTTTCAGATTCTTTCCCTTTATAGGTTATTAAAAATATGGAGTATAGTTTCCTGTGCTATACAGTAGGTCCTCGATGGTTATCTATTGTATATATAGTAGTGCGTATGTATTAATCCCAAACTCGTAATTGTCTCCCTTCCTCCTCTTTACCCTTTGGTAACTATAAGTTTGTTTTCTCTGTGTGTGGGTCTATTTCTGTTCAGAAATACAATTTTATATAAGTTCATTTTTATCATTTTATTTAGATTCAATGTATAAGCTATATCATGAGAATTTGTCTTTATTCAGCTTACTTCATCTTGTGTATTAATCTCTAGGTCCATCCATGTTGCTGCAAATGGCATTATTTCATTCTTTTTTATGACTGAATAACCTTCCATTATATAAATATACCACATCTTCTTTATCCATTCATCTATTGATGGACATTTAGATTGCTATCATGCCTTGGCTATTTTAAATAGTGCTGCTATGAACACAAGGTTCATGTACTTTTTTGAATTATGGTTTTCTCTGGGTATATCCCTAAGAGTGAGATTGCAGGATAAGGTAGTAGCTCTATTTTTAGTTTTTTTAGGAACTTATGTGCAGTTTTACATAGTGATTTTACTGATTTACATTCCCACGAAGAATGTAGGAGGGTTCCATTTTCTCCACACCCTCTCCAGCATTTATTATTTGTAGGCATTTTGATGATGGCCATTCTGGCTGGTGTAAGGTGGTACTTCATCATAGTTTTGATTTGTATTTCTCTAATAGTTAGCAACGTTGAGCACCCTTTTTGTGCCTTTTGGTAATCTATATGCCTTTGGAGAAAAGCCTATTTAGATCTTCTTTTTTGATTTGGTGATTTAGGGGTTTTTTTTGTTTGTTTTTTTACTTTGAGCTGTATGAGTTTTTGAATATTTTGGAGAATAATCTCTTGTCGATAGCATCATTTCCAAATATCTTCTCCCATTCTGTAGATTATCTCTTTTTTTATGGTTTCCTTTGCTATGAAAAAAAATTAAGTTTAGTTAGGTCCCATTTGTTTATTTTTGCTTTTATTTCAATTGCTCTAGGAGACAGATCCAAAAAGATATTGCTGAAATTTATTTCAAAGAGTGTTCTGCCTTTTGGAGTTTTAGAGTATTTGATCTTACACTTAGGTCTTTAATCCATTTTATTTTTGTGTATGGTGTTAGAGAATGTTCCAATTTCATCTGTTACATGTAGCTGTCCAGTTTTACCAGCACTGTTTACTGAAGTGACTGTCTATTCTCCATTGCATATTCTCCTTCCTTTGTCATAGATTAATTGACCATATGTGTGTGGGTTAATTTATGAGCTGTCTATCCTGTTCCATTGATCTACATTGCTCTTTTTGTGCCAGCATCATATTGTTTTTATTACTATAAGTTTTGGTATAGTCTGAAGTCAAGAAGCCTGAATCCTCCAACTGTTTTTCTTTCTCAAGATTGCTTTCGCTATTCAAGGTCTTTTGTGTTTCCATACAAATTATACTACATTTTCTTTATTCAGTCATTCATCATCAATGGACATTTAGGTTGCTTCCAAGTCTTCACTAATATGAATCATGCTTCGCTGGACATGGAAGTACAGATGTCTCTTCAAGATCCTATATCAATTCTTTGGGGTATGTACTCAAAAGAAGAATTTCTGGATCATATGGTAATTCTATTTTTAATTTTTTTAGGCACCTCCATACTGTTTTCCATAGTGGCTACATCAATTTACACTCTTTCCAGTAGTGCACAAGGATTTCCTCTTCTCTACATTCTTACCAACATTGGCTAGTTTTTTTGGTTTGTTGCTGTTTTTGGGGTTTTTTAATAGCCATCCTTACAGTTTTGAGTTGATATCTCACTGAGGCTTTGATTGGCATTTCTTTGGTGATTTGTAATGGAAAACACCTTTTCATATACCTGTTGGCCCCTTTATGTCTTTTTTGGAGAGATGTTTATTAAGTATCTTTGCTCATTTATTAATTGGATTTTTTGTTTTCTGCTATTGATTTGTAGGAGCTCCTTCTGTATTTTTAGATATTTTCCTATTAACAGATGTGAAGTTTGAAAATATTTTTTGCCATTCTATAGGTTGCTTTTCTTGGTTGTTTCCCTTGCTCATAGAAGCTTTTCCCTGAATTGCCTTTATTTTCTTAAGCCAATTTATTGAGTTATAATTGGCATACTAAAATCTGTACATTACATTAGTAAACAACTTGATGGGTTTGGAGATAAGTATACACTTGTGAAAACATAATCACAATCAAGACTTCTTACTTATGAGGAATTTACTTTTTATGAATTTACAAGGCTTTATTTTTTTTTTTTTTTTTTTTTTTAATTTTTTTATTTTCCCACTGTACAGCAAGGGGATCAAGTTATACTTACATGTATACATTACAATTACATTTTTTCCCCACCCTTTGTTCTGTTGCAACATGACTATCTAGACATAGTTCTCAACGCTACTCAGCAGGATCTCCTTGTAAATCTATTCTAAGTTGTGTCTGATAAGCCCAAGCTCCCGGTCCCTCCCACTCCCTCCCCTTCCCATCAGGCAGCCACAAGTCTCTTCTCCAAGTCCATGAGTTTCTTTTCTAAGGAGATGTTCATTTGTGCTGGATATTAGATTCCAGTTGTAAGTGATATCATATGGTATTTGTCTTTGTCTTTCTGGCTCATTTCACTCAGTATGAGATTCTCTAGTTCCATCCATGTTGCTACAAATGGCATTATGTCATTCTTTTTTATGCCTGAGTAGTATTCCATTGTGTATATATACCACTTCTTCCGAATCCAATCATCTGTTGATGGACATTTGGGTTGTTTCCATGTCCTGGCTATTGTGAATAGTGCTGCAGTGAACATGCGGGTGCACGTGTCTCTTTTAAGTAGAGTTTTGTCCGGATAGATGCCCAAGAGTGGATTGCGGGGTCATATGGAAGTTCTATGGATAGATTTCTAAGGTATCTCCAAACTGTTCTCCATAGTGGCTGTACCAGTTTACATTCCCACCAACAGTGCAGGAGGGTTCCCTTTTCTCCACACCCCCTTCCAGCACTTGTTATTTGTGGATTTATTAATGATGGCCATTCTGACTGGTATCTCATGGTAGTTTTGATTTGCATTTCTCTTATAATCAATGATGTTGGGCATTTTTTCATGTGTTTGTTGGCCATCTGTATATCTTCCTTGGAGAAATGTCTATTCGGGTTACAAGGCTTTATTTTATGAGAAACCTAAAAGATCCAAACTCATGGAATTGGAGAATATATATTGGCTGCCAGGAACTAGGAGAAGAAGAGAAAAAGGAAGTATTAATCAAAGAGCATGAAGTTGAAGTTACACAGAATGAATAAAAAGTCCTAAAGATCTGCTGTACCTCATAGGGTCCATAATCAATAATAATGTACTATCTACTTAAAAATTTTCTAAGAGAGTAGACCTTAGGTTTTATTATCACAAATTAATAATAATTATAAAGAGGGTTGGGAGGAAACTTTTGGAGGTAATAGATACGTTATGGCATAGATTGGTGTTGGTTTCAAAGGTGTATACTTATTTCCATGTTCATCAAGTTTATATATTAATTACATACAGCCTTTTGTATATAAAAAAGTCATACCTCAACAAAGTGGAGGGAGAGGTTGAGTATTTTTTCCTGAAATAAACCACTATCTTTTTCTCTATGTTTTCATACATACATCTAAAAACCTCAAATATCACTGATTGAATTATGACACCATATTTTGCCGTAATAAATTAAATGTTTGGAGGAGACCTCAAATATGATACAGTATCTTTGGGAATATATAGAATAGAACAAGAGCTTGAAAATGTAAGCATTTAAGATAAATGTCATCCTGTCTGTGAGCACAGGCATAAGAAATAGAACTGAGATTGAAACTTGACTCTCCTACTTCCCAGCTGGTGACACTGCAAGTTTCAGTATCAGAAAATGGAGATGGTAACTACCCTAGAATGATAAATACATATAATGACTTGGCAGAAGATCTGTCACTTAATAAGGACTCAGTAAATTGTCATTGTGTTCACTAGCTTATTTTGAAGGGTAGCATAGGAAGACAAAGAGAAAATAAATGCTAATCCAAATTCTAATAACCTAAATCCTCAGTGATCTTAATAAAATTCAAGGTCTAGTCTGAAAAACAATTAAATATAGTCATTCCCTCACTTCTTTTCCTTATAACTCAATTTTGGAAGAAATCTGAATTTTTAAGTAGTGCTTGCTTGAGCCTTATGTGAAACAGCAAAGCAGATATGATGCTAAGAAATATGAGATGGCAGAGTGAAAATTTGATGGGCCAAATGGAATTTCTGTGAGTGTAATGATTTTTAGGAACTGACAGCAGGCTGTCTAATACCATATTTCCATATTCATCCTCCAGTAGCATAAGCCACAAAATTCCTAGCTCAAAGCCGTCCTGGTTGGCTGGGTTATAACTTTGGGGAGCTTTATAGTTGAACTTTAAAATAAATCCACATGATTTGAGGCTTTAAATTCAATTTTTGGAATATTAATCTAAGAAAACAACAGACATTTATTCTGTCCCAGTGTGGCATTGGCGCTCTTAAAACCATGCTGCACAATTCTTCTGTGAATGATTGAGAACCTTATATTGCCTTCTTGTCTCCATAAGTTCCATTAAAGGCAGTAACTCCTTAATGGATATTTGTTCACCTGTCTCATCTATTCCAATAAAAATCTGAAATAAATATACACTTGAATTGTTTGAGGATTTATTCACAGAGAAGTAATCTGTCAGGAAGTTAGTTATATCCATGAGACATTCATCTTTTCTCCGTGTGTAGTTGTCCACCAGATGGTAGCTCTCCACAGTTCTCATGGGCTGTGAATTGGCACTAATTGAAACATCAACACTCACTTCAAGGCTCCTGTAGAGGAACCACATCCTCAGTTCTCTAAGTCCTCTAAGCCACAAATTTAGAGTGTTCTGCATTTAATGTTATTGTTTTTATTTTGAAAAAAAATCAATCACCTCTTCACAGAAAATGTTACACATGTGGTGGAAAAAAAGCCCTTGAGGTTTTATCGCTTACATTTTACATAATTTTATCCTGATTCCAAATGGCTCCAAATGGCATCTTTTTCAAGATGTAGAAAACTTTGCTTGTGATAAATTTCACTCTAAAAAGGATATTATTTTGAATTGCTTTGATTTAATTGAAGACATACATAGATTTTTTTTTAATGGTAGGAAATAAAAATAAATTACTATTTGATTACTCCTGCATCATTTTCATGACCCTGAACTAGACAGACAAAAGTACACTTAAACTAATTATAGCTACTCCAATAAATAATGCCCCATCTCATTATTGTCCCAGTAAATATTTTATATTGGTCAAGTTCCTAATTGTTGGCAAAATACTGTGATAGAAACTTGATTCAATTTATTAATTTTTTTATTGAAAACTCATAAGTACTGGAGTTCCTGTCGTGGCGCGGTGGTTAACGAATCCGACTAGGAACCATGAGGTTGCAGGTTCGGTCCCTGCCCTTGCTCAGTGGGTTAATGATCCAGCGTTGCGGTGAGCTGTGGTGTAGGTTGCAGACGCGGCTCGGATCCCTCATTGCTGTGGCTCTGGTGTAGGCTGGTGGCTACAGCTCCGATTCGACCCCTAGCCTGGAAACCTCCATATGCCGCAGGAGCGGCCCAAGAAATAGCAAAAAAAAAGACAAAGAAAAAAAAAGAAAAAGGAAAAGAAAACTCATAAGTACTATCTTATGCTAGGCATGTCAGAAGAATAAAGATGGCTATGAAATAATTTCTGATAATTTGAGGCTTCCTTTCCAGTGGAAGAAATCCAACATAGATGAAGACACAAAAACAATGACTTCAGGGAAATTGTGATGTTATAATAGAAGCATGAAGAGTAAGTTTTCCTTGGAAGAATAAAAAACTGCAATGTAATAAAAATAAATAAATTGGAATAGAATGGATGTAGATAAAGAAATGCCTGGAATCCCCTTCCTTGGTTATGTCTCCTTCAAAAATAGCTACTGCCATTGAATTGGAGGCTGATCTTTCTCTTGCATTTCTTTATATTTTTACCAAATATATATGTACTGCCAAGAAACATACAATCTTTGTTTCATCTAGTTTATCTTCATATAAACAAATTAAAATTAAGTGTATTTTTCTAAGACTTACTTTTCTTGCTCAATATTAAAGTTTTGATTTAATCATGTTTATTCATATTGCTATTAATTAATTTGTTTTCACTTGATGTGCAACATACCACTCTATAAATGTACCTCCACTTATTTATTTATGTATTCTTCAGCCAATAGATTTTGAGGTCATTTCCCAGTGGTTTTCTATTACAAAAATGTTGTTATAGACATTCCTAGAATATCCTTAGGTACACTCATGCAAGAGTTTTTCGAGGTACTATCTCTAGGACTGTAATTTCTCAAAGGATAGGAGCACCTTCAATTTTACTAGATACTGCCAATTCTTTTCCAAATTGCTTGTACCAATTTGAACACCTACAGACATTAGACAAAAGATCCTACTGATCCATTCTCCTTCCAATATTTGATATTTTGTACATTAATTTTTACCACATCTATCTATATTATCAAACAGATTCATATCTATTGAGCCAAAAAGAAATTAAAACTTTCCATGAATTATTATCACTATTATCATTATATTATTAATGATAATAATTTGTAATTTATTTGGAAGAGACTCCTGTGATGACATACATTCAAATATAGTCTGTAACTTTTCATTAGCATCTAGGATTATAACTAGTCAGCTCTTTGCTTTTTTGATATTTAAAGAGTTAAAACAGTAGATGATAGTAAAATAACATAGAAAAATTTTAGTTACTTATATATACTCATACACAAACTTCCTATACTGTCACAAAGGCATATTTACACATCTCTTTTATGTTTAGCCTCCCTTATGCTTTATGACTTGATTCCTGCCCCTAGAAGCTCAAAACAGACTTAATTCCTCTGATAACTTGATATAATATACTAATGAATTTAATAATTGATAAAACGATAAGATTGTGCGACATCATTTCAAATTAGTCACATTTGAGAAATATGTCTTATTAGAGTCTTTGCAGTGATTAACTTCTCAACTCTATTTTCAATTGGTGGGCAGTAAATGGAAGGGTCAAAATCGCAGAGACCATACACACTTAGTGTTTTTGGTAGTCCAATTAATTCTGAGGAGATAGAATATTGAAAACATTGTTGGTTACATTGAACCACAGTATATCTTAGGCAACTATGCAGAGAGGATGTTAGGATGTTAGGGAAATAGTAATTTTAAATGGATTAATTCATTTTCCTGGTTGATGCCAGCTTTATAGGCTTTTGTTTCTATGAAATGCAGAGAGAGTAAAACCGCATAAGCTTCTATTCCTTTTTCTCTTTTGGTACAATGATTTTTTAAAGTAATGTTCAGCATTTTTTAAGCATCATACTGGAATACTTTGCATAAATGTTTGTGTCGTTCGCATTGCTCCAATGTGCCTTTCTTAGTTCTCATTGCTAACATCAGGAGAGAATCTATACACATCTATAGACATCTATAGACATCTATACACCATTTCCCTCAGATTAAACTCAAACTGAGTCATGAAAATACTAATGAATCTTGATATGGCTCCATGAAAAATCTTGACTGCCACAGTCCTGAGTGTGTGTCCAGTGTGTGTGCCAAGCCGATTGGACCTTTTTTTTTTTTTTTAACAATGGCTTTTTAGTTCAGCGTAGGGAAGGAAAGAGCATGCCTTTCACACAATGCCAAAACTTGAATAGTTCCAATTTCAGCCTAATCACACTGTCCTTAAAATTTCACTCTACTTGAATAATGAAAAAGTGTGATATGAAAATTGTATGAAACTAGCATGCCCCAGGACAGGCAAGGTAGGATGTAATTACATATGCTTCAACAGCTGGAGCAATGTGCTGTAAGGAAGGCTTTTAAGGTGACAGAAGTTAATTGCATAGGTTTTAGGGCAAAAGAAAATGTATGTGAAGAAGCAAAGGGAAAAAACACAAACCCTGAAAGAGTGTTAGATTTAGAAATTTGAGAGAAAAAGGATTATTCCTAATTAGAAATGGACATAAAAAGGTAAATGGTGAGCCACTTTTTTCAACAGAAGAAATAAAAAAGGGAATCTTGGCTGAGTAGAAAGTGCCGCATTCCTTGCTAGCCTCCCAAGCATAAAGCTCTTTATGTACCTGCTCTGATGTACCTGCATATAAAATAGGACAGCCTCCCATAAACCAGGCTGTGATATTTCCCCGGTGACACTAGTCCACAAGGCAGCTCGGTAAGAAAGAGCACATTTTCCTGCAATATCTGTAATGACAGTGGCGTCTATCTTGGACTAGATATTGTAGGGCCATAGAAACCACAACGTATTCAGTCTTGTCTCCAGCTGAAAAACACAAAGCTTTTGAAAGAGACCCTTTGGGTGGCATTTCTCTAATGAAGGCTGAATCACTTTTTGCAAGCTGTGTGAGTTTGTCACAAAGAAGAGAAAGGGACTAGGTATGATAGTAGGTGTCACATTGAAAATAAAAGTTTCAAAAGGAAAAAGGGAGTAAGTTGTGTTATCAGTCTTGGTCTAATCCATCTTCCCTGCAGAGCTACCTTTTTACAGAGCTAGGTGGACATAAGCTTTGCTTCTCACTCCTGGTGAGTGTACAATAAACACAATACCTTACATATATATTCTTAAATTCCTGAATGTCGTCAGAAAGAGTGTGTGATAAATCACAAAAAAAATAAATCCTCTTGGATTTTGTATAATTATGGAGTCTTCTAGAAATGTGGAGAGGTGTACACATATTTTTAATAAGCCTGATCCTGTGAGTGATAACATTTGCTCAAGGATATTATCACTAGATCTTTAATTGATACTAATAAATTAATTGATTGGCACTAAAACATTTAATGAATACTGAGGCTTACTCAGAAATAGTTTATTGTTGTAATTTTAATGCACAATTCAAATATATCAGTTTAATTGCTCGTTCTTCCCCATCCTTTGGACACTTCATTTTGATTAGCTAAATGTGTTTTGAAGCCATTTTTTCAGTTTGCTGAAAAAGTCAAAATCTTTCCTAAGCTAGAAATGTAAACACAAACACTAAATCATTTACTAAATATCTGTCAGCAATTTACAATCCCATAACCTCATTTCAAATTAAAATCTCTTAATGCTCCATCATTCTCCTCAGGGGAGATCAGCTTGAAATTCTCAAGGCAAATACAAATTTCGACTCCAGATTCAACTTAATCCTGATTTCTCATTAGAAGGCTTATTTAGAGTAACATGATGTAATCTGCTGCCTCATTATGGACAGCTGTGTTTATCAGCCTCCAGCTATATTAAAGGTACAGATATACTCATTCATGATTGAAAAAAAAAAAGTTAAAGTCATTTCAGTTGTTTTCTAGGTCTTTTGTATACCCTTGCATAAAAAATTTCACCTCGGAGTTCCCCTCGTGGAAACGAATCCGACCAGGAACCATGAGGTTTCAGGTTTGATCCCTGTCCTCGCTCAGTGGGTTAAGGATCCGGTGTTGCCATGAGCTGTGGTGTGGGTCACAGACGTGGCTTGGATCCCGTGTTACTGTGGCTCTGGGATAGGCTGGTGGCTACAGATCCTATTGGACCCCTAGCCTGGGAACCTTCACATGTTGCAGGTGCGGCCCTGGAAAAGACAAGACCAAAAAAAAAAAAAAAAAATTTCACTTCAATTCTGTATTTGGTCAACTTCATTTTTGCCTCAACAGTCAGTTATTTTGAAGAAACAGAGTATTTTGGAAGGAAAACAAAACCCAGATTTTACTTGTTCTTAAAATGTTTTTAATGCATGAATCTATATGCATTAAAATTAAATTATAATATTAAAGTACAAAATTAAAAGGTCCATACCACATTAACGCATAATATACACAAATATTTGGGAGATTCATGGAGGGGTTAGTTGAAAGCAATTAAAGATCGTATCTGAATTATCCTCCAGTCTCTAAGCAAGATGGTAAAGTCATACCAGAGGAAAATTTTGAAGTTTTAAGATCTCCAAAGAAATTCACTCACAGGCCTATCTTTAGAAGACTCTTCCTTGTATTTACATGAAATCTAGCAGAGTGTAAAAGATATTTTTTTGTATGCTTTTCTTGGGATTGATGAAGAGTAATGAATTATAATTTCAAAATAATAGTCTTTCTCACACCAGACATCTTGCAAAGTGGATCAGGGACCAGTTACATTGTCATATTCACCAGTTTTGGTTCCCAAATCTATTCCAGAGTTACATGAACAGAGAACTAATCTGAAAACAGACTCACGTCTCTGGGGCCTACAGGGAAACTGGGACTAGTTCCCCTCATCCCTATGCCGCTTTGACTGCAAAGTTTATAGGGCATAACCTTCTATCACACAGGGACAAGAATAAGCTAGATACTGCTTTTTGATGGTGACATCATCATTGTAAACCCCTGAATCATCTCTATTACTCTAGAATAAATTTGCTACTCTTCATTGATTGTTGATATTTAACTGGACAAAGTACCAGTTGAGTATACAGATATAGAAAATAATTCTGATTTCTTTCTTACTTGATATTATTCAGGTTGATTTAAAAAAAAAAAAACCTTTACCACAGTTTCTTTCTTATGGTAGTCAAAGTCTATTTGATGCATTTCTTAGAGGCAAAGTATTTCTTTACTAAGCAACTATTTCTTGAACACCTGTCATATGAACAGGATTGTTGGAGGCATTTTGGAGACACCAAAGAAAGAGGAAAAAATAATGCACTTGACCTCTAAGAATATGCAGTCTCTGAAACAATATATAATTATAATTATATGTGTATGTATGTGCATATATGTGTACATGTACATGTGTGTGTGAGAGAAAGTGAGAGAGGGATATGGCATTCAGATTGTGACCTAATATTTGGAATAAAAATTTCTAGTTGGATGAGTGCCACTTAGGTAAGAGAGAAAACTTTTAACAAAAGAACAAGTAAAAATTAAACACAAAGGGTAGAAAATGAGTTGAGGCACCTAAAACTACCACTTTAAATCCCCTTGTTATTTCCAATTCCTAGACCATTTTGTTGGTGGTGAGTGGTTTCAGGATGTAGGTGGTATCTTCTGCCAGAGATACTATATTTGACCAAAGGCTAAGGCAAGAGAAAATAAACTTGCTGCTTTATTGGCAGGTTAAGTAATACAAAAGCTCTAAGCCCAACCCTCTCCCTTCATCTTTCTACATCTATTGTAAAACAAAGTTAAAAAAATAATTTTAAAGAGTTCTGTAAACTCTTAAAAATTCATGTCATTTTTATTGGTGAATGATCATAAATCAATCCATTATACAACTGCAAGCATTTTTTTCTTGGTCTAAGAGATTTAACTTATTTATTCAGCTGAAAGCCCCAATATTAGCTGAATGTTTACAGAACATTTTTAAGAACACAATGGCGAATACTGTGAATTCAGTTCTAAATTCATAAAATCTCAAGCAAACTTGCCAGTTAGAGGCTTAGGAATCTTCCATCACTGAACAAGTTCACGAAGGTGCATAGACCAAAAAAGCAATGGGTAGCATCTTTCTACAATTAACAGTTGTGGTTTAGAAGTTACTTGTACACATCATCCTATAATAAAAATGGAAAGCATGCATCAGCCTGGCAGCAGTGTGCACCAGCTAAGGATGCTGGTGCTCACGCCTGGTCTACTGACATCTGGATCCTTATTACATATTCTTATAGAACAGTCTATGGCTTTCTCACCTGCTCTTTAGCGGAACTTCCATATTAACAACTTGCTTACCTAGATCTACTGTATCTTATAGGCTTTCCCTAGCCAGTCAAAAAGATCCTTAAACTCATTGGTCTGTCTCATCCTATTGTCCTCTAACCCTCAGCATGACAAAAAAAAAAAAAAAAAAATCCCACCTTTACCCAAAGTTACCACAAGTCCTTCATTCCTTCCAACCCTATCCGTTAGAAACAGATAATGCAGTTAGAAGCATGCACAGTAGTATTCAGAGGTCACCAAAGAACAACCTAAAAGGTAGTCTCTGAGGGGAAAGGAGGTCATTGAAAAAACTCATACATTTAAACATAGAAATAATGCTTCCCTTGAATCTGGAGCAAAATCAAAATCTAGTGAATATTAGGTGGTAAACATTGGTGGGAAGAGGGTGTCTGCTCTATCTGTATTTAATGAGATGTGTTTATGATGCTTAGTTTTATAAATGATTAGGGCTAGAGTTAGGGTGAACATTTATCTTGGCTTGCCAGAGACAGTTGTGAATTTTGCCTTTTCCTAGTGTAATTACTAAAAGCATCTTTTTTATACTTGAAAGTGTTCCAGCTTGAATAATAAATCTCATGATCATTCTACCTAGAGTCAGAGAAGTTGTTGTGATGACGATGAGTTATGTTTAAAAAAAAAAAAAAGTTTTAACTGAGAGAAGAGTATTTTGACTTCTGGAAAGCAATGAGCTGGCAGTAGGCAATGAAATGATAGGAGATCAGGACCGGAGTTTGAGGCTGCTGATTCTTACGTGGGTGAGAGTGAATATATTTGCTTTTGTGGAGCACAGTGTTTGACTTTAAATGTTACAGAAAATGAGATCAACTAAGCAGAGAGAATCCTAGTGATTAAGAATTTTGAAGCCCATAATTTAGAATTCTAATTAGACTTTAGCCAGTAGTCATTTTCCTTCTCAGAAGAGGAGCTTGGCTGTCCAATTTTATATGGAAGGATCCTTGACTCTTGTTGCTTCAAAAAGTCTCAGCTGAAGGTGCAAGATATGAAATCAACAGAAGTGGCTGCGGTCCTGGTCTAGAAATGATGTGGATAAAACATGGACCATGTTTGTGCCTGTACAGATCAAGAGGAATCAAAAAATAAGAAATAAAACCCTCAACTATAGATACAGTGAAGGCAAGGTAAAAGCAACTTCACTTCTCAAATGATACTTACCCATTTCATTTACTGCTAAAGCATGGGGAGTTCCCGTCGTGGCTCAGTGGAAACGAATCCGACTAGGAACCATGAGGTTGTGGGTTCAATCCCTGGCCTTGCTCAGTGGGTTAAGGATCCAGTGTTGTCATGAGCTGTGGAGTACCTCACAGACGCAGCTCAGATCTGGCTTTGCTGTCTGTGGCTGTGGTGTAGGCCGGCAGCTGCAGCTCTGATCTGACCCCTCCATATGCCACAAGTACGGCCCTAAAAAGCACAAAAATAAAATAAAAATAAAGTATGAAGAGAAAAGCATCCTTTTTTTTTTTTTTAAGGTCCACACCCATGACATACATAAGTTCCCAGGCAAAGGGTTGCATGAGAGCTATAGCCGTAGGCCTACGGCATAGCAACAGCAACACCAGATCTTAGCCACATCTGTGACCTACACCGCAGCTCACAACAACACTGGATCCTTAGCCTACTGAACAAGAGCAGGGATTGAACTCCTGTCCTCATGGACACTTGTTGGGTTCCTTACAGCTGAACCACAATGGGAACTCCAAGAAAAGCATTCTAAATACTTCTTAAGAATATGCATCAAGATGTTTAATTTCAATGAACTCCATTCCTTTACTGACTTTTCTCCTATTTGTGTCTCAGAAAAAGGAAAATTTTAACCAGAGAGTATAAATACGTCTTGGGTTATTTATTTATTATACACACAAGTCTTACATATTTTAATGACCAGCAATAAAAACAATAAATCTGAGTTGCTCTGTCCTGTACCCTTGACTAGAGACATTATATTTGTCTGAGCCTTTCAGAACAGTGCCCATGGCAGGGCTCTCAGTTCCCAGGGGGTCTGTAATGGCTAAAGGATAACTGTAGCTCAGGTGAAAAGTCACAATGTCTCGCTGCATGTTAGACCTGAAAGTACAGCCCAATAATGGACCACTTTGGCTTGTATGTTGCTTTTCATTCTTTTAAATCTGATTATACTGGATGTGGTGACGTTTTCCCAGTTGCCTTCAGATCCATTCTCCTTCCTTAGGTTTTTCTGTTCGGTATCCCTGGGGACTGACTCTGCCACATGTCATCCCTAGGCTCCTTTGGGAACAGATAGGTGATTGGAGAGCAGGAGGAAGGGAGGGGCTGCAGTAACTCACCCTCCCCACCTCCGCTTCAGGCCTGTGTCTAGTGCAGTGGCTGTGTCTCCATGTGGTTCCAGCCTCCACAACTTTTATCTCCTTTCCAGCTCCTGCTTGGGCAATTCTACAGTGGTTCTAATTCTTACTGGGTAATTTTAATTCTTGATTTATGTAACAACACCCCATCCCTTGCTTCCAAGCAGAGGGAAACTTCAGGTTGCCTTGTTGTCTATTTTGAATATCTTCTCCTTTCACACCTTTGTGGACTTGGATGTCTACTGATGAAGAAGCACAGTCAACCTTCTGAATCTGCAGGTTCCACATTTGCAGATTCCACCCACCATGGATAGAATTTTCCATCTGAGGTTGACTGAGCCCCTGGATGTGGAGGGCCAACTGTGCAATGTCATTTATATAAGGGACTTGAATATCTGTGGGTTTTGGTGTCTGTGGTGGTCCTGGAATCAATGCCCCAGAGATACGAGAGGGAGGACTGTACTCTTGACAACAAGATAGGCTAGATGGACTGACCTTCCTAGCATCTCTCTTCCAACAATATAAAGCTCTTTCCCAATTGTGTAATAGAGGTTAGAGGCAAGTGGAGGTCTAGAGATTTAAAAGCTTGGAGGGCAGAGGTTTAGAGGGTTAGAGGTTAGAGGTCCAGAGGTTTGGAAGGTTAAAGATTAGAGGGTTAGAAATTAGGTGGATAGAGGTTTAGAGGTTTAGAGATTAGAGAGTAAAGGTTTAGAGTTTAGAGGTCAGAGGCTTAGAAGAAGTTTAGAGGTTCAAAAGAACTTAGAAGAGGTTGTTATTATGCCCATGATTAGATTGGCTGCATTCTGATTTTTACAGAAGATGCCCAGTTTATGCCTGTTGTCCTGGTTGATCTGAAGATCAACTTCTTTCATCCTCAAAGAAGCTTCAGTTCACAAATTATATGATCACTATACTCATTTATATCCTAAATTTATCACAATTCTTACAAATTTAAGATAACAATAAGTTCTACACAAAATGTGGGATTCACTACCCTTTCTGTTATTTGACAAGTCGTAACTCTTTCCCAGTTTATTTGAGCTTCTCTCTTATCCTAGAGGTCCTGGGGTATGACTAGCCTACATTTTCACAGAGTATACAAATATTTAATAAGTACGTTCTGGAAACGTAAGTGAGTAAATATTCACTTAGTGGCTGGAGAGTTTGAATCCATATTGATTATGACAAACACACTAAAACTTACATAAATAGCTAATTAAACCAAAATATTTTTAAACAGTAATGTCCAAAGGAGTGGAATTGACTTTAGGTTGGAGCAGAAATTGGTACCATTACATTTATGCATGCATTCAGTAATGATGTTTAGATGTTGATTTCATGCCAGTCCATGGGCTCAGTGATGGAGAAACGGCAAGGAGCAAAACAGAAAAAAAAGATTAATCTGCCTTCAGTGGGGTTCCTTTGCTAATAACATGGAGAATTAGTATTATGCTTTTAGGGGAAGTAGCATAGAAATATATACTAAGGGCATAAATGTCTGTACCTTTTAGCTTATTAATGTCTTTCAATAATTAATTCTAATGAAATAAGGATGATTATAGATTGATAAAGTCCAGTACACAAGACATTTCTTGCAATAGTGTTGGTAATATCAAAACCTGGGCAACCAGAATTCCTGTCATGGCTCAGCAGAAATGAATCCAACTAGTATCCATGAGGACACATGTTCGATCCCTGACCTGGTTCAGTGGGTTAAGGATCCGGCATTGCCATGAGCTGTGGTGTAGGTTGCAGACATGGCTCAGATCTGGTGTTGCTGTGGCTGTGGTGTAGGCCAGGGGCTACAGCTCCGATTCAACTCCTAGCCTGGGAGCCTCCTTATGCGGTGGGTACTGCCCTAAAAAGACAAAAAAAAAAAGTTGGGCAATCAATAGAATATTAGGTAAACACACACAAGCACACACACATATAATTATGTTTTTTATCACTACAATTATATTAAAACTAGAAAGTAAAAATACAAAAATGTGGATTTTTTTTGAGGACAGTGATTTTATAGATTTTTTCTCTATTTTAAAAACTTTCTGTAAAATCATTTTCTCAAGTTAAGTCTATTTTAAAATAAAAATAAAATAAATTCACATTGGTCTAACAAATAATTAATAATAAGACATTGGGGTTTGACATTACTTTCTTCAAGATGAAAAATCAAGCACTTCTGCAATGACTATTTCTCTGCTTCTTTCTATACATAATAATGAGATGAAGACTCAGTGGGATAAAAAAAGACTATAGGCTGAGAGTCACAGGCTGAGGTTTTCATTGCTTTTCTGAAAACAGCCAACAGCTAACTTCAAATAAAATCTCTCGAACTTTGGTTACTTATCTAAAAACTGATGAATATGAAGTCAACTAACTGTTGTCTTATAAAAAGCTTTTAAAAAAAGAATAAAAAATTTAAGTCTATGAAAGTCTGTTATTACTAATAGCTATAACCAATTACATTTCCATTATAAAGTGGACCTCATTTGAAACAGGGTTTACCTTTGAATATTTGCATTTATCAGTGTAGGTTTAAAATGTAATTTTATAGATCACTGATAAATTAAAAAATACACAATTTTAATATAAATGCTATAAAGACAGTAGACAGTAAGTATCATCTTCAATTTAGAAAGCGTAACTATTTTGTCTTCCTTCTTATTGTAAGAGTACTTGGTATGTCGGAGTTCCCATTCAAGGCGCTGTGGAAATGAATCCAACTAGGAACCATGAGGTTCGATCTCTGGCCTAACTCAGGGGTTAAGGATCTGGCATTACCATGAGCTGTGGTGTAGGCCACACACACGGCTCAGATCCCATGTTGCTGTGGCTCTGGTGTAGACTGAGGCTACAGCTCCGATTCAACCCCTAGCCTGGGAACCTCCATATACTGCAGGTGTGGCCCTAGAAAAGACCAAAAAAAAAAAAAGTACTGGTATGTCAAGGAGCCATCAGGCAAAAAAATCTCATGTACCATGTGACATTATCACCCTTTACTAAATGAAACAAAAAGATAAAGAGCCCCCTGGGTAGAATAGCCCTAATGAACAGAGTTGACATTAAAATGCGACAGATTGACAGAGTAATCTGAAGAACTCAAACATTCTTATTGCATTTGTATGAATAGCCAAGAGATGAGAGATAGACAAAATTACTACCTTAATTTATTTTGTCATTATAATATGGATTTTAATTGACATAGAAATTGTTTAAAAGTTCATTTTTGAAGAATGTTGCATTCTTAAAATACATTCATGTGAAAAGTACATAATAGCTTTAAGTAAAGGCAAGGGCTATTCCATATGTACATATTTCCATGTATACATAGCATGTCCTTGATACTTATATATTAATTAACAATTAATAAACTAATACTACAGTGCAAGATCCATTGCAAGCAGGGATTTTTGTCTTTTTTGTTAACTGATATATACCAAGCTCCTAGAAAATTGACTGGCCTAACCTAAGCTCATTGAGTTATATATATATTATTTTTTTGGCTGCACCCACGGCATGCAGAAGTTCCCAGGACAGGGATTGAACCTGCGCTACAGCAGCAACGCAAACCACCGCAGTGACAATGCCAAATCCTTAATCCACTACACCATAGAGGAACTCCAGAGTTATATTGTTGTTCAAGTGTCCTTCTCAAAAATGTAGTATTTAGAAAGAAGCTTAGGAATTAATTGTGGAGATAACGAAAAGGTGATGGTGAATGCAAAAGTAGATGAACACAGGCCTATGAACTACCTTTGATCTTCAGCGTGAATTATTAGATTACTAGATATGTAAATGCTTTTAAAAATTTCTTCATAAAATGGAGCAATAAAGATATTAGCGTGTAGTATAACTATCTGAGTGTGTTTACTAGTTATTTATTGCTTCATATCCAAAACTTACTGACTCAAACCACAGTGAATTTTAATAGCTCTTACAGTGTCTGTGTGGCAGCTATGCTGGGATGGCTCTGCTGGGCCATCTGACTCAGTGTCTCTTACGAGGTTACAGCTATGTGAGCCAAGGCTTGTCCAGGGTTTGAGGACCTGCTGTAAAGGCGGTTCCCTTGCATGACTGACAAGATGGTGCTGGCAGTTAACAGGCAATCTCAGAGTCTCCCCACCTAGGGTTTCACTAGGGCTTGTGGAGCATGGTCACAACTTGGCAGACTTGTGGCCTGAGAACGAGTCGTGAAGATAGTGAAAGATAGAACCACTGTGTCTTTTGCAACCTAGTCTCAGAAATCACATTGTCACTTTCATGATATCCCATCCTTTGAAAAGAGTCACTAGGTGCAGCCCACATACAACAGAGGGGAAGAATGAGGCTGCTCTTTCTGAAGGGAGAAATATAAAAGAATTTGTGTACATTTTTAAAACCATCAAAACTATTTAACTGATTTTATATGTAAACTCTTTACATATAAAATTTGAATCGCTATGTTCATGTGGGGGGGAAATAAGGTGGTGAGATTTTCAATTTTGTAATAAAATGAGTCATATCTCCAAGTAGATATTCCTACACACTACAGATTTTCCCCAAATCTGATGAAATTATCATCTCTATTTTCACTTCACTTTGTGTATTAGTACATATTATACAGAGGAAGCTTTATTACCAATGGGTCTAATATTTATTGTGAACTACTGTAGGTATCCATAAGAACCTCCTGGGGATACTTTTTACAGATGAAAATCCCAGCTCCACTAAATTAGAATCTTGTGCATAAGATGCTGGTTGTTTTGTTTTGCTGCCACACATGTGGCATGCAGAAGTTCCCGGGCCAGGAATTGAACCTGTACCACAGTAGTGACTCGAGCCACAGCAATGACAACACCAGATCCTTTAACCACTAGGCCACCAGTGAATTCCATGGACTCTTCATTTTTGACAAGCTCTTAAGGGTGATTTTGATTCAGGGCAATCCAAGAACCCTAACCTAATAGGTTGAGGTAGAAAAAATTGTAAAAGAGGTTGTCTTTGTGTGTGTGTGTGTGTGTGTGTCCTTTTGCCTTTTCTGGGGCCATTCCCTCAACATATGGAGGTTCCCAGGCTAGGGGTCTAATCAGAGCTATAGCTGCTGGCCTACGCCAGAGCCACAGCAACACAGGATCCCAGCCGCATCTGTGACCTACACCACAGCTCACGGCAACACTGGATCCTTAACCCACTGAGCAAGGCCAGGGATTGAACCTGCAACCTCATGGTTCCTAGTAAGATTCGTTAACCACTAAGCCACGATGGGAACTCTAAGAGGGTGTCATTTTAATGTGACCATACTAGATAATTATCCAGATATAATTCCCCATTGTCAGGGGCTAGTTAATGAAAATTGGGTTGAAAATTGTTTTTTCAACTTTTTAAACTACGGCATCAAATAATATGGGAGGAAAGTCATGTTTTTCACAACTCTTCTGTAGATTAGGAACTAAGAAGGAAATATTGATAGGTTTAAATCATTACAGACACCTGAAAATTTTTTGAAGTGAAAAACTGCATCTTTTAAAATTAGGTTTCTGCATTACAAAGTAGGAAAGGCAAAGAAATCAAGAATCACTCTTCACCAATTAAAGAGGATGTTATGGAAAATGTTGCATCACGATGACAAAAGGAAGGAGGAAGTCTTGACAGTGACACTTTCCAGACAACAGTAATGTTTGCCATTATCTTCTTCTGAAAATAAAGGAAAAATTTGTTTAATATTTATAAAATGTCAGAAAATGATTAAATAGGAGTTCCCATCATGACCCAGTGGAAATGAATCCAACTAGCATCCATGAGGATGTGGGTTCATTCCCTGGCCTCACACAGTGGAATAAGGATCTGGCGTTGCCATGAGCTGTGGTGTAGGTCACAGATGCAGCTTGGATCTGTTGTAGCTGTGGCTGAGGTATAGGCCAGCGGCTACAGCTCTGATTCGACCCCTAGCCTGGGAACCTACATTGGCCGCAGGTGTGGCCCTAAAAAAACAGGAAAAAGAAAGAAGGAAAGGAGAGAAGGAAGGAAGGAAGGAAGGAAGGAGGGAAGGGAGGAAGGAAGGAAATAAACAGGTCTTTTTTTATTAAATTTTAATTGCATTAAAACAATTTTCAGCGCATATCATTTTACATTGCTTTTTAAGTAAATTTGGAACTTCATGAATGATGACCTGCAGTTCTGTCTTCTTCCATTCATTCACAGTACTGGAGGAATGCAGGGAGCAATATGTGAGATGGGTATAAAAGTACAACACATGTTTTTCATGGAATCCTCTGAACAAACATATACAAAATGTGTATCCTTTCAATATACTTATTTTGTATGTTTGTAGACTCCCTGCCTATGTCACTCATGAATTTAGGAGTTAACTTTTCAAAATTGGTTAATAATTGTGCACAAAACAAAACAATGTTATTTGTGTGGTAGATAGAAGCCACAGATATGAATCCCAAATGTGAAAGCTAATGAATAGCAGAGCCAGAATTTGAATTATATCTTCTGAGCCACACATTCTATCATACAATCATCATAGCACCCTTCCTCCTCAAAGACATACTTACGTGTTACATTTGATCACAAGAGTCTTATTCACTTGAATTCTCATGTTTCAGCCAAACCTTGTGCGAATTTTTTTTTTTTTATCCTTTGCAATAGACTCTCCTTAGCTATAATGTCACATCTTCCTTCCAGTGAAAATAACGTGTTGCATGGACTGTGTGTATAATTCCACAGAAGAAAATACAGATAATAGTGATGGTAGGAATCAATTTTTAAACACCAATGTATTCATGAGGCACACTTTATATATATGAATTCGGGAATGGAATTATAAAAAAAAAGATACTTTAAGATGTGTACAGATAATGCTAATTTATGACATATAATAAAACCTATATTTAGCCTGTTTAATAGACAGTCTACCTTACTAACCATAAAGATCCAGGACCACACAAGTTAGATAATTTGATTAAAATTGTAATACTGCATACACACACTCTGATTTAGCTCACATTTAAGAAATCTGAAGTCCCATTTTCACCTTGCAAATAAGAAGTTCTTCAGCTTGTTTATTACTGCCTTTCAGAAAAGGAAATCTTTTCTTACTTTACAGCACCTACTGGCTAAATACAATAGTTTTTTAAAAAATTAAGAAGAGAAACTGATAGGGATAGAGTAAGCACAGGTGGTTGTAGAAGTCCCAATAGGGGAATCATAGATACAGAGGGAACTCTGGGGGATGCTGGGAGCCCATTGTAAATTCAAGAAAGCCATCAGAGCAAGGCAGTCTTGCTTAACCAGTAGAGGTGTGAGAATTGCCTCAGGTCATTGGGTGAGGAGGTGGGATGAGGCCTGAATTCAGATTCAGACCAAGGGCAGGAGTTTGAAGACCACCCTTTAGCTGATTTGAATACACACTTTACCGGATACTGAGAAGGAGCTACTACTCCCTGAAAAGAGGAGGTGGGCCTTTCCAATCCCCATTCCCATTGGCTGTAAAACTGTGGCCCACCAGATTCTCAGGCAGAAGCTTCCTTGCCTGCCTGCTTGCATCTCTTACAAGTGTCCTATCCTAATAAATCTGTTTCTTGCCTATCACTTTGTCTCTTACTGAATTCCTTCTGCAGAGAGGCATAAAGAACCTGAGTCTTGGTGAGTCCAGACACAGGGTAACTCGAATTTAAAACCTTGGGTTCAAGTCCCAATCTGGGTTTTGTCTGGGTTCATATCCTAGCACGTGGGTTTAAGTCCCAATCTGTGCTCTGGCTAGGTTCAGGCCATTAGTGCTGTCAGTTTCAAAACTAATTAGCAATAAGTGAATAATTAAGAAATTGTCTAAATTATAATAGGCTAAAAATTATCTGGTTTCAGGAGTTCCCATCATGGCGCAGTGGTTAAGGAATTCAACTAGGAACCATGAGACTACAGGTTCAATCCCTGGCCTTGCTCAGTGGGTTAAGGATCTGGCATTGCCGTGAGTTGTGGTGTAGGTTGCAGATGCAGCTCGGATCCCACGTTGCTATGGCTGTGGCACAGCCTGGCAGCTACAACTCTGATTAGACCCATAGCCTGGGAACCTCCATATGCTGGGGTGAAAAGACAAAAAAATAAAAATGAAAAATTATCTGTTTTCAGGTTATATATTACTGCATAACAAACTATTTCAAAATCTAGCCATTTTTGGAGTTCCTGTTGTGGCTCAGAGGAAATGAATCTGACTAGTATCCATGAGAACGCAGGTTTCATCCCTGGCCTCGCTAAGTGGGTTAAGGATCCAGTGTTACTGTGAGCTGTAGTGTAGATTGCAGACCTGGCTCAGATCTGATGTTGCTGTGGCTGTTGCATAGGCCAGCAGCTACAGCTTCAATTGGACCCCTAGTCTGAGAACTTACATATGCCATGAGTGTGGTCCTAAAAAGACAAAAAAAAAAAAAATTCTAGCCATTTTAGTGTAATCTAACAAGTTCGTAAGTCAAGAATTTCATCAGGGCTCAGCTAAGTGGTTCTTTGGCTCTGTGTAGTGTCAACTCAGTGGTCACTCGGTGGTATTTGACTACTTATTTTCTTTATTTGATAAAGTAGATCTCTGATGGATGAAGTAGCCTGGAGCATCCAAGACAGCTTCAGTCACATACCCCACTTCTTGTCTGAAAAGTTGTTCTTTGCTGTTCACCAAAGCACTTACACACAGTCTCTTGAGGATATTAGTCCCAGAGCTACTGGCCTTCTTCCAGAATCTCAGAGCTCCCAGAAGATTGTGTTGCAGAGAAAGGATACTGAACTGCCAGTTTCTTACGGCCTGGAACTAGAAGCTGACATAGTGTTTTCTTTGCCATTTTCTATCAGTCCTGGCAGTCACTGAGGGCTCCAAGTTTCAAGGAAGGGGACTGTAGATTTCAATCTCTAGATAAAGAGACTAACAAAGAATTTACAGCCATCTTTCAGCTGCCACATGTAACCAGGGTTCTTTTGATTGCAGATGACAGAAAATTATACTCAAACTGAAGCAATAAGGAAACAATGCTGATCACATAACCAAAAAAAAATTCCATGGGCTTTGGATGCAGCTTCATCCAGGGACTGACTTAATCTATGGATCTAGCACCTGGTCATTTCCCAGCTTTCGACTCTGTGTTAACATCAATCTATGGCAGCATTTGGTAGCACCATTGCTGCCCACAGCTTTAGAACAGACCCTCTCAAATTCACATCCCCTGAAATGAAATGTGCTTTCTTCTCATCCCGAACACAATATCCTTGGATATTGCTTAGTATGCCTAATTGTTTGGGATCAGCCTGTGTTCCTGAACCACTCACTGTGACTAAGGGGTTGATTAAACTCTAATTTGCCAGCTCTAAGACACACAAGGCCACTCCTCAAAACCAGAGTTAAGTCCTATCCCGGGAGGAATATCAGTGGAGAAATGGAGGGGGGAACAGCTCTCTGGAACCAAGTCGGTTTATTGTTTGATCAGAAGAATGAAGGATGTGGGGCAGTAGAAACAGCAAATGTTCATCACAATTATATCTTCACCCATGATATGCAAATATATGAGTGTATTCATATGTTTTTAAAGCATAGAAAAATAGTCCTCAGATACAAGACATGGAATAAGAACACCTGGGTGCTTCCCAATTCAAATCTCAAAAGCAGTGAGAATCATTATGCCACTTCCCAGAATCTAGTTTTGTCATTTCCCGGAAATTACCTCTACCATGAGATTGAATTGTCTTGGATCACCAAACCTGTCAAGAAAATGCTAAATCAAGTGCCATGATTTTTGGAAGAACTTTACATGTTACTATTTGCTGCCCACTCTTCTTGGGGGTCAGTCTTACATGGGGATTCTGACCCCAGACCCACATGCAGGATCCCTCTCTTTTATTACCACACTTTGTCTTGTATATGGTACAAGGCTTATCTTAGAGCCCAGCTGAGTAGTATTTGTATCAGAAATTTTACATAAAAATCCATCTTCACCTTCTAATTAAATACCCTGGGTGACTGTACATCCATTCCAATGATGTTATACAGCTAAAGAATTTTTGTAAGTTAAGTCATCATTTGAAATGGCTCTCATAGTCTGCATGTATTATTCTAAACATCTTCAGGAAATGGAATTGTTGACGGTTCTGAAATATCAAAACTCACTGATAACCATTTTGCAAACCTGTCCTTTAAATCAGTGTACAGTAAATTTTCCCCTACAGGACTATATTATACTACAGTGAATAATTTAGTCATTAAATTTGATTCATGTTATTTGCACATACATAGATAAATCTTAATCAAGGTACATTGATTAATTTTTTTATTATTTTTCTAATTAGTGATTTTCTCTAATTAACTGAGTCTAACACTAAAGAGTACATTAGAACCATGTAAAAAGCATTTTAAAAGTTCAAATTCTAAGACTTTCATCCCAAAGATGCTGTTCAGCAATTCTCAGGCAAGGACCATAATATACTTGTTTTTTTTTTTCTTTATAAAAAAATTAGTTATTTTTAAACTAGCATGCATTTGTTTAAAGACAAAAAATTGAATCTATTCATAAAGTATAAGTTAAATATGCCCCTGTATTCTTTTCTTCCTTTTTAACACCTATGAGGTAACAATCTGCTGTGAATCCTTCTACAATTTTTTTATGCTCAAATAAACATATTTGTCTATTTTGTTTTATTTATTTGTAAATGGGTTATATAATACACATTCTCTGCAGCTTTTTTTCTCACTGAATAATGCATTACAGATACTATGTCAATATATTTAGACAAAGCTCATTATTAAAATTATACAATATTTGTAGCTCCTGTTGTGGCTCAGTAGAAGAATCCAACTTGTATCCTAAGGATGTGGGTTTGACCTCTGGCCTCGCTCAGTGGGTCGAAGATCCAGCATTGCCATGAGCTGCAATGTAGGTCTCAGACTCGGCTCAGACCAGCGTTGCTGTGGCCGTGTCATAGGCTGACAGCTGCAGCCCCAATTCAACCCCTAGCCTAGGAACTTGAATACGCTGTGCTGCAGGCCACCCCCCCAAAAAAAGACAAAAACATTTTTTGTGCAATATTTCATGCCATGATGTACCACAATTTTTAAATCCTTTGCACGTTTAAGTTTTATTTTTACAACTGTTCTTTGTTTTGCCCTGGGTGCTCCCAGAGCTGAAACCTAGAAGAAATTTTTAGGTGGCCTCCAAATACAATATATTCCTGAACACAATATATTTTATCAATAATTACAGAAGAAGACATAGAATGAAGATTATATAACAGCAACCGAAATAAATTTAGCAGGAACATTAGTCATCACCCTTTTTTATTGTCTTGTATTCGTACTTTTAAAATGCAGTATCTTTATCTTCTGGTGTTTTTGTTTCAAAATGTGATGGTTAATCAATGGCATTTACTTCACAAGCAATCTAAGTAGGTGTTCATTTCCTTGCATCATTACTAGTACCAGATATTATTATTCTTTATAGCCTTTTTAAAATTTGAAGATGTAATGATGATACCTCACTGTTGATTTAATTTACAAAATGTATGGCACAAAAGATCAATATCTCCAAAATGAAATAATCCTATATAAACAAATAGTAAAAGAAAACACCCTGATAGAAAAATGCACAAGGATTATGAATAGGCAACTCAAAAAAGGAAATCCAAGTGGCCAATAATCAGATGTTAAAAATGCTCAGGAGTTCCCGTCGTGGCACAGTGGTTAATGAATCCGACTAGGAACCATGAGGTTGCAGGTTCGGTCCCTGGTCTCGCTCAGTGGGTTAAAGGATCCAGTGTTGCTGTGGGCTGTGGTGTAGGTTGCAGACGCGGCTCGGATCCCACGTTGCTGTGGCTGTGGTGTAGGCCGGCAGCTACAGCTCCGATTAGACCCCTAGCCTGGGAACCTCCATATGCCACGGGAGCAGCCCAAGAAATGGCAAAAAGACCAAAAAGAAAAAAAAAAAATGCTCAGCCTCGGGGAGTTCCTGGCGTGGCTCAACGGAAACGAATCTGACTAGCATTCATGAGGACTCAGGTTCTATCCCTGGCCTGACTCAGTGGGTTAAGGATCCTGTGTTGCCATGCGCTGTGGTGTAGGTTGCAGATGCAGCTCAGATCCTGCCTTTCTATGGCTGTGGTATAGGCCAGCAACTACAGCTCCAATGCAACCCCTAGCCTGGGAACTTCCATATGCTGCAGATGTGGCCCTAAAAAGACAAAAAAAAAAAAAAAGAAAAAAAAAAGGAAAAGAAAACTGCTCAGCCTCAGGAAAAAAAAAAAAAGAAAACATATCTTCCCAAAAAGAATGTAAGTTCCATGAGGAAGTAATTTTTTGTCTGTTCTGTTCACTGATGTACCTGGCACATCCCTAGCACCAAGGACAGTGCCTGGCACATGACAGGTGCTCAGTAACATAAGGTGAATATGTGGTATCTGTGCAGAGACTCTGACAGTAATGGAGGGGAGGAATCTGCTTAATAAAACCCAGAGTGACCCCAGACACATTATGTCAGATATAATAGAGGAAGAAAATAAGAAACGTACTAAAAATCAGGTAAAATTTGGAGGTACTCTGGCACCGGAAAGGCCAATAGCTAGGCTTCTAATGAAGGGAAAATGTGCAAGACTCTGTACTTTTTGTGTGTTGTGTAGTGGAAAAACACTTTAGATTCAGATGTTTGAGGAGCCTTCATTGAAATAACCATTTCTTCATGGGTTAAGCAATACTTGCCAACCAAAAATTCTATCCATATTAACAAAATCTCAAGCCAGATTCTTATTCCTTCCATTTTTTTTTTATCATGGATGACCAAATGAGAGTCATTAGACATTTGAGGAATTCTTACAAGCCAGAAGAAGAAACAAAGATAAAAAGGAAATGGGAAGTTTACAGATGGTCTAGTGCTTAGGACTCCGTGCTTTCACTGTATGGCCTGGGATCAATCTCTGGTCTGGAAACAGATCCCACATCAAGCCACTGATGCTGTGGCAAAAAAAAAAAAAAAAAAAAAAAAAGTGGGAGGGGACCCTATAGGATATAGAGGTAATTCAGAGAAAAGAGAAACTCAGTGAAAGAAAGGAAGGGAGGGATGGAGGGAGGGAAGGAAGGAGGGAGGATGGGAAGGAAGGAACCTGATTAGTGTCTTCATGGATATTCAATATTGCATCTACAAAACAAGTCAGGTCCTATGAAAATGTAACAATTAGAAAAAGTAAGGACTTAATCCCAGCACAGCACTAAGTCAAAACATAAATCTAAAGTTGAAACTCAAGAAATAGTAGTACAATCATTTTTAAATATGGAAAAGATAAGTAAGTCACCTCTGTGGAGTGAAACAAATGGGGAACATTGGTACTAAATTCTTTTGGGATATTTAATTTGGAGCCACATGTGTGTGCATAATTAAAAATATTCAAGTAATGAAAGGACAGTCCATAGATGACAGAGGAGAAAAATCAGGACCTGAATGAAAGTGGTGGCCACAGTTCTACACTTTAAAATAATTCTTTTTTGAAGTAAGATTGTATGAGAACAATATCAGATAGTCTAGATAAGGCATTTTTGACCAATTTAAGCCTTTGCCACTATTTTACTGTTCATCAGTCCACCATTTCTTAGCATGATAATAAAGAAGTCACAGGGAATTTGCAATCTTAGTGATAGAGTATTGTGTGCCTTGAATGGATGCCCTAATTGAGGAAATCAGAATGAAATTGGAATTCATTAGTAAACTACTCATTAGTCAAGTAACAGCTCACAGGAGGCCAAAGACAGATTTATAATCCACCTGCAGATCCCCATAGAATAGATATCACAGAGCAAGGTCAAAGTAAAATTTTAAGTGATTATTGGATATTTCCACATAAAGCTGCTTGGATTTCCAAATTACTCAAGTCTATTTTTTTGGAATGTTAATTCATTATGTCAAAGCTACAACATTAATGCTTGAAAAACAGCATAGCAATATGATTATATTTTATTTCTCCCATGCCAGAGAGAATTCAGAGTTATCCAAGCAGCCAGATAATGTGCGAGGAGGAAAGTTTTGAGGAGTAACTGTCTCCAGCATGACTCATAGAAGCATAATGAGAAAAAAAAAAAAAGTGAGTTTATGGATCATTGTTGACCTTCTAATAACTCCGTTAAATTCACTTGGCTTGAATTTCTTTTGTTCAGCAATATTTTGTTATCCAGGTATCCATTAAGCAAATCTGACAACCTCCTTGTACAAATTCAAACAGCAACCAGTGCATCTACTATCTTTCCCAGATAATATATTTGTTAATTGTTACTTGATGTAAACAGTGCCTTAACTAGAAACTATCCTGGTGATGGAAATTATAGATGAGCTGTGAAGGAGATGATTACATGTAGCGACCCTTTCAAACCCCTTAAATTTATCACATTTGCTCACTATTCTGCTATAGGACCCGAAGAAGCAAACAGCATCCAGGTATTGGATGCTGGTACCAACAGTGTTGGTAGAAACATGAGAAATATGAGAAAATTGTTTTCCTTTTTGTTTTGTTCTGCTTTGTTTTTTCTTTTTCTCATTCTGGATTCTTCTCAAAATCTTCTACAGTTAATGAAATTGAGAATAAGGTCATTTTAATTATTTTCTTAGAAATAAAAATTGAGATATAAAATAGAACTAGAATTTTTAATGCTTCCCATAACACTTGAAATTTTCATTTCGCGAAACATAAAAAAAATTGAAAGGCAAACTGCTGAAACAGTTCTGGACTAGAAATTGAGGATTATAACTTATAATTCTGTCTTTGTCCTCAAATCCCTTTATGATCTCTACTTGTTATGGAGTCACATGTGGATCAAATGAGCAATATGAAAAGGAAAAAAAGGGAAATAAAATGTTACTTATATTTTATGGTTATTATTGAGGTGCCTTATAAGGGATTGGATACAATAGAAAATACCAGGTCAATAATATTGTACGGTTTTGAGAGAACCATATAGTTAATCTATCAAATGATTTATCACTTTCTCAAATCCAAAACCAAGTTACTTTTAAAATGCATTTTTTCACTTTTGAGGTAGAAATCACATAGCAAATTGTCTGTAAATACTATGAAATACCTTGAAAAGTACAAGGTCATCATCCTAGCAGAAATGATACTTTTGTACCAAATTTTATTTTAAAATATAATGAATTTGGAGTTTCCTTTGTGGCTCAGTGGTTAACAAACCCAACTAGGATCCATGAGGATGCTGGTTTGAACCCTGGCCTCGCTCAGTGGGTTAGGGATCCAGCATTGCCAGATGCTCAGATCCCAAACTGCAGTAACTATGGCTGTGGCCTGCAGCTGTAGCTCCAGTGCAACCCCTAGCCTGTGAACTTCTGTATGCCACAGGTGCAGCTCTAAAAACAAACAAAAAAAAAGCAGAAAATTTAAATTGTTTTAGGGAACCTATTTCAAGAAAAGGGATATATATCATTTATTCCATTAAAATATTTTTTCCTATTCACTGCAATTTAGCCAAATAAGAAAATAGTAAGGAATTAAAACTTCTCTCTGGTTTGGCTAGAATAAAGGTTAATAAACAAATAAAGCAGAGACATGAAGAAGAATCAGAAATACAGTACCTAATTTCCAGAAGGAGACTTTGAGACATGATTCAGTAGGCAGTGTCGAATCATTAAAGAACACTAAGGTGGGGAATGTCACAGTTACAGACCACTTTAGAGAAGATTGTTCTTGACTGAGAGTTGACCTCTAAGAGTTGTATCCCAGAAAAGTGTGTTAATAATTCTTTGCTATATGCCAACATCTAAGCAGCAAAGCTATGTAAAAGTACCCTTACTTTGGTCCTGTCCTTGAAGCAAACAGTCACTCAATACTTTAAAATGTCACACAGATGTCAGCACATCCCCTTCTTGAGCTAGGTATATACTTGACTTGAATTTTTTCTCAGTACCACGTTCCTATTAACATTCAAAAAATCTGCAAACGTCTCGGGCACATTTTTTATGGTTCATTTTGCCTACCAGTCTTCTGCTTCTGTGCATGTTATCTCTGGGCTTCACCATGTCTCTCCAGATGTGAAACCTAGAAGAACTTTTGAGATGATTCCAAGATCCAATCCTGAAATTTTTCATAAGCATAGAAAATTTCACCAGGGAAGATGGAGGATTGCTTTGTATCACAGCAAGACAAACAATCTTTAAGGGAACATGAACCAGCATCATTTTTAATTGTCCTTTAGCCTACTTAACCTCCCCAAAGGTTACTAATCTCCATTATTCTGGCTTCTTTTCATTTTATGAATACCTTTTCCCTCTCTCTTTTCATCACTCCTTATTTGTCTCTTTCCTCCATTTTGGACCAAAAACTACAAGTTCTTAATTCCCCTACTTACCATAAATATAGCTTCTTCCCCCTACATATGATGATTTAGTATTTGACAACTTTCATGTCACCCTTGCCCCATTTATCCTAAGGATGCATACAAAGTGTTTCCAAATGAAAATATATCACTTCCCAAAAGGTCTAGAGCCAGCTGGTAAAATAAATAAATAAATTCTCCCTCTAATCAATTGCTCAAGGGTTGAGATCCCACTTACTCTGGGACAGTCAGCATTGCATTTGTTGACTATGGAAATTTGGAGTCCATAAGACCTGATTCAGTGTCAGCCCTAACAGTGAACAAGTTATTTAATCCTCTCTGACCTTCAAAGGTGGTGATATCTATTCTCAAAGGTGTGGCAATTAAATAAAGCAGGCCTTTAAAGTGTCTAGAACTATGTTCAGTACCTAATATGTGCACAATAAAGAGTGGATGTTATTTTTTCCAGCTTTATTGAGATATAATTTACATATAACATGGTGTACTTTAAAGTGTAAAACATGGTTTTATACTTTCTAGATTACTAAATAATTAACACTATAGCCTTAGCTAACACATGCATCACATGACCTAATTAGCATTTTTTGGTGGTGAGAATATTTAAGATTTTAACAGCTTTCAAGTATGTATATAATCACTATACTATGCACAACAAAGATTGGATAGTATTTAGTTAATGTCTTGGGTTGGGGAGAGGTGAATCAAATCCAACTTCAGACCTCTATCACTTATCAGTGGGCATGTGTTTCACTGATTGACTCAAAGTTTAAGAACCTCTGAGAATTAGCACAGATCTCAGATTCGACCTCAAAGTGATATCAGGTCTTTGCATCCTTCTGACTGCAGTTTCTAGAAGTAAATTTCCAAGTGACTGCATTCTGATTTATGTCTTAGACTGGACAAATTAATTATAAAGGGCTCATAGTCAGTAAATACAAAGAAAATCAGGAGTTCCCACTTCTTTCTTATCTGAGCTACAGTGCTCAAGTCTGAGACTCATGGCCCTTGGTGATGCAAAGGAAAGAATACTAATGTCTGGCCAGACCCCAGTAGAGCTGTAGGAAAAGGTGGTTGTTGTTTTTTTTTTTCCAGTAAAATACTGTTGAGAGTTTCAAATGTGTATTTTGTAATTGTAAATAATACAAGTTTTATAAGCTAAAAAAAGTTAATTTTTCACCTTTGAGTATTTTTCCAAGACAAGTAGGTAGAAATTGGAAATATTAGATGCTTATGCTGAAACATAACCCATACAGCTACATACCATGCTTGAAAGGATGGACCTTTAAAAAAAATAAAATAAAAAAATTAAAAAGCTTTTATTATTTTTTTATTTATTTATTTTTGCTTTTTAGGGCCACACCTGAGGCATATGGAAGTTCCCATGCTAGGGGTCAAATCTGAGTTATAGCTGTCAACCTACACCACAGCTCAAAGCAATGCCTATCCCCAACCCAATGAGGGAGGCAGTGGAATCAAACCTGCATCCTCATTGATACTAGTCAGATTTGTTTCCACTGCACCACAACAGGAACTCTTAGACCTATTTTTTTTTTAAGTTGACTTGATAAACATATTTAGAAGTAAAGATTTAAGAAATGTTAACTTTAATTCTAGCAGGTAATATGAATAAATACAGTTTGAGATAGAAAAGGAGAAAGATACTTCATAAGGGTAGTGTTATTCCACCATTAATGCCATCATTATCTGTTAACATCTCTGAGCAATTTTCACGCATCAGCCATTGTGCTTGAAGATAAACACAATGCGTTAATTAATTGTTATGGAAACCTCATTTTAAAAATGAAAAAAGATGAGCTTTAGGGTTTCTAAGTCAATGAGTTAAGGTTAGCACAACCAGAAAATCACAAGGCTCTGAGACAAGATACCACCCTGCTTTCCGGAAGCATGTCATGCTTACATAAACACTGCCTTCTGAGATCCAGACACATTAGGATACTAATACATGCTAAAAACTTGGGGTGGCCTAAGGCCTAAGACACTTTAATTTCTTCTCCTCTACAGAAAGCACACCTCCCTATCACATTTAATTTGAACATTTAGATAACAATAGCAATGTTTTTTAAATAGAAATTTTACTCCAAGAATCCCAGATTCTGTAATTTAAACTAATGAAGACCCTATATGCCTCAGCAACAGAGCAGGAGAAAACAAAGAAGTAGAAATGAATAAGACAAAACAACATATTTTCGGGTGATTGACTTCATTAGTCTTTGTGACTGATAATTCAAATTTCATTATCACTTATTCAGTTTTGCTGTGTAGCCTGTTCAACTGTGAATCATTGTAGGTAGCTAGCTACACATAATATTTTTTTTTTTCATTTTGGTGAAATCTACCTAGTTGCTATAGTGGTAGTCATTATAAAAATGAGTAAAATAAAATTAAGACCACCACATGTCTAGAATAAAACCAATGAGGTAATACTCTAAAAGTAAGCATTTATATATATATATATCTTTAGAGAACTAAAATAGAATTACATTTGCCCTAACACTCGGCATCTCAAGTTTTACATTAATGCATATGAAAAAGCTAGAAAGAAGAAATGCTAACTTGGAATGATTGAATGAAAAGAGTGAATTATGTAAGATGTTCTCTATCGAGATTAAAAGTATATAATAAAACTTATTGTTCTCAGTTCAGGGGTTATACAATTAAATTTCAAAACTGATTTTGAAAAATTAGTCCATACCTCATACAAGTTTTCCTGAATGTATCGTTCCCTGCCTTTTTGTTCATCTATACTCAACAAAAGAAAATGGAAAATATACCCCCTTTTTTTTTCCTTTAAACTACTCACGATTTCTACTTGGTATCTGGCAGACAACCAAGAACAGACAATTCTCCACATAACAGTTTTTCCCCCACATATTCATCCTCCCTAAATTCAAAATATGCATTTTCTGATGACAACAGATTGAATATGTCTTTGGAGAATATGAGAAAATATCCTGGCGCTCCCGTACTTTCACTATCTCCTGTTCACATCAAACCACCCTGCCCATCCCTTTCTCAGGAGAAGAGAAGCTTATGGGAGCTTGATGAACAGAGTCCATAAAGTTTAATCTGCTCTCTTACATTGTGAGAGTTTGTAAATCGATTCCTTACCAGATGCTGTAATTCTTTTGGATTGAAGATAAATTGTTGAATTCCAAGAGAATACCATACAAAAGAAAACCATTAGCTTTGATAATTCAAGAGACACAAAATAAAACCACATTATTCATTTGCTGCTCTTGTAAAAGGGTGTCAGGTTTTAAAGTTAAAAGAATGCTCACATACATTTTTTCATCTATTTAGGAAAAATAATTTGCTTATTTATGAACACCAAGAGCAGAAAGCTCATTAAGGAATGTAAACTGACTGGAGAATTAAGAGCTGGGTATCTCACACAGGACAATCTTATCAGTAATGCAGACAGACAGGGCTTCCTTTGTTTTGTTTTGTATTGTCTTTGGTTTTAATAATCTTGCTCTAGTGACCTTTTTCTCAACTGAAAACAGGAAGGGTCTGAGGCACCTTAGCTTCAGGTGATTATGTCTTGAGATTTTCATTCAAAAAATATTGCCAGATTCCCTCCCACCTGTAGAAAAAGCCCACAATCCCAAAAGAGAAGCCTTCTTATTTTATTATCATACACACATCTCCAGCCTCTGAATTTATCATTCCCTCAATCACTGCCTGTCTCACCTTAGAAATTAACATATATTTTACTTTTCTTTCTCTAACATTAAAAATACATTGCAATGAATAATATAGCAGGGCTGCGCATAAAACTAAACCTTCTACATCCTCTTTTAAATGTTTGTTCTTCAGCAGAGATCCTCTGAGGAAAACAGTGAAAGGATGAACAGTAATTTAATTTTTTATCATAACCATTAGTGGCAAATAAAGGACAAAAGTACTTTGCAAGACTAAAGAAAAAAGATGAGATATTCATCAAGGGAAAATACTGCCTTCATAGTGACTGCCAGGTCATGCATATTCTTTTTCTTTTCAACAGAGAAAAATCACAGGATTAATATGCAGACCCTGGAAGTATTTTCTATGTATGTCACAAGCAGCAAATATTGAAGACACTTGCTATACATTGTTGGGGCTTTTCATAGTAAGTCTTTATGAAAAAAATGAGGTTTACTAAACATCAATTTTATTAAAATGAATCTAAAATTCAGAATTGTACTGTTTTCCAAAGTCTCTTGAATTATGATTTTTTTTTTCTAAAAATCAGACAAGGGAAAAGTCAATTGTCAAGTTAGGTTGTTAATTAGCCGTGTGAAGTAAGAACAAGACAAAATCTCAATTTTGACTAGTGCCCAAATCAACATGTGATAGTTCTGCCTTCATTTCTTTAATTTGACTAACAGAAAGTTTAAAAAGGCTACAGGTCAAATCCATTGAAACAATACTGCCAATCATTGCTTTAGAATTTTGCAGCAGTATTTAAAAAGATAACAATAAGGTATTATCTTACATTTCCAAGGGAAAGTCTATTTTATATTCACCTGTCATATTTCTAGGCTCTATGATATTTGCTCTATGGGTAATGAAAAAAAAAATATTTAGTTGGGAAGACTTTATAGTCTGTGAGGAAATAACACCAAGTCTCACACTGCAGTAACTCTGTTAAACAATAATACAATTAATTTTTTCACCTAGACTTGAACTGAAGATATCTATTTAATTATCTTTCCTAACCTTCAGTTATAAACCAATGTTCAAGTACAGTACTGTACTACTGGGCCATTCTACCTTCAAAAAACTGAATCTTCTCATCCTTGACCCCATCTCCAGTTTTCTATTTTCCACCATTGAGTGAGGTCCCCAAACTTGTGGCCTTTAGTGTCTAACGAATTTCTTAACAGTGCGCTTAAGCCAAAAGAAATACCTAGTAGTTCCATTTATTAAATTGTGATGTGCAAACAACTTAATATTTATGTCCCAACAACTTAGATGATTGAAAAGATAACACATACAAATTGAAAGAAAAAGATAATAGTGTTATTTCATTCTTAAATAACTGTAATTTCTTACTGGTGAGATGGGTATACCTGCTGGGTACTGCACACCTTCCAACATTTTAGAACCAGATTGAACATCCCAAGTACCCATTTGGTACTTGCTTCCTAAGGCAACAACTGCTTAAAAAAACAAAACAAAACAAAAAAAACTTTCAAAGACATTATGAAATTGAAAGGAATATCATATGGTCTAATGTCAAGTCTACGTGAATGACCTTGAGCTAGTAATTTTCCCAGCATTCAACAAATGTCCAGTATTAGCACTTCCTTCAAAAAAGTAAAATTCCTATAGCACCTTTAAATTTATTAAAGCACTCAGAAAAAACAGAACAGAGTTTGGGACCCACACTCCTCAAAGATATTCTAGATGGAAATCAGACGAGCCATTACTATGCTTCCCTTTAAAGCTCAGATGATCATCTTTTGCTTCCAATTCCAATTTCATCTCTCTCTTTCCCTCTCTCTCTTATACACACACATACACATTTGATCATCTTCCACCACCCATTTCATTCATTCACTCAAGAAAGATCAGATATTATTTAATATCTACTTATAAACATCTTGAATAAATTTTATGGACACAGCAATAAAAAATTTCAATTTTTGCCCACAAATAGAGCTAGTGGGAAAAACTAGAGAAGCAATTAATTAATTACAATATTATTCCCCTAAATAGGAAAGAGCATAGAGTATTTTGAGAATACATAGATAGGCAACTTGACCAATCTGGGGTATTGAAGGGATGTCATATAAACCAAAAATCCAAAATTTATCATATACAAATATTATTCTCTGTAGGGCTCAGTGTTCACTTATATAATGTACTCTAATGCAAACATACTTTTTTGTCTATCCTATAAAAATAAAGTCTCTAAAATCAGGATGTATTTGAAAGAGTTGTACCTTTTAAATCACTAACAGAAGCAAAATAAAGCCTACATCAAATACTAACGCAACCCAAATCGTATCAAAACTAAACTGACAAAAACAAAGTACATGAACCTCAGGGGCTCCTCTTTGGGGATGGTATTTTGGGGCACTTTGGAAAAAGGATGATCAGTCTGTGGGAATTCTGATGGAAGAGTATCAGATTCTCCAACTCACTGAAAAGGATCTTTAATATTCAGAGGACATTTGTTTTTGTCTTAATGTTTAAGATCACTTAAAAAGGCCCACTTAAGTGTGTGAAGATCTCAGTACAACTACACAAAACATCTTTTTTTTCTTTCCTAAAATATGTTTGGAAAGTCATTTAGGCACCACATTACTATCCATTTTACGAGCTTATTTTCTCTAGCTGTCAAGTGGCAAATTATTGCCATCGTGGACATACTTATTACTTCTATCTAAACATTTACACAGTGAAGCTTAAAACACCTGGGATGCCAGAAGCCCCAGGACATATTCCAAAAAGTCATTCATGATGTAGCACAGAGAATGAGGATCACCTGAAAGAAAGGATGCTCTCTGGTAAGACTGCTGTTCCTTGCATACTTTCACAGTCTTCCCCAAGTGAACAAGAATAGTATGTCACACTTACTATGAACCTGATAATTTTAATCATGCTTTCCCCATATAAACTGATTGGCTTCCACACAACCCCATGAGTTAGGTACTCTCATCCCCAGATAAGAAATTGACACCCAGACAGGAAACCACCAAATGGTGAAACCTGGTTTCCAAGTTTGTTTTCAAACCAGTATACTCTATTGCTTCCTGCCCCAGATTTTTACTCCCACCAGAGGTGAACATTCATCTACAACCCTTGAAGAGAGGGAACCTAAGAAGAAGTGATGGGGATTTTTGAAAAAAAGAGAACATCCATATTCTCAACAGAAAGATTCAAGTGTACAGTTATTGCTAATTAAGATTCTCTTCTCGTCTGAGTTTCCCTCCAAAGGATGTCACCATATATCACAAGGCAGAAACAGATCTTTGAAGCTAAACACAGCTCTCCCAAATTGGTGTTAACTAATATGTTAATAGGATGCGCCTGAACTTTCTCTCAGTGACTATACATAAAACATTGCTGTCCTTTGTCTCTTGCCACCTACATTTTTAGTCAGTCTGTGTTCCCTAGATTCGACTTTCAGCCCTAATCCTTATGTTTAAACTTTAAAACTACTTTGCAATATTGACCTATTTCCATGGTATCGCAGCTGATGCTAGGTAACCTGACCTCCAGCTTTCCTGCCCTTTCCCTGGGTCTTTCATGAGGACCTGACCTCGTGCCAGCACCTAGGACTGCCATCCCTCCCCAGAACCATACCCACGGACCTCGGGATAGGACCACAATACACCTGGCATGTGCAGAAGAAGACAGGCTTCTTTCCTTTCACCTGAGCCTGCTTGACTACCATGCCGCAGAGGTGTTTATCCAGTGAACAACTGATAGTCAGAAATAGACCTTCAGCAGTCTATGTTTCCAAAACCTTAATATTCAAAGGCAACAATATCGCATTGGTTTTCAATGTCTGGCTGTTTCTTGTAACCAGTGAGTCACCCAAGTTCCTAAATGTTTTGGAGTCCTTGCGGATAGTGTTCAGCCCCTCTGCATAAAGGGAAACAACATGTACTGTATTTTGAAAGTTATTTTATTTTCACGCAGCTTCCAAGATTTACATAAAATAGCAAGAGTAACATGGTTAAAGCATTCTTCAGGTCGATTTTAGGCAGAGAAGTAATTGAACTCAAATGGTAGAATAAGTTCCAGTTGACTACGATTTTTTTTTTCCTCTGTTCGGTAAAGAACGATTGTGATAATAACTTGATCATGACTTTGATAGAAAAGTGTGGGGCTCTGGGTTGTTCCTAATCAACAGCACCACCTTCTGTCTGCAGAAATGCCAGGTCCTAGTGAAAGCATAGCTTGCTTTGCCATTTAGGAGCTTAATGCGGGCTTAGGCAAATGATGTAAATCCCATTTTCCTCTTACCTTGACATCGGTGAAGACAAAATTATTTTTTAAAATAGCACAAACTGCATTTTAGGAAAAATAAACTTAAAAAGGCAACCAAGCACATGGAAAGAAACATCACAGACTCAATACAGTTTCACTAGACTTGCTGTGGTCTTCTTGGTATATCCTTTTATCTTCCTCCCCACAGGGAAATTCTCCAAAAGAGGCTGCAAATTTCATGGGGTTTTTATTTATTTATTTATTTATTTACTTATTGGCTTTTTAGGGCTGCACCACGACATATGGATATTCCCAGGCTAGGGGATGAATCAGAGCTACAGCTGCCCACCTATACCACAGCCACAGTAATGCCAGATCCAAGCTTTGACCGCAACCTACGCCACAGCTCACGGCAATGCCAGATCCATAACCCACTAAACAAGGCCCGGGATCAAACTCTCATCCATCCTCATGGATTCTAGTAGGGTTCGTTAACTGCCAAGCCACCATGGGCACTCCAAAATTTCACGATATTTATAGAAAAGAAAGTGTGAGCCCTTGTTGTTACAATTGGGATGATTTAGAAAACCATGTCTCAAATCTTGTAGTGACCTCCATCTGAATGTTACACTACGAGGAAAATAAAAGAGATCTATGGTGTGAGTAAAGTCACAACCTCTTGAACTAGGTGTGCTTCCAAATAAAAAGCTATGTGAGGAGTTCCCATTGTGGCTTGTTGCATTAAGAACTCAACATAGTGTCCATGAGGATGTGGGTTCAATCCCTGGTCTCGCTCAGTGGGTCAAGGTTTGCCATTGCCACAAGCTGCAGCATAAATTGCAGATGCAGCTCAGATCTGGTGTTGCCGTGGCTGTGGTGTAGACCTGCGGCTGCAGCTCTGATTCAGCCCATGGCCCGGGAACTTCCATATGCCTCAGGTGTGACCCTAAAAAGAAAGGGAAAAAAAAAGCTATGTGAAGCACACGTAGTCACTCTTTTCTGTGCTCTGGTTGAGATAAGTGAAATAACTGAAGCCTTGAGCAATTAGAGAAATTATAAAGCCAAAGTTAATTTGCTACTAAATTCATAAAATTCATGAAGTAATATAATGAATAACAATGCAGGTAAATGTGGAGGAGGTCACAGCAGTTTAAGTAGTCCTTGGATATATCTGAGTAAGTCTATGAAACACGTATATGATTTCTTCAGGAGTCTGTCTTCAGGAGGGTTCTTGGAAGAACCCATCCTGAAGTGAAATTTGTTCTGGTACCTTTGACCTTAAATCAGGTCTGCATCCTAAACCATCCGCAGTAGGACAATTATGAAAACATGACTTCCATCCCCAGACCTGCCTTGTAAAAACAGAGAGAGCTACAGCACTAAAACCCTGTGACACTTTGCAACACAGGCAGACCTACCTCTATAAAAATATTGCACAAGAGGAGTGAGGTTTTCTGTCCAAATTTGCCACCCACTACCGTGTAGTATTGGAATGGAAGAAATCCTGTTCATTATTGCTGACAGTGTCAGGCAAAGTATCTCCTGTGCTTGGAGAGAGAACTTTGCAGAAGATACTTTTGGTGAAAACATCCTAGCAAGATTGCTGAAAATAAGTGGCAGCCAAAATGGGGAGGAGGGAATCATAAGGATATAGAGAGGCTCACTCTTAGAGAGAGACAGACAGACAGAATACAATGTTGGTTATCACTGTTATCATAAGCCTTCTACTTCTACTTGTAAGATGATAGAATCCAGATGTGAACAAAGAAAGGCTCAATTCTGAAAAATAAAATAAAAGTAGAAAAGGATATATATCATTGCTATTTTATATTTCTCAAGGGACCTCAAGTCATTTAGGCACCCTTTTGGGGTTACCTCTATCTAGTCAAAGTATTATAGAAAGTTATATGTTAACTTCAGATGGCTCCTTCAGGCAGAAATGGAATTTTTCCCCTTAAAAAATACATACATTGCCTGTGAAGTCAATCACATTTCGTTTTGGCTACATAAGTAGATTTTGACATTATTAAGAGTGATTTTGTTGTTGCTATTAATGTTTGAAGGTAAAGAAGGGAATAAGTGATCTCTTAAAGTACCTTCCTATCTGTGAGTCCATTTATTAATTATTAAAACTTTCTACACAGTGAAGTTCCAGTTAGAGCCAAAAGTTTCATGCAAAATCTTCCCCAAGTCCCAAAGTCACCAATTCCCAAGGACTAAGCCACAGTGCCAGTATTCCTGTATACACTATAGAAAACCAAAATTGTGCCAAGTACAGAAATGTAGGTGTCCCAAATATCATTTCAATGGCAAAGTGACTTTTCTTCCAGAATAGAACTGCTTACATAAATTCCAGTTATTGCCATTCAAATGTTTAAAAACCATTGGCTACAGGAACCCACTGATCAATGCAAAAATAAGAGCAGAATAATGGGTTGCTATAAAAAGTATATAAATTAACCATCATGTAGAAATATTCGTGAGTTTTTCATAATTTATATTTCTCTTTAATCTTTCACCATCTTCATTAAAACCTCATTAAAAACTTCTCATAATTAATATTCACGGTGCTATATTTTCTTAGTTTCCTTCTTATAATAACCCTTCACCTAGCAAATTATCCTCCTGTAAATAATAAAAATAGCTGCTTTTCAAAGATGCTGTTAATGAGAGATGAGAATGTTATTTTAAGGGAATATTCCTTGTTTCCCAAAGAGTAGCACATTTTCAAGCTGATGTCAGCAACAGAAGTTGCTACATGGATTATTTCATTTATTTATTTATTTATTTATTTTTGCAGCTGATATCTGAACAAGAACCTTTCAGCACAGTTATCTACGTTGCAGACTTACAGTGACTCCTTCCGCAACAAACAATGACTTTTCTAGATAGCACAGCCCACAGCCACTCGATTTATAAAAGCACCATCTAGAGTTCCTGTTGTGGCTCAGCGGTAATGAGCCTGACTAGTATTCATGAGGATGTGGGTTCAATCCCTGGCCCTCCTCAGTAGGTTAAGGATCTAGCATTGCCATGAGCTATGGTATATATCACAAATGAGGTTCAGATCTGGCGTTGCTGTGGTTGTGGCTGGCAGCTGCAGCTCCGATTCGACCCCTAGCCTGGGAACTTCCATATGCCATGAGTGCAGCCCTAAAAAGACAAAAAATTAAAGAATTTTAAAAAATTGTTTTAAATTAAAGCACCATCTGCTTTGCTAACCAGACATAGGCTGCTATCTCTAGGGTCTACCTTTGCAGTGAGATCCCTGCCAAAGTTAATCCAGGAAAAATAGGCCATTTCACATTGAGATTCAGTTTGTCATTCAAAGCTGCTGGCCCTTGTTCTCCTTTGGATTTTAATAATATTCTTAATGTGAAATAGTGTCAAGGAAAAATCATCCAGGGCAGAAGGCAAATGCTTAGTTTCTACTTTGCTTAATGATACCACTGCTTTATTCAGCTGATACAGAATTGGAAAGAAATTAAGTATTTGAACTCTTTCAGCTCAGAGCAGGACCTTAAAGATTAAGAAGACTAAAGCCAGTTCTGAATAAATCCTTATACTGTGGAAGCAGGTGTTATAAAACCACCCCTTCAGTACCTCTCTCCTAAAACTCAAAACTAATCCAGACACTGATGAGAAAGCACTAAGGTAAATGAACTACTTCAAGGAATCCATGAAAGGAAGAGACTCTCATCCAAAAGAAACAAAAAATTGGCCTTTCCTTTTCCTCCTAATATCAGAGAACATTGATATTCACAACTCCTCTAATACAATAATCTGTTTGATGCTTTGCAAATTCCTAGATCAAGAGATGGGGAAAAAAAACTCAAGAGTAAAAGCCTATCAAAATATATCCCATAATGTGATTGTTACAGATATGTGCTGGTTCTTGCAATCAAAGAGCCATAAATAAGAAGTTTTGTTACTACCTTATAAAAAAATAAATACAAAGAATATCATTGGTCAAATTGAAATCAATATTTACAAAGTAGTATAATTAGTTGATTTATTTCTTTTTTAAAACCTATGCTATTAGCTTCTACCACTAATAATAATTCTTTTTTGTTTTTATAGAAAAAATACAACTTCAAACCAACATTAATTCTAAACTCATTCTGATGTTTTTCCCTATTTGCATTAATTTCAACTGCCAAAAAAAAAAAAACAGGAAGGATTCACTTTCTTTTAGATCAGCAACAGTCTACTCAATTATTGGCTGTGAATGAGTAATCACTCATTAAGAACAGAGCTATGTATGCAATGTGATAGGCAAAGTTTCAGTTAAAAAGTAAGCTGTTAGAATTTAACAATATTATAGAAATTAAAATGCAACTGTTCCTAAGTTCTTAAAAGAATACATACCATATCTTCATATAATATGTACATTCCTTCCTACTTTATCAACATTCTGATAAATCAAGCAAATTATTGAAATTATCATATTTCTTCTCTGGTATTTGCCCACATATATGAGTTGCCGCTTTGAAATATCCTCCCGTTGTCATAAATTTCAAAGAATTCACTGTCTTTATTCAGAACACCCGCTAATAATTTTTCCTTCTCTGTCACGAAGAAGGGTCCAAAACAAAGACAGACGTGAACCATTTTAGAAGATAAATAAGGGATTATTCATTTACAATTAGATTATAAAGAAAGGCAAGTCATTTGAAGTAAATGGGAGCTCATTTTTTTTTAAATGCATGGGAGCTAAGAGCCTGAAAAATCATTATGGCTTATTTTACATTGGAGAATTGGGAGGTCAAGCCATTAACTTTGTGAATTTGTGGAGGTTTCCCAGAAGCTTACTCAAATCCACTCCTAGGCCAATGTTAAACTTATTCAACTTATTAGCATAATAACATAAATGACCATTTGCAAAATAAAGACTGACAAGAGTTTCTAAACACAGCTAGAAACAGCTCAGGGTCATATTGAAAAATGATAAAATGATAAACAAGAGTCTACACCAGCACCAAACTAGGCAAAAGATAAGTCAATTTTATTCTGTAAAAGATGACCCACCTTATTTCTCTGCATAAACTTGTTTTTATAATAATTATTACAACTAAAAACAAGTAGACTCTACAAGTAATAAAAATGTATATGGTTTAAGCAAAATATTCTTAAGTACTTTACTAAGTACTTTTAAATTGTCTTATGTTGCTTGGCAGTTAAAAGCAAAAAATAAGAGATAATGACTGTAGATTTTAAACTATATGAGTCTTTACTTATTTCAAGCTCAATCATAGCTGTATTTAATTCCAAGGAACAAAAAGGGATGAAAACATTTAGCCATGACAACTCTTAACGTTCTTAGCAATTTGAGGCAAAATTCATAGTTTATATGTATGCTCCATCTATGATTTTTTTTCTCCAGTCAAACACCCAATTTATAAGAAAAGATAGTACTTCGCCAATGTCCAAGAAATACCCAGAGAGAATAATGTATATCAAAAACTCTACATTACTTGGTAAATCACAGAATCCAAGAGGACTGTATTACCATATAAAAGCAGAGCATTTATTCAAGCTTTAAGATTAGAAAATGCTGAGGATCATTTAAATTGTATGGATTATGCAGAAATATATTCAGAGGCATAGATTCTGATTTTAATTCTACTTCTTTTCTCAAATGATTATGGTCAGGTTAAATTAGGTAATATAGGTAAAGTACCTGGAGTCTAATGCTGCAAATAAAAAGATTCTCTTGGGAGTTCCCAATGTGACACAGCAGAAGCAAATCCAACTAGTATCCATGAGGATGTGGGTTCAACCCCTGGCCTTGTTCATTGGGTCCAGGAACCAGCATGGCCATGAGCTATAGTGTAGGTCACAGACGTGGCTTGGATCTGGTGTTGCTATGACTGCAGTGTAGGCTGGCAGCTGCAGCTCCCAATTGACCTCTAGGCTGGGAACTTCCATATGCTTCAGGTGCAGCCCTAAAAAGGAAAAAAAAAAAAAAAAAGATTCTCTCGTATCCTAGTCAACTACTTGACAGTCAATAGATACTTAAAGTTGATAGTCAATAGATACTTAGAGCTAACTTTGTTGACAACACTTCTGTGTTCCATAGGGGACATCAAAAAGCTACATGACATACCTTCTGCTCTTAAGTTTATAGTCATAACATTAGACAGTCTTAAAATTATCATTTGGAACATACACCAATGTGGAATTCCTCTTAGGTCATCTCTTATTTTCTAACGGATAAAGATATCGAGATTTATTTTTAAGAAAAAAATTTCCTTTTTGGTATTCCCAACATTGGATCCAGTTTTGACTTCTGGGAAGCCTTCAGAATTTAGATATTTTGATGTTTAGAGATTTTCCAAAAAATAAATTTAAAATAAATACATTAACAAAAAATCATTAGGACAATGAAGAAAACTATTTTATTCTTTCTATAAACATATATGGTTCGACATTATTTTATGTTGTGTTGTTAATAAATCTATTATCTGTATGTTCATCTCTAATAAGTCTGTGGTGAAGTTAATTCTTCACTATGTGGCTTCATGACATCCTGAGAAGCACTTACTAGTGACATATAACTAACACAGATTGATTCACCTATTCATTTTTTAATTGTTAATTCCCTAATAAAAATTTTTTTCTACTGTACAGCATGGTGACCCAGTTACATATACATGTACACATTCTATTTCCTCACATTATCATGCTCCATTATAAGTGACTAGACAGTTCCCAGTGCTACACAGCAGGATCTCATTGCTAATCCTTTACAAAGGCAATAGTTTGCATCTATTAACCTCTAGCTCCCAATCCACCCCACTCCTTCCCCCTCCCCCTTGGCAACCACAAGTCTATTCTCTAAGTCCATGATTTTCTTTTCTGTGGAAAGGTTCCTTTGTGCCATATATTAGATTCCAGATATAGGCGACATCATATGATATTCGTCTCTTTCTGACTTACTTCACTCAGTATGAGAGTCTCTAGTTCCATCCATGTTGCTGCAAATGGCATTATTTTGTTCTTTTTTATGGCTGAGTAGTATTCCACTGTGTGTATATATATATATATATATATATATATATACCACATCTTCCTAATCCAATCATCTGTCAATGGACATTGGGTTGTTTCCATGTCTTGGCTATTGTGAATAGTGCTACAATGAACATGTGGGTGCATGTGTCTTTTTTAAGGAAAGTTTTGTCTGGATATATGCCCAAGAGTGGGATTGCTGGGTCATATGGTAGCTCTCTGTATAGATTTCTAAGGTAGCACCTATTTATTTATACAACAAATATGTATGGAATGCTTCTATGTGCAAAGCAATGTTATAAGTACTGGGTATGGAGCAGTCACTATAAGAAGTAAAAATCATTTTGTCAAGTTATTTCTCAGAAATCATGTTAACAAAATGAGAGTGATTTTACTTACCTTCTATGTGTTTGACTCTCTTCCTAATATGTGAAGAAGTAGGAAAAAACCCACCCCTAAATAAACGGGAAGACCTCACAGAATGCATGTACAGACTGCCTTGCTAATGGTGAATTCCTGAAGCCAATGGGGAATTAAGTAATTTGTATTCCAGTTCCACATTCATTATACGTCACTAGTAAGTGCTTCTTAAGATGTCATCAAGAGTCTTAGAATGTCAAAGAAAGTTGTACTCTTTGAAGATATACTGTTCAGCCAAATGTACTCAGATTACTATAAACTCTTTTCTCTTACCAATTCCTGAAAATGAGGATATCATTTGCTTTGACATTTGCTTTATATTATAGTGCTATATCTTAAAGAATTGATCTTGACCAACTCAGAAAAAAAAAAAAAAAAAGCTAAACTGTTGTTTTTTGCTTATATACGCCATGAAAAGTATCCTGTCTGCTGTCATTAAAATTTCTGGGTTGGAGTTCCCGTCGTGGCTCAGTGGGTAATGAATCCAACTAGGAACCATGAGGGAGTGGGTTCGATCCCTAGCCCCACTCAGTGGGTTAAGGATCTGGCATTGCTGTGAGCTGTGGTGTAGGTTGCAGACGCGGCTCGGCTCGGATCCCGCGTTGCTGTGGCTCTGACATAGGCCGGTTGCTACAGCTCCGATTAGACCCCTAGCCTGGGAACCTCCATATGCCACGGAAGCAGCCCAAGAAATGGCAAAAAAGACAAAAAACAAAAACAAAAACAAAAAAAACTTAAATTAGAGACAGAATGAGTGGGTTGCAGAAGCAATGATATACTAAAATACTAATAGACATGAGTAACAGTAAAAGCTGAAGAGTTTAACTATTTCAAACAGATCTGTATAAATAATTGAGAATTCTGAATGCTTAGCCACTTTTCCAAATCACACAAAATTCTTGAAACTTTAAAACTGATAGACATCAAAGGAACCAAACCTGGAGCTTTTCATGGAGTAAATCAGGCAGAAAATTTTGACATTTCTGCAATTTATTATTATTATTATTATTTTGCTGTTAGTGTAATTGAAAATAGTTCCTAGAGATACATACAGTTTTGTCCTATATGAGTCACAAAATAAAGTTCAAAGACTAGCCACATAATGTAGTCTTTGCACTAATCCTACATGAAATGACAGGAATATACAAGGAGGAAGCGCCCTATGTGTTCTTTTGTGCAAATTCTGTTACTATTTTCTCAGTTCGGGGGAAGAATGAAGATCCTTTATTTATTTACGCTGTTCCCAGCACAGTATTGCCTTTTCATTCTTTCCAGTCTTTTTCATAATAATTTGGTTATCAGGCATGTCATCAGGCCAGCCATTCTGCATACAAAAATACTATTTCACCATGATGTGAAGAAGCAGCATGTAAACTATACATAGGGAGCCCACAATATATCTCTGTAGAATAGAAAAGAGGAGTAGAGATAATGGTCATATTTCTTTAGACTCTTTATTCTACTCCCCAGTGACCCTTCCTCCTACTCTAGGTCTGGCTGCTTAATTACTCAAGTTGTACTCTGTATATAGGTTTAATCTATTCCTCTTAGCAGTAGCAGACAGCTGGCTTTCTCCTTTTCCTCCATAAATCTATGTACGTAAATATTTTTTTGCCACTTGCTGTTCTAAATAGTCCCCTGGCTTCTCATTCATTCAAGCTTCTCTATGATCTTATTGGTGTTCCTAGCCAAGCAAATCACTTGAAGCTGTTTCTTCATCTATAAATAGGAACACAGTTGCTAGGTCATAGAGGTGTTAGAAGAATCACTTTGCATTTGTATATAAAGCGCTAGCACTGCTCGGTGCCAGGCTGCAAAAAGGAGATCCTAAGTTTATTCTGTTATTTACCTTCTCTTATTTGCCTGCTGTCTATAACCTACGCCATTCTTTTCCATCCATCACTGAAATGCTTATGTGCTATTCTGCTTTCAATACATTCATTTTGATACATTATTCTGCTGACCATTTATTGCTTATGAATTTATGGTTACATCTGCCCATTGTAATTAACATTTATATGAGGTTTTTCCAAACAATCACCTCAATACAGAGATTCACAGTATAAATTTAATGCTATTATCAGAAAGTGCTTATTCGTTCCTCTATGCTATCATAATCTTCTTTTTGTAGTTGTAAATGTTGTTCTTGTCAACATCTGCATCATATATGTGCATGTGCTTATGTGTATCTATAACATATACATCAATAAACATGTGCATGTCAGTGTGTGTATAGAGAGAGAGAAAGGGACAGAGAGACACACAGATAAAAAGGGAGACAGAATATTGATTTACCGTTATGGCAGCAGAGAGACCCAACAGGGTGTATTATACAGAGCAGCATATATTTTTAAATGCCTGCTGAATTAAATTTAATAGGTACAGGACTTACAAGTCATAACAGATTAGGATGCCACAGAAGTGGTGAGTCACAGTGCTTCTTAGAAATGTACAAATCTTGCTATGTTTATCCAGGTAGCAATTCCATGTGCATCCCTTGACTCTCCATGTGTTCTTCGTACAACTAGCACTGCTGCCTAACTCCTGGGCTGCATGGGCCCATCAGATGACCTCTCTTTGCCATGACTATACATACACCCTTAAGAGGCAGAAAGTGATTATTTGGTCCTTTCAGTTCCTTTTTAATCACCCACAGTGTCTAAGGCTCTGAGCAATTTGACACTCAATTAAAGGTATTAATCATCACATTCACTTAACTGAGATTTCTCATTTTTCCAGGATCTTGAGTTCTGCCTATGAAAACTCACAAGACCAATACGGATGTGGATGTGGCAGGGGGATGGGGGGTGTGGGGGGGACACATTTCTACTCTGCCAGTGGCCAAGTACTGCTGCCTGAAATGTTCCAGGAGTGAAACATTTTGGTTGTGTTAATAGAATCATATTAATTATGTTAATTCACTTAGAGATGCCTGTCCAAGTCAATTTTATTCCTATCACAGAAAATTGCTTATGAAGTCACTGACAAATATTTCCCTAGAATGAATTAAGAACATAAAATCATATTCCTTCTTTATCCCCGAAGCTTACATTCATGTTGCCAAAATGTCAGACTTCATAACAACCCATTTACAGTAATTCTGCCCATGCCTAAGTTAGTGTTATATTTAACAACCCTCTGTGTTTTGAGGTGTCCCCTTCCTAACCACATGTGTCATTTCTTGGCATCTCTAACCATCTTTTGGCATCAAATAGACCCAGCAGAGGTTTACCAGTCATCAATAATGAACCAAGAGTAAAGTAAAGAGCTTCAGTGCCCTAGGGACTAAAACATAGATCTCTTGATGCACAGGAGGAAAAAAAAAATCAATCATGGTCCACATAAAAGAAAGCCTAATGAATCTGGCCTTTAACGCTGTTTGAATTGTGGTTGTTTCCAAAAAGAAGAGATAAATACTCTAATTAAAATAAATAATATAGCACATGCAAGTTTATTTAAAATGCAATGATTTATTTAAAGTTCAGTGTTATATTATAGGCCAATCACTAGAAAGTTAACAAAGGGACTAAGTAAGAAATGGTAAGGAGGCTATGCGGCGTATCTGAAAAGGCATAGGAAAAAAGAAACAAGACTCAGTGGAGTATTGATACAAACAAAATGTTTTCATAGAACAGTTCTATTTTGTAGTCTATAGGAAAATTCTTCCCAAACTTTTAGAAATTTTCCTGCTCTTGGGATGACAGGGAAAAAAAAAAGAAAGAAACTCCAATAATTGGCACATGATCCATTGGTACAGGAAACAATAAGCCACATTTTAAAAATGAATGTTGAAAAGGCAAACAATTGTAGCATTTTAATTGGGGCTAATTGCCTTATCAAGTTATAATGACAAGTGCTAACACTTGATTAGAACAGCAATAAGTTAATTATTGTGCTTATGATAACATATCAATCAGGACAAGGACTAGAATGCAATTGGCGAAAGAGTACAAAATTGATTAAAAGTAAGTGTCAAGAGTTACTAAAAATTAAAGGCAAAGAAAATCCAATTAGAAGAACAAGTAATAGGAGAAGTAAGCTTAACCATTAATATTTAACCTAAACCCTACAAGGTCCTACAACAAAGAAAAGTTTAAAAGAGGATGCATAGTGGAGTGGAAATGATTCTTAAATATCTTTCAAAGAGTCTCTATTCTGGAAATAGGAAGTAAAAATTATCAAGAGGAAGGCAATGCTAGAGCAGGAAAACTTAGACACATTGGCAGTGTTTTTTATCAAAGGGTTACTCCACTGAAACCACAGCTGCACTGGGATTCTACATTTCCACGACTCTAGCTGAAAAAAATAGGTGCTCCTCTGAGAAGAGTCTTCAAAACTGACACTATATCAATCAAATTTTAAAGATGATATATTGACATGATGGTTAGGACTGATGAAAAGTCATTAGAAGAAGCAGTATGAAACAAGATCATTAGGATCAGAAAAGTTATAGGCAAAAGAGGCACATTTCAGGCAAGGAGTGCATCCACTTCTCACATCTGCCAGCGTTTCTCCTATTCACTTTTATTTCTCTGCACTAAGAAGCTTGTATAGAGCAAAACTGAAAAATATAGAAGATATTTAAAAGGCAATTTGGGTTGAACTGACTTAAATAGTAATTTCTCATACTGTGTGAGAGCATGTTGTTAATTTATAATTACATACTTCAATCGTGTCCTCTAGAAGGAAGCTTTAACTTTAGAGTAAAATTTTAAATGTCAATAAGATTAATAGTCAAACAGTATAAATTTAACATAGTTCTCAGAGTCTATTCTCAAAGTTAAAAACCCAAAATATCTTGTTACAATATTGGGGGGTTTTCTAACTGTAACCATCAACTACAACAATAGCAAAGATTAAAACAAAATAAAACATAAAATTTGTTTGTATAAATGTCAGGATTGTATGCTAATGCATTTAACTATTATAAATATCAGGCATTCTGCATTGCAGTACTTTCATAAGTGCTTCTAATTAAACATTCTGATTACAAATTGGAAAAAAAATTGTTCCAATCTAATTTTAATGCTTTAGTTGGGAATCAATTGTCTCTATACATGAATTCAACCACTGCATCTCTCTGTTAGCTGGTGGAACACTCCAGAAGAGATCATATCTTCTGAAATTATTAAGAAATAACAAAATAAGCTTTGTTTTTTTCCTACAAATTTTCCAGAGTACTCTGTTACACTTCCTTATGGACAAATATGGTGACAATGATGGTCTTGTTACTACTGATAAAGATTTTATAATAACTTTACTTATAAATTTGTAATCATTTCCTATAAGAAGTGTAATTTCTGCTTATTTAAAATATTATGAAATCTAGCCCTGAAAAAAATTATATAATTAATTTAAATATCACCTCATCCTCCCATTTGACCAAGATGGACTTTACAGAACCTTTAGCTTGATTAAACTGTAGGCAGGTTGTTTCCTGACTCTACACCACTGGGCTCCCTTTGCTTAGAACATTTGCTTTAGAAAGCTTGCAGTCTGTATTCTTTCTCTGCCACTTGGAGATGTAAATCTTCTCCCAGCTTCTTGTCAGTTTTACAACCCTAAAATGTCTTTCTCAAGGACCTGAGAGCCATTCCTTTAAAATATAATCTTTAAGAAAAGCAGTGCCTTTATCTCCCAGCCTCTGAGGCATAAGTGACCCTTAGGAATTCCAAAAGTGACAATTAGCAACCACAGATAGCATAATTATATTGACTGATCTTTCCTCTAATTTATTTTATTTTTTAATACAATGATTTTAACTTTTTCATTATAGCTGGTTTATAGTGTTCTGTCAATTTTCTACTGTACAGCATGGTAACCCAGTTATACATACATGTATAGATTCTTTTTCCTCACATTATCATGCTCCATCATAAGTGACTAGACATAGTTTCCAGTGCTACACAGCAGGATCTCATTGCTTATCCATTCCCAAGGCAATAGTTTGCATCTATTAACCCCAAATTCCCAATCCATCCCGCTCCCTCCTCTCCCCCTTGGCAACCACAAGTCTATTCTCCAATCCATGATTTTCTTTTCTGTGGAAAGGTTAATTTATGCTGTATATTAGATTCCAGATATAAGCGATATCATGTAGTATTTGTCTTTCTCTCTCTGACTGACTTCACTCAGGGTGAGAGTCTCTCATTCCATCCATGTTGCTGCAAATGGCATTATTTCGTTCTTTTTATGGCTGAGTAGTATTCCATTGTGTATATATGTACCACATCTTCCTAATCCAATCATCTATCTTCTAATTTCTTTCAGTACTTTTCCACCAGCTTACAGAAGTGCTTAAAAATTCTTCCTTTTTTTTGTTTCAGTGAACTTGAGTTCAATCTCTCTCCCTTATTACAGTAGTCATGAATAAAGTCTTGTTGGCATGTTTAACTTGTCTAATTTAACTCTTCCTTGAAACACTGCATCTTTTTGGAGGGAGGAACATATTCTCTAAAAGAAGTATTTAAATGGAATTTTTCAGAGTAATACATTGATGTGCCTTTTTTATGATTATGATGAAAGACAGCAGAAGACTGCTTGATGCATAGAGAAAGCCTTTATGTGCTCATTCCTATACCTCACAAGCACTGTCTCTAAATATAGCCATAGCCAGGCCTCACCCTCATATGCTGACATCCCCGATGTTGGAATCTGACTACACCTCTTTGAACACCAAGGATTACATACTACTTGCAGGCAGAATCCAGCTAGGAGTCATGTTTGCTTGAATGTTGCAGAGCCCACCTTTACCCATATATCTTATACAATTTCATTTGTTTATACTATCTTCTTGAGTTCACTTGATATATTAAACCTTTTAATATATAGCACCTTTAAAAACTGAATTATAATATTTTAGTGAAACAGTATTTTCTCCTAAAATGAAAATTACTTTAATATTAAATAGCTTCCAGTTTATATGCTTTTTCTTTTCCAAAACATAGAGTTGTTTTTTTCTATTTATAAAAGGAACTTCAGACTTTTGGTTTGAGGTGGTAGACTGAGCACATGCTTTATTTACCAACCCTCCCAAAATCTTGTTGAAACAGAAAACTGAAAAGTTACGTAAAGGAGTAAATCATAAGAGCACTGAAAATAGCAGAGGGAAAGAAGAAATTAGCATGTTAGAGACACTGAAGAATTTTTAGAAAAAAATAAATAAATTGTACCAAATAAACTGGAGATGATCTGGAATTTAGAACATGCACTGTAGATGGCTACAAAATATACAGTAGACACTCTTCCTGATTGAGGAGATTTCTAAGTTACCAAAGAACAGTGAGCAAGCACGCGAGATGGGAAAGTTAGCAGATTGAGCCCTTCAGGAACGTCCTGAGGAATAACTATGCAAGTTTCTTCCTGTTATCTCTCCAACATCCAAAATCACAATCAACAGAAGTAGTCTCTTAAAGATATCTCTACATCTCTAAATAAGCAATCTGTATAAGGTCTCTGGTGAAAGATTTTTATTTCATTCCAGAACCCCCCTCCAAACCCACAAAAATAATGCTGTTAACATTGACTAACATACTGCATTTAATGAGTCTCTTTGAAGTGGATATGCATGCTATTTTGAATTATTTTATATTGAATACAAATCTTCAGAGAACCCATAATTACTTTAACAAGTTCATAAAATTTCATTAGAATAGGAAATAAATTCTATATTTGGAAAGTATTGGCATATGGAAGCACAGGAAAAAAAAATGTTCGATAATAATATGAGCCTTTAGGGAATGATGCATTAACCCATAATGAGATAGCACTACTTTCTTTCAGAATAGCTAAAATGAAAAATAGCGACAACATCAAAAGCTGACAAGGATGCAGAGAAAAATGTATCATACATATGGAACTGGTAGGAATGAAAAATGATAAAGTTCTGTAAAATAGTTTCTAACTTTCTTATGAACTAGTCATGCAATTAACATATCATCCAGAAATTGCACTCTTGGGTACTTAAATAAGGTATTCAAACTTATGTTCACACAAAAATCTATACAGAAATCTTCATAGAAGCTATATCTATAATAGCTCAAAACTAGAAACAACACAGATGTCCTTCAACAGGTGAATGGTTAGACCATGGTGCATCCATATGATGGAAAACTATCAGCAATAAAGAGGAGCAAACCATTGATAAGCTCAAGATCCTCGAGGAATTTCTAGAGAATGATGCTGAGTGAAAAGAAAAAAACAAAAAAAAGGCCGATCTGGAAAGGTTACATGCTACATTATTCCATTTATATAGTCTTCTTGAAATGATGAAAAGATAGAAATGGAGATTAGGTGAATGGTCCCAGTGTGGGGGAAGAAGGAAGGTAGAAATGGCTATAAAATGGCCATAGGAGGGATCCTTGTGGTGATGAAAGCATTCTGTACCTTACCTGTATCAATGTCGAATCCTGGTGGTGATGTTATCCTAGAGTTTCAGAAGATGTTACAGTGAAGGAAAACAGGGCAAAGCATACAGAGCATCTTTCTGTCTTACTTTTCACGACTACTTGTGAATCTATAATAATCTCAAAATATAAAGTTTAATTTTAAAAATAAGGGAAAAAATAAAGGGGAAAAGCTTAGTATCTATACATTTCATACTAAGCAAAATTATTTGTCAAGTGTGAAAAAAACAAGAACAGAGCTGTAAAAATATACTATTTTTTAAAATACTTGAAGATATATTATAAAACAAAAATGAAGCAAAAGTGAGCTCTTAAAGATAGGATGTCCAGGATTTTTTTTTTTTAAGCGATGAGCTCTGAAACCAAGGAAACAAAGACGGAAGTCTGAAGAAATGCTGCACATCTGGCTACAAAATTGATGTGCAAATGTTAACAAGTTACCTTTACTAGGAAGGAATGTAAATGAAAATAACATTTTAATAGAAGTACTCTATATTTAAATACCAAATGTTCTTTTAAAAACAAAATCCTAAGGATGAGGCACTTTAATGGCTTCTGTTCTATACTTAATTCTAAGAATAAGATAAATATGTGCTCTACAAATGGTGACACTAGGATAACAACTTTCGGATGTAAGGCAACATTTTTCCTCAATCACTTTCTCACAATTTTTCTATTATTCAGTCCCGATTTTCTCAAAATGAAAGCAAGATCAGATAAAAATCACAGTTACCTATTAAACTGTATATAGTTGCATGTATCTGTTTCCTTCATTAATGGCTTAAAGTTAAAATAAATGTTTGCATTTAATTCGGCATCCAGTTATTAACCACAAGTTCATCCAAGTGAAGCTCAATAAATCTTCATCATCAATAAACAGTATTTGTGGTTTGACACAATGTGCCATTGTTTAGTTCTATTGTTTGCCTGTGGTTTTGCATTAGGTGCTGTAAAAAAAAAAAAAAAATGATTCATGGAGTTCCTGTCGTGGTGCAGTGGTTAACGAATCCGACTAGGAACCATGAGGTCACGGGTTCGATCTCTGGCCTTGCTCAGTGGGTTAACGATCCGGTGTTGCCATGAGCTGTGGTGTAGGTCACAGACGTGGCTCGGATCCCACGTTGCTGTGGCTCTGGTGTAGGCCGGTGGCTACAGCTCCGGTTAGAACCCTAGCCTAGCCTGGGAACTTCCATATGCCGCGGCGGGGGGGGGGCAAGAAATGGCAAAAAGACAAAAAAAAAATTTTTTTTTAAATGATGCATATCCTAAGGGGCAGAGTGTCATGATGAACACATAAAAACAGCGAGCAATTTCTCAGTTCTTTATTTCACTTAAATATGTTCACTTAAAGTGACTAAACATATTCTGTAATCTTGCACAAAATTATTATGTGACTTTGGCACTTACTATGTCATAAGTTCCTAGTGAATATCTCAGTAAAACTGCTTAGATCTCAAGCTCTAGACATTTGAATACCAGATCCAAAGCAGAGCTATACAAATTTTCCTTATTCAGAGAGAAGGGCCAGGGGAGGGGAGGACTTAAAAAACTCAATCTAAATGTATTGTATTTGAACAGTAAGGCAAACAATGAAATGATGCTATGAGATGAAGCCCAAAACCCACAATTCTAGTGCCCGTATTATCCATCTAATTGTCTCAACTATTCATAATGTTTTGGTTAAGGTCCCATAGTTTGTACATAACCTTTCTTTATATTCTTAACATTCATAGCCAGAATCATCTTAGAGCAGTTTCTGTGATTAATACTAAGACCTGAAAGTAAGCCTTTGAATTGACCTAAACAAAATCTTGATCTTATCCATTTTCAACTATGCATTTTCTATACTACCTTTATTTTAAAAGCTGTTCTTAGAGATGTCATACTATATCCCACAGTGTTTCCTTAGCAACTTCTACAGGCCCCTAAGCTACAGATTTTAATTCCACCACATGCTATAAGTATTTTTTTAAGTGAAACATGTCTAAAGCTTAAGCTTTCGTATATACAAAATTCAGCACATTTTCAGGTTTTCTTATGTGTTCTTAGAATAGCATCTGTTAGTAGCTGTAGATAGAAGTAGCTCAAAAAAAGACAATGAATAGCATGATTTCATAAGAATAACTAAATTATGTTTCTTTTGAATTTAACATCTAAATCCTCTTATAAAGATCCACTATGTTGGATCCACATTTAAATCTTGTTTCTGTGCTTGGTCCAAATGAAGAATTACTGTCATCTAAACAGCTTGAAATGCGTCTCTCATAGATAGCTCAAGGATATTACTTTCTGAGCCCCTTAATCCTGAACCACATGAATGTTTTTGCATTTAAACTGAGTCCAAATGCTTTTAAGCTTTAATGTGTACAATTATATAACAATGATTTTGCATCTTTTTGTATTTCATTTCTATCCATTGCATTTCAAAAGGAAGACAGAAAAACGCAAGAAATTTTCCCACTGTATTATTAATTTACCATTCAATTTATATTAACCGTATCACCCATTTTCTCCTTAAAAATAAGAATGGGTGTTTAATCACATCGGTACTCAATAGGAATAACTGAGATAGCAATAATATGTGTATATTGACTGCATCGATTTCTAATGTAAGTCCATTAATTTGTGTACACAAAATCATTCTCAGTTCTGTATAGGAGATTCAGGATGATGACATGGAAAGAGCAAGGACTGAACAGATTGAAAAAGCTGGTTCAAATCCCAATGCCAAGTTTTTCCAAACCTTCCTTTTGGTAAATTACTTACTCTTTTTGCTTACTGCCTCCACTGTATACCTGAATAAAATACATCTACCTCAAAAGACCTTGGTGGGGGGGGGGCGTTATTTTGCTTTCTAGTGAAGATTTTTTGTGTGTGTTATATCCAAAGAACAAGCTAGGACTCAAGAAATGTGGATTAGCCCAACCTGATGAAGCCTATATCCTTTGCATTGTAACGGAGGCATTGGCAGCAGTTACTGAGAACCATGCTATGTGAACAGGCTTGGAAAGAAAGGGAAGAGTGAAGTTGGCTGCATTTTCATACTAGTTCCAGTAGAGCTGATAGTGACCCACCTTGATTTCAGAGGCGTGGCAACACAAAGGATAAAAGATTGTTGTGAGAATTAAATGAGACAATATAATTTTCTTAAGCAGAGCTATTTATAACAATATTTTGGAATAAATACTGATTATCCTGTTTTGCCCCTTGAATTTTCAAATAACACCTTTTGGAAAATAATATTGTAAATGTGAATTTTTTTAAATTGAGCCATATGTTATATGCACATTTGCATAGATGGAAATATAGAAGCTGAGTAGATAATCAGATCACTATTAGTGGATGTTTACTCAGTTTCAAGCCCTGTGAAGAAAGTTTCCTGTTAACCCTCAAATAGTTTTATGAAATGGGTACTATTATTACTCTGCTTTGCAAATGAGTAAATTGATAGTTTTTGCAGAATAAATTACATAGCTAGGAAAGGCAGGGCCAGGACTACACTGTTAAACTGCAGAGTCCACTTCCAGCAGATGTCAGTAATAAACCACAATACTTACACAATACATGTTTTAAAATGTTTAATAAGAATTAGACACATTACTCTTTAACATGTAATTTTAAATTCATTTCAAAATCCTCTGGCTTTTTATGTAATTATCTTAAGGTTCAGGAAATAGTTTTAATAAGTACTGCAAAAAACTCCAATTTAACTCCCATTTGTTCTCACACTTTTTTTTTTTTTTGTCACACCTGAAGCATGTGAAAGTTTCAGGGCCAGGGATTGAAAATGGGCCATAGCAACAACCCGAGCTGCTGCTGTCACAATGCCAGATCCTTAACCCACTGCACCACAAGGAAACTCCATGTTCTCAGAGATTTTTAATTAGAATTTTCAGATCTTTGTCAGGAACCATACTGATAGTCATAGACGACAAATATGAAAAAAGTTTCTGCTTAAAAAAAAAAAAACCTCCTAAAACTATCAAATTCCTAATATAAATCCCACCCCAAAATATAAACGCTATCTTTTTAAAAATCTGTGCACTGGATTCTCAAAGAGATTAGATACCTATTGAGAAAGACAGCCTGTCTTAGAAGTCAACCCCAAACTATATAACTCTGTAGGAGATAAATAGAGATTTGCCTGGAGAGGGAAGCAAAATATTGCCATGGATCACCACCCTCACAGCAGTTCTGAAGCTTTTAATTTTCAGCATTGCTGGTCTCCAGGTATGTGCCCTTGATTAACAGTTAACAGAAATTGAACCAGCTCCACAGGGGGTCCTCAGTATTAGCGTGAAACACTATTTTTAGCAACTTCTTCCTTCTTTCTCCTCCGTCTTCCTCTATTTCTAAATTTTTACTCATTTTTCTTGCTTTATTTTCTTTTAAAAAAAGACGCATTATTTATGCATTACATGAATATCTCAAACATATTCCAGACAGACAAAGTAAGAAATGCATATATTTCTGAGGCTTTTGTTTAATTACTCTTTTTCTTCTTCTTTTTCCACTGTTACCTCCTAAACCTTGTAAGTAAACTGACCATATTTTCTCTGAGAAATGATTCAGCAAAGATAATACATGCGAACCACTGCTGAGAACGTTCTCTATCTTTCCATCTTCTTAGGACTGCACCCCGTGGCATATGGAGATTCCCAGACTACGGGTCTAATCGGAACTGTAGCTGCCAGCCTATACCACAGCCACAGCAATGCAGGATGCGAGCCACATCTGTGACCTACACCACAGCTCACGGCAACCCAGATCCTTAACCCACCGATCAAGGGCAGGATCGAACCTGTGTCCTCATGTATGCTAGTCAGATTTGTTAACCACTGAGCCACGACAGGAAATCCAGTTTCTTGTTCATTTTTTATTCATCACTCTGGTTTCTCATATCAGTTTTTCAGTCCTTTATCTCCTTAGGCTATTCAGCTTCGTAGCATTTAAATACTGATGCTCAGATATTCCAGGATTCAGGTTACAGAGTCTCCACAGAAATTTGGTGACCTTATTTGTGTTTGTAGATAGCACAAAATATATTTATTTTCTCTCCCTCCCAGGCTAGGGGTTGAGTTGGAACTGAAGCGCCAGCCTACACCATAGCCACGGCAATGCCAGGTCTGAGCCATGTCTGTGACCTACACCACAGCTCACGGCAATGCCAGATCCTTAACTCACTGAGCAAGGCCAGGGATCAAACCTGAAACTAGTCAGGTTTGTTACCACTGAGCCACAATGGGACCTCCTCTATTTTTCTTTTACCTTAATGCAACTATATGGATTTTGTGAACTGTGTCACATGTATTTGTAAATCACTATGTAACTAAATTAATTCATCAGCAACCGAAAATAGTTATAAGAAGGATTATCTTTTGGAATGCCATTTTTACCTCTTCCAGACAGTAAGTTTGCTGGGCAGTCTGATAGGTACTACTAAATTTACACAGTGTTAAAGATGTTATTCAGAAGATAAGGTCAACATCAAATTAGGAAATAGCCTCTAGAAGTAAAGAACCCAAATTGTCATATAATAAGTATTTTCCAATATCAGTTACAAATGCTAGAGAAAAAAATAAATAAAATAGGTTCCTTGACTTCTGAATCTCATACTAAATACAGGGGTGAGGTGTCTTCAGCCCCACTATCCTATTGCAAACCCAGGGACCTGCTGCTGTGCTTTGCTGTCCCTGCAGTTCTGCTTCCATGTGAGTAAAATAGCTACACTGGTGATTTCCTGAGCCCTGTCACCTAAGTGCAAGTCTTCCCGCAGGTTTGGTCAACTTTAGTGTCTTTGTTTCCTTTTTGCCTTCTAAGGCAGGTCTTGGCCATTCCAAAAACACCAGTGCCATCCCCAGCTTTCCTTAGTAGGCAGATCTGTGGTCTGTCCACCTCTTGCAATAAAGTCCAGCTCTTATACCAAATGGCCAAAGCCCATCAAGAGGATGGTAAGTTATCCAGAAGAGGTCCAGGCTGCATTTATCCCCTCTCCTTTGGTGCTTTCTCCATTCCCCTAGTCCTGCCCAAGTCACTGTCGCTTACTCCTCCCATTGGATTGCCTCACTTGGCCCTGAGATAAGTACCTTGTAACCAAAACTATGGGCCCAAGTCACTGTCGCTTACTCCTCTTCCCATTGGAGTACCTCCCTTGGCCCTGAGATAAGTACCTTGTGACCAAAACTATTGGGCCATGAGTCAACTAGAGTTGATGCTCAAATGTTGTATATTGGCCTATAGAGCTGGAAGAAAGATTCTCTTCTTTCCAGAGCTTAAATAATTTTACATTTGCAATCCAGCATACAATTCTTAAGTAAATGCATATTGCATATTAAAGCCATGTATTAGGTGTCCCTCTTGTGGCTTATCTGGTTAAGGACCCAACATTGTCTCTGTGAGGATGTGGGTTCGATCCCTGGCTTTATTCAGTGGATTAAGCATATGGCGTTGCCATAAGCTGTGGTGTAGCTTTGATTAGACCCCTGGCTCAGGAACTTTCATATGCCACAGGAATAGCTGTAAAAAGAAAAAATTAAAAATGAATAAATTTTTTTTAAAATTAAAGAATTTTTTAAAATGTATTAGCAGAGGACTAAATTGTGTATACATTGGCAACAAATGTCTTAACGTCCCTGTACTATTCATTATTAAGATTTTTGCTAAATGTCAATTATATGCTTTTACATGCCTAAACATTCTTTCTAATATTAATTTCCCAAGGAAGCAATTTGGAGTTAATTGCATGGCAAATGAATTTTAGCGTTGTATATTCAAGAAGCCTCAAGCCACTTTCTTCCTGGGATCAATAGATATTTGACATATAATAGCTGCATTTTGTAATCTAATTAAAGGATTATTTGACATACTTATAGCTTTGGCACATTGAGTCAAGACTTTCTGACAGAGAGCATTGATGTTGAATGTTTATTTTGTCAGGAAGTGCTTACTTATTACACTGAGGACTTGTCTCATAATGAAATACCTCATGTATAACATTAGCAATCATTTGTATCAAGAAGACTACTAAATAATTTCTAGACTGCTTAATACCATCCATATGAAAGACCATTTATATCATATGGAAAAATAGGAAAATCAATAATCCCAATTAAATCACAAGACTGAAAACCCTTTTGAGGAAAAAAGAATAGCCCGAATATTGCCTTAAGACTGCAATTTAAGTCACCTCCAGTTTCTCAAGTTAGTACTTGATTTTGTATAACCAGATTTTATGTCCTTTTTCTCATTTAAACATAATTTTTTTGATGAAATTTATCTCTTCCACTTGGGATAATAGTTATATTATCCCCAGCTTCATCACAAAGCTGAGAGTTTTTTATTTGCATATTTTTTTAAGAAATACAAATTTTCCTAGTACACTTTACGCTTGCGATATACACTACATTGATATAGTTTTACCGATTAATGAAATCAAGGTTTAACTCTTTTGTCTTAGATCAAATGGTTAATAAGTGTTGAGACAGAAATAAAATCTTCTGGGAGTTCCCGTTGTGGCTCGGTGGTTAACGAATCTGACTAGGAACCATGGGGTTTTGGGTTCGATCCCTGGCCTCGCTCGGTGGGTTAAGGATGCGGCCTTGCCATGTGGTGTAGGTCAAACATGTCTCGGATACTGCCTTGCTGTGGCTGTGGTGTAGACCTGTGGCTACAGCTCCGATTAGACCCCTAGCCTGGGAACCTCCATATGCCACAGGAGCAGCCCTAGAAAAGGCAGAAAGAAAAAATAAAAAGAAAGAAAGAACGAAAAGAAATAAAATAAAATCTTCTGTTTTTCAATACACTTATTCTCCACATCATATATCTTCTTATTGTGCCCTAAAGGAAAGCACAGGTGCAATACAGAGCTGGAAGACTGATAGAAAATGTATACACTTAATAAACACTATTAATTTATTAATATAGTAACTTACTAAATATACTATTAACTAAAATATTTTCTTATTAAAATAGCATGACTCAATTTTGACAGCAAGACTTCTGTTTGTACACTCAATATCTTGCTAGTATTGTATTTGATTGAAAAATTATGACATTGTCATTTCACCTATATCTTTAACTGGCTTTTATCCCTTTAAGTTACCAAGTATTCCCATTAAGTTACCACTTTTTTTTTTCTTTTTCAGCCCTATGGCTGGGAAGGCATATGGAAGTTTCTGGGCCAGGGATCGAATCCAATCCACAGCTGCAACCTACACCACAGCTGAGGTGACACCAGATCCTTAACCCACTGCACCACAGTGGGAACTCCTAAGTTACTATATTTTTAATGTTCTCATTTGCAATACATTTTATACTGATTCTTCCTTCTACATTTGTATAATCACCAATCTGTTGCAGTCCCTCATCCTTTTCTTTCAGAATTATTTTTAACTCTCTATGAAATAATGTTTTATCTTATTAACAAAAGAAAGGATGGGAGTTCCCATCGTGGCTCAGTGGAAATGAATCCAACTAGTATCCATGAGGACTTGAGTTCAATCCCTGGCCTCACTCATTGGGTTAAAGATTGGGCGTTGCCCATGAGCAGTGGTGTAAGGTTGCAGACGCAGCTCAGATCCTGCGCTGCTGTGGCTGTGCTGCAGGCCGGCAGCTGTAGCTCTGATTTGACCCATAGCCTGGGATCTTCCATGTGCCACAGTGCAAAAAAAAAAAAAAAGGATAAATAAGAACAAAAGACTTTCCAAACTTCAAGTAAGTAAGAGATGGGGAAGCATAGTATTACAAAAGCTCACAGTCTGTTTATTAAAAACAGGCAAATAAATACATAATTACAATACATAATTACAATGTATAGAAAAAAACACCAAAGCAAAACCGGGTGGTGGGGAAGGAAAGGTGGACAAGGGAAAATAGAGAAAAGCATCAGAAATGGCCTCCTGGAGAAGAGGTTCTCAGACTGAGTCTAGAGGGATTAGTAACACTAGGAATATAAGAAGGTATAATGAAAGAAAGCACTCTGAGCAGAAATAATAGTGAAAATATTCTTCCAGTATAGTTATACCTCTTTTCATAGAATACCCAAGATTGCACAGGTCATTACTAAGGCTTGCAGGGTCCTGGCAGGACAGAGCACACTCAAAGAGAGCAATTGACTATTACAAATTATGAGCAGGTTAAAGGAAACAACAGGGAATGGTGCATACCAAGACTAGCAACAGGAGAAGCTGTTACAACCCTTGGGCATAAAGGAACAATGAGAGGAAATAGTTACCTGAACCTGGAGAAAATCAGTTCTGAGAGGCTCTGAAAGGAGCCATGGCCTGTGGCAGAGAAACACTGACAACCTGTTGTACTCAAGTGGGGAAGGACCTAGGGTAATAAAAATCTTGGCCTTAATTTCTTCCCAACCTCTGATCTCCCAGCGATGTTCCTCATGGTTTCAGGCCAGTGGAAGCCAGTAAGCAAGCACTGCTTTGCTCATAGCTCTGCTTCATGGAGCACAGAACAGAGGGGAAGTATGGAGAATAGATCTGGAGGGGGAAAAAAAATACCCAACACAATTCTTTAATTTCCCACAGCACCGAGAAAAGCAGGCTATATTATTATCTTAAATATTTTACAAAGCACTTGAGGATAGCAGCAAATAAAATTACCCTGAAAATCTCTCACTTCTGGCTCTTAGAAACATTGCTCCCAGAGTGGAAAAAAGTTGCCATGCACATGCGTCTCTACCTCAGGTAGGGCTCTCCTCCTACCTTGTTCTCACCTTGCTTTCCCAAGACAGGGGCACATTGTTTTTCTTCAGCACCCAGGACAGTTCCAAGCTCATCTAGACTCTCCAGAGTTCAGCCCTAACAAAGGAAAACTAGTGGTCCCAAGGCTTATTGATTTTCATAGGACTTGCCTCTTTCCCCTGTGGTTGAAACTGGAATGATGTACACTTACCTTAGCAGCCACCTCACCCTCTGCCTATGACATTATCCCATGGCCTGAGAGAATAATAATAGACAATGGAAATAGTCCAGTATCTATATAAAAGGAACAATAGCAAACAGGTGACTTTATCATATGTCATGCTTCTGAATTTTCAAAATAAAGGACAACTCTTTCCTTTTGTATTTCTCAATATGTGAATTATTTGACTTAAATGACTGCAGATGTCCTCATCAACAGTGATGAGTCCTACTAGAGCCTCGCAAAGACAGGGGGTTGGGGTTTCTCCCTAAAAGTAAGATAAAGAATACAACTCATATTTTTCCTGAAGTTTGTAAGCCTCACTTCCAGGCTTTTCCAAGCTGCATCTTTAAAAAAAATATATGTATCTCCAAAAAAACAAGCAACAATTTGCAATCACACTATAATTAAAATCTATTTTGAAAAAGATACTTTTCTCAAGAGGAAACATAACATAGAGATGCAATTCTGCTTACCACACAAAAATATCATACATTGTTACCCAGTGTAATTTAACTACTTGGTGTTGCAATTTCTCACACATCTCAATTTCTGCTTGTGATGAGTGGTCCCTAAGACCATCCTCAGGTTTGATGATATGCTAAGCCTCTCAGAACACAGAAAAGCTGTTTTCCTCAAGGTCAGAGTTTATTACAACAAAGATGCAGATTGAAATCAGCAAATGAACTTGACTAGCATCCATGAGGTTGCAGGTTCGATCCCTGGACTCACTCTGTGGGTTAAGGATCCAGCATTGCTGTGAGCTGTGGTGTAGGTCTCAGATGAGGCTTGAATCTGGAGTTGCTGTGGCTGTGGTATAGGCTAGCAGATACAGCTCTGATAAGCCCTCTAGCCTGGGAACACTTAGCATGGAATCACACAGGCAAAAATTAATTCTCCCAATACCATATATGGCAAGGAATGCAAAGTGTTAACCATCAGGAAAGCTGAACAAGCATTGGGTCCAGGGTTTTCTACTGGGGCTCAGTCACAAAGCTATGGAACACCTGCATGACGGACTATTGGCTATTCAGTCTCCAGCAACCTCAGAAGTCAAACTGATACAGCACAGCCTTGGACCCCAGGCAAAGAAAACAGGCTTTCATTATAACACACATTGTTAGCATAAACTATCTGGCCCAAGATGCCAGATAAAAAAAGCTACTAAAAAGCTACTCTTATTAGACTATGGAGTCCATAGGCTCTAAGTTTCTCCCTGGAGCCAGACAAAGCCAGTCTGGACAACCTGGGCCTCTTGCATTAATCCTTTAATTCATACTGCTTATGGACTTTTTAAATATACTTTGCTTAAGGAAAAAGTCCATTGCTTTGGTCTGTCCATTGCAAAAATATGAGCAAGAAAGGTGTGCTCAGAGTTCTGCTTCTAAAATAGAAAACTACTGGGAGCTTTAAAATAAGAATGTATTGGGTAGCTCTTAACCCCAAGCCTACCCTATTAAGATTTCAGAACACTCAAGGCCAAGTTTTAGCTACAGCTCTAACTCAGAGTACTTTGTACTCCCCTTTTCCTCAGTGGTTGTTAAAAGATGAAAACATCCACCAACTATATGACTAGAAATAAATGTTCAGATTTAGGAAAAAAAGCAACAGAAAGTAAATTCACTTTTTGCACCTTGCTCTATGAATTCCTGCCATTTTAGGTTTTTTTGTGGGGGGGGGTGCGCATGGGGTTATTGAAATATAGTTTATTTACAATGTTGTGTTATTTTCTGGTGTACAGCAAAGTACACACACACACTGTTTTATATATATGCGTATATATTCTTTTTTCATCATAGTCGATTAAAAGATATTGACATTTTTTTCTATTTTATATATAGTAGTATATATCTATTAATCTAAACTCCTAATTTATTTCTCCCCCTTCCCCTTTCCTAACTATAAATTTGTTTTCTGTGATTGTGAGTCTGTTTCTGTCTTGTAAATAAGTTCATTTATATCATTTTCTTAGATTTCCACATGTAAGTGATATCATATATTTGTCTTTGAGTGACTTACTTCACTTAGTATGATAATCTCTAGGCCCATTTATGTTGCCACAAAAGGCATTATTTCATTCTTTTTTATGACTGAGTAATATTTCAGTAGTGTGTGTGTGTGTGTGTGTGTGTGTGTGTGTGTGTAGACATATGCACATACATACCACATCTTTATCCATTCATCTGTTGGTGGTCATTTATGTTGCTTCATGTCTTGGCTATTATAAATAGTGCTGCTATGAATATTGGGGTGCATGTATCTTTTTGAACTACAGTGTTTTTTTTCTATATGTATGCCTTGGATCATATGGTAACTCTAATTCGACTTTTTTTAGGTTACCTCATACTGTTTTCATAGTGCTTGCATCAATTTACATTCCTACCAATAGTGTCGGAGGGTTCCCTTTTCTCCATAGCCTCACCAACATTTATTGTTTGTGGTCTTTTTAATGATGGCCATTCTGACCAGTGTTAGGTGATACTTCATTGTAGATTTTGATTTGCATTTCTCTGATAAATAGTGATATTGAGCATCTTTTCATGTGCTTATTGGCCATGTGTATGTCTTCTTGAGAGAAATGTTGATTTGTCTTCTGCCCATTTTTTATTGGGTTGTTTGGTTTTTTGTTATTCATTTGTATATTTTGGAAATTAAGCCCATATTGGTTACCTTATTTGCAAATATTTTCTCCCACACCATATGTTTTCTTTTCATTTTGTTTATGGTTTCCTCTGCTGTACTGTAGTAATCAAAAATAGCATGATATTGGAGTTCCTGTTGTAGTGCAGTGGAAATGAACCATAAGGTTGCAGGTTCAATCCCTGACCTCACTCAGTGGGTTAAGGATCCAGTGTTACCGTGAGCTGTGATGTAGGTCACAAATGTGGCTTGGATCTGGTATTGCTGTGGCTGTGGCATAGGCCAGCAGCAACAGCTCTGATTAGACCCAGTCTTTTTTTTTTTTTTTTTAATTATGTTCTACTGCCCCCAATGGATCTGAAATGAAAAAGGAAAGATAGAATACAGTCAAAATAGGAGTTCCCATTGTGGTTCAGAGGAAACAAACCCAACTAGTATCCATGAGGACATGGGTTCCATCCCTGGCCTCACTCAGTGGGTTAAGGATCTGGGGTTGCCAGGAGCTGCAGTTTGGAGGTCACAGACAAAGCTCAGATCTGGCATTACTGTGGCTGTGGCGTAGGCTGACAGCTGTAGCTCCAATTCAGCCCCTAGTCTGGGAACTTTCATATGCTGCAGGTACAACCCTAAAAAAAAAAGAAGGAAAAAATATAGTCAAAATAAATTAAAGAGTCTTTAAAGAATGTCCAATCTTACATCTTTCATTTGGTGGTGCTGTAACAGAACAAGCTGGTATGTGTAATTTAAAGAACAAAAATGCAAGCCACATATAAGCCCTTGGGTAAAGGTGACTTACATACAACAAGAACTTCAACTACCAGGTTTGGCCTTCCACTGCGAGAACTGGAAATAGCCAATAAATGTGTAAATTCAATTGTATTACTTTGAAGCAATTAAACTTGCCTGATCACTTTGGCTATGATAGAAAAAGAGCATTTGCTGTGACAGGATTAGGCCAGTGAGAGGAGAAATAGTACAGCATGAGGTAAAATACTGATTTAAATTTTGCCTCAAGGTCTAGAGGGACTTGCTTGCATTTACTAGAAATAAGAAAAACACAAGAAGGTTTAGTGTCACATAGAAACAGTTATCAATCAAGATCTCTACCTAATGCCGATAGACCTTAGGGGAAAGTTAAATGACTTGTATGCAACACAGTGCTTACTGAACATCACAATAAAACCACAGCATGATGGCAAAAATCATATATCATTTTTATTGAACCATTTATTGTAAATCATAAAATAACAGCACAGATTAAATGGGGAAAATGTCTTTTGCTTGAATTAAAGTATTTATTTTTCTCCTTTCAGGAATAGGAATTTTCTTGTGGTATAGTGCATTAAGGGTCCAGTGTTGTCACTGTCGCAGCTTAGGTTGCTGCTGTGATGTGGGTCTGATCCTTGGCCTAGGAACTTTGACGTGATATTGGCACAGCTAAAAAAAAAAAAAAAATCGTATATTTACTCTGCTATTCTGAATGCAAATAAATAAATAAAGCTGCTGGTCAAGTGTTTTGTGTTGGATTTCTTTACCTAAGTTATGAAAAAATTAATTTGACAATTTATTTTTAATGATACATTGCTCTCTTTTGTGTCTTTGGGCTGAGGTGATCAAAATATCTCTACAAATTGAACACAGCATGATTTCTTTTTCAGAGCTTCCTATAGAATAATATTTGAAAAAGGGTTTTTAACTCTCAGTGCTTTAGTCAATATAATGTTTAGTAAAATCATTTGCCTACTTATTCACCCAAGAATTATAGCTGCCTCCTCCTCTGTAAAACAACTTTATTCCCCATGTGACTAATAACTTCATAATCACAACATTGGCACTAAGCAAAATTGAGTCTCCTGAAATATTTCCTCCCTTCTCCTGTGTGACCCTTTTTTCAAGCTTTCTCCCCTTACCTTACAGATCCACTTCCATATCCTACTCCTCATTCTCTTGCCACTTCATAAAATAGGGTACTTCCCACATTCTAGCCCTCCACTTCTGTTTTTTTTTTTTTTTAATTATTTCTCTTATGGAGTTCCCATCACAGTGCAGTGGAAATGAATCCGACTAGGAACCATAGGTTGCAGGTTTGATCCCTGGGCTCGCTCAGTGGGTTAAGGATCCAGCGTTGCCGTGAGCTGTGGTGTAGGTCACAGACGTGGCTCAGATCCCACATTGCTATGGCTGTGGAAGAGGCTGGCAGCTGTAGCTCTGATTGGACCCCTAGCCTGGGAACCTCCATATGCTGCAGGTGCAACCCTAAAAAGCAGAATAAATAAATAAATAAATAAATAAATAAATAAATAAATGTTCTTTAAGGAAAAAAAAAGAAATTATTTCTCTTGGTGAACTATAACTTTCGTTGTATGGGAATGACCCCCAAGTCAATGTTTCCATCCCATCCCCACCCCCTTCATGTTCCAGGCTTCCATCTCCCAGTGCCTGATAGACATTTACCAATAGATAATCCACTGGAGCCTCCAACTAAGCGATGTTACAAACAAAATGTATTAGTTCTCGGTCCAATTCCCTTTCTCTTTATCCTTAAATTCAACAAATAATATTTGGGGAGTTTCCATTGTGGCTCAGCAGAAACAAATCTGACTAGCATCCATGAGGACGCAGGTTCGATCCCTGGCCTTGCTCAGTGGGTTAAGGATCTGGCGTTGCTGTGAGCTATGGTGTAGGTTGCAGATGCGGCTCGAATCCAGCGTTGCTGTGGCTGTGGCATAGGCTGGCGGCTACAGCTCCAATTCGACCCCTAGCCTGGGAATCTCCATATGCCCCAGGAGTGGCCCAAGAAATGGCAAAAAAATAAATAAATAAAAATAAAAGACCTTCCCCTATTCTGCCTATAATGACCTTCTGTGTCAAGTTTATTCCCAATTACCTGCTATAACCCACCCAACAAACAAGCATTTTGATTCCTCTTTATCTCAGGTCTTCACATTATCGAACAAAACAAGCTTATATTGGGAAAAAAAGAATCTTGTAGGTATTAATCTCAGCTTTATATCACTTCAAATTCTCTCAATATCCATATGCAATGTTTACATTTATAAATAATTAAAAATGTCTTGTGGAGTTCCTGTTGTGATGCAGTGGAAACCAATCTGACTAAGAACCAGAGGTTGCGGGTTCGATCCCTGGTCTCACTTAGTGGGTTAAGGATCCAGCATTGCCATGAGCTATGGTGCAGGTGGAAGACGCAGCTCCGATCTGGTGTTGCTGTGACTGTGGTGTAGGCCGGCAGCTACAGCTCCAATTAGACCCCTAGCTTCGGAACCTCCATGTGCCATGGGTGTGGCCCTAAAACAACAAAAGGCAAAAAAAAAAATTTGTGTCTCCAAATTTAATATTTTTTTCCCTTGACTTTTCCTGTATAGTCAGTATCTTTTTCGTTTTGTTTTGTCTTTTTTTTTAGAGCTGCCACTGGTGGTAGTTCCCTGCTAGAGGTTGAATCCCAGCCATAACTGCAGGCCTATACCACAGCCACAGCAATGCCAGATCTGAGTGGTGTCTGTGAACTGCATCACAGCTCATGGCAAGGCCAGGTCCCCAACCCACTGAACGAGGCCAGGGATTGAACCATCGTCCTCATGGATATTAGTCAGGTTCATTACTGCTGAGCCACGAAGGGAACTCCCGGCAGTATCTTCTAAGGTTTTTTAAAAAAAAGGTTTATTGTGGTATAATAGATGTATAATAAAATTACACATTTTAAATGTACCATGTGATATTCCTTTACTTTTGCATTAGTTTTTCATTAACAGCTTTATTGAGGTTTATTTCATATACCATAGGAGTCACCATTTTAAAGCAAACAGTTCAGTGGTATTTAGTATATTCAGAGCTGTGCAACCATCACCACTGATTTCACAGTGAGATCACTACAAGAAGAAAGCCCATACCTTTAGCAATCACTCTCCATTCCCTACTCCTTCTAGCCCCTAGCAAATTTCAATTTACTTTCTGTTGCTATGAATTTGCCTGTTCTGGGCATTTCAAACAAATGAAATCATACAATATATGGCCTTTTGTGTCTAGCTTTTGTCTCTTAGGATAAAAGCATTTTCAAGGTTTATCCTCATTATGGCAGGTACCAGTATTTCATTCCTTTTCACGCTGAATAATATTCCATGGTACGTTACACCACATTTTGTTTTGTTATTCAGCAGTGATGGACATTTGGACTGTGTCCACTTTTTGGCTATGATGAAATGTGCTGCTATGCACATTCATATATGAGATCTTGTACATGTAGACATGCATTTTCATCTCTCTTGGGCCTACCTTATGAGTGGAATTGCTGGGTCATGGGGTCACTCATTGTGACAGTTGCAGGACCCACACATGGAACACCTTGCACTTTGTCCTGTGCTCTCCTAACACCATCCTGAAATTTTAATAATGTTCTAACAGAGGCCTCATATCTTCAGTTTCCAGTGGGCCCTGTAAATTTCTTAGCCAGTTGCATCTGTAGAAGTTGGGTTTTAGTGTCTAACCCCATCCAATGCAGCACACACTTTTGGCATCTCAATTGCTTTTGCTCCAATTGCAAAGCACTTGCCTTCCATGTTTCAGGCTAGTCAATTCTTTAGGTCCCTTTTATGACATTAATGCTCACTGAGTTTTCATTCCAAGTTCAGTTTCTGTCTTTATTCTTTCAGAGCAGTCATGATACCCATCATTATTTTATTTTAGTTCATAGCCCAAGCTGACCTATAACCTGAAATAGTTTAGCAACTTTATTTTTGGGCATTCCCTTTAGAAGAAAGTATTCTTAGAACAAAGATTCACAGTAGAGGTTTTGATCAAATACATACCTTGATGATGCTAAGGCCCCTTGGGGAGGGGAGGGAAAAAAAACAGGGGAAAAAACTATATACTAAGAAGGAAAAAAGTGTCTTGCTTATAAGTTTTTTTCTCTCCTAAAAAAACAGATAGCCCCTTTCAACTTTAGATTTTGGTCAAGGTGTAGAGACATATTTCACTTTCTGAAGTGTCATGCTCCAAAGCAGATGTGCGTGAATTGAAGTTTTATAAATTAGATACATTCTCTCATTGCTGTAAATTATAATCTCAGAGGTGGGAGGTAGAATTCCACAAAAAGTTTTTTAAATCTTTAGATCTGCATTTTAAGGTCTAATCTAATCCATTTGGGATTGCTGCTGCCAAAGTCAAGGCCATTGGAATAAGCCAATTAAAAAGTTTGTTACATGTCTGCCTTGGGGGAGATTTTCAGTACATTAAAATTGGATTCAATTTTTTTGTTCTAAAAACCAAAACAAAACCCAACAAAAACTTGAAGAATTATCAGGAGTTAGCAGTCTATTGCCTTTTCCACAATTAGCAAAAGGTTAGGATTTTTTTAAGACTTTTGGGGGGCGGGGAGAAGTTTTAGGGTCACAACAAACTTGAGGGAAAGGTACAGAGATTTCTTCTACATCCCCTGCCCCCACACATGCACATTCACCAGAATGATACATTTGTTACCAAAGAGGAGCCTACAGTGTGACACCATCATTACCCAAAGTCTAGTGTTTACCTTTGGGCTTGCTCTTGGTGGTGTACATCCTATAGGTCTGAACAAACATATAATGACATATATCCATCATTATAATATCACACAGAGTATTTTCACTGCCCTAAAAATCCTGTGTTCTGCCTATTTATTTATCCTTTCCCTCTCCTTCCCTAGAAACAACTGATTTTTTTTAAATCATCTCCATAGTTTAGCCTTTTTCCAAATGTCGTATAGTTGGAAGCATACAATATATAGTCTTTCAGATTGGCTTCTTTCAATTAGTAATATGCATTTAAGTTCCCTCTATGTCTTTTTTTTTTTTCTCTTTTTGCCATTTCTAGGGCTGCTCCCACAGCATATGGAGGTTCCCAGGTTAGGGTTCTAATCAGAGCTGTAGGCTCCTACACCAGAGGCATATAGCAACTCGGGATGCAAGCCACATCTGCAACATACACCACAGCTCATGGCAATGCCAGATCCTTAACCCACTGAGCAAGGGCAGGGATCAAACCCAAAACTACATGGTTCCTAGTTGGAGTTGTTATCCACTGAGCCATGACGGTAACTCCATAAGTTCCCTCTATGTCTTTTCATGGCTTGATAGCTCATTTCCTTTTAGAACTGAATAATAATCCATTGTCTGAATAGACCACCATTTATTTCTCTATTCACCTATTGAAGGACATCCTGGTTGTTTCCAAGTTTGGGCAATTATGAATAAAGCTGCTATAAACATGTGTGTGCAAGATTTTGGGTGGATGTAAGTTTTCATATGATAAAGGGCATGTTTAGTTTCAGAGGAAACCACCAATGTGGTTGGACCATTTCCAGTGTGGCTATACCATTTTGTGTTCCTACCAAGGGTGAATGAGAGTTCCTGTGGCTTCACATCCTGACCAGGATTTGGTGTTGTCGGTGTTCCAGATTTGGGCCAATCCAGTAGGTATGTAGAGATATTTTGTTGTTGTTTTAATCTGTGTTTTCCTGATAACATGTAAGGTGGTTTATCTTTCCATGTGTTTATTTGCTCTCTGTATATCTTTGGTGAGGTAGTACAATGTTTTGCTTTACAATTTTCTTTAAGATGTGCTGGGAGTTCCTGTTGTGGTTCAATGGAAAACAAATCTGACTAGCATCTATGAGGACACAGGTTCAATTCCTAACATTGCCATAAGCTGTGGTATAGGCCAGCAGCTACAGCTCCGATTTGACCCCTAGCCTGGGAACTTCCATATGCTATGGATGTGAATCTGACAGCACTAATGGCCTGAACCTAGCCAAGAACACAGATTGGGACTTAAACCCGTGATTTTAAATTAGAATCACTCACCCTGTGTTTGGACTCACTGAGGTTCAGTTTCTTCATATCTCCACACAGAAGGAATTCAGCGAGAGACAAAGTGATGGCAAGAAATAGGTTTATTAGGATAGGATACTTGTGAGAGATGCAAGCCAGCAGGCAAGGAAGCTCTGCCCAGAGGATCCGGTGGGCTACAGTTTTATCACCCAAGGGGAGCTGGGGTCGGAAAAGCCCTCCTCTTCCTTTCAGGGAGTAGCAGCTCCTCCTTGGTATCTGGTAAGATGTGTATTCAAATCAGCTGAAGGGTGGTCCTCAAACTCTTGCCCTTGGTCTGAATCTGAATGCAGGCTTCATCGCATTCCCCACCCAACCTGAGGCAATTCTTGCAGTTCCACTAGTCAAGCAGCCTGCCTTGTTCTGATGGCTTTTTTCAGCAATTTATTTATTTACAGTGATTTTCCAGTGTCCCCTAAGTTTCCCTCATTATCTGTGGTCCTTGATCAGGACTTCTAAAACTACCTGTGCCTACTCCATCTCTATCAGATGAAGCCCTAAAAAAAAAGACCAAAGGGGGGGAAAAAAAAAAATGTGTCTTTGCTGAACAGTCACTGATGGAATTTAACCAAAATTTACTATAATCATTCTCTGTTTATTAGACAATAAATTTTGGTAAAGTTTCTCTGGATCTGAAATAAGTAAGTTAAAAATTGAGTATTAAATACACACTATTAGTTGCCATCAAGACTTTTAAGAAATGGAATTCTTACTGGCTTCCAAGTTGAATCTTTGCATAGTTGTAAATTACCATTTTCTAATCTATTTGCTAAGTAGCTTCTACTCACTTATTTTAAAGCAGAGTAAATCTGTAAAACACCACATCAATCGCCTACTGAAAATATGAAAAGATTTGTTTGGCTAAACTGACCTCTTCAGTCAAACAATTAAATTCAACTTCTGAGAGTCTCTTGTACCAATACAAAGGAGAAAAAACAAGGTTCTGAAATTTCACGTAATAGTGCCTAAATTCTGCAGTCCTAAGTCATTTAGATCTGGAAATCAACTAGATAGTTTATCTTCACTCATTATTCCACAAAAGAATGATTACTAACTAATTACTCATCAACAAAACTACCCCAAATGAGAACATGTATAGAAAATACACACAGCTATATTATTACCTCAAAAATAGTGACAGGATAACTCGGTGGCTTTCAATATGGTGGCATTAGAATCACTGACTCAGGTAGTAGTGGTGGGTAGTAAACAGGGGAGTTAAAAAATACCTTTAGAATTTCTGTTTATTTGGTTCTGGTGGGGTGAGGGGTGGATTTTTTTGGTAAGTCCTCCAGGTATTTCTAATGTGTAGATATAATTGTTTTTTTTTTTTTTTCCTATGGGTTTCAAGACAGGTTCAGACCTATGAATAGTGAATTAGCTGTGGCCACACCATAGTGTTACTGGAAAGATGATAATGAAATCCAGGTTCTTGTTCACGGTGGTAGAAGAATGAACTCTGCGAACACACAGGCAGCAAGCAAATAAAGTCTTTATTAAAGAAAAGCAAATAGCTCTCAGGAGAGGCTGGGGGCGGGGGGAGAAGAGCCCCCCTTTTTCTGTTGTCCTTTGGGGGTTTTTATTCCTAAAAGATACGGGGTACCGACATGGGGTCCAGAAAGATGTGGTTTTCTCCTGTTGGCCTTGCTCAATTACCTATATCAGTCCTTGTCCAATAGGGATTTTAGGGTTGGAAATGTCCCCAGTTTTATGGTTTTTCTGTCCATTTATTTCCTTAGATTAAGTCACCACTCCTCTCATTCCTTTTTTATCAATTGAGGAGTGGGCTAGAGATTCGAATTTCTTACAGTAAACAAAGCCTGTGGGGAATGCGCATTTCCTATAATAAAACAAGGCCTGTGGAGGTGTTACTCCCTGGAGCCCTTAAGCCACAAAGGTTAATCAATATCCATATCAAAAAATGTATCAGAGCCCAAGCTCCTACACTAACTACCTGAGTTAATATTCTGCCTCAATAGGTTTGCATGAAATAGATTCAGAATCCTTTTTGCATGTGAAAGAAGTTGTTCTGTCTCAGGTTAAATGCGGGCGCTTCCCTTAAAGCAGAGGCTCGAACTGCCAATTGTGGTGGTGAAATTTCTGTTTGCTTTATTTCACTTGGTGTTTCTCATCTATGGGTAGGATAAATGCAGCTAAGTCCCAGCAGCATATGGTGGTGGGCTGGGGAGAAGAAAACCAAAGGAGGACAAAAAGCACAAATATAAAAATAAACATAAGTCAAGTTTGTGCTGCTGGGTAGGTTTCTTTCATCTTTCTGTGAGGTTAATTAACGGCATGATTCGTCTTTGTCACTCTGAAGCATCTTATGCCTCCCAGAAGGCTCCTCCTCCACAATCTAAATTATAATGATGTCTGATGCTAGTAGAATTTTTAGTGTAACTAGAATTAAGTGAGTCTGTCTGGGCAACATGGACATGTACCTTCACTATTATCCTTATTATAAACTGAACCTCTCACTAAAGTCAAGAGGTGGTACTGGTGGTTTCTACCACATGCAGGGGGTGTGTAACTGAGCATTTTTACCTTTTTTTTTTTTTTTTGCCTTTTACGGCCATACCCAGGGCACACGGAGGTTCCCAGAGCTACAGCTGCTAGTCTACACCACAGCTACAGCAACACCAGATCCGAGCCTTGTCTGTGACCTACACTGCAGCTCATGGCAACGACAGGTCCTTTAATCCACTGACCTAGGCCAGGGATCAAACCTGAATCCTCATGGATCTTAGGTGGGTTTGTTATCACTGAGCCACAATGGGAACTCCCCCCATTTCTTATTTATAGGAAACGGGCCTCATTCAGCCTCCATGGCCTTTCCTGAGTTCCAAGGGGCAAATTCAGACAGTAGCTGATCAGGGAAAGAAGGGGATGCAGAGACAAGGGAGGAGCAGTCAGGAAACAATAGTACAGCCTTGGGGCAGGATCTGGTTCCCTCTCAAGGGACACACATAAATAATGATGTAGGCATATTATACACCTAAGAGAAAAGTTATATTCCTTATGCTTCTTTTAGAAATGAATATTTAAAATTGAATAGCTTAGATTCCTTCCTTGTGCTTCTCCCTGACTTAATTGCACCCTAAACACAATCACCCATAGGCTAAAGATTAAGCACCCTGAGCACAATTGCCTGTGGGTTAAAGATTATTAGCACATGATGTTTTTCAGGAACTTTCCTGGTTTGTTCTAAGCTCTGATTAATATGCCCTTTTTGCAAGTACTGTTATTCTAGGCCATAACCCAGAAGACCTCCAACATGATTATGCCAAGATCTCCTGACACCAGCTTGATGACTAAGATTCCCCTAAAGAGAAAAGAATGAAAGTTTTCTCCAGTCCTGTCTCCTATCTGAAAACCTGTTTTTCTCCTTTTTACTTTAAACTCCCTGCAAGTCTTGCCAATGGAAGGAACAGTCTTTAAGGCATTAGCCTGCTGTGGCCTCCTTTCCATGGGAAAGGAATAAAAGCTAGTTTTTTTCTTCTCCACCCCAAAACCAGTTTCTATTCGGCACCAGTGGAAAGAGGCCGAGTTTCAGCAACAGGGACTCTTGACCTCACCCTTCATCATATCTAACCCACCGGAAGTCCCCAGAAACCATATTAAATTTGCTTTAAATTTTTTACAAGGAGGGTTATAAAAATTGCTTTTAAAATTACTTACCTATGAGCCCATCATTTAATTATAATTGGCTATTATTTCTGTGCATTTATTGCCATTTGAGAAAAAATGTACCCGACAAATTCTCTTCAGGTTCAAAGATGACATAATATTACATTTTGTGGACACTTAATTAAACATTATTTATTTGTTTAGATTCTCTCTTTATGTTTTACATCCAACATTTCTTTTTCCAGTCCAAGATACATTCAGAGGCCCCTGAATTCTCTGGGGTCTTAGACTTGTGCCCAAGTGTCTAATGGAAAAATGGGTCTTTGTTGCCTCAGCTCTAAGATTCCAGTTAGAAACTGAATATATGAAGGAGAAATGACAGATCATAGATGACAGTAGAAGTCTGAGCCACAGCTTGTATGGCCACCAGCTCAGAACAGCAAGGACTTGGCCACTGCCAGCTTCTGTATTCTCTCTCCTCTCTGATCAGAATATGCCTGAAGCCTTCCTTTTTTTATTTCCAGCCATCAAGGAAATAGGGGGAAGGGGCTGGTGAGTGAATCCACATCTGACTTCTCATGGCAACTCTCATTCCTACCTGCATTTACATTGCAAAAGAAATCTAGAGGATAATTATCAATGAACAAAGGAGGAGGGAAGCAGTGGTTTAGATGGTACTGAGGAAAGAATTAATTCATGCCATAGCAGTTACTTCTTTTTTTTTTTTAGGTCTTTTTGCTTTTTCTTTAGCCGCTCCCATGGTGTAGGGAGGTTCCCAGGCTAGGGGTCTAATTGGAGCTATAGACACCGGCCTACACCAGAGCCACAGCAACGCAGGATCTGAGCCACGTCTGCGACCCACACCATAGCTCATGGCAATGCCAGATCCTTAAGCCACTGAGCAAAGCCAGGGATCGAACCCGCAACCTCATGGTTCCTAGTTGGATTCTTAACTACTGAGCCACCACAGGAACTCCAGCAGTTACTATTTTAAGTGATGAAATACTGAGTTCATAAGGTTCTGGCTTTCCCCTGCCGTCGTTGGCCCTCAGAGAAGGCCAGTCCGCCGCACCCATGGTGCCCAGCAGGAATGGCATGATCCTGAGGCCCCACCTCCACAAGGACTGGCAGTGGTGCGTGGCCATGTGGTTCAACCAACCCGCCTGCAAGATCCGCAGAGCAAGGCCCAGTAGGACAAGGCCCTCCATATCGCCCCGTGCCCAGCGTCCAGCCGGCTGCTGCAGGTGGTGAAATGCCCTACGGTTGGGTCTGATACCACATGAAGTTGTGTGCCGGCAGAGGCTGCAGCCTGGAGGAGCTGAGTGTGGCGGGAATCCACATGAAGGTGGCCACGACCTTTGGAATCTTGGCGGATCCCTGGCGGCCAAACAAGTGCATGGAGTCCCTGCAGGCCAATGTACAGTGGCTCAAGGAGTACAGCTCCAAGCTCATCCTCTTCCCCAGGAAGCCCTCAGCCCCCAAGAAGGGTGACAGTTCTGCTGAAGATCTCAAGTTGGCCATCCAGCTGACGGGACCAGTCATGCCCATTCAGAACGTGTACAAGAGGGAGAAAGCCAGAGTCATATCACTGACGAGAAGAACTTCAAGGCCTCTGCCAGTCTCTGCATGGCCTGCGCCAATGCCTGGCTCTTTGGTATCCAGGCAAAAAGGGCCAATGAAGCTGCAGAACAGGATGTGGAGGAGAAAAGTTAAAGTGCTGTTGGCATCTTGTGGTAAAAAAAAAGAAAGAAAAACAAACAAACAAACAAGCTTCTGCAGTTCCTTTCATAGCTCAGTGGTAATGAAACTGACTAGTATCCACGAGGATGCTGGCCCAATCCCTGGCCTCACTCAGCAGGTTAAGGACCCGGTGTTGCCATGAGCTATGGTGTAGGTCGAAGATGTGACTCAGATCCCACGTTGCTGTGACTGTGGTGTAAGCCAGCAGCTACAGCTCCAATTCGACCCCTAGCCTGGGAACTTCTATATGCTGCAGGTGAGGCCCTAAAAAGACTAAATAAATTAAACAAACAAACAAATAAATAAAATAACAAGGTTCTTAGACATTACATTGGAAATAGAGGAATCTACAAAGTGGCCTCATGCAAAAGGCCAGATTGGCCCTGCTCAGTGGAAAAAATCACTTAGGATCATCCAAATCCAACTGGAAATAGCAACACAGGGAGAAATGGCCGCTATTCACTTGAATTAAAAAAAGAAAATTCATAAAATATGAAAAAATCTTTTATGTTAATGGACATAATTAAATGAAACAAATCTAATGTTAATCCATTTATTGCCTTACCTTCATTTACTGCCTTCTCTGTATTGTTTTCATTTTCTCACTTGTTCCAATAGCATAGAATAGGAAGTCAGCAATTTAAAATAGTCCTTTTTATTATTGCTGCAAAAACAAACCAGTGAAGAGGGAAAAAAAAAATAGACCTCAATTTCAAGTTTCCAATACTGTCTAATTAAAACTCGGGCTTATATTCCCCATTGTGCAAGTGGTGCCCTAGATTTAGAGCAGTCTTGTTTCATTCTAGCATATTTTATTATTCTCATTCAATGACTAATACAAACAGAAAAAATTAGTGTGTATGTATGTCTGTGTCTCCCAAAGAGCCTTATTCCCCATTTCTACAAGTCCTTGAAAATATTAATAATTCCATTCATTATAAATATACAGGAGTAAAGTATATCAAAATATATTAACTTTCATTTATTACAAAATATGCACTTTAGGAGTTTCCTTCGTGGCACAGCAGAAACATATCTGACTAGGATCCATGAGGTTATGGGTTCCATCCCTGGCCTTGCTCAGTGGGTTAAGGATCCCACGTTGCCATGAGCTGTGGTGTAGGTTGCAGACTCGGCTCAGATCTGGCATTGCTGTGGCTGTGGCATGGGCCAGCAGCTCTAGCTCAGATTCGGCCCCTAGCCTGGGAACCTCCATATGCCATGGGTGCTGCCCCCAAAAAGTAAAATAAATAAATAAATAAAATATGCCCTATAACATTTAATCATGGATAAAACATCAATAGATAACAACGTTGAGAACAATACTAAAATAAGTACATTCTATGAAATGCAAAGTCCATTATTTCACCATATAATTTTGAGGCAAAATTTCTATCAGTTATATTCAGACATTTCAGCAGTTATGGTGTGATAGACCATTTCAAAGATGAGCCTTCAAGATCCCCATCTTCCAGTATTTGCTCCTTTTTGCCGTCTCCACACACACTGTTACCAGTGTTGGTATGTGTGACCAATAGAATATGGCAAAAGAAATGATACACCACTCCCAAGATCAAGTTGTGGAACTCAGTGTGCTTTTGTCTTGGTCCTTCTCTCTCTCTCTCTCTCTCTCTCCATCCCTATCTACCTTTCTCTTTCTTTGTGTCTCACACCACCTGCTCTAGGAAAAGCCAGCTGTTGTGTCTTGGACAGGATAAAGAAGTCCATTTAGCAAGGAACTGAGGTCATGTAAGTGAGTGATCTTGGAGACAGATACCTCCAACTCCAGGCAAGATGACTAGGGTTCCATCTGAATTTGACTGCAACCGCAGGAGAGACACTGAGCTGGAATCCCACAGCTAAGCCACTCCTAGGTCTTGTAACCAAGTGAGGCTTCTGGGAACACAAGCCTTTCTCTGTCCTCCATTTCTTGTTTTTAGAGAATAAGCTTCATCCTCCATGACCTTCCCTAAATTCCAAAGGACAGGTTCAAACAGTTGCTAATTGGGGAAGGGAGGGGATGCAGAGACCAGGGGGAGCAGTCAAGAGACAATAGTACAGACTTGGGGAAGGGGCCTGGTTCCTCCTCAAGGAATATGCAGGACGATATCTTTGAGCCCTTCTGCAAAGCTAAAACCCCCAACAAATGGAAGGTGTTAACTACTTGATGAAGCAGTCTTCATTCCAAAAGGAAGGAGGACCACCTGAACAAGTTCTCCGGCTACTAAACACCAGTTTTGAGAAACAATGCAAGCTTGTCTCTACCCTGATCCTTGTCTGTGGCCCTATTTTTCCCTCATGAAACTATAAAACCACCTCTTAATCTCTCTCAAGGGGGGCACAGTCTTTAAGGCATTAGCCTTCTGTGGCTCCTTTGCCTGGCAAAGCAATAAAGCTATCTTTTTCTCCTTCACCCAAAACTCTGCCTCCGTATCTCTATTTGGCACCCGAGGACAGAGTTTTAGCAACGGTCTTGACCTTCAGAATCTGTGTGAGATAAAAAATTTTGTTACCTTAAATTGCCATATTTCGCTTCTGTTGTGAAGCAATAGAGAACAAAGACAGACAATATACATTAACTGAAAAGATAACAATTAAGCTGTTGTGACTTATATATGGAGGTTTGCTCATCTGCAAAATAATATATATTTCTAAGTGTAGTATCACTACCAAATGAATGAATATATATAAAGCGTTAAAACAATGGCTGACAGGAGTTCCTGTTGTGGCGCAGTGGTTAACGAATCTGACTAGGAACCATGAGGTTGCAGGTTCGATCCCTGGCCTTGCTCAGTGTGTTAAGGATCTGGCGTTGCCAGAGGGTGTGGTGTGAGTCGCAGACGCAGCTCGGACCCCACTTGCTGTGGCTCTGGCGTAGACTGGTGGCTACAGCTCTGATTTGACCCCTAGCCTGGAAACCTCCATATGCCGCTGGAACGGCTCTAGAAAAAGCAAAAAGACAAAAAAAAAAAAAGCTGACACATAGCAAACTTTATGTAAATAGCAAATACGATCATGATGAGGCAGAATAATAATTCAGGTAGTTATGTAGGAACATGGGCTTTGATGTATTCTTTGATATGGTCATAGATTAACATCCATTACTTCAGGGTTCCAGGGAGTAGCATCCCCACAGGCCTTGTTTACTATAGGGAGTATATCTGTTTTACGTTGTTGGAGAATTAAAATGATTCTGGCTCGGATCGTCAGTGTTGGAAAGTGAGACACATGAACGCAGGGAGATCTCAACAAGGCTCTTTACTTTTGCAGAAAGGTGTGGGTACTCAAAAAGCTCATGCCAAGAAGAAAAGACCCTCCCTATTTATCCCTAATACAGGTGGTATACCTGTCCCCTTCCCATTGGTCAGGTCAGGGTGCACATTCTTCTCGGTTGGCTAATTGGAAACAAATTGTAATTGGGAGAAGAGGGTAGTGGAAGAGGGTGTCTCAGATGAAGCAGGAACAAAATAGAGTAACCAAGGCTTCCTCTGATAGGAAAGGTATATGTTAATTCTCACAACGTCCAGGTGGACCTTCATCTCTAACACACTCCTCAACTGATAGAAAGGGAATGAGAGGAATGACGACTCCCAGTCTAGAGAAGAACAAAGGAACCGTGAAACTTACGGGATATATCCACCTCTGACTCTACTGGACAAGGATTGATGTAGGTAAACTGGGCAAGGCCAATGAGGAAAAGAACAGATATCTGGACCCCACGTTGGTACTCCCATCTTTAAGAGCTAAAACTCCTACAAAACAATAGAGGGGGACGCTTCCTCCCCCTTCCAGTGTCTGTACTGGGAGCTATTTGCTTTCCTGTACTAAAGACTTTTGCTTGCTTACTGTCTGTGTTTTCTCAGTCTTCATTCTTCATTCTTTGGCTCTATGAACAAGAACCGAGATTCCGGTAACATATTTCTGATAACAATGATGTTGATTTTGATAGGGATGGAGTAGACACAGGTAGTTTTAGAAGTCCCAGTCAAGGACCACAGATAACGAGGGAAATTTAGGGGACATTGGGAGATCACTGTAAGTAAATGAATTGCTCAAAAAAGCCATCAGAACAAGGCAGCTTTGCTTCATTAGTGGAGCCTTGAGAATTGCCTCAGGTCATTGGGTGGGGGATGGGATGAGGCCTACATTCAGATTCAGACCAAGGGCAAGAGTTTGAGGACCACCCTTCTGCAGATTTGAATACACATCTTACCAGATACTAAGGAGGAGCTACTACTCCCTGAAAGGAAGAGGTGGGCTTTTCCAACCCCCACTCCCCTTGGATGATAAAGCTGGAGCCCACCGGAGTCTCCTTGCCTGCCCACTTGCATCTCTCCCAAGCGTTTTATCCTAATAAATCTGTTTGTTGCCTATCACTTTGTCTCTTACTGAATTCCTTCTGCACAGAGGCATAAAGAACCTGAACCTCGAGGAGTTCCCGTCGTGGCACAGTGGTTAATGAATCCAACTAGGAACCATGAGGTTTCAGGTTTGATCCCTGGCCTTGCTCAGTGGGTTACGGATCTAGCGTTGCCCGAGGGTGTGGTGTGGGTCGCAGACGTAGCCCGGATCCTGCATAGGCCGGCAGCCACAGCTCTGATTAGACCCCTAGCCTGGGAACCTCCATATGGCAGGAGCGGCTCAAGAAAAGGCAAAAAGACAAAAAAAAAAAAAAAAAGAACCTGAACCTCAATAAGTACAGACATCGTTGAGTGAAAATGCGGGTTCAAGTCCCAATCTGGGTTTTGGCTGGGTTCGAGTCCTGGGATGTGGGGTCAAGTCCCAATCTGTGTTCTGGCTAGGTTCAGGCTGATAATACTGTCAGTTTCAATTTGACACCAAAAGAGAAAATACTACCTAATGGAAAACTCTTTTAGGGAGATAAAGTAGAAATTCACATAACCTGAGAACAAGTAACTTTCATATATTATTTTGTAGCTAGATGTTAATACTCATCCTTTCCAGTTAGAAGAGAGATTTAGAATCAGGAAGATTGTAACTGGAGCCTGAAGCCATCCACCCTAGATGACTAAGAAAAAATTGCTCACCTTTAGTGGGGTGACTCTTAGGACTTAAGCCAGGCTTCTGAAGGAATTAACAGCTCTTAACCCAACAATGGCAGAGTTGTTGATTCACAGTCTGTAAAGGCAACTTCATGTTAACAGGAAGGATATGATTTTCTTATATGAAACTAGAGTGTATTTTCAGATATAATAGCCTCCTTATAGCTAGGGAGAAAGTTAAACCTAATTTACCTTCCTCATTACCTCAGAGGCTATGTATGCCTCATTAATATTTAGCAGAAGAACAAAAAAATTTCCTCCTTTTAAAACTAAAATCTTCCAGTGAACTACTTTTTTCCCCATCCTGTTGGTGATGGGTAGTAGCCTTTCTTTTAAAATCTTTTTTAAAATTTTTCAAAAAAAAAAAACTAGAGTTTCAAACATGAGAGCTTCAAAAATGGCCATTTCAGAAGTGGGAGCTATGAAAATGGGCTGTTTCAAACTGCAACAGCTTCAAACGTTTTGTCTTTTGAGACAGCAGGTGTTAGATTCAGCAGGGTCCTAGTGCCAGGAACACATTTACATTCAAATTAAACTGAATAAATTAGAAGTTCTTTCTTCAAAGGAGGAACCCTTTTGTGTAAGAAAATAATTGCAACTCCCACTTATGCAAAATCTGAATTAAATTTTTACTCTTAAAACATCCATCTTGGCCATACTAATAAGGATGCCAAAAATTGGCTAATATTTTTCTCTTTGGAGTACTACCACATACTTGTCCTTCTGTTAACTTTCTCATCATTTGCTTTGAATTCTAATGTGAAAAATCAAAAGTGTATGTCCACACACACAAAAAAAGTGACTGAAAATCAAATTTCCATTGTGATTACCAAAGTTATTTGAAACTTTTTAAAAAGAGGAGACAAACCTCTATGCTAAAGCAAGACCCGTTCTTCCAACCCACCTCCCTGCCAGCAGCTACTATCAATACCTCTACTGAAACAGGTAAACCTTCCTTCATGTAAAGTCTGATTGTGATGTATCTGATTTATCTCCTTTACAACAGGGACACCATGACCACTCCTTAGAAAATATTTTCTCTTTCAGTGAACATCAATGATGCCCTCCCACACACAAACACACACACACTCTCACACACCAAGAGGGTACAGAAAAGGTTTATTAGTGACATAATGAGGCTTGCAAGGAGAACAGGCACATCTCCCCAGCTAGTCTGAAATGGCTTGAGAGGAGAAGGAAAGTAATGGGTTTTGTTACGGGTTAAAAGCAATCCACATGCAGCCAGGAGCCTGTGTGGTCTGAAATTTCTACCCGTGCCAAAAGAGGAAGAAGCCAGGCTTTCTTAGCTTGCACAGAAGTAGAGAGGAAAAAGAAGGGATGAAACTTAAAACTGTCAGCAGTCAAACATCAAAAACATGAAGTCAGTAAAGGGATTTTGAAGCTTTGAGGAAGTTTGCCAGTGTACAAGGCAGGGAATATATTTCCTTACAGACACTATAAAGACATGTATTCAAATTATTACATGCACCATATCCAGGTTTTCATTATCCATCCAGCTCCCAAGCACACACAGAAACACAAGTAATTGCCTATTTAATATCCCTATTCATTAGCCCTAGACTTTGAATAACCTGAGGGTGAAAAACTTATTTTATGTGTCTTGGTATTTTCAGATTCTAGCATGATGTCTGGCATCTAGAGAATGTTCAATAAATATTTATTGAATAAATGAATCCATTAACTCTGGTATACTATAAAATTTAGTTTAAAATACTACAGCATAAAAGGTGTGATAGCTGGCATAATAGTTCACCCTACGGGCAATTAGATAAAACGTTCAGTACTTTAAGCCGGTTGCACACTCCAAAGTGATGGGTTAGCATTTTAAACACCGTCATCAGAAGTTCTCATTCTAGAGGCAACTTCAACACAAGCTTTAATTATCTTTATTTCTCAGAAGCATTAGAGGAGTGTGAGTTGGCACAAAGGATTAGGAAGTGATATTTAATTGGTGGAATGTGTTTTGTCTACGACATGTGGATTGACTAGAAAGAGTCCCTTAGCTCTGGCATGAAAATGGCTTAAGAACCTAGCAAGCCCCATAGCTTGCAATAGGTAAAACTTACAGCTCTGTTCAGCCTCCTCCTCAGAAATGTACAGAGGAGTTTGAGCCTCGAGGCTCCTGAGTGAAGCCCAAGGGAGTCGAAGCCCATGGGTCAATTGACTTCACCCTTTCTCCGCAGTTGTATTGGATGCTGAGGGAGTCCTGATACAGAAAAAGCTGGAGGGAGTTGCTTTAGATTATTGCGGCATCTGCCTCAAGAGCACCTTTTATAGAAGATGCTCACTGGAGAGCCTAAAAAGATAAGAGCTGGGGAGTTCTCCTTGTGGCTCATTGGATTAAGAAGCCTACATCATGTCCATGAGGATGTGGGTTTGATCCCCGGTTAAGGATCAGGCATTGCCTCGAGCTGCAGTGTAGGTCATATATGCAGCTTGGATCCTGTATTGCTGTGACTGTGGCATAGGCCACCAGCTGCAGATGCGATTCAATGCCTAGCCTGGGAACTTCCATATGCCTCAGGGGCAGCCTTGGGGGGAAAAAAAAAAGAAAGGAGGAAAAAAAAAAGACAGAGCTAGGACCTCACCGAGCTTGCAAGCACAGCATGAATGACTGAGTTGTGCCTGCTGCCTTCTCTCTTGTGTCTGCTTTGAAGTATGCAGAATTTGGTTTGCAACTTGCTTTAATATACAACCAACTAGTGAGGTTGTGTGGGAAGCCTACAGCCACCACCTACCCTCAATAATTAAAAGCTACTGACATCACCAGAAGGAAATATAGTAAATGGAAACCACCAAAGTGGCTTAGATAAGCTCACAACATCTCATCTCTAAAACATACTCGTTTATTTTAATATTAAGGAACATTCCTTAAGCCTTTTGGTGTTATAATTAAGAAACATTTCATGAGGAGGGTATTAGTTTCCTAGGGCTGTCATAATAAAGTATGACAACGTGGATGGCATAAAACAACAGAAATGTATTGTCTCATGGTTCTGCGAGCCAGAAATCCAAGATGTTGACTCTCCCTCTAAAACCTGTAGGGGGTCCTTCCAGACCTCTCCCTTGCTTCTTGCAACAGGCGGGCAATCTTCGGCATTCTTTACATTGTAAATGAATCACTCTGGTCCTCTGTCATCCCATGGTCTCCTCCCTGCTGTCTTTCTCTTCACATAGCTGTCTTCCTGTAAAGACATGAGTTATATTGGAAGAGGAGTTTACTCTCCTCCAATATAATCTCATTTTTTTTGAATGAGAGTTGCAACATTTATTTCATGTTCTCTATTCTTTTTTCTCTTTCTTTTCTTTTTTTGCCACATCCACAGCAAATGGAAGCTCCCAGGCCAGGGATTGAACCTGCTCCACAGAAGCAACCAGGGACACAGCAGTGAAAATGCAAGAGCCTTAACCTACTAGGCCATCAGAGGACTCCCAATATAACATCATCTTAACTTAACCAATTACATCTGTGATGACCTTATTTCTAAAAAAAGTCACATTTTAAGGACCTAGGACTTCATGAGGTTTTTTTTGGTGGGGGGCTGGGGAGGGGAGAAGAGGAGAGACACAATTCAACCCATAAGAGAGTCTATTTGTTAACTTGCCCATCTGAGATTTCCAGATCCCAAAAGACAGCTGATTTTGAATTTATTAATCAAGGGATAGATTTTTTTTAAAATTCTCTTATGTAGCAGAACTAAAATCTCAGTCCTTAGTCTCAGTGAGTTGTTAGTTTAATGATGAGGCAAACACGTGCACAAGTAAATGCTAAAAAGTCACTGTTCTAATGAAAGAATGTGCCTCATTACGGTGAACCATAAAATTTGAGGGATGGAAATAATTGTAACAGACTGTTACCATTTTGCTGAAAAATTAAAAAAAAAAATCCACATTGCTCTGAATTCTAAAATGCTCTAAGCTCCCATTAAGAACTTTCATTTCTCCTGAAGAGAAAACGAGATTTTTAATATCTTATCTGGAAGAAAATAAGGCTAATCGCATAGTAAGATGATTCAGCAATTTCAAAAGCAGTTTTGGATGCAAGAAAAGCTAGCATCCGTTTTTCAGCTCCCACATGACCTGTGTTATAGGAAGTAATCAGAACTGTCAGCCTCAGGGAAGAAAATAGGACAGTAGCATTTTTGTTTTCATCAACAGATCAAACCATGTTCAAGCCCTTCATCAAGAAAGCATATTTCTTTTGAAATATAGTTTCTAATAAGTTTAATGCCTGTGTAACTTCCTTTTCCTATTGCACTTAACATGAGAAAGTCAGGGCAACACATTCATTCCCTACAAAGAAAAAAATCAACCGCCATCAGTTTTGCTCCTCAGGAGAAGAAGGTCCAGAAAGGTGTTCAGAAAAGCTCTTAAAGCCAGGTTCGAGCCATGAGTTGCAATGTACAGAGTCCTCCACAGACAGGGAATCTTTGCCGCTCACTCACTTGCCTCTCAGCTGGTGAGCAGCCTGGTTTTCAACCCTGTGGGATCCGAGGCTTGCTTTCTCCAACACCTTCCACTCTGGTCTTGAGGCTCTTAAACCAGTTTATGTCTCTCCTTCCCACCCCCCAGGATCTCTCCTCTTCTCCTTAGTATCTGAGACAGAGGCCCCATCCTTTCTTTCCAGCAGCCTTAGTTTCTCTGAAGCTGAAGGAGACTTCAAAACCATGCACCTAGAAACATTTCTTTAGTTCATTGTGCTAAATATCTGCCTCTTTCTATTTTATTTTATTTTCATCTTTTGTCTTTTTAGGGCCGTACTCGTGGCATATGGAGGTTCCCAGGCTAGAGGTTTAATAAGAGCTGTTGCTGCCAGCCTATGCCACTGCCACAGCAATGCCAGATCTGAGCCTCGTCTGCAACCTACACCACAGCTCACGGCAACGCTGGATCCTTAACCCACTGAGCGAGGCCAGGGATCGAACCCGAAACCTCATGATTCCTAGTTGAATTCATTTCTGCTGTGCCACGACGAGAACTCCTGACTCTTTCTTTGTTTTAAACTGCACAGGGGTAGGGAGGCAGCGGGCACCTGGGAAGTTCCTGGTCCCCAAATTGAAATTGGCAAGAATCATGCTCCTGCCACAGGAGATCGGGAGAAAAAAAAAACTTCTGTATTTAATTTTGAGGAAAAATTTAATGTCATATAAAACTTGGGCCGGAAGACAGAAATAGATTTTTATTGTGTCCTTTTACAGTGTAATCTTCTCTTACATATGTCACAGGAAGTAAGGAAGGAAGGGAGGGAGGAAGGGAAAGAAAGAAAGAAGGAAGGAAAGGAAGGAAGGAGTGAAGGAAGAATGGGAAAGAGAAAGTCAGGAGGGAGGGAAGAAGGGAAGGAGAAAAAATAAAACAGGAATCGTTCTCTCAGAAGGTAACGACAATAGCAAAAAAAAATTTTCCTTTGTGTTATTCTGAGGGATGAAATGAAGAAGAATTTCTACTATGACATTCAGAATTGAAAGACATGACAATAGAGGCAGCTTTTCTCTATGAGCCATTCATAGAAAAGTTAATATGTATCACTTTTTACACTAATATTGGATATATTAGATTTCTTTTTAGGTAAAACAAAAATCCTTAAGTTAATGATTTTCAGTCTTGTAATATCTTCTAACACCCTAAATTTCTCCACAATGTCAAATATTTTCTAATAACAAGCAAAGTTTTTTTTAATATTGTTTTAATTCTCTTTCCCTCAAATAATTTTTTTTCTGAATCACTGTAATTTAATATTGAAGTAAATGGTCTTCACATCTGGAGTATTTTGGGGGATTTTTGTTTTTTAGGGCTGTACCTGCGGCATGTGGAGGTTCCCAGTCTAGCGGTCAAATCAGAGCTGCAGCTGCCGGCCTACACCACCGTCACAGCAACACTGGATCCAAGCCACATCTGTGACCTACACCACAGCTCACTGCAATGCCAGATCCTTAACCCACTGAGGGAGGCCAGGGATCAAACTAAAGTCCTCATGGATACAAGTCAGGCTCATTGCTGCTGAGCCACAATAGGAACACCTGTCTGGAGTATTTTGTGTAGAAAATTTTTAATGGAGTTATATAATTATTACATATTATAAAACAAATTATCTGAGTCCAAGGAATATTAACTGATAACGAGTTACCCTGTGCAGATGGTGATTTTGGATGAGAGAATTTATCTCCTAGTAGGAGCCTTGCATAGTAACTTTTTACATTCTCACTGGCCAGAGTTTGCAACCTACAGATTCACAATTGGTTTAGATGATCAAATTTATTGAATTGTACCACTCTATTAATCATATACATTACAGTCATACTATATAGTTTATAGCCATTTATCAAGACATATTCTAAAATGTATTTCTGGAGTTCCCATTGTGGCTCAGCAGTAACAAACCTGACTAGTGTCCATGAAGACACGGGTTTGGTCGCTGGCCCTGCTCAGTGGGTTAAGGATCCAGCATTGCATGAGCTGTGGTATAAATTGCAGATACCACTCGGGTCCTGTGTTGCTGTGGCTGTGGTGTAGGCCAGCAGCTGCAGCTCTGATTCGACCCCCAGCCTGAGAACTTCCATATGCCATGGGTGCAGACCTAAAAAATACAAAATAAAAATAAAATAAAATATGTTTTTTATTTCAATATGAATGTGGCAGGTAAAATAATGGCCCCCACCAAAGAGGCCATATCCTAATCCCCAGAATCTGTGAATATTATATTACTTTATATAATAAAAAGGTCTTTGCAGGTGTGATCACATTAAGGGTCTTGGGATGGGGAGATTTTCCTAGATTGGGTGGGTCCAATATAATCACAAGGGTCTTTATAAAAGGGAGGCAGAGGAGTTTCTGCTGTGGTGCAGAGGTTAACGAATCCAACTAGGAACCATGAGGTTTGATCCCTGGCCTTGCTCAGTGGGTTAAGGATCCAGCGTTGCTGTGAGCTATGGTGTAGGTTGCAGATGCAGCTCAGATCCCACGTTGCTGTGGTTCTGGTGTAGGCTGGCGGCTACAGCTCCGATTAGACCCCTGGCCTGGGAACCTCCATATGCCACGGGAGCAGCCCTAGAAAAGGCAAAAATAAAAATAAAAATAAAGTATAAAAGGGAGGAAAAAGGGTCTAGTCAGAGCAGAAGGAAGACAGATGTAGAGGAATGCAGGTGGCATCTAGAAGCCAGGAAAGCCAAGAAATGGTTCTCTCCTCCAGCCTCCAGAAGGAACTCAGTCTTTGATTTTAATTCTGTAGGACTCATTGCAGACTTCCAACCTTCGGACTATGAAACGATAAATTTCTGTTGTTTTAATCCACTAAATTTGTGGTAGTTTGTTACAGTGGCCATAGGGGACTAATACAATGGGGTGTATTATTTGGTGTAAGAGAATCAATAAAATGTAATATTTGAGAGCTTAGGCTCTGATTTAGGACAGATCAACTTAGAATATGCTGCTCTGCCTCTTGTCATATCCCATCAGGCTGGGCAATTAACATCTTCCGGTCTACATGTTTCTTATTTGTAAAACAGGTACTAAAATTGGGTTTTCTTAAGGATTAAAGGAGGTATTTATAAAGCACTGTAAGTCATGTCTAAGTCTGCTACAAATATTAGCCCCTGTTATCACATATTATAAATATATTAGCACAGATTTTTTAACCAGGCAGTCAAGAGACTTCTTTTACTATTATGAGGTGAACACTAGAACCATCTTGTCTTGGGTAGCTATTATTATCCCCTCATTGCTGTGAAGGAAGCGAAACTTCAAAAGTTGAATTGGACCAAGTTATCCAGTGCCATTCTCACAATTTTATGGTTAAATATGAAGCAGAAGATAGAAGTGCTGATTCTGAGAAATAGGATCCATCTATAACATCGCAAAATGGAGGGAAGAACAGAAGATTAAATTGTAACTTGGATCATGTTTTTTTTTTAAATATTCTTTTTCAGAAACAAAAGCATAATCAGGCAATTTGTAGTCAGCTTTCTATTATAGACACCAAATCATACACTTGGAAAACTTGAAAGTAATTGACTTTTTATTCATTTTTAAATACCTGGAGTAATAACTTTAACCTACCTTATAAAACAAATGTGACTTTTTATTTTCACATCAGGATATTTTTAAAAGGTTAGTGTGAAGTGCCTATAAATATGCAAAGATTTCAACAGCTAAGACAAACATCTCAGTAAATAACTTAATTGAGCTGTGAATATTTAGTGATTGAAATCCGATTACTTTGTGGCTTAATTTGTGTACTGCTTGACTACTCTGCAGTTTCAGGCAATTTAACAATGTAGACAGTCTATGAAGATGGAATGTTAAATAGTGAGTGAGGCTTTCAAAGTAAAAATGTCTGAGTAGTATTCATTTTTTTTAGCATCTCACTGAGTGGAATACAGGCCCAATTGAAAGGCCCAAGTAGGCAGAATACATAAAAGTCATGGAAGGCACAGATTCTTTCCCCCCACATCTTTGGATAATTAGTTTTACCCTCTTGTTGAATTTAGGTGATCATTAGGTTCATAAAGATTAATAGCACAGCACACAAAATCACCTTCACTCCTGTAAAATATGTTCTCTCTGTGATGGCAAATAAGTAGGGTCAGTGAGTTTTTGTTTTAATGCTTTCAAAAGACACATAGAGTACAGATTCTTCTTCCTTTTTTTTGGGGGGGGGGGCGGTTAGGGCCTCACTTGGGGCATATGGAAGTTCCCAGGCTAGGGGACAAATCAGAGCTAACGCTAAATCAGATCATGGGATCTGAGCCTAGTCTTTGACCTACACCACCAACTCTCGGCAACACCAGATCCTTAGCCCACTGAGTGAGGGCAGGGGTCAAACCGTATCCTCATGGATACTAGACAGGTTTATTACTACTGAGCCACAATGGGAACTCCCAAATTCTTCTGAAAGAGTTCATGTTATCCTAAAACCCAGCTAACTGGGTTTCTGATATTTTACAGAGCTGTATACCCAGAGACGCTGAATTTTAAGTTAGGTCAATAAACATCAAATCTGGTCATTTCATGTCACACAAACTGGATTTTTTCCTCCATATATCTTTTTATAGGTACATTCCAGAATATTGCTTCTGTCGTCAGTTTATTTTATTCTACCTTCAAAATAAAACCATAAGTCTATCCCTTTCTACCCTCAATACTCTAGCCTAAACTGCTCGGATTAATGCAAGAATCCTAGTGTTTCTACATCAGTCTCACTCTTCTACCCTGATTCCCTTTTTTTTTTACAGAAGCCAGATGATCTCTTCAAAAATTAGTTGTATTACTATAATCTCCAAGCTTGTTGATGTCTTCTTGGGCAGACAGGGAAAAATCCAAAATCCTTACTATGAGCCTCAGGGTTTTATTGTTTCGACCACTGCCCACCTCTTCATTTATGACAACATATTCACATGTCATTATTTCAATATGTAACCAATGTAAGAATATCAATAAGATATTTTATACTTCTTTTGTCATACAAAATAGTCAAAATCTGGAGTTCCTGTCGTGGCGCAGTGGTTAACGAATCGGACTAGGAACCATGAGGTTGTGGATTCGATCCCTGGCCTCGCTCAGTGGGCTAAGGATCCAGCATTGCCATGAGCTGTGGTGTAGGTCACAGACGCGGCTCAGATCCCGCGTTGCTGTGACTGTGGCATAGGCTGGCGGCTACAGCTCAGATTGGATCCCTAGCCTGGGAACCTCCATATGCTGCGGGAATCAGCCCTAGAAAAGGCAAGAAGACAAAAAAAAAAAAATAGTCAAAATCCGAACTGGCCCTTCTCCATTCAGACTGACCAAACATGTAGTGCTTATGTTGGACAGCATAGTTTTAGGAAACTGAGTCACAAATGTTGATGAGTGTGTCAGATAAGGAGAAATGTAGGTCATTAAATAGCGTCCTTCACAAACTAGAAAACATTTTTCTAGGGTCAAAAAAAAAATGCCTAAGAAGTAAATTCTTTCCTCCAAATTAATAAGCATTGCTTTCTAAGCTACATTATTTTAGTCATTATAAATTACAATTAGCCATCTAATAAGTTCTAATACTTTAGATTTAATAAATTGTTCCTGTTATGAGTATTACCTTTTTGTTCTATACTGATTACATATTAATGTTGTAACAAATTATGAAGTTTCAGTTTAAGTACCACATACTAATTGTGTCTTTATCAACGAAAATATTTCATAAAAACTTTTTTGGCATTTATAATCAAATTAATGAGATAGTAAACACAATAGCAAGTTCATAATTGCTGTGATAAATGTGGAATAATTGTAGGAGCTAATAATATCTATTCTTCAAATATTGTAACTTCGCTATTAAAGGAAATTAAAATGGATTTAAATATTTTCTGATTCTTATTTTCAATAATTTAAAAAGACAGAAAACTACCAAAATTGATTGCAATATGAACAATACTACATTCAACTAGTTCTGCCCTGAACTACCTTATTGTCTGGCTGATTATGCTTTTTTGGTTTTTATGTTCCTGAGAAATAGGCAATTGTTTAGTCATGAAAGACCATTTAACTTTGGTGCTTTTAAATGGTCGTTTGGATTTACTAAATAAAATTTTGAAGCCAAGGTCCAAATCACAGTAACCATTTAGCAACTGACTGATGGGCCATCTACTCTCATAGCAGAAACACCTCTTCAAATTAATGAATGGTCACAAGCGCAGACAGAAATAGGAATTTAAATATACTTTTACGTAACCTATATCCAAAGGTTGATTAACTGGAATCATTATACTCTGAAGAGAGGAACTATTGCTGGCAAATCACCAGGAAGAGCCACAGGTTAAAAGAGTTTGGGAAACCTTACTTTCTCATTCGTAACATGCTTTAGCTTCAGCCTGAATAAGCTATTTCTTGAGTTCTTGATAAAATAAGGTTACTTCTGTAAGTTTACCTCTGTCTGTCATTTGGTTGTAACTTCACATTTCAAGTAGAGACTGTTTTCCTAAAAGCCACCTGACACTCCAAGCTGCCAGTACTCTTTCCCTTCATTTGGAATAAGAATCCCAGGAAATCATCTATCCCTGGGGTCCTGTCCTAGGCACGATATCATTATCACTCTTCCAGCTACTTTGGTTTGATTCTAGCATCTTTCCAGGCTTTTGTTCAGTCTCTCAGATCTTCAGACGAAGTTTCTAGGTCTTTCCTCCATTTCCATCTCCTTTCCTAATTCATTTATTCCTAAACTTGCTGCCTATGATCATTTTCTTCTTTCAATAAGTTTTTGTGATGCTATAAAAATAACGAGATCAGTATGTTCATCTACATATGCATGAATAAACCTGTTAACTTTTTAACACAGGTATTTGGTTTTCTTCAAACTGTGAAGAAGAAATAAAAGTGCCAGTGTCTATAAAGAAATACTTCTTAACCCAGGTGAACGTAAGAATCACATGCTGGAACCTGGGTCCTAAATCAGAGACTCTGGCTTATTTATTCATTTATTGGTCACACCCATGGCATGCAGAAGTTCCCAGGCCAGGGATCGGACCCACAAAAGAGTAGTGACCTGAGCCACAGCAGCGATGAAATTAGATCCTCAACTCCTAGCCTATCAGGAAGCTCCTCGAAGCTCTGATTTCAATGGCCTGGGGTGAGGCCCAAGTATCTGTATTCCTAAGAGTAATTCTAATGTACATTCAAGGATAAAAACCCACCCTCACGTGTCCGAGAAGACTTGAGTAAGGAAATCACTACCGTGGAAACAGATGTTGTAAAGTGGCTTGGTCCTGGAGGAATTGAGAATAGCTGGCGACGCTGGGAACCAGAGAAAGGGGGAGGCTATCTGTGTTATACGTTAAAGGCCCTTTGCCAGCAGTTTATACTGGGAACTAAAAAACAAAATTAGAAACAGGAAGACATTAAAGAGGTATTTAGTGACTTTAAATTAAAAAAGTATAAATTAAAATACTGCATTGGACCAAAATCAGTTAAAAATGTATTTTTTCCATGTATTAAAGAGAGATAATAAACCAACTCTTAAAAAGATATATGGTCAAAATTAACGTGCAAACAAGTTAATTTTTGAAAACCCCTTCTCTGGACCCTGCAACTACCTCTACGAATTTGCCTCCTCCTCTTCCCTCCACAGCCTAGCCAGCATCTCTAAAAAATATTGTGCTACTTCTTTGCCCCCAATTCACTCGCCCACTCACTGGAGCTCTGAAGCCACCTTCACCCAAATCAACGGTGAGCTCTTTAGCAGTAAAATCCCATGGGCCCCTTTCAAGTCATCTTGAAGGGACTCGAGCGGTTTTGTTTGTTTGTTTGTTCGTTTGTTTTGTCTTTTCTAGGGCCACACCTGCAGCATATGGAGGTTCCGAGGCTAGGGATCTAATCAGAGCTGTTGCCACCGGCCTACACCAGAGCCACAGCAATGCAGGATCTGAGCCGCGTCTGTGACTTACACCACACAGCTCACAGCAATGTGGGATCCTTAACCCACTGAGCAAGGCCAGGGATTGAACTGCAGCCTCATGGTTCCTAGTCAGATTCATTAACCACTGAGCCATGATGGGGACTCCTCAGCAGGTTTTGACAGACTTAACCGTACTAGCAAATTCCTCTCTATCTTTGGCTTTGGTGGCACAGTTTTATTGGCTATCCTCCTATGGCTTGGAAACCTGGCTGTTTTTTCCTGTAGTGGTTACCCTGTCCCTTACTGTCGTCCCATCCTTATTGCTCTCGGGAGTCTGGCTGTGGCCACATCCTACGAACCACCCAGGGATGTTTATCAACTCCTGTGGGTTCAGCTACTCTCAAGAGGCTGATGACATAAACATCTTTGTCTCGTCCCCAGACATCTTGTCCAAGCTCTAGAACCTACATGGTTTGGTGTTTTGTTTTGTTTTTTGTCTTTGTCATTTTAGGGCCATGCCCGGGCATGTGGAGTTTCGCAGGTGGGGTCGAGTCGGAGCTATAGCTGCTGGCCACAGCCACAGTCACAGCAATGCCAGATCCAAGCCTCGACAGCAACTACACCACAGTTCACGGCAACGCCAGATCCGTAACCCATTGAGCAAGGCCAGGGATAGAACCTGCATCCTCATGGATCCCAGTCGAACCTACATCTCATTAACCATTGAGCCACGATGGGAGCTCCAAGAACCTACATGTTCTCTCAGAGTTTCCCCAGGCATGTTACACTCAATATGCTCAAAAAAGAATTCATCCCAACTTTTATGACCAGATTCCTTGAGTCATTCTAGTAAGAATTAATAACTCAGAGTTCTCATTGTGGCTCAGTGGGTTAAAAATCTGACTAGTATCCACAAGGATTCAGGTTGATCCCTGGCCTCGCTTAGTGTGTTAAAGGATCTGACATTGCTGTGAGCTGTGGTCACAGTCCAACCAGCATTGCTGTGGCTGTGGTATAGGCCGGCAGCTGCAGCTCAGATTTGACCCCTAGCCTGGGAACTTCCATATGCCTCAGGTGAGGTCCTAAAAAAGACCAAAAAAAAGAAAAAGAAAAAAAAAGAATTAAGAATCTATTCTTGGGAGTTCCCATCGTGGTGCAGCGAAAACAATCCGACTAGGAACTATAAGGTTTCGGGTTCAATCCCTGGCCTCGCTCAGTGGGTTAAGGATCTGGCATTGCCATGAGCTGTGGTGTAGGTCGCAGACATGGCTCAGATCTGGCGTTGCTGTGGCTGTGGTATAGGCCAGTGGCAATAGCTCCGATTAGACCTGTAGCCTGGGAACCTCCATATGCCATGAGTGCGGCCCTCAAAAAGACAAAAGATTAAAAACAAAAGAAACAAACAAAAACAAACAAACAAAAAAAACCCTATTCTTGACTTTTTTTTCCTCTGTCTACACCCTAAAAAAATCCATCAAATATTTTATTCCACAGAATACTGTCTAAAGACCAAAAAGTTTTACATCCTCTGAGAGCTTATTAAAAATTCAGAACTTCAGGAGTTCCCATTGTGGCTCAGTGGTAACGAACCCAACTAGTATCCATGAGGATTCAGGTTCTGTCCTTGTCCTCGCTCGGTGGGTTAAGGATCAGGTATTGCCGTGAGCTCTGATGTAGGTCGTAGATAACGGCTCAGATCTGGTGTGGCTGTGGCTGTGGTGTAGGCTGGCAGCTGTAGCTCTGATTAGACCCCTAGCTTGGGTCATAACTTCCACATGCTGCAGATGAGGCCCTAAAAAGACCTCCCCCTAAAAAAATGCAGAATCTCAGCCCCTACCCTAGACCTACTGAATCAGAACTGTGGTTTTTGCAAGATCCTCTGTTTATTTTTATATATAGTAAAGTTTTAGAAGCACTGCTCTACAATTCACACCTTAAAAACTCTAGTTCACCTCCCATTCTCCACTTCTGCTGCTCCTGGCTTAATCTAGGCCACGAGTTCCCCAAACTAGCTGCATGTTACAGCACTTGAGAATTTTTTTAAAGTACCCATACCAGGTTGTAGTCCTGGAGATTCTGATTTAATTCATCTAGAGTGGAGTCCAGGAATCAGTGGAAAAACTCCCCAGCTTGTTTTACTATATAGCCAGCACTGGGAGTCACCCACCTAAGCCATCATCACCCTTTAACCAGATTTTATTTTATTTTTTATTTTTTGGTTTTTAGGGCCACAGGCTAGGGGTCGAATTGGAGCTGCAGCTGCCAGCCTACACCACAGTCACAGCAACACCAGATCTGAGCCGCATCTGCGACCTACACCACAGCTCACCGCAACGCCAGATCCTGAATCCACTGAAGGAAGCCAGGGATCGAATCTATGTCATCATGGATCCTAGTCCCATGCATTAACCACTGAGCCATGAAGGGAACTCCTGCTTTAATCAGATTATTATAATAACCTCCTAACTGGTCTCTCAGCCTTCAGTCTTTGCTTTGAATTCTCCTTATTTGAAATAGAATGATCTGTATTCAAATCTGTGTTTCAGTGGCTGATGTGGGCTCCAGCATTAAGCACAGACCCTGAAGCATGGCAGGCACAGCCTTCCCTTATCAATCCCCAACTTCTTTATCCAAAGTCATTTCTCACTATCCTCCCTTTGTGCTCCTCTGCCTCACAAACGGAATTGTTTGCAGTTCACCAAGTGGCCCACGATGTTTTCTAAGTGTTTCTGCTCTTTTAACAACTTTATTGAGGTATAGTTGGTATACAGAGAACTGTACATATTTAATCTATACAATGTGATGAGTTTGGACACAGGCAAACACTCATGATACCATTACCACAAATGAAGGTAATAGGTATATCCAATTCTTCCCAGAGTTTCCTTGGGCCCTTTTGCTTTTGTGATTTGTGTGTACATGTGTGTGTTAAGAATACCTAACACGAGATCTGCTCTTGTAACCAATTTTATTTGTCTTTTTATTTTGCCCTTTCTAGGGCCGCTCCCGCGGCATATGGAGGTTCCCAGGCCAGTGGTCTAATCGAAGCTGTAGCCACCGGCCTACGCCAGACCCACAGCACACAGGATCCGAGCTGTGTCTGGAACCTACACCACAGACCACGGCAACGCCGGATCCTTAACCCACTGAGCAAGGCCAGGGATCAAACCCGCAACTTCATGATTCCTAGTCGGATTCATTAACTACTGCGCCACGATGGGAACTCCTCTTGTAACCAGTTTTGAAGTGCACAATACTGCCTTGTTAACTATAGACAACAGACACTGTGTTGTGCAACAGATTTCTAGAACTTACCTAGAATAACTGAAAACTCTATATCCCTTGAAAAACTCCTCATTGTCCCCAACCCCACCTCCTGGCAACCATTTTTATATTCTCTTAAATTCTTACATGAATTTTACTATTTTGGATACTTCATATATATGGAATCATGCATATTTGTTCCTCTGTGACTGGCTTAAGTCACTTAGCATAATGTCCTCGAGGTTCATCCATGTTGTCACAAATGAGCATTTTCTCTTTCTTTCTTTTTTCTTTTTCTTTTGTCTTTTCAGGGCCACATCCATGGAAGCTCCCAGGCTAGGGGTCAAATGGAGCTACAGCTGCGGGCCTACGCCACAGCCACGCCAGATCTGAGCCACATCTGGGAACTACACCATAGTTCATGGCAACACTGGCTCCTTAACCCACTGAGCGAGGTCAGGGATCAAATCTGAATCCTCATGGATTCTAGTCGGGTTTGTTACCGCTGTGCCACAAAGGGAAATCCCTTCATTTTTAATATTGACTAATATTTCATTGTGTGTGTGTCCCCCATATTTTCTTCATTCATTCACCAGTGGATACCTGGATTGATTCCACATCCTGGTTATTGTGAATATTGCTGCAGTCAAAATGCCTCTGCTCTCAATGCCTCCTCTCCCTGTAATGGCTTTCCTAGTCCCAATATAGAAGATCGAGTTTTTGAATATTCAGTTAAGCATCACGTTCTCTGTCATATCCGTCCTGACCCTTCCCTCCCTGTTTTAAAATTGATTACCCCATTCTTCCATCACTGCTAGATTTCACGCATATCTACAATACTTCATTGCAGTTATGTTGTAATTGTTTTTAGTCCTGCTTCCTTCTATCAGTCTGCCAATTGGGACAAGAACCATAGCCAATTCACTTCTGTATCTTCAAAACTTCCTATATAAGAGGGACACAATAAGTGCATATGGGAGTTCCCCTTGTGGTACAGAGGAAATGAACCTTACTAGTATCCATGAGGATATGGGTTTGATCTCTGGCCTCGCTTAGTAGATCGGGGATCCACTGCCATGAGCTGTAGTGTAAGTTGCAGATACAGCTCAGATCCTTTGTTGCTGCAGCTGTGGTATAAGCTGGCAGCCATAGCTCCAATTTAACCCCTAGCCTGCGAACGTCCATATACTGGGAGTGTGGACCCAAAAGGCAAAAAAAAAAGCATATGAAATACATATACAAAAGAATAAAATTCATACTTATGTATTACTTTTAAACATTCTAAAAAGATATATTTCATAATGTTGAATAAGTGCCTTTGTCACAATAACATAGCAGTATCTAAATATCGAAATTTTCAGCTTCAAAACACTGACTGAATTTTTATCTTAACATAGCCTCTTGCTTAACAGAAGACTGGAAGATTGTTGCACCACTAATGGCCTGCATTCTTCAAAGGACAGTGAGCCAGCATCCCTTGATTGTGAAGAGTTAGAAGAGGGCAGTGAAGAATGGGACTTTGCAAGTTAGACAGTACCTGGTTCAAATCTTAACTTCTCCCACCTGATAGCTGGACAACTTTCGGCAACATCTAAACCTCACTGTGCTCATCTATAATCAAAGGACTTCTATCACAATAATAGAAAGTAAAATGAACTCTTTTGACTTTGCTTTGAACTTTAAAACAGTAAGAATGCTGTCTTAAATGAAGAATTTCCAGTTTTCTCGGAGTTCCTGTTGTGGCTCAGTGGTTAACGAATCTGACTAGGAACCATGTGGCTGCGGGTCCGATCCCTGGCCTTGCTCAGTGGGTTAAGGATCTGGCGTTGTGGTGAGCTGTGGTGTAGGTCGCAGATGTGGCTCAGATCCCGAGTAGCTGTGGCTGTGGTGTAGGCTGGTGGCTACAGCTCCCTAGCCTGGGAACCTCCATATACCGCGGGAGTGGCCCAAGAAATGGCCAAAAGACAAAAAAAAAGGAGAGAATTTCTAGTTTTCTCAACTAACTTTTTTCTGAGAAATGTATCTGCTGTGAACTCCTCACCCAAAGGAGACACTACTACTCAGTTGAGGGACACAATCGGAAGTAGAACTTGGGAGTTCCCGTCGTGGCTCAGTGGTTAATGAATACAACTAGGAACCATGAGGTTGCGGGTTCAGTCCCTGGCCTTGCTCAATGGGTTAAGGATCCAGCGTTGCTGTGAGCTGTGGTGTAGGTCGAAGATGTAGCTCGGATCCCGAGTTGCTGTGGCTCTGGTGTAGGCCAGCGGCTGCAGCTCTGATTAGATTAGACCTCTAGCCTGGGAACCTCCATATGACACAGGAGCGGCCCTAGAAAATGGCAAAAAGGCCCAAAAAATAAAAAATAAGTAAATAAATAATAAAGTAAAAGTAAACTAAAAAAAAAAAGAAGTAGAACTTGGAGAATTTAGAAAACCTAATCTCTATTAAAAGAAAGAACTGATATAACAAGACAACTTTGCTACAATGTGTTAAATATTTACTGAGTACTTCCTGCATGTTAGGCATACAGGATTTTAAACCAGTTCCTGACATTAAAGACAAAAATAAACATGAGTGCAACAATGATATCTAATATTTACTTAATACTTGGCTTTATGTTAGATAGTGTCTATTTCCCTGATATCAACTCTAGCAGGTAGACAAGATTAAAATCTTTGCACCATAAATGAGAACGACATGGTTCTACGATTTCCTCAAGGGTAGCCAGCTAACAGGGAAAAAAAGGTGAGAGTCGAACAGGATATGGTCTAGATCTCAAGGTCCCACGGTTCAGCACTGCCCTTTACTAATGCTTTATAATCAAGGGATGCTGGCCAAATGGCATCTGACTGATGCTAACCATTAGTGGTATTAATCATCTTACAATCAAGCAAGAAAGCTAATTATCATAAGATTAAAAATTCACTCGGTCTTTTGATGCTGAAAATTTAGATCTTGGACACATCTGGTTAATTCATACAACTTTTACTTTTCATCCAGATGGCTTGTCATTATAAATGTCATAACATAAACACAGCAAAACTTGAGCTACTCAAGCTTTTCTAAATAGACCTCAAAGCACTCATTGCTCTTGCAGAAGGGTAATGTTGACTTCGACATACCATCTTCTTTTGTATGATGCCCTATAATTAAATGAAGATGGTCTCATTACAAAGATATAAATCTAGAAAGTTGTGTTGATGAGAAATCTGAAAGTTTACACCCTTCTGAAGAACCTAGAAAATGGGGAAACACCACTGGGGTTGCAGTCACGTCTGTGGACTAAGGAATTGGTGGACAAATATGAGCACATTTTGGGGGGGCCACACCCACAGCACAGAGAAGTTCCTGGGTCACGGATCAAACCTGCAACACAGCCATAACCAGAGCCACAGCAGTGACAATGCCAGATCCTTAACCAGCTGAGCACCAGGGAACTCCTATAAGCATCTTAATGAATGCATTGCTGTTCAGGGATTCCTCAGATTTTATAAGGGTGTAGCCAGTCTTTCTTCCAGCCCTAAGACTCTAGGTCACGATGTCATTATATCAGGTAGTTCGGTAACCATATTTTTTTGTTTTTATACAGACAGCCATGCTATGTAAATAAGATAAGCTTTGCTCTTCAGACACTTTTAATAATTATAGGCCACATTTCACGTGGAAATGGGATGATAATACCCCTGCCAACGTTGACAGTCTTACAGAGCTAACATTAGCATAAATATATATGTTCTCTTACTTCTTTGGGGAAGGAACTGGCATTTCAGCTAGTAGTCATTTGTTTTACACTGATTAATTTTAAGCTTCTACAAGCATTCATCATATTTAGAACCACATAAAAGAGTTCTCTGTGAGGCACCAGTAGCCTCCTTTAGAAAATCAAATGGATTGTGACGAGGAATTTAATGTGATATTTGGCAGAACCATAGAGCCTTTTTGGTGGCCCTCCGCTTGTTCTTGGTGACGTGCCATCCACATGAAGCAGCTGGAGCTCCTAAAGGACATTTGACTGGTAAACTGACTTGACTGATTCCAATTTGATTACATACTGGAAACACATTTAGTTCAAGTTAAGCACATTAATATGTATCAGTTAGAGTAAGACCCAATTGCTCCTTTGTTATTCATTAATGAAACTTAATGACTTCAACAAAACATTAATGAAGAAAAAATATTGGCTTGCATAATTCATTTGGAAAAAATTAATTAATTGTTGTATTAAGGGCAGCCTGTTCCACAAAGTAATTAAGGAGACTTTGATGGAGAATTGCTTTATGTTATTTATTTGGCAAGCTGTTGTTTACCTTTTTCATTTTACATTGATTTGTTATGCATGTAGTTTTTTTCTCCTACAGAAGGAAATTAAGTATAATTTAAAATAATGATTGTAACTATGTACTGATAAGGCGACTACATTTAATATGATGTTTACTAAGTTGACATGCAGTACAAAGATAAAAGGATTATTTGGTGTTAATATCCTACCCAGCTAGATTTTCAACACAATTTCTGACAATTAATATCCTTATTTAGTAGGTAACTGGAAGCAGAAATAGGATAAAATAAGCTTCAGTAAGTTAGCAGCAAGGCTTTACTTTTGATTAGGCAAAGTCATGGTTTATTACTATTTCAACACAGAGGAGCCAGAAGTAAATCTTTAATAAGAAAATTACAATATTTAATGTTTTCTAAAATGTAGCATCAAGGGATATACAAATGAGTAATTAAACATAAATCTTAATCAATAGTTTAGAATTTTTGTTCTCTTTCAACTTCTGTTCCCATCTACAACTTTGATGTACATATCAAACTTCATCATGTCTATTTATGTCAAATAGAAATTTTAACAATAAAATTCTTGATTCGTGTATACTAATGACTTTGATTTGACAATTAATACAGTGGAAAGTATTATTATTACTAAGATTAATCTTTAATATAATGTTCACTAAATTATCTTTTCATTAGCTACAACTCTGAAAGACCAAGTAATTTGTTTTAAATTATAAACAAGTGATCAAAAGCTACCCTTTTTCAGAAGATAATTCATTATCTGCTGGGAATAAATGAAAGTGTTTCTACATTGAACTGCCTTAAAGAGACTTTCATTCCATTACAGGGTAGATTATTTTGCGTGTAATGGCTAGACCACTTGCATAATAGCACCATGTTTCATTAAGATAAAAAAAGATAAAACCTGAAGTATTCACATTCCAAAATAAATCAGCCCAGCTCTCAGCTGATGGGCTTTAGCTTTTTCATTACTACATGGAGATGATGGATATTTTTCAAAACCTAGTTTAGACAAACTGTTCGGAAAGAAATGAGTTCTCCTGATCAAATGAAAATTAAGGTGAAAATGGATCTCCTTCCTTCCCCCCGGCCCAGGGGAAATATTTAAGAATAAGAGACAATTATTTCTCGGAACAGTTAACTCCTCTCAGGATTTGTCTCCTTCATACATTATGCAGCAACTATTTTAAACTCAGCTGAGAGGTGAAAGAGAGAGAAAATACATGCAGGAATGCCACCCAATATCATTCTTTCTGGAGACAGAAGGCACATGCGCGCTTGAAAACCTTATTCCTTTTACGCCACGGAAACAGACAGCTCAAACCATTTATTTAAACATTAGATTTCTCTACTTGACTCATTTCTCAAGTAACCACCGGATGGCAGCAGAGGATGATAAATCAAACTAGCTTCCTTAATTCAAAGTCACTCACCACAAGTAATTAATCAGACGTGAATCCTTTCGTGCCTAACTCTTGGCACAGGTAGCCAGTGAGTTTATGGTGAAAGTATATGTGATGCTTCGTCCTGTCTGTGTGTGGTTGCGGGGGGACACCTCACCAAAGTAATTTCTCAATTTAGTCCAGTAAAAACAACAGAATCTGTCTTTCTTGCTGCTGTGTCTTGCAGTGTTACCACAGTGAACATGAGTTTGCAGGGAGAAAAAGCAGAACTTCGAGAAAATGTAAAAGGTCTGCCCGTGACCCCCTGAGAGTTTGCTTTTTGAAAATCAATTCCAGGTTGCCGGTCCCCGGTCCCATTTCCTTCTCTCATAAAGAAGAAAGTGAAATGTGCAAAAAACCCATTCTGAATATAGGAAGTTACCTGGGCTCGTTGATGCAGGATTTTTAATATTTCCATTATCTTTTGCAGAACAGGATATCATTTATCTTCAGGCTAGATGAATTAGTCATGAATTTTAGGGGCTTTCCTCCCCCTGTGCCTCAGAGGGCACGTCCTTCAATCCTAAATTAATTCTGATACTCCTCCCTCTGGGAGCCACTATCTTCATTATCTTTGCTCCTCCGCTTTCTTCTACTCTTCATCTGGATGCGTTTATTTATCCAAAAAGTCTGGTCCACTTTCCCTAGCATTTTCCCTCGAGTACCACCCACTAGGGGGCCCACGTGGACTTTCTTTTCTGGCCAACCTGGCCATCTTTTCTCTGGCTACCAAATTGCTCTTTGAGAATTTACACCTTTTTTTTTTTTAAGGACTTGAGATATTACTATGATATTATAATAGTTTCAGATGTACAAGATGATTCAATATTTGTATATATCACCAAATGATCTCCCCAGTAAGTCTAGTTAACATCCATTACCACACTAACACATTTTTTTTTCTTTTGATGAGACTTTTTAAGGTACATTTAGGTATGTCTTAAAAGTTTACATATGTTTTTAAAATTAGTTTAGATTTAGAACCCTCTCATTCTATTTTTGCTACTTTACATGTATTTCCTGTTTTCTCATATGCCTACAATTGCTTCACATGATATTGTCATGCTTAGTAATCTTCACCAGTTTCATTGGGATATTGTGGAGTACTACTTCCTAAGGAAATGTTTCACAAAAGAAGATCAATTTAAGGAATTATACATACTTTTTCTTTTGAAAAGAAGAAATACACTTTAATATATGAAGTCTCTGAAAAGTCTCACAAAAAAGAACTATTTTACCTTTTAAAATCCAGCTTTTTAAACCCTGCTATTAACTTCTATTAAGAAATACTGATTTATGGAGTTCCCGTAGGGGCTCAGTGGTTAACGTATCAGACTAGTAACCATGAGGTTGTGGGTTCGATCCCTGGCCTCGCTCAGTGGGTTAAGAATCCGGCATTGTCGTAAGCTGTGGTGTAGCTTGAATACATGGCTTGGATATGGCTATGGCATAGGCCAGCGGCTACAGCTCTGATTAGACCCCCCAGCCTGGGAACCTTCTTATGCTATGGGTGCGGCACTAGAAAAGACAAAAAAAAGAAAAAAAAGAAATACTGATTTAGAACATATAAACCAAAACATCAAGATTACATTTTGAGATCCAGAAGATCTCTTACGTACAAAACTGGCATTTAGACACCACAAATACTGAGATTCCAATTCACTTAGTTGTCAGTATAGAATATTTGTTAAAGTTGAAAGTGTCATCAAATCCCAGAATTCCTGAGACAAAAGTTTTAGCCTATTTTTATTTTCTCATATATTTTAAATGATGTAAGTCATTCAGTTAATTTAAAATAAATCTTTTTGCCACGGGAGCGGCCCAAAGAAATACTAAAAAGACAAAAATAAAATAAAATAAATAAAATAAATCTTTTGTGTGAAAATTGTGCATCTGACTTTTACCTATGAAAACCATCTAATTTATCGATATATGTTGCCATCTAGTGGCCATTTTTAAAACCACAGTCTGTACTCTCAAAAAGGAGTGGCTATTTGGCTGAAAGGTCTACAGTAATTACATTCAGAAATAGAATTTTAGAGTGGATTATTACTAAGTTTGGATTAATTTATAATTCTATAGACTTGTGATAAGTATTTTCTTCAGGAAAACCTCTATTTGATTTTCATTTCATTTATCCATTTTTTTTTCTAAATTTATTGAATACCTCTAAGTATAGACATAGTTTACTATTTTAGGGGGTTGGATGTTAGGCTAATTTTGACCTATCCGTTCATACATGTTTCCACCTGGTAGTTCACATGCATTTAACTTACATATATTTCCAATCATGTCAAGTTAGTGATACTCATATTGCTTCTCAGAAGAAATAACATATAATGTTCATAAATATATCAGGTAATGGTAAGTAAAAAAAAAATTAAGCTGTGGACACTTCCCCAAATGATAGAATATGTTCCTTTAAGGCCTAAAAATATTCACCACTTCAATTATTTAACAAATACTTTTGATACTGGGTGCCCTGTTATGTGCTAGTAAGTAAAAATAAATAACAGGAGTTCCCTTTGTGACTCAGCAGTAACAAACCTGACTAGTATCCATGAGGACTTGGGTTTGATCCCTGGCTCTGCTCAGTGGGTTAAGGATCCAGCATTGCTGTGGCTGTGGTGTAGGCTGGCAACTACAACTCGACCCCTAGCCTAGGAACTTCCAATGCTGCGGGTGTGGCTCTAAAAAGACAAAAAACTTTTAAAAAATAAACGAGATATACCCAATCAGTATCCCAGGGGGTATCTAGAGTAGGAAACAAACATTAAACAAATAATTACACACAAAAAATACATCACTGGAGCTTAACCTAAGAATCATAGGTACCCATTCATGAGCCAACTTCCTTAGCATATTGGGTAAGAGAGGGCTTTCATATGTCTACTCATTGGCACCCAGCAGCTACTTCTCTGCCCCTACTGTCTGCCGACCACATGTGTAGCAACCACCATCACCCAATATGGTGTTACAGTGTCAGTGTGGAAGACCCCAATTTTCTTTCTTGGCTTCCTCCTTTGTATCTCAAAACACCCAGACAAAACACGAGGGTGTATAAAACAGCACTAAATGCTGGAGGATAAATGAAACGAATTACAACCCAGAAAACTGTACATTAACTATGAGCATTACCATAGTAAAAATAAATTTTAAAATTAGCAGTAAGTTGTCTATCCTTCAACCACCACCCCCAGATGCACCCGAGTTCCTAGCCATGTCGCCCTGTCCTCAGGTTCATGTTTTTTCAGATAGCTCCAGATTTTTTAAACTTTTCCATCAACCTGTATCCTCCGTAGGGAAATCCCACACTCTACCTTCAGAGGTTGCTCACCTCTTAGACCCATTAGCAGCCTAATCAGAAAGAGTAACTCTCCAGCAAAGTCCAATAAAAAAGAAAGAAAAGTAACAACTGATTGATTGTATGACAAACATATTATGCTAACGTAAAAGTTTTCCTTTTTAATTTGTTATCCATGTCATATATAGTTAATAAATTGATTTATTTTAATAAATAACTGTGTTTCTTTTTTCTGGCTAAAAGTATCAAAGGGTTTATTAGTCGAGAAAGAAGTACCTTAACCAACAGAGGTGGAGAGAAAGGAAACAAAACAAAGTAGCTGCCTACCCCAAGTTCATACTGGTGATGGTGCCAGTAGGGATCCTTTAATGGCAGAATGTGTTAGTCACTGAATTAATTATTGCTAACGTAGTTTTCAAAAAAAAAAGGAACAAATTATACCTGACACAATCTGATCAAACACGTGTCAATTTACAATCTCAAGGTTATTTTAGAAAATAGACAATAGGCACCTGGCAGCATTTTTCAGACAAAAGTTCTTTTATCTGGACATGCTATAAGTGAATAAATTACACTAAAGAATTACTTAGCTCTTCTTTTTCTTGGGTCGGAAAGAGAAAAGAGCCACATGTTAGGATTGAAAAGAAGTGCAGCTAATTTAAAGAAACGGTGGGGGCCGGGGGGGCTGGCAATCCAAGAACCTCACAGGGTAGATGCTTTTCCAAAGTTTTGGAGTCAACCTTCTCAGATCCAATTAGCAAGGAATTTAAAGAAAATCTTCATTTCGTAGTTAAACCCCTTAATGCTTTCATTCTTATTCAAAATCAGTCCAGCTGTTAGTCTGAGGCTGCAGAAGTTATAATACCCAGTCCTGGGCGTTGTGGCTGCAGCACTAGGTATTGTGCCTGCAAATCATTAAAAAAGAAAATAAGAATGCCTTTCCCTTCAAGGGAATTTTTTTTTTTTTGTCTTTTTGCTATTTTTTGGGCCACTCCCTCAGCATATGGAGGTTCCCAGGCTAGGGGTTGAATTTGAGCTGTAGCCGCTGGCCTACGCCAGAGCCATAGCAACGTGGGATCCAAGCCTTGTCTGCAACCTACACCACAGCTCACAGCAACGCCAGATCCTTAACCCACTGAGCAAGGCCAGGGATCGAACCCACAACCTCATGGTTCCTAGTCAGATTCGTTAACCTCTGCACCAGGACGAGAACTCCCCCTCTTCACTATTCTCATACCTTCATGAGAAAGGAAACTCCCACATTATACAAGGTAACTTAATATATGGTCTTAAAATATTTATAAACATTTACATTTTAAAAATATTTCCACAGGCACATTCTATAATGAAAAGTTATCATCCCTAAATGTGCAATCCATTTCTGGAGAAAAATACATGTAATATGGAAATGTTATAGAAATATCAAGATATTTTGGTTTTTTTCCAGCCAGAACATCTGTATAAAAATTAAACAGACAGCAAGTAGGAATAAAAATAAACAAAATGAATAAGTGCTGACTTATTCAAATAAGATTTTTGGTATGAACTCATCTTTGATATATTTTAAAAATTGACTAGAATAGGAGTTCCTGTTGTGGTGCAGCAGAAATGAATCTAGCTAGTATCCATGAGGATTCGGGTTCAATCCCTGGCCTTGTTCAGTGGGTTAAGGATTTGGCGTTGTGGTGAGCTGTGATGTAGGTCACAGATGAGGCTTGGATCCCACATTGCTGTGATGGTATAGGTTGGCAGCTACAGCTGTGATTCCACCCCTAGCCTGGGAAACTCCATATGCCTTGGATGTAGCCCTAAAGAGGGAAAAAGAAAAGACTAGGGAAATATTTTGCTCAAACACTACCATTATTTTCATGGGCTAAGGACAGCTAATTTGTAGTATCTATTACTAAAGACATGTGGACTCCTTTTTTTTTTTTTTTTTTTCCTGTCTTTTTAGGGTAGCACCCACAGCATAGGGAAATTCCCAGGCTAGGGGTCAAATTGGAGCTGCAGCTGCCAGCCACAGCCACAACCTCAGCCACAGCAATGCCAGATCTGAGCCACCTCTGTGACCTATACCACAGTTCATGGCAATGCCGGATCCTTAACCCACTGAGTGGGGCCAGGGATCAAACCTGGGTCCTCATGGATACTAGTCAAATTCATTTCCACTGAGCCACAATGGGAGCTCCCCACAATGTAAATAAAATACACATGGATAAAAGGGTTTTTTTTTTTATTTTTTCTGTTATAGTTAGTTTACAGTGTTCTGTCAATTTTTGCTGTACAGAAAAGTGACCCAGACACACATATATATATATATATACATTCTTTTTCTCACATTATCCTCCATCATGTTACATCATAAGTGACTAGATATAGTTCCCTGTGCTATACAGCAGGATCTCATTGCTTTTCCACCTCAATAGTTTGCATCTATTAAACCCAGATCCCAGTCATCCCACTCCTTCCCCCTTGGCAACCAAAGTCTGTTCTCCAAGCCCAAGTTTTTCTTTTCCATGGAAAGGTTCACTTGTGCCATATATTAGATTCCAGATATGTGACATCATATGATATTCATCTCTTTCTGACTTACTTCACTTAGTATGAGAGTCTCTAGTTCCATCATGTTGCTGCAAATGGCATTATTTTGTTCTTTTTTGTTGTTGAGTAGTATTCCATTGTGTATATATACCACATCTTCTGAATCCATTCATCTGTTGGTGGACATTAAGTTGTTTCTATGTCTTGCCTGCTGTGAATAGTGCTGCAATGCACATACAGGCGCACGTATGTTCTTTTTCAAGTAAAGTTTTGTCTGGATATATGCCCAAGAGTAGGATTGCTGGGTCAGATAGTAGTTCTAATTTAGCTTTCTGAGGTATCTCCATACTGTTTTCCATAGTGGTTGTACAATTTACATTCCCACCAGCAGTGTGGGAGTCCACACTTTTCTCCATACCCTCTCCAGCATTTGTTATTTGTTGACTTGTTAATGATGGCCATTCTGACTGGTATGAGGTGGTACCTCACAGTAGTTTTGATTTGCATTTCCCTAATAATTAGTGATGTTGAGCATTTCTTCATGAGTTTGTTGGCCATCTGTATATATTCTTTGGAGAAATGCCCAGTTTTCAATTGGGTTGTTGGGTTTTTTTTGTTGTTGAGTTTTATTAGTTGTTTGTATATTTTAGAGATTAAGCCCTTGTCAGGTGCATCATTTTAAATTATTTTCTCCCATTCCATAGGCTGTCTTTTGTTTGTTTGTTTTTTCCTTTACTGTGCAAAAGCTCATCAGTTTGATTAGGTCCCATTGGTTTATTTTTGCTTTTATTTCTGTTGCCTTGAGAGTCTGACGTAGGAAAATATTTGTACAGTTGTCAGAGAATGTTTTGCCTATGTTTCTCTTCAGGGAATTTGATGGTGTCTTGTCTCATGTTTAAGTCTTTAAGCCACTTTGAGTTTATTTTTGTGCATAGTGTGAGGGTGTGTTCCAGGTTCATTGATTTACATGGAACTGCCCAGTTTTCCCAGTGCCACTTTCTGAAAAGACTGTCTTTTTCCCATTTTATATTCTTGCCTCCTTTGTCAAAAATTAATTGACCATAGGTGTCTGGGTTTATTTCTGGGTTCTCTATCTGTTCTCTGGTGTGTATGTCTGCTTTAGTACCAGTACCACACTGTCTTGATGAATGTGGCTTTGTAATATTGCCTGAAGTCTGGGAGAGTTATGCCTCCTGCTTGGTTTTTGTTTCTCAGGATTGCTTTGGCAATTCTGGGTCTTTTGCAGTTCCATATAAATTTTTGGATTGTTTACTCTAGTTCTGTGAAAAATGTCATGGGTACTTTGACAGGGATTGCATTGAATCTGTAAATAGCTTTGGGTAGTATGGCCATTTTTACAATATTAATTTTTCCAACCCAGGAGCATGGAATATCTTTCCATTTCTTTGAATCCTCTTTAATTTCCTTGATTAATGTTTTATAGTTCTTAGCATGTAAGTCTTTCACCTCCTTAGTTAGGTTTATTCCTAGGTATTTAATTTTTGGGGGTGTGGTTTTAAAGGGTATTGTATTTTTATATTTATTTTCTAATATTTCATTGTTAGTATACAGAAATGCAACCAATTTCTGAATGTTAATCTTGTATCCTGATATTTTGCTGTATTTTTTGATCAGTTCAAGAAGTTTTTATGTGGTGTCCTTAGGGTTTTCTATATACAGTATCATGTCGTCTACATAGATTGACAATTTTACCTCTTATCTTCCAATTTGGATATCTTTTATTTCTTCTATTTGTTTGATTGCTGTGGCTAGGGCTTCACACGGATAAAAGTTTTTTGTTTTTTTTTTTCTTGTCTGTCTTTTTGCCATTTCTTGGGCTGCTCCCTCGGCATATGGAGGTTCCTAGGCTAGGGGTCTAATTGGAGCTGTAGCCACTGGCCTACGGCAGAGCCACAGCAACTGGGGATTCGAGCCATGTCTGCAACCTACACCACAGCTCATGGCTAATGCCAGATCCTTAACCCACTAAGCAAGGCCAGGAATCAAACCCACAACTTCATGGTTCCTAGTCGGATTTGCTAACCACTGAGCCACGACAGGAACTCCAGATAAAAGTTTTGGATGTTGGTAAACAATGCTAGAATATGACATCCTAATGTGTACATGCATAGGTAAATCTATAATGCTTTTTCCTCAAACTGAGTTCAACCTAATGTAGTATAAAACCAGTTGGGATAAATTCACCAGTTGCAATGAAATAAGGAATGAAACTTGATCAAATGCTCACAATCTTTTTATTTTTTTTAGGGTCATACCTGTTTTATATGGAAGTTCCCAGGCTAGTGGTCAAATTGGAACTGCAGCTGCTGGCCTATGCCGCAGTCACAGCCACAACCACACCAGATCTGAGCTGCATCTGAACCCTACACGGAAGCTTGTGGAAACACCAGATCCTGAAGCCTCTGATTGAGGTCAGGGATAGAACCTGCATCCTCATGGATACTAGTTGGGTTCTTAACCCACTGAACCATAACGGGAACTCCCATATGCCCCAAAATCTTGAAAAGCAACAACAAAATAAAGAAAGAAAAGATTGTGGGATTTTCATGTAGCCCAGCTTCCTAACCCCTACCCCACTCCAAAGAGAGAATGCTGGGAAAAGAATACAAATTATTTGTTTTTACATCCTGAGTATTCCTACTAATAGCCTCCAACCCTGAGACATGCTGTCCGATACTTTGAGTGAGCAGACCTGGAAATTACAAATGAAAAACCACTGTGAGTAGAAGTTGTAGGGTCTCAACTTGGGACTTCAGGTTAGGGAGAAAAATCATACACAGCTTTCATCTTTCAAGGCAGGAGGCTAAGTGAATGATGAAACTGCACTTTCATAAAGATAGAAAAGATCTCTAACTGTGATAGTTCAGAATGTTAAAATCCGGGATGGCATGTATTTGGTTATTTATACTTTTCTTTCAACGTTTATATTTTTGAATAAGTTCGTATCATTTTTATTATAGCACTACTTATTTTGTAAGAAACCAGAACTATATGGGAGTTCCCACTGTGGCTCAGCAGAAGTGAATCTGACTAGTAACCATGTGACACAGGTTCTATCCCTGGCCTCACTCAGTGGGTTAAAGATCCAACTTCACCGTGAGCTGTAAAGGATCCAGCTTTGCTATGAGTAGGTTGCAGATGCGGCTTGGATCTTGCATTGCTGTGGCTGTAGTGTGGGCTGGCAGCTACAGCTCCGATTTGACCCCTAGCCCGGGAATTTCCATATGCGGCTCTTAAAAAAAAAAAAAAATTGATAGAAACCAGAACTATAAAAAGTATAACGGGATAGTCAGACTTATTCACAAAATACTCACACAAGAAGGCTTACCATAATATTAGTGGTGATTATCTCAGGTGGCCATTACTGTCTTGGCAGGTTCTGATAGGCTGTAAAAATCCTTAGGCAGCTCATCTCTTTAATATTTATTTATTTATTGCTTTTTAGGGCTGTACCTGCAGCATATGAAAGTTCTCAGGCTAAGTGTCAAATCGGAGCTACAGCTGCTGGCCAATACCACAGCCAGAGCAACTCTGGATCTGAGCCAAGTGTGCAATCTACACCACAGCTCACAGCAATGCAGGATCCTTAACCCACTGAACGAGGCCAGGGAACCCTCCTCTTCATGGATACTAGTCGGGTTCGTGTCCACTGAGCTACGACAGGAACCCCCTCTTTAATATTTACCCTTTCTTTATTATGAACATAATCCTTTAAAGGTGCTTGGCCGGTATTCTCACAAAATGACCCCTTTATTTTAAGCTCTTATTTGGACACATTTTTAGCCATGAAGCACTTCTTAGTTAATTGAAAAGCTAATTGAAAGTAAAGCCCAACTTTGAAGCCTTCTTATGAAGATAGCTCCTAACTACAGCATACATTGGATTGATTAAATCAACACAATTTTGAAAATTACCAAGACAATTCCTGTGTCCACATATGACATTTTCTTAGAACAAAAAGAATAATTCCTCAAAAATGAAAAACATAATGAAATTATGAAACCCTCCAAAAAAAGGATTTTAAACAAGAAAGAATGAAACTAGATATTTTAAATTGTATTTTAAAAAGAAGAAATTAGGATTCCTTCTTTTAAATTTGCAGTAAATAATTTTGTGACTTGAAATGCAATGTGATACTTGTAGTATATATTAAAGCATTTGTTTGTTTGTTTGTTTTAATTTAGGGCCACACCTGTGGCATATGGAGGTTCCCAGGAGAGGGGTCCAATAGGAGCTGCAGCTGCCAGTCTACATCACAGCCACTGCAACACAGGATCTGAGCTGCATCTGCAAACTACACTGCAGTTCACGGCAGTGCCAGATCTTTTAACCCACTGAGCAAGGCCAGGGATCAAACCTGCTTCTTTATGGATACTAGTCGGGCTCCTAACCCACTGGCCTATAATGGAAACTCCCTTAAAGCATTTAAAATGTAAAGATATTTACCATCTCTACAGGGAAATCAAATGTAGCACCATAATGTATTTTATAAATATTACCCAAATCAGAAAAAAATATATCAATAATTTTAGAGGCAAACACTACCATTAATGGAGTTCCCATCATGGCTCAGCAGAAATGAATCTGACTAGCATACATGGAGAATGCAGGTTTGTTCCCTGGCCTCGCTCAGTGGGTTAAGGATCCGGCATTGCCATAAGCTGTGGTGTAGGTCATAGATGAAGATCGGATCTGGCGTTGCTGTGGCTCTGGCGTAGGCCAGCAGCTACAGCTCTGATTTGACCCCTAGCCTGGGAACCTCCATATGCTGTGGGTGCAGTCCTAAAAAAGGACAAAAAAAAAAAAACAAGAAACAAAAACAAAACCCACTACCATTAAGCCTGAATCATTAAGATTTAGTATCTTGCAACACAGTGGGGAATAAATCTCAACTTCGGGGCAATAAAAAAATATATCCTTTAATTTTTTTTTTTTTTTTCATTCCCTAGCTCATCTGGCAAAAGAAAGGCCAGAAAGTGAGGAAAATTATGGGGGGAAAAATGGAATCATTTGGGTAGTTAAAAACTCTAAAGAATCCAACATCAGCAGAAGGGCAGACTATGAAAGTCCACAAGCTCCTTCCTACAGAAAACATCAACAAGGAGTTCCCACTGTGTCTCAGTGGGTTAAGAACCCAGTGTAGTATTTGTGAGAATGCAGGTTCAATCCCTGGCCTCATTCAAAGGGTTAAGGATCCAGCATTTCCACAAGCTACAGTGTAGGTCGGATCTGGTGTTGCTGTGGCTGTGGTGTAGGCCAGCAGCTGCAGCTCCTATTTGACTCCTAACCTGGGAACTTCACATGCTTCAGGTACAACTGTGTTAAAAACAGAACAAAACAAAACAACCAGAAGCTATCTAAAACAACTTTTTAAGAGCTCTGAAAATAAAAGTTTATGACATAGCAAATACCCAATCAAGAAAGAGCCATCTTGGTGTTCCTGCTGTGGTGTGATGGGATCAGTGCTATCTTGGGAGTGCTCAGATCTGATCCCTGGCCAGGGAACTCCATATGCCATGGGGCAGCCATAAAGAGGAAACAAAACAAACAAACAAACAAACAAAAGAAGCAGAAAAGAGCCATCTCCAAAATGGTGGGAAAGTTTTGTCCTGCTTTTATTTGCCATCACTCCACCTTCCCCCTGGTGCAGTGGCAGGCTTGGTCTTTAGCAGCAGCAGTTCCCAGTTTGTAGGTTATAGCACAGGTCTGTTCTAATCTGGCTGGAGGATATTTGAAGAGTTGACTCACTGGTCTCTGCCTCACATAACTTGGAATGCAGGCAGAATAAAGTGGCAAACACTCTTCAAAAAAGCTACAAGGGGGAGTTCTCTGATGGCCTAGTGATTAAGGATCCAGAATTATCACTGCTGAGGTACAGGTAGCTGCTGTGGCACAACAAACCAAAAACCAAAAAATGAACAACCAAACAAACAAAACCAAACAAACAGAAACCACTACAAGGGGGCTACAAACTCACAGACACCTGGAGTAGGAGATTATAGATAGAGACATGCAATATGCCATCTGAGACCCGGAGGAGAATCTGCAGTGCCTCTGGGAAATCAGGATGTTCAAAAGCAGCTGCTTACATGAGGATTTTAGAACCTCGAGTGCATGCCTGGGCAAGATGTAGGCTCAGGAGAGTCATGAGAAGATCTGTAGCTTTCACTTTGGGCTAATCCATGAAGGACTGTATTAACAAAAGCTAGTCTGCAAAGAGTGGGAGAGATAATTTTTCTTTCTTTTCACTTTTTTTTCCATGTATTTTTCTTTGTCATTGAGATACGACTCTACATCTGCTAAAACAGCTACCAGCAAAAATGCAGATGAGGGAGTTCCCATTGTGGCTCAGTGGTAAGGAACCTGACTAGTATCCATGAGGACATGGGTTTGATCCCTGGCCTTGCTTAGTGGGTTAAGGATCTGGTGTTGCTGTGAGCTGTGGTGTAGGTCGCAGACACGGCTCAGATCTGGCGTTTTCTGTGGCTGTGGTGTAGGCTGGCAACAGTAGCTGTGATTTGACCCCCAGCCCAAGAACTTCTATATGCCACAAGTGTGGGCTTAAAAAAAAAAAAAAAGCAGATGATAAGCACTGGCAAAGATGCAGTATAATCAGAACCTTCATACACCGTTTGTGGTAATATAAAATGGTACACCTGCTTTGGAAAACATTTTAACCATCCCTCAAAAATTTAAATAAACAATCAGCATGTGATACAGCAGTTTCACTCTTAGCTACATACCCAAGAGAAAAACATACATCCATGTAAAACTGTGTACACGAATGTTCATAGTGACATTATTCATGATAGCTAAAAAGTAGAAACAACCAAAATTCCATTAATGATGGCTAAATAATCAAATGTATATGTCCATAAAAAGAAATACCTGTCAAACATTAAAATGAATGAATGAAGGATACAAGTTATGATCTGATAATCTCGAAAATATTATGCTAAGTGAATAAAGCCAGCCACAAAAGACCACATGTTATATGGTTCTGTTGAGATAGAATGTCCAGAACAGACAAACCTGTATAAATGTAAAGTAAACCAGTGGTAGCGTAGGGCTAGAGGTACAAGGGGATCATAGCTAATAAGGATTTCTTTTGGGGGTGATGAAAATGCCTTTAAATTGATTATAGTGATTGCACAAGATTGACTATAATGAAAGCCATTCAATTTAATTACACATTACAAATATGTGAATTGTATAGTATGTTAATCTCAACAAAGCTGCTGAAATAAATAAATGCATTGATCGATTTGCATATCAATAAGTAAATAAGTAAATACAGAAAACTCTGGTAGTAGAGATATAATGAAATCTTTTTTAAAAACTGGGTTCATGTAAATGTAGCAAGGAAAGAAGAAAAAGATAAGAACAGATGGGGAGTTCCCGTCGTGGCTCAGTGGTTAACAAATCTGACTAGGAACCATGAGGTTGCAGGTTTGATCCCTGGCCTTGCTCAGTGGGTTAAGGATCTGGTGTTGCTATGAGCTGTGGTGTAGGTCGCAGAAGAGGCTCTGATCCCGAGTTGCTGTGGCTCTGGCGTAGGCCGGCAGCAAAAGCTCCAATTCGACCCCTCTCCTGGGAACTTCCATATGCCATGGGAGCAGACCTAGAAAAAGCAAAAAGACAAAAAAAAAAAGAAAGAAAAGATAAGAACAGATGGTACCAAATGAAAACTAATAGTAAGATGGCAGACTGAAATCCAACTATATCAATATTTAATAAATAAATTTAAAACTCCAGTTGAAAGACTTTTTCTTTGTTATAAGACAAGATCTAACTACATGCTGCATATAAGGAACACACTTTAGGAGTTCCCGTCGTGGCTCAGCGGCTAGCGAACCCAACTAGCATCCATGAGGACATGGGTTTGATCCCTGGCCTTGCTCAGTGAGTTCAGGATCCGGCACTGTAGTGAGCTGTGGTGTAGGTCACAGACACGGACCGCTCAGATCCATTGCTCCATTGCTGTGGCTGAGGTGCAGTCCGGCGAACTTCCATATGCCATGGATGCGGCCCTAAAAAGACAAAAAGGACAAAAAAAAAAAGAAACACACTTTAAATAAAGACACAGATGTGATAAAAATAAAGGAAAGGAGAAAAAAAATATACCCTTGACAAAATATTTTCCAAAAGAGAGCTAGTACACTATTAAACAAATTAGAAATTAAGGCTAAAAATATTACGTTATAAAAGGAAACATTTCACACTGACAGATCTATCAATTAAACATAAAGATATGAAAATTCCAAATTTATATAAAATTGTCAAAAATTTTAAGACAGGCAAAGCCAAAATCATAGTAGGAGGTTTTAACACACATCAATGAGCAGCCCACATATGTGGTAAAAAATGCAATATTTGAACAACCTGATGTGCCAAAGTGACCTAAATGTCATCTATAAAATATTGTATGCAGCAACTTCAAAAGCATATTCTTTTCAATTTTGAAAAGCAGTGAAGTAGAATATCTCATTTTTTTTTTAGACAAATCAAATAATGAAAGGTTTACTGCACTGATTTGAGAAGTTTTCTACATGATTTTCAACATTGTACCACTTAGGAACAAACAACATTATAGTAGAAATTGAATAAACGTTCTAAGGGAAAGAAATCAAATTATGAATTTAAGCTCCTCCAGTCCCATGCTCCTTCACAACTATCTCTATGGCTCTTTGCCAACCCCTGAATCTCTGACCTTGGGTTACTTCAGCTATAAAATAAATGTAATAACATAGAACAAAATTTGAAACCATCCAACATGCACTCAATAATGTTGATTTTCTTTCTTCCTACCTCTTTCCAATCACCCTAAATATTACAGACTCAAATATCATTTAAAACTGCATCTCAATAGAGTAGCTACAGCAGGAAATGTAAGGTATTTACTATACAGATGTAAGATGTTACATATCAAAAAGTGTAAGATAGATGAAAGACACATACCCCTTAATAGATCATTATAACTTCTATCAATCACTGGACTTTCAGTATGAACACAGAGGTCTAAGTTAGTGGTTTTCTACCCTTCCTCCTGAAATTCATAATAAGAAGCATTAAAAACAAAGCAAAATAGGGAATTCCCATTCTGACTCAGTGGGTTACAAGCCCGATTGGTATTGATGAGGACGTGGGTTCATTCCGTGGCCTCACTCAGTGGGTTAAGGATCCAGCATTGCCGTGAGCTGTGGTGTAGATCACAGACACAGCTAGGATTCCCTGTTGCTATCTCTCTGGCATAGGCCGGCAGCTGCAGCTCCGATTCTACCCCTAGCTTGGGAACTTCCATATGCTGCAGGTGTGGCCCTAAAAGCAAAAACAAAACAAAAAAGATCAAGACAAACAAGCAAACAAAACAAAGCAAAACAAACATGAACCCCTGAAGCTCCATTTTCAGTGAAACCAGGAGACAGCTTGTGGTGACAGACCCAAAGATGACCCCCGATGATCTCCCACTTGCAGAGTCCCCATTTTGTGTCATCCTCCCTCAGAATGCAGGTTGGACTAGTGATTTGCTTCTAACCAACAGAATATGGCAAAGATGATAGGATGTCACTCCCATGATTAGGTTACATTATGAGACTCCAGCTTAGCAGACTGAAGGCAGAGACAAGTAAGCAGTTGAGTTGAAGAAGCCACATGGAAAGAAAGTAAGGTGATTTCTGGGAACTTGCTAAGCTTGAAAGACTTGAGGGAAATCTATAAAGACAAAAGGGACCTTCAGCTCTACAGCTATGAGAGAATGAACTCCACCAATACTAAAAAGAGCTTCTTTCCAATCAAGCCTTCAGATGAGAACACAGCCCAGCTAATATCTTGATTGCAACCTTGTAAGATCCTAAGCAGATGACTTAGCTAAGCTGTGCTTACTCTCTTGCCCCATGGAATTAAGTAAGAGTTGTGGGCTGTTTTAAGCCACTGAGTTTGTGGCAACTTGTTACACAACAATAGAAAGTGAATACGCAGATAAAATTCTCAGACAACAAAATATATGCCAGGGTTACTAAAGGCAGCTGAAACCAAGCAGAAAATTTCCAAGGAAGAAACAAGCCGTGAATTGAAAGTGCTAGGTGGGGAGAAGTCTAAGAAAAATGCCAATAAAAACACATTCTTTGAGAGTTCATCCTAAAGTACAAAAGCTTTGGAACTTGTTTTCAAAACTGTATGGCCTGTGGGATTTGCAGTTACATGCAAAGACCCAGGTTAGTTTGCAGATGCAAGGAAGGCAGGATTGTAGAAAGTATAGCATGAATGCACCATAACTGTAAGAAGCTGAAGAGATGGAGAGCATCTTCAGTTGGGAAGGTAACCTTGACTTCCCTCCCATCCTCAGGTATCTCCTCAACTAGCTGGCTTAGTAAATAGCCTTTTATTTAATGGTAATGCATTTACTCTTCTCAGAGAACAAAAACACCACGAATTGCATAGAAAGAATCAGGGATATTTTAGGCTAATAAAAGAAATCTGGGAGTTCCTGTCGTGGCTCAGTAGTAACGAACTTGACCAGTACGCATGAGGATGCAGGTTCGATCCCTGGCCTCGCTCAGTGGGTTAAGGACCCGGCGATACTGTGAGCTGTGGTGTAGATTGCAGAGGCACCTTGGATCCAGGGTTGCTGTGGCTGTGCCATAGGCCGGCAGCTGTAGCTTCAATTCGACCCCTAGCCTAGGAACTTCCATAGGCCACGGTTGTGGCCCTAAAAGACAAAAAACAAACAAACAAAGAAAACTTAAAACTGCTTCAAATAAAGTGATACATTTGGTATCACTAATAACTGCCCATTATTTCTGCTTCAAATATCATAGTAAAATTAGTAAGATACAAAACTCGGCTTGGAAAAAATCCCCATTGACCATCCAAAAAGCATGGTATTGTGGAACTGCCTAGACTTGGGGGAGAAGAAAAAAAGTCATCTCGTGAACAGAGATATAAAATGAATGTGATCAATATCTACATGTTTAGCTAATGTTACCTTAGGTACAAAATAAAGGAGCAAGGATAAAGCACTTAGATTGGCCTCTATCTTGAAATCTTCAATTTTAAAATAGAATTTTAGAAAAACAGACCATAACCCCAAACTGAGATTTTTGCCTAATGTTGGCAAAGTATGACAAATAAATTCATTTCCTCATAGAAACCATCTCCAATACATTTATTTTATTCATGTTTGGTATAAGCAGTGGCAGCAGCAGGAAGAAAGCACTTAAAAAGAGCTATCCACTGCACATGAATTGCACTGAGCTTTTATGGTGTGTGAAATGAAGCATTTGGTTTTCAAAAGAGAAGGGGAAAGGGGAAAAAAGCAAAATTCACAGTGAACTGTGAATTCAGGTAGAGCTGACATAATTAAAAACAGATAAAATGGATTAATAATCACTGTATCATGCACTAGTCATGTGCGATGCCTTCCTAAATTTATCTAAATGTTTTTTGGGCACATATAATAAAGCCAAAGATAAAATTAGCTCTAGTAAAACAACTTGCATAGTGCCCTCATCTCTTTTTATAGTGAATCAGAAAACACAATTAAGGCAATTTTTAGTTTATGATAAAAGTTAGATGAGTTGCCAAATTTAATCTTCCTGAGATTTTGTTTTGATCTGCCTAATCATCAAGAAGGTAATTTTGTATGTTTATTAATAGGCTCCTTGGAACACAAATATCTATGTCCTTTACCTTTTTTTTTTAGGACCATATCCATGGGATATGGAAGTTCCCAGGCTAAGGATTGACTCGGAGCCCACCAGCCTCTGCCACAGCCACAGCAACGCAGGATCCAAGCCAAGTCTGCGACCTACACCACAGCTTATGGCAAAACGGGATCCCTGACCCACTGTGCGGGGCCAGGGATCGAACCTGAATCCTCATGGATACAGTCCGACTGGTTTCCACTGAGCCACAACAGGAACTCCTCCTTTACCTTTCTTATCAGAATGAAAAATTATGGGACTGTTGGTGCAGAGATAAAGAGAAAACCTAAACTGTGGAATACATAGACCCTAAAACATGTTTTAAGAGTATTAAGGACACAGAGGCTCTGTTCAGGAGGGATGTTTGTCAAGTATTGTAGCAAAAATGGATTGACTCGGGGTGGAGACAAAGCATTCAAAGTTGATGTAATCTGGCTGGAGGGCAAATATCAAATCTGAAACCAGAACAGGCTTATGGCTGCAAAGACATGTTAGAAGACAAGTTAGATTTCCCTTGTTAGAAGAAGAACAAGATGCCAAATGCTGATATTAGCAGTTTTGGTTCCTTAAAGGTGGTTCATGCCTTTTTATACATTCTCTGGATATTCCAAACTCACTTATGTGGGCACCTCCAAATTGTGACCAGCAAACAAGGGGCTCAGGTACGTGGTAAAGCTAGAAGGCAAATCAATTCTAACTCGGGGAGGCTGTAAATATAAGACAAAAAGAAGAAAAGGCAGATAGAGGAGGAGGGGGACAGGAAGGAGAAGAAGAAATGAGGACGAGGAAGAAGCTGTGAAGAAACGAATATGTTAAAAGAGACATGAAAGAGTTCCCCTTGTGGCAAAGTGGAAGCAAATCCAACTAGGAACCATGAGGTTATGGGTTCAATCCCTGGCCTTGCTCAGAGGGTTAAGGATCCTGCGTTGCAGTGAGGGGTGATGTAGGTCACAGATTCCGTTCAGATCTGGCAATGCTGTGGCTGTGGCATAGGCCCACAGCTGTAGCTCCAATTGGACCCCTAGCCTGGGAACCTCCATCTGCCATGGGAGTGGCCCTAAGAAGCAAAAAAAGAGAGAGACAAGGTGAACAAGGGGTGAGAAAGAAAAGAAAGAAAACCCTCTTTTTTTTTTTTCTTTTTAGGGCCCACACCTGCAGCATATGGAAGTTCCCGGGCTAGGGGTTGAATCAGAGCTACAGCTGCCAGCTTATGCCACAGCCACAGCAATGCCAGATCCAGGCCGAGTCTGCAACCTACACCACAGCTCACGGCAATACAGGATCCTTAAGCCACTGATCAAGGCCAGGGATTGAACCCAAGTCCTCATGGATACTAGTCAGGTTTGGTATCACTGAGCCACGAGAGGAACTCCAAGAAAACCCTTTCTATACTAACTCATCTCCCTTGGGGAGTGGGAACTGTTGTTATAGTTCATCTCTTTCCTCTGCTCAAAACCCCACCAATGGGCTCAGGGGCACTAGGTTCACGGAACACACCAAGCAGAATCCTACCTCAGAACACTTGTGTTAGTGGTCTCCTTTCCCCAGGATGTCCTCTGCCCTCCCCTGCCCCCATATCCACACAGCTTCCTAATTTCCTTCAGGTTTCTGCTCAAACATCACCTAAGAATAAAGACCATCTGGAACCAGTGTTAATAAAATAAAATTCTCCCATGTTTCTCTGTGCCCTTATTCTGCTTTGTTTTTTTTTTCTTTACTTCATTTATTGCTGCATGACATATTATAGATGTATTTGTACACTCATTTATTACCTGCTTCCCCTCCCTTCTTGGGATTTAATTGTCATGAGAACATGGACTTTGGCTTTTTCAGTCACCGCTGTATCTTTCGCATCTAGAACTGTTGGCATGTGGCAGTTCACCAAGAAATGATTGCCAAACTGTCAATGACCTGACTGACAAGTAAGGAAAGAAGGACGGAAGGAGGGAGGAAGGGATGGAGGGAAGGGTCTTGCCTTAGACAACAAACTGAAGCACAGTGAAATTAAATAGTTAATCCATGTTAATCACAGAACAGAAATGTGACCTGACCAATGTGATTAGCAAGTTAAACACTTTTCCCATAATGGACCAAATAATCTTTGTAGATATTTTGAACATAAATTGCATTCAAATTCAAAGCTGATATTTTCTTTGTGTGTACGTGGGTGGGTTCTTTTTTATTTTCTTGTTTTTCTCTTTGGATCATTGTTCCACCTTGTCTTATCCTCGCCTGTCGTGATCATAACCTTCTATGGTTATCCATTTGGTATAAGTGTTGGTTTGCATATTGGAGATAGGAAGTTAGTTTAATTGGCTGCCTGAGATGATAATTTACCTAATTTTTCTGACAAGTCTGGTCAGAGAATAGGCTAAAAGGAGCTTACAACTTTTTCAAGGATTAGCAAAATAGTTTCTAAAAAATGAGGGAGATTCCTGCAACTGAAGATCTCAGGGAGAGAAACCCACCTCTCATCCCCAATTGCGTGAAGTGATATAAACTCTGAAACTGACACAATCCACAAATAGATAGGTGAAAGAGAACCCTAATTTTAGTCTGATAAAATGTACACTTTTATTTTATTGGCCAACCAGCTACATAGGGTGTGAGGTAAGTGTTAAGACAAAGACATTAAGTTATGAAAAATTATTAACATTTTTTTTGTGATCATGGATATTATTTGTGTCCTGGGTTGACACAGATATAACACAGAATTCCTTTTAAAGGAGACTCGATCTTTCTGAATCAAGAGGGTGAGTGAATAAGGCTTTTTTCTGAAGAATCCAATGTTTGGGGAGTTGGACTGAGGAAAGTATTCCCGAAGTGCATGTATCAGATAACATTCAGCATCACCAGGTTAGAATCACAGAACAGAAATGTGACCTGACCAATGATTCTAGTAAAATACACATCATTTTTTTCCTCTCTACTTGTTTTTTTCCTCCTGCAATGCCTAATATATTTAAGCCATTTTTTGCTTTTCCCCAAAGAATCTTCCATTATTCTGTATCTGCTTTAGCTGGTCTATGATGATTCATACTAGGAAAAAAAAAAAAATTTCAATGCATCAGGAAACTCTGTGAAATTACACTTTAGCCTGGAACCTGTCACATCATGTCAGAGAAACCTGTGTAGTCTATGAGATAGAATGACAATGTCTTAGCACGACGCTGTAGCCAGGAAGACACTGCAACTTCACAACTTGTCTTTATATAGCAAGTGCATCTAGTTTGGGTGACATGGGAATCTATTTTTTTAACCTGTATAATCACCTATATCACACGGCTTGTATTTACCTTACATATTTTGAAAAGAAAACAGTAAAGTCAATTCGAAAAATATATTAGAAATAAGCAGCAAATATTCTGGTTTCTTCTAGAATATTCCACCTATTGGCTTGCCCCTAAGTAAAATACTAGCATATAATATCCCAAGTGGATATTTTCCCCCAACGTGGTTGAATTGTGAGTAGGAGACAGAACGATTATGGAAGACAAAAGTTACAGGTTTTTCAGCCAGTGTTTGGGTGGTTTCAAGGTGGCCACTGAAGACCCTTCTGTTTTGAAGTTTCACGTGAAGTTTCAGTGCTTCTCTGGCACTGCCCACGTGTCTGTGCAGGCCCAGGTGTCTCCCAGTTGTGTCAAATGCAGGAGAGATCTGAGTGATGGCAGGGTGTGTCTCCTCCCTTGTAGATACTTGAAAAGGAGCGGACACTGGGAGCCAGAGGCAAAGGCAGAACATGGAGCCTCTCCCACCTCAAGGACTGACAGAAATCACCTCGCCCAAGAACACCGAAACCAGTTTTTCTTGAAGGGAAGCATGTTGAGTTTTTTCCTAAGGTGGTGAAAAGCACATGACTGGAGATGCACCCTGAACAGATGTTTAGGTGCACAGGACAGTAGGGTTAACTGTAAGCACGGTGTTGAGTGTTGTACAGCATATCCCCAGAACTCTCATCTTGCATGCCTGAAACTCTGTATCCACTGACCAGCAACTGCCCAAAGCCCCTCTGCCCCCAGCCCTTGGCTACCACCATTCTGCTTTCTGTTTCCACAATTCTGGTTACTTTCCATACCTTATGTAAGTATAATCGTGCAGGATTTGTCCTGCGGCTTATTTCACATAATGTTCTCCAGGTCCACCCATGTTGTAGCACATGGCATGGTTTCCTTTCTTTTTATGGCTGATTGGTGTAGCGGCTGTGAAAAAATAGTATGGAGGTTCCTCAAAATTTTAAAGCAGAACTACTATATCAGCCAAAAGAGTCAAAACTGTGATCTTGAGGAGACACCTAAACTCTCAGGATCATCGCAGCAATATTCACAAATAGCCAAGAGGTGGAAACACCTAACTGCCCATGATGGATGAATGGATAAAGAAAATGTGGTGGAGACATACAAGGGAAGTGGGTATCTCACCTGTCTTTTAATAATCTCTAATTGCCTGTTTATTTGAATAGTGGGTAAGCATCTCAGTTCACATCTCCAAACATTCCAGAAAGTTCCAGAAGTTCCAGCTCCTCTTATTTTTCTATTACTCAATTTCTTTTTCAAGTCATAATGGAGTCAAGGTGGTAGAAAATAATCTCGGTCATTTGGGACTTTATCTTCACCTCCCTTTTCTAGGGTTGAGTGCAAGTCTCACTCACTCCTATTAGTGTCAAGGGATGCTGAGTAGGAAGAGCATGTGGTGGTTGCCAGCAACTCACGCAGGTGGTCACAGCTCCTACCCTGTGGCTTTAGACCTGGAGCCCCTGAGCGTTAATTCTATAGCACACTTACGGAGCATCTAATAAACACAGAAGGACTTAAGTGGGATGGTGGCCAGGAAATGAAAACAAATTATCTGAAGGAAAAACATGTCGTTGATTTTTTGTGTATTATGAGCAACAGGGGGCGGTATATAGCGTCTTTTACACATTTCTCCTTTTTTTTCCTATATAAGCCTAAACTTTTCCCTAAAAGGAGATTAGATACTGTTTGTGTATTATATTCAACTACATATTTTACTGCCTATATACCTAACACTTATGTTTTTACTATGTTCAGGCAATGTTCTACATGCTTCAGATATATTAACTCAGTTTAATCATCTCCACCATCCCATAAAATTGGCGGTGTTATTCTGATTTTAGAGATAAGAAAAGTAAAACTGCAGTTCCCGTCGTGGCTCAGTGGTTAACAAATCCGACTAGGAACCATGAGGTTGTGGGTTCAATCCCTGGCCTTGCTCAGTGGGTTAAGGATCTGGTGTTTCGGTGAGCTGTGGTGTAGGTTGCAGACGTGGCTCGATCTGGTGTTGCTGTGGCTGTGGCGCAGGCTGGCGACTGTAACTCCGATTTGACCCCTCTCCTGGGAACTTCCATATGCCACAGGAGCGGCCTTAGAAATGGCAAAAAAAAAAAAAAAAAAAGAAAAAAGAAAAGAAAAGTAAAACTGAGGACAAGGATAAGTAGCCTTTCTAAAGTCACATAGCTGGTAAGTGGCAGAGCCAGAATTCAAACAATCTGACTCTAGATTCCATGCTTCTCAGCCACTATGACCCAATATCTAACCAAACCAATTCTGCTGGACTCTTGGAATGCATCCAAGGTTTTGCTATCACAAACAAAACTTCAAGGAACCTACTTAAAGCCAAATATTTACACATAGAAATAATGACCACAATAAGAAATTCCTGAAATTGAAACTGTGGCTCACATTATTTAACAATTTAAAGATTTCGATACTTTTTTTTCTTTTTTTGGCCTTAGCCTGCAGCAACTTGATGTGGGATCTCAGGTCCCAGACTAGGGATTAAACCCTGGGCTGCAGCAGTGAAAGTGCCGAGTCATAATCACTAGACCACCAGTGAACACACATATATATATAAATTTTTATGGCCACACCACCAGCATATGGAAGCTCCTGGCCAGGGATTGACTCTGAGCAGCTGTGACAGAGCTGCTGCAGCCAGATTCTTAACCCACTATGTCACAGCGGGAACTCCAACTCATACATTTTTTAAAAGGTCTGTCATACATTTGTGGGGAGGCATGTACACATGAGCACAGACACGTAGACACACCCATAGACACACAGACACACACACACCCAGGGAGCAGGGAAAGATTTGCTGTGAAACGGACAGCACCATAATCCAGTGTGGTTAAAACCTAGAGGGATATATACATCCTGTAAGTGCAAGAATTAAGAATGGAATATCATTTTTTTTTTAAACTCATAATGTCTCCCCTTGACTACACTGTTCCTCCGAGTAATCATCCCGTAGCACTGTATTAATTCTGGTACGTGCTGCAATTACAACCTTCCAATACTTTTTTACCCAGTCAAAATCAGGTGATAGGTAGATCGATACATAGACAGGTAGTTAGTAGACAGCTAGATATTTGTAAAGCTGTACCCCAAGGAATGACCTCCTCCCAAATAGAATAATGATGTTGACAGTCTGGTAATGACCCCTGCTCTAAAGTATTCCCCTGTAAGCACAACAAAGATATTACTGAGGATCTGTTTCCAAGCCAGTCTTAAGCACAATTTTGCAACATTGATCACCTTGGAATAAATTAATCTCTAAAAATATCAAAGACAAGAAATCAAGTTAATATTGTTTTATTCCATCCTGTACCTGTAAATATTGCTTTATGCATTGATTTTTTTGCTTCTTTTACCCTGCCATGTTTCTCTAAAAGCAAAGTAACTTCTGCAATAGCAAAATTAAAGCTCTGCTAAAAACGTGGCAAAACAAACCTCACTGCATTTTAGACGGAGAGCCAGCTGCTTCCTTACAAAAATAGGAAAAAATAACCTGTACATGAAAATTGAGGAACATTCACTGGGGGGGAAAAAAATGAAAGCTTCCAAAAGATATTTTCTTTCTCGCTAAAACAGCATAACTTTCACCTTACACATATACAGAAAGACTGCTAGACGTTAAAAATAAGAAGACTTTAAAAGAAAGATTACTCTTTAAAATGTCTAAATCTAAAAATCTAGATTTCAGGCACAAATTAGAAAACAGAAAGCAGAGCACGAAATAGAAAATTTTAGACAGGCACTCAATTGGTGAGTCCAGAGGGCTTGAAGGAATCCAGCACTGCTCACACATGCCATGCTTGTCCCCACAACCAGTTCAGGCCCATCCTGAAGAAGCCCCCAGATCAGCATATACCCAGCTCTCTTCTTGACTCCACACCCCAAATAAGGCGAGGCACAGAGAAAGGGCTGGTGACAATTTCATCAAAATCAAAGGGCAGCTGCCACCGGCTTGAGAAAAGAAGGAAAAGGAAGGGCCTGGCCTGGGGCAAATTAAGAAGCAATGTTGCTTTTATTATCACTCAGGTCCCCTTGGTGGCCTCTCTCTTGGCCCTCGAAGGCCTTGGTTTTCCTGTTACTCTCTGACTGTGCAAATACCCCTCTTGGGCTGGCCCTCTCCCCAAATTCCCTGTGTCCCCAAGTGACCACACAATCTTTTTCTTTCATGAATTCAAAATTCTTAGTTCTTCCCTTATTTTAAAAATCCTTGAAAGAAAGCAAACTCATAAAAAAATCATTCATACAGAAGGGTGACCGACAACCTGAAGTATCTGCCAGCTAAGTGTTATTGATAAAGTTGGGAGAGAGATTAAAGAAGGGGGCCTGATAGGAGAGTGGATTTCCTTGAGTCACACCTATGGCCTCTTTAAAACAGGGCAGAGAGTAGCCTATAGTCTCCAGGGTCTAATTAGAACACATGCAGGAGTTCTTGCTGTAGCACAACGGGGTCAGCGGCATCTCTGGAGCACTGGGACATAGGTTCGATCCCCGGCACGGCACAGTAGGATCCAGCATTTACTGCAGCTGTGGTGTAGGTTGCAACGGCAGCTTGGATCTGATCCCTGGCCAAGGACCTCCATATGCCATGGGGCGGCCAAAAAAAAAGTGAAAAAAAAAGAACACATTGGCAAGGTGACGGATTTGGGGTCATGGCCCACTCAATCCTTTCTGCAAGATTCATCCTCCCCCCTCAGCTCCCTTTATCCTTTAAAATCTAACCCAGAGAGCCCAGCTACATGGCTCTAAATTGTTTTAAGTGCCAATTGGTAGGCGAGAGAAAGAAAATGATGATGGAGAATTTATTTTTACCAGAATTAGGTTAAAAGAAGTTTTTAGTATTAAATCCAGGAAAAACATTTCATCTCTGGGAACTTGGCTGCGGAAGTCTGAGCGCCCTAGCTGTGCTAGCCAGTCACCAGTTTGCTCCCCATGCGTAGATGCAGAAAGAGACAGCAAAGCAAAGCTACTCTTCCACTGGTTCCCTCTTTCCTTTCCACCGAACCAGAAAAGTTTAGTTAGCTCTATACAATTTTAAACAGATTAATTAAATGTACATGAACTATTTTCTGATATGCTTAGTTATCATGCAACACCTAAGAATCAAACATAAGTTCTCCTTTTTTTGGCCATGCCTATGGCATGCAGAAATTCCCAGGCTGGAAATAGAACTTGTGGCCATAGCAGTAACCAGAGACAGAGCAGTGACAACGCTGGATGCTTCACCTACTGAGCTACCAGGGAACTCTAAGTTCTTGCTTTTAAACCCCTGATTCTTATCATAAGACACATCACATCCCAGCCTCATTTTAAATTAATATCTTCCTTTTTTTCATTTTGTTTTAAATGTTGCATTGGTTAATCAATACACCATTAATCTATATCTATCTACGTATATATATCTTCAGTTCAGACTGTACTCCTACAGAACACTGCCACTTCATGAACTAACTCAACAAATTCTGCCTCCAAAGTTAAATAAAGAATTTTTTGGCAGGGGTAGGGAATGGAGGAACAGGTTCCAATCCCTCATAGGTGAAAGTTTTAAAATTAATATAGTCTTAATTTTTTTTCTTTCAAAATCTTCTTTAGCTAGTGATGCCTATTATTTCTATTTCTAGAATGATCATTTGAAGTAAGTGTACAATAATATGTTAGGTTTATCATAAGTTTAGATATTAATTATTTTAAATTTAAACACTATGGCTTCGGGGAATTTTGCCAGACTTTCTGGAGGTGCTTGCACATGAACACACTTGAGAAGAATTAATTTTAAGCAACATCTTGGATGATATTAAGTTGCACCCGAGATTTAAATTTCCCTATATCCTTTTATTCTTTCTAGCATTTTGTAATATTTATCTGCTCTAGTAAGGAATAATGTATTTTATTTGAAAATGATTGTGAATAAAAATGCATGTTTAAGACTCGCTGCTGCTTGTAACTATGACAGGAGTCCATTTCTGTAGGCTAACTGTATGGCATAACCACAGTCCACCTAGAATAAGATATTCTAATTGTAAATGACTACTGCTGAGAGAAAATAAAGAGCCACATATGCTCAACTTGATAATGAAAATATGAAAGTACAATTCTCAAGAGAAGAAAAGCAACATTTTCTTGGCCAGCAAGTTATGAATAGCAGTCCTGAATTTTAGGAAAAAGACCTGTGATTACAATTTCAATAGATATTTAGTTTCTTTCATTCCAATACTGGCAACAACTCTTTGCATGGTGAATATGGTTTTGTTTCTTAATATTAAGGAAACCTGGATACATTCCTCATAACAATCCTTTTGTAAACCATAAGACACACCCTTTTTTTTTTTTTCTTGCTTTTTAGGGCCACGCTTTCGGCATATGGAGTTTCCCAGGCTAGGGGTCGAATTGAAGCTGTAGCTGCTGGCCTATGCCACAGCCACAGCAATGCAAGAACAGAGCAGCAGCATCTGTTACCTACACCACAGCTCACAGCAATGCCAGATCCTTAACCCACTGAGCAAGGCTAGGGGGCGAAACTGTGTCTTCATGGATGCTAGTCAGATTCATTAACCGCTGAGCCAAGATGGGAATTCCAAGACACACTTTCAAAAGCATAAAAACACAAAGTGTTTTGGCCTACATTTTCTTGGTGTAGTTTTTAATCTTGTGGTTATGCGCTTTTGAGACCTTATTATGCGATTGAGTAGACAGAACTGCTCTAATTGCTACCTAGAAGGAAAACAAAATTCTAGTAGCTTTCAGAGCAAATGACTAGGTGCTCTGATTTTTTTAGAGCTAAAAAATCCAACATAATTTACTGTAATACTTAATATTCCACTTTTATCTAAATCTGGATCAAGGATGGAATTTCTAGCCCACGGAGCTGTTCTACCATATCCAATCAACTGTGGCTTCTTATTATTGGACTATATTTGCCCAATGTAGTCATTGGGAAGATGTTTGTAATGGAGACCTTTATAGACCCAATTCCAGTGCTATAGCATAAGATCTTCTGGTTGTCTATTTTCTCAGCAGTAAAAGAGGCAATATCTGCTTTAACATTTTCGACTTCTTGAAAAGATATGTAACAAGTTGCTTTAGAACTACAAATTAGTGCATAGTGAAATTCAAAAATTTTAGAAAATTTCATACATATTCATACATATCTATCTAGATAGGTAGATATAAACTGAAATTTACAATATCCCTTTTGGGAAGTTCCAGAATGTCTAACCAATACGTGTCTAATTGTAGAACTGTAACATTATCTCTTTGCACATGTTTCTGCTAATGCAGTAAATTTAGCTTCCAAATTATTTAAAAAGTCAAGGCCATCTTCTTCCTGTTTTTCACTGCAGCACCCTACAGAACCCGCTGGAGACCCTCTTCCTTCATAGTTATACGTAAGAACATAATCTTGAGACGGTATGTGGTCTTCATTCTGATTACACAGATGCAATTTCTGTAAAATAGAAAAAGGGGTTGTATTATTGTTTTAAACACACAAACAGATGAACATAAAAGTTATTTTTATTTACCTTTTATGCTTAATTTTTAACCAGTGTGTCCTCTAATGGATTCCTACATACAAAAAACACACATGGTTGGTCTATATCACAGCCATACCACAAAGTCAGTATATTTTACATTTCTAGTAATCCATGTAAATAAAAAAAATTGTGTACACACATATTATATTTAAGTACATTTAAATTGTTATTAAATTCTTATCTCTAAATTTTATATCTAGAGGGCAGGCTAGTCCACAAAATGGTGACAATATGCATAGCAGGTAGGAATTTGAGCTTGAATGCTCAAAGAGTCCTGATTTTGAGTCATAGTTTGGCTTTACAAACTAGCTACCTGACTTTGAGTAAGTTATTAAACATTTTTAAGTCTCAGTTTCTAAGACAGGAATACAGACAATGACTATATCATAGGATCATTATTAGAAGACAAATACTAATGCATGAAAAAATCCTTATTACATCTAGCACATAGTAGATGTTCAAAAAATGTCAACTACAATCGCTATTATATGCAAATATAAAGTAGGTAAGGATTACTGCATTGTCTTCAGAATCAAGTTTCCAAGAGAGTCCAACATGGCAAAATACAAAGATGCACAAAAAGTTTTCAGTGAAATTTAAAATAATCAAGACAACCCACATCGCAAAAAATCTGGCCAGAATAGAAGCCAAGCTTTCAGCCACACCTGCCCTCACTCTTTGTCACTGGCTTGTTCTGCTAACTTGTCAAACACCTGCGGTTCCTCCCTTTCTCACCTGTGTACCCAACCCATCTCACCCCCAGCGCTTATCTCCTTGGATTACTTTAGCAAATGCCTTTCTTCTTGACCATTTAGCCTCACATCTGATTACCTGATGTGCATATTGAAGAACACGCCTAAGAGTGTGTCTTAAGCTTCATTCCTTCTCAACCTGATCTTATATGAATACTGACTGTCTAGAAACAGAAAAAGGATTAACACTTCAATTTGATGAAAAAAAAAAATATATGCCATGGACCTATGATAGCCTATTGCCGTGTAACAGAATGTTGCCCATCTGCAGGCTGTCAAGACTTTAGGGCTTCTGGCCCAGTGTTTGTGTTACAATGGCACTGGTATTCTCCGATAAAGAAATTTCAACTTAGTACCAGAAAGAATATTTAACCCAGTGGCTACCTAGTCAGGCTGCACATCTGAATCACCTAAGAAGCTAAAAAAAAAAAAAAAAAAAAAAAGAAGAAGAAGAAGAAGAAGTCAGGCCCATTAAATCAGAATCTTTCCAAGTGAAGCACAGGCATCAATATTTTTTAAAAGCCCCACCCCCACCCCAGGGAATTTTGATGTACTGCTGGGACTGAAAACCCCTTATGGAATCTTTCCTATCTTTCACAACCTTGCCTTCCTATGATTTAGAAAACATTACATATTTGCATGGTGATTTTTCCATGAAAAACAGTGCCTATGGATCACATTATTTAATTATCCTAGAATTCTGTGCAGATGCTTTGTTTTCACAGAGAGATGGAGATTTGTTTGATTGGGAGAGTTTAGTGATTGTGAAGAATGAGTTTCTTTTCATAGTCTTCTATATTTAAAGAGTTCATGAGAGAAATGCACATGAAATGTGCATTTAGTGAGGGATAGCAGACTCCTCCAATTTTCATGAGATTTTTATAAATTAAGAAAATATGACATGAAGTAAGATATTTTATATTAAATAATGTAACAAAATCAAAGAGCAGGGTCAAAAATAACCAGAGAGTGAGAAAGGAAGGATGCATTGAAGAATAGGGAAAATGAGTTTCTGAACATCTGTGTTAATCTCAATTGCCTATTGTCTGCCACTTAGACATTTAAATTGTGGAGTCAAAACATTTAGGGAAACTCACTTCACCAAGACGAGGTTGCGTGAAACTGTGCCACTCTGAGTAACTGTATCTGGTGTTGTCCATCTCCACGGCCCCCCCTCTGCAGGAATCCAGTGTGTGATGATGCCCCATCCCCTGGCACGATTCCAAGGTCTGGTGTCCTCCTTTCACCATTTCAATGGTTTCCTGCCCTCCGTTTTTAACTGCCGATCCCAGAGTACCACAGAAGCCTTGGCTGGAGCTGTTGACTGTCTGGGTCATAAACCCATTGGCAGAACACTGAAATAATGAAAATAAAATAATTAAATTAAAAAGAAAATAAAGCTATTCATACAGGGAGGAAAAGGATTCCAAGTCACAAGAAGGCAAAGGAGAGAGCTCCTTTACTTTTGATTCATTCATTCATTTATCCATTCAACAAACATTTCTCATTTTCCAGTTATGTGCCCAGACTAGGGATGCAAAGATAGAGACATGGTCCCTCAGTGGCTCCGAGAAGCTCCTATTCCCATGAAATGGAAAAATAGACAATTACTTTAAGAATGTGGTTACTCTGATATATAGGTGAACAAAGAATGACAAAGAGCAGGAAAATTCACATTCAGAGAAAGTGAGCAGAGTGGGAAAATGCCAGGCTGAAGGACTCATACTGAGAAATGGGGGGAAGAACAAATCACCTGTGGGAGGGTCTAGAGGCAAAGGAAGATGGGGTGCTTGGGGGTTCCCAACTTTACCCTGTTGAGAATGGCTAGCATAGAGTGTTCAGAGAGCGGGCATAAAGCTGGGGAGGTTATAAAAGGCCAGAGGACATAAAGAGCTATATGCCATGCTTAAATTTTTAGACTACCTTGAAGATTATGGAGTCTCAAAGAAGGATTTTGTATTTGTCTTTGTTTTATTTTTAGGGCCCCAGCTGTGGCTTATGGAAGTTTCCAGGCTAGGGGTCGAATTGGAGCTGCAGCTGCCAGCCTCCACCACAGCTCATGGCAACACCAGATCCTGAACCCACTGACTAAGGCCAGGGATCAAACCGGAATCATTATGGATACTAGTTGGGTTCTTAACCTGCTGAGTCACAATGGGAACTCCTCAAAGAAGGGTTTATATTTTTTAAGAAGGGACATATTTTTAAAAATCATTTTAGGCAATAATGTGGAAGACAAATAAGAAGGAGACAAGTTTAGTGTCGCGAATATCAGAGAGATCACTGAATTATTCTAGGTCAAAACCAAAAAGAATCCAAGCCCAAGTTGAAGCAGTGATGCTTAAAAGAAGAGGATGGACTCCATAGAGAACTGGTGGTCAGAGGGATGAGGCAGCAAAGGGAAGAGTCAGAAACTATTCCCATGTGTTCTGCTTGTACAACTAGATAGATGACATAATTCACTGAAAAGGAGCGGAAGGACATGCTCATGGGTGAGGGGTGAGCAATTCAATTTTGGATAGGGTAAGCTTGAGAAACCTGTGGATACCCAAAATGAGTGTAAGAATATGTGCTCAGGTGAGAGATCTGAGCTAGAGCTAGGATTCTGGGAGTCACTTTCAGGAAGCGGGGAATTGAAGCCCCGGGAATAAACGACATCAACCAGACAAAATTGTAGGCCAAAAGAAAGGAATGCTAAGAATAGAACAACAAGAAAAATCACTTTTGAAAGGGTAGATAAAGGAATTAGAGCTGTGACAGAATTGATCTGGAATAACCGCTGATACAATAAGGAACCCAAGAAACATGACTCTGAAGCCAAAAGAGGATTACATTAAGAAGATCCATGGTGGAAGTTCCTGCTGTGGCACAGAGGCTTAGGTTGCTGTGGAGGTGCCAGTTTGATCCCAGGCTGGGCCAAGTGGGTTAAAGGATCTGGCATTGCTACAGCTGTAGCACTGGTCACAGCAATGGCTCAGATTGAATGCCTGGCCCCGAAACTTCCATATGCCATGGGTGTGGCCATAAAAAAAAAGAGTCAATGGTGTAGAAAAATATCAAAGTAGGGTAAGAACTGGTTCATATAAAGGAAGTACCTATGAGAGCCAATTAAAAAAGTGGCCAGTGATAGATCTGACTCAAAAGAATTTCCACAGGGAGGGGGAGGGAGTAGGATGGACTGGGGGCCTGGGGTTAGCAGATGCAAACTGTTGCATTGGGAGTGGATAAGCAATGAGATCCTGCTGGGATCCTAGGACAGAGAACTATATCTAATCACTTGCGATGGAACATGATGGAGTAAATATGAAAAAAAGAATGTGTATGTATGTATAACCGAGTCACTTTGCTGTACAGCAGAAATTGACAGAACATTGTAAATCAGTTATAATTAAAAAAATTTTTTAAATTTCCAGAGTGCTGAATGAAGAGGAAATAATGTCATAGAGAAATTGAGTAGAAATCTTTCTCAAAAAAGTTTTTTCAAAGAAAAAAGAGATATTAAGGGAACTAAAGGAGGACAAAGAGTTAAGTGAATCTTTTAAAATGGAAAAGAGTTGATTAAACATTAACTTAGTGTTGCAACTTCACACCAACTTCCAGGCCATAGGTGAGAAGTTTAGTTACAGCAACCACCACAGCCTGTCGGTTTGAATTATAAACCATCACTTTCATGACAAGACTCCCCACTATATGAGGGTGCCATTGGTCCATCTTCTTACCAATTTATATTTTTATATTTAATACACAGGGTCTCTATCAAAACAAAGAATTTTCAAGTTCTGATGATTTGCTGAATCTGATAAATCTATAAAAGTCATACTTATCATCTCACTGCCGTAGAAAAAAATACCAGAAAAGAGAACTGAAAAGTAGCCATTTGGTGGCACTGCTACCCTGTGTTTTTTGCTTATGTTGCTGCTACCATGAAATTCTTTTTTTTTTAAATAATTACTCCGTAAATTTTATTACATTTATAGTTTTACAACGATCATCTCAACCCAATTTTATAGCATTTCCGTCCCAACCCCCCAGCCGATCCCCCCACCCCTGTGACCTGTCTCATTTGGAAACCATAAGTTTTTTAAAGTCTGTGAGTCAGTATCTGTTCTGCAAAGAAGTTTGCTGTATCCTTTTTTAGATTCCACATCTAAGTGATGCTGCTACCATAAAATTCTATTACCAAAGGGAAAAAATATCCTAATTATCAAATCGTCTCGATGGTATAATTTTGTCGCTATAAATACATGTTCAGAGGTCATATTTCTAAGATAATGAAAGGAGCACTGAAAATAAACTAAAATCAAGGCTCTTTCATATTCTCTCTATTCTCTGTTCCTTCCTGCCCACCTCCAAGGGCCTCGCCCTAAGTTTTGTTTCACAGGCATGGACAACTCCTTCTCTGTGCCAATGCCTTCCAGATTTACTTTCCCAGTCCCTGACCCTAACCCCATCTGAACACCTTTGACTTAAACTCAGATCCAGAACTAAAGTTAACATCTTTACTCAGTGTATTCAAATGCTTTTACCACGTTCACCGTGAGGTTTTGCTGCATTGTGTAAAAATACACCTAAAATTAGATTCTGGTATAAATTAATCATTTCAGGTCCTGTTTGTTCCTAATAGAGAATAGGTAAATATGTGTGGGTATGATATGGTGAAGTGACCAACCAATGCCGCCAGCTCCAGCATCAAATGGTGAAGAATAAATACAGCTCTATCATTCCATTCGCAGATATAAAATAAGAATTCACTATGAGTCAAGGGCTATCAAGGGACTAAATCCCTTTTCTGAATGGAGAGCTAGTTATAGGGTTCCATGTGCAGGCATTTCAAGCACAGATGGGTTATGATTTTGCCTGATGGTAGGAAGGAAGTGGAAGAGAATAGTCACTAAGAAAGGCATCTTCACCCTGAGTTATAGAACAGGTCTGATGTAAAGACATTGTTTCTGGCTATAGCTTTTGTCACATTGACTCCACTTTTTATTTTGTTACCTAAAAGTAAACAATCCCACTGAAGCACAGCTGGGTTAAGGATCCAGTGCTGTCTCCTCTGCAGCGCAAGATCAATCCCAACCTGGTGCAGTGGGTTAAGGATCTGGCATTGCCATAGCCATGACGTAGGTCACAGCTGCAGCTTGGAATCGATCCCTGGCCCAGAGAACTTCCATATGCCATCGGTGTGGTCAAAAAAAAAAAAAAAATCTTATTTTATCATTGACACATTTAAAATATGTCTCTTACATCCCTGTTGTAATTTTCCAATAACGATCGTCTCTGGTAGGGTTATCTCATGCTTAAACTATCAAGAGATCCTGGAGCCCCCGTAGTGGCTCAATGGTTAACGAATCTGACTAGGATCCATGAGGACACATGTTCAGTCCCCAGCCCTGCTCAGGGGGTTAAGGATCTAACATTGCTGGGAGCTGTGGTGTAGGATGCAGATGTGGCTTGGATCCTGTATTACTGTGGCTGTGGTATAGGCCGGCAGCTATAGCTCCAATTTGACCTCTAGCCTGGGACCCTCCATATGCTGTCGGTACAGCCCTAAAAAGTAAATAAATAAAATAAAATAAAATACAAAAAAAGAGAGAGAGAGAGAGATCCTTTATCCTCCCCATTCCTAATGTCTTCCTATTCTGCTTGATCACTCTACCAATTCAGCATCACGCCACTCACATTATGCCCCTTTTGTGCAGAAAAGCCTTGACTGGCTCTGCCTCACCAAGAGGATAAATCCAAAATCCTCATTGCAGCATAAGAAGGTCTCATCTCCCATTCCTCACTTACACCCTCTCCTCCAAAGCCAACTTCAGTGTCAAGGCTTTAGTCCAAAACATCCTTTCTTCCATTTCAAATCAATTTATTCACTATTTGTTGAATAATCTTAAGGTTTGTCATCTCCATTTTTATTCATTAGGCTGTTTATCTCTTCATTTTCAAACCCTTCATAGTCTTTAAGTTACAGGGTGATCAGGACCTCTTCCCCCAGGTCTTTCTGGTTGATCCACACACACAACCTGGCTATGCTTAGGTATCATCATCTTTGAACTCTACCACCGCCCTATCATATTGGTGCTAATGGTTTACGGTCATTTTCCTCTTTATTTTTCCCATAAAAGTAGATTTGATTTCTCATAAATAAATTGAAATCTTTTTGAAGGAACAACATCCCCTGTGAGAATTTTTTATATCTTTCCCCTAAATGGGGCCAAGCACAGAGGTCCTGAGAAATAAGTAAGAAAATAGAGTGGCAGTAATGTTCCGATCTACTTTACACACCTTTTTTTTTTTTTGTCTTTTTGCCATTTCTTAGGCCGCTCCCACGGCATATGGAGATTCCCAAGCTAGGGGTCGAATCGGAGCCATAGCTACCGGCCTATGCCAGAGCCACAGCAACGCGGGATCCGAGCCATGTCTGCAACCTATACCATAGCTCACGGCAATGCCGGATTGTTAACCCACTGAGCAAGGGCAGGGATCGAACCCGCAACCTCATGGTTCCTAGTTGGATTCGTTAACCACTGAGCCACGATGGGAACTCCTTTACACACATTTTTTAAAAATATGTCTTTTTGATACTTTCTTAGTTTATCTTGAGAATTATTTTTTTGGCCACTCTTTTGACATGTGGAAGTTCCTAGGTCAGGGATCAAACCTGCACCGTGTCACTGGGGCTGCTGCAGTGACAATGCCAAATCCTTAACCCACTGTGCCACAAGGGAACTCCTATCTTTAAGAACTTTAAGCAAACTCCCCTGTTATAAATGATCAAAGAGTTAAACAAATAATACCTAAAGATATACATTGCAGCTAGCTGCCAAAAGACTATTCTTATAATAAGTTCACAGCATCAAGGACCAAATGTTAAGTCATAACACTAGAGAATGGAAAAAAGAACTAAAACAACACATTTGGTTTAAAAAGTTTATATAATATATATTTGAGTATCGACACGATAAAATATTTATGCCCATAAAGTCTAACCAATATAAATTAAAAATATAAATTAACTCCTAAATTTCAAAATACCTTCATAAGAATGAGTTAAAGAAATTATGGGAGATGCTCAGATACAAATATTTATTTTAAAAAATCACTTACCACTTTATCATCTCCAGGTGCTTCTGTGTTTGATATAATTAAGTTTTGCTGTGCCAGATCTTCAGGAAAACTTTTTCTTTTTCCAGCATTAACAAGTCCACATACTAAAGTTGCCAATATAGCTGAAGTTAAAAAACAAACAAGAAAAAAACAAAAAAAAAAGTTTAACATATAAAATTACCATCTTTTATTTCTTATTACCAAAGGTGCACAAGAGGAAAATAAAGCCACTTAGCATGGTGTTCCTTAGCCTTTCTAAATTAACAGGCCATGACTTAGCTCATATTTTTAAATTTGAAGTGATTATATGTATATTTCGATTATAGTCCTCTTTAAGAGTCTGAATTCTACCCATCATTTAACTATCTCAAATCGTGAGTTAAATAGTAAATAGTAAATTAAAAGAAAAAATAGTGACATCAGAGTTCCAGCTGTGGCACAGTAGGTTAAGGATCCAGGCTTTGTCTCTGAAGTGGTTCAGCTGACTACAGAGGTTTGGGTTTGATCCCCAGCCCAACACAGTGGGTTGAGGATTTGGCATTACTGCAGCTATGGCATAGGCTGCAGCTGCTACATGGATTCGATCCTGCCCAGGAACTTCCATATGCCACGAGTGTGATTTAAAAAAGAAAAGAAAAGAAAAGAAAATCAGTGACATTTAAGACACAGACTTTAGGAGTTCCATTGTGGCGCAGCAGAAATGAATCCAACTAGGAACCATGAGGTGGTGGGTTCAATCCCTGGCCTTGCTCAGTGGGTTAAGGATCCGGTGTTGCCATGAGCTGTGGTGTAGGTCGCAGATGTGGCTCAGTTCTGGTGTTGCTGTGGCTCTGGCATAGGCCGGCGACTACAGCTCCAATTAGACCCCTAGCCTGGAAACTTCCATATGCCAAGAGTGCCACCCTAAAAAAGCAAAAAAAAAAAAAGTAATTTATTTTACGTTTTAACTTCAAGTAAGTAAAAGAACTTACAGAAGAGCAGTGCTATACCCAGAAGTATTGCAAGGATTGCCCATTTGCCAAGGACCACTCTGGCACTCCGTGTGTAACACTGACTCGGATGTGTGCAGTCGCAGAGATTTACTCTCAAGGTTTTCCTTGCAGATTGACCTGCTCTGTCTTTTACAGTCACAGGAATATAATATTCTTGAAATTCGGCATTTTTCCGATATGAGAGACGGGCAGCTGTATCTAAAAGGAAACAAAAGAATTTTATTTTTAATGAACATTGATTTCTCCCTTAACATCTGTTCTACCACACTTGTTTTTCAAGATATTGTTCTCAAGGAACCACCTGCCATGTGAAAATGGATAGAAAGGGAAAACCATCTTCAACCTTTTCAAGCACTAATATTACCACGTATGTGTTGCCCACTGTAACTTTTTAGAAGAGAGGCTTGGAGTGACCCAGTAGCATTTCAGCAATATTTAATATTCCCTTATCTCTTCCCTTATCTAAAAGCTGATGATGCTAAATTGGCTCTTGACGAACACTCCAAGCACTTCTCTAAAGTGCTAGTTTATGTACCAGTTGTTACACACAAAAGATGTCTTAACTCACATATTCTCTTATCTATTGACTTTCTGGTACCTGGCCATCATCTTTATGTATGAGGTAATTTTTCAAAGCACAGCAGACCTGTGGTTATTAATGCCTTCCCTCTGGAGGCAATCTTAATACTAGAAAGCTACTTAATGTCACCCATGCTAGGTATAAGGCTTACATAAACACAGATATACCTATATAGGAACGATACATGTTTTTATTAACTGTGATATTTCCCCAATGGTCTTGTTACCTAATTTCAAAGACTTTATTATCAACTGACCAAAAGCTCCACATACTTCCAATGACAATTACAAAACTTTTAAGTTTTGCAGGAAGTGAAATGGCAAAGTAGCATAATGCATCTCCTGGAAGTCATCTGTAATTTCTAAGTCTTTCCTTTTTAAAAAAAAGTTATTGAAGTATAGTTGATTTACAATGCTGTGTTAGCTTCTGGTGTACAGCAAAGTAATTCAGGTACACATAATATATGTATCCTTTTTCAGATTCTTTTCCATTATAAGTTATTACTATATTGAATATAGTTCGCTATGCTTTACAGTGAGAATCTGTTGTTTATCTATTTTATCTAAGCCTTTCTTAAACGCACCATTAGAGCTGTATAGAACTTCAGAGATATTTGTACCTCATACCCAAAGCTCCCTAGAGGAATGTGAATTACTGCTAGGGTTTAATTGGAAGCTTTAAGGATCATACTGTGTCTAAAGTAAATCCTTCAAACCTCTCCTCCCTCAAGACCACAAGCTGAGCCATATTCATGTCTCATTCATTTGTACTAGTGTCCCAGCCTCTGATTTGCCTTGCCACTCAAAGCTGCCCTCTTCAAGTTGTCCTCCTAATTGTTACCCACGTCACTTTTTTTTTTGCTTTTTTTTATGGCCGCACCCACAGCATGGGGAGGTTCTCAGGCTAGGGGTGGAAACAGAGCTACAGCTGCTGGCTTACACCACAGCCACAGCAACTCGGGATCCAAGTCACTTCTTCGACCTACATCACAGCTCACGGCAACGCTGGATCCCCAACCCACTGAGCGAGGCCAGGGATTGAACCCTCATCTTCATGGATACTAGCCAGATTCGTTTATGCTGTGCCACAACGGGAACTCCACCAGTGTCACTTTTTAAAAGACGCAAATCTGCATAAATCTTCATAAATCTGCATTGCCTTACTTGCCCACTCTCCATGTACCTGCTGTCACTTACTGCTGTCTATCTCCTAGGCCGGTACGTGAGGCTCTTCAGCCACCAGACTCTACCCTCCCTCCCACAAATCTCTTGGCATTCCTCTAAAACCTTCTAAACTCTAACAACACTGATTTGCTTATCGCTCTGGTATTTTCCTTCTTTCATATTTGTTCATATTCATATTTGCATATTTGTTAATCAATTGATTAAACATACATTTATTAAGCAGTTAGTATCCGCTAAGCACTGGGCAGGGTGCTGGAAATACACAGATGGATTATGAATGCCCTGAGAAATCATATATTAGAGGAGACAGGTAAACGGATAATAACACAACATGTAGATCACATGTAGATACAACAGACCACATGTAGATTCAACATTATGAATTAATATCAAGCTAAGAAATGGGAAGGAAGACAGAAGGAAGAGCATATGCAAAAGTCCAATTATATGAATGAGAAAAGACATAATAACAAAACAGCAATTATCTGTGGCTATAACATAGTAAACTACACCTGCCAAGAAACCACTACTGAGGGGAGTTGCGCTGAAAGCTTCTTCAAGGCCAGGCTTCAGGCCATATCCCAAGATGCTTCCTTCCAGAATATTATAAAATGCTTATCGCATGCACCCAGATTGCTCATTTCCAGAGTTTGCTCACACTAAAATTTAAGCTGCCCATCTTCTGTTCTCTCCTCACTTTCCTGTTATTAATTCAAAAACACAGCAAAAACAATTTGGTTTAATGATAAGCTGCCCAATGTTTTAACAAGGTTTCTTTTTTTGGTCTTTGTGGTAAATGTAAACTTTGCCTTCATACAAATTATGTTTTTCATCTTATGTACAATATACAACACAGGCTCCATACAACATTTGCAAAAGTTAAAGTTAGCTTTCTATGCTTATTCATGAGGGAGTTCTTGTCATGGCCGAGCAGAAACAAATCTGACTAGGACCCATGAGGTTGCGGGTTCAATCCCTGGCTTCAATCAGTGGGTTAAGGATCTGGCGTTGTTGTGAGCTGTGGCGTAGGTCACGATGCAGCTCAGATCCTGTGTTGCCGTGGCTGTAATGTAGGCTGACAGCTACAGCTCTGATTCGACCCCTACACTAGGAACTTCCATGTGCCATGGGTGCAGCCCTAAAAAGATGAAAAAATAAAAATATGTTCATGAGAATCCATTTTACATTATGCTTCATGTACGTAAAGCAATAAATCCATTCTTATTTATTTCAAAACATATACATCATTATTTTGGATTAAATACCATTTACTCTGGTGAGGGTCCACAGCCTGTTGATTTCTGGAGAAGTGTTTGCCAAGCTGAAATAAAACGGAGCGCCATTGACAGACTCGTCAGGATCAGTGGCTGAAATGTCAGTATACTCCATCTTTGGTTTACAAATTACTAGATAATGTTGCAGGATTTCTGGTGGGTTATCATTCACATCTTCAATGTCAACTGCAAGCGTTCCAGTGCATGATCTACCGTCTAGGAAGAAAGGAAAAAGTTTGGTGTCATTCAGTCTTTTCTACTTTCCTAAGAAAAAATATCAACTAGATATGAAGTATGGGGTTTAAAAAAAAAGGAAAAAAACTCTAATGATTAGAGGAAACAGTAAATCAGAACATAGATGGATAAATGAAACCTATAAATCATCAAAAATGAGTACTGCTTTTTTTTTTTTTTTGGTCTTTTTGCCGTTTCTTGGGCTGCTTGTGTGGCATATGGAGGTTCCCAGGCTAGGGGTCGAATAGGAGCTGTAGCCGCCAGCCTATGCCAGAGCCACAGCAACGCAGGATCCGAGCCGCCTCTGTGACCTACACCACAGCTCACAGGAATGCTGGATCCTTAACCCACTGAGCAAGGCCAGGGATCGAACCCGAAACCTCATGGTTCCTAGTCGGATTCGTTAACCACTGTGCCACGACAGGAACTCCCTAAAATGAGTACTGCTGTTGATAGTATGGGATATAACTGCCTATACATTTTACCAGAATTATTGCCAAAAAGTAAAAATAAATGTCTGAATGCCAAACTCTCTATTTCCTTTGGTTCCTCTTTTTATTTATTTAGTTAGTTAGTTAGTTATTTTTGCTGCACCCGCAGCATGCATAAATTCCCAGGCCAGGGATCAAACCTGAGCCACAGCAGTAACAACCCTGGTTCCTTAACTCACTTAACACACTGAACCACTAGGAAACTCCACCTAAGATCCTTTTGATGCAGATGTTAAGGAATCAGTAAAGCAACTACAGAAAAGTTATTCTATTCCTAGTACACATTTAAATCACCCATGGAGATTTTTGAAACACATGACGCCCAGGATCCTCAACCAGGGATTCTGACTTATTTGGCCTAAAGTAGTGTCTACACCTTGATATATTTTTTTACATGACCCAAATTATTTTAATATGCAGCCAGGGTTGTGAAACTCTGGGCTACTTGAAGGAACATACTTCAAGGAAGGGATCATTTTGACTCAATAGTCAGTTGAGCTCTTTAAGGGTTCAGTTTGAAATAACATAAAGAGATCTTGAAGAGCTTGGTGAGACCATTTCATTTAATCCTAGACTTGAGTTTCATTTCTGTCCTCTGACATAGAGATCTATAAGCATTTAAGATCCTGCCATGCTAAGGATATAAAGCTAAATAAGGCATAGTTTCTTATTTGATGTTTAAGATAAAACCTTGTTTGATGATTAAGATAAATAGAAACAATCTTTTTCTAAATTTTTAATTAGAGTTGATTTACAATGTTGTGCCAATTTCTGCTGTCCAGCAAAGTGACCCAGTCATACATATATATACATTCCCCTTCTTATATTATCTTCCATCATGGTCTATCCCAAGAGATTGTATATAGTTCCCTGTGCTGTCCTGTAGGACCTCATTGCTTATCCATTCTAAATATAACAGTTTGCCTCTACTAACCCCAAACCCCCAGTCCATCCCACTCCCTCTCCCTTCCCCCTTGGCAACCAAAATCTGTTCTCTATGTAGAAAAAAAATCTTTAAAGAAATTTCTAAGAATTCTGTATACTTATTACAAGAATAATTTTGCACAAGGACAACTGCAGTTTATTCTCTAATTCTTTTTTTTTTTTTTTTTGGTTTTTAGGGCCACATCCGCAGCATATGGAGGCTCCCAGGACAGGGGTCGACTTGGAGCTACAGCTGCCAGCCTACGTCACAGCCACAGCAATGCCAGATCCAAGCCGCATCTATGACCTACACCGCAGCTCACAGCAATTACGTACAGATCCTTAACCCACTGAGCAAAGCCAAGGATTGAACCCTCAACCTCATGGATCCTAGTCAGGTTCATTAACCACTAAGCCTTGAAGGGAACTCCTATTCTCTAATTCTTTATAACATACCAGATGAAAACTTGTGTTTTACCTTGATCTATTGCCATGACTGTAATATTATACAAATCTTTTCTGGGACCTGTGGCCTCTCTGTCCAATGTTTTGGAAGTTTCAATCAACCCCGAAATTTCGTTAATGGTGATCCATCCTTTGGGATCATTCAATTTTTTGTACCTGTTAGTAAAAAATAAAAATAGTTTTCAGCACTAGAAAATGCATCAAAATAAATTACTGTCTTAATTATTACAAATGCATTTTTTAGTATGTGGTTATAGATTTCTTTTTACCTTAAACCACTGCTCCTTCCAGTTTCAGGGTCATATGCCTTATAGCCATTGATCTTTGAGCCCACAGCCAAGTTTTCTTTAATCCGTACATATTGGACTGCAGGGCTGCAGTCGGGCCCTTCATCCTGATCCTTCACGTGAACCGTGACCAAGGCTCTGTTCATGGTTGTCATCCTGAGGGCGGCATCTCTAGAAAATGGAGCTTCATTACTTAGGCCGATTTCCAAGACCACTTGGTGGTTTTCTTCATAATTCAGTGGCTTTTTAAAAAAGGACAAGTATATTAACAGCAGGGTAAAATACATTCAGCATTTCAAAGAGCAAGTGAACTTTCGTCAATATGAACGGTGTTGCATAAGTTCTCTGCTCCCATTTAGCCAATATTGACTTTCATCCTTTGCTAAAGAGAGGTGAGGAGTTCCCCTTGGGGCTAAGCAGTAATGAACCTGACCAGGATCCATGAGGATGCTGGTTCAATCCCTGGCCTCCATCAGTGGGTTAAGGATCCGGCACTGCCATGAGCTGTAGTGTAGGTCGCAGAGGCGGCTCAGATCCCACGTTGCTGTGGCTGTGGTGTAGGCAGGTGGCTACAGCTCCAATTGGACCCCTAGCCTGGGAACTTCCCTATTCTGCGGGTGCAGCCCTAAAAAGACAAAAAAAAATAGTTTGAAAAAAAAGAGAAAGAGGTGATTCTTCACTAGGCCTTTAACAAGACAAGTCTGAAAGTTTCTGCAGGTGGTTTTGTGGAGTTGTGGAAATGTAATTCCTGAAATATTTTTATAGTGCATTCTTACTAAGGAAAAATTTTGGTTCTGAAGCTGAAGATAACTCAGAAACATGACAGTGTTCTTATGGTCTTGCTTAGAGCACCAACAGGCCAGCCTGAAGGTCATCTGACTTTGAGAGGACACAGCTTTGTTCCACTTACTATTTATCACTGACGAGAACCCAGACATTTCACAGCTCTTAGAAAATTAGATGTTTAAACTGAAATGATGCAGTGAGGGTTTTTTTTTTTTTTTAATTTTCTGTCTAAAGGAAATGATATTCCAAGTGTATGGTTTTGTTTTTTTTTTTCTTTTTGTCTTTTTAGGGCCTCACCCACGGCATATGGAAGTTCCCAGGCTAGGGGTCCAATCAGAGCTGTAGCCACTGGCCTAGGCTATAGCCACAGCAACTCAGGATCTGAGCCACATCTGCAACCTACACCACAGCTCACGACAACACGGGATCCTTAACCCACTGAACAAGGACAGGGATCAAACCCCCGTCCTCATGGATGCTAGTCGGGTTTGTCAACTGCTGAGCCACAACAGGAACTCCCCAAGTGTACGTTTCAATTGTCCTGTAAGGCGTATAAGGGAGCAGTCTTTATTGCAGCTTTTCTTTTTCTCAAAATCCATACAGGTTCTCATTTCTTCTTAGGAATCTGCTTTATTTTTGGTGTTTGTTTGTTTGTTTGTTTGCTGGCTGATTCCCTCACTTATCAGTTAAGTAAAACTTTTACCCGTGATCACTATTTTAATAAAAATTTTGTTTTTGACAATTTGAGAATTATTCTTTGGCACTGTCTGCATTAATCCAATGAAACTCTCACAGTGAAAATGTAGAGGACTAGGAAAAATATGATGTGCTTAATGGTCCTGTTATCATCACCCCCATTTTACAGAGCAGAGAAATGACAGCAAGGAGATGAATTTATCCAAGGCCAAAGGATATTCATTTGAACTCGAGTCTGAAGCCAGGTTGTCTGGTTTAAGTCCATTTTCCTAACCACCACACTGCAATCCTTCTACTTAATTGATTCACCAGCCTCTAAAATCTCTGTTTTTTTCTTATTTTTTGGCCATACCCATGGCATATGGAAGTCTGGGCCAGGGACTGAATCTGAGCTGCAGCTGCAACCCCAGCCACTGCAGTAGAGTTCTTATCCCACTGGGCCACAGGGGGAACTCCTCTAAATCTTTTAAGTCCATCCTGTGATTACAATTGACTTTTATACAGCAAATTAATTCAAACCCCTAAAACACGATTTTACATGGTACTACAAAGCTAAAGCATTTTTTTTTTTTTTGGATTCTCTTTCTGCTTATCACAATAATCCTTAGCTGAACGTTGAACAAGATCAAAACTGATGAGTAAAAGTTTTGGTTTAAAACTTTCTCCACAACTCCACATCTAGGTATTATCAAGCTGAGATACTAAATCTCAAGTCCAATAAGAAGTCAAGATATTTCTGAGTCTTAGAATCTACAAAATGTATGTGAAACTCCTTTTGATTTTTTTATTAATATCCCAGAAACTGGGACGTCAAAAGAGAAAAAGGATTAGTGTCTATTTATTTGCTGCTTAATGAACTCCATCCCGCAAATTGCATGCATTGCTACTGTCATGCTGAGAGTCAGAACATCAGCTGGCAATGAGAAATGGACGGAAATTAGGAGACAGCTGCTACCCTGCAGGAGGCGCAGTTATTCCACCTAAAGTCACTTGCTAAAAGCCTTCAATTTCTTTATGTCATTTTTTTAAGGCTCAAACTGGATATTGCCCTAGTGGCTTAAAACTCTGCAAGATTAGAAATCTAGTGGGATGAAATCAGTGATTAATGAAACAATATGAATTCTCCTCAACCACAGGATACCTTCTGGTTTCATCAATTGAGAAATTATCATTCTAATGTTCAAAGTGTTCACGTGTTCAAAAATTTCCCATATCTCAAAAAAAAAAAAAAAAATGTTAGGGATCCAGCGTTGTCACTGCAGTGGCTTGGGTCACAGCTTTGGCAGCATCTTCAATCCCTGGCCTGGGACACAGCAACCCCCTCCCCCCAAATATATATGTATATATATACCCATATCTGTACTAAGATGCTATCAACTCCCTAGAAAGTCTATTGTTGTGCAGATGGAACTGAGAAAACCCTCTATGTTAAGAATGACCAAGAACTACATCTTCCTCATTCAAGCTGAGATGCACCACTGCCGTGGCTGAAATGGAAAAAAAATACCGAGATGGAAAGATTCCTCAGGACTCAGCTAAAAACTGGATCAGTTCATACTCTACCATTTCAAAAATGTTATCTATCATGGAAAATTATAACACCCAAGAATGTGGTATGACTTCTAAAAATATAATACTGATATTTTATAATTTACCAAGTGCTTTCTTTTTCATTATCACATTTGCATAGCTACTAGGGAGGCAGAGAGAAGTGTTATTTATGCTTTACCGATAACTCAGCTGTATTTTCCAGTATCACACAGCCAGGCATATCAATTCAACAGAGTGCTTAAGAGCAGATACTTGGAATCAAAAAAACATAGACTCAAATCCTGTCTCTACTACATCCAAGCTGTGTCACTTTGGTTAGGTTTCTTAATGGCACTAAGACTAAATTTTCCCTTCAGCACAATTATAAGAATGATGCTTAACATTAGCTCACGTAGTAAGTGCTTTACCCTTCAGGACAATATTCTTTCTTGTTTTTGGGTCAGGAATATCAAATCAAGGATGCTTTTCTGCCCTCACAGCTGTATCCTAGAAGGTAACAGTGCATCCAAAAATATAATATATAGAACAAAGAATATGTTCCTTGAGTGCTATTTGATGTAATATTGTATTTCATCCTCAATATCATCTTTTATTTTATTTTATTTTATTTTTATTATTATTTTTATTATTATTATTATTATTATTATTTGCTATTTCTTGGGCCCAAGAAATAGCAAAAAAAAAGACAAAAAAAAGGAGCGGCCCAAGAAATAGCAAAAAAAAAAAAAGGACTTCCCATGTGGCTCACAAAATATCATCTTTTAAAAAAGATCAAATACAACCAGGCATGTAGTCGGGGAGGGGGGAGATATGAGTCTCTAAATTATTTCATGTAAGAAATAGTTAAAGGGAGTAGGATATTTATCCCAGAGAAGGAAAATCTCAAATGGGCATAACACCCTTTTCAAAGGATTATACCTGTTCTGTATAGCCTTAGAGATAAAACCTGGCCAAAGACATGGGTTACGAGGAGAATAATGTAGGCACGATAGACGTAAAGGCTTTTGAGGATCAGAGATTTCCAGAGATGGAACAAGCTGCCAGTGGAGATAGGAAGAGCCATGCAATCGACAATGGTAAAGCACAAGCTGATGTCTAATAACTGGTAACAAAATTATAGAAGAAAGGCAGTGTTAAAGCAGAATAGTTGGACTAATTAAGTTCTCTTCCAACTCATCAAGTCTAAGATCCGAAACTATTTAGTTGATGAAACCATTAGTTGACGAACACTTAACTTGCCAAATTGTCAATTCTCATTATTACTGTACCTTTACAACACAGAGAACACCTTCATTAGTTTCTTTGTCTGTAGTGATTTTGAAATGTCCATTTTCATTGCCCTTTAAGATAGTGAAATTGGCTCTCCAATTGGCAGTGTTAATTAAATCCTTATCTTCTACAGGTATTCGCAAGATTTCCTTATTGACTGTGTTTTCCTCTACGGATACTTCATACTGAAACAGAGAGAACTCATTAAAATCTTACTTTATAAAGAAAACTTTTACAAAAAAAAAAAAAAAGGCTTCTTCCATTCCAAAAGTCATGCTCTTACAGTTTTTGCCTAGATTATTTTAAAACATAAATACAAAACATTGTTTTATTAAGGGTTCCTTTTTATTTTTATTTTTTCTTTTTACTTTTTAGGGCTGCACCCACGGCATGTGGAGGTTCCCAGGCTAGGAGTTGAATCAGAGCTACAGCTGCTGGCCTATGCCACAGCCACAGCAATGCAGGATCTGAGCCATGCCTGTGACCTACACCACAGCTCATGGCAATGCCAGATCCTTAACCCACTGAGTGAGGCCAGGGATCGCACCTGCATCCTCATGATACTAATCAGGTTCGTTTCTGCTGAGCCACAATGAGGACTCCCTGAGGGTTCCTTTTTAAATGAATGAAGAACTTTGTTATAAATGAAGACTAGTGCTGTGGCCTTGAACAAAAGGGAGATAATATAAATACTCCTATGAGTAAATAAAAGATATCTATATGTCTGGTGTTTCATTTTATTGATAAAATATGCATATGTCCTTCAAAATGTATTTTATTAGATAGATTAAATTAAAAAGGACAATAGAGATCAATTTTGATATTATCTACTTACAGCATTTTGTCTGAAAGTGGGTAAATTGTCATTTGAATCTTTCACTGTTATGATGCAAGTTGCTGTAGTCGTCAACCCAAAAAACTGACCATCCATGTCTTGGACTTTCATTATCAACGAGTACTTGTCTACAACCTGAAACAAAGAAAATATTTAATTAGGTTTGAAAACCTTTGTTTAGATTTATAAAGGAAACCTCAATTGCACACACTTCTATTTGTATGTATCCATGCTTTTATTTTATTCCCTATTTGTATATACCCAAAGAATTTGGTAGATAAAGATAAAGCTGAAAAGGTAGGTGGAGGTTAAATTACAAAGATCCATAGTAAGAATGTGGACTTATGACTTAAGTTGCAGGTAACAGGGAAAGGTTTTGTGGGAGTCACATGGGGAGCACAAAATAGGAACCCTTGAGTTTGTTGGTGTTTATTTGTTTTGTTTTGTTTTTGGCTGCCACGTGGCATATGGAGTTTTTGGATCAGATCTGAGCCACATTTGCAACCTACGCTTCTGCAGCAGCAACCCCAGATCCTTTAACCCACTGTGCAGAGCAGGTGATTGAACCTGCCTCCTGGTGCTGAAGAGCTGCCGCTGATGCCATTGCCCCATATTGAGAATTCCACATTTGAGTTTTAGAAAGAATATTTTTAAAGAAAGTTGAGCATAACTTGGAGTGAGCTGAGCTAGGATTCAAAGAAACCAGTTAAAGACTCCTGAAATAGTACAAAGCTGAGGCATTAGCAATGAGGGCAAAAAGAAAGGGTGATGGGAAAGTTTTCCTAAGTCAGAATGGAATCGGACTTGAGAACCAACTGTATGCAAAGCTAAGAGAGAAAGTGGGGGTTGAGAATGCTGCTCAGGTGTCCTCCTTGGATAAACAGGCAGACAGAGGTATAACCAACCAACACAAGAAGAGAGTAATTCTCTGAGGAAGTGAACACTAGCAAGGTCGGCCAGGAGGGGACAAAAAAATGAGTTTTGTCTGGCGTACATTAAATTTTATGGGAACTTTAAAGAGAAAGGTCTTGAAGGCAGCTGGATAGATGGTCCTATAATTAAGGGAAGATCAAAGCCAGGAATACCAATCTGGTAGTCATCACTGTGTAGATGGTGGTTGAATTTATGATAAGAATTAGATTTTCTAGGAGAGGTTCAAGGATGAGAAGAGCTGAGGACATAAAGAACAACAGCATTTCAAACATGGGCAGAGAAAGACTATCAAAGGACAGACACTCAAAGGATCAGAGAGGCCAGGGGAGAGCCAGAAATCCAAGAGAAGAGAGACTTTTAATAAATGCCAACAATGAAGAGAGTTTTGATAAATAGAGTAAATGCTGGATTAGGCAGTTAGGTCACCGCTGACTTATGCAAACGGAGTTTGCAGATGGTATGTTGATGATGAAATGGAGTCAGGGGTTTGTGGCACAATCACCTCTGCTGCTTTTCTCTTCTATGTTATTATTATTATTATTATTGTTATTGTTATTATTTGGCTGCACCTGCAGCATGCAGAAGAAGTTCCTGGGCCAGGGATCGAACTCCCACCATAGCAGGGACCACACCAGAGCCTTAACCTGGTGGGTCAACAGGGAGCTCCTATCTCATTTTTCTTTAGCCATGCCTTTCATTCTTTTACTTTTCTGAATTTTCTATGTCCATCCATCACTTCCTTGGTTATTTTAGTTATCTTTCTTTCACAGTGAAAACCAGCATTCATGCCCTGAAATGCTCCTCCTGCAGGCTCGAGCATTCCCAGAACCCTGCTTTTTCTTCTTTTAAATGCAGTTTCTCTAGCTCCCTTGTTCATTTCTTTACTTCCTTCCCCTACAACACATTTTATGGTTGTTCCCCACAAAATCCTGTTAGATGTTTTTGATTGAGCAAACAGACTTGGGTTTGACACCGAATCTGTATCATACAGGTTGTGTCACCTTAATTTTTTCAAATTTCTCTAAGCCCCATTTGTCAATATTTAAAATGTAGGAAAAAAATCCTTGTTTTCACTTGATTGCCACATCATCTCTACATATTCCACTGAGACAAAAACACATTGATATTGTTCCCTTCCATCTTACCATTTATTATTACCATTGTGTGTTCTATCACATAGAATGTCCTGACCCAACAAAAATAAAAATAATGACAAATAAAACCTTTGTACTATTTTTTATCTTTATTATGGGTTCTCTCTATTCCTTCCTTTTGCTCTGGTTTCAAAGCCCATGGATTTATTCTTTGTAATCTCTCTCCCAGTCATATTGATCCTTCCATTTATGTTATTCTAGTTTTAGTGGGAACCACTGAAGTATTCCAGTAAAGCTAATTGGTACATATGAAATTGATCTGCCTCAATCAACAATGCAAGACTCTGAGTTAAATATGGGCTGACAAAATATACAAGAGCAACAACAAAAGATCAGAAGATTCAGTGTAGTAATTTGACCTGGGTAAGTCAATCAATGCTTCTGACTGTCACATTTCTCCTCTACAGATTGGGTATAACACTTATCTAATACAACAACAACAACAACAAAAAAAAACAAAAGATGAACTAAAATTATGCAAAAAGAATTTGAACACCAAATGCAATTTACATGACAGTATACTATCATCCAAACAGTGTTATAGATATTTAAGAATCCATCAACTTTACCTCAACTAATTCTTTCTTGATTAAAAGTACAAATCTAAAATGACTGCAGAGGGATCAGGGCATAAACTATACTCATGGAACAAGTAAAACTAATTGTCCCACAGGAGAATTGAGCTGGAATACTGTCCTGGAACCAACTAGCCATACCCAAAAAATAAAATAAAACTCAATGATATCAAATTTCATAAGCAATATCTTTTATTCCCACTGCTTATGAATACGAATTGATCTGTATTTCTATTCCTCACAGTGTCTCTTACATAAGGAAGTAGAAATAATATAAAAACAGGTAACAAAGCCAGGAGTTCTTACCGTTTTATGCCAAAATAAAATGAAATGAGAAACTCCTACTCTACAGAGAACAAATAATAGTAAGCTAGCGGTGGTGAGTTCAATCCCCAGTAAAATGATATGCTATAAACTGTGAAAGTTACCTCTCTGTCCAAATTCTGAGAGACTGTGGTGATTACACCTGTGCTGGGATGCACGGAAAAGAGCCCAGGTGATCTTGGTGTCTGATTCAAAATGCTATACTTCAGGCGTGTATGCATTGTGTCTGGTTCATCTTTGTCCGTGGCACAAACGACTCCCACTGTAGTACCTACATGTTTAAAAAAAAAGTATTTAATTTCCAGAATTGGAAAATGTGTTTAAGTGTATCTACACCTTTCAAATTTTAACAATGATGCTGAAAACCTCATTTAAGATGTATTTCTTTTATCTTTCTTTCTTTCTTTCTTTCTTTTTTTTTTCCATACCCAGGGAATATGGAAGTTCCTAGGCCAGGGATCAAATTCAGGCCACAGTTGCAACCTATACCACAGCTGCAGCAATGCAGGATCCTTAACCCACTGAGCCGCAGTGGGAACTCCTCACAGCCTTAAATATGTGATAGTAAATTTACTAAAAACTTATCTAAATAGCATCCAAGAATATTTTCAACACATATTTGTATATATTTCAATAACTAACCTAGCTGGAGAGATAAACCATGTCTGCTAAGAAAATCATATTTTTTAAACTTTTGCTTAATAGCTAAATCAAGGCTGTTGTGGGATATAATTGGATAGATGATCAAGCTGACCTTTCAAATCTCAGTCTCTCCTTTCTATGATATTTGGGAGGAGGGTTTTTTTATAATCTTTTTAGGGCCACACCCACCGCAGACAGAGGTTCCCAGGCTAGGGGTCGGATTAGAGCTGTACCTGCAGGCTACACTGCAGCCACGGCAATGCCGGATCCTTAACCCACTGAGCAAGGCCAGGGATTGATCCCGCATCCTCACAGAGAAAATACAAGGTCTTTAACCTACTGAGCTACAAGGAGAACTCCTCCAAAAAACTATTAATGCAAGGAAATATTAGTTTTAAATAATAATTTTGTCATAATACAATACATCCTTAAACTTTATATGTGTATGTGTGTACAAAGAGAGAATGTCCAAATATATGTTTATAGCTAATGACAATATGTCTGCAGTGGATGAATATGGGGATGTGAAATAATAATATTATTATAAGAAAGTAGATATCTTTTCATAGAAAAATGTTTATAATTGTTGTAAGGCATTATGTTTTCTTCCTCTTTTTATTGGCAGTCAGGAAGACATAAATACTATTTTTTTTTTTTTTTGGTTCTCCAGATACAGAATTCCTTTACTTATCACACAGAATCTTCCTGAAATCTTGATTTGAAAATTCTTTTCCATGAGTGCTATATTTCAGTATTAGTTGAGGACTCTTTGCCGAAAACCTGTCTGTGAGTTAAGGAAAACTCAAGGAACACCCATTAGTTCAGAGTATCATAGTCTTAATTGGTCTGAACCTGTGGGTGTGAAATGCTAAAAGTATCCCGGTTAATCTGAGCATCAAATTGTTTGTCCTTGATTCTTCTCTGTTCCTACCAAATGGAATAGAATCCTCAAGTAAGAGTCTAAAACCAATCATCCCTCTTTGAAAATAGAAAAATTTAACAGAGTCTTAGACTCGTGAGGTTAAAAACATTAGGAGAGAGTAGAGACAGGAGTTCCTATGGTGAACCTGACTAGTATCCATGAGGATGTTGGTTTGATCCCTGGCCTTGTTCAGTGGGTTAAGGATCTGGCATTGCCGTGAGCTTTGGTGTAGGTTGAAGATGCATCTCAGATCTGGCAATGCATAGGCCGGCAGCTGCAGTTCCGATTTGACCCTTAGCCTGGAACTTCCATATGCCACATGTGCAAACAAACAAAACAAGCAAGCAAACAAACAAAAAAAAAGCAAACAAACAAAAAACAAAAACAAAAAAATTACAAGTCATCTATTGTAATTAAAATTCATTTTACAGGTCAGAGAACTCAAAGGAACTTCCATGAGTTCCCACAGTGGAATAATAACAGAACTTGAATCAAAAACCAGGTTTCCTAAACTCCAAACCAACTATTTTTTTAATTGAACCATGTGAGTTATAAAAATTTTAACATCTATGGTATCAAATTATCAAAGAAAAATATAAAACGAAAGAGTAGCTATAATAATCCAGTGAAGATCTAAGTAACTGCTAGAAACTTTAACAAGTAGGTTGGCAAAGTCATCCTTTATGATTGAGTTCGCTTCCTTTCAACTTTTTTTTTTTTGCTTTCTAGGGCCACACCCACAACATATGCAAGTTCCCAGGCAAGGGGTTGAATGGAAGGTATAGCTGCAGGCTTACACCACAGCTCCAAGCAACGCCAGATCCTTAACCCACTGAGCGAGGCCAGAGATTGAACCTGCATCCTCATGGATACTAGTCGGATTATTTTCCGCTGGCCACAATGGGCACTCCTCCTTTCAACTTTATTGTGAGTGGTTATTCTCCATACTGCAAGTTTAAGAAGACATCATGAAATGCCACATTGAAGGGCCAACTAAGCTCAAGCACTTTGGTCTTCCACCTGTGACAGCAAGGTGATGCAAGTTTCTTTAAAGTTATTCCAGTATTCATTCTAAACTGGAAGTAGAAAGGTAGTAGTTTAAAGAGAAGAGACAATATAGCTAAGAGCTTTTAAAAAATTGCCCTCCTCGGAGTTACCGTGGCGCACTGGTTAAAGAATCTGAATCTGACTAGGAACCATGAGGTTACGGGTTCGATCCCTGGCCTTGCTCAGTGGGTTAAGGATCTGGCGTTGCCGTGAGCTGTGGTGTAGGTTGCAGTCGCGGCTCAGATCCTGCATTGCTGTGGCTCTGGCATAGGCCAATGGTACAGCTCCGACTGGACCCCTAGCCTGGGAATCTCCATATGCCGTGGGAGCAGCCCTAGAAAAGGCAAAAAGACAAAAAGACAAAAAAAAAATTTGCCTCCTCAGTGGATGTTATTCCACCCCTTCCTAAATAAGACCTAATAAAAATATCCATACTCATCTTAGTTTTATCATACATTCTTCCATGCATGTCCTCTCTTGGAGCTGACAATATGGTAAACCCACATAATGATAAAATGCAACAAAGTATATAAGCCAAATATAGTACAAAGCTTGAATAACTGCTATCTGCCTTTATAATTTATTGGCATCATATTGACAACACCACAAGTGCCTATAATATCTTGTAAATTACACCTTGATGGATTTGAGGGGATTCAATGTATTCTGCCAAGTAGATCCATTATTTTAGGATGATCTGGCTTAGAATAAAAACTCATGTCTCAAAGAACGCATATAAACATTTAACACAGCACAGTTTACTCTTAAAATTTGTCTTACCATGTCTACTGCTTTCTAAAACTTCAAAATTATAAACTTCTTCTGTGAAAATAGGGTAGTTGTCATTTTCATCCTCCACTCTGATGGGCAGTGGAAGAGGCAGGTCTGCTGAATACCCATCTGCAGTTGTCGCATAGGCAATCAGCTGTGAAACAGAGACAAGCAAGTTCAACACCCATTATAAAAGATTCTAGCAAGAGAGATTGCTATGCTTTATCTACTACGTTCTCTGCAAATCTTTTCAATAATAAATTGCTTCAAAGATACCTATCCAATGCTTCTTTAGCATCAAATGTAGGAACACTTTGACTAGAGTTAAGAGCATCCAGTGTTTTGTAGAAGTGGCTACACTTCAAATGAAACCCAGATCAGCAAGTCAGAGACAACTCAGGCCATTAGACTAAGGAATTAAATGTGAATATAGAAATTTGGATTATAGTCCTTATTTTCCCCATAATCAGAGTTATATTGTGAAGAACCATTAAACTCATTACAATAGGGGAAAAAATCACTACCACATTATCTAAATAAGATGTCACTTATCAAACCTCTTTATTATTTTATTTTATAGATCACATATTTGTAAGAGTTTTTCTAATGTAATACATTTAACAATTTCCACATTGCCAGTTAACCGAAGGCAATGTTCTATCAAATAGATTTTATTTCTTTTTTTTTTTCTCTTTTTTGCTATTTCTTGGGCCGCTCCTACGGCATATGGAGGTTCCCAGGCCAGGGGTTGAATCGGAGCTGTAGTCGCTGGCCTACGCCAGAGCCACAGCAACGTGGGATCCGAGCCACGTCTGCAACCTACACCACAGCTCACGGCAACCCCGGATCCTTAACCCACTGAGCAAGGGCAGGGACCGAACCCGAAACCTCATGGTTCCTAGTCGGATTCGTTCACCACTGCGCCACGATGGGAACTCCTCTAGATTTTATTTCTATTCAGCAAGCAATTACAACACTCTCATGTTATTTACTCAGCAGCTCTTTCCTTCTTCTTTTAGGAAAAGAATCCCTCTTTTCTATGGGGAATCGGTCCCTCTGCACCACAGGAATAACCATGTGACTCCAGAGTATTTACCATATTTTATATATAGTGAAAATTATTTTAATTACTCCCCATTGTGTTTTGTTTGTTTGTTTAAGGGCCACACTTGCAGTATATGAAAGTTCCCGGGCTAGGGGTCCAATCAGAGCTACAGCTGTCTGCAATCTACACCACAGCACTGCTGGATCTCCAACCTACTGAGTGAGGCCAAGGATCAAACCCACATCCTCATGGATTCTAGTCAGATTTGTTTCCACTGTGCCACTACTGGAACTCCCTGAATTATTCCCCATTGATGTAAACTCATCCGTATCAGAATGCTGGCTTATTATGCCTGGTCTCCCACTTCTGCTTCCTTACGAGTTTTCAGACATCATCAGATAATTATTCGTGTGGAAAGAAAACCAAAAACGTAAAACAAAAGGCACAGAGCAAAAGAGGAACATTGGAAGAGGACTCTTCCAATCAACAGTGCCCACGCCCTGGAGAGAAGAGGAAGCACCAGAGAGAGAAAAAAAATCTCCTAAGCAAAGCCAACTCCTGGACATTTGCTGGAATGTATAGCTGAATATAACTGAACTTCTTTGCTTTATTTCAGGCTTACCTAACAGAGGTTGAGCTAAAGAGCAGATCAAGTATTCCAAAATATTGCAAAATCTATCTCTTTCCACTTTAAGAAGCCCTCTAAAAAAAGAATCCAGAAGACAGGAAAGACAGATGGAGTATCAGGATAGGCATAGTTTAATCATTTATAGTCATGTGTATCAATAAAACTCCTACATCAAAAACATCATATTCTTCACGATCCACTGGCTGGGTACAGTACAGATTTCCAGTGTCTCTTTCTATGAAAAACAAATTTAAAGGTTCTTGGTCAACTCCACGTCCACTTATTGAGTAGAAGATAGTATAGTTCTGTGCCGCATCAGATTGAACCTAAAAGGAAAAAGCATATGTAAATGTAAAATGTTCATTAAAGGACTGTCTTCTAAAATTCAGTTTGTGTGTTTATATGTATGTGCGTGTGTGTATATATGTACATATATATATATACATATATATATGTACATATATATATATATATGTACATATATATATATATACATATATATATATATAGTCTTTTTGCCATTTCTTGGGCTGCTCCCACGGCATATGGAGGTTCCCAGGCTAGGGGTCTAATCGGAGCCATAGCCACCGGCCTACGCCAGAGCCACAGCAATGTGGGATCCGAGCCGCGTCTGCAACCTACACCACAGCTCACGGCAAAGCCAGATCCTTAATCCACTGAGCAAGGCTGGAGATCGAACCCACAACCTCATGGTTCCTAGTCGGATTCGTTAACCACTGCGCCACGACAGGAACTCCTATGTGTTTATATTTTTTAAGAAATGACTTTAACAATATAAATATCAGCCTTGTCACTTCATCAACACCCAAAGCAGTAGTGAATATTTGGCAAAAGATTTTTTAAAACCGCTGAAATTTAATGAAAAACAATGTTCAACACAAATTGTGACCAAAGAAACCTTAATTAAAAACAGTAAGATATACTGCTGTTGCTACCTCCATGATACCTTAAGGCTCTTTTGTTTTTTCAGTTCTTCAATAACTTAAAAGTTCTTTACATTAAATTTCCTTGGTTAAAATTAAAAAAAAAAAGACAGTAAGATGTAATTTCCCATCTAGTGATTTGGCAAAGATGGGAAAGAAGAATAATACCCATTGTTGGCAGGGGCAAGGCAAACAGAGACTGATACACCAGTGAAATGAATACCAACTGGAATGTTCCTTAGAGAGGGAAACTGGCAAAAATTTTTACATGAGCTATGAGAATAAACAGGGAGGACTCTTCTGGCAGAGGAAAAGGGAAGGACAAAGGGACCAGACCAGGGTAGTGCCTGGAGTGTTTAAGGAGCAGCAGGGGGGCCACTGTGCTTGGAGCAGAAGAACTAGGGAGAAAGGAAGCAGAAGATGAGGAAGGATTCAGTCATAAGGCCACATCAGGTAAAAGATTCCAAGAATACTGGCTTTTCCTTGGAGTCAGATGTGGGACCACTGGAGAATTTAAACCAGGGTAATATTATCTGATTTATATTTTAAAAGGATAATTCTTGGTGTAAGCGTAGATGTGGATGGTTGGGTAGGTAAGAGAAAAAGCAGGAAAACCATTTACAGAAATTCAGGGGAGAGATAATAATTGGTTAGACTAGCATGGTAGCAGTAGGGGTGGTGAGACAGCCATGGTTAGATTCTGGACATAATTTGAAGATATAGCCAATAGGATTTGCCAGCGGGCTGGAGGTGTGGGATGAAGACAGAAGTCACTATGTCAAAGGGTGCTACTACCCTCTACCGTCTGTCCTGCCCATCTTCCTTGTATGCGAACTTACAGATGAGCACAAGGTTGCCTGGAAGAAAGACGTTTCCCAGTCTCCCTTACAATTAAGTATAACCACAAGAAAAGGTCATGCCAATGGCATGTAAGCAAAAATAATACGTGCAGGATATAGACTGTGCTATGAAAGGTGAAGGAGTGTGTTGCCTCATTTAGACACAATGATGAGCCATCTTAATATGCAAGGATGGCCAAGCTAAAACGGAAGAAGCCTGGGTCCCCAGTGATTACTCAAATGAGAATCTCTTTACCAGATCACATTTTGACGTGAGAACTAAATTTCTGTCATGCTTTAGCCACTATAATTTGAGATCTTGGTAAAACGCAGCTATACCCTTATCCTACTATAACACAGGAATTAAAATTTTAACCGTAAAGAGTGCATAGATATGGTAAAATGGGATTTAACATCTGTTTCCTCTTCTGCTGTGCCCTCTCATAACACAGATGTTAGAGATTCAAATAACAACAAACCCCAAACTCTTCCTTTTCCAGGGTCTCTTGAAACGAGAGTTCTGAATTTAAACATGGACAATCAGGTGTGTCTGCATGAGATTTCAGAGCCATAAGGGAGGGAGATGTCTCATTTTTGCCCCTTTTGCTGTTTTTGCTGGCATCATGTGATGCATTTTGGAGGTTTGTTTTCTTTTTTCCCTGCAGCAGCAGAAGTACCAACAGGTTTTGTGGTTTGTTTTTTTTTTTTTTTAGTTTTTTTTCCGAACTATGGATGTGGAGAAATAGGGTTGGATCAGTCTTTTTGCTGACACTGATGGGAGCAGTTAAGATTGTTTTGGAGCTGCATCTGGAGGAGCAGCTTCCTTCCTGGGGTGGTTGCACACCCACGGCAGCTCCTTGACCATGGCAGCGGCACCTTGGCTCTAGAATTACTGGCTTCCGCATCTTGGAAAAAGCAGTATGTCCCTTGGTTGCAGATTCTGTGGTGTAGCCTAGGGATTCATTCCAGAAGATTCAACCTAAAGTTTGTTTCTTCAGCAGTCTCAACAATTCCGTAAACCGTGTAATACACGTAACAAATCCCTATCTGATAATGCCTTAAAGAGAAGTAAGATGTCCACAACTAAAAGCTTACCAAACAGACTCTACTGCCCCAACAACTGAAGGGATGGAGCTGCCATTAACTGAGATGGGAGGATATTTTTAGAAGAAAATCCAAACATTCAACTCATATATGTTAAGTGTGAAATGTCGACTGAACTTTCAAGTGAGAATTTATTTAGGTAGTTTGGGCTGGAGATATGAAGTCTTAAGTTTCCAGTGTATAAACAGTACTTAAAGCTATGAGGCTGGATGAGCTCACTGAGAAAGTGAATAGAAATAAACAAGAGACAAGGTTCATAGGCTGAGCCCCTCCAAAGTTTAGAGACTAAGGGGTCAGGGTTGGGGGGACACAGGAATAAGGAAGAAGCAGCAAAACATATTAAGAAGAAGTGGCTAGTGAGGTAAGTGGACTAGGTGACTGTTGTCCCAGGAGCCATGGGAAGAAATAACCTCAAGAAGAAGGGCAAGGTCAGCTACGTCAAATGTACGCATGTCAAGGAAATGAGGACTGAGCAGCGGTGACTGGCTTAGTGATGCAAAGGTCAAAATTACCTATGACCTGAATGACTGGTGATCAGAAAGCATTTCTTAATATACTTCCTCAGTTCTTAAAGTACAATAATCTAAATGAAGAAACAAAGGTCCAGCATTGGATAGGATTTCCTACAAGTGCGGAAGACACTGGAAGGATAGCTAAAAACACAAACAAGTGGGACACGGGGTGGGGGTACCATTTATATTAAACATCAACCACAGTAATAGAAATTTAAGGGGGAAAGGCAAGCGCGATGCCATAGCCCTGCCTCGTCGTTCTTTTCATTGTGTATATTCCATTTAGATCTTTATGGAGTGTAAACCTGACCCTGCTAAAAAAGCTTTTTTGGAAAAAGTTAAACTACCAAGCAGAACACACATGTCCCATTCTGGCTTAACCCTACCTCTTCTGCACCAAGCCCCTAATCCACCTCCATCATATTTAGCAAGAATAGTTAGCCACCTGAGTTCCTGTTAAAAGGCCAGGCTTGTTTTCACCTCTACACCTCTCTCTTCTTCCATAGTGATTTGCCCCCTCAACACTCTCATTCTTCAGGATTCAGCTCAGATGTCTCCCCTTCTAAGTTTTTTTTCTGTTTTTTGTTTGTTTGTTTTAACCACATTTCATCTCATGATGTGGTGCTTATCCCATGAAATCTCAGATCACCCCAACTCATCTCCATCACAGCATTCATCACTCAGTATTGCAATCATTTGCCTACTTCTATCTTCCTCATTAGGTTAATAAACTACATGAGTGCAAAGACCACCACTAAATTCATTTCTAGCTTCAGGACTTCGAGCAGTGCTTGCCACAGGACCTAGTAGGTGCTCAATAACCAACTGCTAAATAAAGAAATGAGCTGATAGAGATAACGTAATAGCCACAGAGTCTTTCTCATAATGTTAGTATTACTTTTTTAGTGATTGTCCAGGTTTTCTCATTATTAGTTTTTTAGCGTTTTTCTCACTTTATCCACTTTTACTACACGTCATGAATAACTTCACTCAAATCTGCTTATTTCTAAATTTTTAAAGAGTTATTAAACCTGAGCAAAACAGACTCCTGGAACTAAAGCCCTCCCAACCAGAAAGAATGTAAAAACCTACCTGTTGGAGCAACAACGGGAAAGGGCCTAAGGAATTCTCTTGCATTGAGCACGGAATAGGGGCCCATCGCCTCTTGGAACGCCTGAGAATAGTTTCTTTGGTGTTTCTTTTCCTGAGGACCTGAATTCAAAGAAAAAAATGAAAAATAAACAAAAGCATCACAGTGTACTTCACTGTAAAATAGTAAACCATAAACTTAACACCTCCCTGTAGGCTCAGTGTCAGGAATTTCCAGGCTGAACCTAAAAACCAGATAGTAAGGTCTTTTTTTGCACTTGAAGGGTAAGAAAGAATGTGTTCAAATTTCAAAGGTTTCATGAACAAAAGAATTTCATTTTCTATACCTTTCCAACACAAACTTTCAGGTTAGGAAAGTACTCTTAGTTCTTTCTGTTCTGCCCCCAGAAGAGAAAGAGAACATGCCCTCTTTATAACCATCTATAGACAGCACTTTCTTGTTCTTTCTGCTAAAACCACATATTCTCAGGTGACCCGGGTGGGATAATGCATGTTCTTCGTTACTTTAACACTCTATCTGCATGGTCCAATATGGTAGCCACAAGCCGTACATGACTAATTAGAATTAAACAAACTATAAATTCCACCCTTCAGTTACATCAGCCACATACCAAGGGCTATTAATATTGGACAGCCATATTACACAGTGCAGATTATAGAATATTTCCATCACTGCAGAAAGTTCTATTGGAGTTTTTAGTGATTTCTACATCATTTCATGGTGTAACAAGGAAGACATTGTATCTCCTGAGAATTAATAAGTAGAACATTTTAGGATGCATTTACTAAAGTGTTAACAATCATTTAAATTAACTTTATCAGTAATATGCTTCACATTGGTTAGTTGTGATCCAATCTAAACCTTTAATGATTTTAGCTAAGTACCCTCATAACGGCCTTCCTCATGGTGCAGAATCTAGAACTGCAGTGAATAATCACTGAGCAATGGCTAAGACCAATCATATGTTCCAGGATCGGAATACCATTCATATTCCAGGATTTCCATCCTGTTTTTTTGTTTTGTTTTATTTTGCTCTGTTTTTTTGGAAGACTCTCCTAAAACCTTTTATTGCTTAACAAAAATGTGCTCTTTTTTATCACCATATCCTGTTTTAATATCAGAATCACGGTGGCACTTGAAATCAACGTGTTATTCACTGGGAACTATTGCATTTAAAATTTTTTTTTTTTGCTTTTTTTAGAACCTCACCCGTGGCATATGAAAGTTCCCAGGCTACAGGGTGAATCGCAGCTACAGCTGCTGGCCTACGCCACAGCCACAGCAAAGCGGGATAGGAGCCATCTTAGACCTACACCACAGCTCTCGGCAACACGAGATCCTTAACCCAGTGATCGAGGCCAGGGATCAAACCCATATCCTCATGGATACTAGTCCGATTCATTTCTGCTGAGCCACTATAGGAACTCCTACTTCACTTAATATTAATTTAACATGCGCCTATTATCAAGGGTAACTGAGCCCATAAGCACAAAAGGGACGGATTCATGCCCTTAAGCAACTCCAGGAAAATTGTTTGCCCTAATTAAAAATTCCCAATGCTTCAACAGAGGGGTAACCAAAATGACACTGGCAATAAAGCAATTTGACTTTGGAGGTGGAAGAAGCCTTCACAGAGGAGATGCCACTTAGATTCAACAAAGCCGGTGTTCAACCAGTGTGGACAAAGTAGGAGTAGGGCAGGGAGAGGGGGGAAGGAAGGAAAGCAGACAGAAGGGACTGGAAAAGACAAGGGGAAAACACTATCCTTTTGTTATCTTTGAAAGTTTTTAAAAAGTATTAAGGTATAGTGGATTTACAATGTTGTGCCAATTTCTGCTGATACTCTGCAATTTTTCTTTTTCTTTTTTTTTTTTGCAATTTTTCATGAAAGTTTTTAAATGAAAAGAAAAACACACTGAAAAATATCAATGGACTTTGAATACCTTCTTCTGATGTTTCAGGAGCACCGGAAGCTCTTTCTGCGTCTGTGCCTTTGTGTTAGAAAGCCATATAGTGAATGATCTTTTCTCATCAGACAACACAACAGTGCGGGCTGTGTATACTGTCCCATCCTCTAGAACTCTGAAATCAGGGTCACTGGACTGGATGAGGTCTGCAGACCTGAGGCACTCTTTCAAATCAACTGCAAGTAAGAATTTCCAAGTTGTAAAGTAGAGATACATGCCAAAAAAAAAAAAAAGTTAGAATAATTTATACAATCATCTTCAAAAGCCTGGAATGGAATAAACCAGTCATTTTCATTTAGCAAATATCTTAACCAGTCTCTTTATGTGTTTTTTTTTTTTTTGGTTTATTTGTTTGTTTGTTTGTTTGTTTTTGGTCTTTTAAGGGTAACACCCATGGCATACGGAAGTTCCCAGACTAGGGGTCGAATCAGAGCTGGAGCTGCCGGCCTACACCACAGCCACAGCAACACAGGATCTGAGCCTTGTCCTTGACCTACATTGCAGCTCACAGCAACACCTGATCCTTAAACCACTGAGCAAGACCAGGGATCGAACCTCAGGGATACTAGTCAAGTTTGTCACCACTGAGCACAATGGTAACTCCTATGTATATATTTTTTTTAATGATAATTATTTTTCTTTAAAAAATGATAATTCCTGATTCTATATTTATGTTAAATAAGATGTCTTAAACCTTTTTACAATTCTAAAAGGCTTATGAAAATGATCTTCCTGTTAAGGAGGTGTGCCTGTGGCAATTATGACAAACATGAGCTACAGACCCACACACCTGAAATAACAAACAGAAAGGTTTTCCTTAACAATATAGTCTGGATTTTTTAAGATACACCTGACTTCAGCCAGAAGTTAAACACATAAGCTCAAAGAATGACAGTGTGCATGAGTCAGGCAAATAGTTAAGTAAGAAAAATCTTTGAGGAGTTCCCGTCATGGCACAGTGGAAATGAATCAGAATAGGAACCATGAGGTTGCAGGTTCAATCCCTGGCCTTGCTCAGTGGGTTAAGGATCTGGCGTTGCCGTGAGCTGTGGTGTAGGCTGGCAGCTGTAGCTCCAATCAGACCTCTAGCCTGGGAACCTCCATATGCTGCGAGTGTGGCCCTAAAAAGATAAAAAAAAAAAAAAAAAGAAAAAAGAAAAATCTTTCAATTTTTCCCACTGGCACTTTTCTGCTAAATCCTCCCCCCTCCCACCTCCCAACCCTCAGGGGCCCACAGTTATCCTTATGTTCCTGTTCCTCGCCTTCCCAGGCTCCCCAGTGAAATACTATGTGGGGTTTTCTTGCCACAGGAATTTTCCCAAGGAAAAAGAAATAAAATATAAGTATCATAGAAGTGTTTTGATACTTCAAAAGCATCGAGACCATCCCATTCTTCCACTATCTATTTTAATAGAAACCAAGCCGATACATTACTACTCACTTAAGCAAAACCTAATACTCACTTAAGTAAGAACATCTCAGAGGACTCATATGTTATTCATGAACAGTGTTTTCACTTTAACCCAAATCTGCCCCAGATCGAAACATTAAGTCAAAAAGAAGTGAACATCTTTAGAAGCGATGACATATTTCTCCCATCTTCACAGAGTGATAATCTCTGACTTATCGCCCTAGACGAACTCCCCCGACTTCTTTTTACGTTTTTTCCTTCCTGCCTTCCCAGAAATGGGACACTCTGTTGAAAAAGTAAATTTGGTATCTCTGGGACAAACTATATCTGGGAAAAAAAAAAAAAAAACACGGTGCTTTCCTCCAGTAATCCCTGGACCACAGAGAAAGTCCACCTGCCCAGCTGATGGGAAAATCTGAGGTTCCCAGCTTCTCAGCGTGCAAAGGGCTGATTAAGCTCAGTTTTGAGTGGAATAGCTCACCTCGTTATATTTCCCAATGCAGCCACAGCATTGATAAAATTCTGCTCTGATTCTCTCAGCTCCTTTCCCTATATCTCTCTCAGACCTAGAATCCTGGAGTAATGAAAGGGCTACATTCTACATGTAATTCTTTATATAATTTTTACTGTTAAAACATAAGTGATCACAAAAGCATGGATTAAAACTTATGCATTAGAATTGATGACAGAATTCTACAGAGTTATAATGAATAGAATATAGATTTTAACTTATCTTGAATTGTATCTCATTATAGATAGGTTCAGGCTAGTTCCAAAAGGCAAAGATTGGATAACATGGTATTCCAGCATAAGTGAATTAAATTTCTGTTTTAAAAATACTGTTTCCAAATTTCTCACCTCTGCCAACCAACTTGTCTGCCTCTAGTTTGGAAGGTATATTAAATATCACCTTTCTGCAGGCTTCACAAGCAAAACTGAAGACCTAGGGAAAAAATGGTCACATGAATACAGTGTAGAATAAAGAAGAGAGTTTTAGGTATGCAAGATAAATAATCCCTAGAAATCTACTGTATAGCACAATGCTTACAGTTAGCAACACTGTATTATATACTTAAAATTTTTGCTAAGAGGGTAAATCTCATGGTAAATGTTTTTGCCAAAAGAAATAATAATAACATGTAGAGAGGATGAGAGAGGCGATGATATGTTTGTGGCACAGATTGTGATGATGATCTCATGGGTATATACTTATCTCCTTATCTCCAAACTCATCAGGTGGTGTACATTGAATACTCGCAGCTTTTTGTATGTCCACCTTACCTCAGAAAAGTGTTTTTTGTTTTTTGTTTTTTGTTTTTAAAGGATAAAGAACAAAGCCACAAGGTCATCTCAATAGATGCAAGCAACTGACAAAATCCAACACTCATTTACAATTAAAAACTTTCAACAGGAGTTCCCGTCGTGGCTCAGTGGTTAACGAATCTGACTGGGAACCATGAGGTTGCGGGTTCGATCCCTGGCCTCACTCAGTGGGTTAAGGATCCGGCGTTGCTGTGAGCTTCGGTGTAGGTTGCAGACTCGGCTCGGATCCCGTTCTGCTGTGGCTCTGGTGTAGGCGGGCACCTATAGCTCCGATTCGACCCCTAGACTGGGAACCTCCGTGTGCCTCAGGAGCAGCCCTAGAAATGGCAAAAAGACAATAAATAAATTAATTAATTAAAATAAATAAATAAATGAAAACTTTCAACAAATTAGGAATAGAAGAGAACTTGCTCAACATAACGAAGGGCAGCATACTTAATGGAGAAAAACTGAATGCCTTCCTCTGACATAAGGAAAAAGCCAATGATGTCCATGTCCACTCTCACCACTTCATTCAACACTGCACTGCAGTTTCTAGCCAGGGCAATCACTCACTCACTCACTCACACACACACACACACACACACACACACACAATAAAATGAAACACATTCAGTTTGGGAAATAAGAAATAAAATAGTCTCCATGTGCAAATGGTATGATCTTGTACATAGTAAATCCTAAGAAATCCACTAAAAAAAAAAAAACCTTAAAAAATATTAAAAGAGTTCAGCAAGGTTGAAGGATACAAGATCAATGTACAAAAACCAATTGCATTCCTATACACCAGCAATGGAAAATCTGAAAACAAAATTAAGCAAACTGTTCCATTCATAATGGATATTCCATCTTCATGGATCAAAAGCAGTATTCCCGAAATTCGTCTAACAGATTCAAGGCACTGCCTATCAAAATCTCAAATAGCTTTTTCACAAAAATTGAAAATCAATCCTCAAGGAAATGCAAGGGACTCAAGAGACCCAAACAAACTTGAAAAAGAACAAAGTTGAAAGATTTCCCAATTTCAAAACTTACTACAAAAATACAATAATCAAGACAGAGTGGTACTGACTTAGAGATAAATATATAATCTCCAAGTTCCCAGAATAGAGTTTACCATTCAGGAATGCAGCTCCCAGAGGCTAGTTTTGTGTGGTTTCTGAGATGGTCCTCTTGTGCTGATCGCTCTAGCTCGCTAAGGGTTGATTGTTGAGGCGTGTGAAAATAAGGCATTTTCATGCCTAATCAGACTTCTCCACTAAGGTGAACATGTTTGGAGTTCTTGAGTATAATAGAACTAAAATTCCATAAATAGGTCTTTACATATTTTTTTCCACATGCCCATAGTATGCCGAAGTCCCTGGGGCAGGGATAGAACCCACGCCACAGCAGTGTCCTGAGCCACAGCAGTGACAACACTGGATCCTTTGTCTACTAGGCCGCCAGGGAACTCCTACATTTAAAAAATACATTATTGATTTTGCTGCCTTTTATTTACTTATTTATTTATTATGAATTTATTTATTTTTTACTTTTCAGGGCCACACCTGCTGCATATAGAAGTTCCCAGGCTAGGGGTCGAGCTGGAGCTGCAGCTGTCAGCCTACACCACATCCACAGCAACATGGGATCTGAACCACATCTGCAACCCACACCATAGCTCATGGCAGGACCGGATCCTCAACCCACTGAGCAGCACCAGGGATCGAACCTGCATCCTCATGGATCCTAGTCAGTTCTTAACCTACCGAGCCAAAATGGGAATTCCCTGCTTAATTTTATATCGTGTGTATGTATTCCTAAAGAAGACTGGTTAATTTTGCCAATTGTGGGCTTTAAATATATTTAGTCATGCTAATTGTGTGCAACTTTATTTCTTTGTTCAAATTATGTTTATGAAATTTATTCATGCAGAATATATAGCAGCAGTTCATTCATCTTTGTCATCAGTGTAAAGAATGGACCATTAATTCATTAATATAAGGGATGGATGTTGGAAGGGAAGATATTCACATATAGATTTCAGTTATGCCATGTTTCCTGAATTATAAAGAAATCTGATACTATGTTTATGGGGTTAGATATATACTGAAAAAAAGTAAAAATTATAAAGCCACCATTATATTAGCAATCATGAACTACATGACTTTTAAGAGTATTTTAAAAATAACTTTTGTATAAATGAGTGCCAAATAAAAAAGACAACATACAAAAATTTTGTTTAAAGATTAATGAATTATGGATTATCTATTTGAGTTATAAAAGGATCTCTTTCAATGAAGAGCTCTCCAAAACAACTTGAAATATCTGATTTATAAAACCCAGAGCTGCTGGTAATTTTAAATTAAAATGTAATAAATTAGGCTTTAAAAAAATAACACAAATGATATTACCGTAGTCTGGGAAAAATTAATTGCTTTGTTTCATTTGACAGTGTTTCCAAGTTTTATTCATTGTATGATTGAAGGCTTATCATACAAATCATTAAATCCTGATAGATCTAACTAATGTCAAAATAAGGCGTACCCGTGAGTGTTTCACTTTTTGCTACTGTTCAATTTGAGTGAATACACAAAGTAGGCTTTCTAAAATATCTTTTAAACAGAGGAAAAAGAAGCCAAAGAACAGAAACTTATGAAGTATCTGAAAAATAAAGGATATCTTCTTGGCAGAGCGTCAATGGTTACAGAATTTCAGTTCACTTCCTTCTATGGACACTTACAGTCTTCACGATGGAAATCTTATCTTTCAAATTCTTACCTTTTTGAATTATTAGATTTACCTTTCTGTATTCTCAGTACTTTGATGATTCTACTAAATTTCTTTCTAACCAAACTCTGTAAGATGCTATTCTAGTTAAATGGAAAGTGTGATTAGCGGCAGGTCACCAGAGATACCATAAAAGGAATGGCAACTTCCACAGAGATTACCACAGGATCAAAAAATGTGCATGGCTTACATATATTTAGTGACTCAGATGGTGCTGCAGGATTTAGCTGTGTCTCAATGTGAGCACAAATAGTCTCCTTTTAATACCGTCTTGATAATGTGCTGATATAAATATATACAACTTTGACTTTCTTAAGGTTTTGAAATAAACTTATTCACATTTACTTTCTTTATTTGTCCTAAGCTTTTTTCCCCCCCTAACGCCAAAGATAATAGAAATGATTGTTTTTCACTTTTATTTTTAAAAGGTGAATATGCCAAATGTTATCAAGAACATATATGTTATCAAGAACAATAACAAAAAAAAAGTCTGGAAAAGAAGTCACATTATTCTCATTATTTAATTACTATAAAATCTGAAACATTTGTCAACGGTTGCAGGCAGAATGTCACATACTCCAAGGGGAAAAGCATGTTATGCTATAAAGGAAAATGCTATTTAAATTCCTTTTGAACAGCCCCTTTTAACAAAATGATAGATTAACCATGTGCAAGTACCTACCATTTATGATACATAATAGATAATACAATATAGTTCCCAAAGTGGATTCAATATCGCAAACAATATTAAACACACACATAAAAGGATCTCACTATTTGTAACAAGATAGAAGACATCTGAGCAACTAAGTTAATGCGAATAAGCTTTCACCATTCCTAACAATTTTTGTTATATTAAGAGGAAAATCATTTTAAGTGACAGTGCTTTCAACAATAATGGGATGATGTGATATGTTTCTTTTCTAGTTTCCCCTCTCCTTTTTTTTTGTTTTTGTTTTTGTTTTATTCCACCTTTTCTTTGTATATGTGTGTGGGAGGATGATTAGGAATTGTAGTTAATTGCAGTAGTTTAGAGCGTGCTGAGGATAGAAGGGTGGGAAAAGGGAGGAGAAAAGTGCGAAAGAGAAGATCCCACAACCTACCTACGGGCAGGCTCAGTGGGAGAGCTGACATGTTAAAAGTCTCAGTTTTGTGTTAAAGACTTGCTTTGAAAAGCTCTCACTTCAAACAAGGAATTGTCTTTGAAAGATCCATTAAGGAAAACTGGAAACTGCACTAAATGTTATGCCCTTAATATTATACTGAAAAGTGGAGAGCTGTGGAGTCAAAAGGAAATACAGACATAGGATGGTTAACAGAGGTCGTAATTTACCTGTCTGGACAGAAATGGAAGGTGTTTGAAAACTGGGGATTGCGGATGAAAGAAATTATTCTACAGACATTCTCTAGTGTTCAAGTCACGAGACAGACCATTTAATCTAAACTTTAGGAAATGCTTTTTTAAAATAATCTGAAACGGGTTAAGTCATACACTAGAGCTGACGCTCTCTCTATTTATATATACACACACTTTCTTGCCTTGCCACACCTCAACCCCCGAACCGCCAGCCCCTGCCATCCCCATAGTTCCTCGAGTCCCACGCCCTCCCCTCCAGAGGATACGCGAGCAACATCGGGAACACAGCGCCTCCGCTGTTTCTTCTTCCTGAATTCCTTTCGCAGGGAAAACACGAAACTCTAAAATCACGCTTTTAAACATATTAGCTGGAGACGCTTTCAAATAGATCACAAAAGAGCACATTTTGAGAGCAGTTCCCAATTGTAAAGCCATTTGTCAGCTCTGGCATTTTGTTGGAACAGCTGCCTGACAGGTCGACGCGCTCATTTGTACAATTCCTTGTCCAGAAATTCATCTTAGATCATAACTACCAATCCATTATTCATAAATTGCTGTTTCAAAGAGAGGACAAAGCTTGCACCCACTCGCCCTGCTTGGGAGCGGAGGAACAGCAAAAATCCATGTGGCCAGAATCGACCTACTCACGAGCCCGGCTGGTTCTCTTGCCACAGGACCCTATGCTCATTCTTGGAGACCAGTAAGTCGCGGGTCCGCGGCTTTTTTCCACAGAACCTCTTGAGTGCAGCCTTGGGCTCGCCTGAAGTTCTGCGCATAATCATACCGTCAGAGTTCCTGATTTTTTGCTTTATGTCTCCCAAGTTCTCCAAGAATTGTCCCTAACTTCCTCTCCGGGTGGATTGCAGGTTTCCCAAACACAAAAGACGGCCAGGCTGGGCTCTGGGCTTGCTCAGTCCTTCCCCAAGCCGGACAAAGTAAGACCCACCCCACGCCTACCCCAACCTCCTCCCAGCCAGACTCTATCCCCTTAGCCCACCCTACTTCCACATCACAATACCGACCTCCAACTCCCATCCCTAATCCGTCGTCCACCCTCTCGAGCCCCAGGCACACTCCGCCCCCGGCCGGGTGGCTCGGGGAGGTGGACCGCTCGGATGACCTGCTGAATAGCCTTTGGCCAAGGCAAAACTTGGAAGCGGTTTTTCAGAGACAACTCCACGCCAGGGCTCAGCGGCGCCACTCCAATCCCCCCAGTCACCAACGTCGCCTTCCCTGGTGACCCTGGGGGTAAGGGGCAGCTCCTAGAACATACCACGTCTGAATTTTGCTCACTCAAGGATCCTCAAATACCTAACTAAATACTCTTCCTCCTTCTCCACCCCAACCCATCCCAACCAACATCACCAGCCCCGGGAGCTGGAAAGGAGCGTAAACCCCAACCTCGGCCCACTCGCGACCGCGCACAGTTGAGCGCACTGAAGCAGGAGTGAGACCCGTAATTCAAACAAGTTCCAAACAAAAACCTCACTCCGAAGCGCTCCCGCCAAAACCAACTTCCAATCCTCATGTCACTGGGCCCGAATTTGGCTCGTCTGTGCTCTGCAAGTTTGAGTTAAGCTGCAGATGTCACCTTTCGGTACACTTCGCCCCTACCGCTTCCCTCGCAGGACCAGAGCAATCCACCCGCTTCCCTATCCGGGCTCCGGGTGGGAGGCTGCGCCCCACCCGCCCCTGCTCCACTTACCACGAGGGTCAGCAGCAGCTGACCTCTGGCTCCGCGCAGGGAGCTCCGGGACCCGGCGGCTGCCATCGGGGCGCGGGGCCGGGAGGAGGACGCCTGGCTGGATGCGAGAGGCCAGAACTCGCGGTGATGCAGCGGCGCCGGAGGTGCGCTTCTCTTGGCTGATAATCTTTAAGTCGTCAGGGCCTCTTTCAGGCTTGCTTGCCCGGGAGCGTGTTCACTCCCGAGACAGGATTGGACTCAGAGACGCTGAGCCGCCCCTCCTTGTTATTTCTCAAGTTGTATCACTGCGGGAGCCGCTGGGGAGCTGCCTGAGCCTGCCCCTCGCCTTCTCAGCAGCCCCAGCGGGTGCTCGTTCTCGGGAAAGCGGTCCAGGCCAGCCTCTTCTCCGCCGGCTCTCCCACGCCCCCTGGCTGCCCCGCCTTCCGCCCCTAGTCCTGGGGCATCCTCCTTGCTGAAGCTGCTTGGCGCATTCCCACAGCAGAGCCCAAAACCGCCTGCGGGGATCCCTGCCCCAACACGGGCGCTCCTGGGTGCCAGGAACACCCTTGTCATTGGACCAACGGATCCTCCCTTCAACTCCTGATCAAATGCTGGGCAAAGTCTCCCGGCTGATGCAAATGTATTTTTTCTTTCCAAATTTGATCACATGATAAAATAAAGGACAGAGGGGGGAATTACACTAAGTGGCATGAATAAGCTGACATTGGCTATACCAGAAATCAAAAGCGAATAAGGGAAATTCTGATAGCTCACCATTTTCACGCACCCAATATATGAGGGATGACAGTTTTCTTTTTTCTGCCAGTTTTGTGTCCTTATTTGAACCTTCTAAGAAAGAATTTGTTCTTCTTATATGTAAATTATTGATTTGAGTAGTTACCTGGTAATTGAACTAAGATGCAGTTTTTCAGTTGGTGGGAGAAGAAAAATCCACCACACAAAAACTTCTGCCCGAAAACGAAACTTCTAGACTCAAAATCATGCAGCAAATGCTAATCGGGGCCCAGAGTTGCACAGGCACTGGGTCTGAAAGAGAGGAAATGAACAAAACCCAGTTCCTGCCCAAAGCAATTCAAAGTCTGGGAAGAAATACAGGCAATCATCATAGCCCAGTATGCTAAACTTTTTACTAAGGAGGTAGTTTATGCCACTAGGCCCCATTCCTTTATTTCTCTGGAGACTGAGTTTTGTGTCCTCAAAGACCCAAGTACTGGATTCAGGACAATTCCCTCTCAGATATTTGCTTCTATTCCTCAAAATCCATGCATAAGTTCAAGATCAGTCCCATCTCTGAGCATCCAAGGCTCCCATGCACCCATCAGAGATCCTGTCTCACCTCAGGAGGCCTTTGTATGGAAGAGCTCTTCCAGTCTCAGAGAAAGCTCAGCATACTTTACTCCAATTATTTTCATCTCCCATCCTCTAAACCTTAACCTTGACCCATGACCATAGAGAAAGTCTCTCAAAGTGTCCTCTGGCTCCAGGCAATCTTCAGAAACAAGCCAGGAAGATACTGATCATCAGAAAGCAAATCAGCTAGCACCTTGATTTTGGACCCTCAGCCTCAAGAAATAAATAAATGTTTTAGATAAGAACCAACAGAGAAAAAGGAAGGGTAGGAGCATGTCTGTGGCAAAGGCAACAGCAATAGCACTCCGGAGAATCTTGTGAGGGCTTCCCATATCAAGGAAACAGAAAGGAGTTTCCCCAAAACTAGTAATGGAAGACCTCCTGTGGAGGGAGTTCTCTGGTGGTCTAGTGGTTAGGATTCCACACTTTGACTGCTCCTGCCTGGGGCTCGATCCCCAGTCTGGGAACTGAGATCCCACATCAAGCTGCTGTGTGCAGCAGCCAAAAACCAACCAACCAATCAAACAAAAAAAGAACTAAAGAACCATGGCTGATAATTAGGTTAGAAAGATAGTCTCATAACAAACCAGGCTGAGAAGTTGAATTTCATTCTGGAAAAAATGGAGAACCATCCACTCAATCTGTAAAATGATCACTTTTGGTGAGTTAATCAACTCATTAACTTCATTCATGAGTCTGTTTATGCCACAACATAGCTTTTCCTTAATATTTAGGAAATAAAAGACTTGAAATGTTATGCTAAGTAGCCCTACTTTTCAGTGATTTCATATTTGTGTACTGGAAACTGACCCGATTACACTGTCTTCCAAGAAACTAAAACCATAAGCTAACTATCATCTGGTTGGTCCAGCTATGCTGTGTAATTAAGGAGATTGTTAAACTTACTCAGTACATTGACAGTTACTCTTGAGCTTCCATGTCTAGCTTCTACAAAATAAAAATTATGGGACTCCATTCCAGAAACACTGTGAGAAAGCATATTGGTGATATTTTCTACCTGTATTGTAACATTCTAGGTGCAGTGTGAATACTGGATAGTAACTATATGGAGTATTAGTAACCGTCTTGGAATTTCCTGTTTTGCTAAGGCATGTAATTGTCCATCATGAGTATATCAGCTAAGTCCTAATAAAAAGAAATGCATTTTTATAATTTAGAAAAGAATCTTCATAATTATAACATAAACTTGACTTAAAGAAAAATTAAATTTTATATTTCCTGTGTAAGTTATAAGTTTAAATGAAATTATGAGGATGTAGGTTTTATCCCTGGCCTTGCTCAGTGGGTTAAGGATCCGGCATTGCTGTGAGCTCTGGTGTAGGTTGCAGATGTGGCTCAGATCCGGAGTTGCTGTGGCTGTGATGTAGACTGGCAGCTGTAGCTCCGATTAGACCCCTAGCCTGGGAACCTCCATATGCCACAGGTGCAGCCCTAAAAAAAAAAAAAAAAAAAAGACAAAAAGTGGGAAGTGATCTTAAGCTAAAGTAGAAAACTTCAGGGACCCAGGTGAATTGCCAAGTTTTCAGTAGAGAGCAAATGTAAGATCATTAGGCAGAGTTCCCTGTAGCTAGGAGGAATCTCTGGCCACAGAAACGGTGATAACCTTAAGAGGTGAGAGCTGACTCCTGGCCCACTGAAAGGCTGTCTTGCACAACACTGTGTCCACAGGTGCTTGTCTCACATACCTACTCACCTCAGTGGTTTATATGGGAGGTGTCACAGCGAATGTGGGGCTTCCCACACATGCCTATAAAATACAACCAAAATAATCGTGTGATGTTTGGAACAATTTTGCTAGCAACAGAAGAGTGTGTAAAGCTTAAATTGAAACCAAGGAAAGGTTCACGTTGAAGAGTTCCATTTGTGACAGAGTTCTGCCATGAGAGGTTATCTCAGAAGCATTTGTAGAACAATACTTAGGATAAATAGTCACAGTAATAAACAGTAATTTAAAAAATGTCTTTTGGAGCACAGGTGAGGAATATTGTACAAATATGGGCTCAGATGCTAGAAGTCCTCCTAGACTTAATTTTTAGAAACTAGTGCCCCTCCATGTATCCACCTTGTTTTAAATTTGTATTTACTTATTTATTTATTTAATCTTTTTAGGGCTGCACCTAGGGCATATGGAGGTTCCCGGGCTAGGGGTCGAATCAGAGCTGTAGCCGCCAGCCTATGCCACAGCCACGCCAGATCCAAGCCACGTCTGACTACACCACAGCTCACTGCAATACCTAGTGAGGCCAGGGACGGAACCTGCATCTTCGTGGATACTAGTCAGATTCCTTTCCACTGAGCCACCATGGGAACTCCCACCTGCTTTCTTAGAATAAAGCTTTTTGCTTGTGCTTGGGAACTGGGCAATCAGGTTCTCTCCTCTCCTCTATTGTTTTTCCTCTTGACTAACCACCTCTGCTTTTCCTGTACCATTCTTCCCAAAGAGTCTCTCAAGGTCCTCGTTACTTTCCCATAGCACCACTAAGAACAGCCTTGACTTTGGGGTCATTTAAAAAGATGGCTGGAGACAGGGTGAAATCGAGAGTAATCTGTAATATTGCATTGCTGCTCAGGACAAGAGCCATCCCAGAATCCCCATCTGCATCCAGGTCTCCCATCTTCCCATGGCGAGCACCCCTTCAAGCTCTCCAGGGAAATGCTCCGGGAAGCAAAGAGAACCGCAAGTTAGACCAAAATGAGCCCTGACTTCCCAGGAAAGAGAAGTTTATCTTTCCCTCTTTTCTATGCCATGTCTTTAATCTGGAGGATTAATTTCTACCCAGAGCGTTTGACAGTTGGACTGTCCACTCCTTTCCGGAGAAAACACTCCCATGCACAGAGGAGTGGATTTTTCACTTTTAACCTTGGCACCAAACACAAAATTGGAATATTTGTACATGTCTCAAATTCAGAATTATCCAGTTTATAATTAATAAATAATACTGTGACAATAATCCAATCCAGATAGTGCGTTCCAGGTTCAGAAATGTTCCCTTTCAGTCTCTCCTTATTAATAAATGATTCAAGAACTATTACAATGTTTTTTTGGGGGGGTTGGTCTTTTTTTTTTTTTTTTTTTTACTCTTCCTCTATGGAAATCTTCATCTCTGACAAATATCCTTTCTTCTGCAAACAAGGGCTTTCAGGGAGAGAGAAGTAGTCTTTTAGTGACGTCTCACCAGTCTGGAAAGAATAGTGATTTCCACACAGACAACAAACTTCCATTGTGTGAATGATGACTCCTTACTCTAACTAGACAAACCCAGTGTAACAAAGCCCTGCTTACAGGGTGAATTTAGTTCCTCTCATCTTGGAATCATCCATAACCCTTTACTTCTGCGTGAAAATCTCCTCGCAGTGGGCGAGGTAATAGTGCCTCCTGTGTGCGCATCTGCTGTTCACTTTTCTCAAGCATGAAGGCAACAGGTATGAATGAGCAGACTTCCAGGTCCCATGTGTCAATCATCTGACTCATTGCCAGATCAGCCTTCATTTTTTCCCAGAAATTTAGGAGGACCAGCCCTCACCATCAGCATGGGGACACGCATGGCCTCATTTCAAGTGCCTGTCAGCTATCTCAGGAGGAGAGAAGCACTTTTTTCCAGCAGTTCCCTATGGGTAGTAAATTATTTAATTCAGAAATTATTTATTGTTATTAATTTTTATTTTATTTTACTGATTATTCATTATCACTTCATTAGTTTTATTTATTCAAGATTTATTCATCTTGGCTTGTTTTTTCTATTCAGCCTGCCCAGTTCCCCAAACCCTTCCTTCACTAGATGAGGAGTAGCTTTCCAGCAATTAGTACTTAGTATCCACTGAACAGACCAACACCACAATTGGTCCTTTGCTTACCTTGCTTTCATTGCTTTTGTGCTTGCCTTTCAGCCTTATAAGTTAAACATTGCCCTAATTGATAAGTTCTGGTTGTATCTTGCACTCATCTTTGTAAGGTGATACCAGATTGCTATTCCTCTGAACAATCGTAATGCAGACATCTTGCCTGAGTGTTAGAGAGAGAGAGAGAGAAGCTAGAAATATTCCTAGTAGGCATGTACCAGAAAGGCTATTTTTTGATCCTTGTCTCTTAAGATTTCAGTGTTCTTGACATTGCAGTAAAATTGGCTGTTTCTCCCAGATTCCAAGTTCTGTTTGGATGGTAGTCAGAGAAAGTTCTGCTTCTCCGCTTCTTCTTCTCCTTCTTCTTCTTCTTCTTCTTCTTCTTTTTTTTTTTTTTTTGTCTTTTTAGGGCCGCACTGGCGGCATAATGGAGGTTCCCAGGCTAGGGGTCCAATCGGAGCTGTTGCTACTGGCCTACACCAGAGCCACAGCAACGCCAGATCCAAGCCACGTCTGCGAGATACACCACAGCTCATGGCAACACCAGATCCTTAACCCACGGAGCAAGGCCAGGGATCAAACCCGCAAACTCATGGTTCCTAGTTGGATTCTTTTCTGCTGTGCCACAATGGGAACTCCCAAAAGTTCTAATCTTAACTATAATACTTCACTTTTAAAATAAGAATTTCTTGTCAAAATCACCCTGTCAGACCCCAAGAGTAATAAATTTTTAGAAGTCTCAAAATAAATGATTCCAGACTCACAGACATCCATAAGAACTTTATTTCCTACTCAAGACAATGTGAAATAGTGAGCAAGTATTATCTGGAATAGCCTCTCAACCTTCTAATGATGAATTACCTGATCACAACTGCTGTCCTGTTGGTCCAAGCAAGTGCTAGAGCCCTCTGCCTCTCTCAATTCCTTTTATCCTATGGTGGACAAAAAGAAGCTGGGAATGGACAAGCACTGTGGATGTGACTATGACATTTTTTCTCCTTAGAGTGACCTTCCATCCCATAATATTCCCAAGATGATTGACACCAGTGTCACCTAATATCAAAGTTTCCTTTTTCATTTAGTACACTGGGAATAGGATTTTCTCTCTACAGAGAGGTACTGGAAAGTAAAAAGCACACATATGTTCATATGACATAATTAATGTAACATAAAGAATAACTTATTTCCCACCCCATTCATTTATCACAACATAAAAAATATTCCACGAGAATAAGTAGTCTGAGCCTTGCTCCACCACATTCTCCCAGTGAGAGTTTTCCAAATCATCTGTTCAAAAAATAAGAAAGTACTATTTGACAGCAATTGGCCAGGAATATGCTAGGTTTTTTTCCCTTCAAGTTTGTCCAAAGCCTTCTAGCTTATTCCTCCTCTTAATCCTCTCTTTTAATTTGGAACAATTGGGAGCAATGTTCTTTAGTTCACAGTAAACCTTTGTATTTGGCCATTGTTGAGGCAAAATGAAAAAGACTGTTTTGGCAACAACATAGCTATTAGTGAAATAAAAGTATCCCCTCCAAAAATAACAAGGATCCAAGTCAACCTGACCTGGGTACTCTGACCCCATCTATTTAGAGATGTTAACAAGTTTTAACTTGTTTGACATAATGGCCCTCGGGTAGGTATAAGATAGAAATGGGCCTCTCCATCTTATAAAAATGGAAAATTTTAGAAAAAAATTTTCTTTTTACCTCTGATCCAATTACAGTGATCAACATAGCTCTTTACCTGAGTAGGCTCTAACCTCCCAAGCTGGTCAAACAAGGATGCTCCTGGACCTTTTTTTTTTTCTCTTTATGGAGGTTTAGTCTACATAGAGTAAAACTCATAAACTTTAAGTATATTCTTCAATGGTTGACAAATACATAAATATATATTTTGACATTATATATAATTCTATAATATACTAATATAAAATTGTTACCATCATTCAAATCCAGATAGAAAACATTTCCTTCATTCAACTCATTTCCCATCCCCACTCTGAGGCAACCGCTGCTCTGCTTTCTATTACTAAGGAATAGTTTTGACTTCTTTGGAATTTCACATAAATGCCATTACACACTGTGTTAGTTATCTATTGCTGCATCACTTTTTATCGATTGCACATTACTTTCATATTGTTCTGCAATTTAGTGGTTTAGAACAACAAGAAGGACGTCTTATCTCATAGTTTCTGTGGATCTGACTCAGGAAGGGCTACAGTCAAAGTGTGAAGCTGAGGCTACAGTCATCACAAGGCTCCCCTGGGTCTGTTTTTGATTCCACATACATGACTTTTGGCAGGCTTTCCTTGATAACTAAGACATCAGTTCCTTGCCACATGGTCCAAGCCCACTCCGTGGGTACCTTCTTCCTGCAGAATAAGCCAGAAAGATAAGGTACCCCAAATGGAAGCCATAGTCTTTTTGTAACCCAACATCAGGAGTGACAGTCCATCACCTCTGCCCAGTTCCTTTGGCTGGGAGTAATTCACTAGGAGTTCTCTGAAGCTGAGGAACAGTGATTACACAAGGAACAGTGACCACCAAGAGGCCGAGATCATTGGATGCCATCTTAGAGGCTAACAGCTACACAAAATGTATGCTTTTGTGTTTGGTGAGTTTCATTCAACATCATGTGTTTTGTTTGTTTTCTTTTTTGGCTGCCCCTTGCGCATAGAGTTCCCAGGCCAGGGATCAGATCCCAGCTGAGCCAAACCGCAGTTGTGACCTACACTGCAATTGCTGCCACAAGGAATCCTTTAACCCACTGTGTGGGGGCTGGAGATCAACCCTGTGTCCTGGTGCTGCAGAGATGCTGCCCATCCTGTTGCACCACAGCAGGAACTCCCAACGTAATGGTTTTTTGTTTTGTTTTGTTTTTTTGTTTTTTCTTTTTGCCATTTCTTGGGCCACTCCCACGGCATATGGAGGTTCTCAGGCTAGGGGTGGAATCAGAGCTGTAGCCGCCGGCCTGCACCAGAGTCACAGCAAGGAGGGATCCGAGCCGCATCTGCGACCTACACCACAGCTCACGGCAATGCCAGATCGTTAACCCACTGAACAAGGCCAGGGATCAAACCCACAACCTCATGGTTCCTAGTCAGATTCGTTAACCACTGAGCCACGACGGGAACGCCCAACATAATGTTTTAAAATTTTATTCAATATTGTTGAGTGCATTAGTACCCTGTCCCTTTTATTATTGAGTAGTATTGCATTGTTTGAGTACACCACTATGTACTGGATCCTCTTTTGTGTTGTTTCCACTTTTTAGCTATTATAAATAAAGCTGCTATCAACTTTTGTGTGCAAGTCATTTTGGGGACATAAGGTTTCATTTCTTTCCCACACATTCCTAATAGTAGAATAACTCGGACATAGGATAATGCTATATTTCAATTTAATTCAAACTGCCAGACAAATCCTCCCCCCCCACCCCCATCCCCTACCCCTGTCCCCACCGCTGTCCCCAGCATGCACATTACATGGTGTGTGCGTGCGTGCGCGTGTGCACGTGCACACACACACATAGAGAGAGAGGGAATTGGTCTTTATGATTTTACCACTGTGGATATCTCCTTGTGGTTTCAATCTGCATTTCTCTAATGAAATGATATCTTACATTTTGAATTTGCTCTTCACTAATGACTAATGGTGTTGAGAAATTTTATATGTGCTTATTTGCCTTTTGTTAAGTATATTCGCCTTGTCTGTCTTTTCTCTACAATTTTGTAATAATATTTACTACATATTTTTAAAATTAAATTATTTATATATGCAAAATTATTTAAATATTTATTAAAATAAATTCAAATTTTGTACACTTTGAATAGAATTATTTTTTATTTGTTGAAAACATAGCTCAAGTTCTTCTTCCTCCTCCTCCTCCTTTTCATCTTTATATTGGTTAATGTTCATTACAAAAGTGGTTCCGGAGTCACAGGAGCTGTACAAATCTTACATTTCATAGGCTAAGTTTACAAATAGGAAGACGGAGGCAAGGACAATTACAATGTTCTCAAGTCACATATAAGTGACAGTGGTGAAGGTATGCTTCCTGAAACCACAAGTTTTCTTCCACACAATTTAAGAAGCCCAAATAGCCCTGCCACCCATGCTAGTTTAAGCATCCTGAGCAATGGGCATGTTATAGGGGTCATCTAGAAAAGATTTACTGAGATAGTTCCTTGGGGGTCTGAATGATAGAGGCGGCCAATGATCTGGAGGCAAAGCATCCCAGCTGAGAGAAAAGGATGTGTCCCTGGAAGTCAAGAGCAACTTGTCTATTCAGAGAACAGAGAGAAGCCAACAGGTGCTGGAATGGAGTGAGGGCTACTAACACATGAAGTAGTAAAAAGAAGCCATAGCAAGTTCAGTGGGTTAAGGAAACCCAAACTCAGTGGGTTAAGGATAGAGCGTTGCCACAGCTGTGACACAGCTTGCAGCTGTGTTGGGTTTGATCCAGGCCCAGAAACTTCCGCATGCCTCAAGTGTGCCCCTCACCCCAAAAAAGGAGACACAACAAAGATTTTTTTAAGAAGCACTCATAGGCCCTATTAAAGAGTTTAGGTTTTTATCTGCTCATAAAAATGCAAAGAAAGGCTTTTGGCTGGTGATGGGGGTGGGGAGACAGGATCCGAGTTATGTATTTTATAAATCATTTATGGCTGCTTCAGGAAAAGAGATTGTAGACGGCATTATGGTAGATGTAGCAGATCAGGCCAAAGGTGATGGTAGCTTGACTTAGGAAAGGTAATGATGGAATAAATGACGCAATTTGGATTTGTGATGTAACTTGAAGTTAGACCTCACAGGATTGGTTGATAGATTGGAGATGGGATGTGAGAGGAAGAGAAGACTCAAGGGCTATCAAGGGCTTTGGACTAAACAGCAGTGTGAACAGAGTGAATGAATGAGTGAATGGAGAAAATTGGGAGAAGAACTGGTTTGGGTTAAGATATGACAGGTTTTATTTGGACATATGAAGTTTGAGATGTTCTGTCACGTGCCCCAACTAAGAGGTGGTATTTAAAACTTTGAGAGTGAAAAAGAAAATCTAGAGAATGAGTAAAAATAGACCCCTGAGTTACTCCAACAGTCAGGAAGGACAGAGGAATCAGCTTCTCCCAGACTAAGGAGGAGTGGCCAGTGACTAAGGAACAGTCCATGAATGTTCTACAAGCCAAGGGAAGATGGTTTTTCAACAAGAAGGAAGTAATTAACTGTGACATAGGCTTTTGAGCAGTAAAGTTAGATTAGGGCTAAACACCAGTCACTAAATTGGACATGAATAAGTGATTGATGATGACAGGGAAGTGAGTTTCCATGGAGTAGTGGTGACAAAGTCATGATTGCAGACTGAAGATGGGCGAGGTGATGAGGAAATAGAAACAAAAGCAACTTTTTCTCAGATCATTGCTTCCTTGCCTCTGTCATACTCTGGTTTCCCTGAAAGCAAATCCTGAAGCATGAATGTGAGAGAAACTAGTCTATCTAGAGATAATCCTGGAGGCAGAACCAAAGAATAGGGAAAGTGAGACTGGAAAAACATAGAAGCCAATGAAAGTTGTGTTATTGAGTCAATTAACACAGTTGGCCCAATCCCACTGGGTGACCCTCTGAGAAACGATGCATGCTGCTCTTCAGAGTTGTGTTCTGGAAAGCCAATACATTACCAGGTAGTATATAAGCTACTACAAACTTAGAGGCTTAGAAAAACACACATGTATTATTCATAGTTTTTGTGAGTCAGATATTTGGACATGGTTTAGCTGCGTTCTCTGCCTTAGTCTCACCAGCTGCAAATAAGGTGTTAGCTGGGCTGCACTTTCATCTAGACTGGGGAAGGATCCACTTGCAAGTTCGTTCTGATTCTTGGCAGATTTCCTTATGGCTGTAGAACAATGGGCCTGCTTTTTGCATCTGTTGGATGGATGTTGGATACCATTAAGCCCTACTGGTCAGCAGTAGTTTCTAGAGGCGATTCTAGTTCTCTATCACAGGACTTGCTTAATGTGGCTGCTTACTGCAAATCAACAAGAAGAACCTCTTTCCTCCATCTGCTAAAATGGAGCGTTATATGGTATAATCGTATGCTATATGGGTGACATGACATCCTATCACCTTTACCATACTCTATTGATTAAAAGCAAGTGGTAGTCCCTGTCTTCATTTCAGAGGTGATTACACAAAAGCATGGACACCAAAATATGAGGAACCAAACAGAAATGTGGAGCACATATCCACTGACTTCTGTTCCCCTTGGGGCAAGCATGGGTCCTCAGGAGCAATAGCTCTTCTAACTTTCTGGGCTGCACCTACGCGCAGACTGAGAGACCTAAGAGACACTGAAGAGGTGCTCCAGGTGAACTCTGGCAGGTATGTGGCTGACTCAAAGACATTTGCAACAACAGTATCATTTGGGTCTCTGCTAGGTGGATTTTTCTATAAAGGGGCCAGAGAAAATAAGCCAATAGCTGAAGGACGGCTTGAGGTCGACAAGTTTTATTTGTATGAAAGAAGCAAACTGCATAGTGATTAAGAGCATAGATTCTCCAAATTATAGTGCCTTGTCACATCCTAGTACCACTACCCTGAGGTGGTCATTTAACATTTCTGTGTCTCAGTTTCCTCATCCATCAAAATGGAAATAATAATAGTTCCTAATTTGAATGAGCACAAAAAGAATTATATGTAAAGTTTTTACATTATGGCACATAAATACTAATCCATGTTAACTATCATTTCTGTTTATTATTGGAAATGATCTGGGCAAGAGCAGATTGTGGATGATGTAAGAGAGGCTTAATTTCATGAACAAAGATCCTGAGGAAGCAAAAGATCATGGGAACCAGGATATTAATGGAAAGATTGCCTTAAATTATAAAGGATGGAAGTGAAAGTACATGGTATACCTTTTGTTAGTCTGGTAGAGCTGGTGGTGGAAAGATAAGGAGGTTCTCTTCTGCATCTATTTTGTCATTGAAATCAAATGCAAACTTACCTGCTAAGTTATGAAAGTAGCTTAGAGAGTTCAGCAGAGAGTAGGTATAAAATAGGGAATTGACTAGGTCAGTCTTTTGAATTGCTGACTCTAATCCACAATAAGAAATATTTTTTAAGGTGTGAACCAGTACACAGTTCATGCCTATAACATGGAACATAAATTTCATGAACAATACTTACTATTCCTATATGTAACACACACTGACTGATAGTTTCTGTTTATTGTCCTCGAATTTGCTAACAATGCAGGTGGCCCATCCCTCCAGTTGATTGGCTGTTTTTCAACCAATTGGCTGTGTCTCACTGTTTGAAAAACCCTGAACTTGGGTAACAGGGAAGAATTGTGGGTCAGCACTGAGAGTCGGCATGTTTAAATGTGTTTTTTTTTTTGTTTTTTTTTTTTTTGAGCCACATTCCAAGATTCAAGTGAAATTCATAAAGTAGTTGGTAAACAAGGTTTATCCAGTAACAGGGTTTTGCTGAGTGACTACAAAGAGAAGGGAAAGGAGGTGGAAGGTTATGGTGGACCAAATTAAAGCAATAAATAAATAAAGTGAAGCTGAGAAAGAAAGGAGATGATGAGCTCAGTGAAACTAAGGAAAGGGGTAGGGTTTTTCCAAGAGACTGAAGGTTGCCAAAAATGTCGTTGGAAGCTTTCCTAAAGGAACTCAGGCAGAAAAAGAGTAAAAAGGAAAAGAAAAGAAAGAAAGAAGGAAAAGAAAACAAAAATAAAAAAGGAACAAAGGAACTTCCTAAATAATTGAGTTTCAGGCACATATTCAGACATAATATATAAACTGAAGCATCAGAAGAATTCTGGGATAGACTTGAGCATTTATCTGTCAAAGACATTTTATGGGGCCGCTTACCAGCTTCATGCTGGCCTGGAGCTAACACCAAATTAATCCAGCTACCCTTGCTTTCTCCTTGATTTACATCCCTACACACCAGACATTTGCAATATAATCTCTTTGACTTGGGAGATATTTGGAAATCAAAGGTATGTTAATACTGAATTACCATTTCGCTCATATTTAATTAAAATAGAATCACAGGAAATTATAAGAAAGTGAATAGATAGTTCATCTGGCCTAACTCCTCATTTTATTGAAGAAACGTACACCCAAAGAAGCAGGTATGTAATTTATCTGAAGATGCAGATGAGTTCTAAGAAGGTTGAGATAAAAATTCAGAATTTGGGTCTGTATTCCTTTCTCTTGAAAAAAATTCATGGAGATAAATTAATCTATTAAGACCAAAGTGGTTGAAAACTATAGTTTTTTTTTCTTTCCTTTTTAAACCTAAGACATATTGGCAGGTTTTAAATTATTATTATTCTTGGAAGAAACAGTACACCCAATTATAATCATAAAAAACAAAACTGCATCTGTAAGTTAAATCCTGTTCTAGTTTCTAAGAGATTGTCTAAATTCTTTTACAGTGAGCCACCAATGAACCATATAAAGTTACTTTTATTAATTATTTTTATTAATTAGAACCTCCTTAAATGATATTTATTGTCCTAGGATTTCCATGTGCCTTATGCAAAAAGGAATTTAAATTACTGATATGTATATGAAAATTTTATGAGATAGGGGAAACATTAAAATAATTAGACAGCACTATTTTTTCATTTAAAAAAAGTGCAGGATCCAGACCAGACCCCAATGTTACAATGTTTAAAATGTAATGAAGACTGCATAGTATTCATTGGGCAAAGACTAACTTTGGTTGAGTCCATGACAGGAAGAGGAGGTAACAGCCTTGTTATAAAATGAACAATTTACTTGGTTCACCTTTGCACAAATATTGTTTGAAATATTTCATGTGGTAGTTCTTGTAAACTGATTATCTCTTCTTAGTCCAGCCAGTACATGAAAACTTGCTGATAAACTTTATGTCTAAAGTGAAATTTTAAGAACAAAAGCATATGAGTGCACTTAACTATGAAATAAAATTTTTTCTGCTTCAATTCATTAACTGTGAATATGACATGTTCATTGTAGGCTCGAAGTTGCAAGGCCTAAGATTTAAAGGGTTTTTTTCCCCCACAAGTCTATACATTTCCAAAAAAAACAAGCCTATGAATTCATTATTTGATTTATTAATTTCCTCTTGATTTTATAAATAATAAATGTTGGTTGTAAAATGGAAACACAGAGATATAATGAAGAAATATTCCGACTGGAGATTACCACTCTATATACTAGCATATTACATAGTCATTCTTATATGAATTGGGGGTTATATTGATCTGGAGAACTGTCCTACTTGTTCATTAATACAGCATGTTATACCTTTTATTAATTAAGTAGCCTTCAAAACAAAAAAAAATTGCATGATATTCTATTGTCATAACCATAGCTATTGATATATTCATGAACCAAAAACTAAGATGTGTCACCTCATTTATTCCTATTTTTCTGTCCCCATTTTACATATAAGAAACATGAGGCTTCCTTGACTTACCAAGATTCCTCAGTTAGTGAGAACAAAGTTGCAATTTGGATTCATATCTTTCAGACTACAAAGTCAGCACCCACATCACTATATCCGTCACCCTCAGTTATGGTACCCTGTGTTACAATAATGTATTATAAATCATTCATGTTCCTATGATAGGACATTTAGTTTATTTCCAATTATCCAGTTTCACAAACTGACATTAAGCACTTTTGCATGTATGTGGAATCTTTGCACCATTATCTTACCTTTTCAGGATAAATTCCTTTTACCTGATTTGACTTTTTTTTTTTTTTCTCGTTTTGCCTTTTCTGGGGCTGCTCCTGCGGCATATGGAGATTCCCAGGCTAGGGGTCGAATCGGAGCTGTAGCTGCCAGCCTACACCAGAGCCACAGCAACGCAGGATCCGAGCCACGTCTGCAACCTACACCACAGCTCATGGCAACACCGGATCCTTAACCCACTGAGCAGGGGCAGGGATCGAACCCGCAACCTCCTGGTTCCTAGTCGGATTCGTTAACCACTGCACCATGACGGGAACTCCTTGACTGGTCATTTTGCAGCAAAGTTCTGTAGGTTGACTCCTGTCTGCCTCCTTTCAACCCTGACTTTATGAATGACTCATTCTGTGTAGTTTCACCTCAGGTCCTTGGTTCCTGGAGAGTTTCCAATTGACCCATTAACATTCCTTAAGCTAAAAACTCTTGACTTTTCCCCACATCCCTTCCCTGTTTCATAGGTCCTTCTGAAGCTCCTAGCCCTCATGATCATCCAGTGAGCACTGCCTGTCCGCCTACCTGACACAGCTTCCCCAGGACAGCACAGGACTGCCAAACAGCTGTCACCTCATGGGCAGAGTCACATGTTGCACCTGGTGTTGACTTTCCTTGTCCTATTTGTTTCTGGAGATTTGGCAACCCTGATTTGTTTTGGGGATGTTTGCAACATAATTTGAATACATTTTATTGGCTAGAGGCATTTATATGGCAAAATCAGTTCATTTTTAGTGAGCATTTCCTGTGTCCTTGTCCCATGATCTTACCTCGAGACTATGCCTCAAGTTCCCCTCCATGTGGTTGGCAGGAATCACAGAACACAGAGTTCATTCTGAAATGATTAATTTACTGAACTGGTAGCATTTTACTAACTAATGTGTCTCCGCTCTGGTGCATTTCTAGCATTTTGCTTAATGTATCTTATATGAAGAAGCAAACTTAAAATACTGCAGTTTTATAAACTTTCAAATAATCTCCCACATCCAGTTACTCATCCTTATCCATGGTTCTCGATCTTTAATGGATGTAAAAGTGACTTAGGCAACTTACTAAAAAGTGCAGACTTCCACACTTTACCCAAAGCCTGTCCTCCCTCTGATTCTGATTCAATGAAGGATTTTTTTTTTTTTGTCTTTTTATGGCCAAACCTGCAGCACATGGAGGTTGCCAGACCAGGGATCAAACCAGAGCTGTAGCTGCTGGCCTATACCACAGCCACAGCACCGCCAGATCCGAGCCACGTCTACAACCTACACCACAGTTCACAGCAATGCTGGATCCTTAACTCACTAAGTAAGGCCAAGGATCAAACCTGAATCCTTATGAATACTAGTCAGATTCATTTCCACCGAGCCATGATAGGAACTCCCCTCAATGAGGGATTTTTAACAAACAAAACCCTGTGATTCTGAAGCTGATGATCTGAGAACCACTCCCAAAAAAAAAAAAAAATGCAAGCAAACTATTTCAGCAAGGCCGCCCTAATATTTGCCAACTGTGAGAGAAACAATATTTTGCTCCATCCTCATCCTTACATCCTAACACAACTGAAAGCAAGCAGGCAACTAGCAGAAGAAACTCCATAGTACTAACCCCTTAGCTCTGCCTGGATGTCCTGTAGGGGCACAAGGGACAATGACACCATGCCTTGTCCCGTGCTAGTGTGTGGGCACCTAGAGTAGCTGATTCATCTTGTTTCTTCTCATACCAGCATGAACAGTCTATACTAGGAAGACTTTATATTGCTGTACTGGGGAGGCATTAAATCACTACACACACAAAAAAGGAGAGAACACATGAAATTGTGTTTAAAATTCTCAGAAAGTCCGGCAATTCAGGACAACAAACAGGATGTACTCTGCAGACAAGAGAGAGAAACTGAGGCTTCTCAGCTTCAGGCCTAAGTAATTAGAAAGAAGACACTATTGGAGTTCCCGTCATGGCTCAGTGGTTAACGAACATGACTAGCATCCATGAAGACGCAGGTTTGATCCCTAACCTTGCTCAGTGGGTTAAGGATCTGGTGTTGTCATGAGCTGTGGGGTAGGTTGCAGACTCGGCTCAGATCCCATGTTGCTGTGGCTCTGGTGTAGACAAAGGCTATAGCTCTGATGGGACACCTGGCCTGGAAACCTCCATATGTCGCAGGTGTGGCCCTAAAAAGACAAAAAAAAAAAAAAAAGAAAGAAAGAAGACACTATTTGTACAGGAAACTCAGGACAGCCTGACTGGATATGGTAACATATTCTGTCTTCAGACACAGGAGTTAAAAGTACTAGGTCAATAGGGGTCTTCTAGCAGAACTGAAGAACTGGGGTAAGAGCTATAGATCTACCTAGATATGGTGTAACCTCTTGGAGCTTCATTATTCAAAGAAGTAGAAAAAGGGATGGCTTTGGGTACACAGAAGGAAAAGTATTTTGTCCTCAGGACTTTACTGCCTGAGGGGTCTACCAGGGCAAAATCTGGGGATTTCAAGATGGGCTTGACTGGAGGATTCTTGAGCACATGTAATATTTATAAAGCTTTAGAATTAGCGCCCATTTTAAGAAGCGGATCTTTTTTCCAATTGGAACAGTCATTTCACAGTATTTCAAACAAAGCCATCCTTTGCAGAAACATCAGCAATCTGCAATATGTTCAGAACCACTGGATATAGAAACCCAGTCATCAGAGGAATATGATTAAGAAACATATGGCCAACTGACAAACATTCTAAAGTCAAAAAAAAAAAAAAAACCAAACCTTTTTTATTATCCAATTTCTTAATTGAGTTTTGTTAATATGAAATGGGTTGTACATGTGACTTATTTAAAAATACTTAGTTTCACCAGGAGTGCCTTTTAGGTGGACCACTCTGAGTGATTTTCATGCTTGAAAACTATTTTTTATTCAAATGTCTTACAGCCACCCTAGGAAAGGAGTTCTATTATTACCCATTTTATGATGAGAAAAAAAAAAGAGACAAATTATGCAAATTAATCAATATCCCACAGCATCACAGTCTTTAGAATAGTAAAATTAGATGAAAGCGGTGATAACAATGGACCAATTACCTTTCCAAATCAAATTCTAAAAAGTAGAACAGAATTCTAAAAAGGAGGTTACTTCTTTAAGTAAGAAAAATATAATCCCATAAACTCATATCAGAAATATGATTAGCAAGCACACTGATTTTTAAAACCTATTTGATTTATCATAACTAGTAATATACAAGAATTTTATACAAAATTTATTAAAAATAACTTTGAGAAATAGTATTTTTGACTGAGCAGAAATGAAAATGTTGAAAAGACAAACTGATTATCGAATTACCCAATGTTAATCCTTAAAAATAAGTCAAAAGCCAACTTTGTGAATTCAAAATAGACATATTATTAACAATCCTAAATATTAGAAATATATTTAAAATGTCCATACAGTTAACATACATCAAAATTCATTCACTGAAATTAGCTGTAGAATTAGTCTGGATTTTGGATGGCTATTAAGTTTAATTTTGTCTTAAAATTAAAAATTCATATAATTTGGAGCACTTCTACATTTGTTAAGAACTGTAATCCAAAAATATTTTTAAAAAACTTTACAAACACATAGACATAACTAGCTATCTCATCTAAAAAACTATAAAACAGTTATTCCTAGAGAGCTTTCATGATCCCTATATTTAAAGGCTTATTTCAAAAACCATCACTATTTTGCAGTTATAAACTGTGTCTTTGCAATAATGAACTGTAAATACACTACTATATACTATATATCCACATCCCAATTTTAATTACACTAGTCCTTTTGTTAACATAAAATGTTACATCTAATAAAAGCATGGCATATTTCTACTTTTTGATGGCAAAATGAAAGGGTCTTTGTTGAGGAAGTATTGAAGCAATCACCAAGATATTTGAAACAATAAAGTCAACATTACGTCTATTTTAAGAAAAGCCAAGAATACATGTGCTTACATAAAACAGAAACACAGAATAACTCACTTAATAAGAGAGGAAAAGGGAGATGGCTTTTAAAAATATTTATAGTCTCCAACCAAGTAGGAATTTTAAGAAAAGAAGAGAAAGAGAGGGATAAAGAGAGGGAGAGGGGAGAGAGGGGAAGAGAGGAGGAGAGAGAAAGACAGAAAGATGAATGAAGAACCAAAGACCAAAACCTTGCAGGAGTAAAAATACATTCTTAAAGCACTTTTTAAATTTAAATTTTGCAGAGAGGGTGGGTAACAGAGGAAATGTAAATTCAGTGCTGGATTTCAGGGAATACAAAGTAGAAAGTAAACTCCAATAAAATGGAATTATAATAGTCAACGCTTGGTTGGGAATCTCCATTTGCATTATGAAGAAAGTCATGTCTCAAGACTAAAACAATATTAAAAATGCAGTATATACACTTTAGAATGTTTAGAACAGCAGTCTTCTAGCACCACTCAAACAATTAATTAATTAGGTGATGATACTGGTAAAGCAAGGCCTCTACAATTTTCCATTCGGTTCTACTTCAAGTAATCTATGTTGTAGACTTGAATTAATTACATTTTATTGCACTCTCAGTTGGCTGCTGTCCTTATACCCAAATGTAAACAATAATGCAGACTTCCTTAATTTTGCTATCTGCAGGTGTCCTTAGGTGGACGACAAGTAATTAAAAACTACATAAAAATGGGAAGTTTGTGTACTTATTTATAGCATCCCTCTGCAAATGTGCATCTGGTTAAAAGAGATCCCAACAAAATCAAGGCGGAAAAGCCCCAAACATAGCATCTTCTATTTTTTAAAAAGCCTGCCTGGTACTAATTAAAAAAAAACAAAAGACAATAAAGCTACTGGCGTCTGTAGACAAATTAGAACACGCTCATCTCTTCATGCATGTTTCTGCTAGTGTCCTAAATTTGGGTTCCAAATGATCCAAAAACTCAAGCCCATCTTCTTCTTGCCGTTCACTGCAACAACCCACAGAACCAGCTGCTGATCCTCTTCCTTCATATTTATATGTAAGGACATAGTCTTGAGCGTGCGCATGACTGTCATCCTGATTACACAGCCGGACCTTCTGCCAAGGGGAAAAACACAACACATTTTATTATTATTATTTTAAACACCAAGACTTATTAGCATAAAAATAATTGCTTTGATTTACCTTTCATTGTTTAATTTTTAATCAGAGTGTGTCCTCTAATGGATTCCTACATATAAAAAACGCACATGATTGGTCTATATCATAAATCACACCATCAATACACTACATAGCATGTTTCTAAACGTCACACATGTGGCAGCAAGTATACAAGTGTCCCTTTTAAGTAATCACTGCTTTCTCTTGCAAAATTATGGCTAAAGCAAAATGCATCCATGAAACTGAACTTGAATGGATGTGGGCTCAGAGCTTTCCAGATAGGCATTAGTGACTGGGCAGGCGGGAATTGCCTTGGCCCACCACACTTGTGGTTTTTAAGATATGACTCGTCCAATGAGAAATGGTAACACAAAGGCATAAGAAAAAGAATTTAAATATCATCTCGTTATTTCAGCAAGAATTAAAAATCCAACAAAATACGAGGAAAAGAAAATATCCACTTAGCATCTGATGGTCACCAAATCAAAATAAAGGAAAATCAAACTTCCAGTTAGTAGGTTAATCATTCACTGAACACAAAGGCTACTAGATGGTAATCATTTAGAAAGTTGAAAAGAAAGCTGAATAGGATTGTAGGATAGTTCGGGAAACTCACTTCGCCAAGACGGGGCTGCGTGTAACTGTACCACTCGGAGCAAGTGTATTTGCAGTGGTCCGTCTCTACTTGTCCTCCTCTGCAGGAATCCAGGGTGTGCTGTCCACCTCCCCGACACGATTCCAGGGTGTGGTGATGCCCAGCCCCCTGGCAGGACTCCAAGGTCTGGTGCCCTCCTTTCACCATTTCAATCGTCTCCTGTCCTCCATTTTTCACTCCAGATCCCATGGTGCCACAAATTCCCTGGGCAGAACCGCCCATGGTATGGGTGGTGAAACCACTCGTGGAATACTGAAGCAAAACGGTTGGCATTGGGGAAATACAGAAGAGAACAAGAACAAGAAAATTAGAAAAAGAACAAACCATACTGAAAATGCCATGAATTTTCATGCTAAGTGTTCTGAGGGCAGGAATTGGATCGGTCTTGGCAATTCTGAGTACCTAACTCTGTGCAATACAAGAAGCTGACTGCAGATGTAAGTGGTCTGAACCTTGAGAAAAGTTGCAAAGCCTCATGTATATGCCCTCTTTGAAACTTCTGATACAACGAGAGATACTCACACTAAGTGAAGTAAGTCAGAAAGAAGAAGACATTGACACATGCTATCACTTATATGTGGAATCTAAAATAGGGCACAAAAGAACCTGTCTACAAAACAGAAACAGAATCCCAGACAGAGAACAGATTTGTAGTTGCCAAGAGGGAAGGGGGAGGGAGTAGGACGGACTGAGAGTTTGGGGGTGATATATGCAAACTATTACATTTAGAATTGATAAGCAATGAGGTCCTACTGTATAGCACAGGGAACTATATCCAGTCTCTTGGGCTAGATCATGCTGGAAGATAATATAAGAAAGGGAATATCGATATCCATCCATATATATATATATATATATGACTTGGTCACTTTACTGTACAGCAGAAATTGGCATAACATTGTAAATCAACTTATACTTTAATCAAAAAAACTCCCCAAACTTCTTAGACTACTGTACAACTTCATTTGTTAAATCCTTCCAGCATCTCACACCTCAAAATTAGAATTCCACACTATTGTCTCACATGGATTTACCCTGAATCTAAATTCAGTCCCTTCAGCTGACTAGAACAGAAACAGAAACACTAACTGGTATTTTTATTCAGTGCCTAAGGGAGGTTCCCTTCAATTAAAACAAACTTAAAAGAAACGAAGGTTGCCATAGAAAAATCTTCACAGCAATACTAAATCCTTGTGATATAATTAAATAAAAATAAATTGGCAGAGAAAATAAGAACACCAAAGCTCTGGTCACTAATTTTCTATGCCATGTTTTTGTAAGAAACTCTAAGTTTTATTTTTTCTAATACTCTCCTAGATGCTATCATCCTTTTGTTTTCTACACTGTTCCTCCTTCAATCATCGATTATGTTTTTTGTAGGGAATTTACCTGTTCCTCCTCCTATACATCCTAGGCTAGAAATCAAAGTGGGAGCAGTGCATTCACTTGTTAACATTACTGCTTCTTTCTCACCTATATTACAGCCTGACCGTCTCCATTAAAGTTCTTCCCACACTGATCAAAGCCTGTCGTCATTTTATTACTGTTGCCAGAAAATAATTACAACCATTATGCTGGTGATCTGTGAATAACTAAATGAAACGTCTTTACAGTACAACCAGCAGTTTCAATATATAAAATAAGACTGGGTCTAAAAATGAAGCCATGACACATTCAAAACAGAAAACGATGACATGCCAAAGGATTTTTACTATTAAGTAACATGATATGGCCAAACTGAAATGTCACATATCACCACAGGACAATGGCATTTTATGTGTCCTATGGGGCTGAAGACATTGTATGTATTGTAAGTTACCTGATTTCAAAAGAAACTTGCCCAAAGATCATTAAAGTTAGTGAGGCTAATTTGTCCTTTGTGTTTATTTTGAAAAGACAGTTTACCACTTTGTCATCGCCTGGAGCTTCAGTGTTTGACACGATGAGGTTCTGCTGGGCTAAATCATCAGGGAATACTTTTGGTTTTTTGGCTGTCCCAGTAGCCCCACAGACTAAGGTAAACAGGATACCTGGAGGATGACAGAAATTCCTTCAGTTTATCATAAAACAATGTTAAGAGTCAATGGTGACAAACAGGAAGACAACATTCCAGAAAACATAAATATCACTGCCTGTGTCAAAGTAGCATCCAGTGGAAAAGGCTGCCCTCACCAGCTATACACAAACAAGAACATGCAAAGTGCTGTATTTCTATGCTGAATTTTATGTTTATCCTAACTAGGACAGCACCGGAACTATACCTAACTGTGCTTTCTTTTTTCTTTTTTTGTCACTTTTTAGGGCTGCACCCACAGCATCTAGATGTTCTCAGGCTAGGGGTCTAGGGGTCGAATCAGAGCTGTAGCAGCCGGCCCACACCACAGCCACAGCAATGCCAGATCAAAGTCGTGTCTGGGACCTACACCCAGCTCACAGCCAGGCCGGATTCCCAACCTATTAAACAAGGCCAGGGATAGAATCTGCATCCTCATGGATACTAGTCAGATTTGTTTTGGCTGCGCTACTATGGGAACTCCCTGGACTTTTATCTTCTATCATGTTCTATCACTAGTGATTGGAAATAGTTCCCTGTGCTACACAGCAGGATCTCATTGCTTATCCATTCTAAATGTAATAGTTTGCATCTACTAACCCCCTAACTCCCAGTCCATCCCACTCCTTCCCCCACTTCAATGTATAAATTTAATGTGTGTGTTAAAAAGACAGGTAGCTATAGACCAATGAGCAGCCTAGGCTATAGCAGTGCTGATGCTAAGACTATGTGCTGAAAGTTATTTTAAAGGCTATGACCTGAATTCACAAGAGGACTTACAAAATAGCAATGCTATGCCCAATAATATTGCAAGGATGGCCCATGTTCCAAGTATCACTCCTCCGTTGCCACCAATCGGACTTGCACGAATGTCACAGTCATTTACAGTAATACAGTCACATAATACAACGTCTAACTGAGTGATGCGTGACTGGCCAAGTCTATCCGTAACTCTGACAGGTACTGTGTATTGTCCAAACTGGGGGTCATTCTGATAGGAAAGACGTGCTGCTGTATCTGAAAGAAAATAAAACCAAGTGTTATAGAATGTCATTGATTTCTGTGGAGCATAAATAAGGGGCAACAGGATAGTCATCTTATTTCTCTACAGATGGATATTCCTGATGGGTATGGCACCAGTGCTATAAGATTGTAAGTGTGAATGGATATAGTCTTTTTAATCACAGAAAAGTCTATGAAGCCTTTTAAAAATAAAAGCTCTTGGCTTTTGTAATAATATATTTTATCTGTCCATAAACTGGAGTTCCCTGGTGGCCCACTAGTTAAGGATTGGCATCTGTCACTGCTGTGGCTCAGGGCACTACTATGACGTAGGTTCGATCCCTGTCCTGGGAACTTCCACATGCCACAGGTGTGGCCAAAAATTAAATAAATAAAACATATCGTTTCTGTCATAAACAACTCATCAAGAGACCGAATTTTATCACATCTTTTAAAATGTTAATATAACCAGTCAGTGTATATTTTCTTTTATGCACGATTCATCAGAGAATTCCATGGTATGAAATTTAGGGTGTTTCCCTTTACTTTTTTTTCATACAGTGTGCCAAAACTTGAATATATTATCAAAGCATGAGTCATGCTGCTGGAACTTCTTGTGGTCCCAAAAGACACTGGGACCAACTATACATTTTTCAGTTTTTATCTATCTATCTATCTATCTATCTATCTATCTATCTATCTATCTATCTATATTTGGCTGTGACTTCAGTATGCAGAAGTCCCCAGGTCAGGGACTGAATCATTAGCATAGCTGAGACCCAAGTCAAAGCAGTGACAATACTGGATCCTTAACTCACTATGCCACCAGGGAAGTCTGGTTTCAATATACATATATTTTTTTTCCAGTCAAGAGTAGAAAATATCCAGGCCAAAATCCCACACAGTCTTGGATACAGAGCTAAAAATGTACAACTACTCAAAATGTAGATTATACATGCCCATGCCCCAGAATAATCCCTCCCTACTTCACTAGCCCAGTGTCACATTTTCATTACTTTATATTTGAAGCTCTAAATGTAAACTTGGATAATTGGGTTAAAAAAAAATCACTGAATTTAGCTAGTTTTAAAAGAAAGCATGGTTGGAGTTCCCATTGTGGTGCAGCAGAAACGAATCCAACCAGGAACCATGAGGTTATGGGTTTGATTCCTGGCCTCGCTCAGTGGGTTAAGGATCCAGCATTGCTGTGAGCTACGGCATAGGCCGGTAGCTACAGTTCCAATTTGCCCTCTAGCCTGGGAACCTCCATATACCATGCATGCAGCCCTAAAAAAAAAAAAAAAAAGAAAGCATGGTTATAACCTAGTAAGTTATAATAATAATAGGACTTCCCCTATGGCCTCATCATAACTGCTCAGCATTGTCTCTGTAACAGCTCTGGTTCGTTCCCTGGTCTGGCAATGTCCATGTGCTACGGTGCAGCCACATGTTATTAAAAAAAAAAAAAAAAAAAAAAAAAAGAGGCGTTCCTGTCGTGGTGCAGCAGAAACAAATCCAACTAAGAACCATGAGGTTGCAGGTTCGATCCCTGGCCTTGCTCAGTGGGTTAAGGATCTGGCATTGCTGTGAGCTATGGCATAGGTCGAAGACTCGGCTCAGATCTGGCATGGCTGCGGCTGTGGTGTAGGCCAGCAGCTATAGCTCCGATTAGACCCCTAGCCCAGGAACCTCCCTATGCCACAGGTGCAGCCCTAAAAGAAAAAAAGAAAAAAAAAAAGACAAAAAAAAAGATTAACAAAATTTATGATTCATAATGTGCCACAGTCTATTGCATTGATTAACTTCCTTACTTCCTCTATTTTACATACGAGTTAACTAATGCCCATGAAGAATAAACAGTATGTTTTACCTAAAGCTTCTTTAGGGTTTGTTCTTCTTAACTTGGCATTTGCCAGGCTTTGGGGCTATTTCACCACACAGTAAAACTTTAATAAAGTTTTTTTTTTTTTTTTCAGGCCACACCTGTGGCATATGGAAGTTCCCAGGCTAGGTGTGTCAAATTGGAGCTGCAGCTGCTGGCCGACACCACAGCCACAGCAACACCGGATCCTTAACCCACTGAACGAGGCCAGGGATCGAACCCGCATCCTAATGGATACTAGTTGAGTTCGTTACTGCTAAGCCACAACAAGAACGCCCCCATTTTTTTTTTTTTTTGTGATCATATGTATGGCATGGTCAAAGTTCCTGGGCCAGGGATCAAACCTGAACCATAGCAATGACCCGAACCACTGCAGTGACAACACCAGATCCCCAACCCACTGAGCCACCAGAGAACTCCTAAACTAACAAAGTTTTGATCAGCATAATCTTGCCAATGTTTCATTGTACTAAGTAAGAATATTTTTAAAAATTACCACCTTCTTTAATATTATGTAAAAAGAAATGATATCATGACACCAGTTCAGTAGAAATCACATCCAAATATAAGATTATTTCTCACATATTCCCATATGTGTGCTGGAATGCTGTGGTTAAAAAACACTGAAAATTCTGACAGTTCACAGAGCAACTGGTCTATTATAATAGGAAGTGGAAGCACATTCATTGAAAGCATGGGGATGAAGACCATTTGGGGCATTTTAAAAGCAACTTCCATTCAGCTCACAGTGGATCCTGAGTTGGGAAAGCCGGAGTGACATGACATGACCCACAGGTAATGTGGACAGGAGACACACAGAATGTGTGGAGAGTTAAGAGCAAAAGTAGCCCAGACAAAAGTTCTCTCTATTGTTGCCATTCTTGTCACCATGGATTAAACATGGGTAAAGTCAGAAGTACAGACTGGGGCTGAGTTAGGAGAGAATCCCATGCAGAAAACAACAGACAAGAAAGACAAGAAATGGTCAGACGTCAAAGCAGTGCAGAGAGGAAGGATGGCATGGTGGGCACGGTGACTGATGCACACCCTGTGATCAGGGACATATTATCCCAGCTGCATGGGAGGCTATCAGAACCTTGAGTGATTTTGTCCTCCTGCATCAGTCATACCCCTGAGGGCAGCCCCACCCCCTGATGGGGCAACGGGAGAGTAGAGAACTCACGGTCACTCCGAAAGGACATGTAGTTCAGACTCCCCACGTGTGAGCTGAGGCTCTGCTTTGGCCTGAGCTGCAGCTTTATTTCTTTTTTTGCCCAATCCTGCTTCCCTTCCTTTCACATATATTGATGCCAAGGAAACTCTTTAATAAACGTTCTGCCTCAGAGTTCCCATTGTGGCTCAGTGGTAACGAACAAAACTAGTATCCAATAGGATGCAGGTTTGATCCCTGGCCTCGCTCAGTGGGTTAAGGATCTGGCATTGTGGTGAGCTATGGTATAGGTTGCAGACATGGCTCGGTTCCCCAAGTGTTGTGGCTGTGGTGTAGGCCAGCAGCTGCAGTTCCGATTTGACCCCTAGCCTGGGAACTTCCATATGCCCAAGGATGCAACACTAAAAAGACAAAAAAAAAAAAAACTGCCTGGAAAGTCTGTCTCCTAGGGAACAAAATATTAAAAACCAAACAAATAAAAAAAAACAAACCAAACCAAACCAAACCTATGAAGGCACTAAAATTACTAAAAAGCTAAAGTGTAGTCTTTCTTTTCAGTTATGTGTTCTTTCTTTTTTTAAAAAAATTGATGTATAGTTGATTCACAATATACCCAGTCATACATTTGTATATATTCCTTTCCTTATATTATCTTCCATCATGGTCTATCCCAAGAAACTGGATATAGTTCCCTGTGCTCTTCAGCAGGACCTCATTGCTCATCCATCCTAAAAGTAATCGTCTGCATCTATTAACCCCAAAATCCCCATCCTCCCGCTCCTTCCCCCTCCCCACAATGAGTTATTCTTCTCCTTTCATCAGCATATAAATAGTTCAGACATCCTGATGTTGAAATGCACAAAGTAGCATTTAGAAATACATACCGTTAATTTTTGTCAGTCTCCACATTCTAAATACATCTGGATCAGAAACACCATCCAAAGCGAAGTCGAAGGGTGGGCCATGTATGGGTTCATCAGGGTCTACAGCAACAATCTCCGCTGATGCCATGGTGCTTTTACAGATTATCACTCTCGATTGAGGTATGAACGGGCCATTATCATTCACGTCCTCCAGTACAATCCCCAGTGTCCCAGTACATGTTCTCCCATCTAGAAAATTGGATATGAAAATACATCTCTTTAATGTTTCCATTTTTCACTGGGAAATTATACTTTGAAAAAAATTTTTTTATTATTTATTAGGATTTCAAATGGGCTGTACAGAAAAGAATTGCTATTGAGATTTATCATTCACTCACTAAAGAGCTGCAACAGACATGGGAACTTTTATGGAGGTGAGCATCAACTGATTTTTAAAAGGAGAAAGGAAGAAAGGACCAACAAGAGCATTTTTGGTATATTTAAAAGCACAGGGAGGAGTTCCTGTTGTGGCGCAGTGGAAACGAATCCAACTAGGAACCATGAGGTTATGGTTTGATCCCTGGCCTCACTCAGTGGGTTAAGGATCCGGCATCATGGTGAGCTGTGGTGTAGGTCACAGATGCGGCTCGGATTCCGAGTTGCTGTGGCTGTGGAAGGCAGGCAGCTGTAGCTCCGATTAGACCCCTAGCCTGAGAACCTCCATATGCTGCGGGTGCGGCCCAAAAAAGCAAAAAAAAAAAAAAGAGCACAGGGAAATTCAAGGAAGCAGGAAAGCACATAAGCAACATCAATGTTCTGGACACAATGAAGGAAAAGGCAGACTGGTGGGAGTGACACTGGAGCGTAGAGCCAAGGGTCCTTGAAAGCCAACATGGGGGCTTGCAGTTTAACATGCATAGAGAAAGCACTGGGGATTTTGGAGTAGGGGAAGTGAAAGGCAGAAGATATGTATTTGGAAAATGAGAACAAAAATAGTACATGGAAATATTCAAAGCACATTAAGACTCCAGAAGTGGAAAGGCACTGCAGACCAAAAGCATCCCTCTGGGATGAAGCTTAAAGAATTCATCATCTACCTGTAAATTCAGTAGAAGTTTCTTGAAGAAGTGCCTTATACAAGGCCCTGTAGAAGAGCATCTGGAAGATTCTCCAAGAAAAAGTGCTGAAGAATCTTGGCCACAAACTAGCAATACAGTTGTGAAGTCTGACACTGACCAGAAATCCAGGACTTGTGTCTCTAAATCATTTATTCTTTCTGCTTAATAGGGAGGCCTTGGACATGAGAGGTGGAGAAGAGAATGAAAAAAACCTGTGCTACCCTTATATGAAGCTGCCCACATAGGAAAGCTGGACGACCAGACACGGCCCTGGAGCCACAACCGTGATCCAGCAACACCACCTGTGATATTTCCAGGGTCATCACAGGCCAGGGGCCATAGCCTATCAATTTAGGAACTGGTTCTGAAATGTGCTCTACAGAAAGAAACAGGGTGGAGGCAACCACAAGATCACTATGGGATCGATTGGGAGAGAGAAAAAAAAAAAAAAAAGCAGAAGGCACACCAATTCCTCCCATTTCATATCGGCTTGCAAATTAAGTTCCAGAATAAGCAAGATTATGCTTAAAGGAAAGCCAACAAAATCACCAATCAGAAGGATAACTCACTCTATGCAAGATATTGTTGAAACATGCACATTTACTATCTTGAAAAACATAAAGAGGGTTAACTGTTTAAACAAGAATGAAAATTATAGCTGAAATTCCAGTAGAAGTAAAATAGCAACATTCATCTCACAGGGACTCTAGAGGAAAAGGATAAATAGAAGGGCAGGGAAGTAATACTTAAGGAAATAATTGCCGAGAATATCTCACAATTAAAGAAAAACATAGATGTTCTACTTCAAAACATATTCTGAGTGCAGCATTGGGTAAATAAATTTGCAGTATAAATGTTAAAATAAAACTATATACAGAACACAGTCTAGGGAACTATAAAAGTTATCTGGGTGCACTAACCTACAAAGAGGCAATTATTGGAGTTCCTGCCATGGCTCAGCAGAAACAAATCCAGCAGTATCCATGAGGATATGGGATTGATCCCTGGCCTCACTCAGTGGGTTAAGGATCTGGCGTTTCATGAGCAGGTCAAAGAGGTGGCTTGGATCCCGTGTTGCTGTGGCTGAACTCATAGGCCAGCAGCTGTAGCTCTGGTTCGACCCCTAACCTGGGAACTTTCATGTGCCACGTGTGCAGCTCTAAAAAGAAAAAAAAAAAAAAAAAAAAAAGGGCAATCATTAGACAGTAGAATAAGCATCGGCAATAAGATACATCCAAAAATACTGGAGTACTACCTGCATGGTGCTGAGAGAAAGAAGGGGTTAACTCATAATTCTCCCACCCAAGTCAAATATGATCAAATCAAGCATGAGAACTACTAAAATTTTTTCAGAACAATGAAACTGACAGGGTTTATCACCCACATCGCATCATTGAAAGAACTAGTAAAGGATGTAGTTCAGCAAGAAGAAAAGAGAACTAGGAGGGAAGAAATGAGATGCAAGACATAAGACAACTTTCTCCCACTTTGGACAACTTTTAAAAAAGACAGAGGAAGCATGAAGATATGGATGCACGTATTTTATCTCCCTGACAAGCTTTTCTATTATGACAGAATAATCTCACGTCTCAAACCTCTTGTTCTCATGCTATGGGGTGTTTTCTTGCTCTTTCTAAAAACGGGGACTGATGGATGTCTTGAATATTTCTTTCCATTTGGGTCCACACACAGAATTGAAGGCACATGTTTTACTGATTGAATCTGGCTACTCGTAATATCTTTAAAAATTGACCTCTACAGTGTTTGCTGTTCTACCACTGTGCTAAATGCTTGAATTTTCCTTCCATGAAATGTTTAGAGTTATTCAATAAACTCCATTTTTTTTTTTGCACATTGTGATTAGTAATAGCATAGAATATTTAAACGAAAGATTTTACACATCTAACACAGTGTTTCACAGCTCTGATTTTCATCTGCTGATAATATTCTTTTATTCCCTGGAGGGCATGCATGCACTGCTCACCTTCTAATACTATGATTCTATGTGGGTAAATACCAGTCCCAAAAATGAAGTCTTGGAAGGTGACCAACCCATGGGTCCATGATTTACATGTGTGGCATTCTCCTGCAACTGTTTTTAAAAACTTAAAAGCACAATCCTCCCAAAAGCAAAGATCTTAAATAAAAATAGAAACCTAAAACTCAGCTATTAGGGGAGACACCTGGGTGAAGCTGTCAACTGAGGTTAGACCAAGAAGAAAAAAAAAACTGAACTCAAAGCTTAAGAAAGAGCTATGTTTAGGAGAGGAGAAGGAAGTAAAACTAGAAAGCATACAGATAAAGAGAGGAATGTGTGGAGCCTTGAGGGGGAGTTTTAAAAAGAGAAAACAAGTGCTGTAGGGAAGAAGGAGGTGGACGTGAGCATGGACCCTGAGGTCGGTGTTCACAAGGAGAAAGCATTTCTCACATGGAAGCAGCTGGGAGGGCCCAAAGGAAAGAAGCCAGCATAGAATTTAGAAAAAGGTAAAAGACAAAAACAAAAAATATACTCAGAAGATCTCAGTTCATACAATTTAAAAAAAAAAAAAAAAAGTGGAGTTTTTTATCCCCTACCAGTTTCAAAAGAAATGAACGGAAAAGGCCCCATTCATTACACACTGAGTCTACACAGTGATGACTAGCAGTGCCCCTCAACTAAATGCTCAAAAACATTCAATCTCGCATTTGTCTCCTCTGCAACAGAGGAAGATGTAGAGTAAGATTATATCCACAGTCCCTCATTCCAGACAGGAATTTTTATCTCATTGATCAACGCACCAAGTGCAATCAGAAATATAAAATAATGGATTGGATTTCCACATTATTTCCTTCTTTTCACCTGTCTTTGATCAAAAAGCGTGTCCTGACAAAGTGACAAAGGAAGCTGAGGGCTAAAAGGATAGTCTTTAAAAATTCATAATGATTACAACTTTACCAACTTAATCAATGGATAGGGGCTATTTCTCATTAATTTAGAAAGCCAAAATATCTACAACATCTTCCAAAATCATTTTAATTTCTAATTTTGCAATTATTATGGTATAATAACTTAGATTTCTTGTAGTTAACATATTTATTTTACAGATACACAAATTCAATTGTTTGTTATGGTAAAAATATATTTTATGCACTAAATGGATGTCATTTATCACTGTGCTCATATTTCAATTTTATAGGAGTCATAGAAAATGATTTTATATTTTATACAATTATGTGGGTTCACAGTGTTTGTTTATCTAATTTTATAGTATCAGAATCCTAACCCCCAAGTATACTGTTAGTTTTCTGTAGAAAGACAGAACTTTTTTCAGGTGTGAACTATGAGGCAATAAATATAATTTTCTTGCCAAAGTGAATATTTTAAGAGCTATGACTAAATAAATTGAAGCTAATTTTACAAAAGCAATTTTCTCAAATGTTAATGATTATTCAATTTTAATAAATTATAGTCTCATATTTCTATGATTAAATTATTTTAGTACATCCCAAACTGAGGATACTATTGGAAAGCAGTCATGAGTTAATAAATTATCGCAAACCCCTTAATTACTCTATTTGTCACCTGAGGATAAATAATGTTTTGAGACTGTATTTAAATGCATGTTGTTGGTTTAAAAACTGAGGATGGACGTTCCCATTGTGGCGCAGTGGAAAGGAATCCAGCTAATTAATATCTGTGAGGATGTGAGTTTGATCCACGGCCTCGCACAATGGGTTAAGGACCTAGCGTTGCCATAAGCTGTGGTGTAAGTCTAGACAAGGCTCGGATCTGGCGTTGCTGTGGCTGTGGGGCAGGCCGGTGGCTACAGCTCCGATTCGACCCCTAGCCTGGAAACTTCCATATGCCATGGGTACAGCTCTAAAAAGCAAAAAAAAAGAAAGAAAGGAAGGAAGGAAGAAAGGAAGGAAGGAAGGAAGAAAAAAGAACTGAGGATGTATATAGTTGAGGGTGTATGTTGCTGGCTTAAAACCAACCTTCTTACCTTTGTCTGAAGCAAGGATTGTAATATTATATATACCATTTCTGATGGTCTCTGCTTCTCTATCCAGGCTTCTTAAAATTACAATTGATCCTGAGTTTTCATCAACAGTGACCCACCCTTCTGGATCACTTAATTTCTTATACCTGTTAATAATGAGGAATTAAAATAGTAAATTACAATACTTGTATGAAAATAAGTTCTACATTTAAAAAACATGGTAAATCTGGAAATTGACTAAAATAGAATTACAAATACCTTATGTCACCGCTACTGCTTGTTTCTGGGTCATATGCTTTATATCCATTGACCTTTGTTCTCACTGGTGAATTTTCTTTAATTCGAATCGTTTGCACTGCAGGGCTGCACTCAGGGCCTTCATCCTGATTTTCTACATTAACGGTGACTGTCGCTGTGTTCATAGCTGATCTTGCACTACCAACATATGGAGCTTCATTAACTACACCAATTTGCAGGGTCATCTGCTGTTTTTCCTCATAATTCAGTGGCTATAGAAGTAAGCATGTTGAAAATCAGATCAATACACTTCATATTTGGCAATGTTAACTAGTGTGTAACTAGTTCGAGTCAGAGGTATGTAACTGCTATATCAGGAACAATTATGAAAATATTAAACATATACCCACAAATGTGCTGGCGGTGGAAGGAGGGTAATCCCTCAACTGATTCGGTATTTGGGTGGAAGTAGCAAAAAAAAAAAAAAAAAATCCTCAACTGCAAATTTGACACAAGTAATAATCATAGATCCCAATGATGATTTCAAAAAAGGATTTAATGAAATGTTATTTGAAATATCACTTTAGGGACTCCATATCCCAATCCACAATAATTTACCATTCCATTAATTTGGGGAGACCCTAACCTCCTGAGATGAATCTAATTATTTGCACCTGGCTTGGGGAAGAAAAGCTTAAGTCAAATTTTATAAAATGTTTTAAGAGAAACAAGAAAATGGAAAGCTTATGGACTTTAAACCTTGCTTTATCTCTTTTATCCCAGTTACTTTCTAAAAGACAGGAAAGACTAAGTTGGACGGAAGGTGTTTATTTTATTTTGTCTGATACATAGTTGTAATGAGAATGGGTGAAGCCAGTTCCTAGAAGAGAAAATTTTTGTCAGGTCTTTGACTTCAGAGAAAAATGTCCTTAGAACGCCAAGGGTTAGGGCAGGGATTGGATATAGAAAGAGACATGATTTAAGGGACTTTGCCTTACTGTTCTGAAACAGAGAAATTCACCCACAGACTGCAGCTAATTTTCATCATCATCAAAAAAAAAAAAAATTCATCACTTTGATCCATTCTCCTGTGAATGTATACAAAAAAGGGGAACTACACAGACCCAGGAGAGAATCATATTCCAGTTAAAGATGCAGCAGAAATAGGCCTATAGTTTTGACCCAAAAAAAGCCTCCCCATGGAGGAATAACTCATCGCTTGGGACCTTCAGTAATTAAGTGAAGGCTCCTTGACCCAGCTACAGAAAGAATGGGCTAGGAAAGTTTGGCAGTGCCCCACTGGTGTCAAAGCTGTGATAGTTTTTCATTGTTAAGAGATACTGGTTATAGTACTATAACATCTTTCCTTCTTTGTAATTTAGGTATAGTTGATGTACAATGTTGGGCCAATTTTACATCATCTTAATTGAATGCAAATATATAATAATTTTTATTCTTCTATTGTTTTTTTTGCTCTTTAGGGCCGCACCCACAGCATATGGAGGTTCCCAGGCTAGGGGTCAAATTGGAGCTACATCAGCCAGCCTGCACCACAGCTACAGCAATGCCAGATCTGAGCCACAACTGCGACCTGCACCACAGCTTACGGCAACACCGGATCCTTAACCCACCAAGACACCGGATCCTTAACCCACCAAGCGAGGCCATAGATCGAACCCACATTGTCATGGATCCTAGGCAGGTTCGTTAACCACTAAGCCATGAAGAAAACTCCCTATAATAATTTTTAAACCATCATGCCTTTACAAAACTTTCTCTGAAATGAGTATGTTCATCCCATTATATATATAAAGAACATAGCTTTTACATTTACCTAATACCTATTTTATTCCTATATTTACCAAAATTCCTTTTTTCTTATTAAACTCCAGTATTGCTAATCTATGATTTTACAGGCTACAAATTTGCCAATTTATTCTTACCTTAACCACACACAGAATTCCTTCATTGGTTTTGGGATCTGTTACAATTTTAAAATTTCCATTTTCATTGCCCTTTAAAATGGTAAAATTAGCTCTCCAATTAGCAGTATTAATTAAATCCTTATCTTCGACAGCAATACGTAGGATTTCCACGTCAATCCTATTTTCCTCTACTGATGCCACATACTAAAATAATAAAGAAAACAAAAAATGTTTAATTAGTAATTCTCACAAAAATAGAACACTATGTAAATAAAGTAAGCCCAGTTTTTCTAACGTCCCAAGTACTATGTTTACATGAGTGGGTACAGCCATGTGGCTGGGAAGACTTCATTTGAAATCATTGGGCATGTATGGAGATGTGCATATTTAGCAATTATCACTGCCCTGGGCATTTTTCTTTCATTAATATCATGTACTTACAGAAGAACGAGTGAATGTTGGCAAGTGGTCATTAGCATCTTCAATATTAATGACGCAATTTGAAGTTGTGTGCAAACCAAAATACTGACCATCCATGTCTTGTACTTTTATTTTTAACTGGTATTTATCCATTAGCTGAAAAGAAAGTAGGAATTTAATTACCGAGTGAAAGCAACATTATAAATGAAATCTTAATTTACACTTTATAATTGTCCTTGCATTAAAAATATGAGGTGCCCTATTATATTTCATTGTTTTCATGTACTGGCAGAAGAATAATTTCCTCACACTAATAATTTTCAATTAATTTATGAAAATAGAGTAGTTTCTCAAATTTAAAGTGCTACTAGGAGTTCTCTGTGGCATGGCAGTTTAAGAATCTGGCGTTGTCACTGCTGTGGCTCTCATCACAGCTGTGGTTCAGGTTTGATCCCTTCTCCAGGGAAATTCCATATGCTGTGGGTGTGGCCAAAAATAAATAAAGTGCTACCCATAGAATGAATTGGTTTTAGTATTACTGGACAGAAAGAGAAGATACAGCCAGAGTACATTTAAAATTGCCTAAAGATTCATCAAAATCTTTATCTCCTAGGCAAAGTACATTTTTATGTTTAAAAATACATAGTAGTGATTTATACCAGTCTTGAAACAATAAAGTAAAATATCTTCCTGTAAAAGATGGATTTAGATTTATTAAAAGATCATTAAATTAGCATGAAAACAAAGTTCTAGAATTACATAATTTTTTTCTTTCCATGGAAAATTGAATCTAGTTCTTAAATGTTTTTCATCAGAGGTCACTGAAGGCTCATCATTAGTTTAAAAAAAATGTGTTCTCATAATGGTTTCATTTATCACAAGTATTGAGATATGGAAGGATTAACAACAATGCTAATAATAATGTCTTCTAGACTGAACATTAGGAGTCCCGAGTTCTATTCCAAGTTCAAAAATGACAAATATAGGAGTTTCCTTGTGGTCTAGAGGGTTAAGGCTTCAGCACTATCACTGCTGTAGCTCAGGTCACTGCTGTGATGCAGGTTCAATCCCTGGCCTAGGAACTTCTGCGTGCCACAGGCATAGCCAAAAAATAGAAGAAATAAAAAATAAAAATAGATGAAATCTTGGGCAGTTGGAAAAGTCTTTTTACCTAGGTTTCCTCTTCCATAAAGTAATGATAATAATACCTTTCCTACATAATTCATCTCTTTTCATGAGACAAAATAAAATGTAAAAAACTATCCTAACTTCTACCTAGAATGTTTACCTTTCCCTTAAAAAGCCTCCCTCTTCCTTTTAAATCTCTTAAACTTGCTAGTCTTTATGTAGTACCCAAAACTAAAATTTCTCTCAATCTTTATCTTTTTACAAACATAATTTCCCTGATTTACTCTGTCCTCATAATCAATCAGAGGTGTAGAGTTAAAAACTAATGGTTTTACTTCATTTAAAAAAATTTTAAAACCTCACAGGAGGGAATATGTAGTGTTTGTAGTACACACAGATTTATTGGGAATAATCAACTGGCTGACAAAACAAGAAAGAAATGAAGTTTGGGACCTAAATATTAACTTGTGATATCTTAAGATAGAAGAAAAATTCTTATGTTTAAAGGGATTAAAGGGTTGAAGGCCAACAGAAGAAAACTGTAAGACCTGGAGCCAGAAAGTGACTCCAGAGCACTCTTAGGTAAATGCACTCCAAGATTTCTTCACTAATCAAATGTTTACAAGTGATTTATCAGAAGGATCTCCTGAAGACCTGATGATAAGAGAATTTGGTTTATAATCTCTTTCTAAGCACCTAAATACCACAAAGAATCTGTATCATGTATAGAGCTATAATAGCAATTTAATCATTCTTTCTTTCTTTCATTCATTTATTTAGCAAATGATACTGCATTCTTCACTGGCACATATAGTAAAAATAAATGAAATTATGAATAGTAAAATTGAATTTAAAAATAAAATTTTACCTAGAAATGTCCTTGTAAATTCAGTAAAAAATTATTAATTTATTAAATTTCAACCCACAGTCTATGTGAAGAAATGGGAGGTAAGTATAACACACTTCTGCATATGATGCTCTTTTCAAGGAAAGCATTCGTGCGATTGTTTGACTTATGAGCTGAATTAGCTATTGCTTTTTTTTTTCCAATAGAATACTATTTTTTCATGAAAGACATCTATGTTTAAACATATTAGTGTATTTGAAGACATTTTGTCATACATAAAGTGAATCTATCACTTCAAGGAAAATTGCTATTTGTTGCCAAGGATCAATTGGTGTTTTCAAGCAAAAACGACAAATCTAGAAAACTTTTACCAGTCATCATGATTAACAGAGATGAGGAGATGATTTTTTTCAATATTGTTTAGTCAAATGTGTCAATATTTGGAAGATTTACATAATTCAGTGAGACAGTATTTCCCATATGACCAATGCCCGATGTTAAAAATCACACATGGAAAACTACCTACTTATAGTACAAGATAGACCAATGGATTTTAATGTAACAAAGTACAAAAGTTCATGGACAAGGCTTCAGAATGCACCTGCAGAGAGATAATTATGGAACTACCACTTGTCAAGTTTTGGTACAGTATCAAGGAAGAATATGCATAATGATCTGAAATTACTATTAAAATACTCCTTTCTTTTCTAATTTCATGTCATGTTGGATTTCCTTTATCTACTTCAACTAAAACCATATAATGGACTGAATGCTGGAGATATGAGAATCTATCAGTCATTTTTTATTTCGCTTTTTTTTAGGGCCACATCCAAGGCATACAGAAGTTCTGAATTGGAGGGTGTCGAATCGGAGCTTCAGTTGTCAGCCTACACCACAGCTCACAGCAATGCCAGATCCCCGAGCCACTGAGCAAGGCCAGGGACCAAACCGTCATCCTCATGGATACAATTTTGAGCACACGACTCCAAGGTGAAAAGAGGAAAATTTTATATATATATATATAGTATAAAATATAAAAAAATATATTATATATATAGGAAAGGAATATATTAATGTCATTTTAACTAAAAAACATAAGAAGCAGAGAATGTTTAGAAGGAAAGAAAAGTTTGGTTCTAGACATATTTCATCTTAGGTACTTGTGAAACATCCAAAAAAAGATTTCTAGCAGTCAATTGAAAAATGGTAAACCAGATATCAGAGAAAGATAAACTTCCATTTAATCTATGTAAGGGGAAAGGAGATGAGATTGTTGATAAAGAGATGACACAGACAGAAAAAGAAGCGCTGGTGTCTGCAAACGAGAAAATTCCAAGCATTTCCAAAAATTTCACTTTTCATATATGACATTCCTTGTTTTTACTACGATAAATGTTTATATTAGGGAATTTGATTTTATAAAACATACAGTTTAGGAGGGTACAGATTAGTGGTTCAAAATTGATACACTGCAAGGTGAATGACCTCTGTGAACCTACCTAAAATAATTTTTGTTAAATTAGATTCACAATGTGCTTTTCAAAAACACATCTGCAGATGGTATACAGACATACAGGTATTACTAAATAGCCATGTGATAATCAAGTTTTATTTGTGAATATCTATTACCTCTCTGTCTAGCTGAGATGATGTTGTGGTGATCACGCCTGTAGTTGGATGCATAAAAAAGAGGGTGGGTGATGCTGGCAGCTGCTCAATGATGGAGTACCTTAGACGCGTGTGCAGCGTGTCAGGCTCGTCTTTGTCAGTTGCACATACTTGTCCCACAGTCGTACCTACATATAGAAAAAAACCCTCTTTAATCTCCAACACTTTTACATTTTCAACCTTCTCTTTCACTCCTCTGGATCTGCCACAAAAAATTTTTGGACGACTTAATTAAATATCAGAGTAATAGCTCTATACTTTTTCAGACTTCTATATAAATTATCACTTCCTTTTCAATATCCTAACATTCTAACATTTTGGTGACCATACCCATATTTACTGTTTTTATTGCATAGCTTTAAAAATGGTGATATTATCCCTCCATGGCCTTTGTATTTAGACTCAAGAATTCTAATTATTCTTTAACCTTTTTCTATTTGTAAGCCTGAACTTAAATTGACCATATGGGTAGATTTCTGAAAATTCATGGTTTAGTTAATCTTTCTAGAGGAAGACACAAAATCTGCATTCAGAGTTCCAGTTGAAATGGTTTATTTTCAAAAGATTGAAAAAACATTTGTATTATTCTCCATGACCTTAACAATAATGCCCAGAATACTGTCAGTTGTTTAATCATTATAGAACATCAGCAGATCCTTCAAGACTTAGACTAAGGCTTCCTTTGCTCAAAGACTTACTCTTTTGAGAATATGACCTCTTAGGAGTTTCCCCTGTGGTGCAGTGGGTTAAGGATCTACAGCTGCAGCTTGGATTTGATCCCTGACTGGGGAGCTTCCATGTGGCCAGAAAAAAAGAAAGAATTTGGTCTCTTAAAAGTATTTATCTCACACAGGAAGGCAAAGTAACATTTACTGATATCTATTTTTCAGGCACTGTGCTTGGCATTCAAGGTATACTGTGCATCATTTAACAACCTTGAATATTGAGATCTCATTTTACAGATGAGGAAACCAAAGCTTGGCCAGAATCACAGCACACAGCTAACAAAAGGGAGAATAAAATGCTATCCACAGCAGCCGGACTGGCAAGTCCCTTGTTCTTGCCAGCAGATATGACACCACCAAACTGCCACAGTGAAACTCAACTTATGAACTGAAAATTGCCATGTTTTGCTAAAGGAGATACTCACCAACTCTGCAATTTTCAGAAACTTTAAAAGTGTACGTTGTTTCTGTAAAAATTGGGTAGTTATCATTTTCATCCTCAATTCTGATTACAAGGGTCAGTGGATATTCTGGAGTATATCCATCTGGAGTCGTTGCAAAGGCAACTAGCTGTGGACAGAACAAAAATCTTTAAAAAAGTAAAAATGAAATATGGTTCAAGCTTGTTTTCATTTGCAGACTGTTTAGCATCACAGTGTGGGGTTCACCATTTTTTATTGTTTTTGGATGTGAACATAAATACAAGAGACAGTTAACTTCAGTGTAGTATAGCATTTTATGTTTAAATCTATATAATATAATAACATAGATAAATTTGGTTTCCTTACCATTGCTGTATTGTTGTTCATGAGTATAATGGCTTTTATTATTATTTTCTGCAAAGAGTCTTGAGAACTATTTTGTTTGGTTTTGTTTGAAACTTTCAGATACTTGAATTTTAAATACAATTTTTTGGATCTTTTATAACTTTGAATTCCTAGCATTCCAAATTACCCAGGTGCAGTGAATCAAGATATAATTTTATTTTCTAATTAGAATAGTAGGCATACTTATGATATTCACATAATTATCTTCATAAGAATTTTTTAATTTAAAAAGGGGGAGTCAGTAGTAGAACAAATGGGAGTTCCCATTGTGGCTCAGCGGAAACGAATCTAACTAGTATTAATGAAGATGCAGGTTGGATCCCTGGCCTTGCTCAGTGGGTTAAAGATCCAGCATTGCCGTGAGCTGTGTCGTAGGTTGCAGATCTGGTGTTGCTGTGGCTGTGGCATAGGCCAGGGCTACAGCTCCAATTCAACCCCTAGCCTGGGAACCTCCATATGCCATGGGCGGGGGCCTAAAAAGACCAAAAAAAAAAAGAAATAGAACAAATGAGTGGCTATAAACTGTGTCTAGAATGCAATCTTTTCTTTTAATTTTATAATATGAATTTCAATTCTAATTTTTCTCATAGAGGCTATCACAGAAAGAACAGACCACCACAGGTACTGAGAAGACCATGGTGCATCACAGTGCTCAATTCTAAACCTAAATATTCAATTCAAAGCTTGCATGTTTGTTTGGTGAATTTGGCTTACTGATAAATAATTAATTCATCCAAAATGGATGTAAAATAATTAAAATTGAGTTAGGCAAAACAACCAGGTCCTGATGGAAAACCAATACAACATTAGGTTAAATTCTTGCATACTAACACTCATCTCAGCTTGGGAAGTTGACCAGATGATAAGAAGACTGAGTAATCTTTTTTTTTTTTTTTGGTCTTTTTCTAGGGCCACACCCACGGGATATGGAGGTTCCCAGGCCCAGGGTCTAATCAGAGCTGTAGCCACCGGCCTACGCCACAGTCACAGCAACTCAGGATCTGAGCCGTGTCTGTGACCTACACCACAGCCCATGGCCACTCCGGATCCTTAACCCACTGAGCGAGGCCAGGGATTGAACCTGCAACCTCATGGTTCCTAGTTGGATTTGTTAACCACTGAGCCCAATGGGAACTCCAAGACTGAGGAATCTTAGTTAAGCACTGTCCACACTCCTCACTTTGCTCATCACAAGTTAACTTTCTCTCAAGGCAAAGGTCCTGAGGCTTAACTTCTGAACTTGACTTACCTCCTATGGTTATCACTCTGAATGCCATAAAGAGGTTTCACAGATTTTTTCTGCCAACTAAATAACTACTTTTAAAGTGGGGCTCTTTTTCTTTTCAAAAAAATAAATAAATAAAACCATAATACCCAGAACAATCTAATAGAATCAAATGTTATTTATTCTATATTCTTTTTGCTTCCAGTCAAGTCTGTGCTATCAGATACAGCTAGAGCATGGATGATAAACTCGGAAAATAAATAAGCGTAAACAAATTGAGAAAGAGATGAAACTGTCAAACTTAATAACTACGAATACAATATATAAACTTTAGGCTTTACCTCAAAAGATTCATATTCTTCACGATCTACAGGACGAGTACAAAACAGGTTTCCAGTATCTCTCTCTACGTAAAATAAATTTAGAGGTTCTTTGTCCACTCCAGGTCCTCTTATGGAATAGTAAATAGTGTAGTTCTGTGCCGTATCAGATTGAATCTAGAAAGTAGATATTATACACATCAAAGATAAATTTGAATTTCAACAAAACTTTCACCTACATACTCATGAAACCACATCGACATTTTTATTGCAATAAGAAATTGCCCTTTTTATTATTATGTATGAAATAAAAAGCAGCACTAGAATAAGGAAGCCTAATAATTGCAAAATTCCAGAGCAAGGCATAAGGAAAATAATGTAGTAGCATCTTAGTTTCCCGGGTAACTAAGGAATACTTTAAAGGCTATATGTACCTACAGGGATCAAACATTTTGGACTTTTCCTGTCTTAGAAAACAAAGTATTCTGAGCACAAAAAACTCTCCTTTGTCAATTTTTTTTAAAAAATGAATTTTTATTATATATAATATTTGAGCCACTGAGTTTAAAGTACACTGTTGGCAGGGCAAAAAGTTGTAAAATGGTTTTCTTTCATTAATTCATGTTATCTCTCAGCATTGGCTTCATTAAAAGGGCTGAATGGGGAGGGGAAATGAGTGAGAATGGGAATGGTGTAATAACCTGGCAGGTGTGATATTCTGGTCTTTGATTCAAAGAGGACATCATTTCCAAGTTGTTTTCATCTTCTTAGCAAGATCTTGATTGTCTATCAGGTTGACTAATAATGATTTTCTAACCATTTCTTTCTCAACTTTATTTTTATTTATTATTATTATTATTTTGTCTTTTTAGGTCCACACCAGTGGCATATGGAGGTTCCCAGGCTAGGGGCCGAATGGGAGCTGCAGCCGCCAGCCTACGACACAGCCACGCCAGATCTGAGTTGCATCTGCAACCTACACCACAGCTCATGGCGATGCTGCATTGTTTAACCCACTGAGTGAGGCCAGGGATTGAACCCACACCCTCATGGACACTGGTCAGGTTCACCATCTCTGAGCCACGACAGGAACTCCACAATTTCTTTCTCAACTTTAATACACTCCTTTCTCAGCTTCACTGCATTTGTCGGTGGGGTATAAATGAAGAGTCTCTCTCTCCAGTGTAATAATTGGAGAAGAAACCCAAGGCCTAGACTGAATGGTAGTGACAACTCAGAGTGGAAGAGGGCAAGACTGGCGGAGGTGGGGGGGGAATCCCACTAAAAGTTAAAAAGGGGAGAGAAAATGTGGATCCAGTGTGATTTAACCATGGATTTGGGAAGAAGCCATGGAAAGCTGTGCCTATCCTCTTTGTGGCATTTGACCTTTCGTCACCGATTTCATCCTTCATTATGGAAGATATTTTGGGGTTTTCCAGACTAGGCCCGGCTCTGTGACACCCTTGTTGAGATAAAAATTCATTAAGGAAGCATGTGTTTGAGCATGCTATACGGGCTTACAGTTTTATAAGTGGCCTTTGTATGACTAACACTGCAAAAAAAAAAAAAAAAGTACACGCAGATACAGAGATGTCCTTATACCATACATTGAAATATATGATAGACATACTCATTCACTCATATATTCACACACACGCTTTTTGTTTTTTTTTTAGCTTTTTGCTTTTTAGGGCTGCACCCATGGCATATGGAGGTTCCTAGGCTAGGGGTCGAATCGAAGCTATAGCTGCCGGCCTACACCACAGCCATAACAACTCAGGATCCAAGTCGCATCTGTGACCTATACCACAGCTCATGGCAACACTGGACCCTTAACCCACTGAGCAAGGCCTCAACCTCATGGTTACTCGTCGGATTTGTTTCCGCTGCACCACAACAGGAACTCCACACACACACATTTTTTAAAATAGCTGCATACTCATTGTACAAAATTTTTTTGGTCTCTTTTCCTTTTCCTTTTTTTTTTTTTTGGTCTTTTTAGGGCCACATCTGTGGCATATGGAAGTTCCCAGGCTAGGGGTCGAATCTGATCCGCAGCTGCCAGCCTACACCACAGCCACAGCCACAGCCACAGCAACACCAGATCCAAGCTGCGTCTGTGACCTACACTGCAGCTCACAGCAACGCCAGATCCTTAACTCACTGAGAAGGCCAGGGATTGAACCCGCATCCTCATGGATACTAGTCAGGTTCTTAACCTGCTGAGCCACAACAGGCACACCATAAATTTTTTTAAAAGATGGAAACCACAGACTTTCACAGTAGAAAGAAAGTAAATTGTACCTGTTGAAGAAAAAGTGGGAAAGGACCCAAGGAATTCTCAGGCACTGAACAAGGAATAGGAGCCCATCTTCTCTTGGCACGTCTTAGAACTTTTTCTTGAGAATGCCTTTGCTTTAGAATCTCGATTTAGAAAACAGAAAAAAAAAATAATGTAAAATCAATGACTGCTCTCTTCTCAAGCTTGAGAACTCTGACACATCTTTCTCCTCTCATGAGGATTAGCTGGGGAGGCGTAAGACCATGGTGCTGCTTGAAAACCAAACAAAATGTCAATACTATGAAAAGGTAACAAAGAAATCCCTGCCCTAATTGTTATCACAGCAATCCTCTTGAGAAAATAGCTTGGTGGCAATATGGAAGAGAGAGAGAGATGGAGTTGGAAGCCTAGAAGCAAAACTGAAAACGAAAAAAAAAAATTACTGTTGCCACATTGCCATGCAAAAAACATGAGAGGACAGATATGCAAAGAATGCAGTAAGTAGAGAGAGGCCCTTCTAAAATTAGCATAAGCATCTTCCACTCACCAGCAACTAGGAAGAGTCAGGAGACCAACAGAGAGATCTGCGTCAGAAGGAGAGAAATACGATGACAACTCTCAAATAGCTGCCGTGAGTAATGGCCAGTGGTTGAATAGAAGTCATTTTGATCTTGGGGGTCACAACGTAATAAAGCATGTGTGAGGTCCAGACCTCAACCAGCAAAAGTCATCTATTTTCTTTTCTTTTCTTTTTTTTTTTTTAATAGTGGCTGCTTTATTTCTTTCCTTCCAATTTGGATGATTTTATTTCTTTTTCTTGTCTGACTGAGTGGGTCAGGGATCGAACCTGCAACCTCGTGAATACTAGACAGGTTCATTACCACTGAGCCACAATGGGAACTCCAAAAGTCATCTATTTTCTAAGACCAAAAATCATGCTAAGATACGTGAGAGAGACCTACTGCTGAAGGCCTCATGTATCTGAGCGTAATTAACCACGTGATGCTCCCACATCACTGCCAAGAGTCGGGTACCACCATAAGTCACGAACATGCCATATGAGTTCTGAATAATTAAAAGCTACAAAGCCTACGTTATATACAAATATCTTAAGCAATAATGTTTATTGTTTTGGAAACCTACTCCATAGGGAAGATCAAAAAATGCTTCTTTGTGTCTAATCCTTAAGTTCTCATGCTGTCCCATATCTCAATTTCTTTTATGACCCCAAATAAAAAGAAATCACAACTTGTAATACTCTAAGTTGAAAAACCCTTTTCCATTTCAACACTGTTAACCTGCATCATGGTTTTCATTCCTCTTCAAGCTAAGCTATCCTGTAGCTTTTCTGATTTCACACCTTCCCTGGTCATGTGAGTTACATCTAAAGCAAACAGTTTGTTAATATCTCACTGTTATACTTTGGTATACCTTTGTTTGATGCTCTAAAAGGACAGGTATTGTCTTCTCTTCTTGGTTCTCTGTGTTGGAAAGTAATATGGTAAAAGTTCTCTTCTCTGAGGACAAAAGAATAGCATTTGTTGTATAGATGGAACCATCTTCTAAAATTTGGAAATCAGGATCGCTTGAATGAATTAGATTTGCAGATTTAAAGCACTCCTTCAGGTTAACTGTAGAAAATATACAGAGCAATCATTTGTAAGATAACGCAATAGAGAGTTTTAGCAGTTATCTATGCACTTGGGAGGGGGAGTAAACAAAAACTTTAAATTAATTCCCGACAGTTGTAAATTTTGCATTTTTAAAAGGACATCTGAAACAATATGATTACTTAAGTTGTGCTTAATTAAACATATCCATCACTTCTAGTGCCTCTTTCCCACCCTTTTAAAGAAGAGACATTTGTTCTGAGATAAAGGCATGTGAACTGCCCATTCGGAATATTAAACTCACACCAAGAAAAACATTTTTTTCAATTAAACTGAAATTAGCTATAAGGCAACACATGAGAACAGAATCTAGAGGTTAAAATTGGTAGTTATTAAATTATTACTAAACTCTTTGTATCTGGTGTTAAATAGTATCCTCACTGGTCTAATCTTTTCTCATACATTTGAGTTATGTAAAAAAAAAATAATCAATAAAAACAATATGTGGAAGTAAATGTCAGTAAGATCCCCTAATATTTTAGAATGGAAATCCAAAAACAAGACCTCAAGATATAGTTTTAATACTGTTTCTCTCAATTTCATAGACGTGTTACATACCATATACCATATCCTTCATCTAATGTAAATATTAGTAATTATTACTCAAATGAAACAATTTTAACTACTTTACATAATGTTTTTCAATAAAAAACAATATTCTTTTCTTGGAATGACATTACATATTTTTAAAGAATAGTGTACTGTAATGTATTATATGTTTTAACTATTAGTTCCAGTATAGTCATCCGTCTAAAAATTATACTAAATTTCTTTTTTCTTTTTTTTTTCTCTTTAGCTGTTTGCCTAGCATGTATTTCCTGGGCCAGGGATCAAACCCGTGTCACAGCTGTAACCAGAGCCATAGCTATGCTAACACCAGATCCTCGACCTGCAGAGCCACCAGGCAACTCCAGATTTTATAAGATTATATCAAACTAGGATTTACTGCTTATGTTTGCAGTTTCTTACCTCTACCAATAAATTTTTCAGCATCCAGTTTAGAGGGAACATGTAGTGTCACCGTTTTGCAGGCATCACAGGCAAATGTTAAGATCTAAAAAAAAAAAAAAAAAATATGCATAAAAAGAGCCTTTGCATGTGTACATAGTTTATATAAATTGTGTAATTATAAATCAGTTTATATAATTAGCAAAATAAAATAAAGAGAATACACTGGATTAAGAATCGAGGGGAAAAAACCGCACAGAAGAGAAGGATAAAACAACATATTAAAAGCCATGGCTCCCTCCCTCACAAAGCATGTAAACTCAGAATTTCTTATTCTTTTGGACTTTGTTTCCTGGTCTGTAAAACGGAGTTAGTAATAACTTCACTAACTTAGTGGGGATATTGAGAAACCAGTGACACCTTTCGTGAAAAAGTGCTGGAAACTATTAGGAAGGCAGCACAGTTACGTAAAAGGAAAGAGAAATGAAAACAAAGTTAACGAGCCAGCAAATTGTTTCAATTAACTTTCTACCCCCTGTGAGTTTGGGTACCAAATCAAAAATATCCTTAACAAAGCCCAATGCTTTGAAAAAGAAACACGGACTCTCTGCCATGGACTGACTTGAAAAGTATTCATGTATGACCCTCACAAACAAGCACACAACTTTGAAATATGGGCTTATTTTGAAGGTGCCTCTTCTCAGTGAGAATTAAGGTCAGTGTGAAAAATATTTCACTTAAAAATTTTTAAATGATTTAGTGAATTATGGTGAACTAATTCTAATACAACATATATTTGAGCACACTGAAATGTAATTGTTCTCTCTGAAACTTTATATTGGATGCTTCTGAAAGATTCAGGTTTTTTTTCCCCTAGAGTTTTACAAAGGCTTTCAACAAAAAGCAAAATAGCCAACTAGCACTTACGCCATTATTTATTTATTTATTCATTTATTTAGTCTTTTTAGGGCCAAATCCATGGCATAGGGAAGCTCCTAGGCCTGGAGTCAAATCGGAGCTGCAGCTGCCGACCTACGCCACAGCCACGCAGGATCCAAGCCACACCTGCAACCTATACCACACCTCATGGCAATGCCAGATCCTTTAACCCACTGAGAGAGGCCAGGGATTGAACCCATATCCTCATGGATAGTAGTCAGGTTTGTTACAGCTGAGCCACAATGGGAACTCCCTACATCATTGTTTAAAAGTCTAGAAATGTAAATTAAAATCATAAAAATGTGGGTGAAAATTTTCATTTCCAGTACACATTAAAGACCCTTTAAATTATCCAATTTGTAGTGTGTGAAGAATCAAGCAAAGCAGATTACATTTCACTAGGAACTTAAGAGATGGACATAAGGAAGAGACACTACTTTAACTGGAAATAAAAAGATGAGAATTGTCACTGGCTGCGGAATCCAGAGAAAATAACAGTAGATTCAGATGTCTGAGGAGCCCAGCTCAAGATGATAGAAAGCATACAGCCACCAATTCATGCAACCACCTTTTTTTTTGTTTGTTTTGTTTTGTTTAAGCTTTTTAGGGCTGCACCCGTGGCATATGGAGATTCCCAGGCTAGGGATCGAATTGGAGCTATAGCAGCTGGCCACAGCCACAGCAATGCCAGATCCGAGTTGCATCTGAGACCTACACCACAGCTCACGGCCACACCAGATCCTTAACCCTCTGAGCGAGGCCAGGGATCGAACCTTCAGCCTCATGCCTCCTAGCAGGATTCATTTCCACTGCGCCACGATGGTAACCCCATCAACCAACATTTCTTGGTTGCTGCCCTGGGGAGAGGCAGCATTGAGAGGCTACTGCAGTGAACAAAGAGATGCCCTTGACCTCATGGAGATTTGTTTAAAACAAGAGACAAAAAAATAAATACACGAATGCACAAAGGTCACATAATGCCAAGAGTAAGTGTTACAAGAAAAACAAAATGAGGAGAGAGGGTGATAAAGGGAAACCAGAGGCCTGAATGAAATGAGGAATCAAACCAGTTCATTAACTGGGGAAGAATCTTCCAGGTGGAGAAAAAGGTGGACCAAAGGCCCTGGGAGAGAACGTCACCTGTGCATTGAAGGAACTAAGAGGAGGCCACAGCAGGACATGGTGAGGGAAAAGTGATCTGAGATCACAGTAAAGAAACCTTGGGCATATTTATGGTCGAAAAGCTACAGGAAGTCATGCAGGTTCAGACGCTGTGGAGTGGCAACACGTGGTGAGACTTTACACATCCTGGTGGCTCTGTGTGCAAACAAGGAGACCCACTGGGAAATCTAAGTGAGTGGCAACACATGGCAAGCCTTTACACATCCTGGTGGCTCTGTGTGCTAGCAAGGAGATCCAATGGGAAATCTAAGTGAGGGAGGATGGTGCCTTTGACTAAGGTAAAAAGGTAAGAAATGGCCAAATTAAGACAATATTTCAGGTCAAATTAAGACAGTATTTCCTGGACCTCCATTCATTTGTGCATTCAACAAATCCTTAGGGAAGGTCTCCTAGCTACCAGACACAGGGCAGTAAACATGATTCTCATGAAACATTCAGTCCAAGGGTAAGACATACTTGCAATTTCAATAAAGGACAGGTGCTACAGGACAGCACTGGGAACCAGCTCAAGAGCCCAGTGAAGAGGACAACAAGTTGGCCTTGGCAAAAGGAGGCAGAGTGCATATTCCAAACATAGGAACTGCACATGCAAAGACCAGAGATGACAGACCTGAAAATGGAATCTGCAATGGCTAGATGTGTACACTCTAGAGGGACAGAAGTATAAGATGGATTCAGAGAGGCAAGTGTGGGACAGATTCTGAACAGCCTTAACAAAGTACATATATAGTTCTTTTTTTTTCCCCTAAAGATATGAAGAAACCCAAGAATTTAAGCAGATAAATGACATAAGTAGCTGTCTATTTGAATAAGGTAACTGTGATCGATATAAGAAATGAAGTAGGGGAGCAATTTTCATTTCCAATAATGGCACCTAAGCCCATTCAGTCAAATCCCCAGGGTCAAAACTAAAGATGATGGATACACGTTTTTACTCATTTATTTATTTCTTTTTAGGGCCACACCCATGGCATATGGAAGTTCCCAGGTTAGAGATCAAACTGGAGCTGCAGCTGCCGGCCTATGCCACAGCCACAGCAGCGAAAGATCCAAGCCGCATCTTCCAAGACAATGCTGGATCCCTGACCCACTGAGTGAGGCCAGAGATCGAACTCTCATCCTCATGGATACTAGTCGGATTCCTTCCACTGTGCCACAACAGGAACTCTAGATACAGGTTTTTAAACCATCCTAAAACATCTATCAAGGAATTGCTAGGCGAAAATTGAGGATAAATTTGGACCACAGTGGTAACCAGAAACAACTGATCTGAAAAGATTTAACTCTGGTTTTTTGGCCACGAGAGAGGAGAGTGAAATCAAAGCACAGACCTGCCTAAGATCTAGGATAAGCCCTGCCCACAATAATTGGGATGCCCAAAAGCAAAGCGTTCATTGCAGGGGTGAGCTGGAAGGAAACTGGCCCTCACATGGACCTGTAATCCACATTTACATCATTGCTTAGTTAGCAAACTCAAGCCATTCATTAGTTTAAAGAGGCCCTGACATGTGACCACCACCATAGATGCTGCAAATCACTTGACCAAATTCAATAACCATCCTTAAATTTTTAAAAAATCCACCCAAATAGGAATTGATATGTACTTCAACATGATTTTTATTTTATACTATAATCACATCAGCAATGGGAAAGCACTAGCAGTAGCCTCATTAAACCCAGAAACAAAATAGGCTTTTGAAGGGTCATCATTTATAGATAACATTAAAGTATATTCAGCAAAAGGATGGTATTAGATGGCATATGAATTGAAAAGGAAGAGGTAAAAAAATTCCATTTGCATTTGATATGACTTTTATCTGGAAAACCCAAGTAAACCAACCAATAAATTACTATTAAACAGTAAGAGAAATTCAGTGAGGGGGCAGGAATAACTATTAAAATACAGAAATCATTCATACACACAAATAAAACCAGTTAAATAATATAATGAAAAAGAAAAAAATCATCTTCAAAGTGACCAAAAAATTAGAATACCAAGAAGTAAACTTAACAAGAAACACATAAAGCGTATTTGAGGAAAATTGAAAAGCATTTCTGCAAGACACATAAGCAGACTTGCACAAAAGGAAAAATTATTTTGGAGAGAAAAAAAATCAACAATATAAATATGCCGATTTACACTAATTTAAGTTATAAAGTATATAATCCCAACAAAAATACCAACAGTATTTTTTCTGGTACTAGCCAAGATGATTTAAAAAGTCATAAGAAAAATAAATAATTAAAAATAGAAAAACAAAAGCAATAAAAGAATATTAGCTTTAGCAGATACTGAAAAGCCTTATGAAGCCTCAAAAATTAAAACAGTGCGGTATTTGGTATATGAATAGATGAAAAGAGAGTAGATGCATAGACATTGGAAAGGAAGAAGTGAAAGTTTTTATTTGCTTTTGTTACAACTGTATAGAGACCATGAAAGCTGTAACTTTTTTTTTAACTGTATAGAGACCATGAAAGCTGTAACTTTTTTTTACAAGTACCAACAATCTATGAGTTTCTATTTCTCCACCTTCTTACCTGCACAACCTGTTTCCGAACTTTTGGATGTTTGCCAAATGAGAAGTGACATTTCGGTGTAGTTTTAAATTCATTTTTCCTTATTATGAGAGAGGGAAATATTTTATGGGACATTTTTATCACTTATGGGAATTTTTCATGTCCATGTTCATGCTGGATTTCTTGACTTATAAGAGCTCTTTATATATTGGTAGATTAGCCTTTTAAAATATGATCTGCATGTAGTTCCCATTATGGCTCAGCTGTAACGAACCCAACTAGTATCCATGAGGATGTAGGTTCGATTCAGGCCTTGCTCAGTGGTTAAGGATCCAGCGTTGCCGTGAGCTGTAGGGTGGGTCTCAGACACTGACTGCAGATTGGATTCTGTGTTGCTGTGGCTGTGGCGCAGGCCGGCAGCTGTAACTCCGATCCGACCCCTAGCCTGGGAACTTCCATATGCTATCAGTGTGGTCCTAAAAAATAAAAAATAAAAAAATACGATCTGCAAACTTTTTTCCAGTTTATGACTGGAAACCTTTGACTTTGCTTATGATGTTTTGATTTGGTTTGGTTTTTTTGGCCATGGACGTGTGTGTGTGTGTGTGTGTGTGTGTGTGTGTGTGTGTGTGTGTGTGGTGTTTCATTGTATTTTCCTCCATCTTAATGAATGGCTTTTGAAGGCTGACCCATAAGTAAGCCTTTTGACTCCAAATTTAAATAGGAATTTACCATATTTTCCTCTATTACTTGTATGATATCCTGTTATATTTAAATCTTTCATCTGCTTGGAATTTTCTGTGATGTCACATGGGGTATGGATTCAACTTTATCTTTTGCCAAATGACTGCCTAAATCAATAGGTCTCATGCTATATGCACACTGTAATGTCATATGTATATCCTTAATGATGTTATATGCCGTGTACTATAAAAACAACTTTCTGTCTAGTCGTACACAATCTTTATGGAGGGGAAAGGGAGTTGGTAATAACTTCCAAAATTATAGAGTCATTTAAACTTTTATCTGGCCATCCAATTTCTGGTAATCTGTTCTATTACCATGCACACTTGCCCCATACATGAAATGACATATATTAAGAGTTTATCCACTGTGACATTATTTGCAATAGCAAAAAGTAACAGCAGAGGTGATGGACAGATGTTCATGAGATATTTCTGACTGTAGATTTAATGGGACTTAAGGATGGATTAGGGGTGGGGAGCAGTAAGGAAGTAAAGAACAAACAGCTTCCAGACTTCCTCCTTGAGCTTAATGAAATATAGGACCCCACAAGAAATCGAACATTGTTTGGGAAGATAATAAAAACTGTGTCACACATTACAGTAGGTAGAGAGAAATAAAGGCCTATCTATCATTTAATGAAGACACCTGAACTAGCAAAATAAATTTAGTATTTGTAGGGACCTGGATATTTCAGGACAGGTCCTAGAGCAAGGAGTCTGACTCAGAGTGGTAAGGAAGGTCAAAAGCAAAGGAGAGTGAATTTCAACAAAGGTTCCCACCACAAGATGGAATTGTATAAGTAATGGCCTGGATTTAGCAAAGGAGATCCCTGATGATCACAGAAAGAGAGAAGCTTCATTAGGTGTTTAGGCAGAAGGCGGAGTTCAAGTGGTTACTATACCTTGGGAGATGAGGCAACATGAGGAAGTGGAGAGAAGCTGATTCATGGAGTGGTGAAGATTAGTTGGGTGCACAGGGAGGAGGAAATGTGAAGGCTGCCCCCCCACACACACACCAGTCATTCTTAGTAATGGTTCTACTCTTCCTCATCTATCACACATAAGGCTCACAACCACCACCACCATCTGAGGCTGGCAGGGCTTTGAACAGATCCACACAAGAGCATCAGAACAGCTTGAGATACACACAACATTAAGAATATGCAGAGCACTGCTATTTATTGTCTGGTCAGATTACTGCTCATACCTAAAGGTGCCTTTTCATTTAAGAGCAATGGGCAATGACTTAAGATGAAGTGTCAGTTTTATTAGGAATCTAACCAAAATCCATTCCTTTGTTAACTAGAACGTATTGGTGGCCGTTATTTATTCCATTCTCGATTTCCTCAACTGTGAACTGTTAACTGCTGTGCACCTGACTCTTTCCATGTTATGAACATGACCCTGGAATTTAGTTAAGGGTTTGAAGTCCATGGAGTTCCTTGGGAAAGGCATTCTAATAATAACTACACTTTTCATTGCTTTAAAGTTTCAGGAATTCGTTGTAAAAGTGAAGCAGCGGTGGAGTAAGGGAAATTATACGAATGTTTCACGCCGCCAGTTCGGCCACTCCCAGGAAGAATCCTCCCACACTGTCTGTTCTCCAGGTTCGTCCCCTCGTCCTTCAGGAGGGACAGGAGCCTTACCCCTGCGGTTCAACGTGAAAGGACACTACCGATTTAGCCCTCTCGCACTCGGTCTATTTAACTTTTCTCCTTTCAGTGGACTCAGGAAGTCCCTTCTGGGGAACCTCTGTCCTGTGCCTTGCGGCCCGCCAGTGACATCCCCGTCTTTTCCGCTAAGGAGGGGGGCGGTCTTTTCCAAATAAGGCCACTCTCTTTTCTTCTCCCAGCTTTAGGTGGGTGGGGTCGTTGTTACAGGATTCTTGAAAGTGAGAAAAAAAAACTAGAACCAGAGGGCGGGGAGGTGGGGTGGGAGAGAAGAATCCAGAGACCCCCGGGGCAGGAGATCCGGACGACCATTTCCCCAAAGATAAAAGGGGAAAGAAACCTCACAAGCTGACGAACAATAGGAAAGGTACAAAGGACCACCTAAGGCCCTCCTATCTGCTTTCTTCACCCGCCGAGGGTCGAGACTGCACCCTTCCCCCAATTCTTTACTCCCCCCACCCCCACCCCCACTTTAGGATCAACCCCCAGGAAGGTGCCCAGTCCTCTCTTTCCTCTCTGTCCCTCAAGAATCTGCGCTTTCGGTCGCTCGCCTTGTCCGCAGCCAGAACCAGCACTGAGGGGGACAGACTGCCTGGCTCCTGGTCGTGCGCGAGACGTAGAGAAGCAGCGCGGGCGCGCGGCGCTCTTTAGCTCGTACCCAGCGGCCAAGGTTTTCGAAGGGCGTTTGCCGCCGCTGCCTCCTCTGCCTGCGCTGATTACCTCTGCCGGAGACACCCTTCTTTCTTGCGGGATCGGGGCGCCCAGGTCGCCCTCCTCTTTCTGACTGCCCTCCCCCATCCCAGACAACTGCATTTTTCCAGCCAGCCCCAGGCCCCCGAGCCCCTGCCTGGCCCGCCACCCCCACGGACCCCTGCTCCCAGACTTTCCCCTTCTCCCCCACCGCGGGACCGCGCGCCGTCCCGGGAGCCGGCTCACCGAGAGGGTCAGCAGGAGTTGCCAGCAGAGGGCTCCGCTCAGGCAGCCCGTGGATCGGGCTGGCGCCATCGGAGGACTCGGGGGCAGGTCGCCGGCCGAGGCACCTAGAGGCCGGGGTGGCAGGGCGCGGCGGAGTGAAGGGCCGCGACCGGGGCGCAGGCTGGGCCGGCCGCGCCGGAGTGCGAGGCAGAAAAGGCGGCGCGCGGAGGGAGCTGCTTTTCTTCTCGGTTTTTCTGAAGCTCCTGCCTCTCACCCCAGGGGCTTTTCCTCTGACCGAGGGTGGGGTTACAGGCGCGTCCGAAAGACACCGATCGGCCCCTCCTTGGTATTTTCTTAAGTCTTCATTTCTGGAAGAACGGCAACAGGTGGGAACTCCCTCTGGCCGCCACCCTTTTACCTGCGCTTAGGTGTTTCTCACGGGCGGACGCCACCTATATGCCCCATCTCCCCCCCCCGCCCCGGTGTCCGCCTGGAGGATTAACAGCTGGCCCTGCCCAGCAGAAGCCCTGACTGTACAAAGACTCACTCCCCGAGCGCGCTGGGCCGCAGGAGGGGGCGCGGACCCGGGCGCGCTCCCGGCTGCGACTCCGCCCAGAGCGCTGGGGTCATTTTGAGAAGCGCAGAGACAGCCGGGGAGCTGGAGAGGTCGCGTTTTGCGTCACAGCTGTTCGAGGGTTGACTCCAGCGAGATTGTTTTATACCTTTTTTGCTGGACTACTGCAGACATCCAAGTGCAGTTCAGACAGGGTTTTCATCTGTGCCACACCTTTTGGGAGTCTTATTTGATTGTGGGTTTTATTTTACCTTTTATTTTTTATTTTTATTTTAATTATGTTGTCTTTTTGCCTTTTCTGGGGCCGCTCCCGCGGCATATGGAGGTTCCCAGGCTAGGGGTCCATTCGGAGCTGTAGCCATCGGCCTACGCCAGAGCCACAGCAACGCGGGATCCGAGCCGCATCTGCAACCTGCACCACAGCTTACAGGCAACGCCGGATCGTTAACCCACTGAGCAAGGGTAGGGATCGAACCCACAACCTCATGGTTCTCAGTCGGATTCGTTAACCACTGCGCCATGACCGGAACTCCTGATTTTGTCTTTAAAAAAAAAAGAAAAAAAAAATTTCATGGTCAGCATGGCAGTAATACAAGAACATTAAGTAATTAATTAATCAATTGATAAGGGAATCTAAGCATCGAGTGACTTACTCCAGAAAATACATCTTTCGAGTTCCTAGGCGTTGGCTAAATGTGACCTACTGATTTTCCTCAAGACTTCTGCTTGTCACAATGAAGCCAACCTGCTGACCTTATAACTTAACCTACTAAATTGGACTCTTAGACTAGCAGAGATTTCTCTCTTCCTTTCTCACCACCAAAACCAGAGCTCGAGGTAAGAAAAGGAAAAGAATAGGATGAAATGTATGTTTTGGTTTGAAGTATACTTAAACTGACTGAATTATAGCAGTGCTTAACCTGAAAGATTAAAATATAAAAGCGGTATGCTTTGCAGCTCTTCAGAAAGCAGTGACGGGGAATTCTGACTCATCCTCCTGCACCTCTTTTCAATTACTGGTTTAAACCGGAAAGTCTGACCACAAAGGAGAAACTTGTCTGTTTCATCTCTTTTGGTTTGATTCCACAAGGATGTGTGGAGAAACCTGTTTGAAAAGCCATCCATGATGCTCACATTTCAGCTCTTGAAAACATGTACATCCTAATTCCGTTCTACCAAAATTTTTCCATTATTGACCAGGTACTTAAATTCCACAGCATTGTCACACAGTGCCTACTTTACATTCTATGTTTTAGTCCCTTGCTCTATTTTATTATTACATGACACATAATGAGTTGTTCCGTTGTCTCCATACTTATAAAATTCATCATCGAACCTTTGCTTGTGAAATAAGCCTGGGTCATCAGCATGAGACTGTGGTTGACATCCTTCTGTTTCCATATTTTTTAACCCTCTTGTTTTTCCAGCAGTGATGTCATGAACACACCTCATCCTATTAATGATGAGATGATCCCGTGATCTCTAGCATGCAGCTTTCCAGGGGAAGAGAAGCAAGCTAGTTTCAGGTTTGAGAAATCTATTCATGTGCCATCACCATCCTTGACAATAGGATGTTTCTAAACTCTTGCTTACCTTAGCCTTTAATGCCTAAGGATGGCTCATGCTTTTCCACAATCCAGAAAAGGGGAGAAGAGCAATTTGAAAAGAATTCTCCTTAGGTATTTAGTTTCATCTTTCATGCTAGGTAACTGATGGAGACTTTTAAATGGTGATTTGTTTCATCGTGATTTTTTCTTTCTTTTTTTTCTTTCTTCATATATATGTATATTTTCTACTGTACAGCATGGTGACCCAGTTACACATACTTGTATACATTCTTTTTTCTCACATTACGTGTTCCATCATAATTGACTAGACAGGGTTCCCAGTGCTACACAGCAGGATCCCATTGCTAATCCATCCCAAAGGCAACATTTTGCATGTAATTTACCCCAAGTTCTCAGTCCATCCCACTCCCTCCTCTTCCCCCTTGGCAACCACAAGTCTATTCTCCAAGATTTTCTTTTCTGTGGAAAGGTTCCTTTGTGCCATATATTAGATTCCAGATATAAGTGATATCATATGGTATTTGTCTTTCTCTTTCTGACTGACTTTGCTCAGGATAAGAGTCTCTAGTTCCATCCATGTTGCTGCAAATGGCATTATTTTGTTCTTTTTTATGGCTGAGTAGTATTCCACTGTGTATATACCACATCTTCCTGATCCAATCATCTATCAGTGGACCTTTGGGTTGATTCCATCATCATGATTTTTTTTAAACAGAAATGAAATATAAACTCTAAACAAGGGCCCAACTAATTTAATGGATTTAGATTAGATTAGATGGCTTCTGAAATAGATACTTCAATTTTTAAACAACAGGTATAAATTTGAAGAGACAATAAATATGGGAAGAGGAATTTTATAAGAATGTCTTTTGGCTGTGAAGATGATTTTGCTGACTTGAACTAGTTTTCCAATGTACTATATATAGTAATAGTAAAGGGTGCACCAGACCAAAAGTCAAGATCAAGTTCCTTTGTGTCTTGGGCCACTCATGTAACCCCAGCCCTCAGCACTCCCATTTGTTAAGTAAGGTAATTAAAGTAATACTGCGTGCTGTCTATGGTACCTTCCATATCTAAAATTAAACTATTTAGACTTCTTATGGGTGATTTTTGATAAGACTGGTTGGAAATGGGTACTCCTTTCCAAATGGAAAGTAAGGAAGGGAGTTGTCCTTGAAGAGATGAACAAAGAGCCACCCAAGTCTCTTGGGGCACATCTCTGCTACCTAGCTTCACAACTTTCTAATTTCAGAAACTGGAAACTGAACATATTAATGGCAACAAAAAGATCTCACTTTCTCACTGATGTGTACTCAGAGACAGCTGTGTTTGAGCTGCATGATTCCTTTTGGTGGAGCCTGGGGGGAAAGGTCCATGTGGACACGTGATCTCAAGGGCAAATCCATCTTGGCCTGGCCAATAGAACCCCGAAGCGAAGGAAACAGACCTAAAGGAGAAAAAACAAAATTAAAGGACATTGTCTAATTATTTTATGGATGAAAGTGGAGGAGAAGACATTTGATAACCACCAAAAAATAAGCTTAACTAGAGTATCTACCTCTCAGAGTGTTGTTACAAGATTAAATGATATGATGCACAAAAGACATGCAGAGTAAAACCTAGCATATTCTAATTGCCCCATACATGCTACTTAATATGGGTATCCCTCTTCTCCCACTGCTACCATTTCTTTACAACCCACTCATTTGACCCACCTCACCTCATGTCTATGTCAGTTCCCTAGTTCCTATTCCGGTACCTCTCCTCAGGTCCTGGTCTAGGACAGAACCCTAGTGTTAATTCACTCACCATTCCCAGAGCCTTCAAACCTCTTCCCCTAAATACAACCCCCAGACCCTGTCTGATTCAAAAGGATTAACTATGCAACTGTAAGATAAGAGGAGATGCCAGTTTGTGCTAGTTTTGTACTTTCTGAAAATTTGAAATTTTTTTTGAATAATTATTTCAAAGTGGGAGAAAAGGTTTTTTTCAATGCTGTGTTGTCCAATAAATAAAATATTTGTTTTTAAGGTTATCCTTATTTCTTTAAAGTTCCTTTAAAATTGGCCTCAATAAAAAGTCTACTAATCAGAGTTCCCGTCATGGCTCAAGGGTAATGAACCCAACTAGTATCCATGAGGACGTGGGTTCAATCCTTGGCCTTTCTCAGTGGGTTAAGGATCCAGCATTGCCATGAGCTGTGGTGTAGGTTGCAGATGTGGCTCGGATCCCGAGTTGCTGTGGCTGTGTCGTAGGCCGGCAACTGTAACTCTGATGATCCCCTAGCCTGAGAACATCCATGTGCCACGGTATGGACCTTAAAAAAAAAAAGAGGCCAAAGGTAAAGTGTACTAATCAAATTTAATTTTCATTATCTTTGAAAATATATTTTTTGAAATTGAGTGTGAAATAAATTATAAATCAGTTCTTATTACAGTACATTCACTTACTAGACCCTCAATAAAAACAAGCCAATGAAAATATTCTGAGGCAGTTGAACATGAACCTATCTTACCTTTAATAGATGCCAATGACATGTGCCGACCTGCAGTGCTATGGATGCATATATACTCAAAACTACAAAATTTTCAATTGTTTGCTTTACTAATTAACCACTTTAACAGTTATGTATTAGGTATCTACCATGTCTCAGACACTGGGGCTGCTGTGACTGGGTATGCTGTGGTGAACAAAACTGAAAGGGCATGCACTCCAGGGAAATGCTTAAGAAAATAGATTGGGTTGGACAAGTACTCTCCACCTGCAGTTTACCTCCTGCTGACTCTTCTGTAAAAGAAAAGAGAGATTAATGTCAAGTTAATGATTTATCAACAGCATTCTGTAAGGATGAAAAGTTACCAACATAAAAGTCATTTGTTAAATCTGCTCTCGGATGATGAAATGTTACCTTCTCAAGTGGACGTAGGGACAAGAAACTCATGGTTTTGTGAGCTCACCTAGCCTACAACACATTTGCTCTTGGCTTCTTTGGCAACAATGGCTCCTGTTTTCTTCTTCCCCTGCTGGCTGCCTCTATGCATTCTCTTTGCCTGGTTTCTTCTGCTCTGACTTTTTTTTTTTTTTTTGTCTTGGGTTCCCTGGCTAGGGGTCTAATTGGAGCTGTAGCTGCCAGCCTACGCCAGAGCCACAGCAACTCGAGATCCGAGCCACATCTGCAATCTACACCACAGTTCATGGCAATGCTGATCCTTAACCCACTGAGCAAGGCTAGGGATCAAACCCACAACCTCATGGTTCCTAGTCAGAGTCGTTAACCACTGAGCCACAATGGAAACTCCTGCTCTGACGTCTAAATGTTGCAGCACACAAACACATCTGCATTTTTTCAAATCTTTGTACTCAGAGACTCCTTCCACCATAGATGCCTTGTATATTCTCTTTCCTCTACCTGGAATTTTCTTCTGTCTCTGGCCTGGTTAACTCCTGCCCATCCTGTAAATAGCAAATTTTCTTTTCTTTTTTTTATTTATTTTTTATTTTTTTGTCTTTTTGCTATTTCTTTGGGCTGCTCCCGCAGCATATGGAGGTTCCCAGGCTAGGGGTCGAATAGGAGCTGTAGCCACTGGCCTACGCCAGAGCCACAGCAACACGGGATCCGAGCCACATCTGCAACCTACACCACAGCTCACAGCAACACGGGATCGTTAACCCACTGAGCAAGGGCAGGGACCGAACCCGCAACCTCATGGTTCCTAGTCGGATTTGTTAACCACTGTGCCATGACGGGAACTCCGCAAATTTTATTTTCTAAGAGGTCAAATCTTCCTCATTAGACAATGGCCTCTTATTTAGAGTGCTTGTCACAATTACAATGTTAAATTTGAGTAGTTACTTGATTAATACGTTTTTTTCACCAAAGATTGTAATTTCATGACTGCAGTTGACCTTTTTGGGTTCTCTCTGTATAACCAGCACTATTATGACTCCTGGCATATAGTAGATGCCTAATAAATATTTGTTGAATGAGTAAGTAAATGAATGAATGACTCCTGAGGGTTTTTTTTTTTTTTTTTTGAGGGGTGGGGAGTTAAGTAATTCTTTCTTTTTCTTTTTTAAATTTTAATGTTTATTGGCCTATTAAAATGATGTCATAGGTCAAATTCAGCAGGGGCCTGGGGGAGTACGCAATCAGATCTCAAACATGATGGACATGTATATTTGTTAAAATGTGAGATGGGGGTATGAAGAATTTCGAGTATGGTTTTTGCACAAGAACAAACAAGTAGGTTAAAGAGTTTCAACTTAAAATGCAGAAAGAGACCAGTGTGGAAATAGGAACTTAAAATGTAATTAAAAAAAGTGGGGACAACACATACCACTGAAAAAAGAAGAAATTTTTGGAGTTCCCTGGTGGCCTAGAAGTTAAGGATCCAGTGTTGTCACTGTTGTGGCTTGGGTTCATTCCTGGTAGTAACTTCTGTGTGCCTTGGATTTGGCCCAAAAAACCCCAAGAAGTTATTTAGTGGTGGCATTAGGAAAATTGATTCGGGAGTTCCCAGTGTGGCTCAGCAGAAATGAATCTGACCAGTATCCATGAGGTTGCATTTTCAATCCCTGGCCTCACTCAGTGGGCTAAGGATCTGGCATTGCCGTGAACTGTGGTGTAGGTCACAGACTTGGCTCAGATCTGGCCAAGTGGTGTAGTGGTCTACACCACAGATCTGGCTGTGGTGTAGACCAGTGGTTACAACTCTAATCCCTAGCCTGGGAACCTCCATATGCCCCTGGATGTGGCCCTAAAAAGACCAAAAAAAAAAAAAAAGGAAAGTTGATTCATTGCTAGAGAAAAACTAAACTATTTTTCATATACAAAATGGTTTCCAGATGGGATAAACTTCTTATGGTGACAAAGATGTGATATTAACGGAAGGCAATTATAGAATATCCATATGACCCAGGAGTAGAGAAAGATTTTTGAAATAACACCCCAAAAGCACATACCATAAAAGAAATTTTAAAAGTCAAGATCAGAAAGAGACACGATAGAGTGTGTAAGGCTCTGTGGAGCACTTTGGATTTGATCTAAATGAGAGGAGAAGCTCCTGGAAGACTTTTTAAAAAGTGTTTTATTTTGGCCTAGTTCTGTAGGAGTTTGGGTAGAGAAATGTCAGAATCTGACTCATCACCAGGGGCCATCTGGCTGCCCTGGTTGAAAACAGACTGAACTGAGGAATGTTTGTAGCAGAAAGACCAATTAGGAGGTGTTTGGAATAACACTAGTGAGAGATGACAGTGGGGGGGACCTGGATGGAGATGGTGAGAAGGGGGTGGTTCCCAGGTACATTTTAAAGGTAAAGTTATTGGGATTTACTGACAGTTGGATTTTTGAGTATAAGGGAGACAGAGGAGCCAAGGAAGTCTGCAAGATGCTTTGGCCTAACCAACTAGAAAATGGAACTGCCTCTCGCTGAAAGGGAGAAGACTGTGGGGTGAGCATTTTTCATGGAGAAATCAGAACTGAGTATGTTAATGCTGCAATGCCTGCTGGACACAGCAGTTAATGGAGGAGATTAGAGCTCATGTGGGCGATTAGGGCCTGAAATTCCAGGAAGAGGTCTGGAATGGAGCTTCGGATTATACTGTCAAAAGCATGGAGGTAGTGCTGTTCTCTGAACATGTTTGTCCCACTCTTCCTCCAGCATTTGGCTTTTACTGGAAGACTTTTCTCCCAGAGAGCCACACTCCATGCTCCCTCATCTCCTTCAGGTTTTGACCCTCATGTCTCCTCATGTGAGGCCATCCCTGGGCACCCTAATTAAATTTCAAACCTATTTGACTTCTTAGACATTTTTACTAAGAGCCTGGTAAATTTATTGTGGCTCCTTCCCCTAGCAGGTTTCTATTTCCTACACTAGGGGATGATGGAAACTCCTTTCTGTTTATCAAAGGCTTTTGCCTTAGGTTTGTTAGCCTTCTGCCCCATGAGGATTTAGGATTTAAAAAGCCTTGAAAGGGATTTCCCGCTGTGATGCAGCAGGTTAAGGATCTGGCTTTGTCTCTGCGGAGGCTCAGATTCGATCCCATGCCTTAGAACTTCCATATGCTGCAGGAGCTGCCAAAAAAATAGATAAAGTCTTGAAGGGAAACCCAGAAGTATGTGAAATCCATTGAGTCTTTAATTTTGCCACTCCAGCCCCTCACAATTGCTAAAACCTCTTGCCAGTATCTCTTCCCAAGTTGTGGACTCCTGCTTTGGCCAAGCCTGAATTCTCAGCCACCATTAGCCTGTATCCAGTATCTTCATGTTCTCCCCAGGAAAAGTGAAGTTATCTTATGGAAGATAAACTCACCTCTCTCTGGTTCCCCTTTCTGGAATATTAGCCTCTCTAATCCTTGTTGATTCTGCAGATGTCTGAGAGCTCTAAACAGGTAAGTTTTGCATTTTATCCAGGTCTTCTAGTTGGTTTTGGTGGGAACATTGGTCTACCATAAATTACTCCATCCTACCATCTATCTGTCATAGTCTACTGAATTTTCTTTCTTGGTCTGTCCCTCTGTATTAGAATGTAATCTTCATGAGGTGTTATATTGGTCTCTGCTTTCGCCTGTAAGGGTGCCTGTCACATGCAGACCTTTGGGAAATAATCATTGAATAAAAGTATATTTGCTATCCAACTACCTGTAATCCATAGACTAGTAACAAGTGATGACGTTACCTTGAGATAATCACATGTAAAGTATTGGCTATAAGCAAACCTGAAGTTTATACTAGGAATCTCATACAGAGCTTGTTATCTTTCAGAACAACTGAGAATAAGGCATGAGAGTTTTAATGCAATTTTCAGTTGCAAAAATCATATGAGAATTATTAATAAATAGTAGCCATCAACATGAGGCGCACACTGAAAGTAATGAGTATTGTAATTCCTAATTACAAGCATTCTTTGTCATTATAAGCATTGAAGCGTAATTGCATTTCATATAAGCAATTCTATGTAACTTGCTCCAAAGGAAGTAATAGCAGGGATTAAATTAATTAAATTTTAATTTTAATTATTGGTTTCATCTATTCAGTGTTGAGGAAGCCAGCTAATAAATACTAATAGATATAGAAATAGATAGATAAGGCTATAAATATAGGTAGTTTTTTTTGGCTTCACCCACGGCATGTAGAAGTTCCGGGGCCAGGAATCAACCCCTTGCCACAGCAGCGACCTGAGCCACTGCAGTAACAACGCTGAAAATCCTTAACCTGCTGAGCCACAGGGGAACTCCTAGGGAGATAACTTGTTGAAGATGAAAATGTGGTTGCCAGGGGCTGGGAAACAGGGAAGTAAGAAATTGCTGCTCAAAGGCTGCAAACCTTCATATATAAGCTGAATAAGCTCTGGGGATCTAATATATAGCATGGTGACTATAGGTAATCATACCGTGCTGTGTAGTTGAAATGTGCTAAGTAGACTTTGTGTTCTCACTAAACACGCAAATGAAAAGAAGAGGTAACAATACAAGTCGATGGATGTGTTAATTAACCTGATTCTAATAATCTTTCCATTAAGTCTATGTATACTACATCGTCACAATGAGCATTTTGCATATAAAAATTTTGTCAGTTGTACCTCAATAAAACTAAAAACAAAAACAAATCTAATCATTCCACAGACATTTGCCAGCCAGCTACGATGTCAGCGTTCTTAGCCTACCCCCACCCAAGGTCCAGTCCCAGCAAAGTGGGCTTTCTAGGAAACATATTCGGTAGGACAAAAACTTATTCAAATACTTGAAATCTTTTCTAGTGCTGGAGCTCAGGGTGGACCACCTGAAGATATTTCCCTACGGCGTATTGATTATTTTGAATTAACATTACTTAAGAAATAGCCAAACCAAGAAGGACACTCTGACCTTTCTGTCTCCCTGAAAGCCAAGAATAAATCTTCCAGCATCTGGAGGTGGAAGAGCAGCCTTATAGCCAGAGATAGGGAATTTGAGCTGAGATGTCTATATAAACAAGCTTGGTATGTCTTTAATTTATTACCCGAAGCCCAGACCCTGTTTAAATTCCTCACTAATTAAGCACCCAAAGCCTAAGTTTCTTTGTCCTGTCAATTCCTGACAAATTTCTTGTTTCTTTGTCTAAAAAGTATAAACACTGCCTGCCTTGTCCGCTTCTTAAGTCTCATTTCCTTGCAACTTCCCTGCACACGAATTAATATTTACTTCTTTTTCTCCTGTAAATCTGCTTGTGTCAGTTTTATTAATCCAGCTACAAGAACTCAAGAAGGTAAAGGGGGAAATTTCTTCCTCCTTGATTCTAGTTCAGGATGTATTCTTAATACACAGCAACCGTTTTTAAAATTCCTAACCTCCTGAGTATCCTTTATACAGTTTGCTGTTGCTTTCTGAAAACTTGAATGTACCTCTTTTTTTTACTTCTCATTTTCTATTCCTCAACAGCAACACTGCCACCACATAAATAAAATAAACCATCTTGAAGTTCTCTCCTGGCATAGTGGGTTAAGGACCTGGTGTTGTCACTGCTGTGGCACCAGCTCCATCCATGGCCTGGGAACTTCTACATGCCACAGGTGAGGCCAAAAAACCCCATATTCTTATGCTCAGAGCTCTGTTTTTTTTTGCACGGGTGAGGGATCAAACCCATGCCCACAGCAGCCCTGCTGCAGTGACACGCCAGATCCTTAACAGGCTGTGCCATAAAAGATCTCATTTTCTTTGCTTTTTTTTACCCAATAGTAACACTCAGTAGCATATTACTGATTAGTTTGATTTTCATAGCAAAAGCCTAGAGTGGAGGTGAGGACTGGGGTTTGGGAGGGAAAGAAAGGAAAGGGTACAAGGCTGGGAGTGCCTAGCCAGTCCTCATGGAGCAGAGGAGAGAAAAGATGCTTCATACTGAAGTATTTATACCACTGGTTAGAAACCTAAATAAAAAGTAGCCCCTGCCCCAAATAAACTTTCAGTATTTGGGGACGGATTGCATGGGTATTAAGTAATAAAAAGTGTGAGGAGGAGTGGAGAACATCACGCATGTCCTTTCTTTCCATCTTTAAGACTGTAAGTACCTTCCTGAATTCCCTCAAGTTCAAAAGATCCTGAACTGAAGCCATTATCTTTCAGTAACAAAAACCACTTTGCTTTTCTCCATGTTGTAGTGTTCCTCCCACTCACTCCAGAAAGAAACTAGGAGTCACCCTAGACTTGCTCTTTTTACTTCACCCTCGCAGCCCATCAGTCTCCAGGTTCATCGCTGTGTTTAACCCCTCTCATCTCTCTTCCTGGGCCATCTTCCCACTCTACAACCCCTCCAATCCAACCTCCCTAAGAATAGTTTTCCTTCTTTCTTTTCTTTTCTTTTTTTTTTTTTTTGGCTTTTTAGGGCTGCACCCGCAGCATATGGATGTTCCCAGGCTAGGGGTTGAATCAGAGGTATAGCTGCCGGCCTACGCCAGAGCCACAGCAATGCCAGATCCAAGCCGCGTCTGCAACCTACATCATGGCTCACGGCAATGCCCGATCCTTAACCCACTGAGCATGGCCAGGGATTGAACCTGCATCCTCAAGGATACTAGTCAAGTTCATTAACCACTGAGCCATGACGGGAACTCTAAAGAATGGTCTGCAAATTGTGTTTTTTGGAACTCTAGTACATCTTGTTTGTGTTTTTGCTTTTTTGCTTTGGGTTGGTTGTTTTTGGCTTTGTTTGGTTTGGGAATCTTTACTTCCCATTCCACCAAAATGTCTTCTTCCACTTTGCTCAAGGAGTCTTCCCTACTTCCTTATCGAGGGGAAAGACTTGGAGTCTTCTGTGTGTGTGCCTCTGTGATTTGTTATCTGACCAAACTGTTATAATTTGATTTATGAATCTGTTTCCTCCAGAAGACATTAATGTCTTATTCTCCATAGACTCAGATAGATAACTGCAGAATTCTGGGTTTGCTATATCATTGGACAAAGAGTGGATGGCATTATTAATAACAAAGATAGGGACAGCAGGAAAGTTCTAGTTTATGAAAGCTTTAAATAATTTGCTTTTGGGAGTTCCTGTTGTGGCTCAGTGGTGAAGAACCCAACTAGTATCCATGAGGATATAGGTTTGATCCCTAGCCTCCCTCAGTGGGTTAAGAATCAGGTGTTGCCTTGAGCTGTGGTATAGGTTGCAGATGCAAATCGGATCCCACTTTGCTGTGGCTGTGCTGCAGCTCCAATTGGACCCCTAGCCTGGGAACTTCCATAGGCCGCAGGTGCGACTATGAAGAAAAAAAAAAAAAGGCTAAATAAATAAATAATTTGCTTTTGAAGATACTGAGTTTGAGATGTCTGTGAGTCATGAGGTTGGAAATAATTAGTAAGCAATATGGATGTGGAATTCAAAATAGACATCCAATCTGGAGACGCAAACTTGATTACTGGTCAGGATATGAATAGTTAAGGCAAACTCCAGTGGAAGTGATCCTCCATTTAACCCATGGACTCTGGAGAAGATGGCTCTGATGTGAGGAAGCTTGTGTGTCTTCCTCCTCCCCACAGAAATTTATGGACTGAAGATCGAAACTTACATTGTAGAAGGATGTGAGTGTGTAAAATATTTAATACAAATTCATAGGAAGCATATTTTGCTTTTAGGATTGATAAATTGAACACTTTTTATTCATTGTGTTATGGACCCGAGAAGGCCATTTTAGGAGAAATGAGCAGGGTTAAGCATTGTCAGACTTGCATTTAAATCCTAGCTTTAAGAAAACCTAGTAGTCCTCTTTAAGTTAGTTAACCTCTCCCAGCCTCAATTTTCTTATTGGTAAAAGAAATAATAAACACTTAAACTTGGAAGTGTGTTATTAATATTTTCAATGAGATGACATTTGTGAAAGTAGCCTGGAATGTTTGCACACAGTAGGTGCTCAATAAATGTCTCCAACAAATATTTATTGGATTCCCTCTTTGTTCCAGGCACTGTTCTAGGCACTAAGATCCCTGCCCTCCAGGAGCTTATGGTCAAATGTGGGGAGGGGAGAGAAAACAGGAGACAAAAAAACATAATGAAGAAGCAAATTATATTGTACACCGAATGGTAATGTAATCCATTTTTATTAAAAATTCCTGTAATCCAGGAGTTCCTGTCGTGGCGTGGCGCAGTGGAAATGAATCCGATTAGGAACCATGAAGTTGCGGATTCGTCCCTGACCTCGCTCTGTGGGTTAAGAATCTGGTGTTGCCGTGAGCTGTGGTGTAGATCGCAGACATGGCTCGGATCTCGCGTTGCTGTGGCTCTGGTGTAGGCCGGCAGCTACAGCTCCAATTGGACCCCTAGGCTGGGAACCTCTATATGCTGCAGGTGCAGCCCTAAAAAGACAAAAAAAAAAAAAAAAGAAAGAAAGAAAGAAAGAAAATTCATGTAGTCCAAGTAGCCACAAACTTCAGCACTTGCAGGGGCCAGGAAAGTAATCAAAATAAGTAAGTTAGGTTGGTTGAAAAGAGCAGGTCTTTTTTATCATTACGCTTTTGAGAAGAGCACAGAAAACACATCTCTTTTCTTCCTTACATCTACCTTCTGAAAACAATAGTAAAAATGTCATGATAAATGGCAATGGACAGCTTTCCTATCTGAGACATAAATGACAAGCCTCAGGGGGCGCTGACACTGGCAGAGGCCTTAGGAGAGCCGCTTGTCACTTCCAAGCAATTGGTGGCCTTTGAGCCTAAGGATTCAGTGTTGCCAGACCTGCCAGTTTTTCAGGGGAAGTCTCAAATTTGCATTTGGGGTGAAATGTCCTGAATTTTAACATAGTAATTTACTCATAATTTTTTCAATTGTAAAAGTTACTCCTCTCCTTCCCTCAACTCCCTTCAGATTTGCAGATCACATCTGGCTTAAGGACATAATCAGGTTTTAATCTTTGAAGAAAACTGAGGTTTTATTTATGTGACTTTCAAAGTAAATTTTTTGTTCTGCTGTATTTTATAAAATTTGACCAGTGAAAGAGTGTGTCTCTTTATTATACAGTCCCTTAACAGTTATATGAGGAATAAATATTTTGCTTTACTACGAATCTTATTTGCCTGGGCGGAGTAACGTTGGTTAAGAACAAGAAACAATATTCCTCCTGCATATATGCCCCGGGTATCTTATCATTATTAAACACCTCCCTTTGTTACAGTGCCTTAAACTTGTTCAGTTGAAAAACCACATTCCTCCTTTTCCCTTGCAGATAGGATGGACATATGACTAACTTCTCCCACGGTAGGAGTCGTTGGAGGAACTTCTGGAAATGCTGCCCCCAAAGAAAGACTTCCCTTTTCCTCTTTTTTTTCTGCTCCAGACACAGATGTGATAGCTGGCATTGCATTAGCCATCTTATGATGGTGAAGCAATTTGTACAAAGGATGATTGAGCATAAACAATGAAGGCCCCTGGGACATTGATAATATCAGGAAGTCCCCATACAAGTCCAAGACTCTGTACTTGTTTCACATTAGTGAAAATAAACTTTATCTTATTTAAGCCACTGTATTCCTGCTACCAGCTAGCCTATTTCAGGTCCTAGCCTCTAATGTGGAAAAGCAGAGTTCTACCTATGTCAGTCAGCATATCGAATCACCATTTGTCATACAGAAAACCATAAAATTGTCTTCTTTGTCACCCACTGAAACCTCCTCAACTTCCTGTGTTTGTTAGCCTCACATTTACTCATTTTGAAGTATAGTTGAGTTGACATAAGGACTGTTTTAGATTGCAGTGGAAATTCGTTGGGTTAATTAATAGGAAAATACATTTTATTTGTTTTTATTGACCTGTATATTAATTAACTGAAAAATGAGAACATGCCTCGGGCTATTAGAATGCAACCAAACATTGAATCTCTCAGAATTAAGGGTACACATTGATTTGATCACACAATAGGGACAGAGACTAAAGCAGTGGAAATGGTACGCTAAATTTTAAATTTATATATTTAAAAATTAGGAAAGACCTTTTCATTTAGGTTTTTAATGTAATACATCAATTAAATATTAAATGCCTTGTATATATGCTAAACACACACACATACCAAACAAAAAATTTTGTCAAGCAGTTCTCTTGGGGTGCAATGGGTTAAGGACCAGGCGTCGTCACTGTAGTGGCTTGCATGGCTGCTGTAGTGTGGGTTTGATCCCTGACCCTGGAACTTCCACGTGTGGCATGACAGAAAAAAAAATTTTATCAAGCAAGGTGTAAGAGAGAATACAATGATGACTAAAATATCATCCCTGCATTGGAGAACATCAGTTTGGCTAATAACACCACAAGGACGGATTGAAGTAAGTGAGATTCAATGACTTGTTAAAGACCATTCGACGGAGTTACAGTTGTGGCTCAGGCATTAAGAACCAGTCCAGTATCTATGAGGAGGCCAGTTTGATCCCTGACCCCGCTCAGTGGGTTAAGGATCCTGAGTTGCTGTGGCTGTGGCATAAGCCAGCAGCTGCAGCCCCCATTTAACCCCTAGCCTGGGAACTTCCATATGCCACAGATGCAGCCCTAAAAAAGTAAAATAAAATAAAAAAGATCATTCAACAGGTTAATGGAAGAATCTAGACCCCCTTACTCCTAAAGCCATGGCTTCTGACAAAGTTAGGCTTCTCACTTAAGAGAACACTGAAATAGCCTCAAGACCAACCATTTTTGAAATCTTAGCCAAAAGAAAATGAGTTCCCAGGGCAGATTAAGTTCATTGAATCATGACCTGAGCCTTTATTACAATCTCCTTTCCCTGTATCAAATTAGATTCAGCTACATTTAACAGAAAATCTAAAATTGTCATTGCTTAACCACAGAAAGGTTTAGTCCCTCAAGTGAACAAGTCTAGAGGCAAGAAGTCCAGGACAAGTTTGGAGACTCCACAAAGTCATGAGAGACCCAGGCTCCTTCTATTTTCTTCATCTCTTTTTTTTTTTTTTTGTCTTTTTAGGGCTGTACCCATGGCATATGGAGTTTCCCAAGCTAGGGGTTGAATCGGAGTTGTAGCTGCCAGCCTATGCCACAGCCACACCAGTTCTGAGCCGTGTCTGCGACCTACACCACAGTTCATGGCAACACAGGATTCCTTAACCGGATGAGCGAGGCCAGGAATTGAACCTTCATCCTCATGGATCCTAATCAGATTCATTTCCACTGAGCCAAGGTGGGAACTCTGCCTTCTATCTTCATGCTCCACCATTCTCAACAAATGGCTCATGGTTTCCAATGGGAAGCATCATAAGATTGGCTGCTTGAGTACTGGGCCTCACATCTATGTTCTAGAAATCATGAAATGCAATTGAGGGAAGCAAAACAAAAACAAAAACAAAAACAATCCCCTCAAACCAAAAACATCTTCCAGCTAAATAACCTCCTTTAAAACACCTATTCAGAAATTTCATACATGGCAATTCACTTGCTTCTTATTGACCAGAATTTAGGACACATCACATAAGGTCAAGGGATTGGGAAGTAATGGTCTCTTAGGAGGCACATAGTCACCCTGGATAAAATCAAGCTCCATCTCTAAGAAATAGGTGGGTTAGGGGATAGTTGGTAGAGAGCCAGGAGTTTCTGCCCTGATTCCCACAAATTATCAAGGGACATGCATTTGTCAGTAGCAAGTATCCCCTTAATGTTTAAGTATATTTAATATTAAGACATCAATACCAAATGGGTATATAATTTCAATCGTTATTTGTTATATATTTAATATTAATAATTCCTAAGTATGGAATTAAAATATTAAAATTAAAACAACTGTGAACATTTTGTCTTAATTTTCTTCTGCCTGATTTCCCAGTCTGAAACAAAAAGAAATAATATGGTGGAATATGATTACTCAATAAAACACAACCGGTTCTGACAGCTTCTTAGCCACACCTATGATACTTGAAGTCAGCTACACCCCAAAAAAATAAAATGTTAAAAACATACATGGTGATGAGTTGGCTCAGTAAGGCAAGAATACATCAAGCTACCTATTTGCCAGAATGATCTCAGGATACTGGGATCCTGTTGCTTAAACTATCCAGGTTTTTCAGGTTGGCTTTTAAACATAATTTGGTAAATTTTTGTTGGATAGGCCTGACCAAAAATAAGGTCAAAATGTGATTTTTGTTCTTAGTTTTGGGTTAACAAAATATATTTACTAGGCAAAGTGGCAATGACCATGCCATTTGCCCTAAATTTGGTTAGCCTGCCGTTGTACACCCTCCAACATATGGCACCATGAAGTACCAAGTTCACAGTCAGTTATCCAGGTGCAGGAGAACACAGGGTGGGGGTGGACAAAAGAGAGATGGTCTTGAATTTGGGTCTTGAATTTGTGAGCCGGGACACATTTCCCTACCATGAGGCAGCCATAGACCTACTGCCAGAGACCACCTGTGTCTCAGGAAGTCTCACTCTGATTGTCTACTTGTACTGTTCACCAATTAGTTTTTACAGGTTCCAATCAAGGGATCATCAGTACATTGCTTATCAAAGTTTCATGTACAAAGGGGATCTTGTTGAGATGCAGGTTGTGATTCAAAAAGTCCACTGGGGTGGAGTCTGAAACCACTTTTTTCACCTGTTTTCAGGTGCTGTGAATAAACCTGAGTAGCAAAGAGCTAGTGCTGAGGTGAACTCAGGCACCAGAAAACCCTGGGGAGACTTCCCCTCAGAGTTTTTCATTCAGTGGATCTGAGGAAGGATCCAGGAATGAGCATTTCTAGCACATTTCCAGATGATGCTGATGCTGCTGGTTCAGGAATCACACTTGCAAGAACCACTGATTTAGAATTTCATTATGGGTCTCAAGGAGATGAGAAATATGGGGGAACAGTGACCTATCCCTCTGGCAGAATGCCTGCTGTGGATGAAATGTGTTTGTGAGTTTGAATTTTAAATTTTATGTAAATGAACTATATAAATGTTGTTCACCCTTAATTCCTAAGACTTCTATATATTTTAGGAGAGACAAAGAAATTCTTTCATTTCCACTTTGGATTAGATGATTCCTTTTAGTTTTTGTTGAACTATTTATTTTAATATTTGGTATGAATTTTAGGTTAAAAACTCAGCTGTTTCAAAGGAAGACTTGATTTTTTTTTCAATAATAATTCCATGTTATAGCATATAAAGGTCCCCAAACATGGACAAATAAAAACACTCCACAACTATAGGTATTAATTGCTGTAATCTGACAACTAAATTTTAAAAATTTGAAATCTTACACATTCTCAGGCCAAATACAGAGGAAAGACACTTTTTTTTTTGTCTTTTTAGGGCCTTACCCATGGCATATGGAAGTTCCCAGGGTAGGGGTTGAACAGGAGCTGTAGCTACTGGCCTATGCCACAGTCACCGCAACACAGGATCTGAGTCGCACTTGCAAACTTCACCAGATCTCATGGCAATGCCGGATCCTTAATCCACTGAGCAAAGCCAGGGATTGAACCTGTGTCCTCAAGGATGCTAGGTAGATTCATTTCCGCTGAGCCACAACAGGAATGACAAGTCGCACTTATTTTTAATTGTTTTTTCGCTCAGGTTAGTAAATAACTTCTAACTCTATAGATTTTAAAAAGGTTTTATAAAGGACATTTTATTCCTATCAATCAAAAACTTTAAGTAGAGATTTTAAAATAATTTGATCTATCCACATGAAATGCATATTATGAATATCTTATAATATTTTTATAACATTTATTTTTATAACATTTCCTTTTTTGTTTTTTTGGTCTGGGCTTGCACCATACAGAAATTCTCAGGGATCCAACTTGAGCCACAGCAGGGACAAGACCAAGTCCTTAGCCATTAAGCCACCAAGCCATCAGGGAACCCTAGTTTTTAAAACATTTCTTACACAATTATTCTATTTATATATTTGAAAGAGGTTAATGTTTTATTGTGAGTGGTAAGGATTTGAGATCAAGGGTGGTTTTTATTTTTTATGTAAAACTATCCTTTCAAAGAATTTTTTAAAAACTATGCTCACTTAAACTTATTGGGCTCTACAAAGTATACAAGGGTCTATCCACTCTTATTAATGCTTTCTTGCTGTACACAGTTCTATTTTCTTTAATTAAGTACAAAACAAATGTACTGCCTGGCCAAATGCAATGTTCCTTCAGATTTATTAGAAAAGCAGATAAAAGAGACTAGAAACATGCAGCAATATACATACTTTGTTTCATTACCCCAATCTAATTGAGGATTTTCAACTAGTACAGGAATTTTATAACTAACACACAATAAAAATGGAGTTAGCTTTTCCTTTCTATGATAATGAAAATTCTCAAATCTAAAACATCCATTGTGAACATGTTCCAAATAGCAGCATATTCCATTCTCTAAAAGTAATAAGCATATGAATAGATATCAAGTTTTATAAAATATTTTTAATAAACTTAGGAGGAATTAAAAGCTCGATAAAGTTAAAGAAGTATTTAACAAAGCTCATTTATAATAATTATACCAATTTCCATCTGTATTGGTGTTTCCATGGAATTTTTTCACATGAAATAGTTTGAGATTTGGATCAAGATAAGATGTTTTTATTATATGTTCTCCCTAACTATAGATTTAACTGTTAGAAAACAATTAAGAATGATTACCTTACTGATAATTAACCCACAATTCACTTACATGAAATAAACCATAAAATATGTTTTATTAACAACCTAAATCTGTAAATAGTCTGGCAGAGTTTTATAAGTTTCATCAATCATGCAATTAACATTTAATTTTGAGTGTAAAAAGAGAATGACTTCAAATTTCCTAAATAACTCAAAAGGCAGTCATAGTTCCTCTGTGAGATAAATTTTAACAGTATTTTGAAAATATTTTAAATAGTTAAAACTACTTAATACAAATTCATTTCCCACATTTTCTAATAATTTTGGTAATACTTTTGGAGGGTCTTGCTGATTGAGAAATCTTCCTTTGGCCTATAATTGTACTTTATGTTCATATATAAATTTTCTCTTTCATACTTGAGCAAATTTAAGAAATATGAAGACATAAACAAATATGTCAGTTAAGGTTCAACAAATGATTTTTAATTGCTCCACAAACATTCTGCACCCATGTTCAAGAATATAACAGTGCGATATTTCCAAAATTTTAAAATATATTATAAAATTTCAAAACTGGTATCATTATCAGAATAAATGTACATCAGACAACATGTATTCTGAAAGTTCACTACTCCCTAAAATTATTTTACTGACAATGGCCTTAGAATCATACACTGTGTACTCCTTTAAAAATAAAATCTTACTTATTAAAACTACTTTTTATTCTGTTCTAATATCCAATTTCATATCAAGAATATCTTTATTGGAGTTCCCCTGTGGCATAGAGGGTTAAGGACCTGGTGTTTTTACCACAGAGGCCTGGGTTGCTGCTGTGGCGTGGCTTACCAAAAAAAAAAAAAGAAAGAAAGAAACATCTTTACTTAGAAACTATGACTAAGAATAAGGAGACTAATCACAAAATTTAGGAAAATCAACCATTTTTCTCAAAGGTTAACTAGCTAATAGATTAAAATTTTTTTTGTCTGAATGAGAAATTTATTTGTGACATATACTGGTAATGTTTATAAAACTATAGAGTTTGGCACAAAAAAATTAAAATATTATTAAAAAATATGGCTTCTTTCTAAAATAATCAAATACAACTCCATTTAAATGCTATATATTCAAAATACTTTATAACTTATGTTTTCATTTTCTTATGCATCATCATTCAACAAATGTTTGGTTAGAATTGTAAGAGATTTCAGTTTTCTTTTTTGGCCAGGCCCATAGCTATGGAAGTTCCTAGAGCCACAGCAGTGACGATGTTGGATCCTTAGCCCCTTGAGCCACCAGGGAACTCCTTATTTTTTAACATATACATGCCAGGCACTTTTTTTTGATTTAACGTTTTCTGAAAGTGATTGCCAGGTGAAAGTGGCCTGAGTATTAAGTTCTAATATGGATAGTCATTCAATTTTTAGCATATTCAAAGGACTGAGCACTGTGTATCAGGGTTGTAAGCCTAAAGCCTGCTAAGTTAATTCCACAAATGCTTGAAGATGGCGGGCTTGTGTCAAATTAGACGCAAGTGCCAAGTTATTTAAATTTTTAAAAAGTTAATAGTACACCAGGGTGGGCAAACAGAACAGGCTTGTGGGTTTCCCTCAACCCATGAGCATCGGGGTTACGATTCTTTCATGAAAAACCTCTCATGATCCTTACAAAATTGTGGCTCAATTTGCTGTGAGCTTATTCTAGTCCATGTCTTTCCAACAACTCTAGAAGTTTTAGGAACCTGATAATGCATCCCCATGGACAGAGATCCCAGGATCGATCTGGGAGCACCCCAACGGGGTGAAAACGATAGTGAGAAATGAGCTCTTATTTACCAAACCAAAGACTCCATCCAAGATTGCTTTAAAAAAAAAAAAAATCCTTCAGCACAGAGCCACTACGGTAGAGGAAGCAATTATTATTATTATTTTTAGGGCCACATCTGTGGCATATGGAAGTTCCCAGGCTAGGGGTCAAATTGCAGCTACAGCTGTGACCTGCGTCACCACCACAGCAACACTGGATCTGAGCTGCATCTGTGACCTGCCACAGCTTGCGGCAATCCTCCCTAAGATTTGGAAGAAAATATTTAATTTTCATCTAAAATAAAATGGTATTTTTCATTAGCTTCCACAATCCCCAGCCCACCCACATCCTCTTCCAAAGCATACAAAGTAACAAAAGTTTTCAAATAGAAGGTACAAGAAAGCCCATCCCTGTAGTCCTGGAAAGGGCAATATGTACAAGCCTGAATAAGGAAATACAAATGAAACGTTTCATTCTAGAGGCATGGAATTTATCTCAGCCAAGGAGCTTTTAGGGGAGCTTCCTATTTATAGAATCCTTATCTATACATGACTGGAAGTTTACCTCCAATAAACAAACACATTAGCAGATGCTGCTATCATTTTACATTCAATAAACTCCTGCATATCCATTGGTAGATGTAAATCTCTTAAAGGCACATTTATTTTTTTACACAGGTCTTTGCTAGCATCCTAAATTTGGGTTCCAGGTGATCTAGAAACTCAAGCCCCTCTTCTTCCTGCCGATCACTGCAGCAGCCTACTGAGCCAGCCACAGACCCTTTTCCTTCATAGTTGTAGGAGCGAACGTAGTCTTCAGAATGTTTGTGTTCCTCATCTTGTCCGCACAGATACACCTTCTGTATCGAAAAAGAGCACATTTTATTATTTTTTTTTAAAAAACACCTAAACATATTAGCTTAAAAATAATGTCTTTGATTTACCTTTTACTCTTTAATTTTTAATCAGAGTGTGTCCTCTAATGGATTCCTACATATAAAAAATGCACATGATTGGTCTGTATGATATTCATTTTTAAAATACAGCACATACATAAATGCTCCTAATGAACACATTTGTGAAAACTCGAGCTCTACACACATCACACAGCTAACTTACAATTTCCCATTTAAACACAAGATTTGTATAACTGAAACGTATCTTTGAAGATTTTTCACATATTTGGGGGAAACCAATACAGCCTATGATTCTTATGTTTATACGCTATCATATACCTATAATCATGTGATATATTAATCTGGCTAATCTTAATCTATATTGATTGATGTGGACATAAAACAAGGAACTACAACCCAAAATAAAACCTTCACCATCTATCTGGTTGATGGCGATGGCAGGATTTCATAACCACATGGAGGAGTCAGCACACTAAAAATATTTGTAATTTGTGATCTGTGCACTTCCTCTATAACAAATATTTCACTCTGGGTGATCTTCCTCATAATTCTTAAAGAATAACCTATCAGACTTTTCACACTTCCTAAAGTATAATATGCCTACATATGCCACTCCTAGGTAAAGTTTTGTAAAACTGAACTTTACAAGATCATTGTTCTCTTTGGGTTTGGACATGACATCCCTATCTAGGATAGTTCAGCATTTAAAAGGTGATGAGTTCCAGTGTACCAGGAGTAAACCTTTGGGGAAATCCTGATTTATAAATAGTGTTTAACTTTCATGTACTATGAACATGAAGACACTGGCACTTACTTCGCCAAGCCGAGGTTGGGTGAAGCTGTGCCACTCCGTGTACCCATATCTGCCGGTGTCCATTCCTCCCTGTCCTAGGCCCTTGACAGATTCCAAGGTCTGATGTCCACCTCCTTTGCTGGAATCCAAAGTGTAGCCGCCTTTGACCATCTCAAAACTTTGTTGTGTTTTGACTCCCTGGCCACCAAGTGTGCCAACAGACACGCTTGTGTCACAAATGTTGCATGTCTCTGTGGGAAGTCTCATATTTGCTTCCTAAAAATAAAGTTATGAGATGAAGACATCAAATTGAAACTAACAGTTTTCTTTCATTTCTTTCCCACAATAGGCAAATCACTTACCTGCTGTGCCTCCCAGTTCCCCTAAAATCAGGACAATAATAGTACCCATATCACAAGTGTTATACGTTAAATTGTGTCCCCACAAATTCATGTGTTGAAGTCCTAACCCTCAGTGCCTCAGAATGTGAGCTTATTTGAAGACAGTGTTATTATAGATGTAATTAATTAAATTAAGATAAGGTCATATTCAAGGTGGGTCCTTAATCCAAAAGGGGGAACTTGGACACACACACACACATACAGAGGATGCCATATGAAGACTCGATTTATGCTGTTATAAGCCAAGGAAAAAAAGCTAGGAGAGAAGCCTGGAACAGTTCTTCTCTAGCACCTTCAGAAGGAGCACAGCTCTGTCAACACTTCCATCTCTAATTCTTGGCCTTCAGATTTCTGAGACAAGACATTTCTACTGTTTAAGTCACTCAGTTTGTAGTACTTTTTATGGCAGCCCTAGGAAACTAATACAATAAGATTACGAAGTTTAAGTCAATTAACACATGTAGGACACTTGGAGCTCTATTTGGCATAGTGAATGCTCACTAAGCATTAGCTGTTTTTATTATTGCTATGATTACATAATAGTCAGCTGTCATCATTGAGCCACCATACAAAGGAAATTGAAATCTGTTTTACCATCACTTCTTCTCCAGGTCCTTCAGTATTTGACACAATTAAGTTTTGCTGGGCTACATCTTCTGGAAAACATTTCTTTACTGTTTTCTTAGCAGTAACACAGAAACATGTAAACAGAATACCTAAAAAGTAAAAATAGGTAAGTAAAATAGCATTTTTTTCATGCTGGTATACATTAAATTAGTTGAATCATAAGATTAAATTTTTTCACAGAACTTAAAAATTGTTGCATAAATTTAAAACAGAATATTAACAAATGTATTAGTATATAGACCATCTCTGTTTTAGTGAGATTATGTTATTAGGCTAAACAAGAAACAAATCAACAAAAGTAAGAGGGATGACATGTACATAATTTATTAATAGCTGTCTTCCCAGGTTCAGAATTAACTTAAATATTTCCCTTATTTCTTCCACACTGAAATAGTATCTTCATTCTACTGGAATTTAAGCTAGTATTATTGGTATTTAAAATCCACACAGAGGGAGTTCCCTGATGGTCCCATGATTAGGATTTGGGGCTTTAACAGCTGGAACTAAGATCCTGCTTCAAGGTGCTGCATGCCAAAAATAAATAAATAAAATAAAAAGAAATAAAAAGAAATCCACACAGAATACACTCAAAGATCTTAGAATCACAAAACAAAGAACATTAGGCATTAACCAAACAGGAAAGGCAATTACATAAAATCGCTGCCTGGTTTTGAAAGCATACATCAAATGCTAAGAGGAATATCCAGTTTGACCTGAAACACAAATCATTGACAAAGTAAGACTTGGGGAAAAGTTTGTAAATGCAGATAGGCTCTGTGTAGTTAAACAAACTGTTAACAAAGAAGGGAGGAAGGGAAGAGAAAAGAGTGAGGAAGGAAAGGAGGGAGGGATGGAGCTAAGAAGCATGGGCAAAGATTTCCAATCTTTTTGCATCTCCAAAAAGTAGTTTGTGGAATGCAATAATCTTGGCATTTTTTGCATCCATTACTTTTTCTTAGTGGCTCACCATATGACCACTTCCCACACACCAGCGTCTTAACATGTATGCTAAATCACTTCATTAACATACAATAATATTGAGCATAAACATCTAAGTGAATTGTTTTTTCTTTTTTGGCCCCTCCATGGCATATGGAGTTCCGGAGCCAGGGATCAGATCCTAGCCTCAGCTGCAACCTGTGCCACAACTGCGGCAACACCAGATCCTTGAACCCAACTGTGCCAGGCCAGGGAATTGAACCTGCCTCCTAGTGCTGCAGAGATGCTGCTGAACCTGTTGTGCCACAGCAGGAACTTCTACGTAAATTGTGAAACTACTCTTCACTAAGTCCCTTTGTACATTTGCAACATAAACATATCTGATTGAAAGAAGATCATATTTTGTACAGGAGAGAAACTTAACATTAATTTCACCCAACTTCTTCATTTTACATATGGAAAAATGAGCTTGAAGAAGAACCCACTATCTCATAGCTAATTATTGGAAGAACTAAGGCTGTAGTTTTGAAAATTATTTTAAAATTAACCTGCTCTCACAGTAGTTCCCGTTGTGGCTCAGCGGTTAGCAAACACAACTAGGATCCATGAGGATGAGAGTTCGATCCCTGGCCTTGCTCAGTGGGTTGAGGATCCGGCATTGCATGAGCTGTGTAAGTTGCAACATTGTTGTGGCTGTGGTGTAGACTGGCAGCTATAGCTCTGATTAGACTCTTAGCCTGGGAACCTCCATATGCCATGGGTTCGGCCCTAAAAGACAAAAAAAAAAAAAATCTGCTCTGACAAATACGTTTATTCTTTTATGACTCAGAACCCTGAGCATCCGCATAAGATTTTTAAAAGGACACATTTATCAAAGGTTATAAATGCCATCGATATGAAGAACTGCCATATATGTATATTAAATATTAGTTAACACTTCAAATAACACCTCCTAGATAATTATACTTACACAGCAATAATGCAGAACCCAGCACCATGGCAAGAATAGCCCATCTTCCAAGAATTACATTTGATGGCTTAATATCTCTTAGAACTTTAGGAGTTATTTTGCAGTCAGAGGAAGTGATACAGTCACATACTCTCACGGCTAATATGTGTTTTGCCGCAAAACCATGTCTATCTTTTACTTGGATAGGCACAGCATAAGTGTTATAATCAAGATTTTGCCGCTCACGAAGAATGGCAGTTTTACCTATGGGGAAAATGACAGAGATTGTGATTTCTAGAAAAATTAGGAAAATTGATACTCTTCTGTGCTTATCTATATTATTCTAGACAAAACATGTTATTGAAATATTCTATTAAAATGCATTCATATGTTTTCTTGAAGATATTCAGAACAAGAGTCTAAACTTAAGTATATTATTCATTGCTTTAAAAAAACAAAGTATTATCCTTTTTATGGGACCAATAAAATAATTTACTAAAATTAACACTGATTAGTTATAACGAACTAAGGTGAAAGTCTTAAGTTCGTATTGATTAAAAGGTTTAGCACAATTACGCACCATCCTTTGTCTCTATTGTCCAAAGTTTGCTGGCAGAATTATCCAGAAAGAATTGAAAAGGTGGCCCATTGTCAGGTCCATCTAGATCTACAGCTTCAAGAAGAGCAAAATCCTTATCATGCCGACAAATTGTCACTTCTTTTTCTCTGATATCTGGTGGGTGATCATTATCATCTTCCAAAAAAACTACTAATGTTCCGGTGCAAGATCTGCCATCTAAGAGAAATTTAAAAATAGGATATTTCTTCACTTAAAAATTTATTTTCAGGAGTTCCCGTCGTGGCGCAGTGGTTAACGAATCCGACTAGGAACCATGAGGTTGTGGGTTCAATCCCTGGCCTTGCTCAGTGGGTTAAGGATCCGGCATTGCCGTGAGCTGTGGTGTAGGTCGCAGATGCAGCTTGGATCCCGAGTTGCTGTGGCTCTGGCAGCTACAGCTCCAATTGGACCCCTAGCCTGGGAACCTCCATATGCCGTGGGAGTGGCCCAAAAAATGGCAAAAAAAGACAAAAAAAATTTATTTTCAACAATCTTTATGACATACAGTGGACATCTGCTTTCTATTAATTGTCTGAACATGAATTTCACACACTTAAACCACGAATACTATTGCTACCAGGACAAAATAGTGACATCACTCTTCCTTAGAGATTGGTGGCTGTATCAGGTGATATTCTTGAGGTGCTTTACAAAACTAAAAGGTAGGAGATTATGAGTAATGTCGGTATGGAATAATTAAGAAGAAAATTGATTTCTTACATCTTTCTTTATGAAGAGCATATATTCATGCTTAAAATCCAAAGACTTTACATTTGGTCATAATCACTTCCCTGACTCCCTTTCCTGACCTTTCTCCTCATAGACTCTTTGTTCAAACTTTGTAAAACATCTTATTAGTAGGTATGATGTTTCCTGGCATCTTCAGTGGAATCTGTTGCCACTGCTAGGGATGCTTTTCTTTTTCTCTTTGCCTGACAAAACCTTATCATCTTTCAAAAACCCATTCAAATATCACTTCCTCATGAAACTTGCCCTGACTTCTGTGGACAGTGGTAGCCACATTCTCCTTTGATTTCTCAGAACCCTTGGCTCATCACAGACCCACATACTAAACCGTGACCACATTCATCCTAGAAGCTAAGTTGAAGTCATCTTGAGAGCCAAGGGATCTGCCCAGTATTTCTTAGCTAACTTAAAACTTAATGCTAACACACTGAATCTAAAGCACTTACTATTTTTATACTTTGTAAAACAATCATTGAATAAACCATAAAAAGTTGCACCCCCACCCTGATTCGATTAGTATGTTCTTAAGAATAAGAACTCTTTACTCCTCTCTAGATCTTTATTACTTTTGGCTTAATACTTCACATATGAGTCTAAAACATTTTTTAAAAATAGTCATTATTTGGGTTCAAGAGATAATGAATTTCAGAAAATATGTTCAACTTTTACTATTTATGATAAAATTCAATAAGCTTCCAAAATTGAAATAAACAGAAAAATAACTGATGAAATTCCCCCCCCCTTTTTTTGTTGCTATGAATACTGGTCTAAATTTTGGTGCATATATGTTGAATTTTATGATAAAGAATACCATAAATCATATACAATGTATTCTTTTTTTTTCTTTTTTAGGTTGAAATAACAATTAGCTGTATTGTATAATATGCTCTAGAGAATTTTTTTCTGTTGAATAACTAAAAAATTAACTTATTCAAAGTGACTTTTACATTAATTACTTACATGAAGTAAATGCTGTATTTACCTATTTAAAAACTGTTCCATCTGAACAAGTTTTACGTAATCTGGATATGAGATACAAGCTTTTATAAGAAAAAAATCTATAAAAGCATATAAACATTTTGGGACCACTATAAATCTGTAAATAAATCTGAATACAAGCAACAACTTCAGAAGCAAAACACACTAACAAAGAAATGAGCAATGGAGAATATGAAGCTTTTTAAATTAAAAAAAAATGTAGCTACAGATACTACATGTGAGCAGTAGGTGCTATGATTTTACTTTTAAAAATTTAAGCAGAGAATAGTTTTTCTTTACAGGACAATAGAAAACATACTTAAAAAATTGAGTAAAGAAATACAGAAGCCATTTGGAGGCAAATCCACACTAATTTAATCCCATATTCAACCAACAGTTATCACATAAATGGTTATTTTCCATCATAGTCTTTGTTTGAAGTATGTTGTCAAAAAGGGAAAGCTTAAAGTTGTTAAAATGAATGGTAGTCAAAGCCAGAGTCGAAACAAAGTCCTAGACACCTTCTAACACTGCAAAAGACTGATTGTAAATTTGAACCTTACTGTTGAGAAATATGGCAAAAAATAATTACTGATAATAGTCAAAGATTGTAAAAACGTAATTGAATGCATATGTCTATCTCTAAACCTTGTTTTAAATAAGCAAAGAAGCAAATGTCAAGGTTCGGTGAGTAAGGAATGTCACAATCCTGGGGCTGGAAAGTATATCTTGGGTTAACTAAAATACACACTTCTACAACAGGAACTGAAAGGCAAGAGCTCCCACCACTGCATAAATGTTTCCAGGAACCGGAAGTTCCCTGTCATTATCAATCAGCCAACTTCACCCAGAGAGCTCTTTAATTAATCATTAGAAAGTTTTCGGGTTCTTTCTTATCAAGCTATAGTATGCCTTCCAATCATTTCTAATTTTTTTTTTTTTGGATTATACACATGAAACCTTTATCTATTCCACATAACCCTGAACTTTTACAAGAAAAAAAATTTACAACCAAATATAGCAAAGCATTTTATAAACTTTTGAACTCCATTTTCTACGTTAAAATGAATTGTTCCAAGTGCCTATTATGCACCTGAACTTGCAAAGCTCTTGGTAGCAAAATCAACAACCTGGACCCAGAGATTCATGGGGCTCTCAAAGAAGAGAGGAATGACAAACATCAGTTCCTGCACAAAGCAAACATGCCAAAATCTCTGCCGGATGCCTGCTAAAAGGATATTTAGTAAAGATAAGGGTCCTTACATGAAAATGAGTCAATCTAGTTAGAGAAAAAGAATGTACATGAGAAACAATAAAAATACCTTTTTTATAGAGAAAACTCATCACCCATGATAACTAATGGGTTATTCCCAGAGAAGGAGGGCTTGAGAGGAACTTATTCAGAGAAAAACTGAATGAAGTCTAGTGAGCCCACTCACAGAAGTTTTCATTGCATTCGTTTGAAGAAGTGAAGGGATCTAAAGTTCAAATAGGAGGGGCAGAGCTATTCTAGGTGGAGGGTATATAAAACAGGACCTTCTAGAGTGAAAGCCGGGAAATCAGCCTGACTGACCAAGAATTGACACAAAAAATACAAGGAAATTAACTGGATTCTAAGAAAGCTAGAATGCCTAGATCATCATTGTGAAATATTTATGAGCATCAAAACTAAACATTCATGTGGAATGTAAGTAATTACTTAAATACTTAGCCCTCGGAAGCATATATTAAATGGATTAAAGTTCAAATAAACAAATCCTTCAAGCTACCATATGATCTTCCATGAAAATTGATATTACCCTTATCTTTACTTCTAAAGCACACCCAGGTTATCCATAAGCCTGGGACCCAGATTTACAAAATTTAGATTTTGACATTTTCTTTCTTTGTACTAAGATCACTGTGTTTACAGAATTCCTTTGTCACCAAAAGACAAAGTTAATTTCTTATATCTCTGTTCTCCATATTTTCCTTCTCTCTAAAGAGTATTTCATTTTCTACCACCTAGCTTCTGCATTCCTGAGACATCGTCTTTCTTTATCCTTAAATCTGGGCGATCCTTAACTGATTTCCACTTTTTACTATACCCATAAATTCTTTGACAGAGAAAGTTTTCATATGAGAGAATCTTCCTTTAATTCAATAAATTTTTATAATATTTATAGTTGTGCAACCATCGTCACAACCTAATTTTAGAACATTTTCATCCCAAACCTCCAGTCTATCCCTCTCCCCCAAATTGTCCCTTTTGGTAAACATAAGTTTTTCAAAGTCTGTGAGTCTGTTTTCGTTCTGCAAAAAAGCTCATTTGTACTCTTTTGTAAGAATCTACCTATAACTGATCCAACAATCCCATTCTTGGGCATCTATCCAGAGAAAATCATGACTCGAAAATATATATGTACCCCAATGTTCATTGTAGCACTATATACAATATACAAGACATGGAAGCAAACTAAATGTCCATCAACAGAGGAGTGGATAAAGAAGATGTGGTACACATATACAATGGAATATTACTCAGCTACGAAAAAGAATGAAATAATGGAATTTGCAGCAACATGGAGAGACCTAGAAATTATCATACTAAGTGAAGTTAGACAGAGACAGAGAATTTTTTATGAGAAGATAATCATGGGAATAGTTCTTTCAAAGTGCTTGGTCATCTTACTGATTTATTTCCATCCCAAGGCAACAGGAATAACCCAAGGCTGAGGAAGGGAGTACAAAGAAACACCTGAATGGGACAGATGTGGATGAATTGGTTTTCCCTTCCCATATAAATTGTAAGCAGCAGCATCTTCATAAGTCTAACTTTTATCTCTCATCAGAGAATCTTTTTTTTTTTTTTTAGTACATGTGGCTTTATTATAAAGCTATGGAAAAAAAGTAGGAGTACAATATATGAGAAAACATTTGTCTTTATTATCAGAATATCAAGGTGGCAAAATGAATAAACATGACCCATTGCATGACTTCCTATCAGCTTCTGCTTCTTTCCATGGGATTTGATATGTGCTTATTCACACACTCCCCATTCCTTCTAAAGAAATTCAATTATTCTATAGCAAAAGACCACAGCACTGTGCCCGCTTATTTCTTTTGAACAGCTAGCATATAAAAATACACTAACCATAAAAATAGTGGAAACCATCTTGAATTAAGCAGATAGTCAAAAATATAAGCTCTGTCATAAAAGCCCAAGTTCACTCATCTTTATCATTTATGGAAATTTACCCCTTGTGCACCAGTGTGTTATTGGCATGATGGAATGCCATATTGTAACTTCTTCTTCTTCTTCTTTTTTTTTTGTCTTTTCCAGGATCGTACCCATAGCATATGGAGTTTCCCATGCAAGGGTCTAATAGGAGCTGCAGCCATAGGCCTACGCTAGAGCCACAGCAACGCCAGATCCGAGCCGCATCTACAACCTATACCACAGCTCACAGCAACACCGGATCCTTAACCCACTGAGCAAGGCCAGGGATTGAACCCGCAACCTCATGGTTCCTAGTCAGATTCGTTAACCATTGAGCCATGACAGGAACTTCTGGAATTATTTATACTTTTTATCATCCTCTTTTAACATCCATCTATACATCTATGCTATACATTAGCATAATAGTATATGTATATAAATAAATATACTAGTAAATATATGGAGGTGGTTGTGGGTCTATCAATAACCAAAGATGGGCCTATCAATAATGGGCCCTTTTGGTTCTATGATTACAAGATGCCCTCAGAAATAACCATCAGGAAACACTGGGGAAAAAAGGTTTTTTCCTTATAAGTCCTGGAAATTACAGGTCAGGCAGCAAGAGCAAATTTGTGGGGGATGAGGTGGAGATGAGGGGGTAAAGGGGATAAGGAGGTGACATCTGGGATTCTGCTTTTATCAGGTGGAGGCTGGGGGCCTAGGGTTTCACAGGCTCACTCCTAATTGATGAGTTTAAAATACAAGAGCAGGAATGTAAAGAGCAGGAAGAGAAAAACCAAACAGCCCAAATGGTCGGTTATTGAAATCGACCAGGATCTCTAAAACAAAGGAGCCAGGGAAAATGAGATTGGGGCCAGCCTGGCTCTTGATCCATTTGTGCGGCAGGCATTGTGTTGATCTGAGATAGCCATCTTTGAAGATTTCTGAAGTAAGTGGAAGCTTGGGCAATCAAAGCTTAAGTCAATTTACAAAAAGAGAAGCCAACTGACAGAGCTTACATGGCAAAGGTTCATATTCAAAAATGACTCACTGCTAGGAGGGTATGTTCAAAAAGGTTTTGAAATTGCAACTTCAGGACATTTGAAGGATATTTTTTCATAAGACTTGTTCTAGAATTAACCTTAGAGAATGATTGCAAACCTCAGCAAAAGGCTTTAAAAATCATCATGGGACCATGTCTTTAAAAAATAGGATTAAATGTTTTGGTTCCCCAGGAAGAGAGGCTCACAACAAACCTACGTGAATGCAACTGTTTTAGGTGGGTTGAACTCTTTCAGCAGGGTTCAAATCATAGTAATCTAATTCTGTCCTCAAAAAAGTAAGAGCTCCTTGATGATGCCACTCTGTCTATGGGAGAAATCAAATAATATGGACCTTGAAACCTGGACTTTGGCCATTTACCACCTCCAAGTTTTGCTCTGTTGAGACACTGGGATCTCAATGAGGTGGTTTCTAATAAGTTAAGCAATCATAATGCAAATATTGTTTGCATTAAATTTTGATCTGGAAACAAACAAATTTAAATTTAACTCCAGGGAGTTCCTGTCATGACTTAGTGGAAACGAATCTGACTAGGACCCAGGTTTGATCCCTGGCCTTGCTCAGTGGGTTAAGGATCCAGCGTTGCAGTGAGCTGTGGTGGAGGTTACAGACGAGGCTCGGATCCTGCGTTGCTGTGGGTGTGGTGTAGGCTGGTAGCTATAGCTCTGATTCGACCCCTAGCCTGGGAACTTCCATATGCCATGGATGCGGCCCTAAAAAGACAAAAAAGAAATAAATAATAAAATTAACAAATAAACTTAACTCCAAGATGTCCTTAAAAATACATCATATATTTATATTTTATTCCTAGATAATTGCACTCACCTGCATCCATTGCAATCACGGAAACATTGTATTGGTTGTTTTTCACAAATTTTGATTCTCTATCTAGCACTTTTACGGTTTTCAAGTTACCAGTATGTTCATTAATTTCAAACCAGTTATCTTCATCTCCTATCTTCTTATACCTAATTTTTAGAAAGCAAATGTAAATGCTCAAAGCAGAGTGGACATAATCTCAAAATCTGTTGTTCTGAAAAATAAATAGAATGTTCCCAAATTTGAAATTAATTATTATCACAATTGAAAAGAAGGAAATTTTTAAGGTACATTACCTTAAGCCCTCACTACTGCCTTTTTCTGGATCCACTGCTTTGTATCCAAGGAGTTCTTTGCCCTCTGGGAGGCCATCTTTACTCTGAATAACTTTTACTGATGGTTGGCATTCGGGGCCCTCATCCAAGTCTTTAATTTTAACAGTGACAGTTGTTGTGCACATAGTAGGTGTTTGAGCATTTGCTGCTTTAGAGAATTGTGCTTCGTTAAGTACACCAATTTGCAAAACAATCTGGCGATTAAGTTCATAGTTCAATGGCTGTTCAAGAAACATACTTTAATGAGTCAATATTTAACACCGTAAATAGAAGACTTATGACTATGTTCCAAATTTTAGCAAAAAAGGGAATATCATTTTTGTGTATAAAATGCTACCAAAAGTTGCTACTAATGTAGTTAATAACTGATAATTACCTTCCTATAGTGACAAACACTATCAAATGAAATTTTTTTTTTTCTTTTTCAACCACACCCTTACATATGGAAGTTCACAGGCCAGGGACTGAATCTGGGGATTGAATCCAGGTTGCTGCTGTGACCTACTCAGCAGCTGAAACAACACTGAATCCTTACCCCACTAAGCCTGGCCAGGGATTGAACCAGTTGCCTTGGTAGAGACAAGCTGGATCATTAACCTACGCCACAGTGGGAACTCCTCAAATGCAAAATTGTTGATTTTAAGGTTCAACCAATTTTTCTTCTTACTTTTCTTTGGGAAGGTCCTGCCTTCATTTTCTTATTACAGGTTTAAATATTAATAAGAATATGTAATAAGTATTTGAATAAATTCAAGTAGGCAATTTCTCTTTATTACTAATCAAATGGGAGAAATGATCACTCCATCAGCAAAAGTCCCTCAAAGCTAAGTATATAAAATAATTAGATAGACTACTTGGACATGAGATTTGGCTACAATGGAGCAGTGATTATGACTAATCTGAGTCAAAAAGTATCATGATATCTTTTTTTTTGGCTTTTTGTCTTTTTAGGGGTATACCTGCGGCATATGGAGGTTCCCAGGGTAGAGGGTCTAATAGGAGCTGCAGCCACCGGCCTATGCCACAGCCACAGCAATATCAGATCCAAGCTGCATCTGCAACCTACACCACAGCTCATGGCAACACCGGATCCTTAACCCACTGAGTGAGGCTAAGGATTGAACCCGCAACCTCATGGTTCCTAGTCAGATTCATTTCCGCTGCACCACAAAGGGAACTCCTAGCAGCTTTCAAAGTACATTATATTTGGATTTGTTAGCTCCTAATCAAAGTGCTCAGTCCTGAACTGAATAAATAGAAAGAATCTAAAACAATAGTTAAAAGATTAGAGACTAAAATAAAAGCAAAAAAAAGAAATAAAAAAAATCTAGACAAACGCCAAAAAAAAGAGAAAAAACAAAGAGAAGAATAGGCAATATTATAACTAAAGGAGATTTTCTATAAATCTTATTAGGGAAGGCAAAATTTGTGCATACCCCTTCTAAGAAAATACACTGTCCCTAAGAAATTAATGAGGAAAGATGTAAAAGGCAAGAGAGGGCTGTGAGTAGAAGGACTCAGAAAGGAAACAAGTTCAGGCAAAGTAATCATTCTCAGGGCTAGTAACTGCAATATAGTTTAAAAAAATCCCCAAGCACTGGCTACTTCAAACATAGGGGAATTAGTAGGAATAACTTCTGAATATTTAGTAAATTATGTATCTTATAAAATACATTATAGACTGGTAAAAGTATAATATGAGCATGAAGGGAACTGAAAAATCAAGAGGTTTTCAAATAAAAATTCTTCCATTTCTCTCTGCCTTGTGTTCCATCAAATAAGAGATTTAGATAAGTAGGTGTCTAAGACCCTTTCTAAAGCTAATATCTGATTACTAAGCCAATATTTCTCTACCTTGGTTCTGCTCATATACAGAAATCAGGTTTATGCCTGCCGTGCCTTTCCTCTAAGAGAAAATAAGGGTATAATAATAATTATAGTAAAGTTTACATAGGAAACAATGTAAGTCATTTCAGCATTGCATTGCAACACTGATATACATTCAGGAATTATTAAGTGTAAGTTAGAATTTTATAAAGCCTTGCCAGACACACACACACACACACACATATAAATATATTGCCTGATACATATATATATATATATATTTTTTTTACCTTGACAACACACAAAACTCCTTCATTTGTATTTGGGTCTGTGCTAATTTTGAAGTTTCCATTCTCATTTCCCTGTAGGATCTTGTATATGGCCTTTGAGTGAGGTGTGTTTGGCAAATCCTGGTCACGTACCGCCATTCGTAAAATCTCAACATCAATTCTGTTTTCTTCTACTTCTGTAAAATACTGAAACAATTGCCTCTTGCTGTTATAAATACATAGTTCTAACAATGCAATTTTTCCAGTTTAAAATTTATATTTAAAGAAAAATAAAACAAAGTGATGTGAAAAGGCGCAATTATACATTGGGAAGAATTTAGCCATTTAATACATAAGCTCCCTTTTTTCCTCCATAAACTAATTATGCTGTATCAGATCTTCTCCATTCTTCAAACACTAAGTAATGTCTTAACTTTGCAACTTCTCTGAGGTGATTTCCCTAATCATTCGAGCCCTCAGATTTGTCCCTATTCTGAACCTCTATAACATCTACAGTCCATTGCCCTGTTTTTATACATAAAATGCTTTATATTAAGATATTAAGATTTCAGTATTTAAAAATCATTATAAATTGCATTTTTTAAAACTTTTGATTTACAGGAGAACACCTTAAGGAAAAATTTTTCCTTCTTTGAGACATTAGATCATAGTTTCTCTCCCCTACACCCCCCCAAAAGAAATATGGTGACAGTAGTAAATCAGAATCTTCTAGAGATTTAAAATGAATTCACAAAAGGATGATAGCCTTTGGATCACAGCAGATCTAGATATATATATTTTTAAAAACAAATCTAGATTCTAATCCCACTTTTTCCTCTTACATGGTCTATAGGTAGGAGAACATGAACAAGTTACTGAACTGGCCTTATATTTCCTCTTATGAACTATGAGAAAAAAGATATCCTTATAAATTGTAGGGATTAATGTAAAAAAGCATATGACTGTGTTTCTCACTACAGACTTTCCCTTCTTTGACATGTATTCGGGTATAGGGTATAGATTAATGGAAGAGTTGAGATGACTCACTATTTTGTTCAAGAAAGAAGAATCATTTCCTGGATGTATCACCCTGTATGTATTTGTCGTGTTGTGTACTTTCTCAGTGAAAGTTTGCTCACATATAACACAGGAAGAGCCTATGTACAGACAGTGGTGGGCAACACATATTACTGACTCCCCAGCGGAGCAGAGATGTAAATTAGTCCTTCTGTAATCTTTTTTTTTTTTTTTTTTTAATAGCCACACCTGTGGTCTGTGGAAGTTCCTGGGCTAAGGGTTGAATTGGATCTGCAGCTGCTGGCCTATGCCACAGCTACAGCAGTGGCAGATCCAAGCTGTGTCTGCTAACTACATTGCAGTTCACGACAACATGGATCCTTTAATCCACTGAATGAGGCCAGGAATCAAACCCGAATCCTCATGGATACTAGTCAGGTTTTTAACCCTCTGAGCCACAATGGGAACTCACCCATCTCTTATCTTAAGAAGCTGAGGTGTAAAGAACACAGACGAATGCCTTTACTCCTTCACCCTATAAAAGGAATTTGAGTTCAAAGAATCTAATACCAGAGCTTGGCATCCAAGAAACACTGAACACATGCATGAACTCAAGGGCTAAGATGCTCTTAGAAGAGAGAGCAGTTATTTTCCACCATCCAGAAATATCTGTCACTTTACTTTTGCAGAAATCAAATTTTTAGTGAATGCTATTTGTGAGTGTTGGCTATTAAATCCAAAATGTGTACACTCATAGAGCTATCAAATTCCAGATTTGTTTTTTGAAAAAGTAAATGAATCTAGACAAATGAATACAGAGATATACTCACAGAGGTTTCTGTAAAATATGGTGAATTGTCGTTTTCATCCTCGAGTGAAATAGTAATTGTTCCTGTGTTAAATAAACCGAAAGGTTGGCCTCCCATGTCTCGCACTTCCATTATTAACTTGTATGTATCACATTTCTGAAAAAAAAAGGAAGAAAGGTACACTGATGAATGCTTATATTTCCTGTAAATTAGGATTCTCATAGTCATTGCTCAGGATCTGATTATTTTGCAAACATTCCTTTTGGATTTTATCGTTCAAAAAAAGCCACCATCAATACAAATATAGAAAAAGAGAATTTTCAGTCAATACAATGAAAAGCTGATGTTTCTAATATTTCAAAATGTAAAGCCATTTTAGCATCTATACATCAAACTGGGTCAATGATCTCTTAAGTGAGATCTTATACCTTCCCCAAATCTCTGTAGGGACAAAGTATCCCCCCAAGTCCTAAGCACAGCCTGTAGGGAAGTATGTTTGGAGAGGTGGCCTCAGGGGGCCTTACTGTCACTTCCCTGGGAGTTCATATTATCGATTCAAATATAGTTTAGTGACTGAGAAGTTAATTAATTAATTCATTACTTCTCTATCCAGTAAAGGTGTAGTTGTGGTGATGACACCTGTGTCTGGATGTATGGAGAAATGCTTGGGTTGGTCTGGAATCTGCTGTAAGATTTTATATTTCAGACGAGTATGTAGTGTGTCAGGTTCATCGTGGTCTATGGCAGTCACTTTTCCCACTGAAGTTCCTGTTTAGAGAAACCCAATACTGTCAACAACTGAAAATAACAATTAATTCAATTCAAACGAACATAAAATCAAAGCATTGCTGTAGCATATTCTCCCCCCAAATCCACAAGTTGGTTGATTTTACAGTTAAGTGGAGAGGTATCTAAGTGCCTTCCAAGTTCTCCTTATCTGGAACTTTCTAATAGGTGATTACTGTGGATAACATAATTTGTATTCTACATACGTAAGAATATCCACCCCACCCTCGGTAACAGTGGTTCTCAAATTCTTCCTCCCAACCCAGTTCATGGGCCATTTTTGGATGGGACCTTTCTCTTTCTTTCTTTCTTTCTTTCTTTCTTTCTTTCTTTCTTTCTTTCTTTCTTTCTTTCTTTCTTTCTCTCTCTCTCTTTCTTTTTCTTTCTTTCCTTCCTTCCTTCCTTCCTTCCTTCCTTCCTTCCTTCCTTCCTTCCTTCCTTCCTTCCTTCCTTCCTTCCTTTCTTTTACGTCTGCACTCAGAGCATATGGAAGTTCCCAGGCTAGGGGGCAAATCGGAGCTGTAGTTGCCGGCCTATGCCACAGCCACAGCAAAGCCAGATCTGAGCTGACCTACACTGCAGCTCACAGGAACACCAAATCCTTAACCCACTGACCGAGGCCAAGGATGGAACCTGCATCCTCATGGATACTAGTTGGGTTCTTTAATGCTGAGCCACAACAGGAACTCCTATCTTGTCTCTTTTATACCCAACTTGATAATGTCAACTTTGCATATAATAACACAGGTTTTATACTTTTATATTTTAATAAATGTGCTGAGTTGTTAATATATACAAGACAAACATTATGCAACAGGCTGAGTATCATTTGGAGAAGCTTTATGGTCCAGAAATCAGAGTATTGAAAATGTTGCTTTAGCAAACCACCTATTGTGGGAGAACAATATTAAATATACATACTTAATAACAACAGAGTGGAAGGGGCATAAAAACTAAGAACATAGCTTACACTTTTTGAGAATAAACTAGAAAGTCTTGTTATGTCCTTTGGTTTGACAAGGTCAAAATCTTGGCTTCTGAGAATATCAAAGCAGTTTAAAACTTTTCTCAATTTGTTTGGAAAATATACTCAGTGAAGAAATGCATATGATGTTATAAGTTAGATTAGCATTTCCACACCATAGTCTATTTCCGGGTCCTTGAAAATGTATTGCAACTTTATAAAGACTCAAATGATCTATTGCTTTGTAAATACATCTGTAACATGCGCGTACAAGATCAAAAGATAAAATATAAATAGCATTTGTCACACATTCATATTCATCGTGGGTTAATCTAACAAAGTTGTTGACTTTATGTACCAGTTAGTTCTCCATGTACATAGAAAATGAGCACAAAAAGTTGACCTTTGAAGAGCCTATAATCTTATAAAACTACAAAGTTTTATGTGGAACACCCTTGAAAGTCAAGCACTTAAAAATGTTTTGCATAACTGTTTAAGACATCAATGAGGAATTCCATTGAAGCAAAAACCTTGTGTTTTTCCTAAAATGTGAACTTACCAGTTCGGCAATTCTCAGGCACACTAAAGATAGTCACTTTGTTTTCAAAATATGGGGCATTATCATTATCATCTTCAACTTTGAATAATAAGGGGAGTGGGTACTCAGGTGCATAACCGTCAGCAGTTGTTGCGTAGGCATAGAGCTGAAAGGCAGACAAACACAATCAGCTGACTCCTAAGTAACAAATCAGGCACAAAAATTAAGCCTAGCAGCTGGGGAGAGACATAATGTTTTTAAAAAGAATGAAAAAATGCCATCTGCAGCATCAAGAATGCAACTAGAGATTATCATACTAAGTGAAGTTAATCAGAAAGCGAAAGACAAATACCATAAGATATCACTATGTGGAATCTAAAATATGGCACAAATGACAGTTCCCTGGTGGTTCAGTAGGTTAAGGACCTGGTGCTGTCCCTGCCGTGGCTCTGGTCACTGCAGTGGCACAGGTTCAATCCCTGGCCTGGGAACTTCTGCATGCCACAGATGTAGCTAAATATATATATTTATATATGATGCAAATAAACTTATCTACAAAACAGAAACAGACCCATGGACAGGGAGAACAGACTTCTGGTCGTCAAGAGGGAGGGGGAAGAGGGATGGACTGAGAGTTTGGGGTAGTACATATAAACTATTACATTTAGAATGGATAGACAGTAAGGCCTTACTGTATAGCACAGGGAACTATATCCAATTTCTTGAGGTAAATCATAATGGAAAAGAATATAAGAACAAAAAGAATGTGTATATGGGTATAACTTAGCCACTCTGCTGTACAACCGAAATCAGCACAATATTGTAAAACAACTATATTTTAATAATTAAAAAAATCACTGGAGTTCCCATTGTGGCGCAGCAGAAACGAATCCCACTAGGAACCATGAGGTTTCGGGTTCAACCCTTGGCCTCACTCAGTGGGTTGAGGATCTGGTGTTACCGTGATGTAGGCTGCAAACGAGGCTCAGACTGGACCCCTAGCCTGGGAACCTCCATATGCCGCAGGTGTGGCCCTAAAAAGACAAAAAAAAAAATTATTGGCAAAGGCATATGTAAGTAAGAACTTATGTAACAGAGACACGACACACCAGCACAGTTTATGCCATTCCTATGGCTTCAATCCTTTCTCATTATTCTCCCACCAAATTCCATGTACTCCAGCTAAATGGGGCTCCTCCATTCCCTGAATTAACTGCATGCTGTTCTGCTTGTTGGAATGCATATGGATTCCCCAGTCATGCTAATAACATGCATTTTTTCCCTAAAATTTATGCAAAACATGCTTCTAGTTAATTGCAGATTTTTATATACATATAAGTATCAGCTATTTCTGGGTGATTTGATTATGTGTCCTTTACCTGTATTTTCTCATTTTTCTTGTTAACATGTATTTCTTGTGTAATAAAAATGTTGATAAAATCATATACATATTCCAAATTCTATCTCAAAATGATATATCTTGGCTCCAAATGTCAAGATTTAATGCCCTTTCCATTTAAACACCATCAAATTATCTCTGCACTCTCCTTATGTGGTTTATGCATAGGAAGTGCTCAATAAGTGGTTTTCAAGTTAAACAGATTTTCTTCACCGACAGGACCAACCTGCCCAAAGTGAACCCCGTATTAACTCAGTGCTTCGCCACAACTAGCTTTCTTGATTTCCCTGCTGTAACTGTTTTCTAGAATGAACCAGGATCCTCCCTCTCTTCAGTCTTGTATCAGTCAATGGCCAGATTCTAAAGATTACAGCATTTCTGTGTCTCTCTCATTCATCCTCTCTGTTCTACTGCCAATGCTGTCATCCACGTGACTCCAAATGTATCCTATCAACTCTCCTGTTGTATCCTGCCAACGTGTTGTCCTATCAACATTCCAGCATTTGTCCTAATTGACCTTCTCCAAACTACGGAGCACTCAGGGGTGAGATTCATTTCCATAAAGCACAATTTTAATCAAGAAATTTCCTACTCAGACTGTTCGTTGATCTTCCTATCATCCACCAAAGTAACACAAAATCCTCACTGCTGTGTTGAAAAGCAACATTTCATCTTCACATGCCCATCTAGAGGGGGAGAAATTCCTACTCCAATCTCTAGGATGGAAGGGTTTGAAGTAACCATTCATGTCCTCTCTGTCCCTGTTTTCACTTTTCCCCAAACAACCTCCAGCTGGGTTTTTTTCAGTAATAAAAACTTAAATTTTGATTTCCATCAGTCTGATTCCTGTATCTCATTGCTTAACATGGGAATACAGGTGTGTATTATCACCACTTCACCACCACCGCCACCACAGCCAAGGTCACCACCATCATCATCCCACATTCTTCAGCCTTCCTAGCAATCACTCCCCCTCCCCCATATTTGAGATCTTCCTTCCTTCCTTCCTTTCATTTGTTCATCTTTTTAGGGACATACCCATGGCGTATGGAAGTTCCCAGGCTAGGGGTCAAATCAGAGCTGCAGCTGCAAGCCTACACCACAGCCACAGCAATGCAATATCCGAGCTGTGACCTGCACCATAGCTCATGGTAATGCTGGATCCTTAACCCACTGAACAAGGACAGGGATCAAACCTGCATCCTCATGGATACTAGTCAGGTTCATTACCGCTGAGCCACGACAGGAACTCCCTGATGTGAATATTTCTTTTTTTTAAATAGCTGCCATTTTGAGAGTTTTGGCCAGAGAAACTATATGATTTTTTTATGTCTCTATTAGATTACGATTGTGTTCATGGGAGAAGCCTGAGACTTAGGATATTTGTATGCTTGAAGCATCTAACACAGTATCTTACATTGAGTAATTCTTCAATAAATAGCTTTTTGCATTCAATTCTTTCCATCTTTCTTTTTTAGGAAAATGGACTACACCTTAAGTTTGCCTTGTATAAAAACTATCATAAATATTCTACGGACTCTTGTAATGAAATTCTTCTACCTCATTTCATTGGTATGAAAACTTCTTCCTATCTAACCCAAGTCCAGCCTGCTCTAATTGACCCTAATTTTTACCAGCTTTTCTCTTCAATGGAAATGATCATATACTTCTTGCCATATAATCACTTGTAGTTTGAAATAACATTTTCTGATATTTAACTGCAAATAAATATCATTATTTCCTATTCCCCTGATTTTCAGATATCGTGATTTTGTTTCTGGTATAATTTCAGGTACTAGTTTGATTTTTCACTACTAATATGCTGAGCATTTCCAAAATTAAAAAAATGATATCATGATTATAAAGATAATTTAAACTAGAAATGCAGTTAAACTTTAAACCACAGCCTGGATCCCTAGGAGAATCTGCTTATGTTCATATAATAAAGAAACTAATTACAAATATTTTTGTAATTAGTCACTAAGGAATAATTTCAAAAAGCTCAATAAAAGTTACAGTTTTGTGGTCTAGTTTCCACTATTCTATATTAAAAGCAATATTAATAAACTCAAATATTGTTAGAATAGGTATAAATAGAATACTATACTTTAATAGAATTAGTCATATTTTCACCTGAATTAGAAGACTGTTATTTAAACTTCATGTGTGTACTATTGTGATGATCATTTCCCCTTGAATCCTTCTGTAGCTTTAAGAACCTCATCTCTTTTAGTTCTTTTGCACTGTAATTTGCCCTTAGCTTTGAAATTGCTGTCATCTTTAGGAATATGCAGACAGTTGTCCACAGGAGTTGGGACTCAAATTTAGCCTTGTAGAGAGGAGTATCCAGAGTAGACTAGGCAGAGGAAGGGAGAGCAGTGACACCAAGGCTGAGTATGTGCAAAAAGGGATTAGCAACACACATATAAAGATAATGGATGGACTTGTGGGTCTGGAAAAGAAATCACATGTCATAAGACATTAAGGCTCTGGCCAGATAGGTAAGAAGGGGCCGGGATGAATTGACTTTTCCCTGTAAACTTATAAAAGGTACAGATTCTTCTCAACATTCAAAGAGGAAGAATATTTGCAGTTGCTTTCTTTCATAGGATAGCTTGGAACTACTGAAGGAAATCCACTTCTTATATAACTCTTCTTTAAAATCTTGAGAAATGGCCTTATATAAATTCCTAAAAGCCTAGAGTTGAATGGTTTGAAACAAATTTCTCCAACATGTTAACGTGTTCATGGTAGTAGTGAAACAATAGTGGTGTGACTCATCCAGAAAAATCTTTACCAGCTGAGATTAAACACTACAACATGGGGCAAGGAAGCAAACAGGAGCACAGTAATGATGTATATTGAATTTGACTCTTGACTACTATTCCCAATAATCAATGAAATCAAAGTATTTCAAACACCAATAATTTATCAGTACTTAATGTTTATATAGGTTAGATAAAAGCAAAGAATTGGAAAGTCCAATCAAAACCCCCAGTTTGGAGGACAAAATTCTGGCATATGCGCATTATTTGATCTTCCATTGGAATGCTTTTAAAGAGCTTTACAGACGATTTTGCCAATGTTGGCAAAATGGCCTTTATTGATCACAACAGCTCTGAAGTAGATAAGACAACTAGCAGTGCATAAGACAGGGAAAGAAAAAAAAAAAAAAAAAGATTCTTGAGGTTGTAACCTGTCCAAGACTAAAAGGAAAAGTGACAGGTATGGAAAATCCACCAATCTCTAGAGAAACAAGCTTCCCAGTATAACAGTGAGTGAAATTGATTTGATAGAAAAGCAAAGACATAGTATTTTAATTTTAACCTCTCTATTGACAGAGAAAGCTTCCATTCCACAGTGTCACAAGTGATGTTATAATTTGAATCATGTTTATATCTGGTTATTTTATTTTCTTGTATGAATTTTGTTGATTTGCAATGGTGTCTCTTTATGTCAATTCAGTCTTAATCATGTTAATGGAACCTAGAGAAACGTAATTTTTTTTTTTGTCGTCTTTTTGCCTTTTCTAGGGCTGCTTCCCTCAGTATATGGATGTTCCCAGGCTAGGGGTCGAATCAGAGCTGTAGCCACCGGCCTAGGCCAGAGCCACAGCAACGCAGGATCCGAGCCGCGTCTGTGACTTACACCATAGCTCATGGCAACGCTGGATCCTTAACCCAATGAGTGAGGCCAGGGATCGAACCTGAAACCTCATGGTTCCTAGTTGGATTCGTTAACCACTGCACCACAACGGGAACTCCAAACGTGAGCAATTTTGAAAGAAAATCATTCAAAAGCCCCACTTCGAGGAAAATTCCAAACTATTTTATTCCACTGTCCTTTAAAATATATCAAGAAATAGCAAAGTAACTTATTTAAATTTTAAACTCTTTTTCCTTCCTTCCCTCTGGCAATGATTTTAATAAGAAGCCAAAATAGCAGGTTGACCAGTGAGAAGCAGCTGAGGACCTCAAAAATCCATAAACAGGATGTTTTCAGCAGAAAAAGAAATGAAGTGTACATCACAAGAATGATTGCTAGTGTTAGATCTTTTCTTCTAAAGGAAGAAAGCTATAAAAGCATCAGAGGACATATATATTTACATAGACATATATAAGATATATATACCAATTTATCAATTACTTAGCTTTTTGATGAAAAGGTCAAAATGTTTGAAATAGTGATTAGCATACTGCTCCAATAAGAGCCTATGTAAGCTACTTTTTTTTTTTCTCTTTTGGGTCTTTTTAGGGCCGCACATGCAACATGTGGAAGTTCCCAGGCTAGGGGTCGAATCAAAGCTGCAGCTGCAAGCCTACACCACAGCCACAGCAACACAAGATCCAAGCCACATCTGCAACCCATACCACAGCTCACAGCAATTCGGGATCCCTAACCCACTGAGCAAGGCCACGGGTCGAACCCGTGTCCTCATGGATACTAGTCAGGTTCATTACCACTGAGCCACGATGGGAACTTAAGCTACTTTTCAAAGTAATAACTTGGATATTATTCTGACTACAGTATATTTATTCTAGAGAATTTGGGTGGGAGCATAATATTATGAAGAAAAAAAGGTTGTTCTAATCCAAACATTTTATAAAGTTATGAAATCCCTGAAGTGGAATATTTATGTTGTTTCAAATATTTCACTACCTTATATAGTGCTTTGACACCCTTAAAATATGGTTCTCAGCATGAAATATCAGGTCCTCCATGCTCTGGTCTTTACTTATTGCTCCAGCCTCGTATCTCATAGGCTTCCTTAGCTTCAAACAATGCTCTAGGCAGGGTTTGTTGTTCTTATTGATTTCTTTCTTTTTTTAAATTGTTTTTATTGTTATTTCCCGAATACATTTTTTTCTATTGTACAGTAAGGTGACCCAGTTACACATACATGTATACATTCTTTTTTATCCCATTATCATGCTCCATCATAAGTGACTAGACAGTTCTCAGTGCTACACAGTGGGATCTCATTACTAATCCATTCCAAAAGCAATAGTTTGCATCAATTAACCCCAAGCTCCCAGTCTATCCCACTCCCTCCTCCTCCCCCTTGGACTTGGAGAATAGACTTGTGATTGTTGATTTCTTTTAAACCAAGGCATGGGTCTTAACTGCTGCTGACGCCTCTGCCTAGAGCTCTTAGCTACCTCCCTCCTGCACCTCCTTCCTCCAGGTCACTGTTTACTGACTTCTTTCACGCCTGCCTTTCTGTGGCCACCAATTCCTATTCAGCTGTCAGATATCTGCTAAGATATCACTTTTGGACTGGCCAAATATCAGTTTCACTTTCATGTGCTCCTTGAGCAAAGCATCCCTTTATTATACTCCTATAATTCAAGGTATCATGTGCTTAAACAGTTACATTCACCATCATGCCGAAACTCACTGTAAGTTACCCTTGTATGTCAGATTGGGCACCAGAACACTAAGGGGATAGGTGAAATTGAAGGAGAAAAACAAAAGACTTAATTTTCAGAAGGGTTAGGATTTTTTTAAGGGTAAGAGTAGATAGAATAAGATAAATTGGTAAATGTATTCTGCCTTACTAAGGAAATAAGTTGACCCTCAAGAGTTATGTTGCTGAAAGACAAAGGGAAGCAAAGAAAAGAAGGTCATTGCAATGCAAGAGGCTCAAGCAGGAGACCTCAACCTTACGATATATTTAGAATCACCTTGGGTGATTTCAAATGTTCAACTGCCCAGGTCCCATCGTAGAACAATTAAATAAAAATTTCTGGGAATTGGTCCAGTCATCAATACTTTAAAGAAAATTATTATGTGATTTATAACGTACAGTCAGGGTGGAGAATAATTGAAATACATTATTATAAAGAACTTTAAATTCAATAAATTCACTGTTATTGTCCCAGGATTCTACAGCTCAAAACCTACACTTTAAAATTGTTATTTTCTATAGGCTTTCGCCCTTTCTTCCCTTAGGATATCTACTTTCTTTCTTCATCAGTGACACCAATAGAATTTTGAAGTTTGTTATGAGATAATATTTAAAATATTAAGGCAAATAATAGATTTTTTTCTGATATATAAATAAGCAGCATGGAAAATATCAGGCCAGATAAAAAAACATAATTCGGAATAAATAATGCAATAATCTTACAGGAAACTGTTGATACTGCTCACGGTCTATGCTTCGTGTACAAAAGATATCCCCCGTGTCTTTATTTATGAAGAAAAGATTGAAGGGCTCTTTATCGACTCCTGGTCCACTTATGGAGTAAAAGATGGTGTAGTTTTGAGCAGCATCAGATTGGACCTGTAACAATAAGTGACAATTTAGGAAAAGCAGAAACATATCGTGATTAGTATTTTCAACCTATTCTCTTGTGGCGGTTCATTTTTGATAACCTCCTCTCTTTCCTGCCCATCTTTCCTCTGCTTGTCTACTCACTATCCCCCTTGTTTCTCAGATTCTTAATCATATCCTGCAATATGCAAACCCACAAACTCTTGTCACTTATTTGATCCCAAATTCTTTTCAGTAATTCTCATATGTATGGAAAAACCGTGGAATTGAATATGCCTTGCAATTCTCATTCATTTTATTTGTATTCCTATATAAAGTAATGATTTCAGTGGTTTTAAATTATCTAGAGTGGAAGTTTTTGTGACTAAAAAAAAAAAATAGAAATAATGCAATTTTCCTTCCAAAGTGAATTCTTCATGAACTATGTAATTTCAGAGCTGATTTAGGTTTACACTTCAGTAAAGTGGCAGAGATACCACTTTTTGGACAATAGAAATACTGGCCTTTTTTTGTGAGAACAAGTACTAATTAAAGGGAGATCTGAATTATGTAAAATCTGTAGGTGTGTCCACTGTATGCAAACGCTAAAGTCTGATGGAGTGCTCATGAGAAACTGGAGGCAGACCTAAGAACATCAGCAATTTAAGTCAAAATATGTAACTTGTGGCAGTTCCCGTCATAGCTCAGTGGTTAACGAATCCAACTAGGAACCATGAGGTTGCGGGTTCAATCCCTGGCCTCACTCAGTGGGTTAAGGACCCGGCATTGCCATGAGCTGTGGTGTAGGTTGCAGACACGGCTCAGATCCCATGTTGCTGTGGCTGTGGTGTAGGCTGGCAGCTACAGCTCCAATTGGACCCCTAGCCTGGGAACCTCCATATGCCACGAGTGCAGCCTCTATAAAGCAAAATAAATAAATAAAAAATAAATGAATAAATAAAAATATGTAACTTGTTTCTAAATGCTTCTAAATGCTAAATAAGATTTTTGGAGGAAAGTGATACAGTACTAACTCTTCTATAGGACCCTAATTCTAGTGAATAGATGATCCTTATTATACCAACAGGTTAAATAAAGCCCTGATTCAATTCAAATGGAAGGTTTTAGGAGTTCCTGTTGTGGCTTAGTGGGTTAAGAACACAACATAGTTTCCAGGAGGATGCAGGTTCAATCCCTGGCTTCGATCAGTACAGTAAGGATCTGGCATTGTTACAAGCTAATGCAGCTCAGATCTGGTGTTGCTTTGGCTTGTGATGTAGGCTGGCAACTGCAGCTCCGATTTGACCCCTGGCCTGGGAACTTCCACATACCACACATGTGCGGCCATAAAAAAAAAAAAAAAGAGTTAAATGGAAAGTTTTAGAAACCAACAAAACTCTAAAATATAAAATCAGACAAGATGGAATATACCTGCTGAACGTGCTGTGGAAATGGACCTAGTGAGTTCTCCATCAGCGAACATGGAATAGGCGCCCATCGCCTCTTGCTTCGCTTGAGGACTGTGTCTTCGAGATGTCTCTCAGGACCCTGCATTTGATGAGAGGTGAAGAAATACAGCATTGCATATCATTCTAGGTGCTGTGGTTTCCCCATCTACAGCAACATGAAGAAAATAAGTAAGGATTGTACGTAACAGTATCATGGATAACACCCAAGCCATTTCTATTTTTTATTAATAAGACACACACACACACGCAAGCACACTCTCTCTCTCTCACCCAGAGTAAGAACTAGTTTCACCTATTTCCTGATTTAATCACTTAACCAACCAGAACTTTACAGGGTTTTAATGAATGCTCTCTTAAGAAATATTGAGTCCCCTCTAAAAAGCAGATAATCCATTAACAAATATTTAACAATTGATTTTATTCCATTAGGAGTGATACAACTGAAATTTTTGAAAATACTAGCTACAGTGGGAAGCATTTGTATACCAGTGTGTGTTCCAGCGTGTTTTATTTTATGGGATATGGATATTCTTGGGAATTTGGATATAAAGTAATTTTTTGTAAGCCTTATTCTAAATTTTAACAGATAAAAAGCATATGGAATAAGTAAGCATATTCTAAATTTGATGAAAAGTTCTTGTAATCAAAAAATTGAGCTGAGGAAGTCTTAGAAATCAAATCACTTATTAATAAATTATTTCATAAGACCATATCCATTGGGCAGAGTTTGCTTAAAGTGAGATTTATGTGAATTCTAGTAACTTTCTCCCTTCCCACTCTCTGATCACCACCACTCACTGCAAGAAGTCCAGCTTAGAGTCAGAACTTTCAAACCAGTCCTGGCGTTTGGCCATACTCCATCCTCAGAAGAGAGGGACCTTGTGGAATTTTCTATTAAGATGGGAATAAGCTGTCAACGTTCTCATCTCCTCTTTAAAGAAGGACCCATTAGTCGCTTGAAAGAATGCCACGCAGGGTGGAGTACCATACCTCCAGCTGGAATCAATCTCTAAGTTTTAGACCTGCCAGCCTTGTTCTTCAGGTCAGCTGTTCTTATTGCCACACCTTAAAACATTATCTGAAACCTTTGATCGTCTGACTTTGCTCCCTGGCCACAGAGTTGTTCATTTTTGCATCATTTGTCAGTAGTTCTATTACTCCTTAAAACAGTCTGGTCTTTACACATATTAACTATAAGTGGAATAGACAAAGAAATGAGTAATAATTTTAGCACGGCAGGAAATATAGGAGATGAAGGCTCTTGAAAGCAGATTATCATGCATAAGTCTTGCCTAATATACCTTCTGTCCTCCTGCTTCCAAAACAATTGCTATCTTTTTCTGTTCCTCTCTCTGAGTGTCCGAAAGTAAAATGGAAAAACTCTTCTTTTCAGAAGACAACATGAGGTCATGTGTTGTGTAAATTGAGCCATCTTCTTGAATTCTGAAGTCAGGATCACTTGACTGGATTAGACTGGCTGACTGCAGACACCCCTTCAGATTCACTGCAGGGAAGAAATTTCACAGTAAGTTGTAAGGCGAAACAAGAATAGAACAAGTTTTACAGGAATGACAACTTCCAGCTTGTGCATGTGAAGCAGAAAGAGGGAGATTACACTTGCAATGTGTTGAGTCCTTAATATTCTAAAACTTGGAGGCCATAAAAATTAAATAATTAAATTGAAGGAGTCATAGTTTGCACTGCTTTCATCATAAATTTATAAAAGGATATAAAATATTTTAATGTTACTGGATTTATTTTTTCCACTTTAACTCTTATACACATGTACAAATGTGTTGTTTTCTATTGATGTCAGTGGATTTTGAACATGTTTGTAATAATCTGTGATAGTTAAAACTATCTTGCAAAAAATAAGAAAACTGGTCTATACTTAAGTAATGTTTCTCAGTAATCTTGCAAGTACCAATTCTATAAAATCTTTTAGAAATGTAGTAATGGCTTAGTGGTTGTATCAAAATACTTTCTTTACAGATCTATATTTCATATATTTAGCATATTTACTATGTGTTTTTAGAGTATAGACTGTGTCTTTTTAAGTAATTTTAAAAGATATAAGGGATTAATTTGAAACCTCAAAGCACTGGGCAAAGAATTGCCTATCTTGGAAAGAATACTACTTCTGTAGGCAAGGTGTGTTTTCTAGATATAAACTTAAGATTAATGAAAAACCTAGATAAAAGGAATGTTACCCTTGGACCCAGAAATACCAACCAATTAAAAAACCTGGATGAAAGAAATGTTACAGCTGGATTCAGAACAACCAACCAATGCCTCAGGTATCGCTGTGATAGTGAGTACTTAAAATGTTATTTGATTTTCAGAAGCTATTCTGTGAAATATATCACATAAATTCTTGCTGAGTGCCTGGTCATAGTAATCAGCTTCAAGCTTAAATTTTATTTTGGGCATGTAAATGTTGACACTTGCTTTATATCTAATCAATCAAAGAGTGTTGGCTTTGGAATTTTGGCACCAGACTAGAAGTAGGAAATTAAAACATGCTTCTGCTTTTGGTGCCTTGCTTTGTTTATATTAAATTAAGGTAATTTACCTCTCAGATGTTTGCTAATTTTTCTGGCAAGAGAAGCATACAACTAACTTGGTACTTTAATTGTTTTAACCACTACCAAAAACCAAATAATTACTTATTATTTTATGTCAAATTTTAGTGCCAAATAGCTGTCATCTGGCTTTTATCCCAAACTTTACAAGAGCAGCCCAAAGTTAAATATAGCACTGAAAACTATGGAATTTTTTTTTAGAGCCACAGATGCAGCTTAGGGAAGTTCCCTGGCTAGGGGTCAAATCAGAGCTGCAGCTGCTGGCCTACACCACAGCCATAGCAACACCAGATCTGAGCTAGCATCTGCAACCTATGCCACAGCTTGTAGCAATGCCAGATCATTAACCCACTGAGCGAGGCCAGAGATTGAACCCACATCCTCATGGTTACTAGGTGGGTTCTTAACCCACTGAGCCACAATGGGAACTCCAAAACTACAGAATACTTAACATCGTTTCTCACCTTTGCCTACAAGTGCTTCAGCCGGAAGATGAGAAGGAACTTGAAGAGATATTTTCTGACAAGCATCGCAAAATAATATTAAAACCTCAGAAGAAAGAAAAAAAAATGGGAATTACATTTGATCCCAACCTTTCACATTACAGTTTTATCTTATTGGTTAAAATATGGTCAAATTCAGAAACAAATTAATCTTCTACTCCTTCAATATTTCTCATATTTATTTTAAAAGGAAACAGCAAAGAAAGTGGCTTTAGGGAAACAATAGTCATTTAATATCAATGAAAAAATTTAAATGAACAGTAGTTCTTAGAATCTGAATTGCATTGCATTTACAAAAATGTGTTAAAACTATTGACTTTATATAGATGTTATCATCTCTAAGGCCATTTATAAATGTCATTCTGACTTTTTAGCATGAGGAAAGTACTTGTCTCTTGAATATAATAATCACATATTTGTACACAAATCATTATCTCCACAGCCCCAAACAGTTTGAGGTATAGTTAAGTCAAGAAAATATTTGAGTATGTTTTTTAACTTCCTAAAAAACAACAACCACAACTATTATCTGATCTCCAATCACTCCTTGAACTGGCTTGGCATAAACTTCAAAGTCTAAATGAGCTCATTCACAAAACCAGACTAAAAACGGAATGCCTTTCAAAATATAGAGAGTAGATTTCAACAGGGTAAAGAATTTCAATTAAATTCAAGGCACAACTATTGTTTTAAAAAGCTATATACCTTGCTTAAGAAGAGAAGGCCGAGAATTTCTGAAAAATAAAAGCTATCCGTTTAAAAGTGACTATTAAGTTCTAAACCTATTTTGCTTCTTTTGTTTGGCATTTGCTGTTTATTTACTTCCTCTTCTGTTTTTCAAAATGACTGTTTTGTTATTATTCAAATATAAAATAAGGCTAGAAGAGATAGGTCAATTTTATAACCAATTTTTCTCTGAGCACATGTTTCTAGAGTTACAGGACCCATTACTGGGGAGAAGGAAAGGAGACCATGAGCCATATTATGGGCATACATTTCTTTTCTAATGTTGGAGATATGTTATCAGAGTATCTGAATGTAATGTGTAATTTTACAAAAACTTTGTTAGGCAGAGAATACAAAAAACTAGAATTTAAAAAGTTGTATTTACAAGTTCCTATCGTGGTGCAGCGGAAACAAATCCAATTAGGAACCAGGAGGTTTGATTCCTGGCCTCGCTCAGTGGGTTAAGGATCTGGCATTGTCGTGAGCTGTGGTGTAGGTTGCAGATGTGGCTCGGATCCCGAGTTGCTGTGGCTTTGGCACAGGCCGGCAGCTGTAGATCTGATTAGACCCCTAGCCTGGGAACCTCCATACGCCACAGGTGAGGCCTTTAAAAAAAAAAAAAAAAGCAAAAAAGTTGTATTTGTATACCACTTTAATTTAAATAATCACTTTTTTAAAGTGAGATTTTTTATTTACTTTACTTTTTTTTAAGATTTGTATTTTTTCTATTATAGTTGATTTACAATGTTGTGTCGATTTCTGCTGTACAGCAAAGTGACCCAGTCATACGTATATATATGTATATATATATATACACATTCTTTTTCTCACATTTCCTCCATCATGTTCCATCACAAGTGCCTAGATGAAGTTCCCTGTACTACACAGCAGGATCTCATTGCTTATCCACTCCCAATGCAATAGTTTGCATCTTACTTGACTTTTTAATATTTTCATTCCTAATGCCAGGGAATGAACTAAAATATATCTAAAGAACTTTCTGAGTATAAAAATTTTGTATTAGTAATGGTCTAAATATAAAATGTGAAAATATTATGTAATTAGAAATATATATACAAATATAGATATATACATACACACATACACATACCTATAAATATATCCATATATAACTATATATATTATATACATACATTGTTTCCAGAGGATATATCCACGTTCCCACTCATACTTCCATTTTTTTTTCCTTCCTGCCCTAGGACCCCCATTTCATTGATTTTGCCTCTGCAGGCAGAGCCAATGCTGTTTTCCAGAATACCATTCTGGTTTTCAGATTAAATGAGCAGCTTAGTTATTTGGAGGGACCTGGAGTCAGACACCCTTTGAGTCATTATGGGGGAAAGGGATGGATGGGCAGTGATGAATCAGAGGATACTGGACAGAGCAGAGACCAAAAGTAAAAGAAATTTGGGTATCTTGGAAGTTTTCATCACATTTTACCTAACACTGACCCAAGAAAATCTCTGAGTTTTTGTACACGCCCCCCCCCCCAGCAGTTACAGGATGAGAATGTGGCAACCTCATATAGTGTGTTACTTATATGGAAAAATGTTTATCCCCATAGAATAAAATCTTTATAAATACTGAAAATATAATTTGATGCTAAAATATTTTGCTAAAATGATGCAAAAAATAAAATAAATTTTTAAAAAAGGCGTTCCCGTCATGGCTCAGCAGAAATGAATCTGACTAGCATCCATGAGGACACAGGTTTGATTCCTGGCTTCGCTCAGTAGATTAAGGATCCAGCATTGCTGTGACTGTGGTATAGGCCAGTGGCTATAGCTCCAATTTGATTCCTAGCCTTGGAAATTCCATATGCTGTGAGTGTGGCCCTAAAAAGCAATACATACATACATACATAATGCTAAAATGAAAAAAGAAGGAAATTCAGTGCTCAGACATGCCAGATGTAGACATGGGACCACTCCCCACCAAAGAAAACTCAGCACCTAAGTATGCAGTTACTAAGCTTTAAAAACTTAAGTGAAATCCAAGTTAATGTATTTTTTTTGTATTTTTCAATGACTGTTGCATTTTTCTTTTTTTCTTTTTTTTAAAAGTTAATACCTTGCTTAAACTAAGAGCCCCTCTCTTAACCCTTTCTGGGTAAAGTTAAGAAAATCCTGGATATTTCGCATTTCCACCCAGAATCCTTTTCCTCCATCTCAGCTCAGTGGAACCAACTACAGCTTATTTAATGACTAGTAGCTAAAGCAAACCTCAGAACTTTCTGGGCCAAATGTCTGAGGAGTGAATTCGTGCCGCTACTCCTTAGAAAAACACCACAGCAAGACTGAACATGGGAGTCCCTTGAAAACCTTTAACCTCTTGGCCATGGAAACTTGAAAAGCAAACTGAACACCTGCCATCCTGGGTCACAGATCTCTCAACTCTTCCTTCAGTGTTTCTCGGGTCACTTTTTGTTTTTCCAGGCTACCTTGCCTACCTTCCACTCCCACCCAACTCTCTTTCAAGTCCAGACTGAAGCAAGGAAGTGCCCAGTAGTAACATGCTTGAGTTCCCTAATCCTTTGGTTGTTACTCACCAGGAGAGAGAAAAGGAGCTGCTTACAGAAGACGCTCCCTGGGGCAGCGGAGGCCACAGCCATCAGAAGCGGTCCCAGTGGTCAGGGATGTGGCTGGATAACAGGGCAGCTTGGGAGGCACAGGGTGGCTTAAGCAGATTCCCAATGGCTGGCACTGGGGCAGGGTTTTCTGCTGCCACCTTGGCACAGATGAGCTTGGTTTGGAGAGGCGTCTGGAGGCAAATGGTAAAAATGACAGGAGGAGGAGCAGCAGGACAATTGCTTTCCTCTTATTCCTGGCTCAGTCTTCACCGTTCCTATTCAATTACCTCCGAATGTAAAGAGGTTTTTCCTCCAAGTGGGGTGGGTGGGGAACAAAACATCCCCAAACCCAGCCACTAGCTCCTCCTCACAGCTTTCAAAATTTCTCCTGCCACTTGACACATAGGCAGAAGCAACAGGGAACACCCTCAATCCTCAGCCCTCCTCCCTTCCCCCCAGGTTGATGCTCTGAAGTCCTCCCCAGTTATTACCCACTCCCACGTCCTCCCCTCCTGCTCGGCCTTATTAATCTGTCTCGCCCCTGGGTGCAAACGCAGATTGTGCACAAATTCCATGCAAGGAAGTGATGCCTCCTCAGCTGCCGTGGGCAAATCAGAGATACACAGGCATGTGTAATCACATCCATCACAGCTTATCTCCCCATCTAAGCATTTAGGTGTAGCCTGTCACACACAGCATGGCACTCCTGCCAGCGATCTGGCCCTGTGGTCTCCAGCTGCAACTTCACAGATGCATTGTGTCTACTCCTTATTATCGGCAGACATCACTAGATGTCATAGGAATTTACCACAGGGTACATAGACCTTATAAAAGTAAGTGAATAAAGGCATAGCTGGGTTATAATTTTCTTATTACATTCGTTAAAAAATTTTTAATTCAATTTATTAAAAAAAGTTTACCTGTTTTTTCCACTGTATACCACCCACCTCCCCCCACCCCCTCTGCCTTTTCTTGTGACCCACCAGTCTGTTCTCCATATCTATGAGCTTGGCTTTTTATTTATTGATTTCTTCTTAGATTCCACATTGTAAGTGAGATCATGGGCATTAGTCTTTCTCTGTCCTACTTACTTCACTTAGCATAATGCCTTCCAGGTCCATTCATGTTGTTGCAAATGGCAAGATTTCATTCTTTTTAAGGCTGAATAATCTTCCATTGTACTTACATACCATAATTTCTTTATCCGTACATTCTCTGAATAAAATGTAGATGATTTTATATCTTGGCTATCATAAATACTGCTGCAGTGAACACAGGCGTGCATATTAGTGTTTTCCTTTTCTTGGATGAACACCCAGAAGTGGAATTGCTGGATATGGTAGTTCTATTTTTAATTTTTTGAGGACACTCCATTACTGTGTTCCAAATTGGTTGTGTGAATTTACATTCCCACTAACAGTGCACAAGTGTTGCTTTTCTCCACATCTTCACTAACACTTGTTATTTCCTGTCTTTTTGATGCCATTCTAACAGGTCTAAGTTGACACCTCACTATGGTTTCAATTTGTACTTTCCTGACGATTAGTGACATTGAGCATCTTTTCATGTACCCAGTGGTACATCTATACATCTTCTTTGGAGACATGTCTGTTTAGATCTTCTGCCTATGTTTTTTTTTTTTTTGTCTTTTTGCCATTTCCTCCCGAGGTATATGGAGGTTCCCAGACTAGGGGTCTAATCGGATCTGTAGCCACCGGCCTATGCCAGAGCCACAGCAACGCAGGATCTGAGCCACGTCTGCAAACTACACCACAGTTCATGGCAACGCTGGATCCTTAACCCACTGAGAAAAGCCAGGGATCGAACCCGCAACCTCATGGTTCCTAGTCGGATTCGTTAACCACTGAGCCACGACAAGAACTCCAGATCTTCTGCCTATTTTTAAATTGGATTGTTTGCTTTTTTGCTATTGAGATGTATGAGAGCTTTATATGTTTTGCATATTAGCCCCTTATCAGATATATGATTTGCGAGTATTTTCTCCCATTCTATCAGTTACCTTTTCTTTTTTTCTTTTTTTTTGGCCCACCTTGCAGCATGTGGACGTTCCTGGGCCAGGGATCAAATCCTCACTGCAGTTGCCAGCTGTGCTACAGCTGTAGCAATGCTGGATCCTTAACCTGCTGCAACATAGGGGAACTTCCCAATAAGTTGCTTGTTCATTTTCTTTATAGTTTGCTTTGCTATGCAGAAGCTGTTTAGTTAATGTAGTCCTGATTTTTTATATTTGGTTTTGTTATTTTTGTTTTTGGTATCAGACACAAAAATCATGGCCAAGATTTAGGTCAAGGAGATTGCCACCAATGTTTTTTTAAGGAGTTTTATGGTATGAGGTTTTATGTTCAAGTCTTAGTCATCTTGAGTTTTTTGCGTATGGTGTAAGATAGTGGTCCAGCCTCATTATTTTGCATGCGGCTGTCCAGTTTTTCTAGCAGCATTTATGGAGGAGGCTGTCCTTTCCTTGTTGTATATTTTTGGCTTCTTTGTCGTGAATTAATGGACTATATATGTACAGGTTTATTTCTGGGTTGTCTGTTCTATTCCATCAATCTATGTGTCTGTTTTTATGCCAGTACCACACTATTTAAAAACAATAATAATATTGGAAGTTCTTTTTGTGGCTCAGTGGTAACGAGCCCGGCCAGTATCCATGAAGATGTGGGTTCGATCCCTGCTCTCACTCAGTGGGTTAAGAATCCAGCATTGCCATGAGCTGTGGTGCAGGTCGCAGACACAGCTGGGATTCCAAGTTGCTGTGGCTGTGGTGTGGCTATGGTGTAGCTCCGATTTGACCCCTAGCCAGTGACCTTCCATATGCTGCAGGCTTGGCCATAAAAAGCAATAACAATAATAATAATAAATGATAATAGGCAGCAGAGTGCATCCCTGTTGGGGCCCTCCTCGTCCTCTCAGTAGAGCCCCTTGGCTGACATCCTCCACCCTTGGCACCTGCACCCAACAGTCCAGTTAGGACACCCCACGGCCTGAGAAGCATCTTTCCGCTGACACCCTCCAGGATCTCTGGCCCTTCCAGGCCTGGCAGGCAGGGCTGGGGAGATGCCCCCTCAGTCTGCAGCTCTGCAGTCACACAGGGCCTGCATTACTCCAGCTTCCAGGCCTTGCTCACTGAACCAGCAGAACCTTTTTTTGCATCCAGGCTAGCTGATCAGACACATGGGGTCCCTCAGCCCTGTCGTTGCTGCTCCACTAGAGTGCAATACCACATAATTCTAATTACTATAGCTTTGTAATAGAGTTTGCAATCAGGAGCCATGCTTTGTTCTTTCTCAAGACTGCTTTGGCTATTCTGGGGCTTTTGTGGTTCCATACAAATTTTAGGATTGTTTGTTCTATTTCTGTAAAAAATACCATTGGAATATAAATATTAATTCTTTTCTTACCGCATTCTTGTAATTACTCATGAGGAGATTTTTTCCTTGAATACCTTCATTTACGAACACCTGTGATCTGAGATAAACCCTTTTATTTTTTCTTTGCCACATCCACAGCATATGGAACTTCCCAGGCCAGAGATGGAATCCAAGCCACAGCTGCGGTGATGCTGGATCCTTAACCCTCTGTGCCAGACAGGGATTGAACCTGCACCTCAGCATCAACCCGAGCTGCTGCAGGGACAACACTGGATCCTTAACCCGATGCTTCACAGCAGGAACTCCTGAGATCAGCTCTTTTTAAAATCACTCCAGAGAGTTCCCGTCATGACTCAGCAGTAATGAACCCGATTAGTATCCATGAGGATATGGATTTGATCCCTGGCCTCGCTCAGCTCAGTGCGTTAAGGATCTGGTGTTGCAGTGAGCTGTTGTGTAGGTTGCAGATGCAGCTCGGATCCCACGTTTCTGTGGCTGTGGCATAGGCCAGCAGCTATAGCTCCGATTTTATCACAAGCCTGGGAACCTCCATGTGCAGCGAGTGCAGCCCTAAAAAACAAAAAACAAAAAACAAAAAAAACACTCCACTCATCCAAATTACTTGCGCATTACGTGCAGGACATCTTGGCCTAAAATCACACTATCACATTGAGCTTAGTTTTTTAAACACTTAAGATCCTTGCAATGAAATCTTTAGTATCCTTCTTCTGTCACAGCTCATTGAGTTCAATACGAATCACACGGAACAGCAGTGACAGAAGTTACGAAAGGAGGGTAAATATTTTCAAAGGGTAATTGTTCAGTTTGGGGCATAAAGAGGGAACTAAACTTCATATGTAATGAGCCATTGCTAAGAATCAGAAACCACAACACGCATTTCACTGAACCTTCCCAAAGAGCCCAGTGAGGGCTTTTAGATAATGAAACGATGAGAAAGTAACCCTCTCTCACCCATTAATCCAGACAAGGGAGAAATAAACATTTGAACCCAAGTCTGAGTGCCACCAAAATGTTATACCTTTCACTCTCTCCTGCTATTTTGATGACAATTGTGTATCAACATATGGAAAATGAGCAGAAAATGATGATGAGGTATGTGAGAATTCTGTCCTGTTGAACAATAAGCTGGTTTGAGGCCAGAGATGTGTATTCAAAAGCAGTTACAAACTACACCTCTTAATTACAGCCAATCATTCTAGAATACTCAGGGCACCTAGCCTCTCTAGTGATAGAGAGAATGTGACTCATTCTATAGTCAAGGAAAATGGCTGATCAACTGCTTACTTTATAAATTTGTAGGAGTTCCCATCGTGGCTCAGTGGTTAACTAATCCGACTGGGAACCATGAGGTTGCGGTTCCATCCCTGGCCTTGCTCAGTGGGTTAAGGATCAGGGTTGCCATGATCTGTGGTGCAGGTCATAGACGTGGCTCGGATCATGAATTGCTGTGGCTGTGGCATAGGCTGGTGGCTACAGCTCCAATTGGGCCTGTACCCTGGGAACTTCCATATGCCAAGGGTATGGCCATAGAAAGACAAAAAATATATACATGTATAAATTTTTATACTTGAAATTACCCTTCCTGCTCTTGCTGCTTCCATTTCTACCTAATGTTTAATTGAAAAGAAAAGGTCAAGAAAAAAGAATATGTACATGTATGTGTAACTGGGTCACCCTGCTGTACAGTAGAAAATTGACAGAACACTGTAAACCAGCTATAATGGAAAAAATAAAAATCATTATATAAAAAAAAAGAAAGAAAAGAAAAGGTACAGCTCAATCTCCATGCCACTAAGAAAGGAAAAATCAAAGATTTTCTTTTACATGTTTGACAGGGTAGAGGTGGAAATAGTAATCTAAGTGCTTCTTTGGAATAAGAGGCCAAGAAGGTCTAGGAAATAAAGGTCCTGGAAGAAGAACTAAATGATGTCTTGTAGCATTCTACTGCCAAATATACAGGCACCAATAAATATATATTTTGTATCTGCACTGGCATTTGATTTCCCTATAAGAAAATACAATCACTTTAATTAGATATATTTATATTTGATATTTTGGGAGAGAAGAATGGAAGTATAGAAATAGGAATAAATACCTAAATGCATATGTGTAGATCCAAGTGGAATTCTGTCTGTATATGTTTAAGCATAATTATCTAAACCTAGACTTAGATAATAAGTATATATATTTAATACTCTTAATTTTATATATAAATATATATATACATATATGTATTATGTTGTATACATAAAAATACATACATATATTTTTTTTCTTTCTGAATTCAAAGACTCAAGTTCTCCAATTCCTGAATCCTGGAAAGTGGGAAATACATTTTCCATTTAATAAAATTGTTACAACTTTCGATATTATGGTATTCTCCATGGAAATGGGAAAGAATTAAGTACAAAAATTAAATTGATGATACTGAAAAATGTAGCATGTATTGACCTATAGAGGAGATGCAAGGCATTGCTAAATTTAGGTGAATCCAGAATATTCTCCATGGTTCTGGAATAATGATTTTTTCAAATTCCACATCTTTAGCTTGTGTGTTGCATGTTTTTTCCTCCAATTATCTCTCTTACTTGAAAGTAATTTTAAAAAATAACTTTCACAAAAGCTTAAGTCCAATCATTGGTTTGCAAATATGCCACATAAACTATTGTTTTCCCATATTTGCTACATATACACAAATGTACCCTTGAAAATCTAAGTATTTTATAGGGAGTTCCCATTGTGGCACAGTGGAAATGAATCTGCCTAGGAACCATGAGGTTTCGGGTTCCATCCCTGGCCTTCCTTGCTCAGTGGGTTAAGGATCTGGCATTGCCCTGAGCTGTGGTGTAGGTCACAGACACGACTCAGATCCTGTGTTGCTGTGGCGTAGGCCTGCAGTTGTAGATCTGATTGGACCCATAGCCTGGGAAACTGGGAACCTCCAAATGCTTTGGGTATAAAGCAAAAAAAAAAAAAACACCACATCCAAGACTTTATAGGAAAACAATTTATTATTATGATAAAAATTATAATAAACTGTCCACCTTAAAATCAAATTAAAGAAAACAAAATTTATCCCTTTCAATTTCCTGCCATCAGATTATTCAGAAAGAGCTCTATTTTATTGTTATGTGTACATTTGTTGTATTTTGTATGTTTTAATATGTCACAATTAACAGCATAATTGAATGACTGACAGTGTAATATAGTGGCTAAGAGCTTGGAATCTGGATTCAAATCCTGGCTTTGCTACTTATTAACAATATACTATTAAGTAAGTTACTTAGTACTTCTGTGCCTTAATCTCTTCATCTATAAAATGGAGATAATAATAACTGCTAATCTATAGCCATTATGAGAATAAATACAATTTTACATAGAAAGCCCTCTGAACAGTGTCTGGCTCATGGCAAGCACTGTTTTACATCACATAATTGCCCAGGTGTTCAATAAAAAGTTAAAGAGACTGGATTTTAAATGAAGTAAACACAAACACTGCAAATCCAAGGTCTCACATAAAAGCTATCTAAAAATGTACAAGCAGAAATATTTACTGAAGAAATGTTTAAAGGTCCATATAATGGGCTCTGACCTCTGCAAGGAGATTAGCACTATATACAGGAAAAAGAAAAAAAAAAAGATGGAAGTATTAGGCTCATTTTGTGGAGCAGAACACAAATGTATTCCCTTTTCAGTTCAAAATATAAGCAAAAAAAGAGGCACTTTAGTAAATATTAAATACCTTAGAAATTTAGAGAAAAATTAAGAATAAGCACTGCTTACATTCTTAACACAGAGACCCCTGTAGAAGAAGACAGTTCATTTTAAATATGTAAATATTGCATAATCTGTTTTCCACCAGATTTATGGTCACACAAAGATTTAAGTCTAAAGACTCACCTGATCCTTATAGTTTGGTTTTTAGCTTAAAAGATGTCAAGAATACATGCCTTCCTATGAATTTCAAAAAATGTGCCTTATAGAAATATAGGAACGGATCTCATAAAAGATGTTTATTCACAGCAAACTTTGCAGAAAGTGCTGGTTATGAATAAATTCAAGTCCTCAGAATATCCACTTGCCTTAAAATTACTACCTCTGTCATGTGACCTAGTTTATTCGAAAAGACTTTGGACTGACAGGAATGCTTTAAATGTTGAGGAAGCCCTAACAAAGGCATTTTGGGTTAAGTATATATGACTGAAGATAACAGAAACTCCAGGGGTAAAATGAGTGTGTGATATTAATATGGAAGATTAGAAGTATATGAACAAATTTTTTAGAAGTCTTACTATAGAAGACATCTGGGTCTCAGAAGTTCAATGTGCAGTGGAAATCTCCTTCAATTCCAAAGAAATTTTAACTGGGTCTAAGATTATTCAAAATTAGAAGTAACTCAAAGGAATTTACAATTACCAGCAATGACTTCTTTTTTTAAAAACAATTTTTATTTTATTTATTTATTATTTATTTATTTATTTTTGTCTTTTCTAGGGCCACACCCTTGGCACACGGAGGTTCCCAGGCTAGGGGTCGAATCAGAGCTGTAGCTGCCTGCCTATGCCACAGCAACACGGGATCCAAGCCGTGTCTTTGATCTATGCCACAGCTCACGGCAACTCGGGATCCTTAACCCACTGAGCAAGGCCAGGGATCGAACCTGCAACCTCACAGTTCCTAGTTGGATTCGCTAACCATTGATCCACGACGGGAACTCCAGCAATGACTTCTTAAGGCTGTTTGCATAGAATACTGATTAATTTCACATAAAATGACAACTTCCCATTATTATCAAAATTCCTGGCAGACTTATGAAAAGTCAGCATGAATATCTGTATAATTTAGAACTCTCTTTGTTCAGCACACACACCCAACTCAAAAGCTTAAACAAAACAAAACAAAACAAAACAAAACAACAAAACAGTATTGTTGAAGATAAAGGGATTTGTTAGATCCTGTAACTGGAAAGTCCAGGACTCTCCTAGATTTAGGCCATACCTCAAGCCAAGTGATCAAATGATGTCACCAAGATATTGGTTTTCACCATCTTTTTTTGTTGTTGTTCTCTTTTTAGGGCTACACCTGCAGCATATGGAAGTTCCCAGGCTAGGGGCTGAATGGGAACTGCAGCCAAGGCCTACACCACAGCCACAGCAACACCTAACACAAACTGTATCTGCAGCCCACAGTGCAGCTTGTAGCAATGCCAGATTCTCAACCCACTGAGTGAGGCCAGGGATCGAGCCCGCGTCCTCATGGAGACATCAGGTCCTTAACCAGTGAGCCACTGTGGGAACTCCAGCTCTGCCTTTCTTTGTGTTGATTTCATTATGCAGTTTTCTCAGTTCAGAGGCAAAGATGGCCACCAGAAGCTCCAAGATTCCATTCTATTGTTTAGTAATCCATAAGTGAAATAGTATGTTTTATTTTAATAGCTGGAGCAAAACACAATCGCACCAGAGAATCTTGCCCCAAAGCCTAAAGTCAAGGGATGGCCAGATCATCTGGGCAAAAACCAGTAAGGAGGTCTTAATCCAAGACATCTGTCAGCTATTGACCAAAAAAAGGAGGGATAGTGGCTGGATAAGTAAATGACAATATCTAGTAAACTGACCTTTTCTTTAGTGTCATCTCAATAATGCCAATTATCCATCAATCATCTATTAACATCTTCTAAACCCTAAGCACTACTCATGATGCTGCTGAGTGGAAGCGGAAGAAAATATAATCTCTGCACTCATGGAGCTTATAATCTACTCTAGGTTTTGAAAATTAAAGTACCTCATATGATATGATCAGGATTAAAATCCTGGTGATATAAACATAATGAAATTTGGGGCTTTTATTCACTTCCTGCTATCTCCTCCAATTATTATTTTCTTTGGTGGCCTTCAGAGTTAAATGTTTGAATGTTTTTTTTTTTTTAAATGATAGATGGACTCTTACTGTCAATTATTTATATTACATATTAAAAATCATATTATTAAATGTTGATTTTTACACATAAGAATATATATTAACTACCTAAACTTTGTTAAGATAGAAAATTAGGAGGGAAAATGTCACCTACGATCTAAAGTTAATCTTCTATGATTTATCTTCCAGTCTAATTATTGTGTATAAATTGTTTAATGTTACTACACAGTGTTATAAATATAATTGTGTACCATGCATTGTATCCTTAATAATACAATACAAACATCTGTCCTATGTCATAACAAATCCTACATAGATTTGCTAGTGGTTATACTAAACTTCTTCAAATAAATGACTTGCAATTGATTTATTCACTCCTTAATACTGGGTATTTAAATTGTTCCCAATTTTTCATTGTTATAAAGACCATATTGACAGACAAACTCTTTTCTAGATTTAGAAGTATCTTTTTGAGATAAATTGCCACATATAGAAGTTCTAGGTCAAAAGATTTCATGGGACTTAATTGCTTTTGGTACATAAAGCCAACCTGTATCACAAAGGCATAATGCCAATGTACATTTTTACTGACAATGGGACAATAAACATCCTAGCCAGGATCAAATGTTATTATTTCATTAAAAATTCTGCTATTTTGGTAAGTAAAACATTATAATTTTAATCTGAATTACTTGCCTAGTCATGATGTCTAGCACTTCACAACTGCCAAGCCATTGTATTTTTTTTATGGTTTATGTGTTCTTTTAATATATTGGCACAGTGAAATGACCCAGCCATACATATAAACAATAATAAAAAAATAATAAAAAGATAGGGAGTTCCCATTGTAGCTCAGCAGTAACAAATCCGACTAGGAGCCATGAGGATATGGGTTTGATCCCTGGCCTTGCTCAGTTGGTTAAGGATCTGGCATTGCCATGAGCTGTGGTGTAGGTCACAAACACCGCTTGGATCTGGCGTTACTGTGGCTATGGTGTAGGCTGGCAGCTACATCTCCAATTTGACCCCTAGCCTGGGAGTTTTCACATGTGGCCCTAAAAAGACAAAAAATAAATTATAATTATATATACATATATATATATATATGCTCATATTTGGAACAAATCAAGGAAGTTAATATCTAAAACTTGTTCTTCAGTGGAGCTTCTTAAGATAAGAGGGTTGTTACACTTAGTTTTTAGCCTTTTATAACTTGGTGGTTGAATCTGACAATAATGCAAAAGGATTTTTACCTTGTAAGTCCACTGAAAGGCTAATCTTCCCTGAGAGACTATTGGCATTTTCTGAAGCAATAACCACAAACTCACCCAGAGTTTTATAAATTGATTTGTTGGCTAGATTGAAATATATGTTGTCATTTCTATAGCAATTGTGATACATACTCAAAGGAGCCATTTCTAATTTCTTTGCTCTTGAATTAAAAATAAAACTCATTCTCCAAGGTTCTTGCAGCTTATTTTGTATTTAATAAAAATCAGTCTCTATTGATCAGATTCTGTCTAGTGTTTCCTGAAATGCCCCTAAGAATGTGCTCTTTCCTAAGGTTAATTGAAAACAGACTGTCATCTCAGTGATCCTTCTGCTGCTTGAGGGTCAAAAAGGGTGAAGACAAGGGATTAGATGACTGGTCTTAACAATGGCTGCTATGAAACAGGCTATTTCTTATATACTGGAAGATCCATTGGAAAGGTGAATGGGAACAGAAACTGCTCTGTGTGATCAAACAAAGCATGTTCTCCTGGGTGAAGAAACACTTTGTAAATCGTTTTGTCTTGGTAAAAGTTTCCCTGTACAAATCTGAACTAGAATGTTTTGAGAATGTTTTTTATATGTACTCTGAGAATATGCGTGTGCACGAACTCTCCTTCTCTTCAGCCAAAGCAGAGATCTCAGGTCTAATGAAAAAGCTCATCTTTACCTCAACTTGGCCCAGACTCTTATGCTTACGCTTGCTATTTTGCCATTATTCTGAAAGGAAAGCACATCGTGGTCAGTCTTGCTTAAGCCCTGGTGGTGTTATTTTAATCAATAGAATATATATGAACTTTTGACTCAGATATAGTGTATAATGTATAAAATAGTAAAAAGATGGAGAAAGGGAAGCCATGGATATTTTTGGACTAAACTACATTAAAAATACATGACTACACTTTAACGTTTGTATGGTTTCCTTTATGTAAATAGATTGAGTGATTAACATTTAACAAAAGAAACTACACCCTTTAAAGAATACGCCCTTTATGAAATAGCCTCAATTAGCCACTGAGCTCAAATTATTATTGCATTATAGACGCTTCTGCAATCAATTGGTAGCATACTATTCCCTTGCTGTGGAATAATTAGGGAAAGTGAGTCTAGAAAGTGCTGACTTTAGGAACTCTCAAACTTAACTTGCAGAGTTTGGATTCAGATTGGAATGAGCCTGATATTTTACCAGGCTCTCAGATAATTTGAGTTAGAATAAGTCCCCCGTTTATTAATAACTACCTGTTATGTGTCTATCACACTGATTGAGAATATAAGAAAAACAGAAATTCGTAGAGAAGAATTATGTCCTAAAAATGCTTACAATGTTGTTAAGCAGACAAAATGCATATGCATCACAGAGAGTGCAGAACAAGAAATAACATAATCACATACTAAGTATTGGTACAGAAGTTAAGTGTTTCCAGCATTCAGAGGGACATTTGTCAAAGAGTAGGAAAATCAGAAAACCAGGCAATCAGCACATCTTAGCCAAATACTAAGTGACCTGTGAGGTCATAAGCACAGCATAAGACAAGGGTCCTGAGCTTGGACAAAGTAAATGTGCATTAAAACAAGGAGAAACAAATCAGTGGTGCCTTGCTAACTATAAGTAAAACGGAGGATCAGAAAGAAATCGGTATATCCTATAAATGGAGACTTGAAAGGTAGACAGGAATTAGATATTTGGCAGAGGATGGAGAACATCTGATAGAAGAGTGGCACAGGGCCAAAGTCAGCCCTCCGTATCCACAGGTTGAAGTTACTCTTAGTATCTGCGGATTCCAATCCATAAATACCTAGGATTGATTGTATATCATTTTATATAAGGGACTTGAGCATCCAAGGACTTTGGTATCCTCAGTGTGGAGGTGTGTGGGAGGTCCTGGAACCAATCCCCAAGGACACTGAGGGACAACTATATACACGAACAGGGAATCAACCAAAATGGATTGGCAGCAACAGCCAGTCCAGGTAGGACCAGCTTCAGCGGATAGTTACCATGCCCTTTCGATATATCTGGTGCTTTTCTAGGTTTTCAGGACACAGACATGGTCTCTTCTCACAGGGTAATAAAAGAAACAGATGAGAAAAAAATATATAACACTGCACAAGGAAATAACAGCTATGAACAAATGCCATGCAAGTACAGAAAAGAGAGAAAGTTATTTGACGTGGTGGATAGGACAGCAATGCTATTAGATCTGGTGTGTCACGAAGGAGGAGGTGCTATTTTAGTGACTCTTGAAAGATGAAGTTCACCAGTAAAGGAATTCAAAGGAGGCACGATCTTCAGTGAAGTTTATAATCCAAACCAAAAAAAAGTGTGAAGGGACAATGCTTTTTCCGGAAAGGATCAGAAACTCCCAGGATGAAGGAACTTGAAGCTGTATATGCAAAGATTGGTTAAATAAATGGGGAATTTCCACCCTACTGAAGAGCGGATTGAATGGTGATATTATATAATAGCTGTTTACAAATATTTATTCCAAAGGGAAAAGCTTACACTTGGTGTTTTTGGTGTTTTTGTTTTTATGTTTTAGAACTATTTCAGATTTATAGAAAAATTACAGACAGTACAGAAAATTCTCATACACTTCTAACTCACTTTCTCCTATCACGAATATCTTATATTACGTACATTTGTTAAAACTAGTAAGCCAAGATTGATATATTATTATTAACTAAAGTCTTTAGTTTTTACTTCCTTTTTCTTTTCTTCCTTCCTTCCTTCCTTCCTTCCTTCCTTCCTTCCTTCCTTCCTTCCTTCCTTTCTTTCGTGCTTTCCTTCTTTCTTTCTTTCTTTCTTTTTTTGGCCACCCTGGGGCATATGGAGTTCCTCCAGGGCCAGGGATCACAGCAGGAACTCCTTAACTTCCTTTTTCTGTTCTAGCATCTGATACTAAAAACGAGCAAATGCCCACAACATTCCTGCTAAGGGTGCACTGAAGCTGTGTATTCTGGTCCTTTATAGCCAATTGTGCACATCTCTTCTAAAATCTGCAGAGTCTTCACATCGGTAGCTTGAAACCAACAACTGTGGAAATATTTCCATCATGGCAAACATCATATATTCTAAATCAGAGGGTTTTTAAGAAATATTTTTCCTGGACTTGTGTTAAACAACTAAAAAGAATAATATTGCTTCTTAAATTCTGTCTTGTTTTGCTTTTAGATTGAGACAATCTTGTTCTATTTCCAATTGCAAGTTTTAAAAAAAAGGAAAATATATCAATCTATATTCTCCACTTTTTGTAGAAGAATTAAAACAAAATCTAACTGCAAAGGCCAAGTGAAGAGCCGAGTGAAAAAATACCCACAGGTAAGAAGGGAAGAGTATAATGAAGAAGGAAAATAAAAGAGCACTCCATAGGTAATGTCCCCAGATGTGTTGTCATTATTGTCATCGATGCTGCTGCATCGATTTTTGTCATTGATGCTGCTGCATTCATTTTTGTTTGTTTTGTTTGCTAAATGTGAAACCCTACCATGTCTGGAGCAGCAAATTGATATTTACTTCCTGAATACAAGTTCCAAAGAGATATTTCTACACAAAATGTGTGCTTCTATAACTCCATGCTGGTTTAAGAAGTACAAATGGGTTTATTAAGTATAGTAAATTAGAATGCTGCCTATGATATTTAAACTATGAAGATACAGAGTCCCTTACCTCACCCTACCCCACCCCACCCCACTGACTTGGTTGTAATTTGATCCCTGGTTGAAAGACACCTCTCTAATAAGAAACAGGTTTTATAGAGTCTCACTGGGCGGAGCTACTTGAAACGTGCCATCAGCAGAATGGAGCTCCTTTCCCACCCCTTGTTAGTGGTGTTATCTTCCCAAAGAGGATGAGGATAAGATCTGATGGCAGCAAAGACTTGAAGGAAATTGAAGGAAAGTGCTTGATTGTATGAATTCTAGAGCCAGTGCTGCCAGATTCCAAGAAGGTCATTTACGAATCCCAAATTCATTTGGATAGAACATGGTGATTCAGAATTAGTGAGGAAAGTAGCATCTTACTGTAAAGAATTTTCCCCAAAGAAAAATGTAACTTAAAAAAGTCTTTTTAGCTTGTAGAGTGATTAAATACACACAAGTATTTTACCACTTTCTTGATTTTTTTTTTTAATGTTGTGTGCACCTGTGACTGTGCATGTATAAAATAAATATTGCAAATTGGACCTTGAATTCTCAGAAAGGGGTGGATGGTTAGTTAAACCAAATACACACACACACACACACACACAAAGTAGAAAAGTATAAAAAGAAATTTTTTTTTCAGTGAGAGGCAGCACTAAGATGAGTTTGAAAGAATTTTCTCATCAAGCAAAAAACAGACCAGTCAAGCTGGTTTTGCGTTTTTATTGGATGTCTCCAGTGTTTCTCAAACTTGGCTAATTATCAAAAAACGCCCAGAGTGCTTGTTAAAAGTACAGATGCCTTTGGTCTACCTCAGCCTCACGGAATCAGATTCTTGAGGGAGCAGCCTAGGAATCTACATTTTTAACAAGTGCCCCAGGTGATTCTGATGAATAACCAAGGATGAGGAGCACTGCCTAGATCAGGCGTTCCAACTTTGGCTGCACACTTCAATCAGTTACGGAGTTTTTTTAAAAATTACTGATGTCTGGGCCCCACCCCATGCCAATTAAAGCAGAATCTCTGGAATTGGAGCTCATGCACCTGTATTTAAACAAACAAACAAACCCTTCCAAGTGATTTTTTTTGGCTTCACTTGCAGCATATGGAAGTTCCCAGGCCAGGAATGGAATCCCAGCCACAGCTGCAACCTACACCACAGCTGTGGCAGTGTTGGATCCTTAACCCATAGCACTGCGCCAGGGATCAAACCTGCACGGTGCAGAGACAATGCCAGGCCCTTAAGCCACTGCACCACAGCACTCCCCTTCCAGGTGCTGCTGAGCGAGGACCACTGACCTACTTAAATGATAAGCTAAGAGAATTCTACTCTAACACCGGAGTCAGTGCACTTATAATGAGAAACGCTTATCATCCAACCTGTGGATATCTTCAGAAATTTAAAAGAAACGGCAGCAAATTTGGGGCACTTCTGGATGTTTGGATGACTGCAAAGAAGTGAATCTGTTTCTTCCTCTCATCATTTCATAAATTCATTTTTGAACAGATAGAGAAGTGGAAGGAAGGGTGGGAAAAAATGGAAGAACTCTCATTCATATTCTGCATATTTAAAATCTCTAAGGGAGTTCCCGTCGTGGCGCAGTGGTTAACGAATCTGAATAGGAACCATGAGGTTGTGGGTTTTGTCCCTGCCCTTGCTCAGTGGGTTAATGATCCGGCGTTGCCGTGAACTGTGGTGTAGGTTGCAGACGCGGCTCGGATCCCGCGTTGCTGTGGCTCTGGCGTAGGCTGGCGGCTACAGCTCCGATTAGACCCTAGCCTGGGAACCTCCATATGCCGTGAGAGCGGCCCAAAGAAATAGCAAAAAGCCAAAAAGCCAAAAAAAAAAAAAAATCTCTAAGGATTGCTCACCCATTCCCCTAACAATTTAAACTTGAGCTTGTGCTATGCATACAAATATCTGCTTGTTATTTAAGAATTTTCTTTTTATTTTCATCACCCAGTCTTATAGAGAAAAATATACTCCTTTAATTTTAATAAACCCAATAAACAGTTAAATAAAGGAGTTCCTGTTGCGGTTCAGGGGTAACTAACTTGACTAGTATCCGTGAAGATGGATTCTAGTTCAATCCTTGGCCTCACTCAATAGATTAAGGTTCTGACACTGATTGCTGTGAGCTGTGGTTTAGGCCATCAACAGCAGCTCTGATTTGACCCCTAGGCTCAAGAACTTCCATATACCGCATGTGCAACCCTAAAAAAGGAATAAATAAATAAATAAATATCATGGCTAAAATTAATATTGTTGGAGAAAACCTTCATTTAAAAAATTATGTTTTTTTAAAATTTCCAGTTGATACTAGTTGTGAATACCACTGTTATCTAGGCAATAATATATAGAACTAATGTCATTATCAAGAACAAATTACAAAGCCCACATATTTACCCAAAAACATTTTCTTTGAACAGACAAGAGAAATGTCATGCTTTGTATTTAATGAATTAGGAAGACTTATTTTGCTTTACATACTTTGTGGTGTATTCTAGATTGTAGCCTCTGTGAAACAAAGTGTAGTGTTTTTTTAGGAATAGGGCTAATTTTTAAGAGCAGTTTTAGTATCACAGCAATAGTGAGAGCAAAGTACAGAGATTTCCCATATACCTCCTGCCCCCCACACATTGGAGCTTCCCCCATTATCCACATCCCCACCAGGGTGGGACATTTGTTATAGCTAATGATTCATTGAAACATCATTATTCCCCAAGGCCCATAGTTTACATTAGAGTTCATTCTTGGTGGTATACATTGTATGGGTTTGGACATATGTAAGACATGTGTCCTCCATTATGGTACTAAACAGAATAGGTTCACCATCCTGAAAATTATGCTGTCCTCCACCTGTTCATCCTTCCTCCCCACTCCAAGCCTCTGGGGACCCCCGATCATTTTACCACCTCCATAATTTTGCCTTTTCCAGAATATCTTATAGTTGGAATTACATTACATATACCTTTTTCAGAGTGGCTTCCTTTACTTAGTAATATATGTTTAAGTTTCTTCATTGTCTTGTCATGATTTGATAGCTCCTTTTTTTTTTAGTACTAATTAATATTCCATTGTCTGTATGGACCACAGTTTGTTTATCCATTCACCTACGGAAGGATGTCTTTGTTGCTTACAAGTTTTGGCAATTATGAATAAAGATGCTATAAACACCTGTGGGCTGGTTTTTCCATGGACATAAGCTTTCAGTTCCCTTGGGTAAATACAAAGGGGTACAGTTGCTGGATCATATGGTAAGAGTATGTTTAATGTAATAAACTATTAAATTGACTTTATCATGGCTATACCATTTTGCATTCCTATTGTTCCACATCCTTGTCAGCATTTGGTGTTATCAGTGTCCTGGATTTTAGCTGTTCTAATAGGTGTGTAGTTGTCTCTCCCTGTTATTTCAAAATGCATTTCTCTGATACCATGTGATGTGGAACATATTTTCATGTGCTTATTTGCCATCCACATATCTGCTTTGGTGAGGACTCAAATTCTTTAGCCCATGTTAAAGTTGGTCTGTTTGCTTTTTTACTGATGAATTTCTGAGTTCTTTGTGTATTTTGGATCCCAAGAGAAATTTGTTAGCTCCTTGTTCACAAAATGTCAGCAGGGTGGTCTTTTTCTGTAAGAAGGATCAGTTCCAATCCTCTCTCCCTGACTTATAGATGACTCTTTCCCCTATGCCTCTTCACATTATCTTCCCTCTATGTATGTGTCCAAATTTCTCATTTGTGTAAGGATACCAGTCATATTGGATTAGAATCCACTGTAATGACCTCATCTTAACTTAACTAATGGCATACACAAGTATTGTTTCCAAAAAAAAAGTCACATTCTGAGGTATTGGAGGATGATAGGACCTCAACATAGGAATGGGGGGGGGACATTATTTAACCCATAATAATAAAGCCATTTATTCAACTCTTTCAATCCAGTGAAGAAAGACAGTTACATCCCTGGTATTTTCATGCTCTTCTCAGATAAAACCTCTTCACCCTTGTTAGTCTTCTCTAGTTGACTTGCAAATTTTCCTTCCTGGATGATAAATTCTTTATATTCAGGGAGTGTATTCCCAGTGGCTAGAATTATGCCTCCCACAGAGAGGGAACCAAATAAATATTTGTTGAATAAGAATAACAGGATTAAGTATTGAGAAATTAATTTGCCCCCATGAGACCACACACTTCAGTTGTCATTGCTGCCTTGACTTGGCCACACCCTGTCCCTCTGTCTGGAATGCCTTCTCAACAGCCAGAACAAGGCTGGCTTATCCTCATCTACCATGAATCAGCTTAAATCATCTTCTAAGAGAGCTTTTCCTGGCCACCCAACTGAAAGTAGATCCCATGGTCCCTTTTATTATCTTTGCCAGCCCCTTTTGGTTTCTTTCTTGGCAGTTATTACAACCTAACACTCTATTTTACTGCTTTTTTTGTAATTTCCAATTGCATGTAATATTTTATTCCATACCCTCATTTTAAGTCTGTATGTGTTCTTAGATCTGAAGTGGGTCTCATGTAGTCAGCATATACATGGGACTTGCTTTTGAATCCATTCAGCTAGTCTTTTTCTTTTAGTTGGAGCATTTAATCCATTTACATTCAATGTAATTATGGATAAGTAGTAGTTATTGTCATTTACTTGAAAAAATTTGGATTGCTATTTTGGGTCTTTTTTCTTCCCTCTGCTGTTTGTTGTCTTTTCTTGTGATTTTCTGACAATATAAATAGTGTCATGTTTGACCTAATTAAACTCAAAAGCTTCTGCAGAGCAAAGGAAACCATTAAAAAAATGAAAAGACAACCAACAGAATGAGGGAAAATTTTTGCAAATGACTCAACAGACAAAGGTTTAATCTCCAAAATGAGTTGTTTAATCTACAAACAAATCATACACTCAATAACAAAAAAACAAACAACCCAATTGAAAAATGGGCAGAAGACCTAAATAGACATTTCACCAAAGAAGACATACAGACAGCCAGCAGGCACATGAAAAAATGCTCAACATCACTAATTATTGGATAAATACAAATCAAAACTACAATGAGGTACCACCTCACACGTTAGGGTTGCCATAATTAACAAGTCCACAAACAACAAATGCTGGAGAGGATGTGGAGAAAAGGGAACCCTCCTACACTGTTGGTGGGTATGTAAATTGCTACAACTATGGAAAACAATATGGAAATACCTCAGAAAACTAAACACAGAACTACCATATAACCTGGCAATCCCACTCCTGGGCATATATCCTGACAAAAATTTCATTATAAAAAGATACATGCACCTATATGTTCATCAAAGCACTATTCATAACAGCCAAGACATGGAAACAACCTAAATGCCAGTGATGGATGAATGGTTTAGGAATACATGGTGCATATATACAATGGAATACTACTCAGCTGTAAAAAGGACAAAATAATGCCATTTGCAGCAACATGGGTGGAACTAGAGACTCATACTGAGTGAAGTAAGTCAGAGAAAGACAGATACCATATGATATCGCTTATATGTGGAATCTAAAATATGGCGCAAATGATCTATCTACAAAACAGAAAAGATCATGGACATGGAGGACAGACCTGTGTTTGCTGGGGAGGAAGGGGAGGGAGTGGGATGGATTGGGAGCCTGGGGTTAGTAGATGAAAACTCTTACATTTGGAGTGGATGGGCAATGAGATCCCGCTGTATCTCACAGGGAACATGATGGAGGATTACGTGGGAAAAAGAATGCATATATATATATGTATGATTGGGTCACTTGGCCATACAACAGAAATTGACAAAAAATTGTAAATCAATCATAATAAATGTTTTAAAAAAGAAATGCTTCTACAACACCAAAATGCATAACACTTTAAAACAAAAATTTTTTATATATAATACAATCTTGTGATTTGTATTAATTATAAAAAAATATTACAAACACCAATAGAGATGAGTAGAATTAGAGGATAAAAATCTTCTAAAGCAAATAGTTTAAATTCTTTTAGAGTTACACAAACATAGTACTAGCAAATACTTCTCGTATTTGATTTGCCTAGGTAGGACACAATCTTATTAAGTTAAACTCATGTTGATATGTTTCATTTTAAAGTTTTTCGGTATGTAAACTATAATCAACTTACATAGTCATAGAGATCCTCATATTTATTTCATGGGGAATTTAAAAGAAGGAATGTGGACAAAGTACCTAACTGCCTGACAGACAGTAAGTCAGTATTAAAGAGAGCTCTTTAATTAAGGTGAGTTGACATGCAGCAGAAGTGCTTTATGTGTACTTCCCATTTTGCCACACAGAATATAAAATGACATGTACTCCAAGGTCAAGTTTTAATAAACTAATCATTGCTACTCCTTTATTAAAGATGTTTTAAAGTGGAAAAAAAGGTGAGCTTCTTAAAATTAATTTGCATTCTGCTTTCTGTTTCAAATCTGTCATCGTTACCAATGTGAAACCTTTTAGGCACCTCACAAAAAAGATTTAAGAAGGACGGATAAGCACATGAAAAGGGGCTTAAAAATCATGTCTAGAGAAAGTGCAAATTAAAATTATAGTGAACTACCACTACACCCTCAACAACGGCTGAAGTGAAAACAAATGTTGGAGAGGATGTAAAGCAACTGGAGCTCACAAACACGGCTGGTAGGAATGTAAACTAGCACAATTTTCTCTGGGAGACTGTTTTATAGTTTCTTTAAAAAGTTAAATATAAATATTCTCTATGACTCTGCATTCTCCCTTTTAGGTAATTAGTCAAAAAAAAAAATGAAATATTTACCCACCGAGGACTCTGTTCAAAAATATTCACAGTAGGAGCTCCCATCCTGGCTCAGCAGTTAATGAACCTGACTAGCATCCATGAGGACGCGGGTTCGATACTTGACCTTGCTCAGTGGATTAAGGATCCAGCATTGCTGTGGTATAGGTTGCAGATGTGACTGGGATCCTGCTTGCTGTGGCTGTGGCGTAGGCTGGCAGCTACAGCTCTGATTCAACCCCTAGCCTGGGAATCTCCATATGCCGTGCGTGTGGCCCTAAAAAGGAAAATAAATAAATAAATAAAATAAAATAAAAAACATTCACAGTAGCTTTATTAATTAGAATCATCATCTAGTTCATGACTAAACAAATTTTGTTATATTCATACAATGGACCTACACTCAGCAATAGAAAAGAATAGATGATTGATATATAACAGATGAATCTCCACAGCATTGTGCTGAGTGAAAACATAGACACAGAAAGTATATGCTGTGGTATTCCATTTACCTTAAATTCTAGAATAAGCCAAAATAACCTATGATGATAGGAATCTGGTCAATGTGATTTATTCCCTGGTGTGTATAAGTGAATGGACAGAAGGAAAAGGGAGTTGAGGGGGCAGGGGGAGGGGGGTGATTCTCTCATTTCTAGACTTGCTAGAATTTTGTAAAAATTTTTTTTTTTATTTGGGGGATAAAAGTGGACAGGGCTTTTCATAGTAAAGTTTCATTTGTTTGTTTTTGTGGGGGAAGGTTCTTCTTATTAGTTGTTGGCTTATCATATTGGTCGATGTTAATTTCATGCTTTATCATTTTAATATAGTATTCTAATATCTTTGGCTGCATTTTCTGTAGTTTTTTCATTACTATAACTTACTCCTAAATAGTTTGTCAATTCAATTGGTTTTCTTCTTTTAACTGGAGTTATAAAAATAATTATTGTTTTATCAATTTAACTTTCTCATTTTTCTTTGCTCGCCCTTTTTGGTTTTACTACTATACAATTTGGCCTAAGCAATTTCTAATTTTTGAAATATATTGAGATTTTTGGGGGGGAAACTTAATATATGTTCAACTTCTGTACCTGTTTGTAAGTGTTTGAAACAATGTATATCTTCAATACATATTTAAACAAATTTAGTAATTCTTATTCAGAGGCTCTCTAACTATATGTATATTAGGGTCTCCTTTTCATTATACATTTAATAGCATTTTACATTTCAATTTTATGTTGCCTGATAAATAAAGATTTGTGTCTGTTATACTTTAAAAATTATAATGAGAAAGCATGTAAATATCAAATACAATGGATATATATACATATATATTTAATAGTTGATTACTTTCTTCCTTCTCCCAAATCCCAAATATCATTCCTTAAAAGTAACTACATTCAACTTTTAAAACTTTCTTCTGCTATTTTCCACCACATGCTAAATAATACGGTTATACAGAAATTATTTTCCAAATTCAAACTACTACTTTTTGGCTTTCTACTGTAGAAAATACAAGCATTTATCTCTCATACATCCTCCCCACCATCCCTAATCCAACTTCCTTCACAAACTTTAACTAAGTTAATGTTCAGTTTCACATTATTATGACCACCAGTGCACTCAGACATATCAAGGAGTGGCTCAGTCCTTTTATATCTTGCAGGCATTCTTTCTGAATATCTCCATTCTGCCCCAAGCTGACCTTGCAGAATTCTAGGCCTTTAGCACAGCTGATATCCAGAGACTTCTCTTCAATATTATAAGAATTTTCCTTTGGCAGTTTTGTCTCTTTTGTATGCCTCTTTTTTTTTTTTTTCTATTACCTCTGATGGCTCAAGAGCAATGAGCATGCCCAGTGCTCACATCCTGATTTCTAAATCTCTACAAATTCTAGAAAACTGATTGACTGCAGGTTCGGGGGAGGAAAAATACAAGATGAGCATAGATTTCAGATCTCAAGATGATGAAAGTAAGGAAATGTTCAGAAAGGAAAAAGGCATGTCAAAAGGGCATAGCAGTTAAGCTGAAAAAGCTCCCAAAAGCCAACCTTAGAACAACTTGAGCAACAAAATAATTACATGTTATTGGACTATAACCCAAAGAATAAAATAAACATTATAAGCCCATACTGACACAGATAAATAGACAAATAAATAAATGGAATAAAATAGATAATTCTTCTTTACAAGTGAACTCCAATTAATAGATGTATAGAGAAACAAAGAGAAAATTATCTTTTGATTGCAGTGATATTTGCCGCAATAATTGCCATGGGTAAAGTCCACCCATGAATGCTAAAATGCAAAGGTGAAAGTTTAAACATAAAGAGCATATTTGTATAAGCTCAAGGTATCACCCCCCAAACATTAATTACATATAGCAAAGTATGACTTTGTAATAGAGTTTCCTGTCAGAGACAACTTTAATCACTGTCTTGATTAACATCAATAATATATATCAGTTTGACATAGCTTTTTTTTTTTTGGTCTGTTGTCTTTTTTTTAGGGCCACACCCATGGCATATGGAAGTTTCCAGGCTAGGGGTCTAATCGGAGCTACAGCTGCCAGCCTACACCACAGCCACAGCAACACAGGATCCAAGCCGAGTCTGCAACCTACACTAAAGTTCACAGAAATGCTGGATCCTTAACTCACTGAGCAGGGCGAGGGATCAAACCCACAACCCCATGGTTCCTAGTCAGGTTTGTTAACCAGTGAGCCACAAGGGGAACTCCCTCGATATAGGTTTTTGATACAATATACTGAGCAGGGACTCTCACCTCTGTGGCATCCTTCAAAAAATGCAGAACCAGGCATTCCCATTGTGTCTCAGTGAGTTATCAACCCAACTATTATCCATGAGGATGTGAGTTCAACCCCTGGCCTCATTCAGTGGGTTAACGATCCAGAGTTGCCATAAGCTGTGGTGTACATCACAGATGTAGCTTGGATCCTCTGTTGCCGTGGCTGTAGTGTAGGCTTGCAGCTGCAGCTCTGATTCAATCTCTAGCCTGGGAACTTCCATAAGCTACAGGTGCGGCCCTGCAAAAGAAAAAAAAAAAAAAGGCAGAACCTCAGTCTATTCATGAGAAAATATCAGATGGACTTAAATTGAGGGTCATTCTAACAATAAGTGACCAATATTCCTCAAAATGTTAAGGCAATGCAAGAGGAAGGAAGGCTAAGGAAGTGCTACAGATTGGAAAAACCAGGTGGTAAAGCATTTAAATGAAACATAGTTTCTTAGATCGGATACTGGAATAGAAAAAAGACACTAGCAAAGAAACTGGTAGAAACCACCCGGCTGAAGTCTGTAATCTAGTTAATATTATTGTAGTAAAATAAATTTCTTAGTTTTGGTAACCATTCTACAGTTGTGTTAGATGTTAAGGTAAGAGAAAGCTGGATACAGGATGTCTGAGAACTCTCTGCACTATTTGCATAACTCTTGATTTATCTAATAATACAAGATTACAAAAATCAAAAACAAAGCCAATAAATATGGACAAAAATATCTTGCATTCTTTGAATGGTTTGTACTCAAATAAAATAGTCAAGACATTTTGATGTCTTTATCAAATATTCATAGAAGACCCTAAAAAGTAAGTACCTTTCAGAGTAAACATCATCCTGATACAAGTATACTGCAGAATTTGTTTTCATTTTCCATTTTTTTTTACTTCGTCATTTGTATGAGAGAGAACATTTTAATAAAAATCATTTTAATTTATTTTATTGAGAGTGTTAAATGTGAAGCTCTTGTTTTAGCTTACTAACTTAGAGTCAGTCAAAATTATTAGGATAGTTATTTGTTTAATGTACTCATTTCAATAAAGTAGCTGCTATGTTTGTTGGGAAAATTTCCTTTAAAACTGTCTCCCACTGTTATAAGCTAGAAGTCTATTGATGACAGTATAACAATATAAGGTATGAATCCCCAATTATCCTGCATGCACAGCACAGAGTTGCTATTCAGATTTTGCTTATAATCAATGTTAATGTGTTTTAAATGTTATAAAATTAAAATGACATTTTCTGAACAATAATTTTATTCAGGGCTTCACGTCACTCCTAACTTATGTCATGGGGATGTGGAAGGGAAATGACAAGAGGCTCTCTGAGTGAGCAGGAGGCTAGAGGCTCTAGAGAGTGTCTGTGTTACATCAACCAAGAACCATGCCCATGAGGGAGAGAAACCAGAGAAGGGTGAGGCTGAGAACTCTCAAGTGGAAGAGAAGATGTGTCCCATGCCCTGCATTGCTCTCTCCCAGTATAATTTGGGCTCTTAAGAGTAAAGAACCAGAAGTTCCCACCATGGCTCAGTGGTTAACAAACCCGACTAGTATCCATGAGGACACGGGTTTGATCCCTGGCCTTGCTCAGTGGGTTTAGGATTCGGTGTTGCATGAGCAACATGGCTTGGATCCCGCATTGCTGTGGCTGTGGTGTAGGCCAGCGGCTGCAGCTACAGTTCAACCTGTAGCCTGGAAACCTCCATATGCCATGGATGTGGCCCTAAAAAGACAAAAGACAGGAAAAAAAAAAAAAAGAAGAAGAGTAAAGAAGCATTTGTACGTGTCTTTGCATTTCTAGTACTTCATACTTCACAGTAAGGCTCCGTAAGCATCCTTGAATGGGTTAGTTTTTTAGGTTTTTCGTTTTTGGCAGCACCCATGGCATATGGAAGTTCTTGGGCTAGGGATCTAGTCTGAGCTGCAGCTGTGACCTACCCCGAAGCTGTAGCAACACTGAATCCTTAAGCTCCTGTGCCCTGGGAACTCCCAAGTGGATTAGTTTTTAACTGAAAGAATTTAACTAGAATTACCTTGTGTGACATGAGGAAAACAGAGAACTACCTGAAACTATTGAGTGAGGGACCAATACCAGATTTTCACTTAGAAAGGTGCAAGTTTAGAAGCTCTCGCATCACAAATAAAGCAGTAGCAAGAGAAGAAGATGAAAGGGAAGTGTTGAAAATGACTCCTGCGTTGCTTTTTGGCTTATGTATTACTCACCAAGAGAGTGCAGAGACAAGAGCTGATTCAGGTGGGGAAGAAGGCATAGTCAGTCTGTCCAGAAGTAGAGCAGAAAATGGCACAACATTGCAAATCAACTACACTTTAATAAAAAAAAAGTCAAAAATTGCATTTGGAATTTAGGACTGAAGGCTTCAGTGGAAAGAGAGATGCAGGAACCATTTACACTAAAGTTGAAGTTGTTGAAGGCATTGACATGGATGAGCTCAATCAGGGAAAGTGTATAGAATTGAAGAAAAAGAAATTACAAGGAGGGAACAGAGAGAGCATGTCAAAGAATGTGGACCAAAAATTCAGAGAAATATGTGTCTGAGGAGCATCTGGGTAGGAATAAGAGAAAGATGTCTTCCTGACCAAAGAGTTCAAAGATTTAGTAGTGGCCACTGTAAGTTGTCAGGATTCCTGGCACCAGACAAGAGGAATGAACACCAGTTAACATCACAGCACAGGAATTTAATGAAGTAAGAAGAGATCCATCACAGAATCAATACAAAAGCTAATGAACCAGCTTCAGAAAATTGGGAGGGGCTAGGGAGACTTGACCATAAGAAAACATAGTGAAGCTTTGTCACAGACACTTCTAGCTAGGATGCTACCAACACAGGACATGACATTGCCACTCACTGTGGGCTCTCAAAGCCCCTGATACAGGTGGGACTATCTTCTCAGCCTTTGTTTCCCTTGCTCAAGTATCAACTCTCCAGGAGAGAGAATCTGAACTCCTAGCTCAGACATCAGAAGGCAGGGAGAAGGGACTCTTCCCTTTTGCTTTGCCTCCCAGTAAGTCTCTGAAGAGATGTATCCCCTACCTCAAGAAGAAAAATAACAGCCATTTCTTATACAATTTTTATTGTGTTTTAGGTCCTGTTCTGAGCACTTTTATAGACATTTATTTATCCTCACAACCAACCAATGTGATGCATACTATTATTTTCCATTTTAGTAGAGGTTAAGCTGTGAAAACCAGGGGCCAAATGATGCCCCAAATGTTATACTACCAGAAAGCAACTGAGCAAAGATGGAAAGCTAGGCAGGCAGCTAGTTGCAGAGCTCTTTGGGGGCAAGATCTCACACACTAACGGATACATCTAGGTAACAGTAAGTTTATTGATCAATGAAGCAAAAACAAATGTTGAATTCTTAGACTTAAGTAACGAGATACAAGAAAAGGAGGGGAGACTGGATGAAGATGCCCTAGAGGATGGTTTTGAGGTATTCCTTGTCTCGATTTCAACTTCTGTTCAGAATAAGGAAGGACATTGATCCAAAAAAGTGAGATTAAAAACGTAAGTCAGCAGCACATGATAAGCCTTTGCAATAACCTCCATGTAGAAAAATATTAGAGTTACTCTAGCTAGAGCTGGGGACATGAATCAGTATGAGCTCCAGTCTTCCTTTTTGGGGCAATTATTTTTGGGTTTTTGTTTTTTTTGTTTTGTATATTGTAGATACAAGTCCTTTAGCAGATATTTGATTTGCAATATTTTCTCCCAGGCTATGGTTTATATATATATATTTTTTTTCTTCCTTTTTTAGGGCTGCATCTGTGGCACATGGCAGTTCCCAGGCTAGGGAATGAATCGAAGTTACAGCTCCTGGCCTACACCACAGCCACAGCAAGCCAGATCTGAACCACATCTGCAAACTACACCACAGCTTATGGCAATGCTGGATCCTTAACCCACTAAGCAATACCAGGGATCAAAACCATATTCTCACAGACACTATGTCAGGTTCTTTACTTGCTGAGCCACAATAGGAACTCCCTTTTCTGGCAGTTATGCTTGAATTGTCCAATCGAGGTGAAGAGACCATAAATTCAAGTCTGAAGATTACTGATCAGGAGCAGCAAAAGCCCTAGGGTCAAAAGGTAAGAGAGTAAATGAAGTGATAAACTGTGGTATTTGAGCAGGACAAATACTATCATCACTGTTGTAATTACCATCACAGTCACAATAGCTATCATTTATTGACTGGTTTCTATGTATCAGACACTGTTAAATGTTTTACATGTATTATCTCAAACCATGCTCATAATAGCTCCATAAAGTTGGTACTGTTATTACCCCATTTTATAGACAAGAAAACTGAGGCCTTGAGAGTTTAAGGTCAGAGAGCTTGTAAGTGATGGAGACAGGATTTGAACATCTTTGAAGTCAGTAGAGTACTGTGAGTGGGAAAAGAAAGATTGGGAGTTGGAAAGCAGGTAAAATAAAAGAGTGAGAGGATTGATTTATAGGAGATTGGTTATGGTCAGAGAATAGAATGTTTAGAGGTTACTATTTGACCCCTCTAGTAGTTCTGGGTGACAAGCTTCAAGGTCCATTATGGAAGTAGTGAATACATAGGTGCCAAAATATGGAGCACAATCTTGAACAATGGAAGGTGCAAGCTGAAAGACAAGTAACTCTCCCTTTTATTCTCTGGCCAGAAAGTTCTGGGGCATGCTTTGTAAGGCTTCTCAGATGCTGGTATGGGATTGAGGATCAGTCACGTATTGTAGTGACCAACTCAGTAACATACCCGTGTATGGGCTCTTCCCTGTTTTTCTGCCCACCCTCCCCTTCACTCTGTCTTCCTCAGGTTGCTTCTTAAATAAATACCTACCTCGCCTCAGCTTCTGCTTCTGGAAGAACCTAAGTCAAGACAATAGGAAGTAGGCCTTAAAGACAAATGTTTAGGATGAGTGTTCTTTGCCAGCAATAAGCATCCTCTTTCAAAACCTACCCATTCTCTTTTCATTGCCTTCAGGCCTACAATCAAGTTTGGATCTTGTGTTAGAGTGCCCTAGAGACTCAGACCCAATGGAAATAATATATATCCAATAATGTGTTTGTGTGTATATATGTGTGTCCATGAGGGTGTGTGTGTGTATTGAAAGAGAAAAAGGAATTGGCTCAGGGGATGGTGGGGTCTGGCAAGTGCAAAATCTATAAAACAGGCCAACAAGCTGCAAATTTAGGTAAGTGTTCGTGATGTCTTGAGACCCAGTTCTGCAGGAGAACAGTCTAGAAACTCTGGCGGGGGTGGAGGGGGCAGGGAGGGGGGTTATGTTGTTGTCTTGAGATTTCCTTCCCCTTCAGGGAAACTTTTTCTTTGTTCTGAAGGCCTTCCGTTGATTGGATGAGGTCTGTCCATATTGTGGAGGGCAATCTATTTTACTTAAAATCTGCTGACAATTTACAACTAAATTATACTCCTTAACAATAATATCTAGAGTCGTGTTTGACCAAACAATTGGCATGATAGCCTAGCAAGGTTGACATATTAAGCATCACAAGTCTCACGAATCTTTATGGAGAATTACAATCTCTGCTCTGGAGAGAAATAGCTTATACACCAAAGGAACTATAAGAGCTTGTCCATTTGTACTGGCAGGAACTATGATATCATATAGAGGAGTTGGTGGGCTTTAGAGGATAGACTATAAAACTGGTTAAGGAAGAGTTTTTTGATGGGAAGGGTATTCTTCTGTGACTAAGGATTTAATGTCTTTAAGAATATGTGGAGGGAGTTCCCGCCATGGTGCAGTGGTTAAGGAATCCGACTAGGAACCATGAGGTTGTGGGTTCAGTCCCTGCCCTTGCTCAGTGGATTAAGGATCTAGCGTTGCCGTGAGCTGTGGTGTAGGTTGCAGACACGGCTCGCATCCCTCGTTGCTGTGGCTATGGTGTAGGCCGGTGGCAACAGCTCCGATTTGACCCCTAGCCTGGGAACCTCCATATGCCACAGGAGCGGCCCTAGAAAAGGCAAAAAGACAAAAAAAAAAAAAAAAGAATATGTGGAACCATTCCTTATATGCTGATGAGAACATTCCTTGAAAAATTTTTTTTTATTGTTGTTGCTTTCTTATGAAAAGGCAGTATGTTTACTGCAGAAAATCTAGAAATAGAAGTAAAAAAAAAAGCACCATAATCCTACAATTAAAATATTGGTGTCTACTCCTTTTTTTTTCCTACATATTTATCTTCACATATGTATTTTTTCTTTTATAAAAATGGATTCCTTGAAAATTGGACATGGAAATGTTTTATAGTAAATGAAGTGACAATTTTAAAGTTTGGGGGTTAAAAGGTTTGGGAGGCTATTTTAATGAATTTATGATGATGGTAGAACACATCATCTGATATGTTCCTTGAGAAGGCCGAGATGGCACTGCTTAAACCAAGGAAATGAGGAACACCTTGGTACATGGTCACTGGCATCTTTGAGAAGATTGAGAGCAGTTTTCCTTTATAGGCTGGGCTTTTCTACAAAAGATGCTGCCACAATTTCTTACGGGTGATAGAGAGAGTCCAGAACGGCAGAGACCAGATGTAAGTCTGACATTGGGGTTTTTTGTTTGTTTGTTTTTATTAAAGTATACTTGATTTACAATATTTTTTTTTTTTTTTTGCTATTTCTTGGGCCGCTGCCGCGGCATATGACATATGGAGGTTCCCAGGCTAGGGGTCGAATCGGAGCTGCAGCCCCCGGCCTACGCCAGAGCCACAGCAATGCAGGATCCGAGCCGCATCTGCGACCCACACCACAGCTCACGGCAACGCCGGATCGTTAACCCACTGAGCAAGGGCAGGGACTGAACCCGCAACCTCATGGTTCCTAGTCGGATTCGCTAACCACTGCGCCACGACGGGAACTCCTTGATTTACAATGTTTCATCAAGTTCTGTTGTACAACAAAATGACCCAATCACACACATTTCCCCATGCTGTACAGTGGAGCCCCAGTGCCCATCCATTCCAAATATAACAGTCTGCAACCCCAAAACCCCCAAAAGTCCAGTCCAACCTACTCCCTTCCCTTTCTCCCCTGGGAACCCCAAGCCTGATCTTCTTGGCCATGATCTATTTCTATTTTCTTGTTTGTTTGTTTGTTTTCTGTTTTTTGTTTGTTTGGAAAGGATCATATGTTCCATATTTTAGATTCCACAAATAAGTGGAATGGTACTTGTCTTTTTCCTTGGAATCATATGGTACTTGTCTTTTTCTTTCTGGCTTACTTCACTTAATATGAGAGTCTCTAGATCCAACCATGTTGCTGCAAATGGTGTTAGTTTGTCTTTTTTTATGGCTGAATAATATTCTGTTGTGTATATAAGCCACGTCTTCTTAATCCATTCATCTGTTGATGTACATTTAGGATGTTCCCATGTCTGACATCATTTTTATAATGAGAAGCAAGGCTGGAACAAGTAGGGTGTCTGGACCCACTGATATCTGTGGTGATGGATCACAGATTGTGGTGTTCCCCAGAAATAGAAATAGATGGTCAGCCAACAGTATTGTTTTACCAAGAGGTGGTGAGCAAAAGGCTGATAGTCATCATAACAGAAAATTCATGGTTCCTCATCCAATTTCCAGAAGTATGTGAGCTTATAGACCCAGAGTCATTACCTGAAGGGTAAATTGGGTCTCCTCCACCCTGAGATGCAACTGAGCCTATTACAAAATCCACCAAGATATAAAACCTTGGTCTTGCCTGTGAGGACATGAAAAATTTATTAGATGATGGAAATTATAAATTTGGGATTGAGTCCATGAAGGCCCAGAGGATGTAAGTAAATGATATGACCAGATGGCCCTGATTCTCATGGCACCTACTTCTACTGCAATAGTGTCTCTTCCTCAATTAACACAGGTAACCTCATGAGGGTTAATGATGACCCACAGATGGAGCAGAGGAAAAACAAAAACGAGAACAGAAAAAAAAAGTTGCTCCCAGCTCACAAATGAATCAGCTGGGAGGGAGGGGATGGTCATATTATAGCCCCATTCAGGAATGGCCCTATTGACGAAGGGTTTTCCTAATGGACAAAGCCAAGAGCAGTGTCCTTGGTTTTTCATTTTTCATTGGCATGCAGGAAGAAGTGGCCTGAATTATGGATATTCATGAACTCCCAGGCAATGGTGAATAGCTATGCTAGTTGGTCAGAATCCTCAAAAAACCAAAAGATTGGGGAAATTCAGGATGAAGGATGGTGGTTATGGCCACAGTAGTGGTAAAAATTGCAATGATATTTAGACCTGTCTTCTGTTACTGGTTACATCTTATCATCTTTACAGTGTCACTCTTTTTATAATAAATATTCAGCCTTTCAGCTCTCTTCTCCTTTCCCTACTGCCTATAAAATTTCTCCACTTGGAAGACAGTGTCATTTATAGAGTCTTGCAGAATTGAAGAGGCCATCTATTTCTGTGGGGTTGTGTTGTGGTCAATAAAGTGTCAGTAGTGCATTTTCTGATCTAAGAAACACCTATTTGGATCCACTATGGCCTTTGATGTAGAACACAATATTTTAGCTGGAGTTTCCAAAGTCTGTCAATATTTGTCTGATTAGCTGATGGTTTTAAAGTATTTAATCTTCCAATTCAGGCACAAGCTATGACTCTCAAGTTATTACTTTATCAGTAAACTTTTGCATTTTTTAATGTGGATTATGCATATATTTAATTCAGATCTTTCCTAGCTAAATTATATTTTATTCTTGCTGTTGCTAATCAGTTCTTTCCATAAATCTACTGCGTGTGTTTGTTTGGGTTGAGCTCTGAGTAAGGGTGAGTGGGAGGTGAAATCCAGCCATAGTTCCCTCACATCATTGTGTGTCCTGGTATGAAGCTGCATCTGCCAAAAGGAAGAGCTCCTTTTTCTATTTCACACATAGGTACCTCCTGGACATGGATGTCCTATGTGTGTGGGGGAGGGAGAGAGAGAGAAGGAGGAAGGGAGGGAGGGAGAGGGAGAGGGATTTTAACCTAGTAATGTTTATATCCAAAATATGTTGATTTTTACATATTCCTTTTCCTTTTCATCCATTTTAACAAATACATTTTTTAGTTATTCTTTTCCACACTGGCCATTGGGACAGAAATACTAGCTAGTGCTGCTTAGTTCTTGGGCATCTATTTTGACTTGTCCAAACCTTGTATTTTTAGTTAACAATACCTAAGGGTTAAACTCAAACCCTTATAAATGAGGCAAAAGAATTTATAAGAATGACTCAATCTATATTCTAGAATCAGAACTGTAGTTTGCTTACTATAAATCTTTCTATAAAATAAATTATAAAGTTGTGTTTCACAGAGGTTCCTGGGAAGACCCATACACAATTCTCCATTAGTTGTTTACTAATTTCACATCAGTAATGTGTTGAATAAAATGTATATGCAAACAGCAACATTTTTTTTTTAATCTTTTTACAGCTGCACCTGCAGCATATGGAAGTCCCAAGGCTAAGGGTGGAATTGGAGTTACATTTGGGGCCTACACCACTGCCACAGCAACACTAGATCCTAGCCGTATCTTTGACCTACGCTGCAGCTTGAGGCATTGCTGGATCCTTAACCATTCTGTGTGAGGCCGGGGATTGAACCTGCATCCTCACACGGAAAATGTTGGGTCCTTACCCACCTAGCCACAGTGGGAACTCCAACCATTTTTTTCTATTCTTTCTTTCTTTCTTTTTTTTTCTTTTCTTTTTTTTTTTTTTTTTGTCTTTTTAGGGCCACACTTGAGGCATATGGAGGTTCCCAGGCTAGGGGTTGAACTGGAGCTACAGCTGCTGGCCTGTGCCACAGCCACAGCAACGCAGGATCCGAGCAATGTCAGCAATGTACGCCACAGCTCACAGCAACATCAGATCCTTAACCCACTGAGCAAGGCCAGGGATTGAGTCTGCATCCTCATGGATGCTAGTCAGATTTGTTAACCACTGAGCCACAAATGCCTCCCTTTTCCAATTTTTCATCTCTTTTTCTGTTGCAGGTTTTATTACACTGGTCAGAATAATTAAATAATAATAAAATGAAGTATTTTTCTTTCATTTCTGACTTTCATTGAAACAGCCATGTTTCACCTTTGAGTGTTTTCTACTCTACCTCTACTTGTTTTTAATGGAGCTGGCTGTCAAACACATCACACCACAGTGAATGCAAAACATATTGAGGAGCAAAAGCCCTGTCTCAGGCACTCCTGGGGCATCCTTCACCACTCTCAGGTCATGCCATTGAACTCAACTTTTTGGGTCATGCATCACCTAACTATCATCTTTCCATCTCCAAAGCTTTATAGTGCATGGTTAAGAGTGATATACATGGACTTTCCGTCGTGGTTCAGTGGTTAACAAATCTGATTAGGAACCATGACATTTCAGGTTCGATCCCTGGCCTTGCTTAGTGGGTTAAGGATCCGGTGTTGCTGTGAGCTGTGGTGTAAGTTGCCGATGCAGCTTGGATCTGGTGTTGCTGTGGCTGTGGTGTAGGCCGACAGCTACAGCTCCAATTAGACCCCTAGCCTGGGAACCTCCATATGCTGCGGGTGCAGCCCTAGAAAAAGACCAAAAAAAAAAAAAAAGTGATATACTGTGCTGTAGATCGGTGGGGGGGGGGGGCTTTTTACACATCCTGGTTCTGCTGGTTGCTAGCTGCATGCTGTGACTAGCTGTATAAATAAATTAGCCTGCCTGTGCTTCGGTTTTCTTGTCTATAGAAAAAGCATAAGAATAGGCCTGACCTGATAGGTTCTTGTGAAGCTTAGCAATAATATGTGTAAAGTACATAATTAGTGCAAGACATGTAATATATGCTCAATATACTTGTACATAATGAATATAGAATATGTATATACAATATGCATATAAATAATAATATACATACACATATATAATATATATACACATACACACATGTGTATACGTGTATGCGCATATATAATTATATATGTATCATGATACGTATACATATCATGTCTATGCATGTATACATATATACATAATTTATTAAATTGAGAAGGAAGAAGGTGGTCCTACCCTTTCCCAAGTCAGAGTATAACCCTTTGGCTGCTCCTCTGTACCATTGCTTGGCCATAGCCTATCATTGTTTCCCTGTTATTCACCACGTGGAATTTCCTGACTGCTCTTTCTATGGCTGGGTGTCCAGTAAGCCTCATCTACCCTTGGAGCTCCAGCCCTTTCCTGACCACGGTGCCAGCCACATAAATGCACAGCATACCCAACTTTGCTGGAGGTTTGGAGGAATGAGTGAGTGGGTGGTAGAAACTAGGAAGCAAAAACAAGAAGACAAAACAAAAAGTTATAATATTAAAAACCCTTCAGGAATTTCCTTGTGGCACAGTGGGTTAAGGATCTGGTATTGTCACTGCTTGCCTTGGGTTGTGGATTGGAACCTTGGCCTGGAAACTTCCACATGTCTCAGGTGTGGCCAAAACCCAAACCAAACCAACCAAACAAAAAACCTCACTTCTTTTTTTTTGTCTTTGTCTTTTTTTTTGTTTTTTGTTGTTGTTGTTGTTGTTGCTATTTCTTGGGCCGATCCCGCGGCATATGGAGGTTCCCAGGCTAGGGGTTGACTCACAGCTGGAGCCACTGGCCTACGCCAGAGCCACAGCAACGCTGGATCAGAGCCGCGTCTGCAACCTACACCACAGCTCACGGCAACGCCGGATCGTTAACCCACTGAGCAAGGGCAGGGACCGAACCCGCAACCTCATGGTTCCTAGTCGGATTCGTTAACCACTGCGCCACGACGGGAACTCCTCACTTCTTCTTAAAATCCTATAATTTACCCAACATATGACAGGAAATCTCTTAGTAGCTTCTGTCATTCTCTGGCTCTGGCCCATGTTTTCCCTACTCTCTATTCTTTCTATTTTATTCTATACTTTCTATTCTTCCATTTTCTACTTTCTGCTCTGATCTCTCTCCCCCCCTTTTTTGGTGGGGGGGCACCCTACTGCACTTGGAGTTCCCAAGCCAGGGATCCAATCAGAGCCACAGTTGTGACCTACACTGTACATGCAGCAATGCAGGATCCTCTAACCCACTGTGCCGGGCTGGGGACTGAACCTGCATCCTACTGCTGCAGAGATGCCATTGATCCCCTTGCACTACAGTGGGAACTCCTGATCTCTTCTTTATTCTCTTCTCAATACAACTTTATTTCTAATTCAGAGTGGTTTATCCTTTCTTTGTTTCTTTCTTTCCTATCTCCTTCTGGTTTTTGCTTCAACTCCTCACCTTACGTCAACAAGCTTATCAAGATATTTCCAAGATATTTCCTCGAACAAGGGTATTTTTCTCCTAAGGCAGAGATCTGGTGTCAGATATCAAGATAACCTCATCAGGATGGTCAACCACTGGTAGGGACCCTGATCAGGTGACAAGACAAATAGGAGCGGCCCTCTTAGGCTGGGAGAAATTTGTTAATGTTAAGGCAATGTATTTATCTTCCTTGATTAAAAATATTACAATAATGTGGATGTTTCCATTTTGTGGCTCAGCGGTTAATGAATCCGACTAGGATCCATGAAGACTCAGGTTCAATCCCTGGCCTTGCTTGGTGGGTTAAGGATCCACGTTGCTGAGAGGTGAGGTGTAGTTCTCACACGCGGCTCGGATCCCATTTGCTGTGGCTCTGGCATAGGCCGGCAGCTATAGCTCTGATTAGACCCCTAGCTTGGGAACCTCCATATGCCACGGGTGTGGCCCTAAAAAAGACCAAAAAAAAAAAGATCTTAAAAAGAATTGCAATAATGTTATTAGGAATAACTGCCAACTTCTGTCAAATGGCTTTTTGTATATCTTTTGAAACAAATCTTTTTTATTGTTTTATGTGTTGATGCAAGGGGCTCAACTTCACTCAAAAATATTGCACTTCTCTTTTTCATAGTTTTCCCATGCCTTCTTTAAGTTGTTACTATGCCTATTTATGGATTAATTTATTTTTATATAAAGAAGCCAATGGTCCCTAAAGATTAGTAAAAGGAATGCTTCTCTTTTCCCTAAATCTGAGACTCAAAAACTAACTCAAGTTTGAGACCAAGTCATTATGCCCAGAAAACTAGTCTCCTGGCTCAAACACAACAAATAACAGGTTATGGTTACACAACTTTTACATTTTCCTCATGCTGTTCTAAATGTTTTAGAAATCTTACTACATAGATGCTACTCTTAATCTCCTTTTTAAAAAGAAACTCGAGTTCCCCCTGTGGCACAGTGGGTTAAGGATCCAGTGTTGCCACAGCTGTGGCGAAGGTTGCAGCAGCAGCTTGATTCAATTCCTGTCCCAGGAACTTCTACATGCTGTGGGTGCAGCCAAATAAATAAATAAATAAATAAAACAAACCTAAAGCATAAAGTGACTTTCTCAAGGCACATAGCAAGTACATGATGGAGGCAAGATTTGAGTCCAGGTACTCTGGCTTCAACCATTACACTAAACTTCTCTAATAAATAGAGGAGGAGTTGATGAGGAATATATTTCAATCGTACCCTACTACTGTGAAAACACACCCTTTGAAAGGGATTCATTGTCAACTCATATCAGTTACCATCTTAGAAAGATGAGGAAAAATTGGGTCTAAGTTGAAGGGCATATGGGCTGGAAAGCGGATTTGGGGGAGGAGCTGATAAAAAAGGAAGTGAAGTGGCAGAAAATAAAATGTTATAATTTTGGTTCTCTCCCTGCCTTTCTACCACCCTGGTTGGACTAAGAGAAAAGAAACATTCTGTTGCTACCTTTGCCACACCCATCGTAAATTTCCAGTCCTAGTTCCAGTTGCTGATATCTTTGACAAGCACCAGCGTTCTCAACGTGGCATCTGGATTACAAGCATTGGGAAACACCCAGGTGCTTGGTAAACCTGATATTCCTGATCTCATTCCAGATCAGGTGAATCTGTCCTGGGGTAGGAGAGGGGGAGCGGTCAAGGGAGACGTGTATTTAGCAAGAGCCACAGGTAGTATTTAAAACTAAAGTTTGCAAACCACTGCTTTACAACTTTCCTGCATGTGAATTGTTTGTGTTGACTGGTGTTACTGAAATAACTGCAAGGTGATCCCCTTTACCTAGATGCTACAGTCCTGCTACCAGAACCTCAACACAAATAATGAGCTTATTTACCTTAAAGCTCAAGTTTTCCTTTGATGGGACAAATAAACAGATTGGAAAATGCAAAAAAAAAAAAAAAAAGACCTCCGGAGTTCCCATTGTGGCACAGTGGAAGCGAATCTGACTAGTACCCATGAGGATACCGGTTTGATCCCTGGCCTTGCTCAGTGGGTTAAGGACCTGGCATTGCTGTGGCTATGGTGTAGGTTGTAGACGTGGCTTGGAGGCTGGCAGCTGCAGCTCCAATTCAACCCCTAGCCTGGGAACTTCCATATGCCAAGGGTACGGCCCTAAAAAGCAAAAAAACAAAAAGCAAAAAAAAACAAAAAACAAAAACTAAAAACAAAACAAAAACAAAACTCTTCTCCTGTGAAAGAAAGCCAAAGTTAAACTTCAAAAAGATTGGTATAACTAACCCAACCCCAGTAAATTTATAGGCAGAGAACCTTACAAAGCCAACAATCTATTCATCTACTCTTAACAATCCTTTTATTTTTATTTATTTATTTTTTGTCTTTTTGTCATTTCTTGGGCAGCTCCCGCGGCATATGGAGGTTCTCAGGCTAGGGGTCAAATTAGAGCTGTAGCCACCAGCCTATGCCACAGCCACAGCAACATGGGACCCGAGCTGCATCTGCCACCTACACCACAGCTCACGGCAACGCCGGATCCTTAACCCACTGAGCAAGGCCAGGGATTGAACCCACAACCTCATGGTTCCTAGTCAGATTCGTTAACCACTGCGCCACGACGGGAACTCCACACAATACATTTTGCTAGTAATCTAGGTGCTCTAAAGTATCCTCTTTTATTTATGTAAGCAATGGTTGTGTAAGCATCTCACTGTACATCCTTGGAATCAAGATTTTATTTTTCAAATAGGTGTTGGGGATTAAAATATATTTTCAAATGCCAAACAATGAAAAAATTCATAAACCTAAACATCTGTTGCTACATTAAGCAATATAATTTTACCATATATCATAGTAACAGGAGATTTTAGATTATCCTCAACATAATTGAGCCAAGAACGATATTCCAAATCTATAAGTTGATGTGAACTAAGAAAAAAAGATACATTGAATAGTCAAATCATTTTCCACATTGTTTTCTAATTTTATATTTAAGTTGCATAATAATTAGAATACAGTCAGCTTCAACTCCCTTGTGCTTTAGTTTATCATAAAGTGACCACTAGCGTGCCTTTCAAGATTTTCAAGTTTTGAAAGAGTAAAGCAAAACTGCACAAGGTTCTATTAATTTGGCTTTATCCAATCCTGAATCATTTTGGATAATGCTGACAACTCTAGAATCTCCTCTCTTTGGTAGCTGGCTCTTCCAAAGCATATAATTGAACAAGTTTCTACCTGTATTATTAGCGCTTATCCCAATTCAAGACATGATTCAGTCTATCTGCACATGTAGAACGAGTTTTAGTTTCTTGTTAAGTAATGATCACACAGAGCATTTCTCATTATGAATTGACTACACATTTGCTGATCCCAAATAAGGAAAGTTATTAGAAGACCCTACCAACTGGATATCCGAAGTTCATAGCTTCATGTAGTGTTCATGTTGAGAAAGTACCACTTATAACCCCAAGGATACAATCCAGGGCCTGTTGATTATAATAATATCTTATCCTATCAAGTCATCTTTCTTTAGGGATCTCAAAGGGCTTCTATAAACACTAATTTCACCTTTTCCTGAGATATGTTGGGAGAGCAATTGCAGAGGACAAAGAAAAGAATTGAGGGCCAGCTCCAACCTGTTCAACCCTTGGGAAACCCAGTGAAAGAGAGGCCAAAAGCAAGCTGCCCCATCTGTGGCAGGCATGATGCCAGCGAGAACTGAACAACAACCATTGTTCTGGGAGAGTTAGAGAAGTCCTCTTTTGTTTGGAATTTTGTCAGGAACTTGGGCAGATTTAGGTGAAAATATACCCTTTATTAAAGAAGAAAAGAAAAGAAAGAACATAACTTCTTGGGTGGATATTGATATAAGAAGATATTTTCTCTTACTGTGCGTAGAAATGATCCCATAAGAGTAAGAAATAAAAGATGCAAAAGTCCCTAAGCTATAGGACTCCTAGCTAGGACCTTCTGATAGCTTAGAAGTGACCTTAAGTTATGTTAGCCAGAAGTCCAGATTTATCCAGACAGTCCTAGTTTGTACCTTTTGTTGTTAACATAATTGTAGCATTGATCTCCATCAGTCTCAATAGTGTCCTGGATTGGGGAAGAACATATATGATCAATAAGATCATTTTGACTTCAGTGTATGGTTATATACATAAAGACATTTCTTAAGAAGAAAGGAAATAGAAGACCACAAGGGGTAAAGAGAGAACATTCAGCTCTGCTTGTCCTCTCTAAGCCATAAGTTTCTCATAATGGATATGGATAATGACATTGACTTCATAGTGTTATTATGAAGACTTAATGCAGTTATATAAGTAAAGTACCTCCACACACACCCTTGAAGGGCCTGGAACATCATTTAAGGTCTCAAGAAGTTCAAGTCTCAGTCTATTCATTTCCTTTTTCCCTTCATCATGCTGAAAGAAAATTCTAAGATAGTTATATTCTTCTAAAGAAATGGCAAAGACTTAAAGCATTTTCTTCACCTTATCAAATCCTCAATGGCACAGGAGGTGTCTTACAATTCCAGGAAGCTTTGAGGCCCCTAACACTTTTTTGGGGGGAGGAACATAAGATGAGAAGACAGGAGCTTTGTAACTCTGGGCAAAGTGTCAGATTGCTTGACCAGCCTGTGGAGGGTAGTGGCTACCAGATGGGGCCAAAACTTTCAGTTTAGATTGATCTCAATTAAACACAAGAAAGAACCTTCTGATTAAAATTTTTTTTTTTTTTTTTTTTTTTTTAGGGCATACCCTCAGCACATGGAAGTTCCCAGGCTAGGGGTTGAATCAGAGCTGTAGCTGCCAGCCTACACCAGAACCACAGCCACAGCCACCACAACTCGAGATCCAAGCCACATCTGTGACCTACACCACAGTTCACAGAACTGATGGATACTTAATCCACCGAGTAAGGCCAGGGATCGAACCCATATCCTCTTGGATACTAGTCGGTTTAATACTGCTGAGCTATGACTGGAACTTCCCAATTCAACTAGTTAGGATGAAATGAGTCCCCCTGCACGCTACTGAGCTCCTTGCTACTAGGGAGGACAAATACGGGATCAGGATACTAGACAGGTTCCACTTCAGAGAGGGGTTACATCCAGTACCAGAAAAGTCCTCTTCCTCTTTCTGTCTACATATGTCGCTCATTTTTGGAATGGGTTGTATACTTTCCAAGAAACAATTCTAGCCCATGTTTTTCTTCTCTGAACTTCTCCTGCGAAGTACAATTTAGTCCTTGTTTTCTGGTGTTGTCATGTATGTTAATTCAAAAGGCATACATACCCTCCACTCGTTTTGACTCTTCGACAGTTGCTAGTTCCAATGCTGAGCACATAGTGAATGTTCAACAAGTATCTGGTGACTAGAAATGCAGCCATGTTCCTGCAGAGGTTTTCCTGCACCTGTTATAACTACAAATTGACACAGTAGTCAGCATCGCCTGTGGCCACACAGCATATCTTGCATGTCTTCACATGAGGCAAGAAACATGGCATCCAGCAAACTCTAAAAATGCATTGGCCCTTGGATTCTGACTCAAATTCTTGACTCTAGAGACTGAAACTCCAAAAGGCTGCATGAATAGGCTGGTGTGAATAAAAAAAAAAAAAATATATATATATATATATATATATATATACACATACATAAACATTACAGTAAATATTACAAGTGAAACTTGAAAAACTAATACAAAATGCAAATGTATTAAAAATAATTATAATTATTGTTCAGAACATTAGACATCTTGGGACATTTTGTTGTTTGAAAGCTTGAAAATGTTTCATATGTTAGGTCAAACACAAACTAAATCTAAGATTATAAATACAATGGGATGATAGTGACAAATTCTGGCAAGAACATCAATCATTTCAAATCACTTAGAAGATTTTATTAAAATGTTATTTATCATTATACTATAATTAACCAATAGATAACATATATTTAAATTGAAGAAAAGTACATCTGACTTACTGTCAGAACTTACAAGTGAATGAATAATAAATTTGCCTCACTTGGGAAACTTTTTCCAAAATCGCTGGTTTTGAACTTAGTCAAAGTTCCAAATTTAGTCCAAAAGAAATTGGGGTGTATAGGCACTTGCATTTAGACAAAATGATAAATACAAAATATATTTAGTAATAACTACTGAAATCTACTCTCAGAGTTCCTTTGTGGTGAGGTGAGTTAAGGATCCAGTGTTGTCACTGCTGGCTTAGGTTGCTGCTGTGTTGCAGGTTCAGTCACTGGCCTGGGAACTTCCACATGCCTCGGGTGCAGCCAAGATAAAAAGAAAGAAAGAAAGGCAGGAAGAAAGAAAGAAAGGCAGGAAAGAAGAAAGAAAGAGGAAGGAAAGAAATCTACTCGTGTCTATTGTCCCTCTCTTGGCTTTTTTGTTGATGTTTTCCTTTTTGGGGCAGCACCAGCAGCATATGGAAGTTCTCTAGCTAGTGGCTGAATAAGAGCTGCAGCTGCAACCTATGCCACAGCTTGCATCAAAGCCTGATCCTTAACCCACTGAGCAAGGCCAGGAATTGAACCTGCATCCTCACGGATACTATGTTGGGTTCTTAACCCACTGAGCCACAACAGGAACTCTAATTGTTGCTATTTTTAGTTTTCTATTTTTCCAGAAAACTGGCAGCAATGAAAAGGTATATGAGAATGGCCAGCAATCAAATTGCCTCTGCCATCCCCTTTGCCCAACAAGTGCATTAAATGAGAAAGTCAAATAATGTGGATTTTTCCCTACATGGTGTATGAAATCTAAGAGTATTTTGAATTTTCATTGAAATAAAACTCTTTCAGTTGCAAATTATACAAATCAAGTCCAAACTGGGTTTTGAGGCCATGAAGAAAAACTTACTGATTCACAAAAACAAAGTGGGGCAGTTAGGAGGATGGGAGGCTCTCACAGGGGATGGCAGGACAGGGACTCCTACACTGCCAGGATGCTCTGCCTTGCCTGATTTTCAGTCCCTCCCTTTGCCTTCACTCTCTTCTGCAGAAAATTGTCTTATCACCAACAGAGATGAGAGGGTTTTTTTTTTTTTTCTTTTTATGGCTCTACCTGAAGCATATGGAAGTTCCCGAGCTAGGGGTCGAACTGGAGCTGTAGCCGCAGGCCTATGCCACAGCCACAGCAATGCCAGATCTAAGCCACATCTGTGACCTATGCCACAGCTTGTGACAATGCCTGATCCTTAACCGACTGAGTGAGGCCAGGGATCAAACCTGTGTCCTCAAGGACACTATGCTGGGTTCTTAATCTGCTAAGCCACAGTGGAAACTGTTTTGTTTTTGTTTTTCTGCTATTTTAATTAACACCAAATAGCAGACCTTGAGATATTCTTGGGTCACCTGTCTATCCCTATGGCGGGGTGAGAGAAGTATTATGATTAATATCTCCCTCTGACAATAAGGGCTTAGAAGGAAAGAAAGATGAATTTTCAGAGGAATAGAAGCGCTACTCCCAGTAAAGAGGGAACATGTTAAGCAGGGGAAGGCTACAGTTGTCCCCTATTGTTAATGACTGTACTGGGGGGACAAGGCATCTGGCTCTGGCCTATCTGAATCACCAAAATGAGACATCACTGGAAACATTTGTCTTGGTCCTTGAATTACATAGCTTGTTGAAATGATGAGCAGGAGCACAGTTCAGAAGAGAATAGAAAAGATTTTGGAAAACTGGGGTTTATAAAATCCTATGTGAAATGTGTTCTTTACACACCAAGCTGGGACTGTGATTTAGCCTGATACTCATGATGCCATTTAATTAATAACATGGCCTAAGATGCTGTGGTTTCTGTTTCTGTGTCCTTGGACACCAATCACCTACAGAGAGCCTTATGTTACTATTAAAAAGAAATGTACCCTTCATTCATTCCTATTGGTTATTTGTTCAAAATTTAGTCCAAACACTCTATTCTCATTTTAAAACCTTCCAACATTCATTTTGGTTATGGGATCAGTTGTAAATTCCTCAATAAAGATTAAGGGGACACACCTATTGTCAGGCTCCGTGGCTCTCTTACAGAGGTCCTGGAAAGAAACGACCTGAAATTAAAAATTATTAGAGTTTCACAGAGGTAAAATTTTATAATTGTTAGAGTTCCTTCACAGCTCGGTGGGTTAGGGATCTGGTGCTGTCACTGCTGTGGCTTTGGTTACAGCTGTGGTGTAGGTTTGATCCCTGGCCCAGGAACTTCTACATGCCGTGGGCAAGGCCGCAAAAATACATAAAAATTAAAATTTATAATTGTTTTCCTTACATAACCAGATACTTTAGCTACTTTAACTTACTTTCTGTTGAACCACCTTGAAAAGCAAACCTATGCCTATTCAACACCATTTGTCAAACACTTATCATTTCAGAAACCTCTGGAGAGTTTTTCATAAAATACTAATACATGAGTCCAACCTTACCAGATTTTGAGTCAGTAGGTCTGTGTGGGGTCCTTTAACCATTTTATTTTGTAGCTTTGCGTTTCAAATGTCTCCAGTGGTTCGGAACCATTGCCATTAAGGGGAAACCATAAATGTAAACTCAAATGCCTAATCTTTGTGCAGATTTCATTAGCAATAATTTACAAAGTGGATTCATTTCATATAACTCATGAAATAATACTGTTCTTAAAAAAATCAAGGTATTGGCGTTCCCATTATGTCTCAGCAGAAACGAATCTGACTAGCATCCATGAGAGTGCAGGTTCGATTCCTGACCTCACTCAGTGGGGTAAGGATCTGGGGTTGCCATGAGCTGTGGTGTAGGCTGCAGATGTGGCTTGGATCTGGAGTGACTGTGGCTGTGTCTTTGGCTGGCAGCTGTGGCTCCAGTTTGACCCCTATCTGGGAACTTCTATATGCTGTGGGTGCGGCCATGAAAAGACCAAAAAAAAAAAAAAATCAAGGTATTAGTAGAGAAGACTGGATTCTTGTCCTGGCAAAAACCCAATCCTGTGTGACAGTAGGTAGATAAGGCCTCTATTTTTCTCATCTATAAAATGGGGGGGTTTAGATGAGATGATTCTTAAAGTTTCTTTAAGCCATAAATGTATTTAACCTGTGTAATCTTACAGGATTAGATGTAAAAAAGAAATGTCAGTCGAAATGCTTATTACAATTTTTCTCAACAGTGTACAGGTCATATAAAATGCTAGAAAAATGTAGAGCAAATCAAAAAGCTGTAAATAATTGAGATTAGTTCTTGAATTATAAAAAAGTCATACTCGTAGCTGAATCTATCAGTCATATAATGATTTAATCTGCCTGGTCGGCATTTTCATATAATTTCCTTGCTGATCCAGAATAAGCATGGTAACATGTCTAGAAAGTAGTCGTCGGTATGCTGAGCTTGGGCAAAGAACAATTTCCAGGGCGGGTGTGGTGATTTTTTTTTTTAGTGAGAAGTCACGCCTGTCTGATTAGGACACTGTGAGTCACTGTGTGTTTGGCATACTCTCAAGTGAAACATAACATTTGCTTTTCTCCCTTTGGTCTCTTCCTCACTTATCATCCCGGAAAAGAGAAAATTCACAAACTACAGGTGAAGATATTACTGTTCAAAAGAAACATCCCATTTTGGAAGTCATCTAACTTCCCAGAATCTTGTATTGATTGGATGGTCTTCAATCTAAAAATATTATCAGTTGTTCCCTTGTGGCTCAATGGGTTATGAACCTGACTGGTATCCATGAGGACAAGGGTTCGATTCCTGGCCTCGCTCAGTGGGTTAAGGATCCAGCACTACTGTGAGCTGTGGTGTAGGTCTCAGACGTGGCTCAGATCTGGCGTTGCTGTGGCTGTGGCGTAGGCCAGCAGTTGCAGGTCCAATTCAACTCTTAACCTAGGAACTAGAGGTGCAGCCTTATAAAAAGAAAAAAAATAAATAAAATAATAATAATAATTTTTTTTTGCAATAAAATGTTCTGAATATTTGCATTGCTCTCATTCATTCTTAAACTGTACTATAAGCATATTATTTTTTGTTCCATTGGTACAAAAAGTAAAAATGCTTCCTGAATTTCAGGTAGCAATATTATAAATTATTTCTTTTCTTTTCTTTCTTTCTTTCTTTCTTTCTTTTTTTTTTTTTTTTTTTTTGCCATGCCATGGCATTCAAAAGTTCCCAGGCCAGGGATTGAACTTGTGCCACAGCAGTGACAATGCCACATCCTTAAACTGCTGAGCCACCAGAGAACTCCTACAAATCATTTCTTAAACTTTTGAGATTATTTCTGTATTTACTCTCTTGCACACTTAATAACCCACAACAGCACCAAACATTCCTCTTCTAATTAATTTTATTATTTAGATATCAGGCCCACAATAGGGAATAAAGAAGAGAAATAGTCGCATGTCTTATTCAGGGTAAATCGTTCCATCTAAGTAAATTCTTACTTTTTTTTTTTTTGTCTTTTTGTCTTTTCTAGGTCCATACCCGCAGCATATGGAGGTTCCCAGGCTAGGGGTCTAATCAGAGATGTAGCCGCCGGCCTACGCCAGAGCCACAGAAATGCCGGATCCGAGCTGCATCTGCAACCTACAACACAGCTCACAGCAACACCAAGGATCGAACCTGCAACATCATGGTTCCCATAAGGATTTGTTAACCGCTGAGGCATGATGGGAACTCCAAATTCTTACTTTGAATGAGAGTCAAAGTCACCTTCTTTAGTGTCATTCAACAAGAATCATTTTCCTTATTGCAAATTTAACTGGATCTGGACAATAAACCACCTTCGGTGAGTCAATCTCATTGAAAGTGTTCTCCCTGGTCCACTGGCCCATTGCACAGATCTCAGATTTCCTCTCATGACATCAGAACAGCTCTGGGGTCACCACCTCCTCCTTTTGTCTCATGGGTCTTTACTCTTCACATCCCTGCTCTGAAGAACTCAGGAATCTGACACTGACTTACAGATTGATACAAGCAGATAAAACTTGATTTTCTTCTAAGCCTCCAGCTGGCTTCTTGTGCTCCTTTCATCAAGGACTGATTTCATGACAAAGCTCACAAAGTGGTGACAAATCCAGGGTTTGCTGGGCAGAGAAATAGGTCATCTCTCTCACTTAGCGAAAATGATTCTGTTGGCACATTTCAATCCATCTTGAGGTATGGAATTCGTAGTTTGGTCAAAATTAAAATGTACCTTTACTAAATGTACCTTACAGTGTAAAAATCCTTCCATAGCAAAACTTCTAGTCTATAGGAAAACTAAACTATCCAACACATGTATGAGGCACATGTATCAAAGTTTAATAATAAAATGCAGGAGTGAGGTGTGTTATTAACATTTACATGGAAGAATGCAGGTCATTTTTCCAGTTTGCTGTCTGTGCCCATTTGTTGAAGAGTGAAACAGCAAATCGAGCTGTCACAGCAGGCCCCAGGTCTCTCCTAGGTGTCCTGCTAGCTATGGTTTCTATGCGAACCCATCATATCAAATTCTCCACCTTTGCCCAAGCCCACAGCTCCTCCAGGTTGAGACTTGCCCCACTAGTCTTTCAAGGACACAGTAAATGCAGGCGAAAGTTCTGATTGTTGGCTGAGATAATCTGGAAGAACTTGATTGCATTTTACAACTTCTCAGCTGGGTGGTGGTGGTGGTTGAATCATTATAATTGAGATCCCATAATGCCTTCCTAGAGATTAGTGTCCATATCAAAACACCACCTGTTCACGTGGACACAATTGGGTTTGTCTCTGAACTTTAAACTCTGCAAACTTCAGGAAGTCTCTCTCTCTCTCTCTTTTTTTTTTTTTTTTTGGTCTTTTTGCTATTTCTTGGGCTGCTCCCGCGGCACGTGGAGGTTCCCAGGCTAGGGGTCTAATCGGAGGTGTAGCCACCAGCCTACGCCAGAGCCACAGCAACACGGGATCCGAGCCGCATCTGTGACTCACACTACAGCTCACGGCAACACCGGATGGTTAACCCACTGGGAAAGGGCAGGGACCGAACCCGCAACCTCATGGTTCCTAGTCAGATTTGCTAACCACTGTGCCACGACGGGAACTCCCCCAGGAAGTCTCTTATTATGAGAGTTTGACAGCTCTGTTTACATTCACCTTGACCTACAGTTTAGCAGATAAAAATGCCTTTATTGTCTCCTGGAGGGAACAGACCTCATATGAGCATGTTTGATGTGCATAAACATGCAGAATAAATAGCCAGAGACGCAGGCTAGTGTCAAAGCTAATTTCCATTTGTGACTCTCACTGCTTGAAGACATTTCTGGGTCTTTATGTCATGAGTTCTTTGTATGTTAGAAATAATTGTCTTGTTTCTTTTTTCTTTTTTTTTCTTTTTTTTTTGTCTTTTTGCCTTTTCTAGGGCCGCACCCGCGGCATATGGAGGTTCCCAGGCTAGGGGTCTAATAGGAGATGTAGCCGCTGGCCTACGCCAGAGACGCAGCAACGCAGGATCCGAGCCTTATCTGTGACCTACACTACAGCTCAAGGCAATGCGGGATCCTTAACCCACTGAACAAGGCCAGGGATCAAACCTGTAACCTCATGGTTCCTAGTCAGATTCGTTAACCACTGAGCCATGACGGGAACTTCAATAATTGTCTTGTTAAAGGAGTACACACAACATAAACTTTTTTTTTAGTTTAAAATGGCAATTAGAGAGAAAACTAGGCCTTTGTCTTGTTTTTATTTCAGTGAGTTGGTTTTTTTTGTTTTGTTGTTGTTGTTGTTGTTGTTTTTGCTTTTTAGGGCTGCACCTGTGGCATATGGAAGTTCCCAGGCTAGGGGTCGAATGGGAGGGCCTACACTACAGCCATAGCAACACCAAATCCAAGCCACATCTATGACCCATACCACAGCTCACAGCAATACTGGATCTTTAACCCTTCAGTGGGTTTTTGTTGTTCTCATTTTAAATTTGTGGAGTTGGTCTCGCTTTTGACTATCTGAGTTGACTTCATTTAGATAATTATTATAAAATATTTTTAAAACTTGCGGAAAGATTTACAGCCTAATAGGGTGGGAAATGGCAAAGGCTAGACTTCCCCCAGGTAAAAAGCAAGGTAAAGGGGCCCAGGAGCCATTACTCATTTTTTTAGTAGCATCAGATGCAAAACATTCTAGAATCTGAGAATGTGGTTTAGAAAGGGATGGTGTAATTTAATTTAAAAAATGGATAGCAAATTCACCCAGATTTTTCACCTTATTGCTGAGAAAACTAGGCACTGAATACATAGAATTTACTTCACTTAAAAATGAAATCAGACTACAGTTATTTAAAAATCTCCAACTTTGGGAGTTCTCATTGTGGCTCAGGGGTAACGACCCAACTAGTTATCCATGAGGATGTGTGTTTGATTCCTGGCCTCACTCAGTGGTTTAAGGATTTGGCGTTGCTGTGAGCTGAGGCTTAGGTTGCAGACACAGCTTGAATCTGGAATTGCTGCGGCTGTGGCATAGGCTGGCAGCTGCAGCTCTGAATGGATCCCTAGCCTGGGAACTTCCATATGCAGTAGGTGTGGCCCTAAAAAAATAACTAACTACATAAAATCTCCAACTTTATACTTTCCAGAACAAACTGAATTTTGCAGATGCCACAGGAAAGAGGAGAAGTGTTACTGTGTTCAACCACTTAATAAGATTTCTTTGAGTGGATCTAACTAATCTGTAATAAGCTCACATATAAAATTCAATTGAGAAAAGTGGAAAATCGTGTCCTATCTTTTACTTTAAAATTTCCTAATAAGCAGCAGAGTGTAACAAGAGATTCTTGATAAATATCCAACTCTATGAGAAATAGAATCAGCCGTAGAAATTTCTATGAAATAGACTCAAGTTAATAGCTGCATACTTTAGTCATAGAATTAAGATTATTGCAGCATGAACAGTTTAAAAAAGTAACTCAAGTAAGATAACATTCAATTTTGATTATATTAGAAATAGGAAACAAAGGAGAAAGATATTCAAGAAAATAACAAACAGAATACTGTAGCCTTTAATATTTTATTAATCTTACTAGCCATCACATGAAAATTCACTTTAAATTGTAAAGATGGAGTCACCACAGAAGGTTAAGAATCTGACTTGAGCGGCTTGGGTTGCTTTGAAGGCATGAATTTAATTCCTGGCCTGGCTCAGTGTATTAAAATGTCTGGCATTGCCACAACTGGAGTGTAGGCTGGGAGCTGCAGCTTGGATTCAATCCCTAGCCCAGAAACTTCCATTTGCTGCAGATTAGGTGATAAAGAAACAAAAATAAAAATAAATAAATAAATAGTGCAGGAGTTCCCGGTATGGCTCTGTCAGTTAAGAACACAACATAGTGTCTGTGAGGATGCAAGTTTGATCCCTGGTCTTGCTCAGTGGGTTAAGGATCTGGCATAGTTCTCAGCTGCAGCTCTGGTTTGACCCCTACCCCTGGAACTTCCATACGGTGCAGGTGCAGCCACAAAAATAAAATCAATCAATAAACAGTACAGATGGCAAATGTATTTGTGTATAATTTGCAGATTCTAAACTGTCAGTAAGCAATGAATGGTTCTGAATCAAGGACCCAGATGTTTTGGTCTCATGCTATTAATTTATGTAATTTAGTAAATCTACTGCATGTGTAAATCTAAGTTATTCCTTCATTTCTTTAATAGAACATTATTTTAATGCAATTATAATAAACTATTAATAATGAATAAATAAGACATGATCAAGCTTTATATTACAAACATCTGATTTTGAGATGCATTTACTATGTGCTCCATACTGAGTTTAAAAATTTCCAGGCATTATGATGTTTAATCCTCAGACGGTCCCAGTAGTCAAATTAATAGCTATTTAATAGTGAGAAAACTGAAATGCAGAGAGAGGTTAAGTAACTTACTCAGTTTACACAGTTAATAAAAACTGGAGCCAAAATTCAGATATTTTGCTCTCAGAAATGTGCCATTGTGATAAATGTTGCTGATAACCAGCTTGCCTTGGGGACACATCTGTACTCATTTGAATAAATCAGACATAATCTGTCCTGTGGAATAAGCCGGGCTTAGGCATCTGGACTCAATTAACACAAAGGCAATTGCTGTAGCCTTTGTATATTAGAAAGGACATGAGGGTTTACATTGACTGTTACAAAGTCATCCTGTGATCTTGAGCAACTTGCTTAACTGTTCTGCATTTCTGGGTTCTTTCCGTAAAATGAAAAATTAGTGTGGAACCTTGTGCCAGGTAATTGAGAAGATAAAATGGCTTGATGATTTGCGATACAGAAATGTGATTAAGTAGCAGCTTAATTTACATGGGCCTCAGGCATTTTAAGGATGTAATATTCCTATACACTGGCTTAAAAATGTAATTTTCTAAAGTGAAATTATTTATAATAAATTGCTGAAAGTATGTGTATTCTAGGAAGATGATGAGTATTTTAAGGAAAAGCATATTCTACAACCAAAAAAGGCACTTCCCCCTAAGTTTACCTGCCTGCTTTTTCAAATCAACTTCTTAATATGAATTGAAATTATTTGTAAATGTCATCATCTATAGACCAAACACAATGTTCACTGAATGCATACTTAGAAATGATCATATTCTTCATTTTTTAAGTAGAATAATTCCTTTCATTTTCCACAATACATTGTTTTTAAAACAGAAGTTCCCAATTGAGCCCTTTAATCGTAGAATGGAACTGTCAATAGCTTTTAAACAGGGGCCATCTACGGTCAAGTTTAATATTGCTCATTTATGGAAATTGGTGCAAATACTCAGAACTTGGAGGAATAATTATCATTCAAAACCAAGAAATATAGAGATCATTATATGCATGTTTGTAGTATTATGGCTGATTGCAATTTGCTGGAATGCGGTGCTCATAAACTCCATTTTCTTCCTGAAAAGCTGGCTTCACAAACTGTAGGAAGGCATATTTTCACTCTTTCGACAAATCCTTGTGGAGCGCTTACCCTGTTGTGTGCCAGGCATGGTTAGGCTGCAGGGATACGGAGGTGAACAGGAGAGATGGGAGCCCTGCCCTTGGCAGCAGGGTCTTAGGGGGTGTAAACAGCACCGCAGGGTGTGTGGAAGGGGCCATGGCAGCAAAGGGGAAAGGGCAGGCATTGGGAGCACACACCAGCAACTCCAACCCAGACTTCTTGAAGAGGCACTGGGAAGGCTCCCTGCTGGGAATGACCTTCAGGCCACTTCCTGAAGGAGAAGAATTACTGAATGAAAGGGAAAGTGGGGAAACAGCAAGTGTGAGGTTCTGTAGGAAACACAGAGACAGGAGAGAAGACTGATCTGGTATTGAGTCTAGGGTCTGAGGTCAAGAGTACCAAGAGATAAAGAAGAGCCAGCTCCTGCGTCGTGGCGCAGTGGTTAACGAATCCGACTAGGAACCATGAGGTTGCGGGTTCGGTCCCTGCCCTTGCTCAGTGGGTTAACGATCCTGCGTTGCCCTGATCTGTGGTGTAGGTTGCAGACGCGGCTCGGATCCCGCATTGCTGTGGCTCTGGCGTAGGCCAGTGGCTACAGCTCCGATTCAACCCCTAGCCTGGGAACCTCCATATGCCGCGGGAGTGGCCCAAGAAATAGCAACAACAACAACTAAAAGACAAAAAAGACAAAAAAAAAAAAAAGAGCCAGTTCCTACTGGGTTCTCCTAGAAATACTTAAAAATGGGTTTCTTTTCCCTAAGGACAATGGTTTTCGGTCAGTAGAACAATATAACAGGGATGGGGAGACATTTACAAGGCACTGATATCCACTTTGATGTCAATTTTCTTAGACTAGTTTATGCTTCCACATATGCAGAAGCTTCATAAAACTGCCTGGCATCTTTCACAAAGTTGGACTTCTGTGTTAGAAAATATTGATTATGGTCACTGGCACCATTTCATAGATAAAAATGAAAAGCATCTTTGTAGGTAAATCTCTGCTTTCCAAAACGGTTATTGATGCAGCCAGAGAGGCTGCGTCACCTTAAGTCCACCGCTTCTTCCTCCCGCTGTTGCCCATCTTTGGCCATATCTATTGTACACCTGTCCTGAGGCCCCTTCCCCCACCTCAAGTGAAACAGGGAAATTGTTCTGGATGTTCCTCCAGGGTCAGAGGATTCATAAAAATTTCTCAAGCCCAACTGGGCATCAACAACTCCCTTTCATGGCAGTGGAATGTGTGATGCTCTTCACATTGCTGAATAAACACCGCGTGGCTGCCTTCATTCATTGTGTCTTTACATTGTGTATGGAAAGGGAACCTGGCTTGGAAGTAAAAAGACTTGAACTTGATTGCTAGCATTGCTACCCATCAGTTCTGTGATTCCAGCAAACAGCATAACCAATGGAGCCACATTCCCTTCCTCTGTGAAACTGGAATCACACCCCTGCTTCAATGGCTTTGAAAGGATATGTGAGATAATTGATAAGAAAAAGCACCTAAAGGAGTTCCCGGTTGGCCTAGCGGTTAAAGATCCAGCATTGTCACTGCTGTGGTGTGGGTTTGATCCCTGGCCCAGAAACTTACTTCCAGAAACTTCTGCATGCCCCAGGCATGGTCAAAAAGAAAAAAAAGAAAAAGCACTTAACGTAAAGCTTAATAATAAATGCTGTCATTTGTTATGTACTATGTCTGTCTATGTTAATATTTTATTTAATCCCCATAACACCTCTCAATAGGTATTACTTTTCACTTTCTACAGGTGAGGAAAATAAACTCTAAAAGGGTTAAGCAACTTGCTTAAAGCCAAACAGCTAAGTGGCAGAGCTGGGATTTGAACCTAGTTCTAGCTTATACCAAAGCCATGCTTTTCACCCCAGTGGTTCTATCCTCTTCTTTCCTGTTTCTTACATGCCAACCACATAGTATTAAAGGTTACAATTTTTTTTTTTGTCTTTTTTTGGGTCGCTCCCGTGGCATATGGAGGTTCCCAGGCTAGGGGTCGAATCGGAGCTGTAGCCACCGGCCTACACCAGAGCCAACAGCAACGCGGGATCCCAGCGGCGTCTGCAACCTACACCACAGCTCACGGCAACACTGGATCCTTAACCCACTGAGCAAGGCCAGGGATCGAACCCGCAACCTCATGGTTCCTAGTCAGATTCTTTAACCACTGCACCACGACGGGAACTCCCTAAAGGTTATAATTTAAAATTAGTGAATAAAAAAATATTTTATCACAAAAACCTAAATACATATTTATGTATGTATCATGCATGAGCAACCCATTTCTGTAATATAATTAATCCAAGTAACAATTTTGTCCCACCCTGATATAATGTTTGTCCCGTTCCCGATACCATCTTCCATGTTCCAGAGATGTGCAATCCTGCTTGTGTTTGCTCAAGCGAAACAGACTCAGCTGCCCCATGCCTCTCACTCCCCAAGAGGCAGGAAGCCTTCCAACTGCCCCAGGGTAAGTAATGAGTGACTGAAGCCAACAGAGAAAGGAAGCAGGGCCCTGATAATAGAGCTGCCATATAAAGAAAGACACTCCAGCCAATTCCAGCAACTGCAAGTGATTTATGGGGCGCACCCCACCAGGCCCAGCAATTTCCCATTTGTCTCTTCCCAATCCTGCCCCTCCCATGTCTCCACCCTCCTCTGCCTGCCTAGCCCAGGCACCACCCTCTTTTTATGGTGATTGCACCTTTGCAGCTAGCTGCCCTCACACCACACCCTGTCTACTGCGCTACCTCTGGCTCCAGCAGATCCTCTGTCCCAACCCTCAACCCCCCAGCTTCTACCTTAATGAAGCTTTCCATTAATGTGCCCTCTCTGAGTCCTTCACAGACAGCTCCCACCTAGATTCCTCAGCCTGTCTTCTTGCATTTCCCTTTGCATTTGATGGATTCTTTCCAAATTACTTCAAATCACAAGCAAACTGAATCAGCTGAGTAAACCTCCTGGGAGACTCTTTCCCAAGGTAGATCATCTTACAAGAACGGATTGCTAGACTCTTAACTGGTCAGGTCAGCTTCCTGGATCATGAGGCAACGCCTCCTGTAAAAGCTGCGGGATGTGTGATGTCCATTCTATTGCAGATAGAGAATCACTTACCACTGACTAACAATGAGGATGGCACTTATTTCCTTAAGTCATCATCATCATCATAATAATATTAATAACAACTCCCATTTATCTGTCCAGCACTCAATGTGTGGCGGATGTCTTTCATGTAGTTGTTCACTTGATCCTCATAAACCATCCTGTTTAGGTAAGCATTTTCACCCTGGCATAGCAATGTGCAAACTAAGACAGAAAGAAAAGAAGACTCATGCTTATTGCCATATGGAATTAAGTACCAGAAACAGATGCGAACCCAGTGTCTCTAAACGTAAAGCCTATCTGTGCTTCCTGATGCTTCCAACATCTGCTCTTCCTTCCATCTGTTCTCAGCACTTCCACCCTCTTTATCACAAAGCCTGGAAACCTCATAGTCATTGGTGGTTCCTCCTTATTCATCATGTTCCTTAAACAACTCCTTGCTAGAAGTCCAGAGATTGTATCTACTTAACATTTTTTTAGTCCATCTCTTTTTTCTCTTCCCACTAACCACCCTAGCTTAGGCCTTCATTACCTTTCTCCTAAATTATCACAGTGCTCTTCTGATTGGCCAGACTGTCTTCCTCTCACTCCAAATCTAGTCTTCACACTATTGCAAATACTTCTTACTTGAAAAAAAATTAATATTTTTCTTGTGCCTTTTAAATAAGGGAAACTTCTCACCCTAGACTTAAGAGAAAAACCTTTCTAAAATAGGATCTGGTCTATGTGTTGTCATATTTATTTAAGTGGTCACAAAATATCACCGGGGAGGTTTGGAAATGAAGACTAACCCCATAAACAGATTGAGGATCAGGACTAAATGATCTTGATTCTAAAGGAAGAGATACTGTGCAGGAAAGCAAAGCTAGGCATCACCTGGAGAAGTGAGAAGCATTGAGGGCTATAAATATTGTAGGGGCAGGAAGATTCAGAAGGAATAGCTTCATTCACAAGACACTGCCAATATAAGATTGGAGCAACTTAATGACAAAGAGGGGCGGTGATGAAGGAAGCAGGGAAAAGAATGAGTCAGAGACAGTGGCTTTTAGTCTAAGTGAATGAGAAGGTGCCCATAACACAAAGAGGGAACAGGAAAGAGAACATTTGACCTAGAAAGACTAGAATTCTGCTTTAACCCAATTTATCCATCGTCTTGAGACGACGAAATTTTGGTGCTACTGACAAGACCCAGTAGATCTACCAAAATGAACTGAGCAAATATAAGTCATCCAAGAATTGACTCGTTTCTAAAAATCCATGTTGAGTCTAAAGATTAAATCCTAGATGCTATATTAAAAAGAGAACCAGGTTATGTTTCAATCAGTTAGAAAATCATTGGCATAGTTAGAACCCCTTTATGTCCTTTATTCCTATGATTTTCTTTGGCTTTAAATACTAGCTAGAAGGTTTTTCCCCAAAAGCTTATAGGTAACAATAATATGTTATGAATTGGGAAAGAAAAAGTCCCATCTCAGGATTCTGTCATTAATTTTCTCTACACTTTTTTTTTTCATTTTTGGCTGTACCTGTGGCATATGCAAGTTCCTGGGCCATGGACTGAATCCAACCCCAGCTTACACCATAGCTGCACAACAGTGGATGCTTAACCAACAGCTTCCAGCAGGGGATTGAACCCGAGACACTGTAGAGACAATGCCAGATCCTTAACCCACTGAGACACAACGACAACTTCTTCTTCCACACTTGAAATTGAACATTTGCATTAAGATTGGTGAACCTGGGTTAGACTAAAATTATTTCAAGGCTATTGATGGATGACAGTTTGTTATAATATATAAGTAACAAATCTAAAAATGAATACTTGTTGAAAAGTAGCTCCCCTACTGCTTACAATTTCCATTATTTTATTCATTCTTTTTGTATGTACCTTATCCAAATAATTAAGGAACTATTTCAAAGGATTTTTAGAAATGTGAACAAAGATGATGATAATAAAAAATACTGTAGTTATTCCTTTTGAGAGCAAGGCAAGGTAAACCATGTAATTATACAAGCTATTTAGCAAGAGGTAGTTCCTCAGAATGTACTTAGGTAAGGACAGCATGTCTTTAACATACCTCATAGTTCTTTAGGACACCCACAAGCATTCTTTAGTGAATGAACAATGTGATGCCTTTTAAAATGATGGGGAGAGAGTGACAAAGGATATTTGTGAGAAAGAAGAAAAGTGTTAATCCAAATGTTAAGTAGTTAAGAAACACTATTTTTTAAAATTAGCAAATATTAGAGTGCACATTGTGTTGAATCTGGCTAGGTCACAGAACAAGACAGAAACTCATTCAAGTTCTAATTTCGTGGTCTCTGAAAGGGAGGACTGCTTGAGAGAGCACTCTCCTGGAATTTCATCCTGGAATCCTTCAGACAAATTTGAAATGTATGTATAGTGTATTTCCTAAACATTACCAGCCACCCAAACTACTCCAAATGCAAACTCTGTGGAAACACAAACAAATTCACCTCTTTATTTTTCAATGTATTTTCAAACTTATACACAGTAAAATTTGCTCTTCATGATGATGTTCTAAGCATTTTGACAAATACATTGAATCATATCCATCATCAAAATCATAGGGAACAGTTCCATCACTTTCTTCCAAAATTTCCTTGTGTAGCCCCTTTGTAGTAAGTTCCTTCTCTAACTTCCAGTCCTTATCAACCACTGATAAGCTCTCCAAACATACAGCTTTGCCTTTTCCAGAATGTCATATAAATGGAATCTATGGTATGTAGTTTTGGGACTTAGGCTTCTTTCAGTTAGCAAATGCTTTCAAGGTTCAACTACATTGCTTCTGTGCATCAAGTCTATTCCTATTTTTGGCTGAGTAGTATTCCATTGTATGAATGTACTGTAGTTTGTCTATCCAGTGATCCATTGAAAGATATTTGAGTTTCTCCAATTTTTAACAATTAAAAAATAAAGCCATTATAAATATTTATGTATAAGTTTTTATATGAACATGCATTTTAATTTCTTTTGGGTAATTACTCGGCGTGGGATTCCTGGACTGCATTGTAAGTGTATATATGCTGTTTTCCAAAGTGGTTGTACTATTTTGCATTCTCACTAGCAATAAATGAGAAATACAGTTTGGATCTCTTTGTGTTTCAGTTTCAATAATACCTATTAATCAAATGCCAATTGGCCTGTGAACTAATTATTTCTTCAGCTGTATCAAGCCTTCTAATGAGATTTAAAATGTTGTTCTTCATCTCTTTTTTATACTTTTCATTTCTAACATTTCTATTGTAATCCATTTTATAGCTTCCGTCTCACTGCTGAAATTGCTTATTTGTTCTTGTATGTTGTCAATCTTTACCTTTAGCACTTCAAGATATTTTTTTTGTCTTTTGTCTTTGTTGTTGTTGTTGTTGTTGTTGTTGTTGCTATTTCTTGGGCCGCTCCCGCGGCATATGGAGGTTCCCAGGCTAGGGGTCTAATCGGGGCTGTAGCCACCAGCCTACGCCAGAGCCACAGCAACGCGGGATCCGAGCCGCGTCTGCGACCCACACCACAGCTCATGGCAACGCCGGATTGTTAACCCACTGAGCAAGGGCAGGGACCGAACCCGCAATCTCATGGTTCCTAGTCGGGTTCGTTAACCACTGCGCCACGACGGGAACTCCACTTCAAGATATTAATCACAGTTATTTTGAATTACTTTTCTGATAGTTCTATCATCTCCGTCATATCTGAATTCAGTTAGATTGATTGCTTTTCTCTTGGCAGTTTGCTACTTTTTCTTGTCCCTTGATATGCTTTGTAATTTGGGGTTGAAAGTTGGACATTTTGTGTAGGAATAGAAATGCAGGCAAACAGCTTCTATGTTTGTATATGCTTTTCATTTTACTAGATCTTTATTTTGAAGGATTTGAGTCAATCAAGGAAGGGACTGAGTTGGGCCTTGGAACTCTCGTTGCTATGGTTACAATCAGCACCACTACAGCATTCAAATTCTTCTAGAGATACCTTCTGTTTAGGGTGGGGACTGATTTGCAGATCATTTTTTTTTTCACTCAACATCTGCTTTATCTTTAGCTTGAGGTCTCCCCTTTCTGCTATGCTTCAGAGAGAGTCTCTTGCTCCACACTCTAGCAACTCTCCTAGCATTATTCCGCTGTTACCTGTTTCTCAATGCTTATTAGTTTGGTGGGAGGGAAGGAGGAGGGGGAACCCCTGTTATTCTAAAATAAGCACCAGTCTTGTGCAAGCACTGTGTCCTTGGATATTAAAGACTTGTTAGTGTTCCTGGTCCACCTACAAGCTGTAGTTCTGGGCTCCACACATATTCCTGCCTTTTCCCCAAGGTAGAGAGTTTCTTCTGTTCCCTGCACAAAGTTAGAATGGTTTCCCCCAGTGCTGTAAGTGCAGCAGTGTTTGTCACTCCTCTGCCTGATGTTTTAGGTTTTTATTCCACAGAGATAAGAGGGTCTGCACCTGACTTCATGCCTTTCCTACCTAGACTCCTATTTCCCACCCCTGCATCATTAAGTTGCTTTTTAAAGACTCACATCAATCTTTTTTGTGAGAGCCTGGTGAGATTCCTGGAGAAGAGATTGCAAGAGGGTGTGAGCCTGTTCCTCTATGGCCCCCAGGGGCTCCACTCTCTCACCAGCTCACTCTTGGCTTCTGGCAATTCCTGAACTGATTTCCTAGTTCAACAATTTTTCAAATAGTCTATAGCTTTTTATCTTTTTATCTTTTTTTTTTTTTTTGCTAATAACTCAATTGCATCCCTTTATTTTAAATTAGTACCAGAAAGTTTCCCCAGAGTAACGAGTCTATAGCACAGTGGTTAAACCCGCAAGCACAGGCGTGAAATTGCCTGGGTTCAAATTCTTACTCTACCACTTTGATAGCTTTGGCAAGTTACTTTCCTAAGCTTCTGTTTTCTCACATATAAAGTGAAAATGATAAAATAATATACAGTTATTTTAAAATAAAGATGCAAATGATTAGCACAGAGTCTTTTAGAGATACTGCTTAAATATCTTACACTACTTAAAAGTCTTCTGAAACAATAGCTAAAAACCAAACTGGAGACACACATATGACTGCTCTCTACTTCTGTGCTACTCGCTCCAACCAGGACCGCACCTTTAGCTGCACCAGCTAGGAGAGCAGATGAAGGCGCTTTCATTTGTTGCTGGGTGAGATTTTTCTAGCCTCCACCCCTCAATAAAGCCAGCCAGCTCTTCCAGCAGTGAAGGTGCTGTGTTGCTTTTTTTTTTGGGGGGGGGGGGTTATTGTCATTTTTAAATCATCTAAACTGGGATGGGGCAGGTGGGCAGCACCAGGTAAGAATGCCATAGACTTCCTTCCCTCTGTTTTACTGAATATATGTCTCTCATTTCACTGTTTGCTTTAGAAGATTTCAGAGACCTGAAACAATTTTTTTCACACTTTTGTCAGTTTTATAGTTGTTCTGGGGAGAGAGGACTTGTCAAACTCTTTAATCCTGTATAGCTGGAAGTCTTGCCTAGTTTCTCTTAATCATGTGATCAATTCAACCTTACACAACACTTAGATGCAAATGTATATGACCAAACCCTTCAGGATTTTCAGCAGGTTATTCAGCAGAATAAAGGGCTCTTTATTTACAGGGATCTAAGCTTCATAAAAGGCACGTGGGGATTATAAATCATACTATTTTTTTCTTTTCTAGTGAAGATAAGTATTTTTGCTATGAACTTGGCTGTGTGAATGACATTTTTTTCTTTTTTCTTCTTATAAATAATTAAAGAGCAACAGGGGTGCAACAACCTAGAAGAACAACTGCATTAAATGTGGCCTCTTACTGTTTCATTCAGGAAACACTTTGTTAACTTCCAGAATACTTCCTCTTCTGTTATTTCATTCATTATTCTTTGACTCCTTCTGGCCACTGAATTTTGTATGTCCCAGAACTAAGTTTTCAAGCCCCCTTTATTCATGATCTACACCCAGACAATACAGTCTTAAGGGTTTAAATGCCATCTTTAAGCTAATGAGGCCCAGGTAGGCACCTACTTCACATTTCTACTTGGATATTGAGTAGATAGTTAAAACCAATACTTTGTTTAGTATCCTAAACAAAGCTCTTGGTTTCTGATTATATCCCAAACGTGTTCCTCCCATAATTTTTCCATCTATCCAGTTCTTCTGGCCCAAAACTTAGAAATCATTTGTGTCGACTCTGTCCCCATTCATTCCACGTCTATTCTGCCAGGATGCCCGATGGGGATCATGATTCAAAATACATCTAAAATACGAACTAATGGGCTTCCTTGACTGCCACCATCCTAGACTAATCCTCCTTTATCGCTCACCTAGGCTTTGCAATAACTCCTGAAATGTTCTCTCTGCTTGCACATGGTCAGTTCTCTTTTTAAAAATATAAATTAAATCTTATCATTAATTAGCCCAGTCATGCCTTGCAGAATAAAATCCTAGCTTTGCACTGTGGACTGGTCTGACCTGCCTGTTTGTCCTATTCCACTATGGTCACGCTCACCTTCTGTGACTTGCATATGTGCATATCTTCCCACCTCAGGAACTTTGCACGAACTCTTTCCTCTATTTGTAATGCAATTCCCTCAATTTTTTTGCAAGGTCATTCCCTTACTTTATTTGTGCCTATCTATAATGTCAATTCTACCCCCCACAGATGTTCTTGAATGATTTGACCGCCTCATTTAGAATATTGCCCTCCCAATACACTCTATATTAAGCTACTCTAGTCTTTTAAAGTACTTTTTAAAACAAGTTTATACGACCATTAATTTATTATTTTATTATTGTTTGTTTACAATAACACAAGCTCAACAGAGCAGGAATTTTTCTCTAACTTATGTGCTACTCTGTCTCTAATGTCTGACACTAAGTAGATACTTAATACATGTTGATAATTGAAAAATATAAAGAGAAGAATAAATTGCCCGTGTCAGTTATATTGATAGAATTGTCCACCTAAATGTCTCTGGATTTGTTTAAAGTAAATGAACATTTTTTCTATTTATGAGGCATCCATATAATTCCTAAGAATTACTAAATTTCTTTTGTAATTTTGAAATTACAAAATGACATGCTAATTGTAAAAAAAACTAATGGGATGGATAAATAGAAAGCTTAGTGATCCCCACTTCTTAAAGTTTACCCACACTTCGTGCATGCACACACATATGTTTACACATGTATATACACACACATCCTAACATATAGTCCATATTTGGATATATATGGAAGTAATATAGCCTATATTCGTTCCCAGCTTTCTTCATGCACATAAAAACATATATATATATTTTTTATCACTGATGTGAGTTTTTATAAAATTAGCACCACACTGTGTACATTCTGCATCAAATGCTCTTTGTCATATAATAACACATCTTGGACAAGCATCCAACACAAATATACTTAATATAATATTCTTTAATGTGTGTATAACCATTTGCTTTTTGCTCTTCATATCGTCACTAGCTTTTTGTGATTAAAAACAATATTGTGACATGTAACTGTACTTACATCCTCCTATATTGGCCCTGTTGTTTCTAGAGAATAGATTCTGAAAGTTTCATTGTAAATACTCTCTTCTCTTCTCCTTCTAGGCACATAGTAGCATTGCCCTCCCTGGGTTCTTTTAGGTTAGACCTGGCCATGTGGCATGCTTAGCCAATGAAATGTGAGCAAAGATGATGTGTGTCACTTTCGAGACCTATTTAAAGTGGAGTGCAGGATTTGCCACATCCTGTTCCCCCTTCACAGTGATTGTGGAAGCCCCTGTGGAGATGGGCTCTCTCCTAACCTGAGTGCTTGACTCCAATTAGCTATCTCCCCAGTCAGCCTGCACTGCTGTGCAGTGCAAATAAACCTCTATTGCTGTAAGCTTCTGATATTGGTGTTTGAATAACCTAGCCTGTCCTAACAGATACACTGTCAAAGGACAGTGTATTGAAGAAATTTTAATAGGTATTGCCAAGATACCTTCCAAAGAGAAGGTAAAATTCCATAAATTCATCTTTTTTTCTTAGCCCTCAAGACAGGAAATTATTATTCTTTAAAATGTCTGCCCATCTGACAGATGAAAAATGATATCTCACTGTTCTTTTTTTTTTTTTCTTGTCTTTTTTTTCTCTAGGGCTGCACCCGCAGCATACAGAGGTTCCCAGGCTAGGGGTCTAATCAGAGCTGTAGCCACTGGCCTATGCCAGAGCCACAGCCACAGCAATGCCAGATCCGAGCTGCGTCTGTGACCTACACCACAGCTGACAGTAAAGCTGGATCCTTAACCCACTGAGCAAGGCCAGGGATCAAACCTGCAACCTCGTGGTTCCTAGTCAGATTTGTTAACCACTGAGCCACAAGAGGAACTCCAATATCTCAGTGTTCTTTATTTTTATTTCCTTAACTACAATAGAGGTTGAGATGTTTTTTGTATATTTATTGTAACTTGTACTTCTTCTTTGATGAATTGTCCATTCATATCCTTTGTCCATTATGTTGAATTATTTTTCCTTTAAAAAATTACTTGTGAATAAGTTCTTTTTATTAATTCTGTTAACACTTTGTACCTCAGACACATTGTGAATACTTCATTTGGTCTACTGTTTGTCCTTTGATTTTGTTTTATTGTTGTAGGCCAGGAAAATTTCCTTTTTTCACATCTAGGGTTTTTTTGTTTTGTTTTGCTTTTTTGTTTTTTGGCTCTTTGGCTGGCCTAGTAATTAAACTAACATAAGACAGATCAACAGGAGAAAAATAAATTTAATTTTATATGCACAGGAGCTCATAAAAACATGAGACTCAAAGACCTGACCAAAGCTGGCAGCTTTTATACATTTTAGACAAAGAAACAATATTTGTGAGGGATTGGAAAGACAAATAAGAAGTCTGGGCTTGAGGTAGTAAATTGAAGAAGTAACAATGTTTGTTTATATAGACTTCTCAGCTCTGACTTTTCTCTCTCTGGTGATAAGGATGTCTCTCTACCTCCTGGTACAGAAAGGGTAACTCTCACATGAGAGATTTATTTCCTTCAGAGAGACAAAGCTGGGTAAGAAGGTCCTTCTTGTACCAGTTGTTTCTTAAGCCACTTTAATTCAAAATAATGAGTATGCAAAGTGACACATTTTGGAGTGACACATTCTGTTTCACTTCATCATGTCTTTTGCTGTACTTTATAATTCTGTTTTACACCACATCAACAAACTGAAGAATAAAAATCATATGATCATCTCAATAGATGCAGAAAAGGCTTTTGACAAAATTCAACATCCATTTCCGAAAAAAACTCTCCAGAGAGTGAAGTAACCCACCTCAACCTAATAAAAAACATATATGAAAAATCCACAGCTAACATCATTATCAATGGTGAAAAATTGAAAACATTCCCACTAAGATCATGAACAAGACAAGGTTGTCCACTTTCACCACTATTATCCCACACAGTTTTGGAAGTCTTAGCCACAGCAATCAGGGAAGAAAAGGGAATGAAAGGAATCCAAATTGGAAAAGAAGAAGTAAAACTATCACTGTTTGCAGATGACATGATACTATACTTAGAAAACCCTAAAGACAGCACCCGAAACTGTTAGAACTCATCAATGAATTTGGCAAAGTTGCAGGCTACAAAATTAATACACAGAAATCAATTGCATTTCTATATACTAATAATGAAAGATCAGAAAGAGAAATCAGAGAAATAATCCTATTTACAATTGCATCAAAAAGAATAAAATACCTAGGAATAAACCTACCTAAAGAGGTAAAAAACCTCTACTCTGAAAAATATACAATTTTTTTTTGTCCTTTTTTTTTTTTTAGGTCCGCACCCATGGCATATGGAGGTTCCCAGGCTAGGGGTCAAATTGGAGCTGTTGCTGCCAGCCTATGCCAGAGCCACAGCAACTCCAGATCTGAGTTGTGTTTGTGACCTACACCACAGATCATGGCAAAGCCGGATCCTTAACACACTGAGCAAGGCCAGGGATTGAACCCACAACCTCACGGATTCATTTCTGCTGCACCAAGATGGGAACTCCTGAAAACTATACAATGTTGATAAAAGAAATCAAAGATAACACAAACAGATGCAAAGATATGCCATGCTCTTGGATTGGAAGAATCAATATTGTCAAATGACTATACTACCCAAGGTAATCTATAGATTCAATGCAATCCCTAACAAATTACCAAAGACATTCTTCACAGAACCAGAACAGAATTTTTAAAAATTTGTATGGAAACACAAGAGACTCTGAATAGCCAAAGCAATATTGAAAAAGAAAAACAAAAATGGAAGAATCAAAATTCCTGACTTTGGACAATACTACAAAGCTATAGCCATCAAAACAATGCAGTACTGGTACAAAAAAACCCAGAAATATAGACCAATGGAACAGGATGGAAATTCCAAATATAAACCCAGGTACCTACGGTCAACTAATCTATGACAAGGGAGGACAGAACATACAGTGGAAGAAAGGTGGCCTCTTCAATAAATGGTGCTGGAAAAACTGGAAAGCTACCTGTAAAAGAATGAAAGTAGAATACTGTCTAACACTATATACAAAAGTAGACTCAAAATGGATTTAAGACCTAAATATAAGGCCAGATACTATAAAACTCCTAGAGGAAATCATAGGCAGAACACTCTTTGACATAAATCACAGCAACATCTTGTTTGATCCACCTCCTAGAATAATGACAATAAGGACACAAATAAACCAATGGGACCTAATCAAACTCAAAAGCTTTTACACATCAAAGGAAACCATTAAAAAAACAAAAAGGCAACCCACATAATGGGAGAAAAATCTTTGCCAACAATGCAATAGACAAGGGCCTAACCTCTAAAATATACAAACAACCCATGCAACTCAACAACAACAAAAAACAAACAACCCAATTGAAAAATGGGCAGAAGACCTAAACAGACATTTCTCCAAAGAAAATATACAGATGGCTAACAGGCATATGAAAAAATGCTCAACATCACTAATTATTGGAGAAAACCAACTCAATACTACAATGAACTACCACCTCACATCATTCAGAATGGCCATTATTAACAAATCAACAAATAACAAATGCTGGGGAGGGTGTGGAGAAAAGGTTATTCTCCTACACTGTCGGTGGGAAGGTAAATTGGTACAAAAACTATGGAAAACAGATGGAGGTACTCAGGAAATTAAATATAGACCCACTATATGGCCCAGCAACTCCACTGCTGGGTATATATCCAGACAAAACTTTCATTGAAAAAGATACACACACCCCTATGTTCATAGTTGCACTATTCACAATAGCCAAGACATCGAACCAGACTACATATCCATCAACAGATGAATGGATTAAGGAGTTCCCTTCATGGCTCAATGGTTAACAAATCCAACTGGATCCATGAGAATGTGGGTTCGATCCCTGACCTTGCTCAGTAGGTTAAGGATCTGGCATTGCAGTGAGCTGTGGTGTAGGTCGCAGATGTGGTTTGGATCCCGTGTTACTGTGGCTGTGGCATAAGCAGGCAGCTGCAGCTCCAATTTGACCCCTAGTCTGGGAACTTCCATATGCCACGGGTGCAACTCTAAAAAGCAAAAACAAAAAAAAACAAAAAACAAAACCCCATAGATGAATGGATTAAGAAGATGTGGAAGATGTGGTACATATATACAATGGAATATTATGCAGCCATAAGAAAGACAAACTAATGCCATTTGCAGCAACATGGATGGATCTAGAGACTCTCATACTAAGTGAAGTAAGCCAGAAAGAAGATAAATACCATATGATATCATTTATTTGTGGAATCCAAAATATGGAAAAGATGATCCTATTTAAAAGTAAATAACAAATAAACAACAGATACAGATCATGGCCAAGAAGTGCAGACCTGGGTTCCCAAGGGGGAAAGGGGAGGGAGTGGGATGGATGGCTATTTTAGGGGTTTTTTGGATGCAAACTGTTATACTTGGAATGCATGGGCAATGGGATCCTACTGTACAGCACAGGAAATGTGTGTGATGGCGTCACTTTGTTGTACAACAGAACTTGACAAAACTGTGTAAATCAACTATACTTTAAGAATAATAATAAAAAATAAAATTCTGTTTTGATTTTGCTTTAGATTCAGGGGGACTTTTTCAAAGAAAAGTTTTTTAATGATAAATAATTGTTTTGTGAGTTTAAAAATCTTATTTCTGTTACTTTTTAGTCACTGAATTGTGGATATATAACGTGAGTGAGAATTTTAAAAAATATTTTATTTGTAGTCAAGTACATGATTGTTTTTCTAAATGTTTCAGGGGCGTGAGAACTGAATGCACATTCTCTGTAAGTTATTGGACTATTGGACTTGATCTTTAAACTGCTTCTTGTTCAACTAGTCAGATCTACACTTCATTATTTTTATTTATTTGTTCTGACAATTCTGAGGTATATAAAAACTTTATTTAGTACTAAATCCCTTCTATATTTCTGATTTTATCAAAATCTTCTAATGTCTGCAAATTTTAGCCTCCCTGTTTTTTGTTACATGTATATGTCATTGTTTTTATGGGTTGTATCTTTTTCTAATATATTTGATGCTTTGAGTTCTGAATTATCCTTTGCCTACTACTAATATTGCCAATCTTCCTTTTGGATTGCATTTCCCTGGTGTATTTTGGGCTATTTTTTATTTCTACACTTTGTCACTTTTTGAATGCATGTTTCTTTTGATCAAAAAATAACTAGATTTTTTTAACACCCAACTACTTCTGCTTTTTTGCTTGTTGAATTCAGTAATTTTACATTTACTGAAATAACTAATCTCCTTGTCTTTATTTTTTTCAGCCAACATAATTACTTGTTACATTTTTTTTGTTATTTCCTTTTTGCCCTCTTTAGCTACTTTGCCTTGAATATCCATTTACATTAGGGTAAAGTTTAGGCTGCTGAAGAGATCTAAAAATTAGAGCAGCTTAAAGACAAAAATATCTCTCTCCATATCACCTAAAAGTCTGGGGAGGAGTGATCCAGATTCACGGGGGAACTTTATAAGGTCTTTGAGAAAACCAGGTTCCTTCCATCTTGCTTTTCTGCCATCCTCTGAAAAGGTGCGCTGTCTTCTTACGAGGTTAAAAACAGCATCATGAGCACATTTATATTCCATCTTATAGGAGCAGGAGAAAAAGACAGGAATCAAAGCAATTACTTATCTTTAAGCAAGTGAGACAGAAATTGTCCCCAGCAATTTTACTCACGTGGCATTGGCAAGCATACAATCATGTTACATTATTATCTGCAAGGACTCTGGAAATATAATCTTGACCAGGGAAGACATATGTTCAATTTACATTGTCATTACTACAGAAAAAGGGAGAGTGGGATTTAGCAGTCTTTGATGTAATACCAGGCTCTAGACATTCAATGATTAGATAGAAATTTCTCTCCATAAATAGAACATACCCATCTCCTTTTCAAGGGAGATAATCCAACATCTGATTCAGTTATTTCATCTAGCTCCAAGTTCCGGGTCTCTGGTTGAAGTATAATCCTCTTCACCAAGTTAACATATCGCCCTTCCATTCTACCCACTCTACCCCCATCCCTTAAATAAACAGTAGTGGAAAAAGTACAGTGTAACTGCAATAGCATCTCCAATTTGGAAAAGGAAAGCTTGAGAAACAAACTGGAGAGAAAGATCTAGAGCAATTTTCACTTTGCTGGAAGAGGAGCTGTTCATCTATTTGTGCTGGCAGTGGAGTAGGTCCTTGATTGGTCCATCTGGCTGGTTCTGTTCTCGAAGAACAAGTCCTTTGTCCATTGTCCTTGCTGGCCTTTGGCTTTGCCTTCTGAGGGCTGTTTCATGTCTCTTATACTCCATGGCAACTCTTAAGTGACTGTTGGAGAGTATGCATTCCTTGAGGACTTCTTCAGGCCTTGCAATTTGGTTTTGCAGGCTATACTGATGGCTAATTTGGTAACACGATCCCTTAAAAACATAGTAATCTGCACATTTGTTTGCTTATAGTGTATTGCATGTTCCAAATAACCATACCCAGTTTTCTGTTTTTGTTTTTGTTTTTTTCAGTCTTAAGCATTTCTGACTTCTATGCTGTAACCATCATTCTCACTTTACCTTTCAGAAATTTCCAACTACTTCACCTAGAAGTACTTGCCCCAGTGGGAAATTTGTCTTGCAAATCATTAAACATAATATTTTTAACAAATGTTTTCAACACATGAACATCAGAGACCATCTTTTCAGTCTACTATATTTGCGTCCTTTCTGTATAGTCAAGCAAATAGCACATCTGTTTTTGTAATGGCTGCACCCCACTCTCAGTATAATTTCTCTAGCATTACAGCAAAGCTAAGCTTAGTAATAAATAGATTCCAAATACAAAATAAAATAGATTTAATTTTATTAAAATAAGCATTTATTTCTTTCCTACATAACCTTTTCCAAAGACGAAATTCATGTTTCCAGGGTGACTCTGCTCCACGCAGCTGTCCAGGTTGCTGGGACCTTTCCATTTTGTTGTTTGACCACTTTTCAGACTTTACCCTTAACTTTATGGCCAAAGCTGTAAATTATGGTAGAAAGTTTACATGTCACTTCTGCTCACAATCTGCTGGTGATAACTTAGTCACATGACCACACCAGGCACTCAGGACTCTAACTTTGTGTGCATCTGCCCATCTTTTCTTTTCTTTATTCTTTCTTTTCTTTTTTTTGGTTTTTAGGGCCACCACCATGGCAGATGGAGATTCCCAGGCTAGGGGGTGAATCAGAGCTGTAGCCGCCGACCTGTACCACAGCCACAGCAATGCAGGATCCAAGCTGCATCTGCTATCTACACCACAGCTCACAGCAACACCAGATCCTTAACCCACTGAGTGAGGCCAGGTAACAAACTTGCGTCCTCATGGATGCTAGTCAGATTCGTCTCTGCTGAGAAGCGATGGGACCTCCTGTTCATCTTATACTCTAGAAAAAATAGAGAATTTCATTCTTTCACTCTCTGCTTTTTTAATTGGAAACTCTGTGATATTTTGTTATGCCTTATGGTTAGCTTTCTATTTTTAAGAGCCATAAATAAATTAAAACTTTCTATTATTCATTTACATTTAAAAATTCTTATACTGCCTCCAACAATTTGTCCATCTATCTCCTACACCAAAAAATAAACCATTAGAATGCTTTTATTTTCCTCCCTTTCTTCTCTAACTCATCCCACCTACAATTCTGGTGTTTTCCTAAACATGTTCTAAAAAATTAGTTCCAAGCTATTACTTAGTTTTCTCCTTGTACAATGTTTCTTCTGGTAAAAAAATAAACTTAACGTGAAGGCAAGAGTTGTGTGGGTCCTAGAACATTTCCCAGCATCTGCTATACCTGCAATCAATTTTTGTTGATTAAAGGAAAAAGACTTCTTTTTTCCACTGATTTGTCATGTCACATAAATTATACATATATTTATATATCGCTGTTTTTATTATATATATTTATTTACATATATATAGATGTTTTAATATATATATATAATTCTAATATATTACTAGGAGTGAGATATTTTATTAAGGCCAATTAAGAAATTTTAGGAGTTCCCTTCGTGGCGCAGTGGTTAACGAATCCGACTAGGAAACATGAGGTTGCGGGTTCGGTCCCTGCCCTTGCTCAGTGGGTTAAGGACCCGGCGTTGCCATGAGCTGTGGTGTAGGTTGCAGACGTGGCTTGGATCCCGCGTTGCTGTGGCTCTGGCGTAGGCCGGTGGCTACAGCTCCGATTCAACCCCTAGCCTGGGAACCTCCATATGCCGCGGGAGTGGCCCAAGTGGCAACAACAACAACAACAAAAAGAAATTTTAAAAATAATATACCAAGTAATCACTAATAATTTACTAGTATAAGGCCAGGTATTTTTTCCTTTCATTAATTTTTTTTTTTAAATGGAGTTCCCAGGCCAAGGATCAGATCCAAGCTGCAATTGTGATCTATGCCATAGCTGCTCACTGTGCTAGGCCGGAGATTGAACTTGCATCCTGGCACAGCAGAGACGCTGCTAATCCTGTTGCACCACAGCAGGAACACCTCCTTTCATTAATTTTGAGTGATACTTTGTATGCTGTTCAAAAAAAGTCTGTAAACTATTTTCATCCATTGGGTCTTTGTTATTGCTTTACTGTGATTATGTTTCATTTATGGTTAAAGACAACAGTAATACCACAAGGCAGATCATTTTGCATTTGAGGAATAGAAATAAAGATATCTTAGATGTCAAATATTTAATCAAGTCAGCACTGAGTAGCCAATTTCCTTTTAATTCTGCTGCATCCTATCAGTTTCTTTGCTTTGTTTACAACAGGGTGTACCCGTTAATTTGTTTGGCTAGTCACCAAGTAGGAGGAATTTATGATCATTTTACATGTAAAAGGAATCCTCTTTCTAACAATTTCCTGGGACAAGACAAAGGAATACAACAACATCTCCAGTGGCCCAACAGAGAAGTGAAACTGGAGATATATTTTTTAAAATAATAACAAAGAGGTGTGGAAAAGTTGTTCTAGCTCAAGGCTCCTAACCGAAATTCACAGTTCAGTTGTGAGACAAAACTATTTCCACGAGTTTGCTCACTCAACTAATATTACAAAGCATTGTACTGTTAATAAGTTTGTTAGAATAGTTTATGATGGGAGTTCCCATTGTGGCTCAATGGTTAACAAACCCGACTAATACTCATGAGGACGTGGGTTTGATCCTGGCTTTGCTCAGTAGGTTAAGGATCCAGTGTTGCTGTGAGCTGTGGCACAGGGCTGACAGCTACAGCTCTGATTCAACCACTAGCCTGGAAACCTCCATATACCACAAGTGTGGCCCTAAAAAGACAAAAGACAAAAAAAAAAAGAATAGTTTATGGTGAATAAAAATGTATTGCTTTAAATATTATATCCTTTTTGATTATAGTGAAATTGTTTTCTACTTCATTTTTTTAATTTTGATTTTTTTTTTTTTTACATTTTTTGATTGTATAACGACCCCATGCTGTAACTCCTAGGTATGACTCATGGGTATGAATGCATAGTGGAAAAATATCAAAATAGTCATCTAGGTAGCCACCTGTTTCAACTAAATAGGATAAACAATTCTATGTTTAAACAAGTCTTCTTTTCAGTAATGAAAAATACCCTTTTTGTCCAGTGAGTCATACCTTACCAAGACATGCGAGAATAATGTGTGCTTTGTATTACTTCTCTGAGAAAGGAAAAGATGACCGATGTTTGTTAGTTAAGTAAGTTTTGGCTTAGGTGAGACATTTAATTGCCAAATGAACACAAAGTTCTAGAAAATAAATATAGTGGTTTATTTTCTAATTACATACATGGTCTTATTGTGCTGAGTCCAATTTGATAGAAATGTTAAATAAGCTGAGAGCGATTCATAGATTTATAGTTCTTATGATATCAGTTGTTTTGAATATCAGGAGAAATAACATTCTTTTAGAGAATGGAGCCTATTTCTTTCCAAAAAGATTCAATTTAAAAAGACTTCTCGGAGTTCCCGTCGTGGTGCAGTGGTTAACGAATCTGACTAGGAACCATGAGGTTGCGGGTTCGGTCCCTGCCCTTGGTCAGTGGGTTAACGATCCGGCGTTGCCGTGAGCTGTGGTGTAGGTTGCAGACGCGGCTCGGATCCCGCGTTGCTGTGGCTCTGGCGTAGGCCGGTGGCTACAGCTCCTATTCAACCCCTAGACTGGGAACCTCCATATGCCGCGGGAGCGGCCCAAGAAATAACAACAACAACAACAAAAAAAGACAAAATAAATAAATAAATAAATAAATAAATAAATAAATAAATAAAAAGACTTCTCTATTTCTTTTCTGTTTTCCCCTACCCGTGCCTGCAGCATGCAAAAATTCCCAGCCCAGGGATCAAACCCACACCACAGGAGTGACAATGCTGGATCCTTAACTCACTGTGCCACCAGAGAACTCTGTTTTCCCTATGTTCTTATTTAATAATTTTTTTCTATCAGAATCCTTTCTTAACAAGAATTGGCCCGAAGAGCAATAAGAAAGTTGTTGACTGGATGTCATAAAATCATTAGACTTAAAACATATGCACTTTATGCATTGAAGATTCCTTTGAATATTCTATCTGAAACTGTTTACTTTTACTTTGCACATTTTAAAATAAGCTTTATTAATTTGATTTCAAATCTAGTAATGATTAGAAACAACCAAGTGGGAATGTTAAGTACATATAAATAGAACAATGATTGTTCATAATGTTGATTTTTGAATTATTAATAAAAGAAGAAATAATGCTAAAGAGGAGAGGAGTTCCTGTTGTAGTGCAGCAGAAACAAATCCAGCTAATATCCATGAGGGTGTGGGTTTCATCCCTAGTCTGGTCAGGGATTCAGCATCTGGTCAGGGATCCAGTGCTGCCATGAGCTGTGATGTAGATTGCAGATGTGGCTAGGATCCCACATTGCTGTGGCTGTGGCTATGGCTTAGGCCAGCAGCTGTAGCTCTGATCCAACCCCTAGCCTGGGAACTTCCATGTGCCATGGGTGCGCCTCCCCCACCCCAAAAAAGAGAAGGAGAGTGTGAGGTATCTTTTTCAAGATTTTCATATATTATAAATTTGAATTTCTGATTTCCGTATGAAAATTGAAAAAATCTTCTCTTTCCATATACTATATCCATATATGTTTAACAATTCTCTCTTGCAAGTAATCAAATTGTCAAAATTATACAAATAAAAAACAAAACATAAGATGCTTTCCCAGTATATTCATACAATGAATCAAAAGACTGAAACCTAGAATGTTAACCTGTTGACCTAAGATTGCAAAATTGGGCTATCACCATATAGAATAGAAATAGATGTACAATTAGTAAAATGTTTACCAAAGGATGTTAGAACTATATTATGGAAACTAATCATAGTCTTTCTATTTCACTGTTGTTTTCACAAGGTATTGTTAGCCAAATTATCTCCATTTCTTCTAAGGGGGGAATTAAAAAAGCACTGGAGATTAAAGAGAGAACAAAGGTCCTCTGCAAACTGCTGCTTCCCAATTCCCTAATCCCTTAGGCTAAATTATAAGAGGGTGGGAGAATGAGAAATAGAGTCTAAGCCAAAAATGATAACAAGAGACAAAGAAGAATGATATATAATGATAAAGAGGTTAATTCATGGAGAAGAGATAACAATAGTAAATATATATGCACCCAATATCAAAACCCATACATTAAACAATTACTAACAAATCTGAAGGGAGAAATAGATTAAAATGTAATAATAATAGGAGGCTTCAATAACCCACATTTTGCAATGGATAGATTATCCAGACAGAAAATCAAGGAGGAAATATTGGAATTAAACCATGTATTAGACCAAATGGACCTAACAGACATTTATAGACCATTCCATCTAACAGAAGCAGAATACACGTTCCTTTCAAGTAAACACAGATCGCTCTCCAGAGTAGATAAAACATGAAACAAATGTTAACAAATGTAATAAGACTGAAACTATAACAAGTATCTTTTCTGAACACAATGGTCAAAATTAGAAGTCAACAAGAAGGAAGCTGGAAAATTCACAAATGTTTGGAAATTAAACAACACAATCCTGGCCAACAAATAGGTCGAAGAAGTTATCAAAAGGTAAATAAAAAAATATTTTGAAAAAATGAAAATAGAAACACAACACAATAAAATCTATGGGATGCTGCAAAAGCAGTTCTGATTAGGGACATTTCTAATGATAAATGCATAATTAAGAAAACAGAAAGATTTCAAATGAACAACCTAACTTTACACTTCAAGACACTTAAAAAAAAGAACTAAGCACAAAGTTAGCAGAAGGAAGGAAATAACAAAGATCAGAGTAGAGAAATAAATGAAATAAAGCCAGAAAAGCAAACAAACAAAAAAGTATTCTAAGAGCTGGGTTTTTTTTTTTTTTAAGAACAACAACAAAAAAATTGGCACAACTTTTAGCTAGACTAACTAGGAGAAAAGAGAGAAGACTAAAATAAAGTCAGAAATTAAAGAGGAGACATTACAACTGATACTATTAAAAATACAAAGGATCATAAAAGACTACTATGAATAATTTATATGTCAACAAATTGGGTAACCTAGAAAAAATGGAGATTCCTAGAAATATACAATCAACCAAGACTGAATCGGGAAGAAACAGAAAATCTGAACAGACTAATAATGAGTAAGGAGGTTGAATCAGTAATCGAAAATCTCTCAACACAGAAAACTCCTGAACCAAATGGCTTCACTGGCCAATTCTACAAAACATGTAAATAAGCATTAACAACAATCCTTCTGAAACTCTTCCAAAAAATTGAAGAAGAGGGATTTCTTTTAAACTCATTTTATGAGGTCAGCATTACCCTGATACCAAAGCTATATAAGGATATTATAGGAAAACTATAGACTAATATTCCTGATGAATATAGAAGCAAAAATTCTCAACAAAATATTAGCAAACTGAACTCAACACATTAAAAGGGTTATACCAAATAATCAAGTGGGATTTATCCCTAGAATGCAAGGATGGTTGAATATGTGCAAATAATAAATGTGATATACCACATTAATAGAATGAAAGATAAAAATCATAGGATCATTTCAATAAATGCAGAAAAAGTATTTGACAAAATACAACATCTTTCCACGACAAAAACTTTCAACAAACTGGGTATACAAGGAACATACCTCAACACAGTAAAGGCCGTAAATGATAAATCCACAGTTAACAATATGCCCATGGTGAAATATTGAAATCTTTTACTCTAGGATCAGGAAAAAAACAAGGGTGCCCATTCTCACCACTCTTGTTCAACATTGTACTGGAAGTCCTATCCAGGGCAATTAGGCAAGACAAAGAAATAAAAGGCATCAGAATCATAAAAGAAGTAAAACTGTTCTTATTTGCAGATGATAGAATCTTATATATAGAAAAATTCTAGAGTCAAGCAAAAAACTGTCAGAACCAACCAACAAATCGGTAATGTTGCAGGATGTAAAACCAATATAGAGAAGTCAGTTGCATTTCTGTATACTAACAAGACACCTAAGAAAGAAATAACAAAAACTATCCCATTCACAACAGTAACAAAAACAATCCTTGGAAATAAACTTACCCAAGGAAGTGAAGAATTTGAACAATGACAACTACAAGACTTGGATGAAAGAAGTATACATATATATAATACACACAATTAAATATTATTCAGCAACAAGAAAGAAGGAAATCTTGCCATTTTTGACAACATGGATAGACCACGAGGACATTCTGCTAAGTAACATAAATCAGAAAAACAAACACTGTATGACAGCACTTATATATAGAATCTAAAAAAAAAAAAAAAAAGCTGACTTTTTAATTAAAAACAGAGAGTAGAACAGTGCTTACCAGGGGCTGAGGGTGGGAAAATTGGGGAGATGTTGGAGTCCAGAGATGTAGTTTTAAGTACAAACTTGCAACCAGCAGATAAATAAGTGCTGGAGAGCTAGTGCTTAGTGTAGTGACTACAGAAAACAACACTGTATGATACAACAATACTGTATGATTCAAAGCTGCCAAGAGACTAGATCTTACTTTCTCCCATAACAAAAAAGAAATAATAATTATGTGACAAAATAGATGCCTTCGCTAAGGGTGTAATCCCATTGCCATATATAAATGTGCCAAAGCAACACACTGTACACCTTAAACTTACACAATGTTGTATGTCAGTGATATCTCCATAAAAAGAAGTTAATGAAAAAGCAAAAAAACTTGGCTGAGTCCCTTGGTTCTCATACTGTGGCGTGCATCAGAATCATCTGGAGGGTTTTTTCTTTTTTCTTTTTTTTCTTATCTTAAAACACCTTTATTTTGCTCTCATTTTGAAAGTGTTTGCTGTGTACATAGTTTAATTGGCTAGGTATAGTTATAATCTAATCACAATTCCATTGTCTTCTGGCTTTCATCATTCCATTTAAGAAGTCTATTGTTAGCCTGTTGTTTCTTTGTGAGCTCTGTCTTTTCTCTTTGTCTTTGTTCAGTTTCAATACAAAGTATCTAGGTCTACATTTCTGTTTATTTATCTTGCTTGATATATGTTGCATTTCCTTTATTTGTGAATTTATGTCTTTTTGCTAAGTTCTCAGCTATTATTTCTTTAAATTCTATCTCTCTTCTATGTTTCCTTTTCTTTTATATTAAGGGCCATGCCCACGAATGGAGGGTTTCTTAAAGTAGAGATTACAGAGCCATGTCCCCAAGTTTCTGATTCCCATGGCTAAGGAGTCTAGCATGTGCAGAGATGCTCTGCACTTAGCATGGCACCAGAGAGTCAAGTAGTGAGGCCTCCTAAGCCTGAAGACAGTGCTCCAGAGTCACACAGACCCCACCCTGGACTGACAAGCAGCTGGAATGCACGAGGTTAGCCTACCCAGTCCTCTCCAGCAAGCATCCATGCTGATTGCTCAGTGCCTGTGTCCAAATGGTTGCTAAATATTTTTTACCTTGCCCCTGTGCTTGCCTCTGAATGGTTGGGAGTGTGGTTCAGAGAGAAAGCCTCTGAAATGCGAAAGATCCTAAAAAAAAAAAGGCATGAAAATTAACTGCTTGAGTGAGGACAGCAAGGCTGCAGATTCTTTTGTTAGGGGTGGGAAGAATTTACAGCAGAGACTTTAATAAAAATTTGGCATAATTAAAAAGTTGATGTTTTGCAAAGTAACTTCAAGCCACTTCAAATAAACATACACTCAAGTAAAAGGAATATTCTTGTCATAAGCTAAATCTCCTAGGCCTATCTTCCTACCAAGTCACTATCCCTCTGCCTTTCCTATAGAGACCTTCTGTCACTTTCCTCATGGCCTGGGGATCTGACAGGAAGAGTTGCTCCATGGAAATCAGCATGTACAGACCCTACTGGAAAATATGCAACAAATCCTATGCACACCCAGACGTCTCAAGATTTTCCCCTCCATGCACACTGAGGAAGAAGTATAAACAGGAAGAAAGGGGGCTTCATTTTTAATATGACAGAGTTTTAATCCTGAATTGACTGAGGAATTGTGGAATTTGAATGCTTTTACCTGCAGAGGTCCAGATAGCATTTTTCCTGCTCAAGGGCAGAACAAGGACTTGGAACTGCAATGACTAGAAAGTACACACATTTCTGCATATCTGACCTCGTGCCCCATGTGTGTTATATCTACTACTTAGTCTGGATATGACAGAAAAAGGACATGATGAGTAGACTTTCTTGGACAAGTCTGACAGCGTTTTCGGTGATGGACTGAACTGGAGAGGAAATGCATAATAAGTAACCCATAATGTAGCAGGGAAGCCATGAAGGTTGATTGGAGCTTCAACTCCGGCAGTGAGAATAAAGAGGAAGAGGCTGACATAAGGGGAACACTTGTCAAGACTTGGTAATGGGGAAGAAAAGATAAAGAGGGATCACAGTGGTTCCTCAGCTTTACAATAAATAGGTATAAGAAGCATGAGGTCACTGAGTCCTTAACAGAGTCCAGAATGGCTGTCTGGGGCCATTCCACTTGAATGTGTATAACGTTATCTCCTGGCCAAAGGAGCTGGGAGGTGCAAGAGCAGTTTTTCTTCTGAGTATGACTGATCTTGGACCAGGACAGAGTGTGTTGGGGTGACAAGGTCACATTCGGTAGAAAGATGGAAATATGAGAACAGCAAGATAAGATAAGAGGACATGGGAGGGGATGTCTCTGTGAATCTTTGGCACAGTAATGAAAGTTGATACCAAAAGCTTGAGTGAGAGTTCCAGGAGAAGAGAAGGGAGAGGTAAGCAGCAGGGTACAGACAGCTAGAGTGACTGCCTACCATGTGACCCATTTCATTTAGTTTTATTTTCTATTTTCTCTGTTTTCACACGGATTTTCAAAAAGAAGGACAAATTGTTCTTCATCAAAGTGATACAGTACAATTTGAAAACCCTGGCATTAATAAAAAAATAAAAATAAATAAATAAAATAGGGAGTTCCCGTCATGGCGCAGTGGTTAACGAATCCGACTAGGAACCATGAGGTTGCGGGTTCGGTGGGTCCTGCGTTGTTGTGGCTCTGGCATAGGCCAGTGGCTATAGCTCCGATTCAACCCCTAGCCTGGGAACCTCCATATGCCGCGGGAGCGGCCCAAAGAAATAGCAAAAAGACAAAAATAATAAAAAAAATGAAAACCCTGGCTTATTATAAACAGAAAAAATAAACTTGGTCTAGAAGTAGCAGTTTCCTTGTTTTTCACTGTTTTCATTTTATTATGCATTAACAAATATTATTCAATGGTCATTTAAAAATTTTTAGAGAAAGTTTCAGACAAAAGTTTAGGCATTAAATTTCTTATGTAATACTGTCTGTGGACTATCTTCTGAAAGTGTAAAAACTACTTCTCCAGGTTTTATCTAGTAACTATAGTGTTTTAGTTTTGATCAATGGAACATATGAAGATTATACAGACAGACCTCATTGATATTGTGGGTTGTGGGTTCAGTTCCAGGCCAGTGCAATAAAGCAAATATCTCAATAAAGCAAGTCACACAAATTTTTGGTTTTGCAGTGCATATAAACATTATGTTTATACTATACTGTAGTCTATTAAGTGTGCAACAGCATTATGACTAAAAAAACAATGTACATACCTTAATTTAAAAAGTACCAAACTTTATGGAGTTCTGGTTGTGGCTCAGCAGGTTAAGAACCTGAAAAAAAAAAGGAGTTCCCATTGTGGCTCAGTGAGTTAAGAAACTGACTAGTATGCAGGAAGATACATGTTTGATCCCTGGCCTTGATCAGTGGATTAAGGATCTGGCATTGCCGTGAGCTGTGGTGTAGGTCGCAGATGCAGCTTGGATCCCAAGATTCTGTGGCTGTGGCATAGGCCGGCATCTGTGGCTCTGATTGGACCTCAAGCCTGGGAACTTCCATATACAAAAAAAAAGAACCTCAGTGTCTGTGAGGATGCTGCAGCTCCAATTTGACCCTTAGTCCGGCAAATTCCATATGCCACAGGTGCAGCCCTAAAAAGAAAAAAATACTAAAATTTACCAAATTTTCTGGTGGAGGACCTTGCCTTGATGTTGATGGGTGCCGAATGCTCAGGATGGGAGTTGCTAAAGGTTGGGAAATGAGACACCAGTGAAGTTTGCCACATGGATTGACTCTTCCTTTTATGAAAGATTTCTCTGTAGCATGCAATGCTGTTTCATAGCATTTTACTCACGTTAGAATTGCTATCAAAATTGCAGCCAATCCTCTCAACCCTGCTATTTCAACTAAGTTTACATAATATTCTAAATCCTGTGTTGTCACTTCAACAATCTTCACAGCACCTACACTCACAAGTAGATTCCACTTTCTTTGCTCATCCATAAGAAACAACTCCTCATCTGTTAAAGTTTTATCATGAGATTGCAGCAATTCAGCCACATCTTGTCTCCACTTCTAATTCTAGTTCCTTTACTATTTCCACCACATATGCCTTCCTTCTAGTTACTTCTTCCACTGAAATCTTGAACCGTCAAAGTCTTCCATGAGGGATGGAATCAACTTCCTCCAAATGCTGGTTAGTGGTGATATTTTGACCTCTTCCTATGAATCACAAATGTTCCTAATGGCATTTAGAATGGTGAATCCTTTCTAGAAGGTTTTCAGTTGAATTCTTTCAGCTCCATCAGAGGAATCTATGGCAGCTATAGCCTTACAAAATGTACTTCTTACATCATAGGACTTGAAAGTTAGGTGACTTTTTGATCCATGGGCTACAGAATGGATGCTGTGTTAGTAGGCATGAAATCAACATTAAACTCATGCACCTTTAATCAGAGCTCTTGGGTGACCAGATGCATTGTCAGTGAGCAGTAATATGTTGAAACAAATCTGTTTCTGAGCAGTAGGGCTCAACAGTGGGCTTAAAATATTCAGTAAACCACATTGTAAATAGGTATGCTGTCATCCAGGCTTTGCTTTTCTATTTATAGAGCACAGAGAGGATTGATTTAAAATAATTCTTAAGGGCCCTAGGATTTTTGGATGGTAAATGAGCAATAGCTTCAAACTAAAGTCATCAGTGCCTTTAGCCCCTAACAAGAGACTCAGTCTGTCTTCTGAAACTTCAAAACCAGGCACTAACCTCTCTAGCCAGGGAAGTCCTAGATGGCATCTTCTTCCAATATAAGGCTGTTTCATCTACATTAAAACTCTGTTGTTTAGTGCAGTCACCTTCATTCATATCTTAGTTAGATCTTCTGGATAACTTGCAGTGGTTTTTACATCAGCATTTGCTGCTTCACTTTGTACTTTGATGTTCTGGAGACACCTTCTTTTCTTAAACCTCAAGAACCAGTCTCTACCAGCTTCAACCTTTCCCTCTGCACCTTCCTCACCTTGCTCAGCCTGCGCAGAATTGAATAGAGTTGAGTTCTTGCTCTGGATCAGGCTTTGGCTAAAGGGAATGTTGTGGTGGGTTTACTCTTCTACTCAGACACACAGACTTTCTCCTTATCAGCAATAAGGCTTGATGCTTTCTGATCACTCATGTGTTCTCTGGAGTAGCACTTTTAAATTCCTTTAAGAACGTTTCCTTTACATTCTCATCCTGACTGTTTGGCACAAGAGGCCTTTGCTTTGGTCTAACTCGGCTTTTAATAGGCTTTCCTCGCTAAGATTAATCATTTTTAGCCTTTGATTTAAAGTGAGAGATGTGCAACTCTTCCTTTCACTTAAACACATAGAGGGTATTGTAGGGATATTAACTGGCCTAATTTCAATGTTGCTGTGTCTCATATAACAGGTGTGAGGAGAAGGAGTGAGATGGGAAACAGCCCAGGGTGGTGCAGCCAGAATACACATAACATTTACCAATTAAGTTTGCAGTCTTTAATGGGCAGCAGTTTGTGGCAGCAATCCCGCGCCCCTCCCCCCCCCCCCCGAATTACAACAGTAACATCAAAGATCACTCATTGCAGATCACTGTAACAAAGCAGTGATAATGGAAAAGTTTAAAACTTTTGCAAGAATTACCAAAATGTGAAACAGAGACACGAAATGAGCAAATACTATTGCTCAGTGCAAGGTTGCCACACACTTTCTTTTTTTCCTTTTTAAAAAATCTTTTAAAAAGTTTGATTGAAGTACAGTTGATTTACAAGGTTGTGATAATTTCTTCTGTACAACAAAGTGATTCAGTTGTATATATACACATATCCACTCTCTTTCAGATTCTTTTCCCACATAGATTATCACAGAAGATTGGGTAGAATTCTCTGTGTTTTACGGCAATTCCCCATTGGACAATCATTCCATTATACCTCAGAGTACATATGCTAATCCCAAACCCCCAGCCCATCCCTTTCCCTGCCACCTGTCCCCTTTGGTAACCATAAATTCTTCAAAGTCTGTGAGTTTGTTTCTGTCTGCAAATAAGTTCATTTATATCCTTTTTTTAGATTCCACATATAAGCGATATCATATGATGTTTGTCCTTCACTAACTTTACTGTTTTTTTTTTCTTTTCTTTTTTAGGGCTGCACCCACGGCATATGGAGGTTCCCAGGCTAGGGGTCTAATGCCGGATCCGAGCCACATCTGTCACCTACACCACAGCTCATGGCAACACTGGATCCTTAACCCACTGAGCAAGGCCAGGGATTGAACCCACAACCTCATGGTTCCTAGTCAGATTCATTTCCACTGCACCACGACGGGAACTCCGAACTTTACTATTTTAATATGATAGATTCTGTATCCATTCATGTTGCTGCAAATAGCATCATTTCATTCTTCTTTGTGGCTGAGTAATACGCCACAAATTTCCAATTAGTCAAAATGCAAAATCTGCAAAGCACAATAAAGTGAAGTGCAAAAAAACTGAGGTATAACCGTACTTAATGTTGGGATTAGTTCCAACCATTCTGTGAATGCAATATCTTACGATAGCAAATATTTTTACCTGTTAACCATCACTAAAAACTAACTTGAAACTGTTCTTCTCTAGTGAACAAAACAGATGTTTAGGAAAAAGAAGAAACATCTTTCTTTAAACATTAAGAGTCAAGTTTTGGAAGAACCACAAACTTTTATAAAAAAGAATATGGTACCTGATTATTACAAAGAGCCTGAAAAGACAAAGTAAAATTTCTCGAATTTTAATTTTTCTGTTTTTTGGGTGGGTCAATTTCTAATTTTACAAGATTTTATTTTTTTACTGAGGACAGTAGTCAATGGCTAGTGAATAATAAAAACTACTTTGGCATTTAATTTAACTTTGTGAGAAAAAAATAGAAAGTAGTGGTATTTGATAATGGTATAACTCAGAATATCCACATTATATTTAATGAGCGTAAAATACCTACAGTGGTATTATTTTCAACAAAACACCTGCAATAAGAATTATTCCTAGTATTCAGATACACATCCCTCCCCCCAAAACCACACACTCTACCCCTCTGCTCTGAACTCCTCATCTATCTCCTTACATTCTTTTGCTAATTCATGGTGAGAGAAAAGAAAATAATTTAATATTGGCATAGAAAAGCTTTATTTAGGAAGTAAAATCTACCAGGATTCTGTGTAGTTGTCATCTAGTAATGACTTCTTGGATTTGCTGACTTCTTACTTCTGTGAGTGCAAATAGTGATGTGTTGGCACAAGTGACAGAAGATCATTATTGCCTGAGTTTTTAAGCAATGAAACATGCATGAAGAACATACATGGGAATTAAATAGACAGCAAAAATAAATATAACATTAAATTCCAAACTAGTAGCATCACTTGAAACAACATACTTGGCATCATGTAACAAAATTAGTCTATTAAGATACTTGTAAATACTGCACTTACATCGGATGGGTGGGTACAGTATTGGCCCACTTAGTGTGTGCAAGGATTGAGAATGACACAGATTTGACTGGCAATTATAACATTTTCAGCAGAGCGTAAGGTTGATCCCACTGGTTCCCCCCCAAAAGAGGGGTCTTATGCCAGGAGCGCATATGCAGAGGGCTCCAGCCTGAAGACTTTCTGGCATATTTTAGAAGAGTAAATATGGGGAAGAAAATTTCATGTTTCCTAGGTATTCATATACATTCTATTAACAGGAATCTACATTAAGGTCAACTACAATATTGCTGGTTTTTAATTCTTTGGAGGATAATTTCTTCCCTTTATTAGAGTTCCTCAATATTAAATTATCTCGGATGAAGTATATTTAAGCCTAACTCCACAGACAAAATTTGTCCTATTCCTTCTCTGAAGATCCATAGAGCAAGCAAGTGGATTTCTGGTCACTGTGTGTGTGTGTGTGTGTGTGTGTGTGTGTGTGTGTGTGTATAAGAAGCATAAAAGGTTGGAAGCTGCTTTTTCCAGGGTTCTTAACATTTGATGGAATGTCTTCCAAGTACAACCTTTCTCTGGGCACATTAACACTCTGGAGTCACTAATAAAAGACAGACCCTAATAGCAGTAGGAAAGGAATCAATTTTTTAAACATTTTCTATTATTTAGTTCTTATGCTGATTTATTCTGCAGAAACAGAGTAGAACATACTGAGCAAAGAGTACCACTTACAACTGCTTCTTCATAAACATATGTGCACAAAAGAGATCTAGGCCATATATTATGTCCCATAGGCCTATAGCATGAGTGAGTAAACTCGCCTTTCTCATTTCTAAAACCCAAGTTACTGAGGTTGAAGAGATGGAGTGATAGCTTGCACTTGGTCCCATGCAGAGAAACCTCCAGGCCTCTTTCCAAACCTGATTTTTTTCCACTTAAATCCTTCTTAATTATCATTTGCTTACTCATGTATGCTCTAACCAAAGAAAAGACAGAAGAAATGAATTTTAAAGAAGTAAAGATCTACTTGGCTTAAGTTAACCAATATCAATTAGGAATAATTTCCCCAATAAGGATTCATTTAGCATCATTTCACTGTTTAAAGATGTGCTGTCCTATTTCCCATTATTAAAACGAAATAAGTCAAAATTCTAAAAGAATGTCTTTATTATTCTTTCTTCCTCTCAGTGTTTCTTTTCTTTCCCACAAGATGCCTTCCTTAACCTCAGTAGAAGCACGAAAACATCAAGCACCTTGAAACTTCATGCTCTGCTTATTACAAAACATCATCAAAGTACCCTGGATTTCTACTCTTACACTCTCTTTAAAACTGTCCACCCCTCTTCCTTTTCGTCCAACTCCCCTTTCTCAGGGAGATTGATACGTTATCTTCAGGAAATAAATCAATAAAATAATTCATATTAAGATGTGAATGAAAATACTAGCAGGTTTGTATAAAGGGCATCGTCTTTAGAATCAGACAGATCTAAGCTTGAACCCTATAGTTACCCCCATTTACTGACGAGGGAGTTTCTCTGAATCTCAGTTTCTTCATCTCTGTAAAATGAGCAGAACAGTCTCTCACAGCCTTGTTGTGACAACTAAAGGAGGTAATATTTATGCAAAGTACACTGGCTGGACACACTGGATCCAAAAAAATGTCATTTTCCTACTTGAGTCTATGACAATGTTTAAGCACATTAAAAAAGAAATTAGTTTATACACTCAAATCTCAAATTGGCAGTATTTATATGTGAAGACCCTGTTATGCCACTCAAATCATTCTATTTCTCACTCTATCACAGGCTTTATAATTCTATGCAGTAGAATGATTATTCATAAAGCACATATTACAGATAGAAACATAAATATTCATGCACTAAATCCAACTCAAAACCTGCTTCACTAAAATAGAAAATAGCCTTAGATGTAGTTTGTCATTCGTTCAAAAAAAACCACTTGCTAGTCCCCTCTTGGTTCAGGCACCATGCTGTACTCTTGATACAGATTTTAAAAAAAGGACACCGTGAGCTATGGAGACACAGAGGAAGCAGTCAATCCCACAGGAGAGGGACTGAGCCAACGTCTTTAAATTATGTCAAATTGCTAACTTAACTGTATTTTTAAAATTACATTTCTCCCTTTAAGATCTGGGGTAGAGGTACTTGGGGGCACAGAATTTCTGCCGAATCAAAGTTCCCAGTAAACTACATGAAAATAGTGGTTGTAAAAGAATTCCTCTTCTAACTCTTGTCTTAGAAAAATTTATTCAAAAAGGAATAACCATTAAGGAATCAAGTATGCATATTCTTTGATTTTTACAATATAATAAAGGTTGTTTTGCATTAGTATGTGCATAGGCCTGCATGGAGAGTCTCTGAGCAGACCTCTAATGAGTAATACTTTATCACAATTTTCCCACAGTAACACATGGCATAATTCCAACTTTTCTCCTTGCATTCATATCTTAAAAACACTTCAAGTGTCCCTTTTTAGTGGGATATTTGATGAACAGTTCATCATGTTCTTGGTTCATTTTTAAATATAATTTTAAAGAATGCAAATTAAATAGAAGTCCCATTTACTATGTCATAGTTCTTCTCTTTTCTCTCTTCTCTCCATGTATAGTTTTTACATAAAATAAAATTCTCTGTTCAAATGTGGCAATGTCTCTTTAAAAGTCTCCACCAAACAGGCAGCAAACCAGCTGAGCAACTTTCCTGGGTGGATTCTCTGATGAATAATTAGCCCCCAAGCCATGAAACTGTCCAGCAACACCTCCTCTTGAATCTTTGATCTGTGTGAGACTGCAGGATTCACAACAGAGGCATCTGCTTCATGGTGCATCTGAATATTGACCAGGAAAAGGAAATTCTTCCTTTGCTTTAATGTACCAGATTTAAGCATCCTGGTGGCGATCTGAGCAGCTACTACACTGTGTGGTGGGAAGGGAATCCCCCCTCAGTCCCACTGGATCTTACCATCTCACCCCCTGCCAATAAGGAAAGCTTCTTTCTTGTTTCTCAAACCCCACCTTCAAAAGCTGAAATTACATGACTCATTTATTTTGATAGCATCAAAGTTTTGCTGACAACATGGAATTTCTGCCTATCCTATGTTAACAAGTATATTCTACAGGTAACCAGACAAATTCAGGCATTGGTTAAGGGCCTAGAAATGAAAATGTAACTAGTTTATTCTGGTCCCTCTGCTCTTACTCCTTCCCCAAGGTGGCCATTAGAGGATCAATGAATTGTGTAATAAAAGATGGTACAGTATTAGAACCTACAAGAAGTCCCATTCAATAATTCCATGCAAAGACCCACAGCCTAACCATGTGTCCATGGAGCCTAAAATAATATCTTAGATGACAAACACGTAGGTAGATGAAATTTGGTAAAGGAGATTTACATGCTGGGTGATATAATTGATTTTTCCCAAAGTGTGTTGTGCCAAATTGCTATGTCATTGATGGATAGGCCAAAGATTCCATGGTTTTATTCACAGTGGAAGAGCAATCATTGGGGGGCTAGTTTCAGTAGATGTGTTTTATTGTTCTTACTAGATAATAAATTCTTGGTGACAAGAACAGGGTTGTACTTTCTGTATGAGGTGACTGACACATTGACAATCAATCAATACAATTTGGGAGAATGTATTTGAGTCGATATCCACTGGAAAGTAACCAACACTGAGAAAAGAGGAGGTACAAGAAGATCCAGTTTTTAATCTAGATTCATTCATTCCTGGTTTTGAAAAGTCTTAAATCACTGAAATTAGTGGGTCTCAATGATTGAACACATAAAGAATAAGATGGATAAAAGTGTTCTCTGAAGTTATTTTCATTTATTCGGGAGTGTTTACCTAGTACAACGTGAAAGAGAATGTTTCTGCTCTCATGGAATATATACGACGGGTGAATAGGAGAGATAAGCAAGTGAAAAATGGATGATGTCTTACAGTAGTAACTGCTATGCAGACAGGACCATGGGCAAAAGAAATAAAGTTTCCTAAGATGTCCTGGGTTTTTTAATTTTGTCTTTAATTTCTCCTTTTTCTCCGAATAGAAATCACCTTTGAGTGGTTTTCAAAATGCATGGCTTACAGAATCTCATCCTTAGACACAACTGAAATATGAATTATAGATATGTACATGATTGTCCACCGTCCCCAGCAGATACCAGCATGTCTACAGAGACTCTATGAAGACACTAGAGGTTTTAGGGCCATGGTGCTATATCCTTGGTGTCTGCCACAGTCTCCCCTGGAACATTTAAAACCTGCATTTGTTTTGTTGTGTTGTTTTAGTTTTTTCTTTTTTTCTTTTTTAGGGCCACACCTGTGGCTTACGGAAGTTTCTGGGCTAGGGGTCGAATTGGAGTTGCAGCTACTGGTCTACACCTTAGCCACAGCCATGCCGGATCCAAGCAGTGTCTGTAACCTACACCACAGCTCACGGCGACGCTGAATCCTTATCCCACTGAATGAGTTCAGGGATCGAACCTGCATCCTCATGGACATTAAGTTTTTAACCCACTGAGCCACAAAGGGAACTCTAATACCTATGTTTGTAAATCACTCTAGAGTTGATTCAAATAACTAAGTCCTCCTTTCAAGAAATTCTGCTTCCTCACTGTGACTTCCTCACTGTCCTTAGCCGGTAAGGTTAAGGACTGAGTTGACTTCTAAAATACCTGCCTACACTGACTTGAATTCACTTGATAAATCTGAAGTATTAAAACTCATTGACTCAGATAACTCACTTCCGGTAGAATCTGGCAAATGAGAACTAGATTTGGCCTGTAATCTCAGAGGAGTATGAATACCACACACTGGTCAAACCTCCTTATTTAAACTTGGCACACAAAGCACAGACAGGAATGGCAGATGGGATCATTTGTTATCTTTGGCACTGTTCATCTGCCCAATGATGGCGGGACAGGGGAAATCCCACAAAACAGAGCCGGTGCCACGGGGCAGAAGGAGGTGAGCTCACACTTTCCCTGAGTGGTGAGCTACAACAGGTTTCCTGGCTTGTTCCTTGGTTCTCTCCTCACATCAAAGAGACTGGCCATGCAGAGCAGGTGTTTTTAGGGGACAAAACAGCCCTCCAAGAAAGCCAAAAGGTAAGGTGAATGTATTTCCAACTTAAACGTATATTTTTACACTATCAGCACACTAAATTTGCCATTTAGCAGAAAAGTCCCTTTTCTTTTCTTTCCTACATTTTTCTTGGCCTTTGAGGAATGTGGAAAGATACCCTGGAAAACAAAATACAACAAACAAACAAAATGAAGCAAAAAAACAAACAAACAAACAAAAAAAACTCCATTTGCCCCAGGAAGGAATCTGAAGATAAGCATTTGAGATGGCGATTTGCCAACCCTGAATCTGGTTAAGTCGTAGTAACATGGCAACATTCTCCAATTCTTAGAGGTTTTGTGAGGGTTAAACAAGAAATAATTTGGATAGGAAAATGCCCATAAGAGTCAAAGAACTTTGCAATTAGGCATAAATAGCCACTGGCCTTTTTTCTTGCTTATGGTACGTGGGACACTTATCAGAATGTGAACACAGGATCAGGCTAAAAATAGTTTACTGGAAGTCAGAAGCCAGGTTTTAGAGATATGAGTGTTAGAAAAGAACTGGAAACTAAGGTGATCAGACGAACATTCCTGGGACCATTCCAGTTAAGAAATGATATCCTGAGCCTCATGGTCTTAGCTAGCTTTTGACTAATCTTGTGGCTGAAGCAATATGGCAGGACTGAGAGCAATAGAAAGTGGAAAAAACAGACTCAGGAACCATATTTCTTTCTTTCTTTCTTTCTTTCTTTCTTTCTTTCTTTCTTTCCTTTTGTCTTTTTAGGGCCACACCTACAGCATATGGAAGTTTCCAGGCCAGGGGTTGAATAGGAGCTGTCACTGCTGGCCTATGGCCACAGCAACACCAGATCCAAGACCTGTCTGTGATCTATACCACAGCTCACATCAACGTCAGATCCTTAACCCACTGAGAAAGGCCAGGGATCGAACCTGTGTCCTCATGGATATTAGAGTCATTTCCACTGAGCCATGACTGGGAATTCCAGGAACCATATTTCTGAAGACTAGCACCAAATGCAATCTGCCAAGCAGCTGTATAATCTGTAAAGGTCTGGGATGTAATAATACATGAAGAAAATAATCACAAGAAAGTGAAACATTTAGAGTAATGGTTGATCTCACAGTAGAGTCTTGGACACTGATGAAATCTCAAATCTTTCATCCCTTGCACTCATGATTTGACTTGTCTTTTAGGATGCAGTTTCTTAAACTGGAAAGGAAACTGCTGAATCTGACATTGTACTTTGTCGAACAATGACAGATTTCACCAGCAGAGTCTAGAACACTCCCTTTAATTTGTTCTACCTGATCATGCACTGCATTTTCTTCAGCCTTTAGTTAAAAGAACGTTGAAACTGCAAACTCCCCAAAGACATCTTTAGAATGAAATGAACTACAGGCTAATTGGTAATGGATTGAATAAAAGCCAAAACAGGAGCTCATCTCAAGCAAGTTTTTAAAAGGAGTCCACGTGTAGAGAGAGAGAAAAAAGTAAACACAAACAAAAATTGGCTTCGGCCCTTTATGGTTATTGATAAAACCTCCTAAAAAGTTGCTAGAAATGTCTGAAGACCCCCTAGAAATTGGCCTAGGAGAGAGAAAACAGGGAGTAGGAGAGTAACATGGCAACTGGGAAAAAGATGGCTCAGTTTGGGTAAATTTTGGTGATAGCTGTGTCAGAGAAATTAGCAGATTAGACAATCAGCTGCTGTAATCTGTCTAGAAAGCAGGAAGAGATCTTGACTATAGTTGTCAGAGGCAAAGGCAGCAGGCATTAGAAGATGAGAGGTGCCTGTTAGCCCAGGAGGTTAGCTGAGATTTTTCTCCAATACTTAAGGTGTTCAAGGAAAACAGGAAGACTACTCACAGGAATGAGGTTTGCCTGACAGCCCCAGAAAGGAAGAGCCAGAAGATTATGCGAAAGAAATAAGCCTTGTAGACTAAATTCTATAGAAATTATGATTCTTTGTATTCATAATTATACATCAAATTTGCAGTTCATTAGGATTTGAAGTATATCTTTGTGGACTCGTGCTTGCTCTGTATGCCTCAAGGGGTAAAGAGAATGAGAGTTCAGCCACTTAGAAATATTCCATGAAATTAACTCAGAAAACACACAGCATATGGAATTGAGGGAGGTGCTATCACAGCATTGACGAAACATGTCATTATCCTTCTTTTGAGAGAGAGCTCTATTCTAAATTAATCATTAATTTAGCCACCTTTAAGATACGTCAACTGAGGAACACTTCTTAGTTTTTCTCTCTTGCTCATGATAGAAAAAAAGTTCTAAGAAATTAGCCTGTGTGCCGAAGACTATTAAGTTTTGAACAGCCCAGGCACTGGTAAAGCTAAGGCCACAGGTCAGAGCTGCCAACTACCACTTAAGTATTAATACCACCTCCCGCCCTCTGTGAAGTGTTAATGGATTCAGTCCAGCCCCTAGCAGACATCTGTCTACATCACACATAACATAAATTTAAATTGGCAGTGTCAGCAGGGAAAATAAGATTTGATGGGTGTGGAGACAAACCAACCCTTCAGGTGAGAGGTGACCTCACGTACAAGGTAGAGGTAGTCTCTTTACCATGAACTCTGAGAAACTAAACAGTTTAAATGCCTTTCTCACTGCTTCTTGCCCATAAAAAGCAAGTACAACAAATTATGCCCCCAGACTTCCTGTGATAAGATACACACCAAATCCTATGAACATTTGTAGCTATTGTGTAATCAGGGTGATTACTTCTGTTTTACTCAGTTAAAACTCATTTATTCTCTTAATGGCATGAGCTAAGTGGGAATGTGTAGGTGCCAGCTATTGTTATTATTTTCCACGTTTTAAACAGAGATATTTGATACTCATCTCTGCTAAAGAAAACATGCAAAATCAAAATAGTAACCTGGTTAGCACTTGATATATGCTAAACATTCTCTTGCAATAGGACTGATGCATTATAAACGAACAGCAGCTCCTTAAAAATGTTAACTGAAACCTCCAACAGCAGGTCAGTTCCTACAAAGGATTCTTTTTTTTTTCCATTTCTTGGGGCACTGCCACGGCATATAGAGGTTCCCAGGCCAGGGGTCTAATCGGAGCTGTAGCCGCCGGCCTACACCAGAGCCACAGCAACACAAGTTCCAAGCCATGTCTGCAACCCACACCACAGCTCATGGAAACGCCGGATCCTTAACCCACTGAGCAAGGCCAGGGATCGAACCCACTACCTCATGGTTCCTAGTCGGATTCGTTAACCACTGAGCCACAATGGGAACTCTGCTACAAAGGACTCTAATGGCTTTATTTCTCTTTCAAATCATGTCATCTAAGAGAGAAGCACTATAGCTAGCACTGATAGTAACAACAATAATAGTTGTACCAGTGTGTCTTTTGTACCTTATTTCATTTCAGCTTTCTCTCAGACACTGTCATCAGTGGTATAGGTTATGCAGATTACCATTATGAATGATAATTACTGATTTTCTTAAGCAAAACTAATGGATCATATAGTTATTCATTTTTCACTGTAAGTATAAAATTAATACATAATTTGGTGTGTGTGTGTGCATGCAGGAGGATGCTATGTTTTGGATATTTATGCTTGCTTATCAAAAATGTACATCTGAAACCAAGTCACCATCAATATTATTACTGCATCAGTCATGAGCCCAGGAATATGTTAAAATGTGTATCATTAACACTATTGATTTAGCTTTTTAGGGCTGCATTCACAGCATATGGAAATTCCCAGGCTAGGAATCCAACCAGAGCTATAGCTGCCAGCCTACGCCACAGCCATAGCAATGTAGGATCTGACCTGCATCTGCAACCTACACCACAACTCATGGCAAGGCCAGATCTTTAACCCACTGAGCACGGCCAAGGATGGAATCCACATCCTCATGGATACTAGTTGGGTTTGTTTAAACTGACCACAATGGGAATTCCAACATTTTAGATATTACCATTCATCACACTGAAAAATCTATTGATGGAGTAAAAATTACTTCCACTTCAATTGGTTATGCTATAGAGGGTATTTGATGACAAACCTACTATTTATAGATGATGGCAGAAATTTTCAATCACACTGTGTTCTTTAAGTAATATGTACCATTACAAAGTTGGGCTTTGGAGTTGAAATGTGTGGGGTGAGGCTGGAGAGGTGGTTCAGGAAGAGGGCAAGCAGAAAGATACCAGGCAGGTTGCTTTGTCATGAGAACAAAGCAGAAGCCAATATTCCTACTGTAGCATGAGATAGATACCAGATAAATAGCAAACATTACTTAAAATCAATTTCTTCAATCTCTTTCAATTAAGGTCAGACAGTTCTCATGATGGAAACAGACATGTTTATAGATAAGGTTCTGGATATAAATTTAAGAAGTTCAAAAATGATGGAACTGATGCAGTGCCTAAAAATATTTTCAGAATCTTAGGGTTTAGATGATCAAAATTGAATTCTGTATCAATAAATGATTCTACGATCTACAAATATCAACTAAAGATAATCCCCTTACATCAACTGGAAGGAAATTTAAGAATCTTGTCTTTGATTAAAAACCAGAGTAATTTCTATTCCTATCTTTCTCCACAAGTCACAGCTTTGCTTGAGGCCCCAGGACAGATGTTGTCTGCACTGATTAGTTGCAGTAAGTGGCCTGAGAAAATTTGAGGAACTGCAGTCTTAGGAATGAAGGGACCATATCAGTAAAAGTCAAACTAAGGTCAGTGAAGTCACAGACCATTGCTTTGTCTTTTTTTTTTTTTTTGTCTTTTTGTCTTTTTAGGGCTGCACCCATGGCATATGGAGGTTCCTAGGCTGGGGGCCCAACACGAGATCAAGCCACATCTGCGACCTACACCACAGCTCACGGCAATGCCAGATCCTTAACTGCTAAGCCACCACAGGAACTCCTTACCTTATTTTTCTTAAAGAGATTATTAAAATATCATTAAAAAGTGAACTGTCAAAGAATCACAGTAGGAAAAAAGACATTTTTATCAGTAAAGTTACCAATACCACCCCCTAGACAATAATTAAAATCTCACATACATTATCAAATAAATAATTTGTTTCACTAGAATTTTGAGATGGCACTTTCACCAACTTTCCTCAAATATGTAATTTATTATTAACTTTTCACTGCTTTATATCTTCTGAACTGATTTATGATTATCTACTCCTTATACCACTGGGCTCACTGGAAACAGACACTAGCTGGATCCCATTAATTCATACATGGAATTTGGCTCTAAAGGTTTTATTATGCTTTTTATTGATAAGGTAAAAAATAGCAAGAAACAAGGAAAAAATAGTTACATTTTAATTTTTCTTTCTATTGTGATGATATGTGGTATTTTACCAATTATTGGGGAAAAAATCATTTTTAGGATAAAAATCAAAGAAACTGAGTTCCTGTTGTGGTGCAGCAGAAACAAATCCAACTAGTATCCATGAGGATGAGGGTTCGACCCCTGCTCTCACTCAGTGGGTCGGGGATCCTGCATTGCCATCAGCTGTGGTTTAGGTCGTAGATGCAGCTCGGATCTGGCATTGCTGTGGCTGTAGCTGTGCTGTACGCCTGCAGCTACAGCTCCAATTCAGCCTCTACCCTGGGAACTTCCATATGCCACAGGTGCAGCCCTAAAAAGACAAAATGAACAAACAAACTAAGGAGGACAAATTAGAGATCATAAAAGTCAAAATACTCACAATGTCAAAATTTTTAGAAATTCAGTGGATGAGGTACTTTTTAGACTGGACATAGACAAAAAGAGAAGTTAGAAAATTAAAAGATAGGGTTTCTTCCACCTGAATGCAACACAGAGAGATAAAAGGTTTTAAGATATGTGATAGAATAGTTAAGAATTAAGAAGAATGGGGCACAAGGCTCCAGTATTTAATAATCAAAATTCTAGGTAAAGAAATAGTTGAGGGAGTTCCCGTCGTGGCGCAGTGGTTAACGAATCCGACTAGGAACCATGAGGTTGCGGGTTCGGTCCCTGCCCTTGCTTAGTGGGTTAACGATCCGGCGTTGCCGTGAGCTGTGGTGTAGGTTGCAGACGCGGCTCAGATCCTGCGTTGCTGTGGCTCTGGCGTAGGCCGGTGGCTACAGCTCCGATTCAACCCCTAGCCTGGGAACCTCCATATGCCGCGGGAGCGGCCCAAGAAATAGCAACAACAACAACAACAATAACAACAACAACAACAACAACAACAACAAAAAAAAAAGACAAAAAAAAGAAATAGTTGAGAATTTTTTAGAACTAGAAAAAAAAATGTGGATGCTCAGATTGCTAGTGCTTAACTGAATAAACAAAAATAAATCTACATATTCATTCATTTCTAACTTATTTTAAGGAAATTTTTTGGAAGGATGTGAAAATACTATGTGAAATTTCATGTAAAAATTGAAGCTCTGGAGTTCCCACTGTTGCTCAGTGGTTAGCAAACCTGACTAGCATCCATGAGGACACGGGTTTGATCCCTCGCATTGCTCAGTGGGTTAAGAATCCGGTGTAGGTCACAGACGCAGCTGTGGTGTAGGTCACAGACGCAGCTCGGATCCTGCGTTGCTGTGGCTATGGTGTAGGCCAGTGGCTATAGCTCCGATTAGACCCCTGGCCTGGGAACCTCGATATGCTGTGGGTGTGGCCCTAAAAAGACAAAAAGACGAAAAAAAAATTTGAAGCTCTGTTTACACTTGAGTTAGGGACTGCATAGCTGTCAAAGGTAGTACTTTACATTATGGTGGTAATAACACATCTTATTTAAAGTATTGTCCAAGATTGATGGCTTTGGAGATAAATAATCCTTACTACCTAAAAAGATTACTTAAGATATTATTGGAAGCAAAAATCCTTCTGATTATTTCCATTTTTATTCCTTTTGTACCACCAATCTATTTCAAAGTCACTTTCTAAAATACAGTTTTTGTTGGTGTTGTTTCTTGTTTCAAGAGAAAAGGCAAATGATTCTGCCTGTATGAATCTGGCTTCTAAGCCCTGTCTCTTAAAACCTGGCCTGGATCTTAGCAATTTCAGGTAAGAACTTGTTTTTTGGGGGTTTTTTTTTAAGTAAAAAATACCTTAACAAAGGCAAGCATAGATTTGAGAATGCAAATATAAATAGGTATGACAATAAAATAAATAGAGCATGTCTTGAAAAATTCTTATCCATTTGATTGTAGTAATCCCACTGAATCATAGAAAGTAAGTTTACTTTCCTTGTCTTCTTTCATCAAACCCTAACTCATCCCTAAAATAAAAAATCAGAGTCATCTATGTCAACCAACTACATAATATTTACCATATTTACATCATAGAAGGTGGAGTAATACCTAGAATTTATAGAATTGTAGCACTGAATTATTTCTTTTCAAATATTAAGATTTTTGGGGGTTCCTGTCGTGGCGCAGTGGTTAACGAATCCGACTAGGAACCATGAGGTTGAGGGTGCGATCCCTGTTCTTGCTCAGTTGGTTAAGGATCCGGCATTGCGGTGAGCTGTGGTGTAGGTTGCAGACGAGGCTCGGATCCCGCGTTGCTGTGGCTCTGGTGTAGGCCGGTGGCTACAGCTCCGATTGGACCCCTAGCCTGGGAATCTCCACATGCCGTGGGAGCGGCCCAAGAAATAGTGAAAAGACCAAAAAAAAAAAAATTTTTGTTCAGCAAAATCCAATTCATGTTGTACATGGAATAGCATCTACTATATTTGGATATAAATGGTAATTCCAAATAAAGTATTTAGTTATTGCTTTAAAAATTAAGCTTTAATATTTATATATGAAATATAATACTTGCTAAATAACACAGCACTGATTCCTGATTATTTTATATAATAAAGGTTATATAATTATACCCTAGTCTTACTCCGAATAGTTGCATAAGTCATATTCAATTTTGCTGCGCTTGAAGGAGTTGATTCCTTTTCATAAAAACATTGTTGATTAATTATTGATAATACAGATTTTGGAGACAAGTTGAATTTTAGGTTTAAGTTGTATATTTGAAATTTGAATCCATCAGGATAAAACCAAGAAAAAAGAACCACTTTAAGTCTCTCAAAGGAAAGTAAACAATAAAGTTGGTGTCTCAAATGATGAAAGAGCTGAGATGTCAACCCATAAGGCTATGCAGAGATTAGCACCAATAGGCAGCTCCCTCCTCGACGGCTGGAGAGACAGTGGGGAGGAGATGGTGTTTTCAAGGATTTTGTAGCCTAGTGGGAGTTAGACCACAGGAGCGATGCCAGATAGAGCTGAGACCTAGGAGCCCACCTGGTAGGAGCTAGAACCAGAGAGGAGAAGCATCTATTCCTGGAGATGCCTTAGGAAGCAGAAAGAGAGAAGAGCACAATCATACCAACTTTTCCCCTCCTCCCACCCTCCCATATTCCACAAATGCCTCCCACTGGCCAAAACTCCCCAGAAGTCAGAGGGCAGGGAAGCCTGGGAAATGTAGTTCTCTGTGATCCAGAGCAAGGAAAGGGCAGAAATAGAGATCGGAGGAAAAATAAGATACTTAACATCTTTGAATGTTTTCATTTTATTGTTTTCACTTGTGAAATGAGCACTGTAATCCAGTGTTGCTGTAGACATTATATTATGCATTTGAAGCATGGAGCAGGGTGCCTGCCATATTATAAGCTCTCAAATGTTAAGTATTTTTAGAATAGATTTTAAGTCTGTGTTGTTTAAAATCTGAATCTAATCTTTATTGTGTTTTGGTTTCTGTTTATGCCCTTCTAATTACAGGCTCACACTCGAGAAGTAGTCTTTAATTTTTCCTCTTTAGAGCAAATGTGACTTCCTTCTCTTCAGTTCTAAAATCCTCATTAAAGTAGTGTTGACGGCTTCATGGGTCAAATGATATTTAGAATTTCTATTTGCATTTTGAGAAGTAACTTAAAATTATTTTAAAATAATTTTCTTTAGTGCCTATGATATGTCACATTCAAGACTTTAAATACTGTATCATTTAATCCTATCACGATCTACTTCCTATCACGATATATGATGTAGGTATTATTATGAGATAAGAAAGTGAAAGATCAGAGATAAATACTTGCTTGGACTCATAATATAATCAGACATTGTGTTGAAATACAGATTTGCTCAACTTCAAGGTCCATATTTGACTGCTATGATACACACTGTCCCTATTCTACATTGATCTATCATTTCAATTTTCACACACTAAATTATCATGAAAATTTAGTTATCATTTAAAATGTTTCATAATCTAATTCTTTTCATCCATTCCCTCAACAAATATTTCTTAAACATTTACTAAGTGACAGGTATTCTACTGAATGCTGGAGTTTATAGTCTAGCTGGCGAGAGACAGTAAACTCATGTCTTCATATTCTCTTGTGTAACCAATTGCCACTAACTTAAACTCAAAACAATATATACTTATTATCTTATAATTTCTGTAGATCAGGAATCCAAATACTCTTAACTGGTTCTCACATGGCTGCAATCAAGATACGGACCAGGCCCAGGTTCTCGTCTGAGGCCCAGGGCTTTTCCAAGTTTGTGAGGTTGTCAGCAGCATTTATTTCTATAGCTATAGAATTTCAGGGTTTTATTCAGCTACTAGAAGCTGCCTGCAGTCCCTTGCCACCTGCCTCTCTCCATAGGGGCCTCTCAAAAACATGACAGCATGCTTCTTCAAAGCCAGCAAAGGAGGAAGTTTCTAAAGCAAGTCTGCTAAGGAAATGCAATCTTCTATAACGTGCCTTAGTCACAGGGGTGACATCCCATTACCTTTGCAAGAAAATATAACCTAAATCTTGGAATGACCTCCCATCACTTTTTTTTTTTTTTGTCTTTGTCTAGGGCCGCTCCCACAGCATATGGAGGTTCCCAGGCTAGTGGTCTAATCAGAGCTGTAGCCACTGGCTTACGCCAGAGCCACAGCAACTCAGGATCTGAGCCACATTTGCGACCTACACCACAGCTCACGGCAACACCAGATCCTTAACCCACTGAGCAAGGCCAGGGATCGCACCCGCAACCTCATGGTTCCTAGTCGGATTCGTTAACCACTGAGCCATGACGGGAACTCCAACCTCCTATCACTTTTGCCATATTCTTGGTGAGAAGTCCTGAGGTCCTGCCCATCCTCACGGGGAGGAGATTATACAAGGCATAACTATCAGGATACACGGACAACGGGGACTATCTCGAAGTTTGCCTGCCACACCCCTAAGTAAATATACAAGGATAATATCAGATGGAAATCAGTACTCTGCAAAGAATCAAAATGTGGTTCTACGATGAAGTATGACTCAGTGTCTCTCAACTGAATGGTCAGAGAAGGCCTCTTTGAGGAAGTGCTGTCTAAACAGAGATCGTAATGACTAGAGGAAGCCAGCCAGTTTGGCTGGGTTGACAGTGAGACTGCATGGAGAGTGGCGGATGACAGGGAAAGTGATATGAAATGAAGTCAGATTGGCAGAGGCTGGACCATGCAAGAATTTACAAACGTACATATTTCTTCTTTATGCTAATATTAGAAGGTTTGAAATAGTGTGAGGCTATGATCTGGATATATATTTATGTGTGTGTGTGTATATATATGTGTGTGTATATGCATTCGAAAGGTCATTTCTGTTGCGGTAATGAAAACAGATCATAGGGATCGAATAGTTAAAGTAAGGAGAGCCACAGAAGACCACGCTGTACAGTATGAAGGTTAAGCAATGAGAGCTTAGACTGGGGTGATGGTGGTGGAGATGGAGAGGGGTAGACAGGCCTGAGAAATTGACCTGCTGATATATGCGATATGGGATATGAAGAACATAGAAATCCAAGGAAAACGCCTTGTTTTTTGTTCTGACTACTTCAATGAAGATAATCTTGTGCAGTCTTGCTTTACTTCAAGAATAAATTTCAATTTATGTCCAAATGATCTTCTTGTGTTAATATTTGCTGCATATGGTTCTTTCCTCCATTTGTTGGGATGTTGCTTTATCAAGGAGCATCCTCAGATTCCACTGGTCCCCCTCCAGGCTTTGTCAGGCAACTCTCAGACAAGAACAGATGTTACACTCAGTCATGTTTAGGAGCACTCTCTTACACACTTTGCTTATAAAATTAAAAAATAGGTAAAATACAAATTTCAAACAATGCTATCCAATGTGGGCGAGTGAATCTTAAGGATGAATTCTTGTTAAACTAATTATTTTCGGTCCTTGCCTTAAGGTGAGTCAAGGATCAAGTATAGGAAAATGAAGTTAATTACAGAGTTTTGATTGTTTGTATTGTTTTTCAATCAAAATACAGCTTTAATTTTTGGCCTCCCACTGTCCTTTTAAAATACATTCACTGGCTCTGATCTTGCGTTGCCTCTAGGAGAAAATGGGGCAGTTCTCATGAGCCTTTTGTTTACTCTTAGATGAATAGATCTTTAAGTCACAAAGTCTTCACAAAATGCAGTCCCAACTTAGAAACCAAAATGTCAAGGAAAAAAAGTATAAATAAAATAGAAGGATCAACTCTTCAACATTCATTCACAGGTAAGCCTTCTCCTCTTTCCCAGCTAAAGCCTCTGTAGTTGGCCAACTGTGTGCACAGGGCTTGCTGTTGGCTTCTTCTCTGATGTTCTTCATCCACCCCTCATTCACTAGGGAGTGTCTGGACCCCCATCAAGGATGAAACAGAGGGCGGGAGGAGAGAAGAGAACTTGCACTTGGTTGTCCCGGCCATGCTTCTAAGTGTTTTCAAGGGCTGTACTGAGGTTTCCTACATGGGGAGGGCATTGGCTTAAGACACAGGCAAAAGCCTAGCTTCAGTGGTGCACCCCCCCCCCACCCTCAGGCACACATTGCTAGCATCCTTCTCTCTCCCAGAAGTTCCAGCCACCTGGGCCACATATTGGCCATGGGAAGCATGTGGACATCCTCTGGCAGATTGCAATCTGAGCAGTTCCAGCTCAGCCAGCCTGACTATCCTACTGAGCAGTTAGCCTTTCTCTAACTTGAGCTACAGTCAGACCCACGTATGGCCTTGAAGAGCAAAACAAAGATCTCATTTAAGAAATACATCACCCTTATTATTAATTTGTCCCCAAATTGTGTCCCTACTCTTAGTAATTCAGAGGGGTTAATATGTTGATATAAATAAGGAGCTGTGCATTTAAATTAGATTAGTTTAGAATAGTTAAATTATCTTTGCTTCTCTCTCTCCGTGTGTGTGTGTGTGTGTGTGTGTGTAAAATTCTTAAGTACATCCAGACTGAGAATATTTTTTTACTTCTGAGCTCATTCTCCTTCATCTATAGTTTATTTGAATCAGAGAGTTACTTGAACAACATAGTTAAGATTCCCAGAGACAACAGGTAGGATCTTGCCTTCAGTCTTTGGGGCACCTACATTCCTTGTTTTGCCAGCTGCTGATTGAAAGCAGAGCCCCCAGATTAAAGCCAGAACACACCCTTGGCTCTTAAATACATCAAAATGAGAAATGGAGTGCTTTTTAAGTCAGTGCTTTCTTAAATCTCAATGAGTTTGGATTCTTTTTTTTTTTCTCTTGGAGATTTCTAAAGAATATATTATGTAAATATTTTTATCATGAAGGCCAATGAAAATATGTTTAGCCAATAGTAGTATAAAACTGACTTAATGTGAGATATTTTTAGACAGAGGAGAGAGAACGCCAACACCCTCTTCCCTACCTCCAGCCCCATGGTCACTATAATACTGATTATATTCTCGGAGCTTGTCTGTACTTGCTGATGACACTTTCAGGGCATGGTCTATTTCATACAGTATTCATTTCTTTTCACATTGCTTTAGGAAAAATCAGTAGAATTCTAGTTATATTATTTATAGATAACATACAAAATTATTTCCTTCCTCTTGCCAAAAGTGTATAAATCATGAATATTTACTAACACCGAGAAGAGAGGGAAGAGCTAGAGTACCCGCCATGGGCAGAACTCCAAGGGACCATAAACTGACACTGACCCTGGGGTGTCCTTATCACCTTTTAACCATGTTAGTAATCATGCCGCTTTGGATTTTCTCACTCTGTCAGGTGCGAGGGACCATGCTACACATCATCAGAGCTTGCAGCTGGATTCTGAGATCCCCATGGAGAAGGAAAGAATTTATTTCACCAGCATCCCAAGTTTTACTGCATCAGTGACGTTCCCTTAATTGTGCGAAGCCTCCAAAAGTTACAAAACAATATCTTAATTAAAAATTTTGAGAGAAAGGTCACTTTTGATTTCATTCAGTTACTCACTCATTCATTCAACACAGGTTCCTGGAATGCCTAGATCTACAGACACTTGGTGAGAGGTTGAAGATGCAATGGTGAAGAAGACATTCTCTGTGTCCATGGAGCTTACCATCCATGGGTTGCTTCATACCACAGTCTTTACTGAGCACCATCCACACAGTGTTCAAAGTCCTGGGACACAGCAGGGAACTAGACAGAACGTAAACAATTTCAAAAATAGTGTAATTTCAGAAATTGATATGTCCTATGCAGAAAATGAAGCAGAAGAGGTGACGGCAGCTGCTATTTTTAGTAGATTGATCACAAAAGTGATGTTTGAGCAAAGACCTGCATGATTAAAAAATGAGTCAAGTTTCCTGTGGAAATGCATCCTAGGCAGAGAGAATACAAAACATAAAGTCTGAACAAACGACGACCATGGATTGTTTCCTCTAAAGCTTGACTACACTTTTAAGATCATGTGAACAATTTCCAGCTTTGCCATGTTCTATTTATTTATTTATTTGCTTTTAGGGCCACACCTGAGGCATATGGAAGCTGCATATCCAAGCTGCCTCTGTGACCTACACCACACCTCATGGCAACACTGGATCCCCAACCCACTGAATGAGACCAGGGATCGAACTCACTTCCTCATGGATACTAGTCAGATTTATTTCCATTGCGCCACAACAGGAAATCCACCATGTTCAATTTAAACCAAGTTGCCATTAGGTCTACTACATATAGTCCATACCAATCTTATGTTTTGTACATTGAGTTTGAGGTTTGTGCAACTTGACAACTTTTTCTCTACATGTTTATTTGTTTTCTTAGTACCTATCATGCCCAAAATCTCCAGGAGAAATGCAAATCATTCAGACTTATTACTAGTCTGTAATTTTTTCTTGGCAACAAATCTACTAGAGTCCCATGTCCTTCTTTGATCTGAATTGTTTCCTCTCCAGGCTGGACACTCAGTTATCACACTGAGTCTTCCTTTTACCAGCATTCTGAGCTTTTTCTCCTCTTTTACAATGGATCTACTGATTTCTGATCCCATGTCATTCTCTTTTCTTAGACCAGTCCTCATTTTAATAAGTAATATCCATTACTAGTTTACTCTGAAATGACGCATGAGGGGAAAAAATGGAGACATGGGATGCCTGAAGATTTCTATATTCTATCCTTAAACTAAATGACAGTTTAGCTAGAAATAGGATTCCAGGTTAGTAGTTAGGGATTAAGAACTTCAAGAGTACTTCTCTGTTTTCTAGCTTTCAGGGTTGTTAAGAAGTTTGATGCCATTCATATTTAAGAACAAGGCAATGAAAATCTGAATTAAAGTTCACTATGCATGGATAGAACTTATCAAATTATAGCAATTGTTAGAGGGTAGCTATCTAGGAAATTAAGTTCAAGTACCCCTGACTCTTGGTGACTATAAATCTTTGTTGAGGGGATGGGGCTGGTAAGTTCTCTCCAGAGAGGAATCTTCTTACATTTTCCTTTGCTGGAGAAATATTTCTGGCAGTTAACATCTCTGAGCTAATGAAGGAAAGGGATTTGTGTGTAACCATTCAGAATGTAGACATTTCTTTAACCCCCATTTTCAGCATAGGGGTGTCTGCCAATGTAGAGTCTCATCAGTTGAACTTTTCCAGAGAGTAAACTCTCATCTTCTTTTAGGGTAAAGGAGGGGTATCCATCAGCTGTGCAGGATTTGGAAGATGGAGTAATTAATTACTCCTAATACTGACCCTTACCCTTGATTTCTTCTCCATCTGCATCTTTCTCCAATCCTTGAGGCCTTGAGGTTTTGAGGACTGAATCCCTCTACTTCAGTTTCAACTCTTAAAGGTCTACTGATTCAAATACTACTTGTCCATATGATGTTTTGATTCTAAAACATAGTTGGAATTGTTTGCTTCCTCTTTTTATCCTTGTACATTAATGGTTGTTTTAATCCCATTAGGTTGTTTTAATCAGTTGGGTTTGACTTGGGGTGTATTTAGCCTGAAGTATCTAACTAGAAACTCCCCTGAATTGTTTTCCCTCACAATCCAATTCCTTTTCACAAAGAATTCTTCATTTATCTCATTTCAAAATGAACTAAATTAAGTGAAAGTTATGAAAAGAACAGTGCTAATATTAGAGATAAGAAGCCTAGGTTTCATAAATTAAGTGTGTTTGAGATAGAGATGGAAATTACTAGGGCTACCAGAAGCTGTATCTCTTTAAAGTTCAATCCGATGAATATATGAATAGTTAGGAGGCAAAATAATAAATTTATAGAATATGGTTTAAATGCTGCAATATATTAGTAAAGATGGTGTTTCACAGGTGAAGTGAAATTAAGGTTTTTACAATGGAATGCTTTGTATAATATATGTCTATCATTAGTCTTTAAAGAATTTTGAGCTTTAGAAAGTTCCAATATCATAGGAACAAAAATATTGAACTGTCCAAACAATTTTTAGGGCCCCATCTTAAATTTAAGAGCTATAAAGAAATAAATAGCTATACAATTTAGAAAGGTTACAGCAAAACTCTTCTTTTTTGGACCTCTCTTGATCTATTTACTTTCTTTTTCAACTATACTATAATTCTGCTCTACCAAACTTGTTTTTATTTTTAAAAATTATTATTCATCTTATACATCACTGAAAGTACAAATCAATGCTTTATCTCCTGTTCTTGAAAAAAAAAAAATCAGGCATGCTTGAACAGATAGAAAATATTTGAGAATAAGAAATCAATGTGGTGTAATAAAGAGGATTAAGTACTGGTGACTGAACACAAATATGTATTCTCTCTGTCAAAAATCCAACTAAATAAAATTTTGAACAGGAATTCTGGAAGCCAGAAGATAATGGAGCAATACATTTAAAATTCTAAGAGAGGAGTTCCCGTCGTGGTGCAGTGGTTAACGAATCTGACTAGGAACCATGAGGTTGCAATTTGGTCCCTGGCCTCCCTCAGTGGGTTAAGGATCCCGGCGTTGCCGTGAGCTGTGATGCAGGTTGCAGATGTGGCTCGGATCCGCCGTTGCTGTGGTTCTGGCATAGGCTGACGGCTACAGCTCCAATTAGACCCCTAGCCTGGGAACCTCCATATGCCGAGGGTACAGCCCTAGAAAAGACAAAAATAAATAAATAAATAAATAAATAAATAAATAAATAAATAAATAAATAAATAAAAATAAAATTCTAAGAGAAATTAACTTCCTAGAATTCTACATCTAACCATATAACCAATGAAGTGTAAGAGTAAAACATCTTCATAGCATCAAGTTTCAAAATAATTACTTCCAAGGTAACTTTTCCCAGAAGCTGCTCTCTCAAAACAAAGGAATAAATCCAGAAGCAGAAATCACGAGACCTGGGAAACAAGAGATCCAACAAAGGAGCAAAAAATGCTAAGAATAGAGGGAAGTATAGTCTTAAAACTAATCTAATAAGGAGAACAACCAGATCAAACTTGAGCTTAGAGAGAGTACCCCAGGAGGGAAGCTAAAAAGACGAAATCAAACAAATTAACAAATAAACAAAGAAAAAAACCTGACTGAATGATAACTTGAGTAGTTAGAGTTCTGTGAAAGTACTAGGAATGATTTAATGAAAAGTGCATAGAAATCTCAGCAACAAGACAATTGTTAACAAACTCTCAGGGAATTGGAGAATTACAAAAAAGGAAATGTGATCATAGTGTGCTATGTGGTTCAGTGAACAGTACATAGTCAGAATAATGGAAGCAATGAATTTTCGTCTTACCCCAAAGTATGGGGTAGCTGTATTAGGAGGATGAATTGAAAGAGGAATGTCTGTATTGAAATAGGCGTTTGGATGTTTTTGTTTTTTGTTTTTTGTTTTTCCATTTGTTGGTTTTAAAGAGAGTTCAATGATTGTGTCATCTTCCATAAAGGGAATTAAGGGACTTTCTTTCTTCCTTCCTTCCTCCCTCCTTCTCTCTCTCTTTCTTTCTCTCTCTCTTTCTTTCTCTCTCTCTTTCTTTCTCTCTCTCTCTTTCTTTCTTTCTTTCTTTCTTTCTTTCTTTCTTTCTTTCTTTCTTTCTTTCTTTCTTTCTTAGTCTTTCTGTTTCTTTCTTTCTCGTCATCTATCTCTTCTCTTATCTCGTTTCTTAATCTCTCTCTCTCTCTTTCTCTTTCTTTTCCTTTTTCTTTCATGGCACACATGCAGCATGTGGAAGTTCCTGGGCCAGGAACTGAATCTGAGCCACAGCTGCAACCTACACTACAGCTATGTCAATACCAGATCCTTTAACCCAATTCGACAGATCAGGGATTGAGTTCACGCCACAGCAGCAATCCAGTCTGCTGCAGTTAGTTTCTTAACCCAAGAGCGCCACAGCAGAACTCTTACATTTAATTTTTTTTTTTAAACTGGAGTACATTTAAAATTATGAGGGAGGAAAAAAAAAAAAAAAAAGAAGAAGAAGCAGAATTGAAAGTGGGCCACCTCTGGTAAGCAAGTCAGGAATGGGTAGAGGTTGGGCATGAGATTACCAATTTTTCTCATAAACATGCTGTCATTTTATTTGACACATTAAAGCATATTGATTTTTAAAAACATAAGTAGGGAACTGAAATCTTTGACTGAAATCTTTGCCCTGGGCTGAATACTCAGTAGCCTAAACAAGTTTACTGTGTTTCCTGAGCTGCACACCCATAATTCGAGAGCAGGTTATAGAACAAAATAAGGAATCTCCAAATATTTCCTCCAGTGTACCTCTTGGTACTCAGATGTGCTTTAAGTATATTTTCTGAACCCAGAAGCTCCAAACTCTTGACAAGGTACAATAGGACCAGATCTTCTTCCCCTACTAAAGTTCTAAAGATTTGTGCTCAACCAGACTTCTGCCCCACTTTCCCCAAACCCTTGTTAAATGGATTCTGCTGAGGCTGAGGAACAGTAAAACCCAAAGTGACCCATAACTTTAAGAGATTGCCCAGGAGTTCCCGTAGTGGCGCAGTGGTTAACGAATCCGACTAGGAACCATGAGGTTGCGGGTTCGGTCCCTGCCCTTGCTCAGTGGGTTAACGATCCGGCCTTGCCGTAAGCTGTGATGTGGGCTGCAGACGTGGCTCGGATCCCGCGTTGCTGTGGCTCTGGCGTAGGCCGATGGCTACAGCTCCGATTGGACCCCTAGCCTGGGAACCTCCATATGCCGCGGAAGCGGCCCAAAGAAATAGCAAAAAGACAAAAAAAAAAAAAAAAAAAAGATTGCCCAGACAAGAAGAATTTCCAAGTCATCTGTGGATTTTCTACGATTTTAGAGACTTTCAATTATCAGCTCTCAAATGTAAGAGTGCTGGCAACAATTCTGAATGAGTAACAGAAAGGATGGCTGTACATGCCCAAAGCTAGAGGAGAGGAAGTTTATGCTCTCTTATGGCACAGTGTATCTACTGGAGTCAGGAAAGAAGACTGTGGTTTCTTAGTTCAAATTTATATCTATACATCTAATAAAAGTTTTCCCAAGAAGGTTTAAAAGCTTTCTTTCACATTTTAAAAGACTGAATATCTTTTTCTACTAAATTATTCTTTTTAGTAGAATAAGCAACACCAGAGCCACAGCAACTCGGGATCCGAGCCACGTCTGCAACCTACACCACAGCTCAAGGCAACACCGGATCCTTAACCCACTGAGCAAGGGCAGGGACCGAACCCGCAACCTCATGGTTCCTAGTCAGGTTCGTTAACCACTGCGCCACAACGGGAACTCCTACTAAATTATTCTTAAACTAGGACTTTTGGAAATCTGTATATAGAATAGAAATAGAAGATTGTTGAAGCAAATAATGTTTTAGCACACATTTCTGTTTTTCTGTTTCATCACAGTTGTTATTTTTATTTCATTTTATTTTGTCTTTTTAGGGCTGCACCTGTGGCATATGGAAATTCCCAGGCTAGGGGTCAAATCGGAGCTGTAGCCACCAGCCACAGCCACATCCACAGCAACACCAGATCCGGGCAGTGTCTGTGACCTACACTACAGCTCATGCCAACGTCGGATCATTAACGCATTGAGCAAGTCCCGCGTCCTCATGGATAATAGTCAGGTTTGTTGCACTTAGCCACGATGGGAATTCCCTTATTTTATTTATTCTTTTTAAATGAGAGTTGCAAGGATCCAACCTGTACCACACAGCAGCAACCAGAGGCACAGCAGTGAGAAAGCAGGAGCCTCAACTCCCTAGGCCATCAGAAAACTCCTATAGTTGTTATTTACAAAGCAAACTGCACCTCCTTAACATTTCTCACTCTGAAAAACAGATCTGCATTCTTCTCTTATCAGGGGCTGGTCCCTTCCACTGGACTTAAAGTTCAACTAGTCACTCACAGTTGTTTTAATTATTTAACAAGCTTTGCTTTCTCTGGGCAAAAGAATGCACATTGAGATGTGCTGAGAACACATTTTATTCATCTGCATATGGATGTTTTATATTTATAAACACATGTAATTATAAGCAGTACACAGCCTATTTAAGTTACTTACAAGTGGATGAAGCAACTGCCTGCGTACTACCTTACGGTTTTAAAGAGTATGATCAACTGGAAATGGGACTCTGGGCTTCTTTCCTTTGTTTATAAAACAGAAGATTCTCTTATAAGTAAAAAATTAAATGAAAATATTTAAATTGTCTTAAAAAATAAACTATCTTTGCACATTTGGGGTGTGTGTGTGTGTGTCTGTCTGTCTGTCTGAATGCACGCACACTTGCATGCGCATATACACATGTTCTATGTGCTTAGAAAGTATTGACACAAAGGATAACTGGCCAAAGGAAAAAAAGTGCGATCCTTAAATTGACATAATCAGTTAAGTAAAGTTTAAAGGTCAGTTGTAGACTATGTACAAAACAAGGCTACCAGATCATTTGTTTTCTACAACTAACCGAATATAATGTAGAAGATGACTATAGACACATTCATTATGAGATTTCTAGTGCTAGACACTGCTAAGAATGTCACATTCCTTATCGCATTTAATCTTCACATAAGCAGAAGCAGGTAATAATAGTCCCCTCATTTTATAGATGAGAAATCAAGGTCTAGAGAATTTATGTAACTTCCCCAAGGTTTCACAATAATTAAGTGAAGAAACCAAAATTCAAATCGGGAGCATGATCCCATGCCCTGCTCCCCTTTGTTATCTTCCACCAAGTCAATAGACTTCATTTCCTTTTTGATCATCTCCTAAGTGAAGGGCTAAATTGTTACATATAAGTAAATTTCCTAAGTGTCTTAGTTGACATGAAATAAATACTTAACCCACTTAAGAGCAATGTGATCATAAATTCTAATAAAGGAGATCATAATAACTAGAATAAAAATCTGGCATAGGCCAATTAAATAGTTTTGTTTTTACATGTTGAGCAAATAGTGACTTTCATGTAAATACCACAGAAACTCCACGGAAAAAGTATTTATTCAGTTTTACAAATGAGCATACTTGGGTTCAGAGATAAAATAGTTCTCACTGAAAATCATAATAGCTGCCTATAACCAGACAGTTACAGAGCTCATTCAAATAGAGGATCGCAACAGAATTCATGGAATGAAAAATGCAAATGGCCAAAAATAAATAAAATAAAATAAACATCAACTTAATTAATATCAGAGAGATTAACATTTAAAGCACTTATCTAAAACTTTATAATTATATAAAACTTTCAGCCATCAAAATGGTAAACATAGGAATTCAAATTTTCCAATGCTAAAAAGGATGTGTTAGATACAGGAATCCTCCCTCATTCCTGGGTAGGTATGTGAATTGCCACAACTTTTTAGAAGGTTGTCTAATTAATATCTAGTAAAATTTAAAATTCCTTATGTTTTGATTAAGAAATCTCACTTTAGAACCAATCCATCACAAATAAAACTCTGGATATAAGCACCGGGATTTTTATTGCAGCCTCCGTTACAATAATATGTGTGTGTGTGTGTGTGTGTGTGTGTGTATGTATACATATAATATTTAAATATGCAATTTAAAACTAGATCCACAACAGTGAAAAAGTCATTCATTGGAAAAAAGGTTAGTCTTTTCAACAAATAGTGCTGGAACAATGGGACAGCTATAGGTAAGAAAATAAACTTCAACCTACATCTTATACATTATGCAAAAATTAACTGACAGTGGATTATAGACTTAGATTTAAATCATAAAATATTAAAAATTGAAAGAAATTTTGTGACCTGGGGTTAGGAAAAGTGTTCTTAGAAGTGACACACAAAAAATACAATCCATTCAAGAAAAGATAGATAAACTGAACTTCATCTGAATTAAAAATGTTTGCTTTGCTCAAGACACTGCTAAGAAAATAAAAATTCAAGCTACTAGTTGAGAGAAAATGTTTTCAAATCACATATCCAACAGTGACTTGTATTAAGACAATAAGTTCTCAAAATTCAACAGTAAGATAGCATAAAAACCTGTAAATATGGGCAAAAGACTTGAACAGACACATTACCAAAGAGGATTATAGAGAGCAAACGAGCACTCAAAAAGTTACCAATATCACTAGCCATTAGGTAAGTGAAAATTGATATCAAATTTAATACTATTACAAAGCTATCAGAATGACTGGAATTAAAAATACTTACAAAATCAAGTGCTGGCAAGGATGTGGAGCAACTGGAACACTCACACATTGTTTTTGGGAATACAAAATGGTACACTCTGATAAAGTTTGGCAATTTCCTCAAAATTAATCATTTATTGGAGAGAAATAAAAGTTATCTTCACACTGAAAGACCTGTACTTGAATGTTCGTAACATCTGTATTCATAATAACCAAAAGCTCTATCAACACAAAACTCTATCCGTTTTTAAAGGAGAAATAAACTGGTATATCCATATCAAAGGAACAAACTATTGATAAACTCTACAGCTTGGATGAATTGCAAAGACATTGCGCTGAGTGAAAAAAAAATCATCATACTTTAGCTTTTGTAGTCTCAAAATATACATATTATATGATTCCATGTATAATAATCTATGACATTTTCCAAAAATCTAAACTATTAGAATTGAGAACAGATCAGTGGTATCAAGAAATTGGGGATTCAGGAAGTGTGGGAACTATAAAAGGATATATACTATGAGAGAGTTTTTAAGGATGATCAAATAGTTCTGTAACCTGATGGAACCAGTAAACTTTAGACTTACAAAAGGCTAAAATTTAAGAACTCTACACCCTTAGGGCCCCTGGGAATGGGGATTGAGGAGGATGGACGACATGAAAGAAGGTTTTACTGAGGAGGCAACATCTTAACTGGTGTTTGGAAGCCAGGGAGAAAAATGTCAGAAGCAGGAGTCAATAAGATACTTGAAGAAAGGGCTATGTTTTCATCTTCCACACCTCAGCCTTGCCTCTGCAACTAAGTCCAGCCAAGAGCAAAAGCTCAACTGGTGCTTGGTAAGTGGGTGTAGAAAGGCATTCAGACAGAGAAGACAGTACTGAAGAAGACAAGGAGTTGCCAATGTGATTGGTATGTTCAAGGCTTGGCAAGTAATGGAGAAAGGTTAAGGGTAAGGTTTGAGAGGAGAGAAAACATAGGGAAGTAGCTGAGGTCACATAGTGGAAAAGCTTTGTAGGCAGTGCCAATGAGGATGGCTCTTCCTCTTGAATCCAGTGGGGTTGCTGTGGGGAACAGGAGTTCCATGGAATATTAAGAAAAAGAATGGGAAGAAGAACATGGTGGGGCAGGGGTGAAGAAGGGGAGAAGAGGAGACATGGTTCCATATTTAGGGAAGTTTAGGGAACATTAGGTTAAACAAAGTTATCTGTACAGCATTTTACTGCAAGATTTCTCTGTTTTTGTTTTTGTTTTTTTAATTTTATTATAGTTGATTTACAGTGTTCTGTCAATTTCTGCTGTATAGCCAAGTGACCCAGTTATACATATATATATATATATATATATATATATATATATATATATATAAAGAGTATATATATATACTCTTTTTCTCACAGTATCCTCCATCATGTTCCATTACAAGTGATTAGATATAGTTCCCTGTGCTGTACAGCAGGATCTCATTGCTTATCCACACCAAATGCTATAGTTTGCATTTACTAACCACAAACTCCCAGTCCATCCCACACTCTCCACCTCTCCCTTGGCAACCATAAGTCTCCATGTCCATGAGTTTGTTTCTTTCTGTAGGTAGGTTCATTTGTGCCATATATTAGATTCCAGAATATAAGTGATATCATATGGTATTTGTTTTTCTCTGACTTACTTCACTTTGTATGAGAGTCTCTCATTCCATCCATGTTGCTAAAAATGGCATTATTTTGTTCTTTTTTATGGCTGACTAGTATTCCCTTGTGTATGTGTACCACATCTTCTTAATCCAGTCATCTGTCAATGGACATTTAGGTTGTTTCCATGACTTGGCTACTTAAATAGTGCTGCAGTAACACAGGGGTGCACGTATGATTTTCAATGAAAGATGTGTCCAGATATATGCCCAAGAGTGGGATTGCTGGATCATATGGTAGTTCTATTTTTAGTTTTCTGAGGAACCTCCATACTGTTTTCAGTTTTAAGTAAAATAACAATTTATCTCCAAGTCACTGTGGGCAGTACCCTCCTTTGCATCTGTGCATTTATTTGAGTGATACTTTTTTTTTTTTTAAGATGGAGGGAGAGGCAGGGAGGGGGAGGGAGAGGGAAAGACAGAGAGAGAGAGGGAGGAAGGAAGGGAGGGAGGGAAGGAGAGATAGAGGTCCTTTTTCCTTTTTCTAATGTCTTTTTATGGCCACACTTGCAGCATATGGAAGTTCCCAGGCTAGAGGCCAAATTGGAGCTGCAGCTGTCGGCCTACACCACAGCAACAGTAATGCCAGATCTGAGTCATGTCTGCAACCTACACTACAGCCTATGGCAACTTGAGATCCTTAACCCACTGAGCAAGGCCGGGTATCAAACCTGCACCCTCATGGACACTAGTCAGGTTCGTTACTGCTGAGCCACAATGGAACTCCCTATTGGAGTAATTCTTTATCTCAACTTCCTCAACAGATTATCACCTCCAAGAGGGCGAGGACTAACTCCGCTTTTGCTCATGTCAATGATTAAATATTTGTTCCTTTTGTTGAAAAAGGTAATATGTCATATAGGCATGAGTGTTTTGGAAGAATGTTACTTCCATAGAGACATAAATGCAAATGTTCCTATACATAGACAAATGTTTAAAGAAAAGCCTTTTAATTATTATTCACCTGTGGTTTTAGTCTTCAGGACATGGTGAGAATTCATGATATTCAAGGAGTTTATTGTCAATTGCAAATTTCTGTAAATCCTAGAGTTCCCTTGTGGTGCAGTGGGTTAAGGATCCGGCTGTCCCTGCAGCAGCTTGGGCTGCTGCTGTGATCTGGGTTCGATCCCTGGGCCACAAACTTCCACATGCCATTCATGTGGCCAAAAACAAACAAAAATTCTGTAAATCCTTAGGTTTAGGTAAATTTACATTTGTAATGAGCTGTGACCATGAACAAATTTCATGGACATGAAGAACAGACTTTTGGTTGCCAAGGGGGAGGGGAAGGGAGTGGGATGGACTGGGAATTTGGGGTTAATAGATGCAAACTATTGCCTTTGGAATGGATAAGCAATGAGATCCTGCTGTATAGCCCTGGGAACTATAACTAGTCACTTATGATGGAGCATGATAATGTGAGAAAAAAGAATGTACATATGTATGTGTGACTGGGCCACCTTGCTGTACAGTAGAAAATTGACAGAACACTATAAACCAGCTATAATGGAAAAAAATAAAAATCATTAAAAAATTTTCAAAATACTTGTAATATTTCAATCCAATACTGAGTGAAAGATGATTTCTTTAAATGCAAGTATACTTTTCTTCAGCATATCATATGGAATTAACAAAGTAGAATTATGTTAATAGCTTCATGATTATAGGCATAAGAAATTATAAGTAAATTTCTTTATCATTTAATACTTTTGGAGAAGAAATATTATTTAGTTATTTATCAAACTGATGTATATATTTTGCTAAGTTGGGGATAATATTTTAAAGTATATAAAATTCACATTATGTCTTTTTAATAAAAACTATATCCTTTTTTAGTGGAGTAACATAGCCCATTTCAAATGCTTTTCAAAACAGAATATTATTTTATATCAATAGTACTATTCAACTTTGTTATCAGCTGAAAGGAAATCATAATTTGAGTACATAGAAGATGTAATGCTCCTTAAGCAGAAACGTGTTCCTAATTTCGGAGATACAAATATTATTATAAAGTAAAATTTCCTGAAGGTGGCAGCATCCTAAGCAAATCAGTCCTCAACTTCTTCAGCAAGCTCTTATTTATGAAGTATTATTACATTTGCTGGTTAAAACGGCTGGTAATATTACAAACCATTAGTAATTATGAAAACAATGTCACTGTAATCATCCTAATGATGGGATTTCTAAAGGGCTTCTAGTTATATCTATGCTTAAAGTATATTCTTATATATTTAAAAATATAAAATATAAAATAAAAATGTAAAATAAAAATATAAAAAATATATAAGGCTAAATGTATATGTTACTTAATACAAATATATTTTTCAAGGGCTTTCATATCTTTGAAAATTCCTGTTCCCTGGCTCATTACACTAATTTTCTTGCAAATATTTGTTAGCAAAATGAAAAGATGGCAAAGGTATATTTCAATACCAATTTCCAACTTTGTCATTTTCTTATCAGAAAATAGGAGGAAAATAATTTTAATGCTAACTCTTTGTATGAAAAAAATAATTATGATGAATATTATGGCTATGGTTCTTGAAACTAAGAATGGCCCCATAAATGAGGAAAGAAATTCTAATTTAAAAATTGGGTTTTAAAGTACTTATTCAATTCAATTCACAGTTTTGAATGAAAACCCATAAAGCTTCATACCTGCCAGTAAAATATTATTTGATGATATACTTTTGAAGCTATAATTCTCTATATAGATGGTTGTGGCTGTTATCATTCGTATTAAAAGGCAAATTTCCTGATCTATACTTTTCCATTAGTGACTCTGATAGGAAAAGAGAGTTCATGAGTATGGCCAGGATAATCACTACTATTCCTGATTAAATATCCCATCAGAGATCACAGTTGCCTCAAGGGAAATGCTAACCTGTAGGAACAATTGAAACACGTGGTTTGTTAGTAAGAGTCATATTATCCCCAGATTTTTCCATCCATCCCCAGTTGGATTGTACCTAAATTCTCTCACACTTCTCCAACTCCTAAAGAGGGAATCTGCATTTTCTCAGTAACAGCAGCCAGTAATCCTTCACCATATCATTCATCAACAGAGTTCCTCTGGATCTAGGTAATTTTTGTTTAAAATGAGATGTGTTTCTCCATTCATAATAGTTTATTGATTGATTTCCAGTCATTTGTTTGTTCAACTCCATGTCTAAATTCTACTGCGCTTGTCAGTAACTTCCTCTAAATCTTAAGGCCTATTCCTCATGCATAAATTACCATCACATAATCAAATGTTTCTTAGAAAACTTTTGTGCTACAGGTACAAAGACATGGTGCCTCTTACAAATGGTAACGTGCAAGCCAGCTAACCCATCTAAGACCATGTGGTTTTTAGCAAAGGAAAAGTCCCTGGAAATCAGTAGATGCAATCACAGCAATTTTTTTTTCTTTAGATTTTTCCCAACCAGAGCTTTCCTCTCTATCCCTGTTGCATTTTCATATTTCCCCCTTTCACTTCTTCCTTTACTCTTCTGTGTATCATATTTCCTCTTTCCATTTATTTTATTCCCCCCTCCTTTTTTTCACCTCTGTCCCTTCTCTGTAGTTTCTGACTCTGTAAGCAGAATGGATTTAGGGATTTTTCTGGGGCGATTGCCAAAGTTTTGGGAAAAGCCACCAGGCCTGGGACTTGAAGTTATAGAGGCAATAATAGCACAGGTTCTAGGTAGTGAGATACAATGGTTGGAGTGATGATTTATCCAGATATCACTGAGTAGAGGAAAAATAGAAAACAGGGACAAGGAAAGTTCTATGCAATTTACCTATAAATGGAAAACCAAAAAATTCCAACATAACTCATCCAATAAATCTGATTTTTTTACATACTTGGGATTAGCAAGTTAAAAATTCTCAAAATATTTGGCCTAAACTCCTCAGCTAATATTATAGAGTTTATCCAGCAAGCCTATTATAGATACAAATGAAGAAAAGGAGAGAGAAAAACTGGGCACCTTTTTCTATATTTTGCTAACTGGGGCTTGATAAAAAAAGATTTAAGAAAAGGAATTAGAAGGATATTTTAAACAAAATGAGATCACTTAAGCATGAGTGAGACAATAGAAGACACCGAATATAAAGAGGAGAAACTAGGCATGCTTGTAGTGTGGGGAACTTGAAAGAAATGAGAAAAATGAAAGTTGAAATATAGGAAACAATGAAAGCATTCATATATGTAATTAACAGTAGCCTTGGAGGATAATTAAAGGATATGAGCGAGGGAAAAAAAAGACAATAAATATTATAATGTTTGGGAATGACAGAGGGAGAGAAAGAAAGAGAAAGAGAAGTGATCTAGAGGTCAGAAAAAAAAATTTCTGGTTGACTGAAGTAGTAAAGAGGAAAAGAATTTGGAAAGTACCATGGTGGAAGAAGCAGTAAGATTATGCCGTGAGTAGAAGGAAGGGCTGGTCAGATCATTGGCCAATTAGAGAAGATTTAGATCTCTAAACCAGAAAAAAGAAAAATCAGTGACTGTTGAGCAAGAAGTCAATTTTGCCCTAAACCAAGTAGAGTGAAAACACTTGTTCTAGCCAACAAGTTGATTTTTACCTCAAGCATGAAAGAGTAATAATTGACATTATTTACTTATCACTGAAAGCAGAGATGACACTAATTCTATTTTAAACTCTTCATAATCTCATGGAATGTGATAATAAGTGAAATGTGGCAGCATCAAGCTCATTTCTGGGGCTCAACTAAAGGCACACAATAAAAAACAAAGTTAACAGGAAGGAATTTGTGTTACTATTCTGTATTAGCTATCTGGAAACTCTTAGGTACTTTGCCTTTGAGACACATTTTCTTATTTCCTGCTCCCTCCTGCAAAGTAAAGTCATGTAAGCAGTTCTTTGTCAAAGTGAGCAAAGAGGAGCAGGGCAGAGTCCTCCTAAGCATATACCTTCCTCCTCCTTTGCCCAAGGGCAGAACAAGTTAGTCACACCAGAAGTGGGCCATCCACAGCCTCCACCCACTTTCAAATTTCCCATTAGAATATTGACTCTCCTCTAAGGACCTCCAGTCCAAGGAAATAAGGACCCAAGAATATAATGAAAACTCAGTTTCTGCAATTGGGAGATAATAGTTGATATTAATTATTCCTGATGCAGACCAGGATGCTTGACCTCCTTGGATACAGCTTTCAATCCATGTAAATGGATTCCTTGGTGGCAGAAGAATCCATTTACAAGACCTCCCCCCACCAAGTCTTTAGATAGGGTGGGTAAACACTGGAGCTTATTACCAAGTTCTGTGATTGAGTTAGAACACCAAGGATTAGGGAAAGGGATATATTTTTTTTTCCTTCAAACTCAGACAGAAAAGAGTAAATGCAGATGCCTCTGACACAAAAAAACAGGAAGTCCTAGAAAAGGGACTTCACAAAGTATTTGCTGCCTGCTCTAAAAGGACTCAAAAACTGGACAGCTACATGCCAAAGAATGAAAGTAGAACACTGTCTAACACCATACACAAAAACAAACTCAAAATGGATGAAGACTTAAATGTAAGGTCAGATACTATAAAACACCTAGAGGAAAACATGGGCAGAATGCTCTTTAACATAATTCACAGCAACATCTTGTTTGATCCATCTCCTAGAATAATGACAATAAAATCAAAAATAAACCAGTGGAGCCCAATTAAACTCAAAAGCTTTTGCACAGCAAAGGAAAAATTAAAAAAATGAAAATACAAACTTTGAGAAAACCTTTGCAAACAATGCAACCGACAAGGGCTTCATTTCCAAAATATACAAACAATTCATATAACTCAACAACAACAACAACAAAAAAAACAAACAACCCATCTGAAAAATGGGCAGAAAACCTAAACAGACATTTCTCTGAAAAACATATGGATGGCCAATAGGCACATGAAAAAGTGTTCACTATCACTAATTATTAGAGAAATGCAAATCAAAACTACAATGAAGAACCACCTCATACTGGTCAGAGTAGCCATCATTAACAGGACAACAAATAACAAAGGGTGGAGAGGGTGTGAGAAAAGGGTAGCCTTTTATATTGTTGGTAAGAATATAAATTGGTACAAGCATGATGGAAAAATTATGGAGGTTCCTCAGAAAACTAAAAATAGAATTACCATATGATATAGCAATCCCATTCCTGGGCATATATCCAGACAACACTTACATTGAAAAAGATACATGCACCCTTATGTTCATTGCAGCACTATTCACAATAGCCAAGACATGGAAACAACCTAAATGTCTATTGACAGATGAATGGATTAAGACTATGGGGTATACTGGAGTGGAATATTACTCAGCCATAAAAAAGAACAAAATAATGTCATTTGCATCAAGATGGATGCAACTAGAGATTCTCATACTAAGTGAAATAAGTCAGAAAGAGAAAGACAAACACTATATGGTATCATTTATATGTGGAACCTAAAATATGGCACAAATGACCCTATCTACAAAATAGAAACATATCACAGCTATGGAGAGCAGACTTATGGTTGCCAGGGGTACAGGGGAGAAGAAGTAGAATGGACAGGGATTTTGGAGTTGTTAGATGTAAATTACTACATTTAGAATGGATAAGCAATGAGGTACTGCTGTATAGCACAGGGAACTATATCCAATGTCTTGGCATAGAAATGATGGAAGATAGTATGAGAAAAAAATATATATATACATATATACACACATGATTGGGTCACTATGCTGTACAGCAGAAAATGACACAATGCTGTAAATCAACTATACCCTAATTAAAAATAAAATAAAAGTTCTTTACAAAAAAATTGTAGGAAACTCTATCTAGACTCATAGGGAAGGTGTAATTACTTTTTAAATTAACATATAATATAAATATGGTGTACCTATGGTGCCTCTGAAAAGTACACCTATAACAGGCATAGGGCTCAGTGAATTTTTATCAGATAACTACGTCCCCTATAACTAGCCCCTTTATCATGATCTAGAGCATTAATAGAAAGTCTTCCATCACCAAATTCAAATGTAACTACTAGCCTGAATTCCTATAGGTTTGCCTACTTTTTGGTTTTAAGGGTTTGTTCACTTACTTTAAATAAATGAAATAATGCTGTATGTTCAATTGCATCTGGCTTCCATCCAATATTATGTTTGTATGAGTCATTCACATATTCATAGTTATGAATTAGATTGGTTAGTCCATCTACTGGATTGGTAGATAATGCCAAAAAATGCCAAACAATTTTCTAATGTGTTTCTACCAATTTATGATGCAACTGTAATGTGTGAGAGTTCAAATTGCTCTACATTTTTAACAATATTCTCTACATTTGTATTTTAGCCTTTCTGATGGGTGACCATAGGGATTTAGAGATGTACTCTTATCACTGTTTGAGGAATCTTGGACCCAGATCTTGATAGTTCATTTGTACATGCTGTATTTGGGTCTCAAATTCCACTTTTATATGCAGCATCTTTTTGATAATTAAAAATAAGTTGATTTTTTAGAAATTTACCTAGCAAGCCAACTTCACCCATTCACAAAGGCTTTGAAAAAGAGTTCAGAGGTCAATTCTTCAATTCAATCATATAGAATAAATGAAAAGGGCAATTTCATTTTTCTTCCTAATACTTTTACTTTTGTTTTTTTAAAATAAATTTTATTGGAGTGTCATTGAGTTACAAAGTGCACTGGGTTTCAGGTGTACAACAAAATAAATGAGTCTATATATATATATATATGACTCATTTATATATATATATCCATTTATATATATATATATATACTCATTTATATATATATATACTCATTTATATATATATATACCCATTTATATATATATATATATATATACTCATTTATATATATATATATATATATATATATATATATATATATATACCCATTCCTTTTCAGATTATTTCCCCATATGGGTTATTATAGAGTACTGAATAGATTATCCTGTACTATTTGCTACCTTTCTATTTTATATATAGTGGCATGTATGTGTTAATCCCAACCTCCTAATTTATACCCCCTCCCTGTTTCCCTTTTGGCAATCATAAATTTGGTTTCAAAATCTTTAAGTCTGTTTCTGTTTTGTAAATTCTTTTGTATAATTTTTATTAGATTCCACATATTAGTGACCTCATATGATATTTGTCTTTGTCTGATTTTCTTCACTTAGTATGATAATTTCTAAGTCCACCCATATTGCTGCAAATGGCATTACTTCATTCTTTTTTATGGCTGAGTAATATTCCATTGTATATATGTACTACATCTTCTTTATCCAATTCTCTGTTGATGGACATTTAGCTTGCTTCCATGTCTTGGCTATTGTAAATAGCACTGCAATGAACATTCTTCCTAATACTTTTACTTTTAATCAGTCTTATTATTTGTTCCTTTATAGATTTATCCAGAATGCTTCGGTATTTTTCAAAGCAGAATAAGGACCAATTACAAAATTTATTCTAGATTGAAGCATTATTTTATTGTTATTACTATCTGATATTTACTGTGATGCAAAGATTAATAAAATAGAATCCCATTTTTCAGCAATTCACAAACTAAGGAGAAAGACAATAATGATTAATATTCTTTGAGGATTATGTGTATGCATTTCACACATTATCTCACTTAATCCTCATAACAACATAGGGGTAGTTTCTATTATTATTCCATACTGTAGATGAGGAAACTGAGGCACAGAGAGGTGAAGAAACTTGCCTGAGGTAGCAATGATGGCAGAAATGGAATTCAAAGCCAGGAAGTCTGATTCCAGACTACGCTTTTAACCATTGCACCCTCCTATGACTATAACAAAAGACAGAATAGGACATGTGCTTTAAAACAGGGTTGAACTCAAAATTATCTGAGAGATACAAGTGGGAAAGATGAATTCTGACTGAGGAGGTTGGGAACTTTATGGAAATAGCATAGGGTGAGTTGAGTCTTTAAAATTAGGTACTATTTTGAAGGAAGAAAATGAGAAAGGATAAAATCTCCTGTAGAGACCACAGTACAGACTCAAAATTCCCTGGGGTGAGGAAGTGTAACCTGAGAGACTAGAAAAAGGTCTGTGGAAGTTGAATGGATGCAGGCATTTAGGGCATGTAAAGATTTCATGAACCTGGTTGCCTTGTGCTGCAGTTCAAGTAGCTGACAGATGAGAGTAAATAAACAGGTGAAGAACACATTCAGGAAAGTAGTACTTTTAGGGTAAGCATAGCCAAAATACACCTTCAGCTTAGGTTTAAAAATCCTCATTCTGTACAATTCATTTTATACTCTAATGTGAGGATCTTCAATTGAAGTAACTTGTTTCAAAATTCTGGGAGTGGCTTTGCTAAAGATCATTAAATTTAATTGTATAGAAACTAGGCCAAATTTTAAATCACTTTCAAGAGTGTTATCTTTTAAATATTATTTACTTGAAAATGATTAGAGAAATCACTGACCCAAAATACTGCTTTAGCATTAAAGAGAAGAAATAGATATAAAATATGTTTCAAATAACAAATGTTGAGGCTATGTTAAATAAGATGAATAATTTAAAAATGGCTAAGGTATTAAATAAGTATCCTAAAAGTACTTGGAAAATCTTTATCCCTGCTTATAATCAAAGAAACATAAATTGTAACAACATGGAGATGATATATTACACCTGTAAGAGTGCCAAAAATATTTTCAATGATAATGATTGTATGTTGTAGTATAAATTATACAATGCCTTTGGGAATAATGTATTCAACAATCATGAAGAAATCCATATCATAGATGGAAGGGCCTAGAATATAAATATCAGCAATGTATACTCCCTAGAATATAAATATCAGCAATGTATCCTATTAACAGTAATGCAGATTCCTTTAGAGAGGAACTAGGAAATATAAGAAGGAGCCAAAAAAAAACTAGAAAATTCATTTGCAGAGATACAAACTGAGCTTAAGGCAATAAAGAACAGAATGAATAATGCAGAGGAATGAATTAGTGATGTGGAAGATAAAATAATGGAAATCACCCAATCAGGACAGCAGACAGAAAACCAAATGAAAAAACATGAAAGCAATATAAGAGACCTATGAGATAATATAAAGCGGGCCAATCTACGCATAATAGGAATTCCAGAAGGAAAAGAAAAAGAAAAGGGGATTGAAAATATATTTGAAGAAATTATGGCTGAAAACCTTCCAAATCTAAAGCATACTGATATCAAGATACAGGAAGCACAGAGGGCCCCAAACAAGCTGAACTCAAATAGGCCCACACCAAGACATATTATCATAAAAATGGCAAAAGTTAAAGATAAAGAGAGGATTCTAAAGGCAGCAAGAGAAAAGCAAAACATTAATTATAAGGGAACCCCTATAAGGCTATCAGCTGATTTCTCTACAGAAACACTACAGGCCAGAAGGGAGTGGCAAGATATATTTAAAGTGCTGAAAGAAAAAAAAATTGCCACCTAGAATACTCTATCCAGCAAGAATATCATTTAAATTAGAAGGGGAAATAAAGAATGACTCCAACAAACAAAAGCTAAAAGAGTACAGCAATACTAAACCCATTCTAAAAGAAATACTGAAAGGGCTTCTCTAAATTAAAAAAAAAGAGAGAGAGAGATTAAAAAGAGAAAAATAAGAATTAGGATGGAGGAAATCACAATTGGAAAGCAATCACTTAAATAAGCCAGCATACAGATCTAAACATGAAGATGTTGGGAAAAAAAAGACATCAAAATCACAATGTGGGGAAGAAAATATAGATTCTTTTTTTTTTTAATTTTAATGATGTGTCTGAACCTATATGACTACCAGGCAAAAGCAAGCAGATATAAGAAGGGCTTAACATGCTTAAAAAACAGGGCAAGCACAAATCAAAACCAAACATCACATTCACAAAAACTGAAAAGTACTCAAGCATAAATTAAATGGAAACCATTCAACCCAAAAAAGAAAAGAAGAAAAGAGACACATAGAATCAACTGGAAAACAAGGTTTAAAATGGCAATAAATACATAGCTATCAATAATTACCTTAAATGTCAAGGGATTGAATGCTCCAATCAAAAGACACAGAGTGGCAGATTGTATAAAAAAGCAAAAACATTCAATCTGCTGCCTACAAGAAACTCACCTTACAGCAAAGAACACACATAGATTGAAAGTGAGGGGATGGGAAAAGATATTTCATGCCAATGGACAAGACAGGAAAGCAAGAATTTCAATACTCATATCAGACAAAATAGACTTTAAAATGAAGATCATAAAGAAAGACAAAGGACACTATTTAATGGTTTGGGGATACATTCTAGAAGAGGATATTACAATCATCAATATATATACCCCTAATATAGGAGCACCAAGACACCACCAATGAATACTAACAGACATAAAAGGAGAAATTGATGAGAATACAATCACAGTAAGAGACTTTAACACCCCACCCACAACAATGGACAGATCCTCTAGACAGAAAATCAATAAGGCAACAGATATCCTAAAGGAAACAATAGGAAAGTTAGACTTAATCGACATTTACAGGACATTCCATCCAAAAAAAAATCAGAATATACATTCTTCTCAAGTGCACATGGAACATTCTCAAGAATTGATCACATACTGGGGCACAAATCCAATCTCAACAAATTTAAGAATATAGAAATTATTTCAAGTATCTTCTCTGACCACAATGGCATGAAACTAGAAATCAATGACAGGAAAAGAAATGAGAAAAAATTTACTACATGGAGACTAAACATGCCACTAAAAATCCAATGGCTCAATGAGGAAATCAAGAAGGAAATTAAAAAATACCTCGAGACAAATGATAATGAATACACATCCACTCAAAATCTATGGGATGCCACAAAAGCAGTGCTCAGAGAGAAATTCATAGCCATACAGGCCTTCCTCAAAAAAGAAGAAAAATCTCAAATTGACCACTTAATCCGACACCTAAATGAATTAGAGAAAGAAGACCGAACAAAACCTAAAGTCAGCAGAAGGAAGGAAATCATAAAGATCAAAGAAGAAATAAATAAAATAGAGACTAAAAAAAATAGTTGAAGAAATCAATAAAACCAAGGGCTGGTTCTTTGCAAAGGTAAACAAAATTGACAAACCTCTGGCTGGAATCACCAAGAGGAGAGAAAAAACCCAAATAAAATCAGAAATGAAAAAGAAGTCATAGCGGATACTACAGAAATACAAAAAATCATGAGAGAATACTATGAACAATTGTATGCCAAAAAAGTTGACAACCTGGAAGAAATAGACAACTTTCTAGAGACTTACAGCCTGCCAAAACTAAATCAAGAAGAAATAGATCAACTGAACAGACTGATCACTAGAAATGAAATTGAATATGTCGTAAAAACACTCCCTACAAATAAATGTCCAGGACTAGATGGCTTCACAGGTGAATTCTACTAAACATACAAAGAGGAACTTGTACCCATTCTCCTTAAATTTTTTCAAAAGGTGGAAGAAGAGGGAACACTTCCAAAGACATTCTATGACGCCACCATCATCCTAATTCCAAAACCAAAGATACCACCAAAAAAGAAAACTGTAGGCCAATATCTTTGATGAATATAGACGCAAAAATTCTCAACAAAATTTTAGCCATCCGAATCCAACAGCATGTAAAAAAGATCATATACCACAACCAGGTGGGATTCATCCCAGGGTGCACAAGGATGGTACAACATATGCAAATTAATCAACATCATATACCACATTAACAAAAGAAAAGTCAAAAACCACATGATCATCTCAATAGATGCTTAAAAAGCATAGAGAACCCAGAAATAAACCCAGACACCCTATGGTCAATTAATCTTCAACAAAGGAGGCAAGAACAAAGTCCAACATCCATTCATGATCAAAACTTACCAAGTGGGTATAGAGGGAACATTTCTGAACTTAATCAAAGCCATTTATGATAAACCCACAGCAAATATAATACTGAATGGAGAAAAGCTGAAAGCCTTCCCACTAAAATCAGGAACAAGACAAGGATGTCCACTCTCACCACTGTTATTCAACAAGTCCTAGCCACAGCAATCAGACAAACAAAAGAAATAAAAGGCATCCAAATAGGAAGAGAAAAGATAAAACTGTCACTGTATGCAGAGGACATGATACTATACATAGAAAACCCTAAGGACTCAACCCAAAAACTACTTGAACTGATCAACAAATTCAGCAAAGTAGTAGGATATAAGATTAACATTCAGAAATCAGTTGCATTTCTGTATACTAACAATGAAATATTAGAAAAGGAATACAAAAATACAATACCTTTTAAAATTGCACCCCCCAAAAAATCAAACACCTGAGAATACACCTGACCAAGGAGGTAAAGGACTTATATGCTGAAAACTAAAACACTAATCAAGGAAATTAAAGAACACAAAGAAATGGAAAGATATCCCATGCTCCTGGGTTGGAAAAATTAATATTGTAAAAATGGCCATACCACCCAAAGCAATCTGCAGATTCAGTGCAATCCCTATCAAATTACCCACGACATTTTTCACAGAACTAGAACAAACAATCCAAAAATTTATATGGAACCATAAAAGACCCAGAATTGTCAAAGCAGTTCTGAAGAACAAAAACCAAGGAGGAGGCATAACACTCCCAGATTTCAGGCAATATTACAAAGCTACAGTCATCAAGACAGTGTGGTACTGGTACCAAAACAGACACACAGACCAATGGAACAGAATAGAGAACCCAGAAATAAACCCAGACACCCTATGGTCAATTAACCTTCGACAAAGGAGGCAAGAACATAAAATGGGAAAAAGATAGTCTTTTCAGCAAGCATTGCTGGAAAAACTGGACAGCTGCATGTTAATCAATGAAACTAGAACACACCCTCACACCATGCACAAAAATAAACTCAAAATGGCTTAAAGACTTAAATATAAGACAAGACACCATCAAACTCCTGGAAGAGAACATAGGCAAAACATTCTCTCACATCAACCTTATGAATATTTTCTCAGGTCAGTCTCCCAAAGCAACAGAAATAAAAGCAAAAATAAACCAATGGGACCTAATCAAACTGGCAAGCTTTTGCACAGCAAAGGAAACCAAAACGAAAACAAAAAGACAACTTACAGAATGGGAGAAAGTAGTTTCAAATGATGTGACTGACAAGGGCTTAATCTCTAGAATATACAAGCAACAAATACAACTCAACAACAAAAAAGCCAAAAACCCAATGGAAAAATGGGCAAAAGACATCAATAGACATTTCTCCAAGGAAGATGTATAGATGGCCAAAAACACATGAAAAAATGCTCAACATCACTGATTATTAGAGAAATGCAAATCAAAACTACTATGAGATACCACCTCACACCAGTCAGAATGGCCATCATTGATAAGTCCACAAATAACAAGTGCTGGATGGGGTATGGAGAAACGGGAACCCTCCTGCACTGTTGGTGGGAATGTAAGCTGGTACAACCACTGTGGAGATCAGTATGGAGATACCTTAGAAACCTATACATAGAACTTCCATATGACCCAGAAATCCCACTCCTGGGCATACATCCAGACATAATTTTCCTTAAAAAAGACACATGCACCCGCATGTTCATTGCAGCTCTATTCACAATAGCCAAGACATGGAAACGACCCAAATGTCCATAGACAGATGATTGGATTAGGAAGATGTGGTATGTAGACAAAATGGAATACTACTCAGCCATCAAAAAGAATGAAATAATGCCATTTGCAGCAACATGGATGGAACTAGAGACTCTCATACTGAGTGAAGTAAGTCTGAAAGATAAAGACAAATACCATATGATATCACTTATATCTGGAATCTAATATATGGCACAAATGAAACTTTTCACAGAAAAGAAAATCATGGACTTAGAGAATAGACTTGTGGTTGCCAAGGGGGAGCGGAGGGGAGTGGGATGGATGGGATCTTGGGGTTAATAGATGCCAACTATTGCCTTTGGAATGGATTAGCAAAGAGATTCTGCTGTGTAGTACTGGGAACTATGTCTAGTTACTTATGATGGAGCATGAGAATGTGCAAAAATAGAATGTGTACATGTATGTGTAACTGGGTCACCATGCTGTACAGTAAAAAAAAAAAAACTGTATTGGGGAAGTAACTATTAAAAAAATAACAATAACAAAATATAAAAAATATATATAATTTAAAAAAAAGCTAATATCCTGATTGAGGGTGGACTTGAAAAATAAAATCAATACTACCTTTCAGTTTAATGGCTTTTATAAAGTGTGGTGTGCATGGGAGAGAGGGAGAGAAAACTAAGAATATCTTAAGGAAACCTTTTGAGACAGCAAAAAAGACAATATTAGTGGAGCACCTGCAATAATAAAAAAAAATCAAGGAGAAAAAATGATCAAAAACTTAAAATATATTGGCTTAATGAAACGGTTTAGAGCATTCTGATAAGACACGATAGAGTATGATAATACCTTAAAAAATGTAAGAGCAGGAAGTTCCCTTGTGACGCATCAGGTTAAGGATCTGGTGTTGCCACAGCTATAACACAGGTCTCAGCTGTGGATGGAGTTCAATCCCTGGCCCGGGGAACTTCAACATGCCATGGGTGTGGCAAAAAAAAAAAAAAGAAAAATAATACCCAATAAAAATATTATAACGTAAAATGTGCAGATATAGGGTAATGAGTAAAAATTAATCAACTTGACTAAAAGAGCATTTTAATTAAAAATGATATTTAAAATTATATTTTCTTTCTGCTAAAAATTAAATTTTGATAATTCCTGGAAAGTTGAAGGGAAAACCATTCAGATTATAAAACTATAGAGATTGTACCTAAATATTAAGTTAAAAACTCTGATATATTAAATTGCAGAATATTGATAAGGTAATGTTTTTACATCTGCACCATATTTTCCAGTGGACTCAGTAGCCTCTAATCAGAACTTTTTAAAGTAATTTTTCTTCATCTGCTAAACTTTGTATAGAGAACTCTGTGTTTTGTCCACCAGAGATTATTTTATAACACTGTAAAGTTAGTATGGAAGTCGAACCATGACCATGTTTTGTATAGAGAGAGAAAAAATTCTGAAAATAAATTTGATCTGGGAGAAATTTCCTCAGGAAGAAAGAAATCCTATGAGGTTTTGTTTTCAATATATGCACACACAATATATTTTCATGATCAAAGCAAATAATCATTATTACAAGAAAAATAGCTCTCAGAACTATATACTATAATCGGATCAACTTTTCAGCATTGACCTCTGCTGTTATTAGTTGGAATAAGACTTCAGAAAATTATGGGTCAAATCCTTGTAACTAATTGCACTTATGAATTAAATAATGATGCTTGGGTTGTGCCTTCCCCCCCCCCAAAGCTATTTGTAGCTGTACTAACAAGCTTGATGAGTAGAATCTGACCTCTTACTCATAGCATTGAAAACAAGTGTCCCATGCACATTTTACACAACTGTTTATGATAATTTATGTTGGTCCCATCTTTTAAGCAAATATCGTGTAAAACAAATTTATTACATACTCTAATACTCCCTAAAAATTCTTTAACTGTAAAAGTTGGAAAAGAAAGTTATATTTTCTAATAAGTTTTTAAAAATTTTTTTAAAGAAAACTACCTCATGTAGTTATCAACTTGACTTTGCACAGTTAAATAGAAAACTGAAACAAAACTCCTTCCTTTGGAAAAAAAAAAGCATGGTGAATTCTAAATATGGAGAATATCTAACCTTCTAACATTTTATCTGTCTGCGCCTCCACAAAGCCAAATTTGTGAGAAAAAATTACAGTACTAATATTTTTCTCATTCTTCTAAAATAATGACTAATTTAGCAGTAAAGGCTCTAACCAATTACATTTCTTATAAATGTTTATTTTGCTTTATCTGTCCTAAAAATCATAAAACACTTAAACATTTAGTTGTCCCTGATTTAGTCTTAACCCCTGTTCACTTGTTTTTACCCACTCCCAAGTCTGTATTTTAAGTAATTTCAGTCAGGGAAGATTTTAAAAATCCCAGCTTATTCATGGGAACCAACTGATTCAGAATGAATCTTTCCTAATTATTTCAGGTTCACATGGGTGTTCACTTGGGCTTCTCTCCAAGCTTCCAGCCAAGAGGGAGAATTACCCTTCCACACCCAACTAAAAGCAGAGTTGAAGAATAATTTGTTTGGTGAGCAGCGTCACTGAATAAGCAGTTTTCGCTTGGTGTGTGTGTATTTTTTTTAATAAAGATCTGTTTGTAGATTAACAAAGTAGTTTTCACATAGAAGAATATGCAATTCTGTTGTTGCTTTTTATCTGGAAATCAAATTCTGAAATTTACAACCTTTATTACTGAGTTTTTTAAAATCCTGAATATGTTTTCTCCTGTAAGAAACAGTTTTCTCAAAAAGCAAATTATAATTCTTTTCTTAGTGCTTTTTTTTTTTTAGTCTTTCATCTCTACCTTCCAAAATAAGATCTCCTTTTGATATTATCTTTGATGCTGTTCTAAATGAGCATGTCTTTGAGTCAGTGCCTTCTTTTTAGAAGGTAAATACATTCCAGCCCTGGTTTTGTTTTTGCTTTTTTTAAAACAAAAACAAAACAAAACAAAAAACTCCGACAGTATTAGGGCACAGAACTTCTTACACAGTTTCTTACCCATTTGCATATAAAAGTCCAAGATTAATTATTGTCTGGATTAACCTGGGAAAAGTCTCTGAGCCCTCCAGAGAGCCTTGGTCCAAGCTTCCTGTATCAAGGGCTGCTTTGTTTTAGAAGAACAATATAGGTTGTGTGCTCATAAAAAAAGAAGAGGGAAAAATCCCTGAGTTGAATTGATATTCTAGAGAAAGATGGAGAGGTTTTCATAGAATGAGGGCATAAAGCCTCCAGTTCCTCTCCAAACCACCTTCAGAAGTATCACCCCTGCCCCACCCCTACCACATCCAAAGCAATGAATCAGAAAATCCCCTCATCTAGGGAGCAGAGGATGCAGCACTGGAGACTGGCAAAGTGCTCCACTTGAGGGTTGGATAAACATTTTTTGAAAATGGTAGTGATGACAGATTCGGGCCATCCTCTGCCATACAGCTTATGAGAACAGAATTTTAGATGCAGGATTTGAGATGGATCCCATTGTGAATGAAAAAAGCTAAACAGAACCACTAACATGTGTGGATGCACAAATAAAAACAGAACTCTGAAAACAGTTCTGTCTTCCACATGGTCATAAGACTTCACTTATGACCCAGAAAATGAATGACTTCCTTTCATGTTAAGGTACTTCTGACTTAAGATAAAACATAAACATCAGATCACTAAGTCGTTTGTATTCTTTTGGCGTTGGGAAGAGAGGCACAGTTCTTTGACACAGAGCCTTATGGTGTTACTCACCAACTAACCTCTGTTTGGGAGAAATTTTTAAAAACTTGTTCGACTCATTTTTTTAATTCCCCTCATTTTATAACTTTATCCAGACATTTAATTTTTCACAGAATTCAGTAAGTGCAAGCTTGCTTACTGCCAGGTGTCACAATACACGCTCTGTTTATAAATGAATCTCAGGTACCATTTTAAAAACAGTAGAGTAGATCTTTCCATTTTCCTTGTCCAAATTCTCTTTTCTTTCCTTATTTAATGTCCTTTTATAGTAAGTTCTCTATTAAAACGAGAGACACATAAACATTCTATTGTTTTTTTTTCTTTTTTTAGGCTAAACGTTAGTGGAGTACAGTTGACTTACAATGTTGTGTTAGTTTCAGGTGTACAGCAAAATGAAAAAGTTTATATATACACATATATATAATCCGTCATATATATACCCATTCTTTTTCAGATTATTTCCCTATGTAGGCTAACACAGAGAATTGAATAAATTTCCCTATTCTTTACAGTAGGTCCTTGTTACTTATCAATTTTGTATACAGTAGTGTGTATATATCAATCCCAACCTCTCAATTTATTCCTCCATCCCAACATAAACATTCTCTCCTGATACCTCTAATTCAAGGCTATATAAATGGTGCTATCCAACTACATTTTTCAATTCGACAAACCCTGTGCCGAAATCTCTCTTTGTTTATGCTGTTATCATCTATTTGGGAAACAATCCACCAGAATTTATGAAGCACTTTCAATGAATCTATTCTCCAATATTAATTTCTTCCTTATCTGAACCCTTACTACATTATAAAAGTGTCTGTGAGAGACATAGTAACTCCTAACCTTTTTTCTTCTAAGACCTTATATTTGAGTGTGTGTGTGTGTGTGTGTGTGTGTGTGTGTGTGTGTGTGTGTGTGTGTGAAAGAGGGGTAAGTATATGCAGGGGGGAAATATGTAAACCATCAGGTCTGAATGAAAGCAGCAGTAGAGGTATTTTAGATGCATTCCTTCTGACTGTAAGACATATCCAAAAGGTCAATGGAAAGAGGCAGGCTCTGTGTCTAGAGGTGGAAGCAGGTGGTGACTTGATGGGTGGAAGAGGCGGAGACATGTTCTGCTGAGGCAGCAGCATTAGGGAAGGCAAGGGGATGGGGGTGGGTGCCCTGCACAGGGCGGCTTAGCTGTCTCTGAAGGTCATAATTTAATGCCTTCTCATTTGACTTTGTCTCTATGGAACCAAAGGTCTCTAAGAGATGATTTTGAGGATCACACATAATGTCACGTTAATCCATGTTCTCGTTAGTCCTGAATGGGCTAGATTTCATCTCTATCAGAAAGCAGCCTTGGAGTTCCAGTCGTGGCTCAGCAGTTAAGGAATCCAACCAGTATCCATGAGGATGAGGGTTTGATCCCTGGCCTCATTCAGTGAGTTAAAGATCCGGCGTTGCCATGAGCTGTGGTGTAGGTTGCATTTGCGGCTCGGATCCCACGTTGCTGTGGCTGTGGCGTAGGTTGGCAGCTACAGATCTGATTTGACCCCTAGCTTGGGAACCTCCATATGCCCTGGGTGCAGCTCTAAAGAGACCAAAAAAAAAAAAGAAAAGAAAAGAAAAAATAAAGTAGCCTCTGGTTCAAGCACCATTTACTTTTGTAGTTGAAAGATTCCCATTTAGTTTAGACCTTGGAGAGATAATATTTTAGACCTCGTTTGAGCCTTTAATTTTATATGCTTTTAAATCCTCATTTAAGAAAAAAAAAAGGAAACTTAAAAGCTAATAATATTCAACAGTGAATCCAGAAAACTTGAAGTAATTTTTCCAAGGTTACTTTTCTGAGGCAGACCTGAAGAGATTTCCCTGAAACTCTTTGTGGATTCTCAACATTACTTTCTCCACCTCATCCTCCTTACTCTCTGATCACTTTTTATCAACACAATGGAAAATCATTTATTTTACTGATTGACTCACCCACTCAGTTTTGATGATAATCCCATGTTTTAAGCACTGTGCAAGAACTGGAGGAATTTAAATGGCTTTTTGGTTGGTGGTGATTTTGTTTTTTATGAAAAACGGAAAACTAAATAAAGAGGGATAAATGCTTTGTCGGGGAGTCCAGAGCACTCTGGGCCTGTATTTATTGCCTGTCTAGAGAGTGAGGAAGAATTCCAGAGCTCAGCCTAAGCTGACTCCAAAGATAAGAAGTAATCACACAGAGGGAGCGGAGGTTAGAAGCACATGAAAGTGAGAGAGAACATTAAAAATTGTGAGCAACTGAGGTTGTAACCAAAGGACTTAGCAAAAGATGAACTGGTGAGGCTGGTGATGCCACAAAAATAAGGGCAGGATAACTAGTTTAGAGTTAAATAGGTTGAGTTCGTGGTGCCTGGAACCACCCTGTTAACTTTTCTTTGCCTCCCTGGAATAAGCCCCCTGTTAGAATCACAGCATCCTATATACAAGACCAAGTCTAAACTCTAAAGAAACATTCAAGTTCCTGCAACTGTGTCTCCATAACTTCTCAGCTTCATCTTATAACACTCCTGACCTCTAGTCTATTCTCAAACACATCATGAACTCTCAAATTCTGAGCCTTTGCCTCACAAGTCTCTGCTTAGCTTTATTCTACCTGGTAAATTCTGATTCATTCTGCAGGGCCTATTTATTTATTTATTGTCTTTGCAGGGCTACACCTACCGCATATGGACGATACGGAAGTTCCCAGGCTAGGGGTTGAATCAGAGCTGTAGCCGCCGGCCTAAACCACAGCCACAGCGATGCGGGATCTGAGCCGCATCTGTGACCTACACCACAGATCACAGCAACACTGGATCCTTAACCCACTGAGCAAGGCCAGGGGTCGAACGTGCATCCTCATGGAAGCTAGCCCAATTCGTTTCCACTGAGCCACAACAGGAACGCTCTGCAGGGCCCATTTAAATGTGTCTTGTAGGTAAAGTATTATGGGACCCTTCCTGACCCCTAAGTCAGAATGAATAACTATCTTTTCTATGCTACCGTGGTACCCTAGTCTTACCTCCACTAAATGAGTGCTTATAACATTTGACTTATAATAGCTAATTTGACTAATAAATAAACATACAACTTATAATGTATAAGGCATTTCTTTAATTATATTTAGTTCTCATAACTGACATATAAGGTACACACTATTATCACCCCATTTTATAAATGTGCAAATTTAGGCAAAGAGAGTTTAAGTGAGATGTCCAAGTCCACACAGCTAATAAGTGGTAGAGTCAGGATTCAACCCAGCCAGCTCTAGGGTACATACTCTTAGCTACTGTCCTATAACGAATTCCTGAAAACTAAAGACAGGGCTTAGCTCATCCAGTCTCCCCAGGATCTCTAGTGCTGGGAACACTCCATGACTATCTGTCACATTATTATTTATGTTAATATTTTTAGATGTCAGAGGGTAATTTTAATAACTCCCTGTGATACTATGTTTTTGCCTCACTCCCTACATGGTCATGAATTCCTTCCTAATGGTCACCTTTAAATTCCCTTGAAATAGTTGAAATGTATTCCCTTTAGTTCAATCCTCAACGAACACATAAAAGGCCTTTAATTTTTTCTTTCTACCAGATCCCTCCAATCACCATACAAATGTATTTCCACCTCTCCCATCTAAAAATGTTTCTAAACAAGCATACTAAAAAAGCCTCGTGACCCCACTTTTCCTTGAACTGGCTCCCCATTTCCCTTTCTATCCTTTATAGCAAAACTCTTGGCAAGAGGACCGTACTCAAGTTTGCCATTTCATCTTCTCCTATTCTCTCTTAAACCCATTTTGATCAGGCTCCCACTCCCATTATTTCTCAGAAATTGGTTCCAATTGATGGTCAGTCTCTCATCCGTCACAGAATGTGACCTATCAGCATCATTCACTATAGTTGATCCTCTCTTCTTTGGTAACCTTCCTCACCTGAGTTCCAGTCTACTCCACTCTCTCTTTTCCACTCTCACTATTCACCACTTCATAGATTCTTTTACCAGTTCTGCATCCTCTCCTTAAGCTTCCTTTTCTGGAATTCCAAAAGGCTTGGTCATTTTTCACAGCACTCCACTGATTATATCACCCTGCTACTGTCCTACGACAGTTAAAAGCCATGCAGATGCCAGGGACTACCAAATTTATATCTTCAGCCCAAACATCTTTTCTGAACTTCAAATGTATTTTTCTAAATGCTTATTCAACATCTCTTCTTAAGATCTGACAGACATCTCAAACTTAACACATCCAAACTGATTTTCTCTTTAGCACCTTCCCTCTCCCCCTATTATAGCCATGGTTTTTGGGTTTTTTTTCCCCCAATCACAATAAATTACAACTCCGTACTTGAAGTCAGTTGGGTCAAAAATCTTGATGACATCTTTTACTCCGCTCTTTGATACTCCATATCTAATTTGTCTACAAATCTCTGTTCTACTTTCAAAATTTATCCAGGACAATTTCCTTCTACATCCGTTTGCTACAACAGCAATAATAGCAACCAAGACCCTTCACCTGGATGACTGCAGTAGACATCTAGCTGGCATAGCTGTTATTTTTCCATTTCTCTCAAGTCAATTTTCCACGTTGTAATGAGAGGAGTCCTTTGAAAATAGAAGTCAAAGTCAAGTCATTTCTCTGCAATATTTTGTCATATCCAGAGTAAATGTCAAATTCCATATGATTGTTTAAAGATGGCCCCACATCATCTGCACTGTCCTTCCCTTTAGTTTTCTGACATTATCTCCTTCCCCTCGACTCTGTGCAAGGTATTTCTGCTTTAAGATGTTTGCTTTGGATATTTCCTCCACCTGAGATGTTCATCCTCCAAATACCTGCATGGATAACTCTCCTTCCACTTTGAAGTATATGCTTAAAAATCACATGCTTAATAGGTTATCCTGTCACCTATTTAACTGTAGCAAGTCTCCACTCTTAAATTCCTCTTTCCCTACTCTAATTTTTCATAGCACTTAATACTTTCTTATGTGCCATATACTTTGCTTATTATTTTATTGTATTTGTCTTCTTCACCCACTAGACTGTAAACTCCAATAATCTGGATTTTTTTTTACTTTATTTATTTACTCTTGTATCTAAAATCCCAAAGAGTATTTACAAGATACTTTTGTATCTTGTAAATTTATTTATTTACTCTTGTATTTAATTTATTTTATTTACCACAATAGTGCCTAGCAGATGGTGGGAACTGACAAATGTTTGCTGAACGAAAAGACATGAAAATAACTACCCTTCCTCAAGCTTTATCTCCCTAGACTCAAAGTTCATCACACCAAGCCTACTTTCCAATGTGAGTAATTTTTTTTTACTATTTTCCTCCAGATTTTCTCCATGTTCTTAGACTATTATATGTCCTACCTCCAAATGAAAGTCTGTACAGTCAATAAAGTCTGTATAGTCCAAGAGTAGAAGAATATTCACAATGAAATTCTCCAAGTACTTTTCCATATTTATCATGGAATTGCTACTTGATTTCTGATATTATTCTAAAAATCAGAAACAAATTTGTTTTAGAAGAAGAAATTATAAACCTAATCTCTTTATTCAATGGCAAATACACCTGGCCTCTGATTTTAATGGCAGATACGATTATAATGGCAGACTATACTATACAATTTTAATGGCAGATTTTTTGTTCACTGTTGTAACATCTCCCTGACCTCCCTACATATTTTTCTATTATGCTATGAAACCCTATGATTTTATATACAGTAAAACCTTAAGCAACTAACTACCAGCTTCCTATCTCATTCCATATTAGTACAGTTGGTTTTTCAAAAAGAACATGTGACCTTTCTTTTTCTTTCTTTCTTTTTTGTCAACAACATCTAGATTATTCTGGAAATTATACAATGATCTAATTTGCTACTTAAGTGTAACTATCATCCAGTTGTGTCAAAGAACTGAATGTGACCAAATTTTAGAGCTAATAAGAGCTAATAAAATGAACCTTGAATTTAGCATGATATTTACCTTGATGACACATTAATATCATTACCTATCAAAGTTTCTAAAAATAGCTTTTCTATTTGGTAGGCAGACAGGTAGAGGAATGATGGGGGGGTGTATTAGCAGATGGGGACTTATATAAGATCAATTACAATTAAAAGAACCAGGAGTTCTTGTTGTGGCTCAGTGGGTTAAGGATCCAGCATTGCCACAAGCTATGGCATAGGTCACAGATGTGGCTCAGATCTGGTGTTGCTGTGGCTGTGGTGTAGGCTGCAGCTGCAGCTGCAGCTCCAATTCAGCTCTTAGCCTAGGAACTTCTGTATGTCTGTATGTCGCAGGCGTGGCCATAAAAAAAATTATTAAATAAACTACTTATCCACGCCTTTTCCCCACAAACTGTCCTTCATTGCCTCTTTATAGCTTATCAGTTATAATACAACCATAACCTTTGGCATGTTTCTTGGATAGTTCACTGTCTCCTTAAGAAGTCCCTGAATGGATCATACTGAAAAGCACGTCAGTGCCCTTTGGGCTTCTTCAATTCACTACGAACTCTACAATCAGATAAAAGCTCCTTATCAGCTACAGAAATCAAATTTTGGAATTAACAAATGCAGCAACAACTTTTTGTTCCTATATACTGCTTTCAATCCAAATTCAGAATACCTACATCACCTTGATTTGCCATTGTTGAATTTAGCTCTTAACCATTTTGCAAGTAGTGCCCCAAATGCATCATCTTGAGTCATAAGGAGTCTAGGGTGTCAAGATTCTTATTCAGCTGACTCCAATCTTTCCTTATCTCATCCTCCAACTTCTCTCACCACTTCATGCTCCTTCCCCTCCCCAAGCTATTCCTCTATCTTTCTCCAGAAAATTTTCAAGAATGCTGTCCTCCTTAGAACTTTATCTCATGCCATGCAATTGTTAGCCGACTTAAATGGCTTTCTCTCTTCTCTCAACCTGCATCGTTTCAAGGACCAAACATGCCTAATCTCAGAAGAGCCTCTCCACCTCTCCTAGATCCCAACCCAGAATCTGAGCACAGGTTGCTGCACGCTCTGGGCTTCTCCTGCTCCACCCAGTTATACCTCTCCACCCACTGCCTCTGTCCCCCGCCCAGTCTACACCTGGAGGCGATGCCCCAATCTCCCAAGCTACTTATACCATTATCTTCACTCCCCATCCCAAGAGCCAGTTTTACTGTTCATTGTTCACTACAGGAGGAACAACAACAACAACAACAAAAATTACAAAAGAAAGAAAATGAGGCAGCACTCAAGTAACTTTCAAGAAGCAGCTGTGGAGGAATTCTGAGTATCTAGATAGTCACTTCCAATTCCTCTTTTTTAAAAAACCATAACCCATCATTAGAAATACATTTTTTATTCTGACCCATACATACATACTGAAGACAATGTAAATTAAAATAACACGGGAAAGGAAAGAACAGAATACCCCAACTACATCATTATGCACAGAATTAACTTATATCAATGCACATATTTTTAAAATTGGAAACATGGAGTTCCCGTCGTGGCGCAGTGGTTAACGAATCCGACTAGCAACCATGAGGTTGAGGGTTCGGTCCCTGCCCTTGCTCAGTGGGTTAACGATCAGGCGTTGCCGTGAGCTGTGGTGTAGGTTGCAGACGCGGCTCGGATCCCGCGTTGCTGTGGCTCTGGCGTAGGCTGGTGGCTACAGCTCCGATTCGACCCCTAGCCTGGGAACCTCCATATGCCACGGGAGCGGCCCAAGAAATAGCAACAATAACAACAAAAGACAAAAAGAAAAAAAAATTGGAAACATATGGTATGTGCGTACTTTATTATATTCTATGTACATTTCTGTGTTATAATGATAAAAACTGACATTTATTCAGTACTTTTTCTGTGCTTAGCACATATATTAGATCATGAAATATCCCTCGTTCTATGAGGTAGACGCTGGTATTCGCACTCTTGTACCAGTCAGGAAACTGAAGCAGGGAGAGGTGAACTAACTTTCCCAGGGTCACAGGGATAGGATAATGTCTGGACCAGGATTTGAAACTAAGCTGCTAGGCTCCAGGACAAGTGCCCTGACCTACTTTGGAGATGGGTGACTTTATATCACCATGTAGGGTTATGTTCACAAAACAAAGTATATTGCTATTTAGGAGTAATTTAAGTGTTTTCGTAGGTTGCCATCAAAGTGATTCTGGTTCCATCCACTTGCTTTATAATCTTACTCCCTGCAAAATGAAATTCATAATGCATTAAATTGATGTTAAGAATGAATATAAAACATTTTTAATAAATTACATTTCTAGATTTCAGGACAGATTGATAAAAACAGTAATTTAATAGTGCATCTTTCTATTACTATTTTAAACAAAAAGGGGAAAATATTTATGTTCATGCCATCATTCCCAATTGAAACAACAACAAAAAAAGCCTCTAAAGAACCATAAGTAATGTGCTAGTGACCAGGCAATCTTAAAGTCATAAGCCTTAGAAAACTGAACAAGGACCAACTTCTTTCACTTAGTGGGAAAAAAAACAATAACAAAATTTTATTGTTATTTTATCAATAACTATTTTATCAATTATTACCTAAAATTTCCATTCTTTTTATAATTGTGAAGATAGCTTTTGATTCCTTTCATTCTAAGAATGCCTGAGTAGTATTTGTATCCATCATCCTGATTGTCATGATCAGTTGTAATAATTTCAATCTTATACCTCAGTGGTATTTTTTTTCAATCTTAATAAAAATGGCTAAATTTATGAAATCCTACAGTAAGAGGCTAAGCTAATGTGGAAGAAAGCACTAAAGGAATTAAAGACCTGAGCTGACCTTGGATAGTCCTTTTTGTCATCTCAGGCTCTCGTGTGTCTTTTGTGAACTGAAGTGGGAGCACTAGGCAACTACCATGGCTATTCCCAAACACTTGATTATTCTAAAAATATGCTGAGTACATACTGTATAGTAAGCATTGGGTATGTAAAAGTTGTAATTTACAATCATATGGGATAGAAAAGTTTACCACTCAAAAAAATCATTGGGGAATTTTGCATATGATGAGAAATAACAGCTTCACTTAAGGCAATTCCCAAGTTCCCTTTCTCTTAAACTTATAACAAAAATGTACTTATTATAAAAGAATTTATTTCCTGGAGTCACAAACTGTTGGAACTAAAAGGAGCCTGATTTCATCTAGTGTGACATAAATTTCTGCTTTGTGGAAAATAACTCTGTGGCCCAGAAATATGTCAGCCTCGCTCAAGGTATGATTTACTTTAGAATGAATGTTAGAAAAGCTTTGTTTTTTTTTTTAATCATAATTTTCCTTGAATATTGCTTAAAAAAGAGTCATCTCATTTTTAATATCATAAAATTTTATTTATATATGTATTTATTTATTTATTTTTGGCTGTGCCTGAAGCATTATGAAAGTTCCTGGGGCAGGGATTAAATCCGCATCACAGTTGCAACCTGCGGCAGTGCCGGATTCTTAACCTGCTGCACCACATGAAAACTTCACAAAATTTTAAATAGGACTCTTTTAAATTCAGTTTTTCTTATTTATGTTTCCATGTATTTGAAGTATTTTAAATGCTTTGCCTTCAAAACTGAGTTCTTTGTGAGTAAATTAAGTTGGCACAGAGTATGTCTGATAAGCTACACTAATTAGTCACATCTACTAGAAAAAAAAGTTTAGCAAGTTTGTGCTGTGAGTGTACATTTATTAGACATTAATTTAGCAAACTAGTACTAATACTAATATAAGACAACTGTGGCTGGTGGTAAGCTAACAATAAGATAGCAGGAACAAGGGTCATGGTCAAATCCTTCCAAGTTTCACAAGTTTGATTCCAACTCAACAGGTGCATCTCCATAGGCTGAATATGAGATAACATTTATGATTATGGTTCGAGCTAGGAGATGTCTCTAAAGAACAAATTTGAAGTTAGGCAGTAAATTTCAAAATCATTTTGAAATTAAAGTACTATTGAGATCAGATATTCACCCCAACTTAGAGAATTTGGTGACCACACATCACCACTTTGTACCAAAACTGCTTTCAGGTGGGGGTCTGAGAAACTCTGAGAAACCATCTTGATGTATTAAAAGCCCCTTGTAAGCAACAGGCTCTTAAGTATCTACGCAGCTAAGTTGAAAGATAGATAAATTGTCATAATCTACTCATTTGTTCATTGCTACCAAGTATTGGCTAATTTTAGACAACCACCTAGACCACTTTTCTCTCAGCAAGTTTTGATAACTTTAAGTGCCAAGATTTCCTGAAATTTGGAGTTTTCATCATGACTCAGTGGTTAAGGAACCTGACTAGTATCCATGAAGACTTGGGTTCGATCCCTGGCCTTGCTTAGTGGGTTAAGTATCCGGCATTGCCATGAGCTGTGGTGTAGGTCAGAGACGTGGCTTGGATACTGTGTTGCTGTGGCTCTAGTGTAGGCCTGCGGCTATAGTTCCGATTCAACCCCTAGCCTGGGAACCTCCAAATGCCGCAGGTGCAGCCCTACAAAGACAAAAGACAAAAAAAAAAAAAAAAGATTTCCTGAAATTCAAAAGCAATTAAATAAGCTCTAAATAAAACCCTTACAAATAAAGATGTTTTAAAAAGATGGTGAACGATTCATTTAATAATGCGTGCAAAAGAAGTGAATGTTTCATTTAAAATAAATTTAAATTTGGAAGTTAAGGAGGTTTTCAAGTAGTTTTTATTAACTTTGAATGTCTTTTGGTCTGCTACCTCTATTGCAGTAAAATGCATGTGGCAGATAATCATACTACCATAATTTATCATTTTATTTTCAGTGTTTGTATCCTATTACTAACTGTGAATATAAAACAATACTATTATGCGTTGTTGCAATAAATTTAGCAATTCTGAATTTTGGAAAATTAAAAACTATTTGACATTTTTGCATCAAATGTGATTTATGGGGGAAATCCAAACATTGGGCCAAAGAGCAACTTAGAATCTTGGCACCTTTCCAATTTTTGTAATAAAAAAATCATTTTTGCTTCATACATTTTTTTCTGGATTCATACTTAAAGAGCATATTATTTGAGTCAATAACATTTTATTTGAAACATTAAAAACTTTATGTAAATTCATTGTAGAGAAATTAGTTTATCAATATGTCTTCTTGAATACTTAATCTCCCAATATTTGTCAGACATCTAGTTGTAGGCACTCAATAAATACTAGCGGAATAAGTGAAAGAGTAATATTGAATTCTCAAAGTCTCTTGAAGAATTCCGTGTGGGTGAAAAAAAGAATATTAAGGAATTACTATTTTTTTATTAAAGTATAGTTGATATATGATGTTGTGCCAATTTCTGCCAATAAATGTCAAGCTCATTCATGTTAACAGTTCTTTTTTTGGTTTTTATTTTTAATTTTTTGCCTGTTTTTTTTTTTAGGCCCGTACCTGTGGCATTTAGAGGTTCCTAGGCTCGGGGTTGAATTGGAGCTGCGGCTGTTGGTCTATGCCACAGCCATAGCAATGCCAGATCTGAGCTGCATCTGCGACCTACACCACAACCCAATGCAATGCCAGATCCCTAACCTAGTGAGTGGGGCTAGGGATTGAACCTGCATCCTCATGAATACTAGTTGGATTCGTTACCAGTGAGCCATGACAGGAACTCCAGTGTTAACAGTTTAATGGTCAGTGGTTCTCAAGCGGTTTCTACTTTTTTTTTTTGTCTTTTTGCTTTTTCTAGGGCGGCTCCTGCAGCATATGGAGGTTCCCAGGCTAGGGGTCGAATCGGAGCTATAGCCGCTGGCCTACACCAGAGCCACAGCAATGCCAGATCCAAGCCGAGTCTGTGACCTACACCACAGCTCAGGGTAACACCAGATCCTTAACCCACTGAGCAAGGCCAGGGATCAAACCCGCAACCTCATGGTTCCTAGTCGGATTCGTTAACCACTGAGCCACGATGGGAATTCCAGGTGGTTTCTGCTTTTAAAGTTTGCAGTTCCCTTTTTAAATATTCATATACCATTTATATAAAAGCTTTTTACTAGATTGAATTACTACAAATATGTATCAAGGAAATAGTTACTAAAATTCCAATTAATTTTATTTATATTTTATTAAATTTATAAATAAGATTAACTTTTATAAATATTTGAAATATTTTATAAATATTTAAAAATTTGAATTAATTTTTAGGTTTTTGTTTTTGTTTTTTGATCTTTTTAGGGCCGAAAACTCATGGCATATGGAGGTTCCCAGTCTAGGGGTACAATTGGAGTTGTAGCCGCTGGCCTAGGCCACAGTCACAGCAACGTGGGACCCAAGTCTTGTTTGCAACCTACACCACAGCTCACCACAATGCTGGATCCTTAACCCACTGAGCGAGGCCAGGGATCGAACCCACAACCTCATGGTTTCTAGTTGGATTCATTAACCACTGAGCCATGACGGGAACTCCCTTGATGGGTATTCTTATACCAAGTATTTGTTGGAATCTAATCATGGGTGGAAGAAGGGCATTTGAGGGGCAGGTGGAATCTCTGCTGGCTCTTGGACCGCATCCTGCCGTAGGCATGTGTACCACCTGCCTCACAAAAAAGAAGGCCTCTGGGAAATTCTCTTTTTAAAGAGGAAGTAACTGCTGAAAGTCAAATTGCTTTTTATGAAGACCTTGTCATGGAAGAATCCTGGCCCTAGCAGGCTTTATGGGTAAGGTCTCCTTCAATACCAACAAGCCCTTATTTCTAGAGTTAGGAAGAAAGACCTGTGGAGATTTCATGATGGGACCTCTAGCCCTATGAGACTTTTTCTAAATCCAAAAGTCTTGACCATAAACAAAAGACAATGAGAGAGGAGAATCTTCAGTATATTGTGAGGAGTTTACAGCAAAAACATACACATCAACACACACACACACACACACACACACACAGACACACACACAGGCTGAGATCATCCATCCTCCAGAAAGATGATACTATAACAGATAGGGAATAGTGATAAATTGTTAAACAAATGTTTGGAGAGAAATAACCAGCATTTAAGAGAGTTGTTTTAGGTTCTGGTTGTATAGATAAAGTGGACATGAAACTTTCCCATCAAGAGTCTTATCCTCAACTTGTGTTGAGGAGAAGCAACTTAACACAGGGCATCTTAAGATGCTTCACAGATGAGTAACATAAACCAACTGTTGAACAAACACCAAGAAAGGAGTACCTTAGCCTTCAGAAAAATAATTCTGGTGTGGGCTGATGTGAGAACACAAGTGAGTGATGATTGCAAAGACACCTGCTAGGGTGTGTCTGGATGAAGCAATGCAGGGGGAAGAAAGAATGATGTACCACAAGGCGTGCCATCCCTGTGGGGCCCTTTGTAACCCACTCAACAGCAGAAAAAAAGGAAGTTTGCCCGTGTTTCCTCTTGGAGCAAAATAAAGCACAGCCAGTTATAGCAGAGCTAACCCAAAAAAGCAATCACGTGCCAAAACATGTCTCTTTCAACTCTCTAGTCTTTGGTTCATTGTGACTTTGGCATAGTCTGCTTCCTCTAGAATGATGCATTTCCCTCCCCAACATCCTCTTCCATCTTCAGACATCCTCCATATCCCGTCAAGATTCAGCTCAAATGTTGACTTCTCTCTGAAGACCCCCTCACTCTTTAAAGCAGATTAATGTTTCCTCTTTGGTTTTCTCCTATGGAATTTTGCACAAATTTCTATTACAAAAGTTGTCATGTGACCTTTTAATTAATTTTTACCTACATAATATATTCTCCCAATAGATTTTGTTAGTTAACAGCACACATCCCTCACTTATATTCACATCCTCAGCTCTAAGCCCAATGTGTGCTCGAGGAATACTTGTTGATGCTTCACTGTCAGTGAGTATATCCCTCCCTGATCCCTGGCAACCTCCACTGAGAGTGCTCAAGATTTCACGAGCAAGAGTTCCCATCGTGGCACAGTGGAAACAAATCCGACTAGAAACCCTGAGGTTGCAGGTTTGATCTCTGGCCTCGATCAGTGGGTTAAGGATCTGGTGTTGCCATGAGCTGTGGTGTAGGTTGCAGATGTGGCTCAGATCTGGTGTTGCTATGGCTGTGGTGTAGGCCAGTGGCTACAGATCCAATTCACCTGGGAACCTCCACATGCCACAGGTGTGGCCCTGAAAATACAAAAAAAAAAAAAAAAAGATTTCATGAGAAACCCCTCCTGCTGGTGGCAGGATTAGCACTATCTCTTCTCCCTCCTGAGTTCTGAAGGATTTTTTTTTATTTGTTTTGGGGTTTTTTTGTTTGTTTGTCTTTTTAGGGCCACACCCATGGCATATGGAAGTTTCCAGGTTAGGGGTCAAATCGGAGCTGTAGCTTCCAGCCCACGACACAGCCACAGCAACGCCAGATCTGGGCTGTGTCTGCAAACTACACCACAGCCCATGGCAACGCTAGATCCTTAACCTACTGAGCAAGACCAGGGATCGAACCTGTATCTTCATGGATGCTGGTCAGATTTCCACTGAGACATGAAGGGAACTGCAATTCTTTTTTTTTTTAAATAAATTTTACTGGAGTATAGTTGACTTACAAAGTTGTGTTAGTTTCAGGTGTACAGCAAAGTAAGTCAGTCATAATATACATATATCCATTCATTTTCAGAATCTTTTCCCATATAGGTTATTACACCATGGAGTAGATTATCCTGTGCTATACAGTAGGTCCTTGCTATCTATCTACCTTACATATAGTAGTGTATCTATGTCAATTCCAACCCCCTAGTTATCCCTCCCACCCCAAGTTTCCCCTTCGGTAACCATAAAGTTGGTTTAGTCTGTTTCTGTTTCGTAAGTTCTTTGGTATCATTTTTAGTAGATCCCACATAATAGTGATCTCATATGATAGTTGTCTTTCTTTGTCTGACTTACTTCACTTATTCTGATAGTTTCTTGGTCCTTCCATGTTGCTGCAAATGGCTTTATTTCACTCTTTTTTATGGCTGAGTAATATTCCATTAAATATATTATATATATTAACATTCCATTATATATGTGTGTGTGTATATATATATTCCATTAAATATATTATATATATTAACATTCCATTATATATATATATCTTTATTCAATCCTCTGCTGATGAATATTTAGGTTGCTTCTTAAAGCTGTGTGCCTATCATTTTCTTCATGATTCTTAGATGGTGGGGCTTGAATTAAATGTGACTGAGGTTATTCAAGGAGACAGAAGAACTATTTAGGTATCTTTAACAAAGACCAGGAGGTAACGTCCTGGGACTTGGGAAACTATTATCACCAGGCTCAACTGATTTCCTATAAGACCATTCATAATCTGGATCCTGCTTTTATTTCTAGTTTTATCTCTCACTACTTCCCTTCACAGGCTTCATTTCACCTCTATTGAACTACTTAACTCACCATGATTTCTCATGCCCTCACTGAATTCCCATAAACACTTGCCTATTACACAGATGTCATTTCCTCCATTTTTCAAATGAGAAAAACTGATACTCATGAACAATGATTGATTTGGCCAAAAGCACACAGTGAAAGAGCCAGGATTTGATCTCACTTTGTCTTTAACTCCAAAGTCTGTCTTCTTTTCATGTCAAGCCATTTCTCCTTATTAACAGTTCTCTATTGCTGAAAATGCCAGAAACTGGCAGTAACAACTTAAATAATAGAATACTCCCAGGATCACCGTGTCTCTACTCATTTGGTTAATGAGTATATGTGGTATATGCACCAAGACAATTTAGGAAGAAAAATCTCATTAACTAAGCTTCTATTTCAGAGCCTCTCAAATTTTAAGGTAATCCACTTTGGACACTTACTAAAAATACATTTGCTTGGGTCTCACTCTCCAGAAATGTAGATTCAATAATTATAAAGTAAGGTCTGAGAATCAAAATTCAAGAATAATTCGAAACACAGTTTCCTATATACTCTTTATTTAATATGCATCATACTAAACACCTCTAAATGGAAGTAAGTATGTTTGGGAGTAAAAACTTTACGAAGATACTATACTTACCCTTGATGTAATTAGTCTGAGAACTGATGGTATAATCCTGGCACAAGATTTTTAATAGAATTGGGCATTTCTCTTATCCTTACTTCTCAATCAGTATCTCTAAACATATGCAGCTTTTCCTGGGTGTTCTTACTGACTCTAAGTCCACACTTCTATGACTCATAATATACTAGTTTGACTGCTTGGATGTGCAATTCCTGGGGTTAGTCATCAGCATTTCAAGTACCGAGTTGATTATATCATGGAATTTCGATGATGTCTGCAGTTGCTGGAGTTGAAAAACCCTCCCAAGAACCAGACGCATGTTTTAAAAACCTGTTCCCAGGTTTCTTATTGTCAACTTTATCATAATTGCCAAAAAATATGCTCACTGGCTTCAACTGCAAATTCATTCCTGAAAGCCCAATGGTATAAAAATGAAAAAAAATTTCACCGCTTGAGATGAAGTGATGAGGAAATAGATACAACTGATGCTAATTACTTTTTAAGATGCTGTAATAGAACTAACTGCGGGATAAGTCTATCAAAATACTGTAAGAACTAGGGTGGCAGAATTTCTGAAAAATAAGGCTTTAATTCATTATAACTTAAAATACTTATTGGATATTTATGGGATCCCAGGCAACACCAAAGAAGCAGAGGGAAAAAGATATGCTCCCCAACTTTAAGGAGATTTTCATTTCTTAGGAAGCATGTCCATAATATCTAGAGTACAGTTCATACCACCACAAATGCCAGTTCCTATGGCCACACCCAAAGCCTTGTGAAACTGTCCAACTTCTAACACGTAAATTCAAATACGAAAGCTTTGGGACCACAGTTCTTCCATAAATTCTCATTCCTTTGCTTCTAATACAAGTCTTTGACCACTTTGAGACCTCCAGACCCTAGTACCCTGCATTTCCTCAAAATTGATCACTTGGGAGGCCTAGACCTCACTTCCCTCCTCCTTTTCCAGAACATATTCTATAGACTTCTTGGATTCTCTTGTCAATACCCACCTTCACCTCTGGAATTCACCAATAATCATCTAGTTTCAAAATTTTGGGCTTTTTCTTACTATTTACCATTATCCTCTTAGATCTTTCAAAAAGTTTGAAACACATTCTTCTCAAAAGTCCCTTTTGCTTTCATTTATTTATTTATTTTATTTTTTTAATTGTAATTAATTGTTATTTCCCCAATACATTTTTTTTCCTACTGTACGTCATGGTGACCCAGTTACACATACATGTATACATTCTTCTCTTTTTTCTCACATTATCATGCTCCATCATAAGTGACTAGACATATTTCCCAGTGCTACACAGCAGGATCTCACTGCTAATCATCGATTTATTAATTCAAAAATATTTATTGAGCACTTTCATGTGACAGATTCCAGGAATATAATTTAAAAAAAATAAACAGTTCCTATTCTCATGGGTATAACAATCTAGTGGTGAGGATGGAGAGTAACAATCACACAAATACGTATAACCTTGCAGCCATGATAACAGCAAAGGGAGAAGATGTATGAGGGCCCTGCAAGCACCTGGTGACCAGGATGTGGTCCAAGGTCAGGCAAAAGAATAGGCAAGTGTCAGACAATTCAGGACTTTGTAGCCTAAACTAAAAACTTTTGTTCCCCTTTATGCTAAAGGTCATTGAAAGTTTTTAAATCATATTTATAGGCTAGGGTTTTTGGTCTTGAAAATACCTTTTCCAGCACTAGTGTAGTAATCAGATTGGAGGCGGACCAGACTAGAAGCAGGTCTGTCAAATTACAATAATCCAGGTGAGGGACAATAATCACTTGGCTGAGACGGTGATGGTCAAGATGGAGAGAGATATTTTGAGAGATATTTTAGGTGTAAAGTCAATACTATTTGGTGACAGGTTGGAAAGGGAAGGTTAAGGGAAAAAAAAGGTATCAGTAATATCTCTTGTCCTTCAGTCTTGAACAAGTAGATAGAGATAGATGGTGGTCATATTGCCTGAGAATTGGACACTGGTCTAAGTGAGAAACAGAACATGAGTTTTCAACATGCTGAGTTTGAGGTGTATTTGAAATTTCCAAGAGGAGATGTCAAGTAGGCATTGGGACGTATACGCCTGGAGTTAAGAGTGAAAAAGGTCTGGACTGTGTAGATCTACTTGTAGGTTTTGATTGCATGAGACCAATCTAGAGACTACAGATAGGGAAAAAGAAGATAGGGCCAAGCTACATGAAATAATGCATCCAGTGGGCTAAACTCAAAGAACAGAAATCATTGAATCAAAGTGCATGTGTGTTTAATTTTTATTAGCTATCATCAAACTGCCTTCCCAAAATATTTTTCATGTGGAACTTCCACTTTCAGTTAAGGTATTTTCCTACTTCTTCCCCAGCAATGGGTATCACCTAATGTTTTCGTCATCAAATGTGAATCTGATAGGTGGCATATTTTTACTTGTTTTGTTTTTTTTATTTTATGTGAATCTGATAGGTGGCATATTTTTACTTGTTTTTTTGTCTAATTCTGACTAAGGTTGAGCATCTTCTGCCTATTAATCATCTTATGTACTCTTTCCCTTTTATTATTTTCCCAGACACCTACAGTCAATTAATCTTTGACAAAGGAGGCAAGAACATAAAATAGGAAAAAGACAGTCTTTTCAGTAAGTGATGCTGGGAAAGCTGGACAGCAGCATGTAAATCAGTGAGACTAGAACACACCCTCACACTATGCACAAAAATAAACTCAAAATGTCTTAAAGACTTAAACATGAGACAAGACACCATCAAACTCCTAGAAGAAAACATAGGCAAAACATTCTCTGACATCAGCCTTACAAATGTTTTTGTCAGTCTCCCAAAGCAACAGAAATAAAAGCAAAAATAAACCAATGGGACCTAATCAAACTGGCAAGCTTTTGCACAGCAAAGGAAACCATTTTAAAAAACCAAAAAGACAACCTATGGAAGGGGAGAAAATAGTTTCAAATGGTGCAACTGACAAGGGTTTAATCTCTAAAATATACAAACAACTTATACAACTCAACAGCAAAAAAGCCAAAAGCCCAATGGAAAATGGGCAAAAGACCCAAATAGATATTTCTCCAAAAAAGATATACAGATGGCCAACAAGCACATGAAAAAGTGCTCAACATCCCTGATTATTAGAGAAATGCAAGTCAAAACTACTATGAGGTACCACCTCATACCAATCAGAATGGCCATCATTAAGAAGTCCACAAATAACAAATGCTGGAGGGGGTGTGGAGAAAAGGGAACCCTCCTGCACTGTTGGTGGGAATGTAAATTGGTAAAACCACTATGGAAAAGAGTATGGAAGTACCTTTGAAAACTAAATATAGAACTATCATCTGACCCAGGAATCCCACTCTTGGGAATATATCCGGACAAAAGTTTCCTTGAAAAAGACACATGCACCAATATGTTCATTGCAGCACTATTCACAATAGCCAAGAAATGGAAACAAACTAAATGGGAACTATATCTGGTCACTTACGATGGCGGATAATGTGAGAAAAAGAATGCATATATGTATGTGTAACTAGGTCACCTTGCTGTACAGTAGAAAATTGACAGAACACTGTAAACCAGCTATGATGGAAAAAATAAAAATCATTAAAAAAAAATACCAATCAACCAAAAAAAAGTATACGATTTGCCGAAAATAAATAAATAAATTAATTAAAGTATAGTTTGTTTGTTTTTGTCTTTTTGCCATTTTTGGGCCATTCCCGCAGCATATGGAGGTTCCCAGGCTAGGGGTCGAAACAGAGCCGCAGCCAGAGCCACAGCAATGGGGGATCCAAGCCGCGTTTGCGACCTACACCACAGCTCAGGGCAACGCTGGATCCTTAACCCACTGAGCAAAGCCAGGATCGAACCCACAATCTCATGGTTCCTAGTTGGATTCGTTAACCACTGAGTCATGACAGGAGCTCCCAAGTATAGCTGTTTTTTAGTAAAAGATCAATTTATTTTCTTTGCTTATGCTTATTTCTTCTATTCACATTTTAATTTTTATGTGGCTAAACTTCATCAATCCTTAACTCTGTGGAATTTAAATAGACAGTCCTCACCTCAAGGTATTTACATTTTTACTCAGGTCTTCTCTTTTATGACTGGCTTCCTTTACATTTAAATTTCTACCCCATCTGGGATTTTTTATGGTGTGAGGAGTATGTTAATTTTGTCCTAAGTGGCTGGCCACTTGCCTCAACATCATCTTCTGAATTATGTATATTTTCTCAGTGATCTGAGAATCCATCTATATTTCAGACTAGAGATCTTTTGTTAACTATACATTAAATCTATTTCTGAAACTCCAAATCTATTTCATTGATCTTTTCCATCCTTTTCCAGTTTCAAAATGTGTTAATTACTATAATGTCATTGTTTAATACTTTGCCAGGCTTGACTTTGCCAGCTCTACTCTACTTTTCATATACTAGAACTTAAGTTTCTATTCTTGATTATTTGTTTCTCCATAGGAGTATGAAATTATGTTGTCAAATTCCACAAAACAGAATTGTTTTTCTGCACAAAAAAACAAGGTATACCTTTCTATTGATTCATGTCCTCTTTATGTCCCTGAGGAAAGCTTTAAAGTTTTCATCATGCAGTTTCTAAACATTTTTCCTCTTCTTTTTTATAAGATAGTTTACATTTATAGTTGCTACTGTAAAGTAGTATATTATATTTCTAACTGATAATTTTTAGATTATTATTAATTAGGTATTCAGCCACCTTAATAAAATTTCACACCACTTGCAAAAATTTTTACTTATTTCTCTTAGAATTTTCATGTAGAAAAATGTATACTCTATAAATAATCAGAATTTTAACTTCCTTCTAATATTTATATTTGGCTATTACTTCCAAAAAATATTATATAATAGTGGAATCATTTTCCTGATTTAAAAAAAATGTGTTTACCATTTGACATGAAGAATAATAGCAGATTTTGTATGATAACATGATTTTTATAAAGTCAGAGATCATTCCATTCCTTTATATTTTATCCTTTCATTTAAAAATCAAGTTTTTTTTAAATTTTTTGAGTTGTTATGATGGTTAAATATTGTAATAGATTTTTCTCACTGGTCCACCTTACCTTCCTAAAGAGAATTTCAGTTTGTCGTGACTTTTTCTTTTCTTTTCTATTCTTTTTCTTTTTCTTTTTTTTTAGGGCCACATGTGCAGCACATAGAAGTTCTCAGGCTAGGGGTGTATCAGAGCTGCAGCTGCCAGCCTGCATCACAGCCACAGCAACACAGGATCTGAGCCATGTCTGCAACCTACACCACAGCTCACAGCAACACCAGATACTTAACCCACTGATCAAGGCCAGGGATCAAATCCACATCCTGGTGGTTAGTAATTGGGTACTCCCATGCCTTATTCTTTTAATGCATTCCCCAAATTCACATGTCAATATATTACTTCAAACTCTGGCAACTTTATTAGTGAATAATACTGTTCCATTTGGTTTTGTTGTAGCTTTTGTTGTCTTTGTCTAACTTGTTTTCAGAATCATATTTTTATTTCAATGACTAAAGACACAAATTAAAATGTCAGGAGTTCCTGTTGTGGTGCAGTGGTTAACGAATCTGAGTAGGAACCATGAGGTTCAATCCCTGGCCTCACTTGGTGGGTTAAGGATCTGGCGTTGCCGTTGGCTGTGGTGTAGGTCGCAGATTCGGCTCAGATCCCACATTGCTGTGCTGTGCTGTAGGCTGGCAGCTGCAGCTCCGATTAGACACCTAGCCTGGGAATCTCCATATGCCACAGTGCATCCCTAGAAAAGACCAAAAAAAAAAGTGTCTTAGCGCTCTTCTCCTTGCGTTTTTTTTTTCTTTTGAGAATGTTACACTATTTTATTTGATGCAAAAATACTCATGACAATGCCATCCTGACAATACTAAATTACTATGTCCTCTAAAAACATTTGTCTCTAAATTTTATCAATAATATATAATGCTACCCTGCTTTTTGTTTTGTGTATATTGGTTCTAAAAATATTTTGAAAAATAGACATTAAAGACATGATATTTTTTAGAGTTTAAAATGCCTTAAATCAAAATGTTTTCAATTGTCTCATAGAATGTCCTTTATTGCTATTCTTCTTTGCCATCAGAAGTTCTACAATCTAAGAATTAATATCAAGTTGTTTTGCTGTCCCTTTAGTTTCCTTTAATCTAGCAAATTCAGCCACTGTATTTTGTATAGCATAGCACTGACATTTTTGAAAAGTTCAGTTCAGTTTATTACAAACTATTCCAAAATTAAGATTTTTTCTGATTGTTTTCTCATTTGAAGATTCAGGTTAAACATTTCGGGTAAGAATAATGCATGGGTGACATTATATTGTTTTGGTTGCATCATGCCAGGAATCTTATTTTCAGATTGTCCCACTTGAGGCAATGCTTAGTTTGATCTATTGGTGAGATGATCTGATATGTGTATACATGGTTTCACCCAAGAGTATTACCAGCCATTGAGAATCTTTACCTGAATCAGTTATTATGTTGCTGGGTGCAATATTAAACTTTTCTAATTCTACTATTTTTCTCTATATTTATTAGCTGACAGTCTTTTCTAAAGAAGAGCTTACTCTTCACCACTGCCACCCCTTCTGAGGAACACTGTGAACTCATGTATTGTTTTTTCATTCAATGTGTCACAGCCCATTAGCATCATTATTCTTTTTGACGCTTTTTGCATCAAGAACACTGAAACTGATTATGTAGCAGAAGTCTTTGTTATTAGGAGCTATATACTATAGCATTCAGAAATGTAGTGTCATGATATATGCAACTTCCAAATTATTTAAAATATACAAATACACAAATTATACAAAATATACCCCCAAAGTTTATTTGTACCTAAAGAGAGAGCTAATGTGGCAAAACATTAACAAGCTTAAGGCTGGATAAAGGTTTAGAAAAGTTTTTAATGACCACATCCATTGCACAGGAACGTTCCCGGGCTAGGGATCGAATCTGAACAGCAGTTGCGACCTATGCCACAGCTGCGACAACACCAGATCCTTAACCCACCTCGTCACAGAGGAACCTCTCAAGGTTTGAATTTATTTAAGTAGAAAAAGAAAAAACAAAACACAAAATGTGAAAAACTCATCAGTTCTTAAAGCAAGCCTCAGACAGAGTCCTTTTTCTTCCACTGTACCCAATCTCAAAAGGAGGGAAACGCTCCCCTCCAGGCCCATCAACCTATTCCTCCACCCTATTAAATCTTTCATTCAGGGAGTGCCCATTGTGGCTCAGTGGTTAACAAACCCAACTAGTGTCCATGAGGTTGTGGGTTTGATCCCTGGCCTCGCTCAGTGGGTTAAGGATCTGGCATTGCCCTGAGCTGTAGTGTAGGCTGCAGACGCAGCTCGGATCCCGAGTTGCTGTGGCTGTGGTGTAGGCCAGCAGCTATAGCTCCAATTCGACCCCTAGCCTGGGAACTTCCATATGCTGCGGGTGCGGCCCTAAAAAGACAGAAAAAGCAAAAAACAAACAAACAAAAAAACCCAACCAACCAAACAAAAAAACTATCATTTATTACTGTCTGTTTTACCTCCATCATATTTCTATCCCCCTCCCCCACCACTGAAACCACACTCTTTCAGGTTTATTACCTAAACCATTATGGTGGCCATAATCCATCTTTCTCTCCCTATTGTCCCTTCCCTATCCATTTACCACAAGGCTTCCAGGATAGAGTCTTTAAGCACAACTTTGACAAGGTCAATGCCTTGCTCAACAACCCACAGTGGTTCTTGCCTACCATAGAGTATCATGCAAATTCCTTGGCAGGGCATTCAAAGTCCTCCACATTCAGTTAACTCACCAGCCCTCCTACGTCTAATAACACAAATAGTATACGTAGGTCCAATCTGACTCCTTTTTTTTTTCTTTTTGATTTTTTTTTCCTTTTTATAGCCACACCTGCAGCATATGGAAGTTCCGAGGCTAGATGTCAAATTGGAGCTGCTGCTGCCAGCCTATGCTACAGCCACAGCAAGAAAGATCTGAGCCGCATCTGCAACCTATGCTGGATCCTTAACCCAGTGAATGAGGCCAGGGATCAAACCCACAGCTTCACGGATACTATGTAGGGCTCTTACCCTGCTGAGCCACAACAGGAACTTCAAGTCAGACTCTTTTTTGATACAAAAAATACATAATCTTCTGTCCCATTTCATCTCCACTTGATGAGAAAGTAGTCATTTTGAACATTTTAAAACCTACCTCTTCCATGAAGTGTTCTCCAGTTCCCTTAATGTGGAAATTATTTCCAGTTTGTAGAACTCAGAAAATTCACAATATGCCTTTTCTATTGCACATACAACAATGTGCCTCATAATAGAGACAAGCCTAATTACCCTTTTGAGATCTAGTCAGGAGTATAGCCTTCTTAAAGGCAGAAATTTCTACTACCTATTTTTCTCTCTCCCCAAAACTAGCCACAGTCCCTAGATGTTGGTGAATGTTGGTGGAACTGAATTTTTACAACTGCAGTCCAACAACAGTTTCTGAAAATGATAAAGAAATTTTTTGCCATCTCATAGGGTATACATACACCCCTAAATGGAAAAGATTTTGATTAGCTATCAATGAATATATCGCCCTGAAACATACTGCTATCATCATCATCATCAAAAGCAGGGTCTTCAATAGACATGTGGTTGCCGAGGGGGAGGGGGAGGGAGTGGGATGGATTGGGAACTTGGGGTTAATAGATGCAGACTATTGCCTTTGGAATGGATTAGCAATAAGATCCTGCTGTGTAGCACTGAGAACTATGTCTAGTCACTTATGATGGAGCATGATAATGTGAGGAAAAAGAATGTACACATGTATGTGTAACTGGGTCACCATGCTGTACAGTAGAAAATTGATGGAACACTGTATACCAGCTATAATGGAAAAAAATAAAAATCACTCTATATGAAAAAAAAAGCAGGGTCTTCAAAAATGAAAGGCAATGGTGGAAAATCTTAAAACTGTGAAGGGTGATTGCATTTTGTTTCCACCAAATACAGTAAATAAGCTGGAGACATAAACTGGCCTCCAAAGGGTTGCAATATAAAGATGTTTTGCTCTAGGAGCAAGTATGGTTAGTGCAGGGTCCTGAAAAGAGGCGTGGCACAAGGAAAGCAATATTTCAGAAATAATATCCTGGAAAATGAACACAAAATGAGCTAAAGAGAACAATGTGGAGATGCAATTAGGGGTATGCACAGTAAAACCAGGTGAAGAGAATTGGGGGGAATCTACGACAGCAAGAGGGTCAGGGGGGATCTTCGACAGCAAGAATGAAGACAGAAAGGCACGGTTGAGACAGTGAAGATACCCATTTAAAATAATGTAACAAGAGTTGATTTAGGTCAGCTACAAGGGAAAGAAGAAGTCAAGCATTTTAGAGATAATTTTATTGTGTTATAAGTGTGTAGGGTTCCCAAAGCACCCTATGCATGTTTCTATTCAGTAAATTGGGGAAAAGTCTGTTTTCTTTCTCTTCCTTGCTAGCCTGGAGCCACTTAAGGGCAAGGACCATGTTGCAGCCCTCTTTTCAACTCCAGTCCCTGGTATAGGCACAGAGTAGACCAAAGGAAAAAAATGTTGTAGAAGTGAACTGATGACAATTAATTAGAGTTAAAAGGAAGGACTGAATTTGCACATGAAATTCTAAGAGTACCCTGGGGTGGTAGCTGATACATGTATGTGTGTGAGTAGGACAGCCTTCTGGAAGGGAGCAGTAATACTTGTGCTTCAGTCTGTTTGCAATTATGGCGTAACCTTTTTAAGAACAGCTTTCGGGATTATTTTGAATGCTCCACAGCATCTAGCACAGTACTAACATTCAGTGGTTATTAGAATGTTTTCAATTAGAAATATTTTTTTAAAATTTTTTAAAGAACAGACAATAATTACAATCTCTTTCATCACTCTTATTTTATCATAAAGTATTTGAGTCCAGCGTTTTCAAAATCATATAAGATTCTTTCTATTTAGAGATAAATACACAAGATGTAAAGTTCTTATTCTAGAACTAACTAGAGAAAAATAAAAGTAAAGTTCTCCTTAGATCTGACTTAAAAGAAAAGAAGGAGTTCCTTTCATGGCTCAGTGGTTAACAAACCCAGCTAGAATCCATGAGGATGCGGGTTCAATCCCTGGCCTCGCTCAGTGGGTCAAGGATTTGACATTGCCGTGAGCTATGGTGTAGCTCACCGATGCGGCTCGGCTAGGATCCCGAGTTGCTGCGGCTGTGGTGTAGGCTGGCATCTGTAGCTCCTATTTGACCCCTACCCTGGGAACTTCTGTATGCAATGGGTGTGGCCCGAAAAGCAAAAAGAAAAAAAAAAGAGAAAGAAATAGATTATTCTAATCAATTAAACAAAGTCTTTGTAAAAATATAAAACTAAAAATACGATTTGATTCTAAAGTTATATTTTTTTTTACTAATTAATTGCTTTAATTTTAGTAGTAATTTCTAGAAATCCTGATTTCTGTTCACACACTTTAGATCAATCTTCTGAATTCTAAGATCAACTAATTTACTGATGAGTCGTATGTTATATTATAAGCTATCATCTGTTTATCTAGTGTAGGAAGAAGTAAGCAAGCTTTTTCTGTAAAGGGTCAGACAGGATTTGCAGGCCACTTGGTCTCTGTCCTAACTACTCAGCTCTAGCTGCTGTAGAGGGGAAGTAGCCAGAGACAATGCAAAAGCCAGTAAGTATGGCTGTGGACCAATAAAGTATCAGAAAAGGCAGTGGGCTAAATTCAGCCCACAGCTGTAATTTGCCAATACCTACTTTAGTCCATTGTTTTTCATTTTATTATGAAAATCCCCAAATACACTCAAAAATTAAGTGAAAACCACTTGGTACCATTTAGATTTAACAGTTAAGACTTTGCCATATTTACTTCATCTATTTTATTGCTGAAGTACCATAAAGAAAATTTGTCATCATAATTTAGCATGCATCTTAAAAATTAGACACATCAATAAATATATTAGTATTATTGTAATTACAATTAGTTGTAATTATATAACTAATTGCATACTTTATTGAATTATAATAAATTAATACATAGCATCACAAATAAAATTGATATAGTAAATAATACTAATAAATTATTAATAAAGTATTACTAATAAAATTCATAATAACAGTCTATGTTTAAAATTTCCCAGATATCCCCCAAATTATGTCTATAGCTGTTTTGTTCAAATCAGATATCCAAATCTGAAGATCTGACACTTCATTTGATTGTTAAATATTAAAAGTCTTATTTAATCTAAAGCAGCCTCCGTCCCCTAGACTTTTATGTGACTCATTGAGGTATAGTCTGACTTCAAGCAATGTGAGCAATATCTGGAATCAATACATCTCATAGGAACACTAATGTAGGCAAATACAAAATTTTGTGTGTCCATTATCTTTAATATATTTATCTCTATTTCTCCATTTTTAAGATTTTTTCACCTTTCACCTATTTTTTAAACAATTTCTAGAGTTTATAAGGGCAATTTAGATACATATATGATACCAGAGGCTCATATATAACACAAAAGCATGTCTGAAATGTATGAACCCATGCACGGGTGATGTGTAAATGAATGGAGATAGGATAGTCAGTCACTTTAATGAGGCTTAGGAAATTCTAGATCTGTAGAATCCATCACCTCCTGTGAAAGATGTTGATTATTCTGTCTTTTAAGAGGGTATTACAATACTCCAAGCTGTGAAAAAAATATAGAAATATAGACACAGAATGACACTGTGGAGTGTGCAGTGCTTTGTGAGAGAGCCTATTAATCCTTTCTCAGGAGAATTTCGATCCTTGTAAGAAAATCTGTCAGCTTACCAGGGAAATTCCCCACAGAAAAATCACTCCAAACTTCATGAAATTCCCATGAAGTGAGCACTGTTGGTATATAAGTGGAGATACACAGACTGAATACTGTTCGTGGTAGAATCAGGGTGCAGTGAGACCAGGGAGAAGGAGCAACCTTGTCGAGCAGTTATGCCACAGTGTGGTCTGAGGTTACAGATAAGGAGGCTGGAAGAAATACTCAAGAAAATGTGAAGACAAGCAATAGAGAGTGGTGTGTTGCCTATTGTTTTAAAGTAGAACCCACTGACGTTAGGAAATAGGATCAGTAAGGAGTCAAAAATAAGGGACTTGGCCAACTGAGATAATGGGAACACATAAAGGAAAGGGAATCAAAATGTGCTGTCTGGAAACTGTGAAAGCTAGCGTTCCCTTAGCTGAGAGAAAGAATAGAGGAGATTTAATTATAAGGATCAGGAGTTAAGGCTTAGAATAAGATAGAAGAAAAAGCAATGAAGCTCTAACCTCGCTGCACTGGGCAATACGGTGACTAAGGGCCACAAGAGGTTATTATTCAAATTTAGATTAAATACAGTTAAAAACTAAGTTTCTGATTAATTACATTTCAAGTGCTCTATGGTCATCTATGGTGAATTACCATCATATCAGAAGCATAGATGGGGGACATTTCCACATTTCAGAAAGTTGTCTATTGGACAATGCTCTTCTAAGGGCATTAAGATGAGTAAGAAAGAAAATGACAGAGAAAGAGATGAAGGAGGAGGGATGGTGATTCATAAACTCCCTCGCACTTGTTATTTAATGTCACTGGTTCTCATGTGACAACTAAGATAGCCACTTAGTTGGCTACAATACTGGGGACCTGCCACACCTCCTCTCCAGAAAGCAGCTGGAGAGATTGCTACCTTAGCACTGCTCCAGTTGGTTGAAGCTATGGGACAGGGCACTGAGTTAGGGGAGGATCCAGGGGCAGGGGAGTGTGTGGGGAAGAGTCACTCACTCCAAGGATGAAGAGGGCCTGTGCACACTTTAGCACCATGCCCAAGATTCAAGGTGGATGAAAAATTTACTCGCCACAGGAAAGCTTGCAAGAGTAGGTTCTTTCATGTCTAGGGCCCTGTGAGTCTTCAGTCATTCATGGTCATACAGTCCTCCTACCAAAACATTGTTCAGACCAAGTCATAGGTCTGAATACTCACATTCTCTCTTACTTAACTAAAGAGACATTTGGCCTGATCATCTCCTTTTATTTCATTTATTCACATCAATCAATTTCCATCACAAACATTCTTATTCACAAGTAAATATAGGCAGCCTACCTCCTTCCCTCTAGGCTCCACGATGAAGAGCATGAAATTTCAAACCAATGCTGAGTAACCTTCATGGTCACACACCTGTAGTTTGAAATGACAGCATTCTGTAGAATCTCTGACCCCCTCACCTCCAACCCTCAGAGAGACTCTTTCTTTCTGGAACATTTTTAGCATCCTTTTGACCATAATCAACATCATATTAGACAGATTTCTTACTCCAGATGGCCATTTCCAGCTCCATAGACTTCCTGCCACTCACAATATTTCAACTAGACATTGCCAGCTGAAAAGGAGATTGCCCTCAAACACTTCCAAGTGCTGCCCTGTGAGACTCACTATTTATTTTCACAAACTTCTGGGCTGCATTCAGTTTCCCATTTGCATGTGTGGGCAGCCTTTTTTTCAGTGCATTCCCTCTGCTCTAATTGGCTCACGGTACAGATTCTTGGCTCCGTGCTTGGAAATCGTCACTGACTTTTAACACACCTCACCTGAAGAACAGCTTTCTCTGTTTCCATTAGTATTTCAGGCTCTGATCCTCATTTTTAAAATTATCAATGGGATTTTAATTGGTGGTTTCGATTGTTTACTTTTAATCTGGTTTAGTGATATTTTAAATTTTGTTTTATTGCATTTGGAAAGAACAGAACCTTAAAAGAGAGAAAAATAAGTGGGGAAAGAAGATACTCATTTAAGAGAGGAAGTAGAGGCTTCCGTGGACTTAGGCTGGTCACTTAAAGGGAACCGTGACTTAGGCAAGGAATGTTATAATTGTAAGTATCAGAGTTGTGCTTGCTTGAATTAATGCTTTTTTTAAAAAAAATCCTTACTCTTAACATTAGTGAATTTTCTGTCACTTGAAAAAGAAGTTAGAAAATGATTGAATCGTTCCTGACATCCACTGAAACGGAAAGTTTATAATTTTCTACTATGACCTGAATAATAGCATGGATCAGATAATCCTCTGAATAATATAAACATCCAGAGTCTACTTGCCTTTTTAATACGGGAAGAAATTAAACAACCTAAACAAAGCGTAGGGTGAAAAGCCCCCATCAGCTGACCACTGTTCACACTTCTCATTTTAAATGCCTGCACTGGAAACCTTCAATAAAGGAGTGAATCTTCTGTACTCCACAGAGAGCTGCCTTTCAGCTGGAAGAGGGTGTGTCCCTATGCTTTTACCTGGGAGCAATGATGATCTTGTCAAGCGTTTCAGTGAGACCAGCCCAAGTTTTTAGGGTGGGGATCTAGGCAGGTTATACGTACCTTCAGACCTGCACCCAGAGAAGGCAGAAACACCTCAAGGCCTGCATGTAAGAACATCTGCTGAGAAATTATTTTAATCAGACACCAGCTGAGTGGGGGGAAGAAAAAGAACAGAGAAGGACAAACAAAACTCCCTTGGTCTTGGATGTAAGAGAAACCAGCAGCGATGAACTGGCCCTTCTTCAGAACAGCTGCCGTGCTGTTCATTTTCCTGGTAAGTGGATCCCGTTCAAAACTTTGCATAATCATTCTCACTGTACATAAGTGAGAACTGTTAAAGAAATGTTATTTTGCGTTATTTCTAACCTAAACCCATTAAAAGTTTATGTTAATGACAAGGCGAGTTTATGAACTAGATTTTTAAATAGTGTTTCCTTAATTGAAGACTCAAGGTCATATTACTGCATCAGTGTCAACTCATATCACATCTCTGACAAAGTCATTGCTAAGTCATGCCAGAAAAACGCTGAATTTAGGAAAGTCATATCACTACTTAATGGTATTTTGCTGTTCAAATTCTCTTTTGTAGGTGGGCTCTGAGAACTAATATTGCAGGGGTATCCTGATTGTAACCTAAATATTTTCCCATATTTTTAGTATCTTTGTCGATAGAGTCACTCTAATTTTTAAAATGTAAAAATAAGAACCATTTAAGTTAAAAATCACAGCTGTTTGTGACGGGCTTCACCATCCCACAATCTCATCTATTCCACATGGTTGCAGGTCCATATCACTAATATCAGAAGCCCCGTATTGCTAAACTGTAATTTTCTTTTAAACAACATTTTTTAATTTCAAAAAGAATGGCAGTATGGGAGCTTTATAAATGACATGGTAGGTGAAGGAATGGCTATAATTAAGGAGTAAGTGTAATTATGATGATACTGGTTCTTACTACTGGAAAGTCAGAAATGACAGTGGTAGAAAAGTTATATGGACGTTTGATGGTCAGAGAAATGTAACAAAATGCTTTATCATTGCTCCCCTTCTCCTGTTATTAGCCTTCTCTCTTTAGAGATAGTTGTAAGGGCAACAGGCATATGTTGTATCAATTTCACCTATGTTGAAGAGTGGAAAACTGCAGTCTTTCTCACGCTAAGGTTAATATAATCCAAGAGGCAGGTGCCAAGTAAATCGTCCTCCAATTTGGCAGGATGCATTGCTGTGTCGCAAATTTGTTTCTACTTGCTTACTTTTTGAACCAGACTGTTGGGTTTCTATACTAAACAAGTTAGATCTTTGTTTCAACGTATTCAGGTTAGTTTGAATTCACTTTATTAATTCAATTGGGCAGTTCCCAATTGCCCTTCAAACATTAGTCTTATTCCAGGGGTTGATCCTTAGAATCAGTTGATATCATAACTTGGGCCATGGCAGGGATTAATGACCACCATCTAGTATATCATTTGAACATAAGAGCATTTGTTAATTGTGAAATAATAAAATAATTTTTAATTTCATATAAATTTGATCTAATTAAGGCCTATTATAGCTTCAGTTGGTTAAAGTTTATTCAGATGCTTATATACTTTCACTGAATCTATAAGATACTTTATTTTTTATTTTTATGATTATTTCCAATTAATTACATCCTATAAAATTCCTTTAAACAGCCATTTCTAATTAGTCATTCTTCAGTACAACATATCATTTTATAAAAATCATATATCCTCATTTAACTTTCTCTCTTAGTAGAGAGATTTCTGGCCATTTGTACTTTATTTTCTGAGTTGGGATAATTTTTGTTTGTATGTGGATTATTTGTCTGTTGCCATAGTTTACTCCGGAATTCATCACAAGTTTTTCATACGCCTTATGAAAATTATTTCTAAAAGAACTTATTTTATAAAGAATTGAAATTTTTCATTTCATATTGTAAAGCATTTCACTTTCTAAGGTCTAGAAAGTCACAATATATGGTATTGATTCTACATTTATTTTCTTTCTTTTTCGTTTCCATGAAATAAGTGTGTGTGGCGGGGTGGAGGATGGGAGAAACTTTTTAATTAAGAGAGGCCATAACCTCTCTTAATTAGATATAAGAAATAGATTTTAAAAATCTCTGTGAATGGTAACAATGGTAGAAGTATGGTATGGCGACTATGGGAAAGCAAAGTAGAACCAGGAGAATTTTTATAATTCTATTGATTTCTAAAACTTACTTGCAACTTTGCCAGGTCCAATCAGTCAACTCAAATCAATATAAATCTCAAGATGCCTTTTTCTATAAAAGCCAACTTCTACGGAAAATACTCAAAGAACAAATAAACCTATCTTTATTTATTACCAAGAATTACTGAGTTCTTCAGTTGGCCATACCAGCTTAGCCTCTTTTCTTTCCATGGTTAATATTTCCTTATATAAAAAAAAAAAAAACTCTTTATGACCACCTGATAAGCCAACTCCACAATCTTAACTTAGCTGAAATTACTTAGGATAGAAGCAGGTGTTTTTAGAGTATTTCTCAGGCCCAGGGCTAAAATATACAGAATATAATATAGACTTTATTACATGGTTCATCAACTTGTGTGAACCAGTCATCTTAAATTCCCATAATTGTGTTCATTGATGCCTAAAGCAAGAAAAGGGCTAACAAACCATTACAGACCAAACAAAAGAGAAGCAAAAGAGAGGATTCTTTACGATTTCTTGCACATGTATTATAGATATTAGGATGTCAGTAAAATATTTTATAGAAAATAGAAGCAGTATTTCAGCTCACCTGTTCAGTCAAGTTCATAAATTGTATTTAAGCAAAATCACTTTCATTTACATGATGCTCTTAAAAGCTTTGGGATTGTACTGCAGACTCAGGATCAGCATGTTCTTCTACTTTTATGAAAATAGAAAGTACAAATTTGTCATCGTTCAATAGTTTGAGCTGCCACAGAGTAAAACCATTTGCCATGCATTGAGGTAACAGAAAAACCTAAAGAATTAGGAAATGCTATCTTGATTAATCTGAAGGCTTGCCCCCCCCCCAAGGGACAAGATTCACCTACTTAACAAGGCTCAGAAATCTAGAAAAATATTACACTCTCTCTACCCAGAGCACTTACTTTCTGACAACTCTTTTCTCCACTCTACTTTCTTCAAGGCCATTGTTGCTGCATATCCCATATCCTAACAATCATTGCCTAATATAGAAACAAGATACATGCTTGGTGCTGCATTTAGACTTACTATGCTCCCCTCAGTGAGGGAACACCCTTACGGAGTGCTGGGTCACACCACCCTTGTTGGTTAGGCTTGGCATCCAAAGTTCTTTAATGGACTCAGGCCGGTCAAAGTAGTTTCAATGCTACTGGCTGCAGATCAATGTTCTCACATGGTCAAAGAGCACAGAGCACAGCTTTTTACACTTGTCTAATGAAAAACCACATCTGCACAAATTAATGGCTGCCTGCTGCTCATAAAACTACTTGACTGTAAGTTATCTGAGGGCAGGTTCTGTGTCTCGTTCGCTTTGTCTCCCTAGTGCCTTGGACCAGTGGAAGATTGCTCAGTAGATGTCTAATCATGCAAAGTAGAGGCCTCAGAAGGAGATTTGGGGATGGTTTATATTTTTCTTCTTCTACACACTCCAAAAAACCATCACAGTATTAAACATAGGAATAATAACATTGACTTTCCCTAACACTTATTTTTAGGATGAAGTTCTATATTTTTATATTTAACCTAAGGCCTGCCATAACACTTTTAGGGCTTAAGCCCTTCAAAAGTCTTAATTCAGCCTTGGATCCACATCCAAGTGTGGATACACGCTTGATATGTATTCAACAAATAAATAAATAAGTTAATCAATAAATAAAAGCAATGGCCTATCAAAGTGTTGTCAACTCCAGACTGACAACACCATCAAAGTGATACAAAGGAAAAAGAAAGCAGGCAGTTTTCGTAAAGAAGCAAATTATTATATTTTAACTTTATCTCAGGTTTATCCTTGTGATGTATGTAACAGATAAACACATTAGAATTTGATGCTTAAAAACTGTCAAGTGACTGTGGAAGACTACCTCATACTTATTAAGTGCAAGAAGTTTTCCTTATAATAATCACTTGTTACTTTCAAGACCATTTTTATGATATGCAAAGAAAAGTAAACCTCAATATCCAAAGATAAAAACTAAAAATGAATATAAGTTAGAGAGTCACTGAAATTAGCATGCAATTTTGTGTTTTGTGTCTTTAAATATATATATATTATATATATATGTGGATTAAATATATATATGGATTAAATATATATATATGTTTTGGCTCCTCAAATAGAAATGCAGGTAGGACTTATTGAGGAGGTGCTTTAAATGAATTAGTCACTGCTTTCTTAGAATTGTTTAAGTGGAAAGAGCTTTAGTCTCATTTACAGATGAGGAAACTGAGGCACAGAATGGCTAAGTAACTCACTCCAATGCCCAAATCCAGCAGCCAAGAGCTGAGATGAACTTGATCAGCTTGAGAACCCTGTATCCATCTCGAAGCGAATCTCCATCATGGCCTCCACAGAACACATTCCTAACTCACTTCAGAATCCAAACTAGTCCCCTAATTGCCCCCAGGTAGCCTTATCCTTACTCCAGGAACAAGGTCTAGAACATTCCAGCTGATGTCCTTCAACCTCCCTCTCCTAATCAAGTGATTTTCATCTCCATCCTCCTCTTTTCCCTACTCTGTCTTCAGAGTCCTTCGTTCTGCCTACTCCCTCCTGCTCTCTCCATTCACTACACCTCCATCAAGGATTTTCTTTCTGAATCTCTCCTCTTTCAAATCAAAATTTCCTACTCTCCTCTTTCCCCACATTCAAAAACCCAAATCTCCTTCTACAGTATTTCCTTGGACACTACATCTAACTCCACTATCACATCTTTCTGTTTTCTTTTATCACCAAATTCCTTGGGGAGGTGACCATCTTTTTGTCCTCTCCCCATCCATGTTATGCCCCAATTTCTTTTGATCAGAAAGGACCTGTTCCACCCAAATAAAAGCATTCTCCTCCAAGGAACAAAAACCTCAGATTTCCTGAGGATTCATTCTGCTCAGCTTTTTTATATCATCTGATATGGTTCATACCCCATCAACCTTTCAGTTTTCCCTGTCGTTGACATCTGTGACACTGCGTGATATTTTCTTCCTATTTTTCCAGCTCTTTTTAAAAATCTCTTTTTATTTCTTGTTTCCTGTCATTGTTCCCAGTTCTATAAATTTAGGAACTTTCCTAGTTTCGGTCTCACCCACAGGCTATTTCTTTGCTGTATTCTTTAGGGATTTTAAATTCTCCCACGATTTCAACTAGCCGACATGATGTTCCTCTACGTATCAGGCATGAACCACCATTGTTCATGGTGCTAAGACATATTTCAAATTGCTAAGCATTTTTGCCCAGGCATTTCTCTGGCATCTCTAACTGGATGTGTTCTAACCTGCTGTGGCCTTGTTCCTGATCTGATCTGCCAGTTTTAAACTGCCTTCACCTGAGATTCTTCCCTCTCAAGACTCCCGCGTCTCATTGGTTCTCAAGTCCTGTCAATTTCTGTGGTACAATATCTCTCCCTTGATCTTTCCCACTCTGTTCCCACTGACACTGCTCCCATTCAGCTCCTCATCTCTGGCCAAATTTGATGCAAAACACTCAACTGCTGGTGGCCTATAATCACTGCCTCTTCCCACCACTCCCACCAACTGTTGTCAAAGTCATCTTTTAAACCCACAATTTTATCATGCCTTTCCCATGATCAAAAACTTTCAATACTTTCCTATTGCACACAGGGATTTGATGTTAGAATTGAGAAGGTAACTATATAATTTAGTCTACCTCTGTCATTTCACAAGTGAGAAAACTAGAGCTCAGAGAACTGAGGAAGTACTGTTTTCTGAAAGTTTTCTGCCTCTTTCAAGTGCTCTTTTTATCTCATTATTTTGCCTCTGAAAGTCCAAGCATGACTTTGGTTCAGAGTTTATTCTAGACTCTGAGAAAAACACAGTAAGATTATGTCAACAAAACACATTTTAAAGCAGACGTGTCAGTTTTTAAGTTAATAATCCAGTTGAGAGCTTCAGACTGTGGTGAAACCTGCTTGGTCTTCTGCCTAAGTTGCTACTCATGGGAAAAAGAATGCCCCAGCTTCCTGAAGTTGGAAGGTTTCTTAGTCATCTGGCATAGTTCTCCAAAACAAACAGCAGGCGCCAACACTTCAGTGTGGTAAGGGAGGCCCAAGACAGATAATAGATGCATACACAATTTTGTGGCTATGAAGAAATGGCTTCCAAACAGACAAGTAAGTTATCCCCACACCCCAGTCCCACACCCACAAGGGAGAGGAATAAATCTTCATGAGTGCACAGCTAGCAAAAAACACACATTTGCATTAATATCATTTCAATTCTGTGCTCATGAGGGACTCCACAATAACATTTCAGCTACTCATCCGAAGTAACTTGGATCATTTAGGCCATTTATTCCCCCTTCCCTTAGTATTATGGTTATTGTTTTGTTATTGTATATAAGTATTCCTAATCATATGGATGCTATGAGATTAGATTAAAATAAGAATTATTTTAAATTCCCAAAGTTGTAAAATGTCAATTCATTGTAGTATATTTTACTTAGTAATTTACTTGGAATGGTCTATCTTATATTTTATTGTAAAACCAACACCTCAAAAACAAATTCAAGCTGAACTATGTTGGATGTTATTTAGCCACAAATTAATATCCAGACCTCAATTTCTTCATATGTAAAATAGAAAGAATTATAGTATTGACCACATGTACTTGTGCAGATTGAGTGTATGGATTTTTCCAAACACATTGCCTCATATTAGTTATCATTCAATGAACTGTAGTTGTGATAATGATAATGATTGACAGTGAATAGATACCATGAGTATATAATTCCTATAAAAAAACTTTCTCTCTTCATACTACTCATATTAACCATGAATACATATTTTCCTGAATTATCAATTATGACAATTTTTTTAAAATATGAACCTTGAAACCAAAATTTTATTTTTATTGAATAGTGAAGTTGAAACTAACCATAAAAAGTAGTTGAGTATGTTTTGAAATTATGTATTTTTAAAATGCAAACTATAATTTTCTTTTAGCAGTGGTACAAAGTCTAATCATAACAATCTTCATGATTAGCAATTCTGAAAAAAAATCAAATAGAAGTGCAAAATTTCTTATTTTTGGATAAATAAAAACTAAGAATTTACATCTTCAATTGATTCTAAATTAAATTTAAAATTTAATAAAGGTAGACAAATCCTTCAAATCCACACCTAATTTTCAGAGAGATATTTTACAGAGTCTTAAGCATATCAATATATTAGACGAGATACAAATGTGTGTGTTTTTGGAAATGCTTTTGTTTTTGGAGAAAAATAACTTAAACTATGTGTATGATTTTACACTACAAACCAAATGTAAAGATTAAGGCCAGACCCGACTAGGCAGTTTGACTAGCTCACTTGTTTGACAGGGAAATTGTTTAATGCAGGAGAAAAGATTAATGAAAGTTGCTTACACATCAATTTGTCCTTACAGTCTTGTAATTTATTTTCATTGCTATGGAAGGGTGCATTTATATCCTCTGTTTTGTTTAGTGCCAACAATAAAACACCAAATATTAACCCTTTTTTACATAAAGAAAATTATTTGTTTTTATTTTAGAACTTTTTATTCTCATATTTCAAAGAAAATTAAAGATTTATCATCTTAAGATTTTCAAGAGTACTAAAAAATCTTCCATCTATATCTGTAGTGTGAAAAAGCATATATTCCAAAGCTCCCCAGATATCTCCTGTTTTACATCTTTTCTTTACTCCAAAACTTTTTGTTCTATTTCCATCTGTGGTTTGGCAGACCCTGAAACTATAGTCGAATATTTTGGTATCACAACATATTGTTGAAATCACTATATAGCATCAGAATATTTTTAGCACCTCAGGCATAAGAGTTACAAAGAGGTCCTGAGTTCCCAGCCCTCAACTTCCCTGGGCTAGAGCCTCATATGTCCTAGTCCATATGATTACAAGTATCTGCCAGGACTAAGAATGAAAAAAAATTAACAACAAAAGTAATGAAAAATAGAGCAAAACTAAAAAATAAAAACCAAACATTAAGGAATCCTTAGTATCATCATCAGACATTGAGAGACAAACCAGATCCACCTGCTAGTGATTCACAGAGCTACTGTTTAATTTTTTTTAAAGCAGTGTGATAACACAAATTGTAAAGCATTCAATTAAAAATTAACTGTGGAGTTCCTGTTGTGGCTCAGCAGGTTAAAAACCCAACTAGGGAGTTCCCGTCATGGCGCAGTGGTTGACGAATCCGACTAGGAACCATGAGGTTGTGGGTTCGGTCCCTGCCCTTGCTCAGTGGGTTAAGGATCCGGCGTTGCCGTGAGCTGTGGTGTAGGTTGCAGACACGGCTCGGATCCTGCGTTGCTGTGGCTCTGGCGTAGGCCGGTGGCTACAGCTCCGATTCGACCCCTGGCCTGGGAACCTCCATATGCCGCGGGAGCGGCCCAAAGAAATAGCAAAAAGACAAAAAAAAAAACAAAACAAAAAACCCAACTAGTAACCATGAGGATGCTGGTTCCATCCCTGGCCTCACTCAGTGGGTTAAGGATCCAGTGTTGCTGGCTTGGATCCCTTGTTGCTGTGGCTATGGCGAAGGCCAGCAGCTGCAGCTCCAATTCAACCCCCAGCCCAGGAACTTCCATGTGCCATAGATACAGCCATACAAAGAAGAAAAATAAATCAATAAAAATAAAAAATAACTTATGATTATCTTATTTTTCATAGGTGGTGCTGGAAGTTAACAGTGAATTTCGAATCCAGGTAACATAGCAAATTCATTTTTTCCAAACTAAAAATTAAAAAAAAAATCGTTTGGGAGGAGCAATGTATTTTCCAAAGAAAATTCATCCATATAAATAAAGTTCATGTTATGCTAAAATTTAATAGATTATCAAAAAAATCACCAATTTTCCTAATTAAACATCCTCTCTTTTTGATATTATAATTACTCAATCCTCCAAAACTGCCAGTGGAATGTGGATTATGACTAAAAGTTAATAGATACAATTACGTTATCCTGCCCATTCAAGGTACGAGATTATAACACTAAGAATGGCACCATCAAGTGGCATTCCATCAGAAGGCAAAAACGTGAGTGGATCAAGTTTGCTGCAGCCTGCCGTGAAGGTGAGGACAACTCGAAGAGGAACCCAATTGCCAAAGTGAGTATCAACTCCAAGGCACAAAATCGAAAATCAGAATGGATGAAGTTAAATTTTCAAAAGAACCTATCTTTTAAATATTGTGTGAACATATCCCAGGAGAAGTTATGATACAGAACTATAGCCACTTAGATTATGAAAACTGGAGCCATTAAACGTATAAGAAATGTAGGCACTCGGGTCAACAGTTAAACAGTGACTCACCACACCGGTGGAATTAGTACATATGCCACCCCAAACTCTAGGGTGAAAAAAATACAGTGATTTAAATAATGAATTTAATGCTCAGTCCATTCATAGGAACTATTTCAGTGTGGACTCTTTCTGACTCATAATCTCTTAAAATTGAGTTCTTACTTTTGACTTTGTTATGAACGTTCTCAATGTACCTTCTTTCATACTCTTTTCCTTTCATTTTCCCTTAGAGTCCTCTGTACACACATACACAGACACACACACACAAAACATATCTCCACTCACAGAATCACACATACAAAGATATATACATATACACAGATGCACACAGAGATTCCCCCATAAGATTGCTTAAAGTCATATAATTTTTTATTTCAAAGAGAGTCCTCATTTCTGTAACCATTTATTTGGGGTAGTCCCCTCCTTACTTTTCAGCCAATACAACCTCCTCATCTTCAGAATTAAGAGCTTCTACATAGAGTCAGATAACTCTTGTAACCTACATAAATCCACTTAAAACTTTCTTCTAAAACTTTCCATTTAAAAATTTTTGAATTGAAAGATCAAAATTATGTAATAACAGTGGTAAACTTAAGAGTATAAGGAGTTCCCTACTTTAGCCCCAGTGCTAAGGCAGAGCCTGAAAATAATACAGTTCATTGTAAATGTTGAATGAATGAATGCATGAATGATGACTGCACAGATATAGATTTATTAGGGTGATATTTTACTTTTTTCTTATTTGGCAGAAATAGAAATTGAATTTCTTTACTACCTGGTCAGTTACCATTGAGTATACTGGCGCTGTAATTTTTCTACTTATCTAGGAAATAATTCTGTTTTTCTAGCATATCTCCAAAGATAATAGGTATTCACATTCAACAATTCTCAAGAAAGTCAGCTGTCCTATATCAAACACAGCACGCTTGATTCACTCCCCGTAATATTTTCACTTGTGCTCTTCCTGCAGATTCATTCAGACTGTGCTGCAAACCAGCAAGTGACATACCGCATCTCTGGAGTAGGAATTGATCAACCACCTTATGGAATCTTTGTTATTAATCAAAAAACCGGTGAAATTAATATAACATCCATAGTTGATCGAGAGGTCACCCCTTTCTTCATTGTAAGTGAGCTCCATGTCAATATGTATGTTCAAGCCTAAATTATTCTCAGTATATCTTAAGTTCAGATCATACTTGATTTGATTTTAAGAGTCTCAATATTAGGCATTTTGGCTGTTTCTCATTTCCTGAGCATCCTATGACTGAACAGAAACAAAAGATTAAGAGAGAGAGGAGAGTTCGCTTAAGTGCCTTAGCAAAAATGCTAACCTCTGATCTATTCCCAGTGTCAAGCTAAAGTGTTTGGAAGGGCAAGGGGAAGAAAAAACTTGCTTCTGTTTCTTTAATTCAATTGAGAAGATTAATTCCTCTTAACTCTATTTCCAAGTGATGATTCTGGAGCTGATGATGGAGTCTTTTCTGAGTGAACACACTTTATTAGAAATACACATTGATTAAGCTCACCTGAGCTCAGAATGTGCCTTGGAGATACTTTAATTCACCCTTAATGAATCTCACTCTACTCTTTAGAGTTGCTATGACAAAATATCAAACCCTCAACCTCATTTCCATTTTAAGCAGATGACCTGGTGACCAGCTTCATTAAAAAGTCTGAGGCCCTCCATCACAAGCACCCATAATTAATTCTCTCTCCTCTAGTTCAGTGTTCTGAATTAAATTCAAAAACAAGATCAGTTTTCTGCTTTTTCCCAACAGCTTATTCCAAGAGCTACCTATTTTCCCATAATTACCTGTCCAAGAACCTTATTCAATCAACTTTGTTTTTTCATCATTCTCCTGCCTGCTCCACTGGCTGCTTCCGTTTTCATCTATCATTATCATTAATACTTGTTAATATCTAAAAAAAATTAAAAATAAAGAAATTAAAAATGTTTTCTTTGATCTTGTAACAAACCCCATCATTTTCCAGAATGCCTTCAGACAGTAATCTACACTTGCAGGTTTTCGCTCATACTGTTTGTCTGTATACCTCAAGCTCTTTTAATTCCTTAGTCTTCTATTTCAAATGTGTATTCCTGATTTATCTCCCACAATGTTCCCCTGAAAATTCTAAATCAACATGCCAGACTAGTAGCTTTTTTTGAAGCACAATGCATTTTTAATGAAATATACCACACAGGCAAACTAGTATATACATTATGCTTACATAAACCAAATCATAATAATACTAATAGTAGCATAAACACCCATATAGCCACCACTTAGCATGTGAATGCTATATTTCTTTCTTTCTTTTTTTCTTAAGGCCTCACCTGTGGCATATGGAAGTTCCCAGGCTAGGGGATGAATCGGAGCTGCAGCTGCCAGCCTAAACCACAGCCACAGCAACGCCAGATCCGAGCTGCATTTGCAGCCAACATCACAGCTTGTGCCAACACTGGATCCTTAACCCACTGAGCCACAATGGGTACTCTTATTTCTTTGAAGCCCCTGTGTGACTTTCCTTTATCACATTGTCTAGACCAACAGAGCCTATTTCTAATTCCAAATAAGAAGTTGTCATCACTCCATTTCTTTCCTCACATGAATCCCTTTGCGTGGAACACCTTGCCATTTCCCTGCTCCACCTGCTGGAATTTTCTTTCGAAGTCTCTCTCAATCATTACATCCTCCTATGATGTCATAGTAATTTTTTAATCATTACATTCTCTTATAATGTCTTAGAAATTTTGTTTTTCCTTTGTATAAAGTATCATGTCACCTTTTCTCAAACGGGATTTTGAGTTAGTGTTTCCCTCCCCTTACTGATTCTAAGGACCATTTGTGTCTACATTCGAGTAGGAAATATTATGTCTTCCTGTTCTTTAGTTTCCCACTGTGCCTACTACAGTGCTCAAACAAAGCACGAACTTAATAAATACATGTTTATTCCTCTTTTAAGAAATAGATTAAATGTATTCCTCTTTTAATAAATATGTTGCCCCACGTATTCCTCTTTTCTCTCCTAGATCTATTGTCGGGCTCTGAATGCACAGGGCCAAGATTTAGAGAGACCTCTTGAGCTCAGAGTCAGGGTTTTGGACATAAATGACAACCCTCCAGTATTTTCTATGTCTACTTTCCTAGGACAAATAGAAGAAAATTCTAATGCAAGTAAGTGGTCTGCTTATTAAGTAAACAAGACTATTTTGGCTTCCAGATCATTCTTAACAGCCAGGCAACTAGAGGTTAAACTATATCAGGATTGTAAAAGATAAAGTTAGAAAAGCATGCAGAATGGGAAGGAATGAGGAAGTCTCCATAATGGCTTTCCCTTCAACTGTGGAAGCAGCTCCAATCTGTCACATACTAGGAGAACTCTAGAGAAATGGGAAGAATTTGCTCACACACCAGCTCTGTAGTAGATTCTTCAAAAGAACTTTCAAAAGAACTTTGCACAGTGGTGACAGAAAAACTGGGAGGAGAATTTAACCTCCCAGCCTGACTACTTTGAGGGCAATGTCATCCACTTCTATTTGTACTACTTTCAGTTTTTTTGTTTTTTTTTTTATAAACTACTTTAAAGTCATTCATAGAAATCATTTTCAGGCAATCTATTTGGTGGTCATAATGTTCAGCGCTTTTCTTGACAGCAAATAAATGCAAAACAAGCATTCTTTCCCCTTCTCATATATGATTTTTAAAATAGAGGGTTTTTTTGCTTTTCACTCGTCACTGATTCTGTGTATTTGAAATGTATTTTAAAAATAATCCTGTTAGGTCCTGTTAGGTTTTTTGGCTGAACCATAGCATGTAAAAGTTTCCTGGCCAGGGATCAAACCCACACCACAGCAACAACCCAAGCCACTGCAGTGACAATGCAGAGTCCTTAACCCACTGCAGCACAAGGGAACTCCCACCATGCATATTTAAAGCTGATTGTCCCAAACGATGCTAGTGATGGGGCACCAGAAAATCTAAAAACTAGATATAGTATTTACCCTCAAAATCTTTAAAAATCTAAACATTCACTTGGATTACCATAAATGGCAAGGTTTTAACTGCCAAATATTCAGTCACTAGGGTGGCATAGTATATTAACTCCTTAGTATACCATTGAAAATTGTCCTAAATATATTTAAAACAGCAGAAATAATGTCTCATTTGAATTAAAAATTTTAACTTACCAGTGTTACTTTTAAACTTTAAGTGGTATAATTTCTTGTAAATTCAAATAATTTTTTTTTGTCTTTTTTGCCATTTCTTGGGCCGCTCCCGCGGCATATGGAGGTTCCCAGGCTAGGGGTCAAATCGGAGCTGCAGCCACCGGCCTACGCCAGAGCCACAGCAACGCAGGATCCGAGCCTCACCTACAACCTACACCACAGCTCATGGCAACGCCGGATCCTTAACCCACTGAGCAAGGCCAGGGATTGAACCCACAACCTCATGGTTCCTAGTCGGATTCGTTAACCACTGTGCCACAACAGGAACTCCATAAATTCAAATAATTCTTACATTTTAATTTTATTTGTTAAAATACAATACTCATACTTTGAACTTTAAAAAATATTACTATAAGAATGTTTATTGTAAAAATTCACAAAATATGAATGAAAACAGAAGAAAAATGCATTCTTTGCTCTTCCTAGTATCATTCCAGAGGCAAGCAGTATTCTTAATACTTAGGTACATATGTTCTATAACTTGTAGACATATACAAAATATGTTCCCGAAGAGGAAACAAATGTAACCATATTTTACATACTAATCCACAATGTGAATTTTTATTTAAATATATTTTGAATATATTTCTATATTAGGAAATACAGGTTTCTTTATTTCTTTTAACGGTTTCATGAGATTTCATTGTATGAATGCACCATAATTAATGAATTAATTGCCTCTGAAAACTCTTTTAAAATGATGCTGAAATGAATACACACACAAAGATTGAAAGAGAGAGAGAGAGATGGGAGCTGGTGCTTGGTGTCTACAGGCAGGCCAATTGTGCTTGAAACAAAGCTGAGTGTAGAGAAGTCTAATTAATGAATGCTGGTGGCCTTTCACATTTTCCAGGGTCTTTCATCAAAACTGCGATAAGACTAATGGAAAAGGTGAGGTACAGGACAAAGTATGTAATTAAACAAGCATCCCTCTAAGTCTACTATTTACCTAGCACTTCACTAGAGACCACACAAAAAAAAATATATTTATTTAATGTACATTATTCAATAGGAACTCTACGTAATTTTCCCTCGTGTAGCTATTTAATTTTTTCATGAACTCAATGAAGATGGTATTATTATCATCCCCATTTACCGATACGGAGACTGAGGCCAAGATCATATAGCTAGAAAGCGCTATAGTTGGGAAAGAGTTGGTCTGGCCTTATATCATTTTGTTTCACCATAGCAGCTTAAAAAAAAAAAAAAAAAAGAATTGTGCTTGAATAAGAAATGGAAGGCAGAAGAAAACATTTCTTTGTTTTCTATCAGTAATGTCTAGGTCCCTGGTAAAATGCTATCTTTTTTTTATCAAGACAAAGGTATAGAAAGGACCTAAGATATTGATAGGTTGAAGTAGTAGAAAGGGAAAATGGTAGTATGCCAACTACATGGACCAAATAGCCCTTTTTCCAGTTGGAAAAGCAATATGCTATGCTACAATAAAAATGCAAACTATTCACTTGTAATCAATTTTCTTTGACTTCTAGATACACTGGTGATGAGACTCAATGCTACTGATGCAGATGAACCAAATAATTTGAACTCAAAAATAGCCTTCAAGATCATAAGACAAGAACCTTCTGATTCACCAATGTTTATTATCAATAGATACACTGGAGAAATTCGAACAATGAATAATTTTCTAGACCGAGAGGTAACTTCTTTTTCTTTGAATGGATTGTTAGTCTCAAAGGAAGTGATTCTAAAAGCAAAAGTTCTAAGACAGGAAAAAAAAAAAAAAAAAAAAAAGGAGTTCCCGTTGTGGTTCAGTGATTAACGAACCCGACTAGTAACCATGAGGTTTGTAGTTGGATCCCTGGCCTCCCTCAGTGGGTTGAGGATCCGGTGTTGCTATAAACTGTGGTGTAGATTACAGACACGGCTCGGATTCTGCGTTGCTGTGACTGTGGTGTAGGCCGGCGGCTACAACTCCAATTCAACTCCTAGCCTGGGAACCTCCATATGCCATGGGTATGGCCCTAAAAAGACAAAAGACAAAAAAAAAGTTTAAAAGTTTAATTCCATAACCTTTTCACATAATGGTAATGACATAAAATCTGTGAGATGAAAAAATGGGAATATCTCAAATAGATTTCATACTGTCATTTTTCACTTAATCTTAGGATTTGTCTCAATTTATGAAAACTATATTCTCAGAGGACAAAAAAATACAAAGTATAGGCAAAAATTTCATTTTTTAAAAATATATGTTCTATAATGAAATAAATTTAAGAAACAATTGCTATTACATCCCCCACCTTGGTGAGTCACACTGCATGTGAACATGGAAGAAGCTCCAATAATTTTTATAGACTAAGAATTTTGTTTGTCCTTGTTTAATCCAATACACCCTAAGCATCTTTGCTAAGAGAACTTTTTTTTTTTTTTCTCTTCCTATGTATGTCTCACCTACTGACAGATGCGGATTACTTTGGGAAATGAATCACAGAATCAGTGATAGACAGGAATTAAGTAACATCCAGACCAATCTTTTCATTTACGAATTTAAAAAAAAATTAGTGATTCTTATCAAATCAGAATCAGCAGTACATGGTTTCTATGATGCTATGTGGTTCCATGATTTAATTTTAAAATAGCAACTTTTTCATTACCTTTTAATATTGTTAAAATATAGCTCACCTGCAAATATTTTAGAGATATAAATGGGAAAGCTTTCTTTTCTATTTGATACTTAATTAAATTTTATTTTTAATTATTATAGTTATTTTTAAGTGACAAACTCCCTGCTAGTGACTCTTGGATTTGGGATAAATCAGATTATTTTAACAGTCTTTAATGATCCAAATGCCATCAGTTTCTAAGTTACCCATATGTCCTTTTTCACTTGTTTGAAAATTATCATCAGAAAAAACTGCCTTATTTAGCTTTTTCTCTCTCAAACTTTCTTAATGAGAGAGCCCGATGAAATTGCTTTAACATCAAAAGAGAAATAGTGCTGAAGATCTTTAAAAAGTAAAGGAATTTTGCAGTCACTAGGAAGCCACCAGAGCAGATATTCTTAACCTAGGCTTCATGAAGACACCTCAAGACATCTCTATGAATCCTCTAAAATTATATCCACGACTTTGGAGTGAGGATGCATAGATGCATGTGTCTGGGAAAACCTGCATGGCTTTTATCAGCTTCCAAAAATTTAAGCACCAATGAGTAGACTCAAGGAAATAGATCCTCAATAACAGCACTACCACAACCCCCCCTCCCAAAGCAAACCTTTTACCATCTCTTTATTCTTGTACACTCAGGGGCTGATAATTTAGGGTACAGAACTTTCATGTCATAAATTCTTGGTGAACCTTAATCTCTCCCTACCCCTGCCCCTGATCATTTTGGATGGCTCCACCTTTTACAAGTGTTTTCAACATATAATAAGGAATGAGACCTTTTTCAAATACTGCTTCCCCCCGCCCCCGCCCCCCGCAGCATATGGAGGTTCCCAGGCTAGGAGTGGGATCAGAGCCACAGGTACAGCAATGTCAGATCCAAGCGGCATCTGCGAACTACACTGCAGCTCACGGCAACACCGGATCCTTAACCATTGAGTGAGGCCAGGGATTGCACCTGCATCCTCATGGATCCTAGTCAGATTCATTTCTGCTGAGCCACACAGGGAACTACCAAATATTGCATCTTTTAAACGAGGCTGGATAAACGTTGGGAACAGAAGTAGCAACTTTGTATTATTCATGTGAGATTTGAATATTCCATCTTACCTCTATCTCCAATCATAGATTTATGTAAATGGTGAGCCAATATTTTAAAAAGATCTTTGTATGAGATAAAATAAGAACTGTCTACAGCAACTGTGATATTGTTTGTCATGTGTATTTTTAGCAATATAGCCAGTATTCTCTGGCTGTAAGAGGCTCAGACAGAGATGGCGGGGCAGATGGTATGTCAGCAGAGTGTGAATGCAGCATTAAAATCCTTGATGTCAATGATAACATCCCATTTATGGAACTGTCTTCGGTAAGTATCAGTATTAATCCTTGACGTTAATACCTTTAAATTCATTACATTCTAGACTTCGTTCTAAGAACTCTTTTTATAGATGTACATATTATATTTAGCCACTACAATGCAAATGTTGTGTACATATTTCATCTTATGTTTGTTCAGTTCATATGTATGATCTTTTTTCATTGCTCAAGAAAAACCCAATGAGCAATGAATAGTGAGACTACCAACTCAGATTCCTTTACTATATAATGAATAACTATAAACATTCTATATAAATCTAGTATAGTTCTCTTTTCTCAGTTTGTGCTAATTTTTTAACCTCTTTTTTCAGAATTCCTTACAAATTGAAGAAAATAGTCTAAATTCAAATTTGCTCCAGATTAGAGTAACTGATTTGGATGAGGAGTTTTCAGCTAACTGGCTGGCAGTAATTTTCTTTATCTCTGGAAATGAGGGAGGTTGGTTTGACATTGAAATGAATGAAAGAACAAATGTGGGAACTCTAAAGATTGTTAAGGTATGGTATAATTATCCTAAATATTTTGTCTTCTTGGTTTTTTCCCAAAATGTTAATCTTCAGATAAAATGATGTTAACATTTCACAAACTTGAGTGGATGAGAGAATAAAAATTACTGAGTTTTAAAATGATATACAGTATAGACCTTTTAAATAGTTTTTATGCTTATATCATTTCATGAAAACAGGCATTGAACTTTTAACTCAAGACTTCTTTTCTACCAATACAATATTCTTTCACAGATCATATAAAGGGAAAGCATTTTAAAACACAAATCTTATTTTATGCTTGCAACAAAAATATGATTAATCCTTAAGGTTTCGTTTTACAAACTTGAAAATATTTTTTTTGAGTTCCCATTGTGGCTCAGTGGAAACAAACTGGACTAGTATCCATGAGGATACAGGTCCAATCCCTGACCTCATTCAGTGGGTTAAGGATCCATGAGCTGTGGTATCATGTTGCTGTGGCTGCATCATAGGCCAGCAGCTGCAGCTGTGATTCAACCCCTGGCCTGGGACCTTCCATATGCCTCAGGTGTGGTCCTAAAAAGCTAAAAAAAAAAAAAAAAAAAAAAAAGAAAAGCACATTTAACATGGCCGGAAAAAAAAAAATGTGTCTCTGTCAACACTGTACATCAATTACTATTCATTAGGAAGATTCATCATGTAAATTAAAAGTTGTTTATTCATCCAGTATGTTTTTACAAAACTGAAATTAAATTACTGTAATTGTAAGGTTATCGCATTCCTATCTCACTTTGGCTGCTGACCAAGACAGACATCAGTATACTAGAGACTTGGTCCAAGTCATAGAGATTTGGTCCAAGTGAAGAGAGTTCTCCTGTGTCCCCTCTACATCAGTGATCTACCACATTTACCTGCTGCAGAATTTCTTCTGAGATGTGAGGGGAAAAAAGCGTCTGACTTCTAGAGAGCTGATAGTGGATTTTCACCCTGTGCTAAGAGACTTGTCAGTCTACTTTAAAATCTGCAATAGCTGTGCATGGATTGTGTGTGATGCGTGCATGTATTCCTCATGATAAAATATAATCCCTTTTTAACTCTTCCCTTCCTTCAGAATAGCTCTGGCAAATAAACGCCTAAGGAATTCTGGCCCCATAGGAATGTGTGATCATTTGTCTCGTATGTATTCATAAAATGTCACCATGCCTACAGCTTCCATTCACTGAAGTTGTGTATGGATGCTTTAGTTTATTTCTTACAGCAACCTTACAAATTAGGTTGTAGGCCCATAAATAAATACACTGAGGTTCAGAGAGAGTTCATAACCCACTCAGTTCTCATCACTAGTAAGTGGTACAGCTGACAATCAAACCTAGCCTTCTCTAGCTATAAAGTTCACATTCTTTCCACTATACTATCTAAGATTCCATGCTAGGGAAACTGAGTTCTAATACAGTTCACCCCAAACTACTATGTTACTTTAGAAAATTGATCGAGCTGGCCTCAGTATTTCCACCTGTAAAATGGTAATGATGTTAATTTTTCTCCCAGATGTGACATCATATTTTAATTCCTTTCTTGTTATCATATATATGTAATATGTGTGTGATGTATATGTATGTATGATTTTATAGCCATTCTTGGAGTTGCAAATAAATCCAATTAGAGCAAAGACTGAAAACTTCACCTAAGTGGAGAGCTCAGTGTGTGAATTGATGGTCATCTAAATTACTTTCACATGAAAATTTAGAAAAATATAGTTGGTACTTATGGGCGTTATGCATAGTTGTGGATTTTATGAGTAGTGGATATTGACACCATCTCTCATAATAAAAGTGACACTGATAGTTTTGTAATATAAAATGATTTTTCCAGGCTATGAAGAAAATATGGATTTCTTTTTATTACCTATATACTATATTCTATTATATGACTTATTGAAAGAAGTCACATATACAAAGTAAAATTTCTTCTAAATAGTTCTTATGAATAAATATCAGTCAAATGATTGAATGTATGATATATGTGACCCATTCTTTGTAATAAAGAGAGCTACTTTTTTTTTTTTTTGGCTGCATCTGCAGCATGTGGAAGTTCCCAGGCCAGGAACTGAACCCATGTCACAGCAGTGACCTGCACCACTGCAGTGACAACACCAGATCCTTAACCTGTGACATCACAAGGGAACTCCCTAGATCTACTTTCTGAGAAATATGAAATGATAGCATCTAACACAAACTGCCTTTGCACTATCAAATGCATAGATTTGACCATCTGTATTAAATTTTTCTCTGGATTGGTGGACAATTAGAACTCATACATTTTCAACTTTTTCAACAGAGGATCTAGGGCAATTGGATTTTTTTCTTACTATATTTTTCATATGCTTGTATGAAGATAAAGTTAAACTAGATTGTGTGGGGTTTTTTATATTTATATTTAATTAAAGAAAGAGATGTAAGAATTTTTTGTCTATTATCAAAGGATTTCTCTTTCCTTTAGAATGCTTTTTATCTTTATAATAAAACTATTTCACTCTGTATTTTCTAGCCCCTAGATTATGAAGAGGTGAAGAATCTGCAACTTAGTCTTGGTGTTAGAAATAAAGCTGAATTTCATCAATCAATTCTGTCTCAATATAAACTCACAGCAACTGCAATCTCTGTAACTGTGTTAAATGTAATTGAAGGTTCGGTGTTCCGTCCAGGTTCAAAGACATACGTAGTAACTAGTAATATGGGACAAAACTATAGACTGGGAGAATTTACAGCTACTGATCTGGACACAGGTTTAACTTCAACAACTGTCAGGTAAGACTGATATTTTCCAACTAATTTTCACCACAAATTGAACTTAAATAAATATGTTCTTTTTGGAAAGTTGAAGTACATGAATTAAAATATTTTTCATGATTTTTGAAAATCAATCATAAAATGTACTAATTGATGAATTATTATCTACTTATTACCTGTTATCTAATTATTATCTAATTCAATCATAAAATGTACTAATTGATGAATTATTATCTATTATCTAACATAAGAAAATATTTGTGCAAAATGTAAGATGGATAAATGTAAAGATTCAAACTGTGAAAATACCATATCCTGAAAGCTTGACATTCCTGCATTTATATATATTATTAATCCATTATCTAATTACATCATATCGCAGTTATTCCCTTCGGGACATTTGATGGCTTGAATTTCCCATTGCAAATTTGCCCAGACTGAAATCAATTAGATTTAGTTAGCTCAGTGCAGCTACTCTCTTGTTTTAATCAGCACTTAATATTGGTCAATAATAGCTTTGATATGAAAAATTAGTTACATTCAGGAAAAGTTACACCCTGTGTAGCTTTTTTAACTCTAAAATCCAAATGTTTCTACCTGATCATGCAAAAATCTGTGCACATGTATTTTGCACATGTGCTTGTGATCCAGAATACCCGTGTATTCTTGCAAGACCTTACAAATGAGTTTTTTCTTTCTCTGTGTTTCCCTCACAACATGTGAATATTTCAGTGTGGCTCTGATCGTACTGCACTGCCATTGCCAGTAAGCTGTCTTGTACCCCACAGATGTGAGTTCACTGAGGACAGACCACACCCCCACCCTTGACTCCTTTCCAAGTCCTACTTCCCGAATTTAGTACACTGTCTGACATGGACAGCCACCTAACCAATGCTTGCCTAACAAATACATAAGTGAGCAGGAAAACTTCAAAATCAAAGAGGAGGAGAGAAAGAGGATAGAGAATAGGACTGAGGCCTTAGACAAGGACCAAGTTTGGATTCCAAAAGAAACTCTGTAAATTCATTGTGTAGATGGGAAGGGGTGAAAGCCAAGTTGTGTAAGTAACTGCTTTTATAAGAGAATAGTTTAAAATTAGCAGCAGCCCAGAAGTCCCCGTATCTGGGTTATCCAGGACAGTTCTGATGCAACCAAAATCAAATGCGACTTATAAGCATCAAAGGATTATTCTGATATTCAAGGGGGCATGAGAGACATAAGTGGCTGCTCAGGAATTCTTTTTTCTTAAATTTAAATCTTGATCTATTTCTAAGTGTCTTTAAACAGCTGGGACCACTCTGAAAAAACCATAAAGTCTTTAATAATTTAAAATTATATCTGGGGGCTATAACTTCTGACTGGAAACATGTTTCAAAATTAAATTCTCTCTCTCTGTCTCTCTCAATAACTAACATCAGTGTGTACTGTTGTCTTTCAAATACAGATATGTAATGGGGAATAATCCAACTGACCTGCTTGCTATTGACTCAAAAACAGGCATAATTACTTTAAGAAATAAAGTTACCAGGGAACAGTATAATTTGCTTGGAAAAAAATACCAAGGAACAATTCTATCTATAGATGGTAAGAAGTAAATTGAATTTCTTCTGTTCTACTTGAAGTTATATATACACACAGAAATGAACATTTAATTTACTGTATTTAGAAGTAAGTCTTTTGCCAACAAAAGTTATCATATTGGGCATTACAGAATCAAATCCTGAATGATACAAGATGTGGTAAAATTTCACGATTAAGACCATGATTTCTGGAATGAGACTGGATTGGTATCTTGTACCATCACTTACTAGATACAAGATTTTAGAGAAGTTCTTTAACCCATTTATCCATCAGTCTTCTCTTCTGTAAAATGGGGCTATAACAATATGGATTCAGAAGTATTTAAGGAGTTATTGTATGTAAAGCACTTAGACAAGTGCTGACATTCAATAAATGTTTGCTCTTATTAATGTAGGAATAAAAATTTTTCATCTGTATTATAAAATTATTTTCAAGTGATTAGATCTGAAGCCAAGCTAAATGAATTTTACATAATCTTTGGAAAGTTGATGTACAGCTTCAGGTGAACAATTTGGAAGTAGCATGCTTATATTAATTTTAAAACCAACGAATGAAATTAGGCTAGTCACTAGGAGGAAAGTCCTCGAGGCTAATTCTAAACAATATTTGCTGTTTCAATTCCTCTTCATCCTTTTCTCCTTCTTTGTCTTTCTTTCTCTTCCTTCACTTGTCCTAAGAAAAGACTGACAATGTCCACATGTTTCATGGATTAAAAAAAATAAGTAAAACAGCATTTCTTTAAAGCCCTTCAACAATTCAGTATTTTTATCAAATTATGCTGGTCTTTTCCATAATCAGTGAAAACAAATGTAGTTTTTAAATTGTATATTACAAAGTAAAAACGTTTACTCCATCCACAGATAAAGCATATTTCAGTGCTCAGATTGTTTTAAGCAATTAGTAGTCTACTCCTTTTCTAACATCTAACACCAAGCTTAACTGGACACATGAAATAGAGACTGAAATAGAAACTTTTACTTAAAAAAACTGTTAAGCTTATGGCAAATAGGGAGCACTCTTTTTGTCATCAAAAAATGCAAGCTTCTGGGGATAAACATTAGATCTGACGATAATAATAAAACTAAAACAATAACGATACAATAGAATTGTTGTATGTTAACACTAACAATGGAATTCATGGCTGAGCTGGAAGGGCATGGGCTTTGATATAAGATTGAATTTAAGCCTATCTCTGTTACGTACTTCCAGGGATATATTTGTTCATTTATTCGTAAACTGTATATCAAATCACACTAAATGTCAGCCATTGTACTAGAGTCTAGCGCAACATCAATGGACAAAGTCAGACAACACAGCTTACATCTATAGAGATGCTAACAACAATAACTCACTGAAACAAACAGCACGTATGACGCCATTAAGTTGCAACAAATCCAACAAATCCAACTTATCCTGTGTTTAATGAAACAAACACAACTTACTGAAACTTAAAAGGACAAGAAGAAAGCATATTTGGAATATCTGTTTGTGAAACAAAAATGTTTCACTTTCTTCTTGAGACGATTTCCCCCCGCCTCCAATAGGGCCAAATTCCCTCTTCTATGATTTGTTTGAACTATTGGTTGTGACTTTGAAGACACACTGCTTCATCAGTAGATTTCAGTAGAAATAACTGACGAACCTGTTCAAAATTTGTTGGTTTTGGTAACACATAATATAGAAATGCCTCCTCAGTGGCTAATAACAACACTCTTGACCAATACATAATGTGGCATTTATCGTGTATGTTTCTCAACACATGGAATAGTTTTTCTAAAGCACTAGTATTTATTCATAATGGTTTGACTTAAAAAGTGAGTCACAGACAAGAAACAATTCGGGAAGTTACTGAATTAGTGGGAATAAAGACATTGAAATAAGTATGGACACAAAAAGAAACTAGTTTTGTATTGTCCAACAATTATTACGCTACATGCATAAGGTATTTCTTTTACTTTAAATCTTGTTACAGATGCTCTTCAAAGAACTTGTACTGGTACAATTAATATTGACCTTGAAGGTTCTGGCTGGGAAGATCGTCAGACAGGTAGACCTGTAACTGGAGGAGATACCAGTACTAGCACATATAACTTTACTTCATCATATGAATACACTGCTACCAAAACAGAGGTTGAATACAGTGGCACACCGACTGGCAGTGGGCTGGACAGTGGAGATCGGCTGCCCAGTCCCTTAGATAATGTACATTTTGGTCCCGCTGGCATTGGACTACTCATCATGGGATTCTTGGTCCTAGGATGTAAGTACTTTAACAGTCCAGGTTTTATGTGCCTTCTAAAAAATGATGGAGAAGAAATAAGTTTTCTGATCCTTTGATGAAATATACTTTACAAATTCTTAATTGTGCAATTATTGAGAAATGTCTATGTTCGGTGCTGGGTTTATGACATAAAAAAATCAAATAGCAAAGTGCAGTGGAGGATAAAAATTTCTTTGCATTGAATCACAGTGTAATAACAAAGTACTGTAACAGGCAGGTTTAAATTGCTATTTGAGTGAAGAAAACAGTCAGAAACAATTGATTGAAACGATCAGAAAAGGCTCCATAGAGAATGTAACCTCTGACTTGGGTTTCAACAGATGAGTAAGAGCTAGCCTAGTGGACAAGAAAAAGGGAATACAAGGAGAAAAAAAAAATCCATGTGCAAGACCCCAACAGAATGAGAGTGCAAGTAACTGAAGTAAAGGACTCTAGCATGGAAGAAATAAAGGACGTGCCTAAAGGCATGGTGAGAGTTAAGACCAGAAATAGGCAGGGACTAGACCCGGAAGGGATTGCATGCTGAGCTATAGCCGCACAGCCTAAGGAAAGGAGAGCCAAATAGATGAAGGGTTAAACTCTGTCATCTAAATTTAATTGTATGAGTCTTTCAAAGGTTACCTAACTTGCTGAGCCTTGCTTTTGCCATCTGTGAAACAATAAGACACTTTTCAAACAACGCCTTGATGATGAAAAAGAAATACCACGCATGGAAGCATTTAGAGAAAGACCATATCCTGTGGTCACTAGAGTGGACTGAGTCAAGATTCTAGGCATGAGGATATAATATCCAATGCATTCTCCAGGTGGGCTTTAACATTGCCTTGGATGATGATAGAAATTAGAGTGGAGATGAGCCAGATGCCACAGTCTCTGAGGAATGAGAAGGGGGGCTCTGAAGTAAGCAGGATGAAGTTGGCACATTACAATTAATGTAAAAATGGCCTTGCTCAAGTATAGAATTATAAAATTTTAGTGTCAGAAGATACTGCTGATGTTATTTAATTAAAATACACAAACATGAAATATGCAAGTACTTATATATAAAATATTTTTCTACTTTTATTTCTCTTAATATATAAAATCATGAAATAGCTAGTTCTCATTAAATTTATTAGCAAACAGGACTTTATCTGATTTTAAAAAATACTTTCATCATTTTAATCAAAATTGAATTTATCTAACCCACAGAGTTTGGACATGCTCTTATTCTGTAATTTAAAATATGTTTCAAAAAACAAGAAACTTCTATATTAAGTAATAGGATTTCATTCTTTGTTTTTAATTGCCTTGCTAATTTTTTTTTACTCAAATGAATTTATCACATCTGTAGTTGTATAATGATCATAACAATCTGATTTCACAGGATTTCCATCCTACAGCCCAAGCACATCCCCCCACCCCCCAAACTGTCTCCTCCAGAGGCCATAAGTTTTTCAATGTCTGTGAGTCAGCATCTGTTCTGCAAAGAAGTTCCGTCTGTCCTTTTTTCAGATTCCACATGTCAGTGAAAGCATTTGATGTTGGTGTCTCATTGTGTGGCTGACTTCACTTAGCATGATAATTTCTAGGTCCATCCAGCTTGCTAAAAATGCTGGTATTTCATTCATTTTAACAGCTGAGTAATATTCCATTGTGTATATGTACCACCTCTTCTTGATCCACTCCTCTGTCAATGGACATTTAGGTTGTTTCCATGTCTTGGCTACTGAGAAGAGTGCTGCAATGAACATTGGAGGACATGTGTCTTTGAGAGTCATGGTTTTCTCTAGATAGATGTCCAGGAGTGCGATTGCTGGATCAAATGATACTTCTGTTTTTAGTTTTCTGAGGAATCTTCATGCTGTTTTCCACAGTGGTTGCACCAATGTACAATCCCACCAACAGTGTACTAGTGTTCCTTTTTCTCCACACCCTCTCCAGCACTTCTTGTTTGTAGACTTTTGGATGATGGCCATTCTGGCTGGTGTAAGGTTTAACCTCAGAATGGTTTTGAGTTGCATTTCTCTAATCATGAGTGATGTTGAACATCTTTTCATGTGTTTCTTGGCCATCTGTATGTCTTCTTTGGAGAACTGTCTGTTTAGATCTTCTGCCCATTTTGTGATGGGGTTGTTTGGTTTTTGTTTTCTGTTTTTTGTGTTTTTTTTGGTATGGAGCTGCAGAAGGTGTTTATAAATTTTGGAGATTAATCCCTTGTCAGTTGATTCACTTGCAAATATTTTCTCCCATTCTGTGGGTTGTCTTTCTGTTTTGTTTAGGGTCTCCTTTGCTGTGCAGACACTTTTAGGTTTAATTAGGTCCCATTTGTTTATTTTTGTTTTTATTGTCAATACTCTAAGAGGTGGATCTGAGAAGATGTTGCTGTCATTTCTGTCAGAGAGTGTTTGGCCTATGTTTTCCTCAAAGAGTTTTATAGTGTCTGGTCTTATATCTAGGTTTTTAATCCATTTTGAGGTTCTTTTTGTATATGGTGTTAGAGAGTGTTCTAATTTCATTCTTTTCCATGTGGCTGTCCAGTTTTCCCAGCACCACTTATTGAGCCAGCTGTCCTTTCTCCAGTGTATACTCTTGCCTCCCTTGTCATAGATGAGTTGGCTGTGGGTGCATGGGTTTAATTCTGGGCTTTCTATCCTGTTCCACTAATCTATATTTCTGTCTTGGTGCCAGTACCATACAGTTTTGATGATTGTTGCTTTGTAGTATAGTCTGAAGTCCAGGAGCCTGATCCCTCCAGCTCCCTTTTTCTTTTTCAGGATGTCTTTGGCTATTCTGGGTCTTTTGTGCTTCCACACAAACTTTAAAATATTTTGTCCAAGTTCTGTGAAAAATGTCCTTGGTATTTGATAGGGATTGCATTGACTCTGTAGATTGCCTTGGATAGTATAGTCATTTTGATAATATTGACTCTTCCAATCCACGAGCATGGTATATCTTTCCATCTATTTGTGTCATCTTTGATTTCTTTCATCAGTGGCTTATAGTTTTCAGAGTACAGGTCTTTTGTCTCTTTAGGTAGGTTTACTCTCAGGTATTTTATTCTTTTGGGCAATGATAAATGGGATTATTTCCCTAGTTTCTCTTTCTGATCTTTCATTGTTAGTGTATAGAAATGCCATTGATTTCTGTGTTTTAATTTTGTATCCTGCGACTTTGCCAAATTCATGGATGAGCTCTAACAGTTTTCTGGTAGAGTCTTTAGGATTCTCTAGGTATAGTATCATGTCATCTGCAAATAGTGATAGTTTTACTTCTTCCTTTCCAATTTGGATTCCTTTTATTTCTTTTACGTCTCTGATTGCTGTGGCTAGGACTTCCAGAATTATGTTGAAGAGTAGTGGCGAGAGCAGACATCCTTGTCTTGTTCCTGATCTCGGCGGGAATTCTTTCAGCTTTTCACCATTGAGAATGATGTTAGCTGTGGGTTTGTCATATATGGCCTTTATTATGTTGAGGTAGGTTCCCGTTATGCCCACTTTCTGAAGGGTTTTTATCACAAGTGGGTGCTAGATTTTGTCTAAGGCTTTTTCCGCGTCTATTGAGAGGATCATATGGTTTTTATTCTTCAGTTTGTTAATGTGGTGTATCACACTCATGGATTTGTGGATATTGAAGAATCCTTGCATCCCTGGGATAAATCCTACTTGATCATGATGTACAATCCTTTTAATGTATTGTTGGGTGCAGTTTGCTAGTATTTGGTTGAGGATTTTTGCATCGACGTTCATCAGTGAAATTGGCCTGTAGTTTTCTTTTTTTGTGGTATCTTTGTCTGGTTTTGGTATCAGGGTGATGGTGGCCTCATAGAATGAGTTTGGGAGTATCCCTTCCTCTACAATTTTTTGAAATAGTTTCGGAAGGATAGGTGTTAGCTCTTCTCTAAATAGGATTTCATTTTTATTGGCCCATAATAAATTGAAATTATGATTATAAAAAGTTCTATGAAAGGAGAAACAAAGTTTAAAAAAGAAACCATTCTCATCAAAGAGAGGTTAAGCAAGAAAAATGCTAGCAAATTTGCAGAATGTGACAAACTATATATGAAAAAAAATTATCTAATTTCACTTTTTAGCCATATTAATTATCAACCAATGTTTTTAAAATTTAGAATTAAATACTTGATAAAAGTAACTTAATTACCCAGGTGCTGATTCTCTCTTCCACAAGTAATATATAACTTTCACTTTAAGTTTGCTTTTTACATTGGTGACTAACTTTGGGTAGTGTAGTTAATAACTGATTTTAAAATTATATATGCGCTTTAGAGTCAAATACTTCTAGATTCAAAGCTATCTCTAAGTCTAGCAAACTTTTAAGAAAACAAAACGCATAGGATTCTTTTCTTCCTTTTTTTTTATCTTCTCTCTCTCCTTTATTACTATCCTTACTATGTTCCTTCTTAACTTGCTTCCTTCTTTTTATTTCCTTCCTTCTTTATCTTTTTTATTTTCACATCCTTTCCTTCCTCCATCCATTCACCCCAAATTATTTATCAAGATCATATTATGAAAAAGGCTCTGTGCTGGAAACTTATATAGATGAATAAGAAAAACCCAACCAATTAACAGGAAAAAAAAAAACATGAGAATCAGTGTTGTGTTCTCTATTTGTGCGTGAGTGATTTCAAAAATGATATCCATATGGGGAAAAATAATAACCTCATAGAGGATAATTGCTGGAAGTATAAATAAAATTTTACTGTTGAAATAAGAGAGGCAGGTGTATATAAAAGAAGAATATAAGAATATATAAGAAGACATGGAGTAGGGAACACGAAAAATCAAACATTGCCTGGTCTCTCCAACCTTCCTTCTTCTCTCCTTTAATATTTTCAAAGTAATGATAGGGAAAACACTCATTTTTTAATAGTATAATATGATCTCTAATCTGAATATTATATAATAAAAATTGATTGCAGTCTGGTATACTGAAGATCACACTGATTTTGGTATCTCTGTTATTCAGCTTGTTTTCCGAAACTCTCACAGTAATGTTAGAATAACATGGAGTTATATTAAGGATTCACATTTAATCAAAAAGTGGGCTATTTTGTTTTAATATGGTCCTGCTGCTAATTCCAATATTCCTATCTTTTCACCATCAGTGGTCCCATTTTTGCTGATGTATTGTGACTGTGGAGGTGCCCCTGGGGGTGGTGCCGGCTTTGAGCCTGTTCCTGAATGTTCAGACGGAGCAATTCATTCATGGGCAGTAGAAGGAGCACAGCCTGAACGTGCAGTAAGTACTAATATGTAATAAACAGGCTTTCATAGTCATCTAGGGAGTTCCGTGGTGGCTTAGGTTAAGGAATAGGCATTGTCACTGCTGTGGCTCAGGTTACTGCCATGGCAAGGGTTTGATCCCTGGCCTGGTTACTGCATGCCACAGGCAAGGCCGAAATAGTAATAATAATAGTCACCTAAACTCAGTTTTATGTGCATTAACCAAGATACCAGGAGTCAGCCACAGTCTATGCTGTTCTTTGCTCTGAAAGAACCAATGGGGAAAGGGAGAAAAATCAAAGGTACATCCAAATGAGAGGCCAGTAACCACGTAAGGCTTTCTATATAAGGCTCGGATTTCTTCTAGTATTCTTTTAGAAAATCTGAGGTGATTTGAGAACAAATCCAATGTATTACTATTGAAAGAAAAGAATCACTCCAAGTAGGAAAATGTTTCCTTTTTTCCAGGATTTGACCACTATCTGTGTACCACAAGTGCCACCCGATAATGCAAATATAATTGAATGCATCGACAACTCAGGTAAGGAAAAAATTTTTTAATTTTTTTTTAAATTTTTTTTGTCTTTTTAGGGCTGTGCTCACGGCATGTGGAGGTTCCCCAGGCTAGGGCTTAAGTCAGAGCTGCAGCCGCTGGTCTATGCCACAGCCATAGCAACGCCAGATCCGAGCCACGTCTGCAACCTATACCACATCTCACGGCAACTCCAGATCCTTAACCCACTGAGTGAGGGCAGGGATCAAACCTGCATCCTCATGGTTGCTAGTCAGGTTCATTTCCACAATCGGAACTCCTTTAAAAATTTTTAACAGCTCAAATGACTGAAGAAAAATCCTCTTCTCCATCTTTGCATACCTTAATATTTCTCAAATATCTTACCTATAAAAGTGTTTCTATCATTCTTTTTAAAATGACTAATTTGCAAATTAAATGATAAACCTAAATTAACCTGCAATAATTATTATTCTTATAGATTGTATTTTTTAAATTATCTTCAGTTGTCAGAGAGCACACAGGAGATGACCTGACTAGGATTCTATAAATAGGAGAGAAATACTGAATTGTAACCAGGAGGCAATTTTGGCTGAGATTTTTTTTGTCTAATAGAAAATTGTTATTTACAAAAAAAAGCCTCTAACCAAAAATTAAAGAAGAACGCTATTAAGTAGATTAATGCTCCTTTATTGAGGCTAGTATCGATAAATTCACAAAACACACAAAACCACAATTCACAAAACCAAAATTCTAATAAAAATAGCAATTGATTTTAGAAACTCATATCTTTGAAAATAACTGCACTGTCTTAACCTTTTTTCAAGGTAAATAATTATTGTTGATTCTCTTGTTTTCTCTTCAGTCCTTTTCAAACTTGCAATCATAAATTTTCCACTTTGAACATGTTAAAATGTAAAATACATAGGCTGTATTCAAAAGTTCATAACTTTATAGAACTGGGCCATATTCAAAGGACTGGCTACACTAGTCTTTAAATTTCCCCCTCTGAGGTATCCATTTGTGTTAAGGACACCAACATTTTCCACCTCAAAAGCAGAAACTCATTGTTGATTCTTATGTCTCCCTATTTGTTGACACTCAGTTAGTTCTCAAGACTTGCCAAACCTCAGTTCCACCAGGATTTATTTATGTGCTTATTCCCTCATTAGGTCTACAAACTGTGAACAAAGCACAGTGAGAGGCACTAGTAACAAAAGGATGAAACTCTGTACCTAAATTCAAGATCTTTAAAATATTAAAGCTGTAGGACACCTATCCCACTATTGATACTTTTTCTGTCCATGGCACTTTCATAGTATGGGCCATCCTTTTCTCTCATCTACCCAGATTATTGTAACTGGCTTCTACTCACCTCTCACCTTCAAGTGCAAAGTCCATCCAAACCTTTCCCCTCGCCATAGCCGTAGCCTCTTCTCTGAAAGCCACCCTGAGCACACTTCTAATAATACATTGAGTATTCTCATACTGTTCTTTTAACTTTTAGAATTTGTAGATTTTTACCCTAATTTGAAATCAAAATCTCTAAGGCACAGGTTTTTTTCTAAGCAGCGCCCCCCGTCCCATTCCAGCGCAACATATAGCTGTCTCCCAACAAATAATTACTGATTTGACAAACTGATTGATAATATTCTTTTGAACTCGATATAATATTTGTATCTCCTTTCTCTGTGTAGTACCTTCACTTTCTTTGCTCGCTCACAACTGTATACTTAAATGAACAAAACTATACATTACAGTAAGTTACTCATTTTAGTTTACAATATACTAGAGAAAATACAATTTACCAGAGAAATTGTTTCATTTGATCAACACTTTCAGGAGTTTACACAAATGAGTATTGCAGCAGAGAAATGCGAGAACTGGGAGGGGGAGAAAGAACAACAGGATTTGAACTAATAGATGGAGGCAAAATATCAGGAGCACCTGAGATATGTCAAGAACATTCTGGAACATTAAGAAGAAATTCTATGAGGGAATGCAGAGAAGGAGGGCTGAATATGAACTTCATGGAAAGTTACTTCTGCCAGGTAAGGTCTCCAGCCCACGCCTTCCTCTCCTTCCTGTGTCCCTATCGCTACCCTTGGCTCCCAATATTTCCCCATTTTCATGAGCATCTCTTAACTAGGTTCCCAGCCTCTTGTCTTTATGCCTAACAATCTTTATTGCTGCTGAATGATATTTCTAAAACTCTGACCCAAGCACTTTACTCCTCCACTGAAAAACAACCAGCAGCTCCTACCTCTGTTTTGTCTATGCATCAAGTCCAGACTCCTTTGCGTGGCAATTAAGGTTATTCACCAATTGACCTCTTCCCTAACACCTCCAACTACTCCTTACCAACAACCCCACTTGCTGAGCATCTTTGCCTTATTCACACTGGTCTATTTCCCTCCAGGTCTTTGCTTATGCTGTGCTCATCCTAAAATGCTTTTATCTCACCTTTTCTCTCACAAACCCCCACACATTTTCTAGGCCCCATTCAAATATCACTGTCTTTCTGAAAGTTTTATTGTTAATCCTCTCATCGAAATAGAATTGATGCTTCTTCATCTGTATTTCTGTAGTAATTTGTTTATACGTTGTATAATCTACCGGTGCTAAAATCTGTTAGTTATATGTCTACCACCATTTTTAATGCCTCATCTGTATGTTCTCTAAATTATGTTGCCAGAACCTAGCTCAGTACTATACATAGAGTAAACATGCAATGAGAGTGGGTTCAAATAGAGAACCAGACCTGTGGTTGCCAAGGGGTGGGGGAAAGGAGTGGGATAGACTAGGAGTTTGGGGTTAGTAGATGCAAACTATTACATTTAGAATGGATAAGCGATGAGATCTTACTTTAAATAGCACGAGGAACTATATTCAGTCTCTTTGGATAGACCATGACACAAGATAAAATAAGAAAGAACGTAATATACATGGGTGACTGGGTTACTTTGCTGGAAATTGGCGCAACATAGTAAATCAACTATACATTAATAAAAAAATTTTAATTTTTAAAGTGTGGGTCTGAGATAGTACACTTCTAGGACATCCAAAGAACCAGAGGGAATTAATTTTGCCATATCCAGGTAGAGACAGAATTGCCCATGGCTATACCCCACATGATACTTAAGCCTTCAGAAATTTATCTCCGATAATGTCTCTGATATATTTATATCCTCTGACATCCTGGCCTAAAATACCTTCATTAACTCTCCTAATGGCCTAGAGGGTGGCTGATATTTTTAACTGAAATACTGGTAAAAGCCTCTCAAATAACAGTAGATAACAGGAGGCCTACTGCTGAAATCCATAGGCATACTTCCCAACCATGTCCCTACACTGTTTCGGTAAACGTAAGTTCAGTGTTTTTAAGTATTTCCTTCTGACTGAGTTGCCAAATAATTGATTTTTTTCCTTGTGCTTTTGTGTCCAAAGTGCACAATTATGAAGAAGTTAATCTACATAAATATCAGCATGTATTAGAAAAATCAAGGTTAAAATAATTTCTAACCATATTCTTTCAAATGATTATACAATGACTTTTAAAGAGTCTCTAGTAGATGGTAGACATTTGTTTTCTATATTGTTTTTTGGTAATGTTCTGAGAGAAAAAATAATGATAGAGACTTCTGTTATTGTTAAAAGCATATTCATAATTTCGTTTTCTCTTCCCTCTACAAATTCAGAAAGCATACGCTTATGCAGACGAAGACGAAGGACGCCCATCCAATGACTGTTTGCTCATATATGATATCGAAGGTGAAGGCTCCCCAGCTGGCTCTGTGGGCTGTTGTAGTTTCATTGGAGAAGACTTGGATGACAGCTTCTTGGATACCCTAGGGCCTAAATTTAAGAAGTTGGCAGATATCAGCCTGGGAAAAGAAACTGAACCATATCCAGACCCTGATCCCTCTTGGCCACCTCAGAGCACTGACCCTATTTGCCCCCCACAGGGAACAGAGCCCATTGGGAGTGGACACCCACCCATCTCCCCACATATCGGTACTACCACAGTCATTTCTGAGAGCACCTACCCCTTGGGACCTGGGGTACAGCACCCTATGCCTATTCCTGACCCTCTGAGCTATGGTAATGTCACCATGACCGAGTCATACACCACCTCTGGCATTCTGAAGCCCTCTGTCCATGTTCATGATAATCGGCAGGCATCAAACGTGGTGGTGACAGAGAGGGTGGTCGGTCCAATCTCTGGTGCCAATCTGCATGGGATGCTAGAGATGCCTGACTTGAGAGATGGGTCAAACGTTATAGTGACAGAAAGGGTCATAGCGCCAAGTTCAAGTCTGCCCACCACTCTAACGATCCCTGATCCTAGAGAGTCTTCAAATGTGGTAGTGACAGAAAGAGTCATCCGGCCAACTTCCGGCATAGTGGGCAATCTGAGCATGCACCCCGATATATCGAATGCCCACAATGTGATTGTGACAGAGAGGGTAGTTTCGGGCTCCGGCATAACTGGAATCAGCGGAGGCAGTGGCATGGGCAGCAGCGGCCTGGTTGGCAGCACAGCTGGAGTTGGTGGTGACGGCCTGGGGCTGAGCAGCCTGGGAGGTGGGGGCCTGAGTAGCGGCATTGGGGGGACAGCCACCATTGGCCACTTGAGGGGTTCCTCTGAGCATCACTTTAGCAATACCCTCGGATCTGCCTCCCCCACCACAACCCGAAGTCGAATTACAAAGTACAGTACAGTACAATATACCAAGTAGCCAGGACCCCAACACACTTTCCCTAAGTAATTGTGATTTAGATTCAATTCCCGCCACCCAAAAACTAATCATGTGATTTATGATGCACAACCAGATGCTAAGAAAACCATGGAACAAGGTGAAACACCAAAGTGAGAAAAATAGATGGAAACAGTGCTATTGAGTAAGAGCTCTCCTTAGCATTTGTAAATTTTCTCTTACATTAATACTAATGGAATCATGACAGGGAACTAAAACTTGACACAGGGTCTTCTTTGTGCCTGGATGGCCTGTAGGGTCTTTTTTTGCTTCTTTGTGGCCTGAGTGTATCTCCAGCACATGGAACAAATAAAACAGTCATGTAAAATCACTGGCCTTAAGATGGCAATTGGCATAACTCTTCTTGCCGTTTTGAATCTCCAGGTAGCTCAGGCAATATTTAAAAAGAACTAAACATGAAATATGTGCTCAAGTAGGTGGGAAGAACTTGCAATATGTGCCAAATGCCTTATCAGTTTCACAGATAATATAAATAAAAATCCAACCACATATTTAGACCAGGGTTAACCCTTGAAGAAAAAAAATCTGGTTACACAGCCAAGTGCACAAGCTACCAAGCACTCCTACCTTAATAATTGCACTAGATGAAACAAACCTCAAATTAGGAAATGTTTCCTGGGATGGAAATTCCATAAGAGAGCAGCAAACAGAGTGAGACTGATTTGGGGGTAAACAGGCAATGTCTGAGCCTGGATCTTGAGATGGGGCTTCCGCTATAATTCCTAGGGAGTCAAGGACTTCTCTGATTCTAGTTTATGTGTAGTGGTAGATGCAATATTGATGAATATTGTATACTGGTGAGGTTGCAGGATATCACGCTTATTTTTCCCTTTACCACTGTGACTCTGCCTAGTGTCCTTCTCAGACTGAAGCAAGTAACACCTGATGTGGTTGTCATCACTAGTGGTAAATGACCTCCCAAGGAAGCAGATGGGAACCATGCTGTATTTTCAGATTGTGTTTTTAGTAAGTGTTATTCATTTCTATCCAGCTCTTTATTCCACTTCTCCTAAGTTAAATAGTTGACTTAGGCTGAGCTGTGAAAAAAAATCCTGCAGAATGGTTACGCTTTGGGGAATTTTTTTAAGGGGATCTAAAAAAACGTTTTTAGAACATATAAAATGTTTAATGGGGGGGGAGTTAGAATTTTTCACTAAATAATACCATACTATAAGTTTTAATTGAATTTAGTCCTTCTTGAAAATAACCCTCTGCTGTTATTTTGAAGAGATCAACAAGGAACTTTTAACAGAGTTGATGATATTGTGTTACTATGAATGAAACTGTACTAGACAACTCCACTTCCTTACTCTTCTCCACCCCCGACTGATTTTCTTACTAGCCTAAATTTTACATTCCTCGTTTTATTTGTCAATAAGCTCTTGAATTATATATGTTTCAATTTATAGTTTCCAAATTATATAGTATGATATATTTGTCTAACTTCAAAATCTAGTAATGTGCTATTTATTATATGTCATTTCTGTGAATTTGCTATACAGTGTTCCCTGGTTAAAAAAAAAAAAATCTCTCAATAGAATCTAAGTACTCTTTAGAGATAAATTTACCACTGTATGATAGAGGAATTTTTTTTCTTTTCTAAATGAAATGTTACTAATGCTCAGGAATGTGAAACTGGATATGACAAAAATCTTTTAAGGATTAGTCCCCCCTCAATTATTCAAATTTACTAAGTGTTACAAGATCAAAGAGTAGTTATTGGACTTCTAACAATTGTCAAAGAGGGTTGGGGAGTGAATTATTTTAGCCAGAGCTATTTTGCTCTGTGTTATATCAGATTATGTCAATATTTTCAAAGCACAATATACATCTTATTTTAACTCTGTAGGCTATGTAAAATTCCAGTAGTCCGTAGCATGCCAAAATGCAGAGGTGTAAATAAAATAATTCACAGGGAGTCTTTCTTTTATTTCTTTCTCCTGTTTGGGGGTTCCATTAATAACAGGTAATATTTTCAGAAATAAAGTCAAAAGCTACTTGCTGAAATATACTTGAGTGTGCCTGGGTCCAGGAGTTTGAAGAAATGAAAATAATTATTATTAGAATTTGTTACTTTATATGACATATCATCAAAAGTGTTTTAAGACTCCTAATATCTTCCAGTAATGCTTTTTTAAAATTGTCTAACAAATGCCAGAGTGACTATCCTTAATAACTATTGTTAGTAAGATCCGTGGGAGATAACAAGAAAAAAAAAATGGCAGTATTAGCCATCAATCTTTCTAGGAAGATACTTACAAATAAAACTTTTTTTTCAGGATTACACATTGATGTCTTAACTTTTTCTTCCTAAATTTTATTTTTTTTCCATTTTTTAAAGTTTTATTGGCGTATAGTTGATTTACAATGTTGTAATAATTTCTAAAGTTTAAAATTACCTTTTTTTAGACATCAACCATTCTAATAGTCATTTAAAGGCATGTAATTTTTTTTAACAAATAGCCTTTAGAATTTAATTCTTCTCTTTAGATGTTTTACTCATAGGCCTTACATCATTCCACAGACTTAAGACAGTATATGAAAATTATTTTTATAAGTGAATAGTTATAATTCAAATCCACACAGCAAGCTGAGGCTCAGATCAACTTGCTCTTAAAAAAAGAGAAGGAATAAATAGTGCTTTAAATGTTATGTGTATATAGTTTGAAAACAAAATGTTTAATATTTATAAAACATCTCACTTTCCAAAGAGGTAGTCGTTAGGGGCAAAGATTGGTGTATTATAAATACTTTATTTTTTAATATCAACCAAAATACCTTGAGCTAATCTTGAGCTAATTTTGAGCTAATTTTGACACTGAATTCCAGATATATCTGCTGCATATTATTAGCCTCTTGTATATTGCCTGATATAACTGTATTTGCACTGAAAAACTTATAGAAAAAGTATCTATTTGGGGTATTTATAGGCCTTCATCTGGACATCTGCTCTACATTTACAGAAAAAGTTTTTAGCCTCATAATCTTCATTCAGTGTAATGTTCTGACAGAATTTTAATTATATGGTTTCAAAAATTACATATTCACTCGGACTGGATATTTCTAGTTATGGACACAATTCATTTCTGAATTTATACCAACACTTGAATGTTGGCTGGGGTATAATACAGATGACATCCTTTGACTTTAGTAAAACTTTAAAGGCTTATAATCTGGGCCAAAATGGCCCTCGCTTTTTTAGAAAGACATTTGAAATCCAAAACAAACTTTGGATAGCACTTCCACATTTCCCCATGCCTATTTAATAAATTTAATGAATTCCAATCTTTGGAGAGATTTCTAGTGTTCTTAAGACCTACTTTACATTGTGCTAGAATATACTAGTTATTAATACTCATAAAATAGAACGTCTCCCAGTTTCAAATTATTCTACTTATATTAGAACAAAAGCATAAATGGATCAGCGTGTTCCCCATCAAATAATTTTTAAACAATGAATAATCTATTGCTGAGTTGTCTACATTCCCCCATTTAGTCATATTTGAATTACTAAACACTTTTATCATCAAGCTATACTTAGCCTAGCTAATTTTTCTTTTGCTATTTTACAAGTATTTTGAAACTCTAACATTCATCTTGGGTGGTGTTTACAACAAGGTGCTTTCCTTCAAGTTTCAATATAAATTTCTTGGATTATTTGGGTGCTAGTTCCTTGCTTGGTCATCTGTTGGCTATTTTAAGTTGGTTTGTAATTTCCAGAGTTATATTTACAGCAATAAAATGATTAATGTGCCTTCATTATCTTTTCTGAATTATAAGGTGGGGATGGGTTTTAGAATATAAGGAATAATTGGAGGTTATCAAATCTAGTTATTATTTTCAGTCCACATAAGGGAAGAAATAATTATTTTCAGACTGTTAAAGTTTTTCCTTTTTTGTTTCCTACCTCTTCTTTTTCCATATTTACTGAGGAGCCTACTCTCCAGAGGGCTCCTTCGAAATGTCAGAACACAGCCTTAGCAGTGGAAATGAATCCAACTAGGAACCATGAGGTTGCGGGGGTTTGATCCCTGGCCTTGCTCAGTGGGTTAAGGATCCAGCGTTGCCATGAGCTGTGGTGTAGGTCGCAGATATGGCTCAGATCTGGCATTGCTGTGGCTCTGGCGTAGGCCAGCAGCAACAGCTCCAATTAGACCCCTAGCCTGGGAACCTCCATATGCTGCAGGTGTGGCCGTAAAAAGACAAAAAAAAAAACAAACAAGAACACAGCCTTAAGCAGCCTCACGCAAATAAGTAAATGATAAATTGATAAATAACTTGCACTTTAAACTTTTGATACTTTTAGCATCTTTATGCTTTCACTTTTTTCTTTTCCATATTCTAATTTTTTTGTTCTTATCAGCATTTTATTTCTTTAAGTGGCTTTCCTTATTTGCCTTTTTTTTTTTTTTTTTGTCGTTGTGCCTTTTCTAGGGCCGCTCCCTCGGCATATGGAGGTTCCCAGGCTAGGGGTGCAATCGGAGCTGTAGCCACCGGCCTACACCACAGCCACAGCAACACAGGATCTGAGCCAAGTCCGTGACCTACACCACAGCTCACGGCAATGCCAGATCCTCAACCCACTGAGCAAGGCCAGGGATCAAATCTGCAACCTCATGGTTCCTAGTCGGATTCGTTAACAACTGCGCCATGACAGGAACTCCCTTATTTGCTTTTAAAATGATACCCTTTCATCTACACTGGGATGCATCTCCTTTTTGCTCTCCAATGCCACTTTCAGAACATTATGGCTTTGCTGTACCCAAAATCTTCCCCTTTTCAGACATATGCTTATACTCCTCCCTCTCACTTCTCCTGGTGCCATTTACCGACTTCTTACTAATGTCCCCACTATTACTGAAGGCTCTAATATTCTGGCCCACAGTCTTCTTGACTTCTCCAACTCCTTGGTGTATTCACAGTAACTTAAAGGACCCCTGGATGAGGCACACGACACCTCCATTCTCGGTTCCTAGACCTCCATCCCCTCAGCCCACCTCAGTCACCTGCCTCCTTGTCATAACACAGCACATCAGTACCTTGGATACCTCAGTTTCCTTCCTCCTTATCCTTCCAGCTCACATGCTTAAGTATCCAGGTTGCTGCAATTCCTCCACCTTATCAAAGCTTCCATTCTTCAGACTCCCACCACTTTCTCACCATCTGTCAGCTTCACTTCCTTCCTTGCCAAACTTCATGAGTCCAACTACAGTCACCTCTTGGAGCCTAGCTTCAACCTCCTTGTCCTCCTCTCCCTCTTTGTACCCTGAATTTTTTCACACACCTGCCCCATCGCTGTCTGCACACAAACAGCTAAACAAATGATTCAGGTGAGTTGAATTGTTATTTTAAAAACTCAATTTCAAACCTCAGATTTACATCAAATGTGTCCCTAAATCCTGTCTGATTCTATAATAGACTTTCCGTTTCATTATACTAGATTACTGTTCTCTACTGTCTCTGTCCTCAACCCTCCCAAACCTGTTCTTCCTTCCTTCCTTTTAGTGGATGACATAATCCTATTGTTCACTGAGAAAATAAAAGTCATCAATCTTGAATCCACTCATCTTCCTCTGCCAAACCTGCACGGTCACCTACATTTACATCCATATTCTCCCCACACTGTATTATAATGGAGTTGGTGTCCCACTCATATAAAAAGGCAATTCCCCATTTGTGCTCAAGGACTTTGCTCCTTTCTTAATAGTCTCTTTCCTGGTCTGTCTCTCTCTCCCTCCCCCAGAATATTTCCATCAGCATCCTTCCCTGTAGCTACTGCCTCAATTTTAAATTTATACCATCAAACTTCTTTTTTGGGGGTGGGGGGGAGTACCGCTGCATCTGCAGCATATGCAAGTTCCTGGGCTAGAGGTCAAATCAGAGCTGCAGCTGCAGGCCTACTCTACAGCTACAGCAATGCAGGATCCAAGCTACACCTGCAACCTACACCACAGCTTGAGGCAGTGGGGGATCCTTAACCCACAGAGCCAGGCCACAGACACTGTGTCACATCCTCACGGACACTATGTCAGGTTCTTAACCCATTGAGCCATAATAGGGACTCCTCACCAAACTTCTTAAGACTCGTGTATACCTGCTTTCTTTTCTTTCCTATGTCCCATCAGACTTCAACACTCACCCACCAGCCCATCAGAATGGCCTTTGTCAAGTTTGTCTAAGAGCTATACATTGCCAGACACAAGGGCTACGTTTCTGTCCTGACCTTTCTTAAACTTTGGAAAGAACATGAAAAAAAGTAACTATTCTCTCTTCCTTGAAACACTCTTCTTTCTTGGCTTCTATAACACCACCCTCTAGGGATATTGATTATATTTCATTGGCCACTCTCTCTCTTACTATTTTTTGTTTGTTCCTCACCTACCCATCTTTAAATGGTAATGTTCTCCTAAAGTTTGTCCCAAGACCTCTCCTCTTAACACTCCACACTATCTCTATGATAACTCACCCAAGCCCCTTTTAAATGTTCAATATTAAAATTATAATTTATTCTCTAATATCCTTCATCCCAATAAATATGACTCCACTGACCACTGCTCAAAACAGAAACTAAATATTCTTCCAGGGTTTCATCCTTTCATCCCACACATTTGATGCATTAGTAAGTCCTGTTGATATGATAACCAAAATCAAGCCACCTAATAACTTCCATCTCCATCTACCACTTCTATCAGAACTTCCTCTTAGGTGGTCTCTCTACTTCTATACTGGTCTTCTTCAAACAATTTTCTATAGGTGAGCCCATGTGACCTTCTAAAATATGAATTAGATTAAGTTAATCTCTTATTTTAAGAATTTCAATGAATTTTCATTGCATGTCTTAGAATAGCTTTTAGGTAGGGACCTGCCTGATCTGAGATAAAAGATGGTGTTGGAAAGATGATAGTGTCTTCGACTATAATAGCTGTAGTGCAGAAGGTGAGATAAATGGACTGAAGAAATGCTTTGGCCTTTGCAACCGGTATTCACTCTGAATGGATCATTTTCCTCCTCATTTTCCTATGGTTGCATTTTTTCATCTTTTAGGTAGCAATTTTAAGTAACATTTCTTCAGAAATCCTTTCTTTGACCAATTCATTCATTCATTCATTCCGCAAATAATTATTGAATGCCTAATAGTCGCCAAGCAGTGATGAGAAGACAGTGAACAAAACTCCTCATGGAGTTTATGTTCAGGTCAGGGAGAAGATAAAGGAGGTCTGGTGATAAACATATATACACAGTATGTTAGATGGCAGTAAGTGGCCAAGAGAAAAATAAATAAGGGCAATAGGCTAAGGAGTATAGGATGAGGGGAGAGATACTTTTTTTTCTTTTCTTTTCTTTTTTTTTTTTTTTGTCTTTTGTCTTTTCTGGGCCACACCTGTGGCCTATGGAGGTTCCCAGGCTACGGGTTGAATTAGAGCTGCAGCCACTAGCCACAGCCACAGCAATGCAGGATCCAAGCCACATCTGCAACCTACACCAAAGTTCACAGAAATGCTGGATCCTTAACCCACTGAGCAAGGCCAGGGATCGAACCTGCATCCTCATGGTTGCTAGTTGGGTTCGTTAACCACTGAGCCACGACAGGAACTCCAAGATACTTTTTATAAAAGGTATTTGAGCCAGGGTTCTATCATAGGCAGGATTTGAGCAGATACCTGAAGAAGATTAAGGTACAAGCCCTGTGACTATCAGGGTACAGGGCACTTCAGGCAGAAGGGACTGCAAAATTGCAAAACTTCTGAGGTAGGCATGTGCTTGGGGTATTCAGAGAAGAAAAAGGAGACCTAGAGGAGGGAGTAGAAGAAGGAAAGCAGTAAGAAATGAAGATTGAGTGTTGACAAGAGATGAGCTGGAGTCTGACATTGCAGGTCACTGTAAGAATTCTTGCAGCCATGAAAGACATCCTCAGTGAAATGGAGAGCCCCTGGGAAGTGTGGGCAGAGGAGTGCTCTGCTCAGATTTGTACTTTTAAAGGATCACCTATTGCTAGCTCTCCTAATGAGCAACTCCTACTACCTGGTTTGACCATACAGTTCGGTAACAAAAGTGACAAAAATAAAACAAAAGCCCTAGACAGTTTAATACAGCAACATGCCAAAAGAAATTGGAAAGGGGCACCAAGAAATAGATTAAATTCAAATCTCACTATAAAAATGTCTCAGCAAAAACTCAAGCATAATAAATACAAATGGAGACTATTAAATTGGTCAAGAAGTTTGAAACAGATACAAACACTATGTATTTGGCGACTGAATTCAAATAAGACAATGTGCAGCTGACCCTGGAAGACCTGATTTTCCCAGTTTACAAACAAAGCTTAATAATGCCAAACTTAGTATATCCCAGTCTGCTTTGTGCCTGTGTCCCAGTCATCCTCCTTAAATAAAACCTAAGGAGGAAAACCCCTGCCTCAAGAACTTTCCAGGAACCCAAAATGGAATTTGTCACATTTTTCAAAGGAAAATACTTGGCTGCATTCACATGAATAGATGTCTTTCTCAAAATGTGTGCCAGCTTCTGCTTGATAAATTACTGACCCAGGTGTCTCAGGTTGTTTTGATCATCAATTGCATTCACAGGATAACCTTTGAGGGTAACCTTTTGGGGGAGGAGCAATGAAGGGGAAGGAACCACCAGTTGTAAATGGGAAGATGAAAGAGGGAAGGAAAAGCAACCAATGAAAGCCAGTGATCACCACGGACAATCGGACAATCGACAATCGAAGCTCAGCCCTCGTGGGGCAAACCCTAAAGCTGGTGTAGTAGTTGCACCACAGAGCTGAAGCATCCCAGGAATGAGGGCGATTGTGTATTGAGACAAAAGCTACGATCAGTTAACAGTTGAAGACCACCGCTGGAGACAGAACTCCCCGTGCTTGCTGCACAGGTGGGTAAAGTAGCTATGGCACCCACGAAATGAAGGGTCACAAGGACTGGCAGGTAGAAACTGGGCGTGTGGGCACTGAAAGGATAAAAGCAAATAGGGAGCAGGTACCAAATCATCTGTTATTGCCACTGGTACACTCCACAGCACTCTCAGATGAAATGTGCCACATGAAACCTCAGAACTTTCTGATTCGACAGGCATTTCTTGAACATTCCACTGTAAATAAGAGTGGATCATAAGTTAATGTATTGATATATTTGATAACAAAGCCCAATGATATAAAATAGGAAAGTATTCAAGTCCCCCTTATCATTAATTTGTACCTTTCTGATATTATATCTATTTCTGTTAATTAGATGCTTGTTCTTATAAAGTGCTTAGACATATAATCATTCTCCTATAATACATGACTTAGCTTTACTGTTACAGATGTAAGGGTGACTTTGATAGATAATTGGTTTGGATGTCTATTTACTGCCAGAAACAAGAGCTATGAGTCAATTAAAGTCATCATTTCTTGAATACATAGCCCCAACACTTTAATAGCTTATTTCTAACTACATGAAAATTCACTTCATTTCTGAAACATACACTTGCACCTACTAGCTTACTGAAGATGGTACATCAAAAATTGTTATCATTTAAATATGAAAATAATTAAATACAAGTTTTGAATTAATGTGCGATGCACAGGAGGTCAGCATAGTGACAAGCAGAAACTCAATAATGATTTGCTGGATATACAAATAAATGTAATCCATTCACACCTCGGTTTTTCTAAAATCCACTCTTGCTTTGATGGTCTGTATGAGAACTAGGTCCCTAAATTACATCATATTGCTTGTCAAGTTTCCACCATACCCAACAGAACATCTCTTTCGAAATTATTCTTTGGCATGAGGATACTTTTTTTTTTTTTTAATGCCTCACCTGCAGCATGCAAAAGTTCCCAGGCCAGGGACTGAACCTGTGCCACAGCAGTGACCCGAGCCACTGCAGTAACAATGGATCCTTCATCCTCTGAGCCACCAGAAAACTCTGATGATGCCTCCCTAAAATGAGGGACAATATAAATTAATTTTGTTAGATTGTAAAATATATCTTAACCAGTTGTATTAAATATGCTTTGGGGAAAGATTGGGTATATAAAAATTTAGACCTTATTAGTCTGTAGTTAGAATTAAAGAGTAAACTAAAATAAAAATAGTTTATTTCCAATTATAACTAAATATTTTTCAAATATTTGAGAATCCAGAGAAATGCAATGAGAATTCAGCTTTCTTTAAGTGACAAAGATCATGAAAGCAACATAAAAGTGCTCCCAGAACCCTGTGAGATTGTTAAATCATATCAAATATCACCTGATAGATGAAATCAAATATAGGTAGAAATTCAGATCTTTTCACATGCTATTCTCTGGGAGAATAAATAAAGGTGTTCCTTCTCACAGGGGAACACTATTCTACTAGATACTCCTGTAGCTTAGAAGATGGGCATGTCAAATATCTATCCATCTTTGCTCTCTATTCTTTTTTAGGTTTTTTTTGGGGGGGGGGTTGTTTTTTTGTTTCGTTTTGTTTTTAGGGCCACACTTGCGGCATATGGAAGCTCCCAGGCTAGGGGCTGAACTGGAGCTGCAGCTTCCAGCCTACACCACAGCCTCAGCAATGCCAGATCCTTAACCCATTGATAGAGGCCAGGGATAGAACCCAGGTCCTCATGGATGCTAGTCGGGTTTGTAAGCCCCTGAGCCACAAGGAGAACTCCCTTTGCTCTCTATTCATGATCAATAAACAATTTGGGGTTGGTATCTTGGTTGGTAGGATAAGTAGAGGCCCTCTGGAGAAGAATGTTAACTTTATGGTTACTCCACCATGGAAAGATCCCCTACTGCAAACTAATAAATTAATATTCTACTTTAAAAATCATCTTCTATAAGCATCAATCACCAGGAGAACTGATTGGCTTTCAATATAAAGACAATAATAAATGCGAACCTGGAAAACTCAGATGTAAACCTTGCAATGGGGAATTCAGGCCAAGTTAGATAATGAATAGGCCCCATTTGGGTGACTGGCTGGCTGATCTTCTCCTTGCAACACCCTAATCATTAACAACCCAAAAGCTTTCCTTCTAAAACATTGTTATTTGTTAAGTAAGGATAGAGAGCAATATTGTTTAAGATGTATAATGTATTTTAAAAGTTATTAAAACCAAAAAGAGGGCTAAAAACCATTTAAGAAGAGAAAATTTTAAACGCAGATACAAAATTGTAAGAAATTAATGTGTTATAAATTAGAGTAGCAAACAATGTGAAAAAGTCATATTCAATGACCACTACTAAAAACTGAATGCTAGTATATAGAAAAAATAAATTATATCTGTACCTAATTCCAGAGGTTTTAATAAATGGCAAGTCTGTTAAAGATATATACACTCTTCATATTATGAAAGACAGAATACTACTCAAAGAGAGTACACTATGAGCTAATTTTTCTATAAAAATATATCTAATTTAAAGTCCCAAAACCTACCAGGGAAGAAAATTGATAAGGAGTTTTCAATTTACAGAGGTAAATTAACTCACTCATGGAAACAAACCCAGTTGGTAAAATTCCTGGAACTTGAACTAGATCTAAATATTTACCCATTTCAATATGGCACACCGGCATAGGACATTGATCCTGTCTATAGATAACTATATGAGCACAACAAGCAAGAAACTATAATTAGAGATAAGCTACATAACATAAACAAAATAAAAACATATTTTAACTTCTAAACAATAAAAACTAATAAATGTGATAGAAATGAAGACAATGAAGATTTCCAGTTAATGATAACTGAATCAAGATATTTTTACACTATCGATTCTATGAAATAAGATAAAATAATAGTTGAAAATAACAATCTGGAGTTCCCGTCATGGTGCAGTGGAAATAAATCTGACCAGGAACCATGAAGTTGCAGGTTCAATCCGTGGCCTTGCTCAGTGGGTTAAAGATCCAGCGTTGCAGTGAGCTGTTGTGTAGGTCACAGATGCAACTTGGATCTGATGTTGCTGTGGCTGTGATGCAGATCAGCAGCTGTAGCTCCAATTGGACCCATAGCCTGGGAACCTCCATATGCCACGAGAGTGGCCCTAAAAAGCAAAAAATATAATAAAATAAAATAAAAATGAAAATAACAATCCATCTTCAAAAAGCGCATACACGCACTGAAATGTGGGCCAAAACTAGGAATTTCTAAATACTTCTGATCTCTCAAGGAGTGGAGATTTTCTAAAAGTAAATGATACAATCTTCTAAGATTTAGATCACTTGCCGGCTGTGATGCAGGCAAGCTAGAGGGTGATCAGACGACATTCTTTTAGGAAACTCATTCCACATCCCTGGTCAGTAGAGGAATCAAAGCTGGAAGGAAGACTCCTTAAAGATGTCATCTTTAGCTTCTGACCCCACAGAAATGAAGAAGGAAGAAAGAGAATACTATCGCACATTCAAGGTAACCCAAGGACAAATCCAACTAAACTTCAAGAGTAAAAACCAGCAGAAACAATAGAATCCAGAAAAATACCTTAAAAGATTCTTATATCGAAAAAATCAGGCATATACTACCAAATAAAAATATAATGAAATTCATATACCTAGGAGGACTGATCAAAACAAAAAGAGAATACACAAATTTAAAATATCAAGAATTCTTTAAAATAGGCCATAACTGTGGATTATACAGATATTAGAAAAGTAATGAGAATATTATAATCAACTTAGTTAATTAGATTTAAATGAAATGCAGAAATTCATAATAAAAAAGTACAATTTACTCAAACTAGAAAGCATGTTAAGAATGAATAATTCTAGGTCCCACCTCCAGAGATTCTGATTCAGTAAATCCATATTCATTATGTACTGAACCATACAATTTTGGTGCTAGTGGCCCAAGAATTATATTTCCAAAAGGACTATATAGCTTTTGAGCTCCTTGTTTCCAGAATTCTTCCCAAACAACCTGAGCCCAGATCCCATTCAGAGTCTGCCAGATGCATAACTAATAGCATCAAAGGTAAACTCTGCCATAATAGCTTTGCCAAAGGACACTAACAGTGCCATTAAAGAGTCATAGTGACATCTAAGTAATTATCATACTGTAGAACAGCCGCCACTGTTGTCATGATTGGGAGTCTAGGGGTGGACTACAATGATATTTTGGGGGATAAGTATGCAGCACATATGTAATAAGTATGTAAGTAACACACTTTAATTAATACAGAGCTAGAAGCCACGCTATTCCTTCTGCCCTTATTTGGAAGACATCCCACACCAAGGACATGAAGTCATGGGGAATCAACAAGGCACCTCTCTCTGTGGGTAAGTATGATTTTAGGGTGTAAACTATCATCTTCATGGTATTAACCTAACTCTTGAGAAAACCGATGTTTAGCTCCATGATTTCTAACACCCACTAAATAACCTGGTTTGCTAACACCCTCGTTGCCGTACATAAACTGGCTTTAATGAGGTGACAGGTTGTTTATTTTCAATGCTGTTATCTCAAAGTGAACAGACATGTATTCACAGCAACAGCTCTAGGTCAAAACCAAGACAGCTTTACATTTTGTCCATCCCCCCAGGCCCATGCTAATGAAAACCCTCTGCTCCAGTCAACTTTAGAACCTACTTGCCTTCAGCATTTGACGTAGTTTGGGACCATAAATAACTTTTAAATTTCCTTTGCTCTAAGACCTGTTTTCAAGAAATTAAGCTGCCCTTAGATACTTATATAATACCCACCAGTAACCCTAAACTATAATAATTTGATGGAAAACTTTGCCCTAACATCATTTTCATAATATCTTTGCCTGTGTAGATTTCATTTTCTTTTCAAAAAGAATTTGTCCTGGAACGTACTGGATTAGCTGTCCTCTGTGGTGTTATTTTAAAAATATATATTAAAGTGCTTGCTATGTGTTAAATGGGTATGACATATGGAATGAAAATGTCCTACGACTTTGGAAGCAAGATAAGACCATATTACAGAAGAACACGAACAAGAATTGACGATCAAGAGCCCTGAAATTCAATGTACACTTTCATGTGAGCAAATCAAATACTACGGGCAAATTTACTTTAAATTTCCCCTTGCAAGGAGTTCTGGTCATGGAGCAGAGGAAACAAATCTATGAACCATGAGGTTGTGGGTTTGATCCTTGGCCTCACTCAGTGGGTTAAGGATCCAGTGTTGCTGTGAGCTGTGGTGTAGGTCACAGACACAACTCAGATCCTGTGTTGCTGTGGCTGTGGTGTAGGCTGGTGGCTGTAGTTCCAATTGGACCCCTAGCCTGTGAACCTCCATATGTTGTGGGAGTGGCCCTAAAAAGAAAAAAAAATTTCCCTTTGCAGTGTCAGCTGTTAAAAATAGTTGTGTCAACTCTAAAATATAAGAAGGCTTTTTTTAAAAAAGGTAATAACATTCAGCATCAGCTCTTTTCTACTTTGCCTTCACACATCTAGCCAATACTGAAAAGTGGCTTAGTATATGAATATATAAATTGCCTATAAATTAGGAGGTGGAATTCTTGCTCTTTTTATAGTACTAATAAACTTTTCAGCCTCTCTGGGCTATATTATTACATGGAGACAAGAGAAGGAAGAGAGAACAGATTGGATTAAGTACCATTCTCTCATATTCTTCTTTTGATGCAGGTACCAATAAGAATTTTATGTACATGGGCCAGGATAATATGGGTGGCACAAAGAAAGAGGATGTCAGCCATATTTTTAAAATTCTATTTATTTGAGACACTTTATTTTCTCCTCCTGTGTTTCTATAATTTCAGCTCATAAGCAGTATTGAACACTGCATTTCCATAAGACATAAACCATAAACCATCTGCAGAGTTGTTTGTGGTGTGTTTCTAGGGATAGAAAACCACACAGTTAGCCAGGGAATATCCCCACTTACTGATACAGTACAAATTCTCATTGTCCTTCTTTATTCCAAAATAGGTCAAGTGCTTGGTATAAAAAATAAAAACAGGGATACAACACAGTCAGAGCCAATTAAAAGGTCTTTGGAAGGCCAGATTGGAAAGAACCACTTCACACCACACTTTTTCTTGGAAATAATCTCAAGTGGTAGCATCTTTTGTACCTCTGACATATGGAGAAACAAAAGGAAAATGTTCTGCATTCCTAAGTACTACTGATAGAGGATAGATTTCAAAGACTAAGAGTAATTTAATGCTGTTCTGACCTAGCTATGAAAGAAAATTGTTCCATGATAGATGCAATTATTACATTTCAAATTTCTGGACAAAAATTCATGAAAACAAGGATGAAAGCTCAGCTGGGTATAAAACAGTTAAAAGAGAATTTTTTAAATGCTTATTTGCTCAAGCATAGGTTTTCTCAACTCTTGGTTTAAAGACTAATCTAGCTTACAACGAAAGAGTGGGTTAATATCCACCCTGTGAATGTATGTGTGTTAGTTCTAGACAATCTGGAGGACCACCCGAAGATGTATTTTATTTATTTATTTATTTTTTTGTCTTTTTGCTATTTCTTTGGGCCACTCCCATGGCATATGGAGGTTTCCAGGCTAGGGGTTGAATCGGAGCTGTAGCCACTGGCCTACGCCAGAGCCACAGCAATGCAGGATCCGAGCCACGTCTGCAACCTTCACCACAGCTCACAGCAACGCCGGATCATTAACCCACTGAGCAAGGGCAGGGATCGAACCCCCGCAACCTCATGGTTCCTAGTCGGATTCGTTAACCACTGCGCCACGACGGGAACTCCAAAGATGTATTTTAAAATATGATCCATACACATGATTTATCAGGTCAGCTTATATATTTTTGAATTAGGCAGCTATCCCCAAATACACAGTTTGGCTTTGGCAGATCTATCCAAATACTGCCTCTTTGTAACAATTCATTTCTTTCCACTGCTTAAGTATAATTTCCTTCTCTCTGTCTCACAATATCTTCAACATATAATTCATTTCTATTCACTTTAGAATACTATGCTAGCTTTCTAATTGCCTAGACTCTTTCCTATGATTCCAAAAATGCTAAATTAATGTTCTCAGGGGACTAAGTGTTATTTGCAATACATTCCATTACTATGATAGACCTGCCTTGTTTCTGAATTGCAGGGATGGGGTAGTAAAGACAAGATTCAGTCTCCCTTTAAAGTTCTCCAACCAACACCCATTTGCAATGAGAACATTTAACTACATGTTCTTTTTATGTTTGTGGATGTTGCTGTCAGCCTGCAATTTTTGCATGAGAAAACTATACCTGTTCTAAGCCCAGAATGACAAAGGGGAAGAGACACGAAAAGGGGGAAATGATTTTCAGAAATATCCAGATGCTGCTTTGGTCTTTTCCTCCTATATTCTCAGGTTTCCAATTTCAATTTCTCTTCAATAAATATTTATGAGGGTTTAAAAGGTGTTCCCTATCCATGTTATGTCCTTTTTTATCAGTAGAAATGCCATGAGGTGTGAACACACTCTATTTTGGTTATTTAAAAGAATTTAATTAATGTTATACCATACTGGTTTGACTGTATATTGAGTTAAGAAGATGCTAAACCCACTCTTGGGCATCTATCCAGACAAAACTCTACTTAAAAGAGGCACGTGCACCTGCATGTTCATTGCAGCACTATTCACAATAGCCAGGACATGGAAACAACCCAAATGTCCATCGACAGAGGATTGGATTCGGAAGAGGTGGTATATATACACAATGGAATACTACTCAGCCATAAAAAGGAATGACATAATGCCATTTGCAGCAACATGGATGGAACTAGAGAATCTCATACTGAGTGAAATAAGCCAGAAAGACAAAGACAAATACCATATGATATCACTTACAACTGGAATCTAATATCCAGCACAAATGAACATCTCCTCAGAAAAGAAAATCATGGACTTGGAGAAGAGATTTGTGGCTGCCTGATGGGAGGGGGAGGGAGTGGGAGGGATCGGGAGCTTGGGCTTATCAGACACAACTTAGAATAGATTTACAAGGAGATCCTGCTGAATAGCATTGAGAACTTTGTCTAGATACTCATGTTGCAACAGAAGAAAGGGTGGGGGGAAAAATGTAATTGTAATGTATACATGTAAGGATAACCTGACCCCCTTGCTGTACAGTGGGAAAATAAAAAAAAATTATTAAAAAAAATTTTAAAAAAAGAATTAAATATAGTTTATAGGTTTAGAAAGACAAGGTTTACTTCCCCTATGTGTTAATACAGTTTCTTTGCCATGAGGATTCTACTCCTCAATTAGAGAAAAAAGTGCCTTTCTGGAAGTTAAATAACTGAATTTTCTTTTGTCATTTCTCAGGGATTAAATACATATTAAAATCTTGAAGTATCTCCTTCATCAAAAAAAAAGAAGAAGATGCTAAAATGTGGAAACAAATATACTAGTGAAATTAAAGTTTCTTTGTCTTAACTTTATTTCTTAGAGCATCTTTAAAATTGAAGAACGCATCTCAAATACAGGACTTCTTAAGGAGGAAAGCATGAATCACCAGAATTAAGGATTGAGCGTTCCATTATTCTATATTTTTCCCTACACAATATTTAGGCCTGGTGCCTTTCCACAGTGTCCTCTGCTCAAAGTCTGTCCTTGATGTTGATTCTGTAGTGGACATGTATGTGTGTCAGTATATGTAATTTTGCTTTTACAATGTTGGCAGTAAGAAGAAGCCTACTAATTTTATTCAGCATGATGACAGGCCCTAGCATTTTAATTATTTTTCATGTTGTGAGTAATTTATTATTCATTGGGTATCTTCCCTGTAAATCTTGTCCTCACTCTGTAAGATTTTTCTTTGGTGTCCAACAAAGGGTTTCATTGCAATAAGAATCAAGGTGTGTCTATGCTTTTACCCAGAGCCCAAGAAATGCCAGTCTTCCTGACCAGCCCAGGAGTTTGGGGTGGGGAAACAGAGTCATTATAGAACATCTTCATTCCTCTGCCTAGAGAGCAGCAGAGGCCCAGGCCCTCCTTAGAAGGGTACCTCGAAGCACATCTTGCTGCAGAGCTGAATTCAGGACTCAGGGGAACAGGACTAAAATCAAGCCTTACTGGGGTTCCTGTGCAAGAGAGACCTGGAGGAATGGATTGGCTCCTTTTCAGGAACATTTGCCTTTTGATCATTTTAATGGTAAGTAGAACATAAAGGTCTGGGAAAGAAATGCTAACTTGAAGCCTCACCTCTTATGTCAGTTGCTGGACTTTCTACATGGGATTTACTCCATTTTTAAATCCCTTCCTGCAAAGGGAATTCTGTGAGGTCAGCCTCTGGTGACTTCAAAGGATTCTCCATGTTTGAGGGAATAAATCCCATAGAGAAGCAGGGTGAGGATCTGGTGGAATTAGACTTAAATAACATCAGAGACATAATCTAATTCAGATAAAGTTCTGGAATAATTCTAAAATTCATCATCAGAAATAAAATTGTCTCTTTTCTTTTACTTATACTTAAATCAGACAGATTGCTGTCAAAATTCCCAGTGCAAACGAGTTCTACATTTGTAGGGAAGGAAAGTTGATCAAGGGCATTTCTTTTAAACAGTTATTTCCCTGTGAGTTTGTATCAAAGTGGAGGAATGCTAGCTATATCGAGATTACACTGTAACTAATTATGAAATATTAAGTCATAGGATTTTTTTTGCCAGTGAGAAATGACTAAGGAAAAAAATGAAGAAAACCAAGCCATCAAGACAAACGCTTTCTGAAATTATTAAGGTGTTCTTATAGTCCAGAAGGGAACATTTAGGTCATCTATCTCTTTAAAGTAAACATGGCATTTTGGATATTACATTACTTTCCTCCAACCCTCGGGGGCGCACAGTGTGAAGTGCTTTCCAGATCAGCGACAAAATAGAAGTGTTCTACCCTTCAAAGAGTAAGGCAGCTCCTAATGCCAGCTCCTCAGAGGAACAAAGCTCAGGTTAGTCAATTCACCAATCTATTGCCAATTCAGTTAGAGAAAGACTATTGCAAGAATAAAGTAAGATAGGTTAGATTATACCAGATTTAAATCTATCAGTGGTCAAGCGACAAAACAATTCAGTCAAGACAGTTAAGAAAAAAAAAGTGGAAAAAGAGGAGAGGATTGTAAGGAAATTGTGCATATCTTTTTTTCCAAGCAAAGAAAGCCAAATAACCTCTAGCTAACTGCACCCCTGTCTCCCAGGAGGGTCAGCAGTGGTGCTGCACATAAACTTGAACAATGATTTCCGTCTATTCTCAGGCAAGTGGCATTATAGGTGACTCATCTGAACATCAGTTCCAAAGGGCAGTGGGCAGCCAAGCTGGGGAGATAAGGGAACACATCGTTGTACAGTTGGCCTGGCAGGTGCCATTCTTCTGAAGTTCACATTTCTATGAACTTTAAAAGCAGTGCAGCAGCCTGACACCGTCAAAGGACAAGCAGCCCAAGCTGGGAAGGGAATAGTGGTAGAACACTCTATTCTCTGAGTTTGGGAGGCAGAGTACAAGGCAATTTTTGAAAAAAAAAAATCTATAAACTGAAAAACTCCAAACAGAACTGTAATACCCTGTTACAATGTTCACTATTTATTTACACTGAGGGAAGACTCTGACTCGACCTTTAACAGAAATCAAGAATCATCAATATAGACTTCTTGTTACACTTCTGTGGGTTACCTGCATGCTTTGACTCAGAAATCTTTTGTTTTCTGGAAGGAAAACTGATTGCATGCATCAAAATTTCAGAGGCGACCTCTGGCATTGAATTTCACCTTCTATTCCTCTCTGTACAGGCATGTTTTATGACAGCATTATTTAACTGAAGAGTTAATTTTTCTTCTTGACCTTGAAAGAGTATTATATTTCAGATTCTCAGGATCTCTTTTTAGTACTATTGATTTATTATACCTAGTAATTTTAGCGTTTTTTGAAACTAACTTTCTCCCTACTCCCGACGGATACTAAAGAATCTGTGTTTTACATTTCTTGGTTATTAAGATAGACTTAAGATCTCTTTGCATTTCTAATAGATCTTTTAAGATGTCAATTAATAACTTTTGGAATTGGGATGTAGAAACTTCCAGCATGTTTCAAGGTTGGAACAAATGCAAGAAATGTATAGGGAGAATCAATATAATATTATAGATGTGGGACTTTGGCATGTCTGCTTGTCTTTGATTTCCAGAACTTGAACTCTGCCCCTTGCTCATTAACTAAATCAAAGGCTTTCTGGGGCATCACTGCAGCTCATCCTAATGAGGGTGTGGCAGCCTCTCGGCAACAGGTACTTTGTGTCATCTATCTCTCAACCACAGAGTACTCTAAAGAAGATTTTGACTGACTTAACCCATAAAAGGTAGCCCCAAACTCTAAGCTACAGCAGAATGTTTCACTGTATCACATGAGTCCTCCAGCATCTTCTTCCTAAGGATATTCATCATGTAAAATGAACTGGGGAGGGGAGATGCAGTGAACACTAACTGGAGACTCAGAAGCCCCAGGGCTAGGTCATGACTTCTCCTCAAAGGGACTGCATAACTTTTGACCAAGGCACTCAACCTTGCAGGGCCTCCCTGTGCCCCACATCTGAACACCGTTAGACATGATGTCACTGAGTTTCTTCCAATGCAGAAACTCTGTCATTCCATAATTATCTCTACTGAATAGGTATGTCATAGAAGTTCATATCTGGTTCCTGAATATTTTCATAACTTAGTAGGATTAGCTAAATATTTAAGGTCATGCTATGGATTGTATAAGTTTCACTAGTAAGAAATCACTTAAGGCAGAGCAGTCATTAGCTATGAGAGGCTGTATTTTACCGAGTTGATAAGATCATTACAAACAGCCATGTAGCTTTTAACAGATAAAAATTTTTGTGCACCCGCAGTGATTACTCATGCAATATGTAAAATGTAAACATTTCAATTAAACATTTTGGCTCCTGGAAAGTAAACAGGATAGGTGGCCAAGCATATAGATACTATCTCACTACAAGTTGAAAACAGGCATCAAAAAATGTAAAACATACTTAGAATTAGCCTATCAATTTAGTTCTCACATAAGCAAATGTGATTCTGACATGAGGGGTAGAAATTTATTTTTACCTATCTTACTGCCAGGTAAATTTCTAGAAGTATAGAGTGGTGGGGAAAAAGAATACCTTATCTGATTTGCTTTTTTTATTTGTATTAAACAGAATACCCTAGACTGCATTAAGTGATTGGTTTCAGTACTGTGTGTTTTAAAAACATGAATGTCCTCATCATACCAAAGGTTACGTGGAAGTAAATCTCAGCTGTTTTTTATTGTTGTTGATATAAGTGGCTAAAGAATCACACATTTTTAAAGCAGTGGGGGAAAAAAATCTATTTTTGCCTTCAAATTCCTTCAGAGTTCATGGTGAACTAAAAAAATAAATATCCTATTCCACAATATAGCCAAGATTATTACCATAGCATGTCCAATAGTTTTAATATTAAGTCTTCTCAATAATTTCTCCCTGTAGAGTTGTACCATACTGCTCTAAAAATATTTCATGACTCTTGAGACTCTCTGATGCTTTCTTTACCTTTTTCAAAGGTATTTCTCTTTTTTACAGAACTAGATCTTGAGTACATACTCTATGACTCCTTTTATCCTGAAGTATCCAGGGAGGAGTCCTTGTAAAGCAGTGAAACGGTTGCTTGAGCTGCTGTGACGTTTCCTTTTCTTTCCCACGTGGGATCGAAGTGGGAATTCTTCACTCACAGAGGGCAGCTCTGATGACAGGGTTGGTGAGAGGAGAGACCAGAGGGAAAACTTCAGATATTACCTGCATCAGAAATGTTTGCCCTTCCTTTCTATGCAGAAAATTACATGGCTTCCAAACTCAAATGCCACTGCTTAATATACCTTCAATTATAAACAAAAGTGGTATAATTAGGCTTGAACTTGGCACCTCAACCATCTCCTTAGGAGGACAGCAACTGCTTTACTCAATTATTTTTATAAGTATTATTCGGGAGGGAACTGCTTATTAGTAAGTTGGTCCTAAGTGTGCAAATGACTTCGAAAACTGACTTCAAAAAGGTAAGTTATGGAGATGAAAAGTAGCCTTGTTCCTTAGCTACTAATTTAAACACAGTTTATATGTAACAGAATAATATGTGTTTCAACACGGCATATATAAAATCATCATATTCTCTCTAGAAGAAAGCACTGAAAAAGAAAACTAGATCCAGAAAAATTTCAGCAAGTTGCCAAAAGTTAGATGGCCACAGAATGTTGTATATCCCCCTAAAAAGACACACACACAAAAAAAAAGTAAAGAGAAAAAAAGGGAGTTCCCATGATGACGCAGCAGAAACGAATCCGACTAGGAACATGAGGTTGAAAGTTCGATTCCTGGCCTTGCTCAGTGGGTTAAGGATCTGGCATTGCCGTGAGCTGTGGTGGAGGTTGCAGACGTGGCTCAGATCTGGTGTTGCTATGGCTGTGGCATAGACCAATGACTACAGCTCGGATTAGACCCCTAGCCTGGGAACCTCCATATGCCACAGGTGCAGCCCTAAAAAGACCAAAAAAAAGACAAAAAAAAAGCGTATTGTATATCCTATTATTCCCCCAGAATGTATACCTCATAAAATGTCGGAACTTGTCTTCCACAGAAAAGACAGTGCCTATCACATAATGTTTTACTGATAAAAATTTCTGGATGAATGAATGGATTTAATTTATAATTTATCTTTCTTACCAAGTTACTTCACCATATTTCCCACCCCTATGCTAACAGCCAACTTTAATGGGATTGTGAACCTCAATGTGAGCTTGAGGGTTAAAAATTGAGACAACCAAGGAGGTGGTTCTCTGGAATTTGTTCTGCCACTGCAGTTCCATTTCACCATCTTCTCCTAGTAAAACTTTTTACAGTTGAGAAAGTTATTTCACACATATAACAAGATTCCTGAAGGGTAAATAGAGGTACCCTCATTTTACAAATAAAGAAACTTTGAGGAGTTCCCTTTGCGTCTCAGCAGGTTAGGAACCTGACATCCATGAGGATGCAGGTTTGATCCCTGGCCTCACTCAATGGGTGAAGGATCCAGTGTTGCTGCAAGCTGTGGTGTAGGTCACAGATACAGCTTAGATCCCACATTGCTATGGCTGTGGTGTAGGCTGACAGCTGCAGCTCTGATTCAACCCCTAGCCCAGGAACTTCTATATGCCATAGGAGCAGCCATAAAAAGAAAAAAAAAAGAAAGAAATTTGGGGAGCATAAATGATTCATAAATGTAGTATAAGTGGTACAGTGGAATTTGAACCCAATGTTACATGTCCAAATCTGTATCTATTGATCCAGAATTGACTCCTTTCCCCAAATGGGCCAATGCTGTATCCTATACAAGCTTCTTTCACAATGTCTATAATATTCCAATATCTTTTCTCATCTATCTGCTTTCCTCCCTCTTTTTAACATGTGAGCCCTTTGTATACTGGTACTCTGTCTTAGTTATCATCATATTCTTGGAATTAGCACAGATGCATATATTTCAGCTTCTTAGGCACTTTTACATTGCTAGAAAAGGTCTTATTCAGGTTACTTTAGTTAATGCAAATTCACTGTAAGGACATCCGAAGACAAAGGAAAGACAGTGAACTCTCTCATCAACCAGGCCACAGAGACTGTAACACCCTCAGGGTTACTTTTGCCCCTCATCTGCAGCTGCTTCTAAATCCCTTTTCTAGTCCTCCACCATGATGGTAACTGATTCAGCCATCACCATTTTACCCGATGTCTCTTAGAAAAGCTGAGAACAAACCACATCCTAGGATGATGTGTGACCTATATATGCTCTAAAAAGGTGACTTTTACAGGCAAGGAATTTCTGCAATTATCCAGGAGCCCATAACACTCCTCTACACTATAACTGAGGCTCATAGACTTAAGCTACTATGTGCAATTTAGAAAGATGATGTCATTTTATGTTTCTTCCAAAATACCCATTCTCTGTTGTTTCCTGGAAAGTGAGAAGGCTCCTGACAAGGCTCATGGTTTTGTGGGGTCTGAGAATAAAATCTGCAAAGTTCCTTCAGGGAGACCTTCACATAAAGAGAGAGGATTTGAAAGGCTTGGCCAGTGTTCCCCTCATCTGTCAAGCCAGCTGAGCAGGAAGCAGAAATACCAGAAGTGTACCACCCCTATCAGGCACGATGTACGCTCTCATTAAGAATGCTAGGATCTAGCATTGCAGCTGCCCCAGCCTAAGGGAACAAAAGGGACAAAAGGATTCAAGGATGAAAAGGAGTTTACACTCAAGTATTCTCAAGGTAACCCTGGATAGTTGGTTAACCTTAAATTGAGCTGGCTTCTTTAGAAAGGACAAGAGCAAGGTAACATGAACTCCAAACACTCTCTTTATCCCTTTAAACTGAGGACTAATATGGTTGATGTGGCTAATTTCAAGTCCGTAAAAATGGTTGACTAATACTTTTATTAATCTGGGGTGCTGTGAACATATATCTTGTAAAGCACAGAAGAAAACTCTTCTTTCACTCTTTTTCCTCTTTAGAAGTGGACTGAGCAGTTACTGTGCCTATCACTTTCACAGTTTTTTATTCTATTTAGATCAGACCTGAATCAGAGAGGCTATGAGATTTGTCTAAGGTCACAGAGCTATTAAACAGAGCCAAGACTCTGACTCAGTTCTTCTGCCTCCGAGTCTCAAGTGTTTGTATCTATACCACATTGCTTTTAATGAAGCTAGACTATATTGCAGGGCCATATATCCACTCTGAGATCTAAATTATTTTCCTTAGAAACATACACTGATTTAAGAAACTTGACACCAGCTTAATTGCTGCTATAATAATACTCTTAAACTGGGACACAAATATTCCTGAGATACATAAGCAATTCAGAGGACACAAGTGCACAGATAGTTTTAAGTGAATCACTTATTAGATCCTCAGCATCCGTATACATACACATATATTCTTTCCTTAGGTCAATATGCAGAGCATGCTCCTGAACCTAAGGTATCAAGCTGGTTCTCTTCCAAATCCTCCTTAAAAAATCACACTTCTCATGAATAGTACATATTATTATGTCATATTGCAATAGGCTACAAAAGTATCTGGGTCACTAAACTAATGGATAACTCAAAATATCAATGTCAACACTGAGAAAAATAACTGACTCTAAAGCTCGTAATGAATGCTTTTGCAAGTCTGATAGTTTTCAAGGACTTTTTTCCAACAAAATTAAAATAGGACTTAATAGAATGTCAGCTAATAGGTCATTCTAAAATCATTTTATTGATAGATTACTTTGTAGATTTAAGTGATATGATTCAAAATAAGTTTAAAGAATTTAATGACTCTGCTGCTAAAAAAAAAAAAAATCCCAAATCATCCGCCTGTTTGTATGAACAAGTTTTGTTAGTACTTGCAACTGAAAAACAAAACCAAACAAAATAGAATGGTGCTAAAACTTATTTAATTCTAGCGGTAAGTTTTATTCATGAACTAATTGTCTTTAAAAACTTCATCCAACTCTTTGCAATGAACTTCTGATAAAATTTTACTTTCTATACATAATACTGTACCGAAAATTTCATTTTTGCATATTGTTCAATAAATTTGCTGCCCATAACAATTGTAAGCAAATTCAATCTAGAAGAAATTGACTTTTAACACTGAAACCTTAAAATTACAGAATCCCAATAAAGTAACATTTCTATTCACATTTTTGTTGCAGAGAAGTATGACAGACTTTCAATAAAAGCCTTTAAATGATATTAAAATATATTGAAAGCTAAAAAATATATTCCACTAGCAGAAAACTATGGGGGATATGGTTCACTAAATAGAAATAGGATATTTCAAGGAGATCGTTCAAAGAGAGGTAGAAATGAAATAAAATTTCTAACTATTAAAGAAGAACTTAAATCTATTTTTAATGGATGGGACTGGGCATCAAATGACTACAATTTTTGGATTCTATCGGCTACAGTTAAAAAGTACTATAACAGTTTTATTTTAAAATATCAGCACTTAACAATATTCTTAAATTCCATCCTTTACAGCTGATTAATCTTACAATGAAATTTTTTAATGTCACTATATAAAAGTCTGAAGAAGCAGGTCGTTTTTCAGAAAAAAAAGAATTTACAGCTACATAAGCAAAACCTTTAAAATCCTTGCAAGACAATATTAGGAACAGTCAACACAAACACTGAGATTTTCCCAAAGCCAGGAACCACAATCATAGGACAGCAAAGTTTAAGTAAAACCAGAGCAATTTGGTAAAATAACATCAAGTGATTCAAGAGAGGCTTTAGGTGTTCAGTGAATTGTTACAAGATAAACTGAGGCATATGAACATTTTAAGATTTTTTTTGAACAAAAATAAATTCAAATCAGGTTTTGCCAAAGTGTTTCTAGTAGTTAAAAACAATCCACCAACAGAAGCTGGGGAAACACTTTTATAGAGAAAAAGCAGAAGCGAAGTAAGGGAACTATTGGTTGACCACAGCCCTGGGTTCCAGTTTTGTCATCTTGAGGCATTTTAGGGGATTATATTTCGGTTTGCTTACTTCAGCACCACAGAATTAGACCACCCTAGTTGAATAACCTCTTTGTTTAATTAATTCAATGAAAAAAGAACCAGTGATTTGGGTCCATCCTCCAGTGGGTGTTTTCATACTGCCCAGATGCAATATTAACCTTGCAGGCTTGTTGTAAGCAGGCAGAAACCAGGGTGAGGACAGAGTGAAAACTACCTGCCACATCATTGACTGAATTATGAGCAGAACCCCAGCTAGGATTCACTCCCATTACCTCCCAGTTAAAATCAGGTTATTAGGTTGAATATAGCTCTCAGGGGAAGCAGCATAATGAGGTTAGAATGATTCTTGGTCAAGCCTAAGACTACCTCAGAAAGGACATGAGGAACAGGTGGAAGAGAATATCAAAGAGGAGAAATAAAAACAAGAGAAGAGGGAGGGAGAGAAGGGAGTGGGAAGTTGAAGATGAGGAGAGAGAGCTTCTTATTAACCTTGGGCTGATGCACTAAGCTCACCAACCTGACATCCACCAAGACAGTGCTTCTATTTACTTCCATTGGAGGACAGTGCCTGAGAATCCCATGTCTGAGTTTAGTCTGTAGCTCTAAACTGCAGCATCTTTCAGTTCTCTGTTAACCTAGGATCCCAATGACCAGAATGGAAGACTTCTATTAAAGTGATACATGGAGTTCCCATCCTGGTCAGCGGAAACGAATCCGACTAGGAACCATGAGGTGGCGGGTTGGATCCCCGGCCTCACTCAGTGGGTTAAGGATCTGGCATTGCTGTGAGCTGTGGTTTAGGTCACAGACGTGGCTCGGATCTGGTGTTGCTGTGGCTGTGGTGTAGGCCGGCAGCAACAGCTCCAATTGGACCACTAGCCTGGGAACCTCCATATGCCGAGCGTGCGGCCCTAAAAAAAAAAAAAAAAAAGACAAAAATACATAAATAAATAAAGTGATACATAAGGCAACCTTCAAAATGGATGTCTCTATGTCTTCACTGACGTGGAGTTTTACCCTGATAATTAAGTGCAAAAAACAAATTACCAAATGGGGTGTTATAATATAATCTCTTTTTAGTTAAAAAAAAAAAAATACAACTTGTGTAAGTAGTTCTTGGAAAAAAAAAAAGTTTGAAAGACTTTCTCCAAATATTAACTATGGTGACTTCCAAGTAGTGGGATGCTGTGTGACTTTTCCTTTGTCTTCTACCTTCCAGAATCATCTACCCCCAATTTTAGAAACACGAGAGGCCCCAGTCCATAGCCCTCTTGGTGCTTCCCAGCACCACTTCAGCACTGTGTCCATGGTCTGTGTCTTACCTAAGCAAGTGCTAATACCTGAGTGTCTCAACCTCCAGGGCTTTTCCCTTGTCACCATCCCTTAAGATCAATGACGTGTTTGAAAAACATTTTTGTCACTCCCAGACCCTTATCCAATAAAGTCCAGACTCCCTAGTCTGGCATATAAAGCACTTCATGATGTGCTTGCAAGCTGACATTCCAAACCTTGTCTCTCATGTCTCCTCACTGTTTCCTCCACCTTCATGCTAATATTATTTACCATTCCTGGAACCTCCTCTGAAACTCTGTGCCTTTATGCCTGTGCTCAGGTTTTATTCCGAATGAAAATTTCTTCCCCATCAAGTGCTCTTATCAAAGGGGGTTCATCCTGCAGACCCGTTTCAAATCCCTACTCCCCTGTGAGGCTTTCCCAGAATTCGCCTTGGTAACTTGAGTTGTCCAATCTACCCCTTCATGGAGCCTCTGCTGAAGCAAGTATTCTAACTTACCTTGCTGTGGTTATGTGTTTGTCTTCCAAAGGTTAAAGCCTCTAGATAACAAAAAGCCTGCATTATTCATTTTGCATTACCCATGTTTATTCCATATTATTAACAAAATGTGTGTTTAGCAAACATATTAATGAGAGAACATTGTCAATGGTTTTATGATACTGCTTCCTTTAAATTATGCAAACTTATGCTAATGTTATACCTTCCATAACAGGTGGTGCTGGAAGTAAACAGTGAATTTATTGTTGAGGTAATGTATAATAAACTATTTTCTCAATTTAAAATCAAAGGAAAAATGGAACTTCGTAATGCATCATAAACCAAAAATTAGAATATTTGAAACCATAATTGTCAAGATAAAAGGTAAAAGGAAGAACCTCTTCCAAAATGAAGGGCAATGGTAAAACCCATATTCCCAAATAGCTATGCATTTAGCCATGGTTTTAGACAGCTCAGTGTGGTAACTCCTACTTTTCAAACTTATACTATTAGCTTATTTATACAGTTCCTCACCTAAATCAAAGAAAGAGAAACAAAGTAACAAATTAGAATGGGAAGAGGATTTTTAGGTAGTCACATCAGCTAGAAAGACAATTGATGGGAAATAAATGAATGAAAGATATAAAAGTAAAAAAAATGCATAATCACCACTAAACAAAACAACAGAGAATCTGGTACCATTTAGAGCAGGACTCAGGAAATAAAGCTACTGGCCTCTATCTCCAGCAGGGCTTTATTTCATTTCAGTAGTTAAATTTTCATTCTGACCTCAAACCATTGAAGAAAATAAAATTACTTTTCTACTCTCTGTTGACAAATGAGGGAATATGTAGTACATTTCAGGAAGTTGTATGCAAAAGGGAGGTGGGATGCAAAAGTAAATGCTTGAAAGGGTAAATTCCATTCACAGGGAATATTTCTTTTCCCCAAAGTGGTAATTAAATGAAGCCTTAGCTTAATCAAACAAAGAATATTCTAGGTCTCAGTAAGTACATTAGAAGTTACTTTAAAAAATATGTATTTATACACATATGCATATGTTTATGCTTTATACATATATGTTTATGTACGTAGTAACATTTCTAAACTCTTTACCTATAAAATTCTTAAACATCCTCCAACAATAGCAAAAACAAAACTACAAAGAGAAAAACATAGAGCAAACAGAGATAAAAATGGACAACACTGAAAAACCATATGGGTATCCATGGGATTACTGCTTGGGACCATCAATTCAGCTGAAATATTCTTCTAATCCCATGATAATATAGGTGGCTACTTAGCCAGAGTGGTGTCCTTAGCAGGAGAAGACAAAAACCCTTTCCCTCTTTGAAGTGAGCGCACTCACCAGCACAAAACTCCTTCCACATGAGTTGCGGGAACATGGAACTCTGGCCATCTTTTTAGCTCTGGAGACCAGAAAGCCCGGTCAGAGCACAATGAAGGGTGAGGTGGGCAAGGCCTCTCACCTTGTGAGGAGAGACTGAAGAAAGATAAACCACTCATATTATCCAACATAACCCACTACGAACTCCACACAGAGCTCATGAAATTTGTTCCGCTGGAATCCTATAGTTAAAAGAGAGATGATTCTGGAGTTCCCTTCATGGCTCAGCCGTTAATGAACCCACTAGGATCCATGGGGATGTGGGTTCCATCCCTGGCCTCACTCAGTGGGTTAAGGATCCGGCGATGCTGTGGCTGTGCTGGTGGCCCAAAGTTGTAGCTCTGATTGGACCCTTAGCCTGGGAACCTCCATAAGCAGTTGCTAGTCAGGGTGACTAAGCTATATCTATCTAGAGTTGTGAACTAGTAAAAACTTGCTTTGTTCCTCAACTCCAATGTCGTTGCTTCTCCTGAGTGCATCTCACAATGCTGAGTAAATGCCCTTACCAAGTAAAACTGTTCTAACATTTTATGAAATGTGAACACTTGCTACTTAAGGTCAAAGAATTAGACATGGAGAATGGCACCACAAAATGGCAAACCGTCAGAAGACAGAAGCGAGAGTGGATCAAGTTTGCTGCGGCCTGTAGAGAAGGAGAAGATAACTCTAAGAGGAATCCTATTGCCAAAGTAAGTGATGAAATAAACAGGAGTGGGCTGCCCTGATAACAAAGGCTTCTGCAGGGCAGGAAAGCCCCTAGATTCTTCGAGGATTTGCAGCCTTCACTTCACCACAGTGATTTAGGAAGATGGGTGACACAGGGTAACTGGCTCTCATTGCTGAGGCACCGTTTTGAATGTTACCTTCCGGGAGCTGATATAGGCACAGGTCCTTGTGTGATCCTAAGAGAGACTTGGATCTCCAGCACAATTGACTGTATCTGTTTATTGGTGTTCTGCTTATTGCCACCTGTATATGTTATAGGAAAGCTAGGCATGGTGTCATAGCCTTCTGACTAGCCCTCCCCCAAATCAAAGGTTTACAGTATTGATTAATTCTCCCCAAGAGGGTAAGAATTCCCCAAAAGTTCCCAAGAGATTCCAACATCCAGAAATGAGAAGAGTCTTAAGAAGTATTCCAAATAATGGCAATCAATAAGGAAGGAGAGTGAAGAAAAGAATGTATAATAAATTGATTCCCAAAGGATGGGACCCACATTAACAGCCTTACTAGCTCTTTCCAGGCATCTTGGCCTTGCCCCACTGATAAAATCAATGGTAGAGTGATCTACCAGATTTCTCTCCTTAAAGCTTTACATGTATACACAGCTTAAATGTATATACAAAGCTTTACATATTTAATAAACATCAGCAGTTATATATTACAGATATAACTTCAGCTCAAGAAAAGAGATTATTTATTCTCTTTCAGAAGTTTTCAAATTTTTGGAAATTTTTGGAAAGCTTTAAATTGTTATTGCTTCCATTCAACTCATAGTTATACCTTTATGTTATCCCACTTGTATGGAATATTCTTTTTTTTTCTTTGCATTTGGGGAGTTTCCTGAATTTTCATCTTTATAAATAATATCTTTGGGTTAGAGTGGAGTTAATCCAAGTTGTTTTTCCAACTGTTTACTTACTTGTGGATATTTGGGTAACAAATCAGTATATTACTGAGAGCTCTCATCTTTAGTACATAGGTGAGATTTCAAAATTAAAGTACTTTTCTTCAAATTCATGAGCAATAGATATAAAACTATTCAAACAAGACTATATGGCAGAATATTTGCCATAAAATTTATTTGGCAAATGGATGATACAGTAGGTTTCAATTGATAAAATTATTGCCAATATCTCTAAACACTGTATTTCTCTTCAAGCTTTCTTAAGTTATTAAATCTCTAATTAAAGTCTAGGCAGGGTACATATTAATGTGACACAATCTTTTAAAAATAGCAAGGATGTTGATTTTTTATGTCAAATTCTATGTGCAGAGAAAATCAGAGAAATGGACAATGTATTCTTAATAATAACAAGTCTCACATCAAGCAAGCATGTATGTCCCCTATGCCAGGAGTTGGAATGAGGGCTGGGATATAAGTGGAATTATCCCATTATAGGCTGATACTTGGCAAAACTAGGTGAATTTTCCAAGGTCACACAGGCATAAATCACGATGCCTGGTTATGTCCAAAGCCTATCTAGCTATACAGCCCATTCCCTTCTCATTGCACTACATTCTGCAGATCACGATCTGCTCTAAATTAAATCACAGTCCTGGCTATTTTCCTCATAGATTCGATCAGACTGTGAAGTGAGTCAGAAGATTACATACCGCATCTCTGGGGCAGGAATTGATCGACCACCATATGGCGTATTCACCATTAATCCTAGGACTGGAGAAATTAACATCACTTCAGTGGTGGACAGAGAGATAACACCACTTTTCTTGGTAAGTTGCAGCCGTGTGTAGACTGGACGCAGTAGAGTGGAATCAAATAAGGGACTTGAATCAATGAAAAGGGCATGAAAATAGAAGGTTTTAGTTCAGGATTCTTTGGTGTGTGGCATATGTGTGTGATCAAATGTCTCGATAATATTAAAATGACTAGATTGTAATACAGTCTGAATTCACTGAAAAAAACTATCTATTTGCACATTTCCTGATATAAATGTAGACAGGTTACCTAATTTCCTTTGATGAACAAAGGCCCCTTTTTTTTCCCCCCAACTTTCCACAGATCTATTGTCGGGCTGTAAATTCAAGGGGTGAAGATTTAGAAAGACCTCTTGAGCTTAGAGTCAAAGTTATGGACATAAACGATAACCCCCCAGTTTTTACACAAAATGTGTACGCAGCCAGCATCGAAGAAAACAGTGAGGCAAGTAAGTAGAATGACACTCCTTCTCTGCATTACACCATCTCTATTTCTCTTGGTCAAAAGCTTTAGGAGACTGAAACACAGGTAATTTCAAGATCAGAAAAAGTCAAACTTGTATTTTGAACAATGCTAACTTAAAATTGATCTAGGAGGAAAAATCATGCCTAAAATACTAACCATCGTCGTGTTGGTGGAGGATTCTTATACATGTGATTTAGCAAGAGCTTAGCACCTTCCTCAGAGATGTTAACTGGACTCAGAATTAACTTAATCCAAATGGGTAAACTGAGGACAGAACCATGAATGTGCAAAAAGGCTCTGTTCTGATCTATTCCTCCAATTCTGGGCTGAACCTCACCAGTGAGAGAGTGGGGAAGGGTTCAGTTACAACTGTCCCAATAAGGTCACTCACGAAGGTAATCACAGTCTACACAGCCAACTCACATAACATTTGGGTTTTGTTCTGTTTTTTCATTTTTTTCATCCTGCTTCTTTCATTCTCCAACACTAATATTCTTCATTCTTTCCCTCTATCACTTCTCCTGAACTTCCACTCTGTGCTTATGCTTCCCCTCTATTGCTACCTCTGCTCTTCTCTCCTTCTTTGCTTTCTGCCTCTTTCTTACCCCAGATCCTCTAATATTTCTTTTCTTTTCACATCTATGTCTGCTCTTATGCCTCTAAATAAATTTGGGGGAAAAGAATAGAAAAAAGAAATTTCAGAAGAAAGGCAGATAATGACTCTGATGGAGAGTCAAAGAAAGGGTGGAGAAGTCTGGGGCAGGGGTGGGGGGAATCGGGGAGGAGACAAGAATGCTGGAGGAGAGAAGAGATAACTAAGGACAGGGGTTGAGGCGGGGAGTCAGGAGAATCCCTTTTTCAAATTCCCAAGAAAAGGGCTGTTGAAAATAAGACACACAAAACATTTTACAATCTAGGATGGGAGAACACAGAGAGGCAAAGAAAGGGTTTTGCTAAAAGAAGCAAAAGAGAGGGGATGCAAAGTCCATCATGGTTTCTTCACTAAGACACTTCTGCAAAAACTTGGTGAAGGAAGAGAAGTGGAAGCCCACACTTAAGTCCATATCCAAGTCTACCTCATTGCTGATCAGCAGCCTTGTTAATGTCTCTCAGATGAGGAGAAGGGCCAGAGCATATTTTCATCAACAAGGAATTCCATGAAACCTGGCTCTTTCTCTTCAAGCGACCCTGGTTCTCTGTACCAGGATTTTTCATGATGAAGCCTGGCTAGGAAGCAGGAAAACATCAGGGACAAACCAACTCTGAAAAATCTGTTCTGTGATGTCCTTAGAGATTGGCCCAAGATGCCTATGGTTTGTCCCTATGAATAATTAAGAACTTCTTATAATCCTGTGGACAATACTTCTTTTCAATCATTATGGTTTTTAGATGGTTCAGGAAAGGGCTATTATCTTCAAAGGCAGCCAATAATAATTCTCTGCTTTCTGGATGAGTGAAAATAATGAATATAGGTTCTCAATTAATAATTGCAATGTCAAATTTAATTACGCTACAATGTTTCCTAATTGAAACATTAAAAATAACACAAAACTATGGCAAAACAAATTTATAAAATCAATTTTTCAGCTTTATGATAAAGAATATTGAACTTTTTCCAACATTAAAGATGAATTACTTTACAAACTATTGGGTGTAAGATAGGCTCAAGAATGCATTGTACAACATAAGAAACATAGCCAACATTTTGTAGTTACTGTAAATGGAAAGTAACCTTTAAAATTGTATAAAATGTTTTAAATTTTAAAATAAATTGGAGTTCCCATCATGGCACAATGGGAACGAGTCTGACTAGGAACCATTAGGTTGCAGTTTCTATCCCTGGCCTTGCTCAGTGGGTTAAGGATCCAGCGTTGCCCTGAGCTGTGGTGTAGGTCTCAGTCAGGCTCTGATCTGGCATTGCTGAGGCTCTGGCGTAGGCTGGCAGCTACAGCTCCAATTAGACCCCTAGCCTGGGAACCTCCATATGCCATGGGTGTGGCCCTAAAAAGTCAAAAGACTAAATAAATAAATAAAATATAGTTGCAGAAATGTAAGACAACGCCAGCCTTCTCATTATGTTTTGACATAGTTCATTTTCATAAAAAGGATGAGACTTATGTAAACATAATTTATTATCATTACTTTAAATTAGTACGTATACATTTTAAAAGGTAAAGACTGATTTTTTAAAAAGACGACTATTTTTGCAAATTTACCATTTAATCATTTAAAGGGTTCAAGTACTTTATAAATGGGAAAGAAGCAAACCACCATTGTTTTTGTGAGCAATGGTGTAGCTGGAAGTTACAGTTATATATTCTCATGGAAAACCAGAACAAGAGAATTCAGGAGAGGGCTGATCACTCTTTCTTCCTATATCTGACAATTGGCTGAAATGATTCTAACAGAGTCCCAAATATTCTCCACCTCCATCTTCGTTTCCAGACACCCTGGTAGTGAAATTAAGTGCCACAGATGCAGATGAAGAGAATCATCTGAATTCTAAAATTGCCTATAAGATCATCTCTCAGGAGCCGGCAGGTGCACCAATGTTCATCCTGAACAGGTACACCGGCGAAGTGCGCACAATGTCCAGTTTCCTTGACAGAGAGGTAAGCCTTCTACACATGAATTTCAAAAAATAAGAAATTTAATTTTAAAGAGACAAAGATGAAATGATTCACATGTGCCCTTCTTCCAATGTAAAGGAGAAGAGTAAAAATAGTCCAACCACTATTTTTAAATGAAAATTATGAAAAGGCAAAATTGTATTAAAGGATTATAGAAAATTATAAAATGGAATAATCAGAATGTGTCAGATTTTATTCAAAACAAGAGCTAAGTCTTAAAATTCTCATTCATTTAAGCAACACAGCACGTACAACCTCCTCGTGAGGGGCTCAGATCGGGATGGAGCTACAGACGGACTGTCTTCCGAGTGTGACTGCAGAATCAAGGTTTTAGACGTCAATGATAACTTCCCCATTTTGGAAAAAACTTTTGTAAGTTGTTACTCCTATAATCCTTTTCTATAAGAGGCAGTAATTGATTTGCTTTCCCAAGTCAATTTAGTTAGTTTGTAAGGCTGGTTCTGCTACATGCGTGGTGTGCTCAGTTTTGCTGTATAAACCTTGGAACTTCTTATGTATAACAATATACCTTAACAGTGCATGTTTGCCTTTGAGTCACTATTCTGTGCAAACCTCTGTGAAAGCAGACACCATCTTCCCATACTCCCCACTCACTTTATAAATACAACTCTGGGAATCATGTAACAACACTGACGTATCTTTCTAGGCCTGACGATTTGCTGAATTGATTCTATAAGAGTGCAAACATTTTCAACTTCGATGTCCATCTTTAGGCATAAAGAAACATACAATCAAAAATGGCAGGGCCAAAAATGTATTATTGGGCCACAGCTGTACTCATTCCTATACATGTCATCTGTGATGGCTTTGATCGTACAGCAGCAGAGATGAGTAGCTGCAACACAAACTCTCTGGCCCAAAACACCTACCATAATTACTATCCAGCCCTTTATCTAAAAGGAGGAAGAAATTTAGGAAAAATGTAAAATAAGCAAGAAAAATAAGACAAATGCCCGTTTGACCTTGATTTCATTTACAGCACCGGAAAATCAGTTTTACTATCTTATAATCATTTTATCCTTCTGTATCCGATTGGATGCATGGCTGGTGCAAAAATCATCAGCGTCATTTTTGCTAGTATTTTAAATGATAATTAGGTACTTGTAAATTATAAAATTGATCTATGTCATTTCAGTACTCAGCCAGTATTGAAGAGAATTGTTTAAGTTCGGAACTGATACGATTCCAAGCAATTGATCTTGACGAAGAAGGCACTGACAACTGGTTGGCAAAATATGTAATTCTGTCTGGAAATGATGGGAATTGGTTTGATATTCAAACTGACCCACAAACCAATGAAGGCATTCTGAAAGTTGTCAAGGTACAGTATGGGGTCTGCAATATTTTCTTCCAAAGGGTTAAAATAATCAGAGAAAAAAAAATCTGCTTACAACAAGTACCCCATAACCTTGAACACTACTGATGTGGACAAGCCCCCTGAGCTGGCTTACTGTGTTGGCTTACTAAGACGTCCACCCCAGCAACACAGTATTTATCACCAAGAGAAATAAGAAGTCTGTTTTGTTCTCACAATGCCCAACACCAAGTTGAAAAGACATGACAGGTACTCCCAAACTAGATAATAATATGAGTTAAAAACAAAATAAATAGTAGTAAGATGCTATGGTATTACATGCAATGAATGTCCAAATGGGTAAATATGAAATAATTACTAAGAGGTAAGAGCCTTCTGAGACAGATATGGCTGAAAAGATTTCATTCATGGAATAAGGTTTGGGGTTTTTTGGGGGGGGGGCTTTTAACTCAGTGAATTTCATTATATTTACAGTTGTACAACAATCATCACAACCTAATTTTACAGCATTTCCATCCCAAACTCCCAGCCCATTCCTCCCCACCCCCCAGCAACCGTCTCCTTTAGTAACCATAGATTTTTCAAAGTCTGTGAGTCAGTATCTGTTCTGCAAATAAGATCATTGTATCCTTTTTTTAGATTCCACATATAAGTGATAGCATATGACATTTGTGTCTCACTAACTTTACTTAGCATGATAATTTCTAGGTCCATCCGTGTTGCTGCAAATGCTGTTATTTCTTTCCTTTTAATGGCTGAGTAATATTCCATTGTGTACATGTACCACATCTTCTTTATCCACTCCTCAGTCAATGGACATTTAGGGTGCTTCCATGTCTTGGCTATTGTATATAGTAGTGAAATGAACTTTGGGATACATGCATCTTTTTGAGCCATGGTTTTCTCTGGATAGATGCCCAGGAGTGGGATTGCTAGATCAAATAGTAATTCTATTTTTAGTTTTTTGAGGAATCTCCATACTGTTTTCCATAGTCGCTGCACCAATTTACATTCCCACCAACAGCGTAGGAGGGTTCCTTTTTCTCCACACCCTCTCCAGCATTTATTGTTTGTAGACTTTTTTGATAATGGCCATTCTGACTGGTGTAAGGTGGTATATGGAATAAGGTTTAAGTAAGACCTTATAACTCAGATTGCTAACATGGGTAATGAAAAGAGCAAACACCCTGAGGCAAGAAAATGTAAAGCATGTTCAGGCATGATGAGCAGCTCTGTGGGGCTGTACAGAGTATTCACGGAAGGAAGCAATGAGATGCGGGAACAGATGTTGAGATGGAGTCAGTCTGCTGAGAACCTTCAGTACTAGACTGCAGGATTTGACTTTTCCTTGTAGATTAATTTTTCTTAAATTACTTTATGCTTTTACTTTACAGACAGCAATAAAATCTAGAAATACAAATTAGAAATAAAATATAAAACTGTAAGACTCAAATAGCATGAATGTAATAAAGGAAATTAATTTTTTGATGTAAAACCACTACTAATAACTTAGAACTTATAGTTATGAAAATATTTACAGAGAGACCCATGCACACATGCAGTGTAGTACAGTGTCAATTGTGATTACTTAATTCTGTTACTACTTTTCTCTATTCCAGTTACTAGGAAACTTTTTTTCAGACAGTAAATTAGCAAGCCATTTAGCCTTCATCTAATGCACAATATCACTTATATATTGAATTTTTCTCTTTTGCAATTGTTTAGAACAATTAAAGTATTATGACTTTCCACAAAACTCAACCTCTAGCACTGAAATCCTGCAGTGTGGCTTCTATTAAAATTTTCTGAAGCAAAATACCCACCAGAAGCCAAAGCTCTCTTTCTGGAGGCATTGTCTTCATCTTGAGCCCTTCCTGAGCCTCACTCTAGACCCATAAAAGGCTGCCCACCTCTCTAATGCACACTTGCATGTGCTTCATACATGATTATTCTCAGTCATGCCTTAAAGTGCAGAAACTGAGTTTTTCCAGCCTCTTCATTCTAACTCCAAGCAGATAAGAGTGGTAGACAGCTGTTTTTATTACTGTTTGCACACCAATAAAAATAGGGCATAACTGGAAGACCCTTGATAAAGGGCCCCATTTGCAAGCAATGGATGAGAGACTTTCTGCCTTTCCTCTATCTGCTTTTACCTCTTCTATCAGAGGAAAGATTAGCCCTCAAGCAATTCCCTGTCCCCAGCTTTGGTGAACATCTGTAATTGATAACAACTTTAGCCACCTATTAACTTATTTTCACCACACTCCATTCAATGGGAAGAGAAGTATTCTGACAAACGAAAAATACGTATGTATGCACAGGAAAACCACAAAAGATCTCACTATCAGAAGAGAGTAACCCAGATTTTTCATTTATTTAAAGACAGCATGAGATTCTATCAAATAAAAATTCAATTGTAGAAGAAGGATCTCCCAACTGAAAATCCATTTCTGAGTCCACAATTCATATTCATCACAGAAGCCACACTGCAGGATTTCAGTGCTAGAGGTTGAGTTTTGTGGAAAGTCATAATACTTTAATTGTTCTAAACAATTGCAAAAGAGAAAAATTCAATATATAAGTGATATTGTGCATTAGATGAAGGCTAAATGGCTTGCTAATTTACTGTCTGAAAAAAAGTTTCCTAGTAACTGGAATAGAGAAAATAACAGAATTAAATAATATTCAGAGTCCATAATTCATACTATGTGGTCCAGGGAGGGGAACCAAGGTACAAGGTTAAAAGTCCAAATCTCAAGGACTGAAATTTAAGTGAGGCATGTTGAGCAAGTCCCAAACAAGAACCCAAGTGAATTCCTATGGATATTTCTTATTAGCTCTTGTGAAGAATTTAACTAAAATCTAAAAGAACAATCTAGGGGTCATGGAATTTCCCTGAGAAGAAGATATTTATCTAAGGGTCTTGCTGATAACACTGGTATCTTGCTTTCTGTTGTTAGTAAATGTGATGTTGACATTAGCTTCCAGAGCACTTCTAAACGGTGCCCCATACTCTTTTCCACATTTGCTTATTTCACTTGTTATAGAAAAGGAAACTCTTCCAAGTGAAAATCCATTTTTGAGTCTGTAATTCATATGCAGCTCTGTGCTGAATCATTGGTGATGACTTTTTATGTCACCACATCAGTTATTCTGGATCAAAAGATTCTATTTATCTTTTATCCAAAGAAATCCTCTCAAAGGTGACTTTTATTGGGCCAGGGCATGTACTTATTTGAACATCTTTTATAAAGGTGGTTTCTTGTCCACCAGACCTGGAACAATTAAATTATACTTAAGGCTGACTGTAATAGTCATGAATTCTCCTTTAGAAGTTGTTTGCATCTTTTTTTTTAAATTACATGTTCAATTACCTCATATATGTTGGCTTCTTTATTCTCCAATTATACTTCCAAGATAGTCTCAGATATGAATTCTACAAAGGAAACCTGGGTACTATTTATTCATTCAATAGTTGTGTGAACATTTTTATTTCATTCTGTTTACTTTTTATTTCACATAAACACCTCATTTGGAAAGAAAAATCATCTTTCATTCCTGGGTTTTTATGTAAAATGTTCAAAACTCCAAAATTGGAGTCCAATTTAAAGTCATAGGCCTAAATGACTCGTGTCCCTGATTATGCCAAAAGATAAAAGAAGTAACATATCTCAAATACCCAATGCCATAATAAATAAAATTTTATCAATTCAAGATCATAACTGCAAAGCTCCTGGACTTTATTCTAGTGTGCTGCTTTTTTTTTGGGGGGGGGGTTGGTGTGGGGGGAGGCCATGCCAGTGACATGTGGAAGTTGCCAGGCCAGGGACTGAATCAGTGCCACAGCAGTGACCTGAGCTGCCGCCGCCGCAATGACAACGTCAAGTCCTTAACCCACTGCACCACAAGTAGAACTCCTAGTGTGCTGCTTTTTTATTATGGTTCCTTTCTCTTTCAAGAGAGTCCTTTTGCTATTTCAGAATTTTTTACCTTCTATCATTTCAGGTGCTGGATTATGAACAAGTGCCTAATATTCACCTTAGTATTGGAGTTAAAAACCAAGCTGAATTTCACCACTCAGTTGCTTCTCAGTTCCGAATGCACTCGACCCCTGTGAAAATTCAAGTTGTTAATATGAGAGAAGGACCCGCATTTCATCCAAATTCTATGACTTTCAGTGTGAGGGAAGGAATGAGAGGAAATTCCTTATTGAATTATGTGCTTGGCACATACACGGCTATAGATCTGGATACAGGAAATCCTGCAACAAATGTCAGGTACTACCGATATTTTGCTCATGTTAAAGTGATAAAAGCACGGTTCTGTCCTGTGTTAATTCATGCAGTGTGTGCTAATGTATGTGGGTTGAAATACTTTTGGAGTTTTGCTTTGCTTTTTGTGTGTGGCTGTTTGTTTTAGAAGACTACTGAGGCATTAACATTTTTTCAGAAGTCTCATAGTGTTTAAGAGGCAGTAAGGGCTTCAACTGGTTAAAAGAGTAATTATGTCCAGGGAGCAATTGTAAGATCAAAGAGCCACCTACAGTTATTCTTTGAGTCTCTTTGATCTCTTGTGTCCTGTTGTACTGCCCTGAACCCAGGATGATTAAGCCGTGTTATAAACATCATGAAAGATGAATCATTGCTTTTTTCCTTAAAAACCTGTGTTATCTAATGACTCAGGGGTTAATTTCAACCTCCTGCTTGACCTAAAACAAACAAACAAAAAAACATAACAGAAGAAGCTGAGTGAAACACAGACATTTGAGAAATTTGATGAGCCTAAAGAGAGTCAGGATTGCAAAAACAGAAAGGTAGGTATTAGGGGCATTAAGTACATAGATTATACATGAATTAGACCTATGGAAGATAATCTGGGAGATAACTATAGTGAAATATACAAGGTTTCTCTATATCTTCTTTGCCCCTCTTCTTTCTTCTTAATATTTTTGTTCTCTGCTTTTCTTTTTTGGCTGCACCCATGGCATATGGAAGTTACCAGGCCAGGGATCAAATCTAAGCCACAGCTGCGATCAAATCTACACCGCAGCTATAGCGACACCAGATCCTTAACCCACTGTGCCACAGCAGGAACTCCTTCCCAATATTTTTGGAGTGAATAAAGTCTACCGATGTATAAATTACTTTTGATATTAACAGTTTTGATTACTTAATCAGCTAATAAATTGGTAGACAACAAAAGTTATGAAGTCTATCAGAGGAAAGCATATACCATATAAGTGCCTTGAACATTTGAATTTGTGTGTTGTACAGAGAGCAGATTTTCTTCCAATATAGTCAAGAACTTTGAATCCACTATATGTAGCAAAAACCCACACAGGATGACTAGAAGATACCACAAGTCCTAAGAGGCCAACAATGAGGTGCTCTGAAATCAATAAGCCTTAAAATCCAGAGTACAAACTATACCACATTCAAAATGAATAAATCATACTTCCTCAATAGATAAGTGCTATGATGCTATGATTTGAAACACAGACCTGAAATAAACTCATACATTTTATTAATGATTATATTAAAAGCTGGAAGAGTAAGAATTATGAAACTATAAAATTGTGTTGTGAATATGTGCATTATATATTCAACATTAGAATTTTATTGCCTATACATTTTGTAAACTAAGTCAATTATCACTGTAAAGCATGCAAACCCCATATATTAAGTTTAACACATTGTGCGGCTTAAAATTACTGACTTTAATGTAAGCAAATGATGAATGTATTTATTTAAAAACAGGTATATCATAGGACATGATGCAGGCAACTGGTTAAAAGTAGATTCAAGGACTGGTGAGATACAATTTTCTAGGGAATTTGATAAGAAGTCAAAATATATAACCAATGGGATATACACAGCAGAGATCCTGGCTATAGATGGTAAGAAAATTTATCTTCAATATCTTAATAAAATTACTAGTGTTACATGAAATGCAAATAGTATTCTAATGTCGATATTAGATTGACTCAAAACATATCATTTACCGGTGTCCGTAAGACTTAGAAAGAGTTCTAAACACCTAAGTCAAGAACTGAATTCAGCATCCTTATAACCATATTTTACAGTTGTCATAATTTATATCACCAAATTCCAAAAAAAGAATTGTATGTGACTTAAGGTGTGAAGTATAAAAGTTAAAATATATAAATAAAATTCAGTTTTTGCCTATGACCTCTCATCCCTTGAGATGGTTGATCAACTTGTAGAGTATGTTAGAAATGTTTACTTAAAGTGACTGCTACGAGGAGTGCATAAAATTCAATAGGGTATCACCTGGGGGAAAGGCAGTGTCCCAAAGTGTAGTTATTTTATAGCCACTAAAACTAGCTCCAGTGAGAAGCCTGTGTGACTGTTTTTTGATTAGACATGTTGTCCAAAGAAAGATGTTAAGGACCAAGAAAACGCAAGAAACAGAGGATCCAAATTAAAAGCCATAAGCAGGAGTTCCTGTTGTGGCTCAGTGGTTAACCAATCCGACTAGGAACCATGAGGTTGCGGATTCAATCCCTGGCCTTGCTCAGTGGGTTAAGGATCTGGCATTGCCATGAGCTGTGGTGTAGTTTGCAGACGTGGCTTGAATCCCGTGTTGCTGTGGCTCTGGTGTAGGAGCCTACAGCTCTGATTCGATCCCTAGCCTGGGAACCTCCACATGCCGCAGGAGTGGCCCAAGAAATGGCAAAAAGACAAAAAAAAAAAAAAAAAAGCCATAAGCACAAATGCACTCAATTAACTTGTAATTGGGCTGTTCCTCGTGTGGGAAAATCTATTAAAGATTCCTCTTGGTGAGTAGCAACAGGAATTTGTTTAATGATTCCCTGGAGCAGCGCCTAGGAAACCAGCTACTGCAAAACAAAACAGCAGAAAAAGGAAAGTAACCAGGAAAGAAGAGGGAAACAAGATATTCCAGATAACATACCTAACAGAAGATAGATATTGTAGGTTTGCATTAAGTTTATATCTGAGCTTTACAGCAGCCAAACAAAGACAAAGATAAGTAGGCAGTATAAGACTGAAAGGGAAACCATGCTAATACCCAAGTAATTACAGTCCATACATCTGGTTCTTATCCTGTGAGCATCACTTTTAACATCTGGGTCAGCTATACAAATATTATAGTCTTATTTATTATCAGTATTCTAGAGATCCTATTCCTAAAATAAATTCTAGAGCCAAGTTGATCACAGCCTATGTTTGTACATGGGCCATATGTGAAAATCTTCAAAAACTAGAATAAAAAATTCATCATTTTAAGTAAATAAAAAGAGAGAAAAATATATCAACATGTATCCACAGAAACCTAACAACAAGGGCCATGGTTTATTTCCCTAAGCAGAGGATCTGCACTGCCACAAGCTATGCAGGTGGTTTGGATAAGTTTGCTCAAGGATGCGCAAAGTGCAAATGCAACGGGGTAGCACGTGCTGTCAGCAATAGCTTGAGCTGTGGGTTTGCCATAGCAAGAGGCCATAAAAAATTTCCAGAGGATCAGAGAACAACACGGAACAAAATCCATGGGATAATCTGGTGTCTCTCTAATAAACCTAAGTCTAAAGAGTCCAGTGCTGAATGGGGTATAGAACCATGTAGAATATGGGAGTTCCTGTCATGGCTCAGCAGTTAACGAACCTGACTAGTATTCATGAGGATGCAGGTTGGATCCCTGGCCTCGCTCAGTGGGTTAAGGATCTGGCATTTCACGAGCAGGTCAAAGAGGTGGCTTGGATCCCGTGTTGCTGTGGCTGAACTCATAGGCCAGCAGCTGTAGCTCCAATTCAACCCCTAGCCTGGGAACCTCCATATGCCACAGGTACATCCCTAAGGAAAACAAAAAACAAAAAACAAAAACAAAAAAACATGTAGAATATGAATAGGCTCCTGGTTTGTTATCACTAACTAAATGAGTCTACTACTTAGGTATACAGAGAACATCTTTAAAAGATATTTATTAATTTCTCAAAAAATGACCTAAAGATGATAATGTTCTACTTTACAAATGAGAAAGCTAAGACTTCTCTCAAGCTAAAAACAAAATAACTCTTTATTCAACATAAAGTAGAAAAGTGAAATGAAAGTCCAGACTCCTATTTTTTGGTCCTCTGCCTCTTCTAATAAACTATACTAACCCCAAAATCTGTTTCAAATAGGTTAGGAGAAAAATCTAATAGGTTTATACATTTTCAGAAGCAGAATTTCAGAGAGAAATCACATCTAAGGGATTTTAAAATAAACAGTGAAATAAAAGGAAAAAATACACGAACAATTAACTTCAAATTGCAGTTATTTCCACAAACACAGGACTCAATAGGTATCGAGAATGGAAGGCTCCAAGCTAGACTGGAGGATTTTCATTTTGGGGGGACAGGGTGGGAATAGAAAGCAGCAACCCTTCTCTGAGGAAGGACATCTAATTTGCACCCTGAGATGTGTAGGAGTTAGCAGACTGAAACAGGGATGAAAGACATTTTAGGAAGAGAGAATAGAAGGTGAAAGAGTTCCAAGTTAGGAAAGAACTTGCTCAAAGTACGAAAAAGAAGCCATGTACCTGGAGGGTAATGAACAAAAGACTGAAGCCGACAGGAACTTATCATGAACATTCTCAGGAGTCATTCAAACTATTCCTCTATGCTGCAGCATCATGAGATGTGAGAAAGAATTTTCTCCCTGACACCATTCACCCGAGCACCAATATGTTTTGCTGTTTCAGATGGCACTGGGAAAACGGCCACAGGAACCATATGCATCGAAGTGCCTGATGTCAATGACTACTGTCCAGTCATTGTTGCTGAAAGGGAAACTATCTGCATTACTTCTCCCTCCATCCTTATCTCTGCAACAGGCGTTACTGATCACTCTTATGGGGCTCCCTTTACCTTCTGTGTTGTTGATCAGCCCCCAGGGACAGCTGACAGTTGGGATATCAGATCAATAAATGGTGAGTGGAAATGCAAAGTTGCTCATCTTTTAAGACCATAAGCAAAACAATTACCAAATAATTCATCGAGTCACATAACAATTCTTTCTATCTCTATTTCCACAAGGGTGTAAAGATGGCATAGTAATATGTGTGTGTGTGCTACCTGTTGCTACTTAAAAATGAAGGCCTGACATTGATAAAAATGGAGATTAAATTTTGGGTAACATAACACATTATACACCTTGGGTTCTTTTTCCTGAAATGTTAAATGTAGAATAGAAAATGAAATGTTATGAGAGAACCTCATTTGAGCTACCATGGCTCTCTAATCTCAAATTCATTTGGGAAACAGGAAAGATGTCAGGAGGTGGGATGGCAGCATGGGGCTCAGACTACAGAGCCCAAGATGAGAGGAAAAACCCACCTTTACAAGGCCACCAAGTTCTCCATTAATCGTAAAATTATGCCAGAAAAAAATGCCACCATTAAGGGCTTAGTCAAAGGAGGAAAAGAGGCAAACCATAAAACCTTTTAGCTCTTTTGCACAAAACATATTTTAATATTTTAAAAAGCTAAGCACATTAAAGCAATTCCATTAAAATCAAGATAACTCTGAGTTCACCTTTCCCTACAAAGCCAAATATGATATTCTTAAATAATTGCTAACCACTTTTTCCTCATTCAGATCCTAGATATTATGAGTAAGAATATAATGAAAAATGTTCAACATGAAGGTTCATAATGGTGTTCAAATATTACATAGATTTTCCAGTAAAAAAATATAGTCACATTGGAAAGAATATCCTTAGGGTCCTATTTACATGCTGATGTTGAAGAACAGAATAAAATTCCACCTAACAGGCTGTGGCCTTGTCTTATTCACCTCTTATTTTGTGCACAGGTTACAGTTTGGTTGATACAGCTGGCTTATCATATACCTACCTGAAAGCAGTAACCCATAATAATAAAAATAATAATAATGGAGTGTTATGGATTAATCGATTACTATTCATGATTTAGGTACAAATCATCTCTAAACCCCCTCAGGTCAATAAACAACCTTCAACCTATGTTTTAAGCAACAGTTTCTATAAAGCTCAGTAAGCAATGGTAGCACAAAGAAGTAGGAAAAATAATAGTTATTGCAACAATTTTAAATGATAGGACAGCAATTTTGAATAAGAGATAACAGTCTTAAGGAGGGTGTTTGTAAGCTATAATCCTAAATAGAAGACTTCCAATATTTCCTTTCAATTCAGTATTCTTCACTCATTAAACAAGTATTTTTTGAGAGCATGTTATATGCCAAGTATTGCTCAGGACATAAGCATCAGGTCCCAGCCTGCTTTGTAGAAATAAAAATCCAGCAGGAAGAAGTACTGAACAATTAACTGCATGTTGAATTTAAAAAGTACCGTGTGCTCTATGACCAAAGGAGCATGGAAAAAAAAAAAAAAATCAGACCTTGGAGTTCCCGCTGTGCCACAGTGGGTTAAGGATCTGGCTCAAATTCAATACCTGGCCTGGGAACTTCCAAACATAGGTATGGAAAAAAAAAAAAAAATCAGACCGTCCTAAGTTACTATTGAGTATTAGGAAGGGTTACTTCCAAGAAATTTTAATTTATTTTCTCTCCCCACTCTTCCTTTCAGCTACCTCCGCAATCCTGACAGCTGAGCAGGCTTTATATCCCTTAGATTATGAAATCCCAATCCTGGTGAAGGACAGTTTTAACAGAGCATGCGAATTGCCACAGATTGTGGCGTTAAAGGCCTGCGATTGCGACAGCAACCACGTGTGCTTGTACCTGGGTACCACGGGCATCCACACTGGGGACGGCAGCTCTGTTACCAGTGTGTCTGTCACTGATGATCAAACTGGGACTTCAAATGTTGGACTTGGACCCACAGGGATGGGCATGATTGCTCTGGGCCTCTTACTACTGCTTTGTAAGTACTGGATTACACCCCCTCTTTTCAGCAGTTCTTCAAAATAAGAATGGAACCAGGCTGACGGGAATGACTTTATTCACTTGGCCATTTCTTTTTGGGTAGCTACAGCAATTTGGGGGCAAATTTGGGAAAAAAGCAATGAGACTGATAAGGGCCTGTCCTTGTTCAATAATGATAACTAAGAAAGTCCAGGGTCAGTGAGGGTCATAAAGATGGGACACATGCAAATCCCTGAGTATAACATAGCAGGGCATAAAGTAAATCCTATCATGAAAATTTCAGCAAAATGCTTTAAGAAAGGCTGAAGCAATTAAGTCAAAGTGGGAAGGCTAGGAGGTCTTGATGGAGGATGTGGCTTTGAGCCAGGCACGAAAAGCTAAGGCTCTTCTTTGAAGGAGGATGATGTGTGGGGAAATCTGAAAGGCAGCCTATGACAAAGGAACAGCACAAACATAAACACACATATATATAAACGTGCATGTATGAACATAGGGGACTAGGAAGCATAGGACTCGAATCCTGCATCTGCCACCAACCAGGTGGGCTCTTAGATTAGCAGGAGAAAAAGGACCTTATTTGCCTAATCTGTCAGTAAAATTTACCAGATTACATGATCTCAAACTCCTTCTATTCCAGCTCTAAAAGTCTATATGACCTTTTTTTTTAATAAACATGGATACGAATACTCATTCCTTTAGGAGAAAAACTGATGTTTTCTTCCATTTGTATTTATCCCTTGGGTTCTAAATATAATGCCACATTTTCCCAAAAACGATACATTCAATGACTTCCTAAATTGAGCAATACGCATTAACGCTTGCTTTCCATTTTCTTGGGCAGTGTCACCACTCTTGCTGCTCATGTGTTGCTGCAAACGAAAACAGCCAGAAGGGCTGGGGACAAGGTTTGCTCCTGTGCCAGAGGGGGGAGAAGGAGTGATACAGTCCTGGAGAATAGAAGGGGCCCATCCAGAGGACAGGGTGAGTGGACCATCATGTTCCGGAGAACCAAGGGCTTTCAATGGGATAGAGCAAAACCTGACAAGTATACACTACCCCAAAATGAAAATATGTCAATATTTAAATGTTTAACAAAAAGCATTTATTTCTAAAATCTTTTTTTCTTTTCAGGACATGTCAAATATACGTGCACCAGTGACAGTGACAGCCTCTAATACCCAGGATCGTATAGATTCCTCTGGTCAGTGGACACCAAAATCTGTTTTTCTTTTTAAATTTTGCAAAATTATTCAACCAGACAAATCTCATATGTATAAGTACCTTATTTTAAAAACAGGAGGTCTGTCACTCTCCTTGGATGATAGTATAATTGTAGGGAAAGTTACATGTTTGAAGTAGACCTTATTTTTCTCTTAAACTACTGACATGGAAGTATGACGTACCAATTAAAAGGGCAAACTCTGGAAGCAGAATGCTTGAGTTTGATTCCCAGAGCTGCCACTTACTAGTAAGAAGTCCCTGGAAGAGACAACTTCTCTGAGCCTCAATTTCCTTATCTTTGAAATTGAGTTTATGATAGCTCCTGCTTCAAAAAGTTGCTATGAGGAGTAAATGAGAGAGTGTGTGAGAATATATATACATATAATATGTATTATATATGTTATATATCATATATTATGTATGTATGTGTGTGTATATATATATATCACAAAATATACATTAGAATAGTGCCTTGCACAAAGTGCTACCATTATATGTAACATGAGCTGTTCCCCCAAAAAAGAACAAAAGAGTAGCAAACACCTCCTCCTAATAATACACTAAAGAACTTTTCTTAAATTCATATATGCATTTACCTTAATCTCTCAATCTCTCCTAATTTATCAAGTCCCGTGCATGCCTTAGAATGCTGAAAAACACCCAGCATTGGGCAATGATTGAACAAAGTAGGAAGGCTGCCCAGCTCTAGCGCAGACCTGAGATTTCCCAGGGATGGTTCCTGAGTATTCCAAGCCCAACTGTGGAGGCAAAGAGCTTCAGGCGGCTGAACACTGTTATGGAAGCCAAATCTCCATCCCACTCCCACGCCGGGGTGAATGAGAACTGTGTTAGTTTCTGCAGACGCATGGCTGACCTTGCCCTGGAGACTTCCTCTGTGGGTAGGAGTCCCCTCAGACAGGCCAGGGGAGCTCACCAGTGGTAGCCATGGAAGGAACCAGTGCTGGCCCAGAGGCCACGCTCATCTTGTCTCCTTCTACAGTTCTAGGCGTTTAAGTCGGGGGCGGGAGTGGGGGGGGGGTAGTTTGTACAAATGTGAGAAAGCCAAGCCTGAACGCCAGCTCCTTCTGTACCATTTACTCAGTTTTATTTATTTATCTATGTTTCCATTTACTTAGTTTTATATCATTAGCGAGCCTGGAGATTGTCGGTATAGTTTGCATTACTCCAATAGTAGCGTTCCAGAACCTTTTCTTTGTTGGGTGGTGCTGGCAGACAGCAGCTGACAGTGTTTTACATGGGTAAACAATGCAGACGACTCAAGCGCCACCATATGAACACCCTCTCCTTCCAGAAATCTACACTAACACCTATGCAGGCGGAGGAACGGTTGAAGGGGGTGTGTCAGGAGTGGAACTCAATACAGGTCTTGGGACAGCCGCTGGCTTAGTGGCTGGAGGAGCCGTGAGCACAGCCAGGAAGAGGAGCTCAACGCTAGGAACCCAGCGGGACTATGCAGACAACAGCCTGAACCTGGCCTTCTTGGACAGCTACTTCTCAGAGGTAACTCCCCTGCACAACATTCCACAAAAGAGTCTTGAGATTGAATAATAGTAATAATAATAATAATAGCCATAGATTCTTCTAAAATATATGCAGTTATTCTTGACTATCCCAATCTGGAATAAAGAAAAAATATTTCACACCTCCTTAAAATACACAAAGCCAATTTGCCAGAACATTTTATATTCAATTAGTATAATGCATCTACTCCTGTGGAAAAGGCTAGCATCTCTTCATTTTTCACTTCCCTTCCTCCATTTTCCTGTCTTTTGTTCCCTTCTGGTGCTTCCACTTTGTTGCCCATAGCAACAGCAAAGCAGGAGGATCCTGATCAAGAAAGCAAATGTGTATTCACCTTTGTTCTTTACGGTGTCCTTTCTGCTCTGCAAGTGCCTCCAACAGAAAGGAGATAAAAATAAAAGCCAGGACTGGGGAAGGAAGAGAGCAGTAACTCAGGAAAAGGGCATCACCACGACTTGGTGATAGATCGGGACCTGGTACCCAAGTCTCCTAATCTCTGTCCAGTGCCCCATGCACCAAGTATCCTCATCAAGGGAAGGATGGGTCTACGAGGCATCCAAGAGAAAAGACCCAAAGCAATGGGTTGGTCACACAGGGTAGCACAGAGGGTAAATAAAGACTTATTTTAAATTCTCTTGCGAATTCCTATGTAGTTCATTTATCTCACTTAATCAGCAGTCCATTTCATCTCATATTCCAATTAGCCTACTTTACTCCTTATATGGTAACACATGGGTTTCACCACTGCTCTTAACAAAAACCGCTAAAAATGTTGTAAATTGTAAGTTATATCTTAAAATTGGTAGTTATACATTGGTAGTTATAGGCTGTGCATGAAGCCTTAACTATTTAGATGAGTGACCACATACTATTATAGGCTGTGCATGAAGTCTTAACTATTTAGATGAGTGACCAATACCACCAAGTACATTTGACAAATGGGCAAAAATTATATATGTGTCATAGAAATGTCACAGATATTATATTCAAAGACCCATTCATAAAAATCATACTAATATTAAAGGAATTTTACCATTAGTGTAAAAATTGCACCGGGCATTTTTTTCATTTGGTTACAATCAGTGCTTTATGGGGCAAATAAAATTAAAGTGCATCCCTTTTCTCTATGGGCAGAGGTCAACTTTACCCAAATATTTTAACTCTGAATTTTGAAAATGGCACTGGATTTCAAAGTGGGGAGATGAAGGTTCTCCCTCTACAAGGTGAAGCCTCTACAGAACTGTACCAGTGCTTCTTTACTGTCACATTTTCATACCACCACCACCCACTCCAGCAGCTCACCTGTGCCCCAGGCAAGAGGAGGTTGTTTTCTTACTGTGTCAAGTAAAATGTTTAATGGAAAAGTTTTAAGATGATACCAAACTCATGAATAATTGATTTCAAGGGAGTTCCCATCATGGCGCAGTGGTTAACGAATCCGACTAGGAACCTCGAGGTTACGGGTTCGATCCCTGGCCTTGCTCAGTGGGTTAACGATCCGGCATCGCCGTGAGCTGTGGTGTAGGTCGCAGACGCGGCTCGGATCCCAAGTTGCTGTGGCTCTGGCGTAGGCTGGCGGCTACAGCTCCGATTCGACCCCTAGCCTGGGAACCTCCATATGCCGTGGGAGCAGCCCAAGAAAATGGCAAAAAGACAACAACAAAATAATAATAGATTTCAAGACCTAAAAATCATTCATTTCTAATGGCAGAATTTAGACTCTGATAGAGACCAGAGGGAAAGCAGCATGATGCAGTGGAGAAAGGATAGTTGGGTTTGAAGTTGTATTCTACAGCTAGTTAAAGTCTTAGGCCTGCCATTCGTGTTCTCTGGGCCTTTGGTTACCTTATTTATAAAAGAAAGAAGGGGTCAAATTATATCCAGCGATTTTAGATGATGTCGGGAAGACTCTATGGGATTTCATGAAACACACCAAAGGCAGGCAAGGGAAATGGGGAAGACAGCTGGCAGGTTTCTGCTCCCACCTGGCCCCTTCAAACAGAAGTTCCAGTTTCATCATTTCTACATGTTAGGGTCATACCGAAGATTTCATTTCAAGGGTTTGTCATTTAAAATAATTTGAAAATTACAGTAAGATAACACCTTGGTGCCTTCCCCCCCAGTAACCTAATCCCAAGCACCCCAGCTGTCTTCCCTCAGACCATGCAAAACTTCAGGAAACACTCCAACATAAATCTCTGAACCTTAGAGTTATGTACACCTTTATACAAGCTTGTATTCTAAGTTGATGAAATCTCTCTTCTTTAATACTGTTTTACACATAACTAAATATATTTACTGCTTTAAGACCACCTCAGAAACAAAAGACTATAAATCAAATGCACACTGATCTCCCTTTAAAAAATCTAATTATCTAGATATACAGCAAAGAATCAGTTTTCTGAGTTCAGTCCATAAAATCTTCTTAAATCAGACATCTCTAAGGCATGGTGGTTGTTCCTCTCTGATTACTTTAAGAGAAAAGACACTTCTAATTTTCATTTTTTTTTTCTTCTAATTTTAGAAAGCATATGCTTACGCAGATGAAGATGAAGGCCGGCCAGCAAACGACTGTTTGCTCATTTATGACCACGAGGGAGCAGGGTCTCCTGTGGGCTCCATTGGTTGTTGCAGTTGGATTGTGGATGATTTAGACGAAAGCTACATGGAAACGTTAGATCCAAAATTTAGGACTCTTGCTGAAATCTGCTTAAACACAGAAATTGAACCATTTCCATCACAGCTGGCGTGTATACCCATCAATACCGACCTCCCTTTACTTGGACCAAATTACTTTGTTAATGAGTCTTCAGGAATGACTCTCTCAGAGGCTGAGTTCCAGGCAGAAATGGCAGCACCTGAGCCCACAATTCATGGGGATATTGCAGTGACCGAGACTTACACTACGGCCGATCCATGCGTGCAACCCACTGCAATTGTTTTTGATCCTCAGCTTTCACCCAACATTGTAGTAACGGAAACAGTATTGGCACCTGTCTACGATGTTCAAGGGAATATTTGCGTACCTGCTGAGTTAGCCAACACACACAATGTAATCTATGCTGAGAGAGTGCTGTCTAGTCCTGGTATGACTGATATAAGCAATAGTAGCATGACCGATGGTTGTGTAGGACCCACAATGAGTGGCGGTATTTTGGTAGGACCAGAAATTCAAGTGATGCAAATGGTGAGTCCAGACATTCACTTAAACCAAACCATTGGTTCCACATCCCCAATGACATCTCGACACAGAGTAACACAGTATAGCAACATACATTATTCCCAACAATAAGTGCTTTACGGTCAGTATTCTCCATGGAGACCTTGCACCTTGTAATCACCAGAATACCATCAAAGATGTATATACAGTATTTAACATTTTAGCAGTCAACAAATATTTGAAAATTCTAACTCAATGAGACTTTAATTGTATCTTTTGGGGGGATAAATATGGCCAAATACTAAGGTAAACCTTAAAAATTCTTCCTGATTTTAAATAACATACAAAAAAATTGATATTTTTACATATTCTGATACTGTCTAATAAATAGCACATAACTCATAAGGTGAATCTTAGAGGTGACTAGGCTAGAGAACTGGTCATGTAAACCAAGATGGCCTTGTTCTTGAAGTTTGCCAAAGAAGTCTTATCTGCATTCACCAGCCATATTTATCCTTAAAGAAGTACTTCTTTTTGTTTGTTTGTTTTTAGTTTGTTTGTTTGTTTGTTTTGCTTTTTAGGGCCACACCCGCAGCATATGGAACTTCCCAGGCTAGGGGTCGAATCGGAGCTATAGCTGCCAGCTAAAGTGGGATCCAAGCAGCGTCTGCAACCTACACCACAGCTCACCACAACACTGGATCCTAACCCACTGAGCAAGGCCAGGGATCAAACCTGAATCCTCATGGATCCTAGTCAGGTTCATTAACTGCTAGGCCACAAAGGGAACTCCCTAAAGAAGTACTTCTATTAAAAATTTTTGATTGAAAAAGTGAATTAAATGTTCATTTTTGAGGGGAAATTGAACAAGATGGAAAATCCATCAATCTGAAGTTGTTTGTCTCTTCAAATGGTTTCTCAAGAGGGCATGCTTCTTATGATACAGGGAGTCTCCCAGCTAAATATTTCACTTATGGTGGTTCATCAAAAGGAATTATATAATATGAATCGATATACATACATACATATCAATATGGATGAATTTTTATTGCACTTTATTGATTTATATCATCAACTATAAATTAATTTACAATAGCAAAAATAAAATTATGACAACACTCCAACAGAAACAGTTCTTAGGGGAAGTATCACAGATTTTCCCCCTTAGAGAAAAATTTTCCCTATTCTGATTAATTGTCAGAAAATCACAAGAAATGTGGTTTAATCAGTTTCATTGACCTGAGTCATAGGCTTTTCCTTTGGACTAGGTAGTCGCTAAAAGCACTTCTATAATGATGCATATGTTCAATAATATTTACTTAGAAGCTACTCTCTATTGAGTGCTTGTCTTGGCTCTGTGAATATATAGATGAAGATGACTGCCATGATTCTTGTCTCTATAACACTTCTTATTCATTTCTAGACTTAAAACTCTAGGGACGTGGCTTTGAGTTCCTACCATGAATAATTAACAACATATTTAATTCCATTACCAAGTTGTGTTTCTCTTTAATACTACTAGTATGTTGAATGAATAAAATGGAAACATATGCACAGATTGCTTATTTTTTGGTGGACATGAAGCTGGCTTGAGAAAAAGAAATTTAGTAACAGTTTTATTCTGTAAAATACGTAAAATCTATAGTAGCAAATATAATGTGACTAGTAAGATAATGTAAATGAAATACATTCATTTACAGGGCTTATTCCCTTTTGGAAGGAAATAACTATAGTGATTCTTGCTTAATTCTTTTTTTTTATAAGTAAAAGTATTGTAGAATTTGGGGCATCTCATAATCTCTTGCCCATTTCTCTCATTTTATGGAAAAGGAATCTCTAACTAAAGAAGTTACATAACCACCACCAGCTAGTTGAGGTACAAAACCTTGAACCTATTGCTTAGATACTCTGGCCAGTATGCTTTTCAATACTCTAACTTTATAAGACATAGAAAAGATCCAGCTTGGCCTGTTGCGTGGAATTTGCTACTTCCTAATTGGAATAAAAAGTACCTGCCAAGAAAAAAAAAAAAAAGGGTTTTGTGAAGTTTAAGTGCAGAATGGCTAAAACATCATAATGCCAGCAGGTTATTTACATGTTTTCTAATCTTTTCCAAATTATATGTATTGTCAGTTGTTACAACCATTCCTTACTTTAGTTATTCACAACCAAGATTCTGCTACATTTCATTACTCCGTTGGATGAGATCCATAGGATGGCCAAGGAGCACTGATGCCATGGTCATTTTAACACTCAATCAACAAGTAGCCATGCTGCATTTTGTATGCATTCAGCCAGTGGCACATCCTGACATGGGTATTTCTTGAAGTTCAGATTCTACAAGGCCAATGAGTCTAAGAATTATGAAACAGTGAAGTAAGATAATGTAGGATTAAAACTGAAAATGCTATGATATTTTAGATATGAAGAATAAAATTGCAAATGTTTAACTGATAGACTAAAATTTTGAAAGGAGGTGAAACCACTTGTGAGAAGGGTAAGACAGTTTTTCTGTGGCCTATCCCACTGTCAATATGCAAAGATTTAATGATGCTTCAAAAAGAGAGACTCCACCTCTGGCAGATGCCTTCCTCCATACTATCTGTGGAAACAAGACCAGAACCACTTTTTTTTTTTCTCTCAACATTACCAGTGGAGAGGAACTTCTCCATCATTCTAAGATGGTCAGTATTGATCACATATGACTCAAGCCTCTGAAATTGGCATTTATTAAAAAACTCATCTGAAACAAAATAGAAAGCATAATAAAGCAAGATTTCCCCTGCTTAAGAGTTAGGGTGCTGGTTTATCTAGGAGATAAAGATGATATAGCATGTGTGCTAAGGTTTGAAAATGAACCCAGAAACCCAGGAAATGAGATTTAATAAATAAATAGAATAGTATATAGTTTGACTCCTATCTCCTGCCCCATAGAATTACATGAGGAGATAGCATCATTAAGTGAATAAATGGGTTCTCTTAGAAAAATCTTATCAGGTGAAGGGAAAGGAAGACATTAAGAAGACAGAGAAACAAACTAAAAGAAAAGAAAAGAATTTATGAACTTATTTGAGAAAAACATTATTTTTTAAAATTTTCTCTTTTGGATTAGATATTTCTGATTGCCATATATTACTAAAAGTAATAATGTTTTATATGTCTTCAATAAAAAATACGTGATAAGAAAAAACATTTCATTTTCTCTTTGGGGCATGTAGTATTCCATACACAAACACACATTTAGAAAATTTTTTTCCCATTTTGTTACTAGATGATTATCATCTTTATCACTATGTGTATAATACAAGACATAAATTCACTTATAAATCAAAATTCAGAATAATGTATTTATGGTAGAATTTCTCAATATCATCACTACTTTATTAGCAAATGCTCACTATAAACCAACAAACCAATTTAATAAACTCCAGAAATTGTTCTAGACATTGTATAAATTGTAAAATACCACCTCTTCTCATAGGATTTAAATTTAGAAAAGTTATTACTATTATTTATGTACCAGAAGCATCAATTTCTGTTGATATATAGAAAGAATAATTAATTTCAATTATTTTGTAAAGGTTCCTTGAAGATGGTGACATCTGAGGTAGATCAAAAAGAATTTTGCCTGACAGTGTTTCCAAAAGTATAAAAGCCAGAAATACAGGGTATATTCAGAAAATAATAATAGTCAAATTAAATATAATTTAAAATGTCTAAAGCAAAATAGGAGTTATAAAATTATCACAGCCATTTTATATAATGCTTACTGTACTAATTACTAAAGTATACCCTACTGAATTCTCAAAACAACACTATGTGGTATGATTTATACCCATGTCATAAATGAAGATACAAAAGCTAAGGAAATTGCTATTTTTGTGTGAGCTTAAGTGAAGAGCAGTTAAAGTTCAAACTCAGAATAGCATAACTCCAAAGACCTTACTCTTACTCATAAAATTCTTCTGACAATTCTAGAAGGATTACGTGGGAGGTAGATGGCAGACAATCTTGAATACCATGGAGTTTTGGATTTAACTTGGTAGAAACTGAGGCACCCAGTGAAATTTTCTGTGCTGGTGAATGGCCAGGTCCTATTTTATGAGACAGCACAAGGGCAGCCCTCAGGAGTCCCCATGATAGGCGGTGCACTGTATGATACAGAGACATCCCCTCGGCTGGATCACTAAGGCAGAGAGCCTGGCATGGTGTCAGGATCTTTTGAAAAGCCAGCGTTCCAAGGTGAGCTCACTGGCCCCAAAGGCTGAGAGACGCACTGATCACTACTGAGGTGAGCACTGATGGGGCCCATGCCGCATTGTCTAAAACGACTGCAAGCAATCATGCCATATGCTAATCAAAAGATTTGTACATTGCATGCCCCTGACCTTTTTTTATTACTTTAGGTGAGGCGTATGGACTATTTCAGTTTCTAAGTAGGGCATGCTTTCATACCTCTGTCACTCTGCCCACCTCTCATTCCCTCATAGGAAACCCTCTTCATTCCCCTCATCTAGCTAGCTTCTTTCTACTCCAGCCTCAACACTCACCTCAAGCGTTTTTACTTCTTGAGGGCATTTCTTGATATCTCTTCCACTGCCCAAACCTACTCACTTGCCTAGCTCTTCTTCTTTACTCCCTTCAGCAATTAAGATACAATTTTTCCTGAGAATAAGGGCAATACTTTTCTTAGTCCTATATCTCCAGCGTTCGTAGAATGTCTACCACAGTGCATGCCACCATTATGTCTGGAAGTGAAAAATACAGTCAAATTCTCCCAAACGTCTGAAAGGAAGTGTCTCCAGTGTAGCAGCGCTGCCCCTAGACAGCAGCCCTTCAAATGACCTTTGAAAGGTTTGTGTAAATGCCTCCCTTAACAGGAAGATGCAAATATAAACTCATGAAGACAATTACATTTCAGTAGAAATTTACAATTTGCAGAAAAAAGTAATAAAGTCATCAAAAACAACCTCACATGCTTTTTTATTGAAGTATAATTGTGATACAAAGTTGTATTATTTTCTGCTATATGATAAAGTGATTCAGTTATACATATATATACATTATTTTTTAAATGCTCCTTTTCATTACCATTTATCATAGGATATTGAATATAGTTCCCTGTGCTATACAGTAGGACCTTATTCTTTATATATTCTAAATGTAATAATTTGCATATACTAACCACACACTCCCAGTCCATCCCACACACTGTTCACTATGTCTGTGAGTCTGTTTCTGTTTTTGAGATAGGTCCATTTGTGCCATATTATAGATTCCACATGTAAGTGATATCATATGGTATCTGTTCTTCTCTTTCTGACTTACTGCATTTGGTATGATAATCTCTAGTTGCATCCACATTGCTGCGAATGGCATCATTTCATTCTTTTTTATGGCTGAATAGTATTCTATTGTGTGTGTGTGTGTGTGTGTGTGTGTGTGTGTGTGTGTGTGTGTGTGTATACCACATCTTCCTAATCCATTCATCTATCAATGGATATTTAGATTGTTTCCATGTCTTAGCTACTGTGAATAGTGCTGCTATGTACATAGGGGAGATGTATCTTTTTGAATTATAGTTTCATCTGGATATATGCCCAGGAGTGGGATTGCTGTATCATATGGTACTTCCGTTTTTAGTTTTCTGAGAAATTTCCATACTGTTTTCCATAGGCGCTACACCAACTTACATTCCCACCAGCAGTTCAGGAAAGTTCCCTTTTCTTCACATCCTCTCCAGCACTTGTTTTTGTAGACTTATTAAGAATGTTCATTCTAGAGTTCCTGTTATGGCACAGTGGAAACTAAACCCACCAGGAACCATGAGGTTTCAGGTTCAACCCCTGGCCTCACTCAGTGGGTTAAGGATCCGGCGTTGCCACGAGCTGTGGTGTAGGTCAGCAGCTGTAGCTCTGATTCGACCCCTAACTTGTGAACCTCCATACACCATGAGGGCAACACTAAAAAAGAAAAAAAAAAAGAGCAATCATTCCTACCAGTGTGAGATGGTAGTTCATTGTAGTTTTTATTTGTATTTCTCTGATAATTAGCAAAGTTGAGCATTTTTTCATGTGCCTATTGGACATCTGTATTTCTTCTTTGGAGAAATATCTATTTAGGTCTTCTGCTCATTTTTCAATTGGGTTATTTATTTGCTTATTTATTTTTTGAGGGAGGTTCATAACAATACAAGACTTCCTCAAAAGAGAAGAAAAATCTCAAATTGACAACTTAAACCACCACCTAAATGAATTAGAAAAAGAAGAACAACCAAAACCTAAAGTCAGCAGAAGGAAGGAAATCACAAAGATCAGAGAAGAAATCAATAAAATAGAAATTCAAAAAACAGTAGAAAAAAATCAATAAAACCAAGAGCTGGTTCTTTGAAAAGGTAAACAAAATTGACAAATCTCTGGCCAGACTCACCAAGAAGAGAAGAGAAAAAACCCAGATAAGCAAAATAAGAAATGAAAAAGGAGAAATCTCAACCAATATTGCAGAAATACAAAAAACCATGAGAGAATACTATGAAGTATTGTATGCCAACAAATTTGACAAACTAGAAGAAATGGACAATTTTCTAGGACTTATAGCCCACCAAAACTGAATCAAGAAGAAACAGATCAACTGAACAGATCAGTCACTAGAAATGAAATTGAATATGTAATAAAAAACACTCCCTACAAACAAAGTCCAGGACCAGATGGCTTCAGAGGTGAATTCTACCAAGCATACAAAGAACTTATACCCATCCTCCTTAAACTTTTCCAAAAGGTTGAAGAAGAAGGAACACTCTCAAAGACATTCTATGACACCACCATCACCCTAATACCAAAACCAGACAAAGATACGATCAAGAAAGAAAACTATAGGTCAATTTCTTTGATGAATATAGACGCAAAAATTCTCAACAAAATTTTAATCAACCAAATCCAACAATATATAAAAAAGATCATACACCACGACCAGTGGGATTCATCCCAGGTTCACAAGTATGGTTCAACATACACAAGTCAATAAATGTCATACACCACATTAACAAAAGAAAAGTCAAAAACCACATGATCATCTCAATATATGCAGAAAAAGCATTTGACAAAGTCCAACATCCATTCAGGGTTATTGGTTTTTTGTTGTTGAGTTGTATAAGCTGTTTGCATATTTTGGAAATTAAGCCCTTGTAAGTCACATCATTTGCAAATATTTTCTCCCATTCTGTAGGTTGTCCTTTCATTTTTTGTTTATGGTTTCCTTTGTTGTGCAAAAGCTTGTAAGTTTGATTAGGTCCCATTTTTTTTTTATTTTTGTTTATATTTGTATTGACATAGGAGACTGACCTAGAAAAACATCAGGGCAATTTACATCAGAGAAAGTTTTGCCTTTGATCTCTTCTAGGAGTTTAATGATGCCATGTTTTATGTTTAAGTCTTCAAGCTATTTTGAGTTTATTTTTGTGCATGGTGGGTTCTAAGTTCACTGATTTACATAGGACTGTCCAACTTTCCCAGCACCACTTGCTGAAGAGACTATCTTTTTCATTTTATATTCCTTCCTCTTTTACCAAATGTTAACTGACCATAGGTGTGTGTGTTCGTTTCTGGCCTCTCTATTCTGTTCCACTGAGCCATACATCTGTTTCTGTAGCAATACCACACCATTTTGATTACTACAGCTTTGTAGTGTTGCCTAAAGTCTGAGAGAGTTATGCCTCCAGCTTTGTTCATTTTTTTCAGTATTGCCTAGGTAATTCTCAGTCTTTTATGGTTTCGCATAAATTTTAGGATTATTTGTTCTAGCTCTGTGAAAAATGTCATGGGTAATCCGATCAACCACACATGCTTTTTGAAAGAAGTTATAAGATAGTTGAATAACATAAATTCTAAAATGTCACAGAGAAGGTGAATCTGGGAAATGCAGTTTCTCAAAGATCTTAAAAGTGGGTGATGGTGAAGCAAAGTTGAAAGTTGGCAACCCAGCACAAAAAAGATGTCCAAAACAACTAGTTTTAAAGTAGTGATAGCATATTTGCTTTGATTTGGTCAAAAATAAAGGTATTAGAATGTGATTTAGCAAAGACTCTGTTAGTGAATTTTTCTATTATAGTCTTCTATAATTTGACTTTACCACATGATCATGAACATCGTTCTATGTATATGTATATATACACATATATATTCTTTCAAAATTCTGCATAATATTCGTAAATTTTTACCACACATTTTTAAACATCCCATTTTTTACTGTTATTAACAATGCTATATATATATGTCATATATATGTGTGTGTATATATATATATCATATATATGTGTATGTGTGTGTGTATGTATATATATATACACACACGTACATAACCACAGAGGCACACAGACATGTTGAAATATTTCTTTAGGATAGACTCTTAAAAGGGAGGTTGCCATATCAAAGGATACATGCAAATAATTTTTTATAAAGTTTTCCAAATTTCCCTCTCGACAGCATGTGTCAACTTGCACTCCCAACAAACAGTTCTTGATAGGACTTGCTTAACGACAAACTTAATAATAATTGATTCAATCAGTTTTTAAATTTTTAATAGTAAAAATTATGATTACCTCATGTATACCTATCATCTATATAGATTCTGGCAATCAATAAATATAAATAAATATAAGTTCCTTTGCCTTTTCCAGTATGATATTTTACACAGAATAAATACTTTATAAAAAAGTTAAAACTTCTGGCAACTTGTGACTGCCAATAATAAGATTACCTTTCATTATAGCCATCAGTTCATAGTTTTTATTTTTCCTTCAAAACCATTTCCTCTATTTCTTATCTATAAGTTCAGTAACAAAAAAAAAAAAATCATACAGTAGAGGGTAAACAGAGTTCCCATATTAATATAAAAGTTCTTTACCTTTCATTATATTTCTCAAAAACAACCACAAAAAACAAAAAAAATGAACTCTAAATATTACACTTACATCTTACATGGAAAAAATCCCATTCCCAGAGAGACAACATTTATTTTCACCAAATATAGTATAACTTTCTACTTTTCTTTTGAATGTTACCATGTGTCCATGTGTAAATGGTTGTTGCAATATTTAAAACATGGACTAAATATTAAATACAGATAATGAAAATTAATTTCCTAAGACAATCTCTTAAATTCTATTTCAGCTTATTTGAAATGAAAGTAAGACTGAAAAAACACAGTTCATGTTAGGAAGGAATTACTGGTAGAGATCAGTAATTGTTAAGAAAATGAATAAACAAAAGATCATGTCTTATCAATTTAAAAAATAATAAAATTAAGTACAAAAAAATAAAGGAAAAGGCAATAAAACCATTCCAATAATTACACAAATACTTTACAAATAAAGATGGTGATTGTCTGGTACTGAACTGTTGTCAGGCAGGTATCATGTGTGGCAAAAAGTGTTTGTTCATTAGCTCATGTGCAGGCTGAATTGTGCATAAGAAAGGCAATGTCAGGGAACCATATATAATGCAGGAAAAGTGAGTTGAATATAGTGGAAAAAAATGAAAATTGAGGACTATCTGTATATATTGTTGTCATAAAGGATCAACCTTAAGGACTGAAAAAATGTTTCTTAAAAAGAAGACCACACTTGGGAGTTCCCATTGTGATGCAGCAGTAACGAATCCCACTAGGAACCTTGAGGTTGCGGGTTTGATCCCTGGCCTTGCTCAGTGGATTAAGGATCCAGTGTTGCTGTGAGCTGTGGTGTAGATCGCAGACGAGGCTCGGATCTGGCATTGCTGTGGCTCTGCTGTCACCGGCAGCTACAGCTCCGATTAGACCCTAGCCTGGGAACCTCCATATGCCGAGGGAGCGGCCCAAGAAATGGCAAAAAGACACACACACACAAAAAAAAGGAAGACCACGCTTTGGTTAGAAATCCGTAGAGCTAAGTTTCCCTGTGATTAGTAAGATGACTGAATTAAAGGTAAAAGAGACGCTGAATGTGTGCTTAGGAGGAGGTAGTGAGTATACGTGGTGAGCAATGCTGAGGTGTTGGTATGAAAGTCACAGTGTTGGCATGTGATCAGTATCCACATCATTGACTGGGAAGTCTTTGTTATGTATTTAACAAGGAGGCACTGACTGGGTGGGGATTTCGGTACCTATAGGCATGAGCCACCAGGGGTGGGAAACCTGAAACTAGACAGGGGTTGTAAAGAAAGAAGAGTGAAGAAAAAAAAAAAGAAACAGGTATTCATTACTATTCACCGCATTATGCTAATTACTTTTCAAACATTTTGTCATTTAATTCACCTTATGATTTTCCTTTCATAGATGAAGGATAGCGAGAAAAGGAAAAAACAGATAATGGGAACTGCTGTAACCTAGTTCCAACACTCTTTCATTCATTCATGTAAAACGTTGTTAGCATTTTGCTATTTACCTGTGAGTCCAGTGCTAGGAATAGAGAGGTGAACTACGATCCCTGCCATTAAGAACCTCAGAGTCAGATGCAGGAAGAAGTAAGAGTTAAAAGATAGTGTTATGAGTGTTTCATAAAGGGGTATGCATGAAAGAGGGGACACCCAGCTGAGTAGAGTGGAGAAAGGCTCGAAGAAACGGACCTTTGAACTGAGTCTGGCACGACCACAGGAAATAGAAAATAGGCAAATGAAGAAATGGGAATAGCAGAACTGGAGAGACAGTGGGGGGATGGGAAAAGAAGGGAAGGGAGGGGATAGGGAGGGGACAGGGAGAAAGAGATTAGCTCTTTCTGAAAACTGAGCAGTTTAATAAGGCTAGGGAATGAAAGAAGATGGCTGCAGAGACAAGTTAGAAGCCTAAGTAAGTATGACATGCTAAGGAATTTTAATTTTAACCTGAGAGTGGTTAAAGAGAACCACTGAAAGGAGAAGAGTGACTTTGATAATACTTGTGACATTGGCTCTGGAACAGACAGGACAGGGATGAGGCTGTGGTGAGGAGATAAAGAGGAAGGTGTTTCAGTGAAACAAGGCAGGAAGAGACAGCTTTGAGTTTCACCTACACGTCCTGATCCTTGGGTTAACTAAATAATTAACTGCCCATATCACAAACTCATATTTGTATTGCACATTGCACATCATCAGCAAGCAATGGTGACCAGTTATGCCAGTTATGTCCCAAAGATGGCACTGTAACCTAAAAACCTGGAGCCAGTAAAGTCCCTTGAAATCAGATGACTCCCCGGAGCACCATCTGCTGAAGGGACAGAACACGAAGACAAAGACCCAGCCTTTCACTTCAAGAATAATATGCTTTCTGTATTTACCAGAAATAGAAAAGAAATCAAAAAGGAAAGTCAATATAAGATTCTAAGACTTTTTTGGCTATTAGTGCAACATTGATTATTTCCTAGGATAAAGTTAATGCATGCTTAAAGTAGAAAATTTGGAAAGTATAAAAAATATAAAAAGAAAATGGAAACAAGGAGATCCCGTCACAGCTCGGCACTTAACAAACCCAACTAGTATCCATGAGGATGCTGGTTCAATCCCTGGCTTCACTCAGTGGGTTAAGGATCCAGCATTGCCATGAACTGTGGTGTAGGTCGCAGACGTGGCTTGGATCCCAAGTTGCTGTGGCTGTGGTGTAGGCCAGCAGCTGTAGTTCTGATTCACATCCTAGCCTGGGAACCTCCATGTGCCACAGGTGTGGCCGTAAAAAGACAAATGGAAACCATATCCCCTTACCCACAGACATCTACTGCTAACACCATGATAGTTCTCCTTTCAGTTAATGCTATCATAACTCTACCCCTAAACAGATGGGTAATGCCCAAGAAATCCAAATCCATGGCTTAGCAAATCTCTACAACTTTTCTCTATGTCCTTATTCATTGCCTATAATTTCAAAGTTGATTACTATGTATAAAAGTTTGTGCCTCCTCTTTTATTGAAAATTCTTTGAACAAGTATCCTAAGAGATGTTTCATCCCATGAATGAACACTAAAGTTTCTTTCACTTCTTGTATATTATAAATAATGATGTGTTTACTGTCTTTGTATGTAGATCTTTGCATGTGCTTAACATTAGTTCCATTCCATTCCATAATTTCCATTCCATTCAAATATTTCCATTATTTCTGGATCAAAGACACATTTAACAATCTATATATTACAACACACTACTAACAAGATAGCCCAGGATGTTAGTGAAAACACCTTACACACCACAGTGCTACAGTAATTTTAGAGCTATAAGATATTTTTTTACATTTCTGGAGTTTCTCTTCCAATCCTGAGATTGAGTCTGTGAACCCCATAGATGTATCATATCATTATGAAGCTTATGCATCTGTAAGGATGCCAGCACTCTAGAGGGACATTTAGGTAGATAGCCTGTGCTATGAAGACTTAAGGTGTCTTCTGATGTCCATAAAACTTACTCAGTTTTTGGACTGAAGACAATGCAAGCCCTGACATCTATTTATAATGTGTTCAGCCCTGATCTATGTATGGTATAATCCTAGAACCAAAGTAATGGGTTATAATTTTCTAAGAAAACACTAAATTACCATCTAACAACTTAAACCCTGAAAAACATCCCCCCTTCAAAAAAAAAGTCATGAGAAAGTCTGAACCATAATGCCACATCAGCATTCCTCGGTACTACCTATGGCTGACTCATAGAACTAGGTTAACCATCCATCAGAAAGCATCCTTAGATTTAAATGTGTGTTTTAGAGGAAAAAAAAAGAAAGTCCCAAGAAAAAGAGGACATGATCTGACATGATAATGGTAAATCCCATCCTGACATGGCACTTATTACTTTGTTCTTAATTTCAAAAAAATTGAGATTTTCTACACTGTCCAGAATACATTAAACCATAACTAATCTTTCACAATTGGTGGGTTTCAATCAAGTTCTAGCCTGTTCCCTGTTATTTTCCATGAGATAAAATGTTTGATTTAACCTCTGGACAGAGTATGGAAGACCTGGACATGCGAGGGAACATTTGGCTTTTACACCGTAATCATTTTCAGAACAATAACAAGCTGGAGTGCAAATACCTGAAGCTAACAAGATTCATTCATTGATTCTGATGGCTGTTATCTCATCATACAGAGCATAATCTTCACAGCATGGTTACAGTCAAGATGCTTCTAACCAACTAGTATAACTGAGTCGTACTTTAGGACCAAATCACAAAGCAAGCACTAAAACAGTTAACTGGAAACGTAACATTTTTTCACCCATTCCAATTTCATAAAATGTATCAGTGAAAACAACTGATTGTCTAAAGAACTGAAAAGAAAGGCTAAATCCTTTATCAGGTAGTCCACGAGTTTAGGGGGTTAATGCCTTCTTCTCTCAAACTTCAGATTTTCTGATGGGAGGCTCTGGGAAGCCTCATTTTCTGCTGGGAGGAAGCAAACATGAGCATTTGAAAGCAGGAGCTGTTCTCTAGCAGAACAAGAGGAAACAGGGCACCTACCCTCCATCAACTCCGGCCTCTGCCAATCTCTCTTCCAAGTCAACAGTTCCTTTCCGCCCTGCACCACAGGCTATCTCAGAAAAGAAGAGCCAGTGGGTCAGGAGGGCATCAGACTCCGCCCAAATGCATTCCTCCCTCCACACTCTTCCCTCCCCTCAAGAGCAAAAGAAGGGAGGGGAGAAACGACCACAAAAAATCCCACTGGCTTAACAAGTATGTTTTCTGTGAAATCAAAAGGGATGTCCTTTCTCTGAAGATAAGGGTGTGTCCAGTTCGCTGCATGTGCTGGCAAAGTACTTGTCAAGCACCCTCAGCTAAGACAGAAAAGCACGTTGCTTAGCAGGAAAAAAAGACTACGAAATGATATCTGAAGTTAAAACTGCTAAGCTCCATGACAGTCTCACTGATTAGCAGTAAATACTTAGAAATCATCCATCACGCTGTCACATGCAAATCTGGGCAAAATGAAAAATGCTTTGTGATGAGTCCTGAAATTTAGAACAAGGTGATTCTTAGGGTTGGGCACAATAATTAATAGTATCCCTACCTTCTGGATTTCCAGGATGAGTTCATAATTATCCCACCAGCTCTTTCAGTCTAAACTTAAAATCATCTCTCTGTTGCCACCTTAGGTACTCATTCTTGTTAGACTAAGCTGCGTTTTAGAAAATACAGTCACCCTTTAGGTGACTTCATTACATATTTGTCAATTTCACATGACCAATTAGTCATGTAAAATCTTTCATAGCATGAGCTGAATTTGTTCATTTCTCTCCATGCCGATAGATCCACATTGATCCAAGATTCTACCACTCTCTCAGTCATCTTTGTATCTCAGGACCTAAACTGTGCCTGATACATATTAGACACTTAATAAATGCCTACAGAATGTATATTTGTTGGTTGAATTATTCTTATTCAATCAAGGCTTAAGGTTAGTATCAAAATTGTCTCTTCTACTAGCTGTCGATTATAAGAGAATCTCTGTGTCTAAAAGAAAATTCATGAAGAGATATTAATAACCTATTAGAAGGGAAAAAATGATTAAACTTCTAACATTCCAAGGCTTGCAACACTGCAAAACTGGGCTGAGAATTCTATTCATATTTGGGTTCCATTCTCAGTCAATTCACTTAAGTTTGTTCACCTTATTTTGCTCATTTGTAAAATTAGACAATAGGATTAAATCAGTGTTTTTTATACTGTGAGTCACACCCCCTCATAATGAGTCATGAATTCAACTTAGTATGCCTATCTAAACAAATGTTTTTAATGGAATTACATAGAACATAAAAGAAAAGGAAATAGCCAAGTATATCACACATATTAAGAGTATGAATTTGTATATATGTGTACTTGTTATTGACATAACTATATTTTTGACCAAGGTTAAAAGAAGTTCGAACACCACTAGACTAGATTATCTTAAGTTTCTTCAGAGTTTCACATGCTTGAACTTTAGGAATAATTTGAAAGAGAAATAGAAAGGGCTTCAGTGCTAGGAATGGGGAAGGTAGAGTGACAGACAGGGGACAGTGTCTCTTGGAGCAGAGCAAAAGCTGTACAGGTGAGAGATACTTCAGGGCCCTTACTATTATTCATATCACATGGCAATAAGCAGTAGGTAATCTTTTATACAGACTACCTCTTTCTGAAAGGCACTGGGAAAACCAGGAAGTAATCAAATCCCTGGAATACTATGGAAGAGTTTGTGAAAATGAGTACTCAGTGCTCCTCACTTACCAAAGGGACTACTGTAATTATCACTGAGCAAAGGCAGTTCGTCTCCATGGAGGAAAGGCTGCAGGTACATCCTATTTTCACTGATTTCAACTGAGCCTAGAATACCCTACTCTTCACTCTCTTTGACCTTCAACATTTGATGTTATGACCTAGCTTGCACTTCGCAGACGATGAGGCACGTGTCCATAATTCCTGCCCTGTGGCAACTTGTCATCCTAATCTGGACACTGGAGATGGGGGTGGTGCCCAGTTTCCACCACTGAGGAACCATGCAATGGTCAGCGAGTCCCTTAGCTTTTTGGGTTTCACAAGAATCCCCTTCAAAATGTGAGTTTCTTGGACAACATATGTTTCTGGGTCTGAAATAGCCCAGGACTCACCTGCTCTTACTTCACAAGATAATCCTTATTAGATACGAAGTGTTTCCTAAAACGAAAGGGACCTGAGGCATTCCAAGCATTTTGTTCAAGAAGAAACCAGTTTCAGAGGGTCTCCTTTGTGAGTAAAACCCCAGGTATGCAATCTCCAGGATGTTTTATGGTCAACTGAGAAAATTAGGAATGAAGCCCCTTGGAAAGCAATGAACTGCTGTTCCCTGAGGGATATGGTTTCTGAAAGAAACGTGAGAATTCCTTGAGATTTTGTGTTATCCCCTGCCCTTTCTGTGAGCTGCCCTGCTTGATGACTGGGGAGGGGGGGTCAGGCTCAGTGCAACCACTCCCCTCTCACTCACTCCCTACCACAAACAGTAGCTTGCTTTTCTTCAAGCTCTAGCAGAATGGGTTTTAATTAGTCTAGAAGAAATTTTATTCGCCAGATTTTAAGAACAAAAAAATGTTGGAGGCAGTTTACATTTTTCCAGTGAAAACACAGAACAAATTTCCTCTGATAAACAAAGTAATGCAAATGTCCAATCTATATTCTGCCCAGAGGTAGTATGGAAAAGGGAAAAAGAAAAAAAGGAGAAATAACAGAAAGAAAAGACAGAATGGGCAGGGGGAGGGAGGAGGAGTGAAGCAGCAAGAAGGAAAAAAATGAGAAGGAGGGAGAGGAAACAGGAGTTAGGAGTGAAGATAGTAAGCTGCATCCAGGGGGGGGCAGACTGGAGGAGGGATGCACCTTGAAAGCAGTCAGGAGCCAGTGCTGGGCTCAGGAGCCCCAAGGAGCCTAGCCCACTCTGGAACCAGCCATTCTCGCCCAGCCTGATCTCTGACCTCACCAGGAAGCCTGAACAAGACAGAGGTATTCCTTGCTCTAGAGTAGACAGTCATTTCCTGGTTTGAAGCTCATTAGACTGATTAGCTGCCTATTCTGATTCTTGTTCCTAATCTGTATTCCATTCCCATTTTTGTTGTTATTGCTTTACTCATGCTCGACATAAAAGCCAAACTCTTGACTTTTATTCAGACTGCCTCTCCTTATACCTGTCTTGGATTTCTGACAGCTCACATAATAAGAACTTTTTCAGACAATGAAAGGTACCCACATCCTACAGTCTGATCTGATATCTCTGACCCTGATCTTAGGCTTCCTCCCAGGATTCCCAGATAGGTTCTTTCAATGGAACGCTCAGAGGCATGATTCCTAGCCCACATTTGCCCACATTTTGCTCAAACTTTCAAACCCCTGAAATCATTTCATTTCAACAAATATCTCCTGAGTATCTGGCATGAACAGTCTAGGCATGGGGGCTACAAAAAGGAACCAGTTCCCCCCTTGGGGATGTTACACACTAGCAAGTGGGATCAACCCTCAGGCAAACGTTTCAGGATAATCTTTTTAAAATTTATTTATTTATTTATTTACTTATTTAAATTATTATTATTATTAAAGTACAGTTGATTTACAGTGTTTCTTCAAGTTCTGTTGTATAGCAAAGTGATCCAATCATACACATTTCCCTGGATTGTACAGTAGGATCTCATTGCCCATCCACTCCAAATATAATGGTTTGCATCCAAAAAAACCTCCAAAATGCCCATCCATCCTACTCCCTCCTCTGTCCCCCTGGGAACCCAAAGTCTGCTCTCCTTGGCCATGATCTGATTGTTTTTTTTTTTAGATAGGATCATCTGTTCCATATTTTAGATTCCACAAATCAGTGATATCATATAGTATTTGTGTTTTTCTTTCTGGCTTACTTCACTTAGTATGAGAGTCTCTAGTTCCATCCATGTTATTGCAAATGGCATTAGTTTGTCTTTTTTATGGCTGAGTAATATTCTATTGGCACAAAACCAGAAATATAGATCAATGGAACAGAATAGTAAGCCCAGAAATAAACCCAAGCATCTATGGTCAACTAATCTAAGAGAAAGGATGACAGAACATGCAGTGGAAGACAAACAGCCTCTTCAACAAATGGTGCTGGGAAAACTGGAAAGCTACATGTAAGAGAATGAAAGTAGAACACTACCTAACACCATATTCAAAAATAAACTCAAAATGGATTAAGATCTAAACATAAGGCCAGATGCTATAAAACTCCTAGAGAAAAACATAAGCAGGACATCTTTGACATAAATCACAGTAACATCTTGTTTGATCCACCTCCTATAAATAATGACAATAAAGACACAAATAAACCAATGGGACCTAATCAAACTCAAAAGATTTTGCACAGCAAAGGAAACCATTAAAAAAACCAAAAAGACAACCCACAGAATGGGAGAAAATCTTTGTCAATGATGCAACAGACAAGGGCCTAATCTCCAAAATACACAAACTCATGCAACTGAACAACAAAAAAAAACAAAAAACCCAAATGAAAAATGGGAAGAAGACCTAAATGAACATTTCTCCAAAGAAGACATACAGATGACCAACAGCCATATGAAAAAAATGCTCAGTATCACTAATTATTAGAGAAATCCAAATCAAAAACTACAATGAGGTACCACCTCACACCAGTCAGAATGGCCATCATTAACAAGTCAACAAATAAGTGACGGAGAGGGTGTGGAGAAAAGGGAACCCTCCTACACTGTTGGTGGGAATGTAAATTGGTACAACCACTATGGAAAACATTATGGAGGTACCTCAGAAAACTAAATATAGAACTACATATGATCCAGCAATCCCACTGCTGGGCATATAGCCAGACAAAACTTTCACTGAAACAGATACATGCACTCATGTGTTCACTGCAGCACTATTCACAATAGCCAAGACATGGAAACAACCTAAATGTCCATCAACAGATGAATGGATTAAGAAGATGTGGTACATGTATACAATGGAATATTACTCAGGATAATCTTTAAGAAAGCTCTGCCCATGCAGACCCAGAGTACAGGATAGTCTGGAAGACCAGAGATGGTCTCTGGAGAAGATGAACCCATCCTCAGCTTAGAGTCAGGGAAGCAGCTAACAAGGTGGTGAAGAGCATGGTGGAGTGGGGGTGGGGCAACCCCCAGCAGAATGCAGTCTGGTGTGACACAGACAGAAAGAGCATCAAGTTCATGCCGGAAATGGAGACCTGGGTGTCCACTGGGACAAATCATGGAAAAACCTGTGTGTCCACGTTAAAGGGCTGGAAGTTTATCTCGCAGGAGTTGAGCAGACACTGACTTAAGCAAGGAAAACATGCTCAGATTTGCATTTCAAATGAGTCTTTTCAGTGACTCTGTGGTGCTAAATTTGTGTAGAGTAAAACTTGGTGAAGGGAGGGACCAGGGCTGACTCTGCTTCCAGTTCTGCACCTTCCAGCCCACCTCCTCCAGTGACAGTCTGTGACCAACTGGGCATAGCTGGAGGCAGCTTCACAAGCTGCTTTGTCTTTTGACATCGAAGGGTATTGCCAATAAGCCAGTTCAATATCTAAGATATATTTTTTAAGTGAAGTACAGCTGATGTACAATACTATATGTTACAGATGTACAGTATAGTTATTCACAGTTTTTAAAGGTTATACTCCATTTATAGTTATTATAAAATATTGGCTATATTCCCTGTGTTGTACAATATATCCTCATAGCTTATTTATCTTATATATAATAGTTTGTACCTCTTACTCCCCCACTCCTATACTGTCCATCCCCCTTTCCTTCTCCCCATTGGAAACTAGTTTGTTCTCCATATCTGTGAGTCTGTTTCTTTTTTTGCTATATCCAGAGGTTGTTTTAATTTTTATTTTTAAATTTCACATATAAGTGATATTATACAGCATTTGTCTTTCTCTGACTTATTTCACCTAGCATAATACCTTCCAAGTCCATCTGTGTTGCTGCAAATAGCAAAATTTCATTCTTTTTATGACTGAGTAGCATTCCATTGAAGTAGTATTCCATTCATCTGATGATGACACACTGAGGTTGCTTCCATATCTTGGTAACTGTAAATAATGCTGGTATGAACATTAGGGTGCATATATCCTTTTGAATTAGTGTTTTTGTTTTTGTTTTTGTTTTCAGATAAGCACCCAGAATTGCCAAATCATGTGGTAGTTCTATTTTTACTTTTTTATGTCACCTCCATACTGTTTTCCACAATGGCAATATCAACCTACATTCCCACCAACAGCATAGGAGGGTTCTCTTTTCTCCACATCCCCACCAACATTTGTAATTTATCTTTATTATGATAGCCATTCTGACAGATGTAAGGTGATATCTCATTACAGTTTTAAATTTCCTTGATAGTTAGTGACATTGAGCATCTTTTCATGTGTCTGAAGGCCATCTGCATGTCCTCTTTGGAAAAATGTCTATTCAGGTCTTCTGCCCACTCTTTAATTGTGTTGTCTGTTTTTTCGATGTTGAGTTATATGAGCTCCTTATATTTTTTTGGACATTAACCCCTATTGGCCATATCATTAGCAAATATTTTCTCTCATTCAGTAGGTTATCTTTTTGTTTTGTTGATGGGTTCCTTTGCTGTTCAAAAGCTTTCAAGTCTAATTAGGTCCCATTTGTTTATTTCTTGTTTCCTTTGCTTTAGGAGACAGATCCAGAAAAATATTGCTACAATTTATGTTCAAGAGTATTCAGCCTATTTTTTCCTCTAGGAGTTTCATAGTTTCTGGTCTTAAATTTAGGTCTTTAATACATTTTGAGTTTATTTTTGTATATGGTATGAGAAAAAAAAAGTTCTAATTTCATTCTTTTATGTGTATCTGTCCAATTTTCCCACAATATTCTTCTTGATCATTTTTAATTAGCTGGTTGGGGACATATTTTTCTTCCATATAAACTTTAAGATTTTTTTTATCCTTCTCCACCTCCATCCCTCACATAGACTGTGGGTCAAGTCTGAGAACTGCATTGAGAATTTTTCTTTGAGGAACTTCCATAGTAATTCTTTTCAACCATGAACACATTAATATCTTTCAGTCTTCTTAGATATGGTTTTAAATCCTTCATTAATAGTTTTCTAATCATTCTCAAGAAAGCTACTGCCAGATATTTTACAGTTTTTAACCAAGACTATGGATGGTTTCTTCTTCTCATTTCACTTTCTAGATCCTTATTACTAGGGTAAAGAAGAGTTACTGACTTAGAAAACTATCCACCTTAAAAATTTATGAGAGGAGTTCCCATCGTGGCACAGTGGTTAACGAATCCGACTAGGAACCATGAGGTTGCGGGTTCCGTCCCTGCCCTTGCTCAGTGGGTTAACGATCCGGCGTTGCTGTGAGCTGTGGTGTAGGTTGCAGACGCGGCTCAGATTCCACGTCGCTGTGGCTCTGGCGTAGGCTGGCAGCTACAGCTCCGATTGGACCCCTAGCCTGGGAACCTCCATATGCCGCGGGAGCGGCCCAAGAAATAGCAAAAAATGACCAAAAAAAAATAAAAATAAAATAAAATAAATAAAAATTTAAAAATAGCTATTTAAAAAAAAATTTTATGAGAAAAGTGCTTAGCACTAAGTGCTAAGCACTAAGTGCTAAGTGTGTGATAATAAATTTGAAAACACTAGAAGATAAGAATAATTTCCTTGCAAAATGTAAATTATCCAAATGTAACTCCCCAAAGTGGAAAACTTCAACAGAACATTGAGGAGTTTCAGAGTGAAACTTGAAGTAACTGGAGATAAATTTCATAAGGTCAAAGCACTTCCTTAAAACAAAGGCTGACCAACCCAAATTAGTACAAATTGCATCACTTCTAAGTCTAAAGGAGTAAAAAGGTGTTTTGAGAATTTGTCAATCCTGACTGCACATGGAGAATTGAAGATTAACACTGTCACCATGTTGCACAAGTTAATCAACAGGCACAAACATCCATAAAATTGGCCTTGTGTCTAAGGCATCAAAAATGAAGCCTGAACTGACTCATGAACATGCTGTGTGAACAAGAGAGACTAAAGGTGGAGTTTTCTCTACCTTTAATCTCTCTTTAGGTGTATCCTTCCAGAGAAAGGCCAAATATGCTGCAGCTGTGCCAGCACTGGAGCAAAGAACATTAAATCATACTGCAAAGATTGTGCTTCAGAAACATTCCACCTAAACGATTCATAGGAATCTTCAGAAGTTTCAGTAAAGGAAAGAAAATTGAAACGATGTTCAAAAAAGTTAATGTGAAACAATACAGAAAAAATTCTACAGGTTAAACAACACTCTGTTCTAAGACATGGATTTATCCCCCATTCAGGTGGCTAATGGATTCTGATCCTCTTCTTAATGTCAGCGAATAGAATAATGGTGTTTATTCAAAGGAAGGCCAATTAAACATGTCCAAAACTGCAGAAGAAACATGTTCAGGTGTTTTAACAGGAAGATCAGTGCTTTCCTAAGTACTATGTGAAGACAAAACAGATCCACATGACATGAGAGTTACTGCGCCCCTGAAAAACAAAAGCCACAAAATACACTTGAAATTTGTTTCCTCTAATTAATCTTCTCAGGAGGTTTTGAAGCTCCTAGCCAGAACCCCAATAGTAAAATACACAAGTTCAGTAAGTTGCCTAAGTGTTACAGGATTGCCAAATTTACTTAAAATTTACTAATCATGAAAGTGTCAGTGTATGATGTCTCCCTAGGTAAAAAGCCAGTAGCACGTGAATCTTTTGGTAAAGAAGATTAAACACAAGATTATTCTTTGACCACAAAGAATAAAGAATGAGAGACTGCTCATTTTTCAGAGCCATCCTTCCCCACCACGTGAAAGCTAGGAGTTCTTAACTACCGTCGTTCCTGGCATCCTTGGAGATCATTTTCTTAAATATTTCATGCTGTTTTCAGAGTCCATCTACAGACTGGCATCTGAGGGGAGCATAGATGCTGCTTCACATGATGAGGCATGCCCATTCCGCTGGCAGCCACACCTCATGGCGTGTGGTTTGAGAAGCTGGTGGAGCATTCCACATGATATTTCTTCCCATGGGTGGAGTGGTGGGTTGAGATTTAAATTTTTTTAATTAACAATTTTTTTAATCTTTCCTTAAGAATTACCAATAATAACACTGGTACACTTTGAACTACAAAAACCTAAGTCATGATTCCCATGACACTTAAAAATACTTAAGGACATCTATGAACTGTGCTCTTTATCATCAAAGGGCAAATTAAAAGTGTATAAATAAAGGAATCATAACAATAACTAAAGGGTTCAGTTTCTTGGACTAAAATACTCAGAACCTTAACTTATTTTTAATTTATCATCTAATAAATTGTTAGCATTTAAAGGAACAACATTTAAATCTCTTGATAGAGCTAAAATATGTATTTTTATAAAAGCACCATGTTCTTATTTAAAAAGCAGGAAAGAATATATAATAAATATAATAAATGTTATGCCTAGGGGATGGGAGGGAAGAGGGACAGCTTCTTACACACAGTCAGTGGGAATGTAAATAGATATAGCCTCTGGACAACAACCTATTAACATTTTGAGCTATATACGTCCTTTGATCTAGCAGATATACTTGTACAAAGTTTTTGAAGATATATTCATTTATTCTCCCTGTTAAGTCCTGGGAATATGCTACTAAATGAAACAGACATGCTCTCTGGCAGCTAGAGCTCACAGTCAAGTGGAGAAAGGCAATGTAAGCAATCCAACTAAGAAATAACAAGGGACACAAGGTTCTAAGCCATATTTAGGCATCAATTTGGGATGATGGATACAACATTGTGGATGAGAGTGCCCAAGTTAGGCACTCTGATAAGGTTCCATAAGCTATCACCTGATGAATGAGAAGAAGCCAGACAGACAGGAAAGAAACTGAGTAAAGAACTGAGGCAGGAAAAGGGAGGGAGGGTTGGGGTGGGGGTGAAGAGCAAAAGCAGGTGCATGTGAGAAGGAGGGACTGTGTGATAAGGTTGGAGAGGAGCACAGGAAGCAGATAAGTCAGATCTTCCCTGGAAGCCACCAAAACTGGCACTTTTGATTCTGTTCCAAGTACACTGGAAGCCAGGATCCTTTTAAAAACATCAGTCAGGATGCTGAGTGAGAAGCAGATTGGGTGAGAGATAAGACAGGAACAGGAGCTCAGTCAGGGGCACATTGTCTAGACTACCTGAGAGGTGCCAGGAGTCTGGCTAGTGTGAAAGCCCAGAGAAGGAGGGAATTGGATGGATTCAAAATCCCTTGTGTAAGTAGATCTCACCTTGTCAATTTTATCTCCAACCAACCACAAGAACCAAAGAAGAGCTTTTCCAAAAGAAATAATATTGCTGAAGTGTGCATGAGGTTCCTTGGGAAAATTTCTCCCTTCATACTCTTTATTACTTTAAAAAAAATATTCCCACAATTGGGAATTTTAAAAATTGCCTAATTTGGGAGTTCCTGTTGTGGAGCAGAGAAACTAATCCAACTAGTATCCATGAGGATGCGGGTTCAATCCCTGGCCTCGCTCAGTGGGTTAAGGATCCAGCATTGCTGTGAGCTGTGGTGTAGGCCACAGACATGGCTCAGATCCCGTGTCACTGTGGCTGTGGTGTAGGCTAGCAGCCGTAGTTCTAATTCGACCCCTAGCCTGGGAACTTCCATATGCCGCACCTGAAACCCTAAAAAAGCAAAAAAAAAAGAGAGCCTAATCAGATTAAACAAAGCCAAAAGATATTGATCCTAGTTCATGGCATAAGTATAAATTCTTTAAATGCACACTTATCCATATTTAACCTTCTAAAGTTAAGGATTGAATCAATAGATGATAAAAAAAATTACACAAATCTGTTTTCACTGATTTTTTTAAAGTACAGACTGTTCTCTGCAGATGCACAATTATTACATTTCTCAGATATTTCTGAAAGTCTCAAGTGATGATGATGATATGATTTCCACTATCTTGAATAACAAAAGGTGACTGATCAATATATTGGCAGACCATTTCAGGATGGATGTATGTATTATCTTGTTAATGCATGATTTGTGGAACTGAAATCTTAATTCATGAATTTGTGGATATTCAAGAACAACTAAATATCAAAAAATAGTGATTTCTGATTAGATTGTTTTTTTGATACAAAGCTGCATAAGGTATTTGCATATTTTGGAGATGATCCCTTGTTGGTTGCTTCATCTGCAAAGATTTGCTCCCATTCTGTGGGTTGTCTTTTTGGTTTTTTATGGTTTCTTTTGCTGTGCAAAAGCTCTTAAGTTTAATTAGGTCCCATTTGTTTATTTTGCTCTTTATTTTCATTACTCTATTTCTCCAAAGAAGACAAACAGATAGCCAAAAAGCACATGAAAAGATACTTAACATCACTAATTGTTAGAGAAATGCAAATCAAAACTACAACGAGGTATCACTTCACACCAGTCAGAATAGCCATCATCTGAAAGTCTACAGATAATAAGTACTAGAGAAGGTGTGGAGAAAAAGGAACCCCCCTACTCTGTTGGTAGGAATATAAGCTGGTGCAACCACTAAGGAGAACAGTATGGAGGTTACTTTAAAAACTAAATACAGAACTACCACATGATCCAGTCATCCCACTCCTGGGTATATATTCAAAGAAAACCATAATTCAAAAAAATAAATGCACCCCAGTGTTCACTGAAGCACTATTTACGATAGCCAAGACATGAAAGCAATCTAAATGTCTATTGTCAGAGGAATGGATAAAAATGTGGTAGTATTACATTTTTATACAATGGAATATCACTCAGCCATAAAAAAGAATGAAATAAAGCCATTTGCAGCAACATGGATGGACCTAGAGATTTTCGCGCTAAGTGAAGTAAAAGACAAATATAATATGTATCATTTATGTGTGGAATCTAATAAAGATGATATAAAAGAATTTATTTATAAAACAAAAACAAACTCACAGATTTCAAAATCAAACTTATGGTTACCACAGGGGAAACCATGGTTGTGGGGAGCAAGGAATTAGAGGATGGGAATAAATTATACACACCAACGTATAAAATAATTAACAAGGACCTACTGTATGGCACAGGGAAATCTACTCAATACTTTGTAATAACATGAATGGGTAAAAAGATGGATATATGCATAACTGATTCACTTTGCTATACACCTGAAACCAAGATAACATTGTAAGTCAACTATACTCCAATAAAATTAAAAAATAAAATTGAAAAATTTAAAAAGTAATGATGTCTCACATAGAAGATGTATTACATACATGTTTCCAGTTAAAACAAACAAAAATCAGTGAAGGCTTGCCAGTGAAGGCGGTCTTATTAACATTCTTCACTAGATGAATAATAGAACTACTGAAGATAATGAGCATTAGGAACATCATGGAAATCTCTGAAGCCACTGCCCACTTAAATAAATATTCATTCTTATTACTTCATTTCTTCATGCTCCATTTATTCCATGGTTCAGTTTTCAGCAAACTGAAGAATGGTTTCTTTTTAAACCTACTACATATTGTATCTACTGTCTAATTTTTATATTTTCAATATGGTACAACAAAGTACAATAGACACATATAATGAAACCCCCTTTTAATGATTATGATTATTGTAGTTACAATCCTCATTTTTATTTCAGCCTCTTGAGTAAAAGCTTGGTTCAAGTTGGGCTTTTGTTTCGAAAGCCATTATCTAGAGAGTAATAACAGAATCACGCAACAGAAATCACTGGAAAATCCTCCCTTCTTTCCCTCTCACAGCCATAAATGAAATAGCAAGTGAAAACACTGCTTAGTCCAGAAGGAACTATGCAAATACACTCCTCAGGGGGAGTAACCTCCAGGCCACCTTCCTAACACCATGGAAATGTGGTCCCAACACAAGGATGCTTTATTAATTTACCCAGGTTCCCAAACCTGCATAGAAAAGGAAATGCTGGCTTAAAGCACTGTGAAGAGCACAGCCAGAGGTGATCTGAAATGTATTCTGAAAATAAATAAAGCAAATGTTTTCTGTAAGAATTTTATCTTCGTAGCCATACAGACTCTATCCAACTCCTCAACTCTGCACAACTTGGCCACTTCACCACAAGAGCAATCATTCCAGCCATTCACAACACACACACACACACACAAATGAGTGACTGTGTTTCAATAAAACTTTATTTGCAAAAGTTTTACTACAAAATCAACATTTTTCTGGAGATGGATGGTGGTGATGGTGGTACAATAATGTGAATTTACTTAATGCCACTCAGCTGTACACTTAAAAATAATTAAAACAGTAAATTTTATGTATACTTTACAATTTTTTAAAAAGACAAAAAAAAAAACCCTCAAATCCACAGGATTTTGCCTACAAAGTGTTTTTCTTCCAACTTCTAAGAAATCCTTTCCTTCCAAAAGACCCTTATTATATGGTTTCCTGAAACCAAAAAGCTTCCAAAACCTGATGCATAAATACTTACAAAGATAATATTGTTCTTCTACCAAGTCTTTTAGAAACATTCTGAATGTGAGAGCTCTTAACTCTAGTGTTATAAGCAAACCAAAATGGTGTTAGCAGTCTTCTCCCTATCCCCTAACTTGAGTTGGAGTTCAGATGTTTAGGAGTGCATAAATAAACAGCAGAGAGCAGGCTATCTGCTTTAAAGGAAATGTCTTGACTAATTAAAAATGCACAAAGAAAACCTACTTTACTATGCAAACTACTCTTTTAAAACACTTATAAAAGAAATACAGTAGGAAAGATGTTACCTGAGTATTATCAGAGATCTGATTTTGCGATGCACTATTTACATATGTGAAATATCCAAGGCACCAGATAACTATTTGGTCTAATTTTATTTCTAATTGTCTTCATGCAAAACCTGCATTAATAGTTGTTGATGTGATGGTTTTCTTCTTCAGACTTGTGGTTACTTTCAGTAAAATATATTATTGCTTAGCACCTAAAATATATTTTGCTTAACTTCAGATTTACTCACATATACTCAGGGTGAAAGTAAATGCTCTTCTACAAGTTAGGTTTGGGGGAGTTTTGTATGTTTGTTTTACTTTTCAATTTTAATTGTCACCATAAGAAGAAACCAACGAAATGAAGCCATTCTTTTTCAGTAGAGTCAAGGCTAGCTGTTGCACTTCCACACCATGATTAATTTATTATTCACTTGGTACCTTCCTAATAAAACTGGTCTTGAGCCTGTGAACTTTTCTTTCAGCTTCCAACAAAGGATTTCATTGCTTTAGGAATTGAGGTGTGTCTCAGTTTTTACCTGGGAGCAAAAGTGATGCAAGCGTTTCTGATGAGACCAATCCTCAGGTTAGGGTGGGGAGGAGCTGCATAACAGGCCATCTGCAGACTCCTGAAGACGGCAGAGACGCTGAGAAAGGGCTGTCCTTAGACATCGGATGTAGACAGTTGGAAGGACTAAAGCAGCAGCTCCCTCGGATTTGTTCGCCAGGAAAATCTGGGACAATGGCTTGGCGCCTTTTCAGGACCACAGGGGCTCTAGCCATTTTGATGGTAAGTCCTAATTTTTTTTCTAATAAATACAAACTTTCCCTGTTTACTTCGTTAGAGAACATTATATTGCTGAATCCCTATTATAAATTTTAAAAAGAGTTTGGTGGAAATAAACACTTTAAAAATGAAACTAAAGATTACCAATTTCCCCCTTCTGCTGTCTTTTTAATATTGTAGTTTCACATAGAAAAATAAGCCAGAGAGAAATGAAAGTCACCAGTTAGCAATTCTTAATTAACAAATTAAATATTCCTGGTCTCAAGTCTATTTTCCACAAGGCTTTCACTTTCTTCAAAGTAATGCTCTTTATTCATCTTTTTTTATTCATGCTTTTATTCTGATACACAAACTAAAACATATAAAAGGAAATGAGGTCTATTTTCCGAAGTTAACATATCTCTTAAGTCTATGGCTAAGAACTGTACATGCCTGGTCTTGATGCCTGGCGTGTTTTTATGTAGTCAAAGACCATTGAATTAAAATCAAAGAAATGTTTGACTCTAGAGAAATTGGGAGTGTTATTAAGAAAATAGTGTTTATGTTTAGCCATTATATGCAAAAGATATCCAACATTTGGGGAGGAAAAAAAAGACAGAATATTTTATAAGCCACTTTTTCAGAAGAGGAAGTGATTTTTCACTGATTAGGAAAGTTTTACATAGTATTATTTAAAAGAGAAGTGGAAGCTGGAGAGCAAAGCACTAGCCTGGATGTTACAGACTAGTTTGTTCCTTAACTGCATTGTTTTAGTGAAGAAAAGAATTTGTCACAATATTATCAGTTACACAAAGATATCAAAATAGTGAAATATACCATAATGAGTATTTTAAATTTTTTTTCTAAGACTAATTCTTCACCTTATCATAATAAGTTGGGCCTAAGCATCAGTTTCCCTCATCTCCTCATCTAAAAATTGAAATAACTGGACTTCAAGGAGTTACTGGGAGATAGATCTCAAGAAAGAACTTTGTAAAAATTAAATATGTTTAAAATTAGAATAGACTTGGGAATTCCCACTGTGGCCCAGTGGAAATGAATCTGACTAGTATCCATGAGGATTGTGGGTTCAATCCCTAGCCTTGCTCAGTGGCCACAGCCTACACTGCTGTGGCTGTGGGTAGGCCAGCAGCTATATCTCCAATTTGACCACTAGCCTGGGAACTTCCATATGCCACAGGTGAGGCCCTAAAAAGCAAAAAAAAAAAAAAAAAAAAAAAAAGAGCCTGCCTGTGAGCCAGAGTTTCCCAGCCTTCCCTCTTATGACGATGGTCAAGCATAAAATTGGTATCACACCCTTCTGTTAAGAGTCGTTTCTATTATAACAGTATAACTAATTGTTTTGGTAATCTCATGAATTTAATTGACTCAAGAACAGTGTAAAGAGCATGGCAGTTGTATGACTTCCCCACCTTCCCAGATGGTCATTTCTGAACTAAATGAACTGCAGGCAGTCTGATAAACCATCTGTCCAAGCCAATGACCAACATGGGAAGCTAGGGGATGTGCAGCAGTGATGCTGGAATAGTGTTGACATGGAATTGGACTGTCACAAGCTTGGTGGAGGTGGGAGGTGTTCTTTCCCTTCTTTGACATGTACCACTCTTGGTTACCCTTCTGGAGTGATTGTGAGATCATTATACTGAGGGCTGTTTAATTCATCTGTGTATCCCCAATGCCTACCATAATACCTATCTTACAGTGGACACACAATTGTTTGAAGAACACATAAATTAATGGATGAATAAGGCCTCTCTAAACTGTATTTCTCTCCCCCCCATAAAGTGCCTCTATAATGCTAGTCATGGAGGATGCTATGAGATTTAAGACATTTTGCTCCCCTCAGAAAATTTTACCGATACACAAACACACAAGCTATTTAAAACAACAGTACAACATCATACATTATCATCAGAGAGGTCTAGATCTGCTCTGCCCAATATAGTAGCAGCTAGCCACATATGGCTATTACCCACTTGAAACATGGTTCATTGGGAGTTCCCATCGTGGCTCAGAGGAAATGAACCTGACTAGTATCCATGAGGATGCAGGTTCAAGCCTTGGCCTTGCTCAGAGGGTTAAAGATCTAGTGTTGCCGTGAGCTGTGGTGTAGGTCACAGAGGTGGCTCCAATCCTGTGTTGCTGTGGCTATGGTGTAGGCTGGCAGCTACAGCTCCAATTTGACCCCTGGCCTGAGGACTTCCATATGCCATGAGTACAGCCTTAAAAAGCCGAAAGAAAGACAGGAAGGAAGAAAGAAAGGCAGACAAAAAGAACGAAGGAAGGAAGGAAAAAAAGGAAGGACAAAAGAAAGAAAAGACAGAGAAGAAACGTGGTTATTCTGTATTGAAATGTGTTGCTTAAGTGTAAAACATACAACATATTTTGAAACTTTGTATGAAAGAATATAAACTATGTCATCAATAATTTTTATGTTGACTACGTATTGAAGTGACAGTGTTCTTTTTAACCTTTTAATAGGATTAATTCAAAACTGAAAATTAAATACACGGCTCACATTTGTGGTTATTATAGTTTTGCTGGACAGTGCTGGTCTACTCTCAATGCTTTATTAGTGGAAGGCAGTGTCAGTCAGAAGTGAGGTAGGCAAACAAGGCTCCATGGACCAGATGAGATTTGAGCTGCTTTTAGATAATTATACATGGGCCACAGGAAGATACTGTTGATTCTCAGACCAGCACAAGCAAAGGCAAGAGTAATTACAGCATCTACCTAGGGGCCATGGACGCAGTGGTTTGGCTGGAATAACAGTTTGCATTGGAGAACCTGGACCTGAATTAGGAAGGCCAAGAAGGGTAGGACTGAAAAGTGCATTCTGTGAAAGGCAATGAAATCCTTTTAGAAGTAGGGAGTCACCCAGAGTTTCAAAGTGGTGTGGTGATGGGAAAAAACAATGTTTTTAAAAGCATGATGGGGTGGGAACGCACATCTGTGTTGTTAAAGGGTGGGGTCTGAAAGTTGGAAGACCTGTTTGGAGGTTTTGAATTACTTCCACCATCCTATGACCATACAAGGGTTGCCTAGAGAGGGAAGAGAGAAAAGCCAAGTCACAGACCTCAAGGTATGCCTGTACCACTGACTCACCCCAGGCCTTGTTTCCTCAACTGTCACAGAATAATCATATCCTCCTGCCTAACGAGAATAACTATATCAGAATAAAGCAGCTATGTGTGCAAAACGTGCTCTGGAAAATATAAAGTGCTTTGTAAGACTCTTAATTCCTATTACTCATGATATTTTGGGAATAAAGATGATTCTTGGTAACTTCTTAATATTCTGCCTCCCTAGTTTAAATAACCACCAACATCAGTTTTAATAAGTCAAGAAAAGGCCTATAATTGTCTTGAGTGGACTAGTATGTCGAAAACAGGAAAAAAAATTAAAACTATATTTTAAATGATTATGACACTGAGTGTAGGGAAATAACATATTTTCAAACTTGGAGCATTACTCAAAATTTCAACTGTTGAGTCCTCTAGATTAATTATTTGAGAATGGAAGTCACAGGGAACACCTGCCTATTATTGAAAAATGTAGTATTTATCAGTCGTCCCACGTGTGCTTAATCTATTTCACATAATACCAAGTAAACATTTTGGAGGAAGGATTTGTAACTGAAAAATACCCAGAGATTTAACCTTTTGAAAACAAAGTTTGTCTTCAAAGAAGACCACTGGTCAGTGTTTTATAGTCCACAAAATATGAAACACTGTATATAATACTTCTATAGCATCTGGACAATAAGCTATTTAATTTCATAATTTCACTGTATGAAGTAGGTTTACTTACTACAAAACTAATACAGATGTTTCAAATCCAAAGATTTTTAAAGCATAATATTTTTAAAATGTTAGTAGTGTTTGTGTTGGAAAAAAGAGAAAAGTAGTTTAAATACCAAGTTCTGAGGTGAATACAGCAGGACATTGTTCAACCACCTTCCTCTATAGAACATGAAAAGGTTAATTTTTAAGAAAAATACTGTACACTAAGAGGCCCAAATTTTTAATAGAAGGAAAAATCTTTTCTCTATCTTTCCTTCTTTTCATTGATGATGCAATCCAATTTCCAGTGCTAATAAACATATGAAAATTAATTTCCCCCTAAATTTCTCCAAAAGTTAAGATTCTAAAATCAGAATAACCTTACCATGCAATTCCAGCCAGCCCTGGCTGACTTGGGCAAAATTTAGGAAGGACGTAATTACTTTTGCCAATTACCACTCCCATTTGCTTAATACTCCAAACTGGTTTTCTTTTGGAGCTAGAACACTCAGTGTCCATGATATTTCTCATAAACCTCTTAGCCTTTGGCTCTTCCTTTCCAGTCAAGAGTCAATCTGATAGCCTAAGGTGAGGGCTTGCTTTGGGAAGTTCATCAAGAGAAAATTACATAGGTGATTGGTTACTATCCGTAATTATTATATGAATAATTAAATCTGTGTAATATGCACACTTTTTTTGCATGGCCACTTCACAGTTGGCCAGGCTGTACACTGTACAATGCCAGGTGGAACATTCACATAAACTACAGATGTGAGCAGTGCCCCCTGGAGTTGTGCAAGGCACAACCTATACAAGTGTACAGTAGGGCACTGGTTCTTGTCTCTGATGCTCAAAAAGGAGAAAGTTCTTATGTGCCTTTTTGTGAATAATAATAATAAAAGATCACTTCATATCACAGTGGCTCTTTTTACACCTTTTTTTAAGTCCAAATGACAGAAGTAACTTACACTTACTAAGTAGTTACTGTAGGCTAGGGTTCATCTATGTACTTTAGACCCATTAATTCATTTAATCCTCACAAAAAAAAACTATAAAGCAAGTAGAATTATCATCCCTATTTTACAGATAAAGAAACTGAAAAATTAAGTAATGTTCCCAAGTTATTCAGTTGGTATATGGTGAGACTGGGATTTAAATTCAGGGATTCAGGATCCAGTGTCCAATTTTGTATCACTATTCTTGACTGCAATATACACTTCATTCAAAATGAGTACTTGAAAACACCCACGGTATTTGTTTTACTTAGCATTTCTATCATAATGTAAGGCTTAACTTTTTAGATTGAATTTACTCTAAAAATCAGTTATTAAAAATTGAGTTGTCCTAAATTAAATAATTTTAAGTAATTAAACATATATCATTTTTGTTCAAGGAATTTGCCTTGATAAAGACAAAGCTCCTTAAAATACATTCAAGTTTTTTAATTTTAACAGTTTACGTATGTGTATATACATATATACATAAAGCCAAGAGATATCATAAAAATCACTCATTTCTTCTGAGTTCTACATATGGAATTGATTCATACATGTATTGAACAACCTCTGTGATCTGATTGATACATAAGTAATCATTGTGTCCAACCAATTATAAAAATAATATTACCAACCTACATATATTTCATGAATTTCTCCAAAAATAATAACTTAAAGTATTAATAAATTGAAAAATCAAGTTGAAAAATTATAATGATTTCTTTGAACTACCGAATTCATTCTACAAATTTCCCAGAGGGGAGTGGTTGTGATCCACTCTTGTCCCATTCTGAGAAGAGCTGGTCATGCCCTGGGCTGGCTAGGACTAGCTCCCTGGATCTAATGCATAGTCTAACAGTCTGCCCTTTCCCACACTAAAGCCTCAGATTACTCTAAACAAAACCTTAGCCAAACTCAGTAAAAAGTAACTGTTATTATACATTATTTTAAAAAATCCATTCACCATATCCTCAAAATATATTTATTGTGAATGTACTGTATTCAATAGGAAGCCTAATGATAGAAGTACATACATTTTACCTAACAAATAGGGCATATGGATATCAAATTACTTTATATCATATGTTCTTTTAAATTTAATCATCTGATTTGCTTTTAATAAACTATTTCAAATTATTATCTATACCAAGGTATTTAGGCCGTATCAATGCTTTGAAAATCACATAACCAAAATCATACCCAGGAAACAAGAGGAAGAAAGAAAAGTATAGAAACGCTCAAGAGAAGAAACGCTTTCTCCATAGTGGTATTTCCAATCCAGGCCACAGTATAAGACAACTGAGTTGATTTATGTTGTCAAGCAACTATTGAAATATTTATTAAATATTCAAATAATTTTATGAACAGGTAACTAGAACAACTAAGTAGCCACATATTAGGTATTAATTAACTGAAATAGTAAAGTTTTTTAAAAACACTATTCAAAATAATGCAAGGCTTCGATTGTATTTCCAAATACATATATAAAGAGCCCTGCATTATTTAAAAGTGTTTCTTAGTAACTGCCCCACGTTCCTAGAAACACAAAAATAATCATATTTTCACAATATTCCCTAAAATTGGAGAACATTTTTGGTGGTCTGACTTTAAAAGAGAGAATAGGACAGAGTAAAAGTCTGACTGGATATCATCTCTAAGGACTCTGATTCACTGAAATGACTGAACAAATAGAAAAACTATCATCAATGCTCATTTTCCATAGTTTAGGGTTTGTCCTTCCATTCTTCCCAGGAAAACAGAAATTCTGCTTTGATGTCTATTAGAAGAATCATTCTCTGTGGGGCTAGTACAAACATGACTCATATTTTCTAGATGACTCTTCCCAGTTTTCCTGTAAAAGGGATTGCACCTGGCCCATCCCTCCCCTTACATGTGGCTGAGTCGGTCTTATGAGCTGAGAAAGGAGGAGTACAATTACCACAATGCTCTCTCCAGTCTTTTCTTCCAAGGAATCCATGATATTGTTTAACAAAGAGCAGTAAAGCTGTAAATTTACTCTCACACCTGTTATAGCCACAAGTAATAGTCCTTTTTCATGACAATTTCAACAAACATCCTTTGTTATCAAGATTTTAATGAAGAGTTCCCATTAACTGTGGCTCAGCAGTTATCGAACCTGACTAGCATCCATCAGGACTCAGGTTCGATCCCTGGCCTCACTCAGTGGGTTAAGGATCCGGAGTTGCTGTGAGCTGTGGTGCAGTTTGCAGACGAGACTCGGATCCTGCGTTGCTGTGGCTGTGGCGCAGGCCAGGGTCCAACTGGACCCCTAGCCTGGGAACCTCCATATGCTGCAGGTGTGGCCCTGAAAAGACAAAAAAAAAAAAGATTTTAATGAATTTTTTATAATGGAAGGGTTCCAGCATCCTATGTCTGATATGGTTATTACTTTGGTTCAGACTGGGACTCGTCTTTCTACTATAACCCTCCAAAATAAATGATGTAATAAACCTACATAGTTTCAGAAATAACCTCAGCCTTTGCCAGGAAGAAATCGAAGTCGACTGCCATGTAACTTTCCTTCTACAACTGGGTTTTTTTTCTATTTATTTAAGCTGGCTTTAGATAGAATCTAGTGTAGTCATGATGTGCACACTTCAGAGTCAGGCTTTGGAGATTCAAATCCTGGCTCTCCCAAGGCTGTTAGCTGGAGCAAAGTATTCATTCTTTCATGTTTCCATCTCTTCATCCATGAAATAGGGATTATGATAATAGAATTTCCTTCAGAGGGCTGCTGTATTAAATGAGATAGTAAATATAAAGCTCTATGAATAGCAACTGACACTAAAAAGCGGAATTTCTTTTCTTCTGATTTATTTTTCACAATTTTTTCCCTACCAGATTCTCTTCAGATCATATAACCAGTAAGTCAGAAAATAGCTGTTAAACATCTACTGAGTGATGAGTATTGTATGAACAGCAAGGGGAAAAAAATAATACAGAAGCAATGATTTGGAAAGTTTGCAATTCTTTTGGCTTAACTCTGTAATGCACATAAAATAATAAGAAATAATAAATCATGGTAAAACATTATGGGCCTAACTGCATGGTAGAGAATAGGTGATACAGAGGCTCAGAAAAGGAGTCATCAGTAAGGACAGTTTCATGGAGACTGTTGGAACATGAAATGATTTTAAAGGATGAGTAACATTTAAATGTGTGAAGGGAAAGAAGAAAGCATTCCAGGTAGAAAACAAGACAGAAAAAGACACAGATGAAGGTCCTCTATGCTCGTGAGAGAATATAAACCCTAGCTTGCCTGGACTCATTGTATCCTCATTTACTTTTTTCAGGTAAGTGTGAAAATTAAGCTCAAATTTAAAGTGAAGTAGTAGGGCAGAGATACGCAGCTGTCCCACTGCAAACAGAACTTGTGATTAGAATAGCATATCCCCATCTCTTACTTTTTGTTCTCCAAATCAGACTAGTTCCCTTCCATTCTCTGAACTCTTACGTAATGAAAAAAAGTCTTACCCTGCAATGCAGCTAATACAGCGCTGCCTTTGTTCAAATCAACAGCACAGGTCATGGCCTTTGTTTTTTTGTTTTTTTGTGTGTGTGTTTTTTTTTTTTTTTTTTTTATGGTGGCATCTGCAGCATATGGAAGTTTCCCAGGCTTTAGGGGTCAAATCAGACCTGCAGCTGCCAGCCTACGCCACAGCCACAGCAACAAGGGAGCTGAGCTGCATCTGTGACCTACACCACAGCTCTCGGCAACACTGAATCCTTAACCACTGAGTGAGGCTATCCTCACTCATCCTCACGGACACTATGTCTCAGGTTCTTAACCCACTGAGACTCACAGCATCAGGTTCTTAACCCACTGAGTCACAATGGGAACTCTGCATAGGTCAGGGCTTTTAATAATCTCCTGTGGTACCTTCTGGAAGGTTATCACAATGATGCTCACCAATGTTTCCCAAAGCAATAGTTTCCATGGTTCCCTGGAAGGGCTTATAGAGTATCCAGGTAAAAATGCCTGGTGGCTACAACTGTTAGGAAGAATTTTTAAAAGTCTAATATATGCTCTTGTATATCATTAAAATTTTGTAGTCAGATTAAAGAACTGGGAGGACCTGTTTATACCAAGAGTACTTTCTCTTTTCTGGAAGGATTTTACCCTTTGAGTACTGCTTCTCCAAATCTGCTTCTTTTGAAATCGGGAAAAACTCTCATATATATGAAGAGCAGAATGTAAAAACCAGGAATATTATCTTCTGTAATTACTTATTTGAAGAATTTACATTTAATTTCACTTTATTTAAATGTCTACAGGTGGTCCTATTGGTTCATGGAGAATTGAGAATAGAGGTAAAGTATGAAAAAGTTTTTTGTAATTAAAATAATAGTTTTGTTTAAAAATTAAAATTGTATTGGGGAAAAATAAACATTTATTTAAAGTTTTAAATTATTTAATAATTTAATTGTGAAAATAAAATTAAGACTCTAACAACTCACTCAATAATGTTTAAATGCCAACAATGTGAATCATTATTATAATTTATCTCATGCATTCTTCCTTCTTAAATAAATCAACAAGTTTTCATTAAACTGGTCCTATGTGCCCCAAACAGTTACATATTATGGAATGCATATAGGAAATACAAAATATAATTAAATGCTAATATTAAAAATCATACAGCTTTGCAGTTGGTTTGGTTATTTAATGTTTTTTTTCTGCTTAATGGTGTGAGATAGAGCAAATTAGACATTTAACAGTCTTAGATATCTTGAAACACAGGGGGCTTCTTAACTCTGTTGTCTATAATTAATACTCGAAGCAAAAATTTCCAACAATGTGTGTAATAAAATGAAATCACTTTTCACATAAGACAAAAGGACAACATGGAGAATATGAGACAGAGGTACAACAAGCCAAAAGGAGATACAAACGTGAATGGGTGAAATTTGCAAGACCCTGCAGAGAAGGAGAAGACAACTCAAAGAGAAATCCAATTGCCAAAGTAAGTCTTTTGAGCAGAGGCAATGTGAGTTTTTTTGGTGTTTTGAGGGGGGTTTGGGGTTTTTTCTTTTTTGCCTTTTAGGGCCACACCCACGGCACATGGAGGTTCCCAGGCTAGGGGTCCAATCAGAGCTACAGCTGCTGGCCTACACCACAGCCACAGCAACATCAGATCTGAGCCGCATCTGTGACCTGCTCTGCAGCTCACAGCAACACTGGATCCTTGACCCACTGGGTGGGGCGGGGGATAGAATCCGCAACCTCATGGTTCCTAGTCGTATTCATTTCCGCTGCACCACGACAGGAACTCCAGTTTTTTGAATAAATGTCTTAGATGTAAATTAAAATAATATTGCAATTCCAATTACCAAGATGCAGAACAAATAACCTGGTATCTTCATTACCAACAAAAATATGATAATAATAGTAATAACAATTTAAGAGAGAGAGAGTTAAAGGAACTACAGCTTCCAGAGCAATAAAAAATTAGAGACATATCAACCAACTTCAACAGAAGGCCTTTTGGGATCCATATTCTAACAAATAGAAATTATTTATATATAAATACACATACGGATTAGTGTCCTTAACTTTCTCTCAACCTTTTACCATGACCATGGTGACCACAATCTGGGCAAATATTCTAAAGCCACAATGATTAACACGCATTGGTCCATGCTAGTTAAGAGAAGCAACAATTTGAATTAATTTCACATTCTAGTATCTGGCAAGGCAAAAAGTATACAGCACAGTGTCAGAAAGCATGAAAAAAATTAACAGACGACTTGAGCCTTATGGAGACAAGGAGGGGAAGGAAGAGGCCTGAGTGATGACCACCTTAACATTTTGGGTATCTTGGGCTGCAGATTACTTCAGACTTTCAAGCAACCCAGAAAATTACCTACCGCATTTCTGGAATAGGAATTGACCAGCCCCCTTATGGAATCTTTGTTGTTGACAAAAACACCGGAGAAATTAACATAACAGCCATTGTTGATCGTGAGGAAACCCCAAGCTTCCAGGTGAGTTTGTGCCCTCGTGCACAGTGGCTTGAGAAGGTGATACTCTTCTACTGGTTAATTTAGAAAGAGATGAGTGCATGAATCCATCCACCGACAAATAACAATATTAGTCCCTCTACAAAGAGCCTCCTTGTAGGGCCATGCCTCTAAAGGAACACCTCAGAAGGATACAGGAGCGAGCCCTGAACTCCAGCACACTGCTTGCCAAGAGCTTCACGCTGAGGGGTGGCAGCACCATCACAGAGGAAGGGGCAACTTGCCCAACTGGTCTGCCCAGAGTTGGCACTTTTTCCTCCTTTATCTCCTCTTTGGGGAAATATTTTTCCTCTTTGCACAGAAGGGCTGTACGTGCCAGGAGAGGCCTTATCTCTACAAGTTTTAATAGTAGGCCAACTAAGTTTGTAGAATGTTAATTAACATTTCCCCTCCTTTTCTAGATTACTTGTCGTGCTCTCAATGCCCTAGGACAAGATGTAGAGAAACCACTTATACTCACGGTCAAAATTTTAGATATAAATGACAATCCTCCAGTATTTTCACAAAGTGTATTCATGGGTGAAATTGAAGAAAACAGTGCTTCGAGTAAGTCTTTTGTAGTAACTAACACTTTTAATTTTTTTTTTATTTTTAGATATAAATATTACCATAGTACATCATTTTTCCAAGCTAATTTATTCTCTGAGTTTCATCAGTAGTTTTGCGGAAAAAGTCATCACGATAACCTGGGTCTCCTTTTTTTCTAATATTTGTAGTTGAGCTAGAAATAGTATCAAGTCAAAGCTTATTCTAGTCACAAAGCTAAAGAGGTGGCTTTAGGAAGCCTGAATGCATCAGCTGGACTTTTGTAGATTATAAGGTATAAAGACACAGTCACGTAATTGGACAATTTGGGGGGAGAGGAGAATTACAAGCTTATTCATCAAGGGGAAAAAATAAAGATAGAAAATAGTCTCAAACTCCACACAGCCAAGGCTTAACAACAACAAGAGGATTTTTACGGAAGGCAGCACAGTTCATCTGATTGAAACAGTTAAGAGGTATTACAAATGACATGTAATTTTTTTATCATCCAGATAGTTTTCATCTTAAAAGACAAATGTCAGTTTGAAATTGTGTTGAATATTTAATGTGAACATGGTGTCAATCTTTACATATACTTTAATAAATGTCTTCGGTATTCCTAGACTCACTGGTGATGGTGCTCAATGCCACAGATGCGGATGAACCAAACCACCTGAACTCTAAAATTGCCTTCAAAATCCTCTCTCAGGAACCTGCAGGCACACCCATGTTCCTCCTAAGCAGACACACGGGGGAAGTCCGCACTCTGACCAGTTCCCTCGACCGAGAGGTAAAGCAAGGCCCTGAGGAGCACGCAACAGCGCAGACGCGGTTGTCAAAAAGCCCAGAGAGGTGGCATCTTTCTACCTGAGAATGAAGGGGGAAGAAAGGAGCTTCCCAGGGCTCAGCCCAGCCAGTCTAGGGAATCTCTCTGCACTCTAGCAAGATCCTGCTGGGGCATCCTGTGCACCTAAGACCTGCTGCGGCATCCTGTGCACCTAAGACATGCACAATCAACTGTGCCTAAACAAATGAGTCTCAGCACCCCTGTGGGAGCTAAAGTGGGAAATTGAAAGAAAGTGCTGTACACACAGACAGGGACTAAACTGGGGCCAATCCCTCCTAGGACTGACGAGAAGGAAATCGCATCGATGAAGGGGGGAATTTCGATCTGGAATAAGGCCTTCTCTGATATCATGCTTTTTCTCCTGGCTTCTTGTCATTTTACCCCTGCTTCTGGCCTCTGAAAAATCCCCTTCTCTCCCCTCCATTGTCCTACCAGCATATCCCCATTAACACACCCTACCCCATCGGACTCCGTATTATGTTTATACAAATGATTTTTCTCTTCTTTCTTCCTTTCTTTCTTTTCTTTTCTTTTTCTTTCTTTTTCTTTTTAGGGCTGCACCCATGGCATATGGAAGTTCCCAGGCTAGGGTTCAAATCAGAGCTACAGCTGCCAGCCTACACCACAGCCACCACAACGCAAGATCCAAGCCACAACTGTGACCTACACCACAGCTCACAGCAATGCCATATCCCCTTCCCTCTAAGCGAGGCCAGGGACCAAACCCACATCCTCATGGATACTAGCCGATAAGTTTCCACTTTGCCGCAACGGGGAACTCCCAAATGATTTTTCTGAACAGACCAACAGGTAAATTCTATAAGCAAGCTCCTCTCATTGTCCATTTTGGCTCTAAGTGTCCTTTCCTGCCCTAAGAAGCTCACAAAAGAGAAAACTTGTACTAGACCCAAAAAACTTCCACCCAAGCAACCCCAGCCTCACATACCTTCTCTTTGATCCCTCTAGAGAATGAACCATGAACTTGAGTATTTTTGCCTCCTTCCCACAGGAAGCAAATAGTTGCCATTTGTATCCCTGGCACTAGAGATTAATTACTTTCCTTTATCTTTTCTCCAAATTTAGCAAATTAGCAGCTATCGTCTGGTTGTGAGTGGTGCAGACAAAGATGGAGAAGGACTAGCAAGTCAGTGTGAATGTAGCATTAAAGTGAAAGATGTCAATGATAACTTTCCCAGACTCAGAGAATCGCAGGTACGCCTTTCACTCCTGATAGAATTATTTTATATATATTTTATCTTATACTTTGCCATCTTAGTCCAGGATTTGCCTGCTTGCTGGCTTTCATTTAAGGTCTCTGCACTTTGCTTTTAAAAATAAGATTTTGTAAAATATAAGAATTCAGTAACCAGCTAGGTGACAATATAGAATTTGAGAATGAATGACTAATGCCATTTAGAATGAATATAATCCCTTTAGATAACACCTGAGACTATCCTAAATTCTGCTTCTCCTTTTTTTTTTTTTAAAGTATATAGCACGTATTGAGGAAAACACTTTAAGTTCTGATTTGCTTCGACTTCAAGTAATAGATCTGGACGAAGAGTTCACAGATAATTGGCTTGCAGTGTATTTCTTTACCTCTGGAAATGAAGGGAAATGGTTTGAAATAGAAACTGATTCCAGAACTAATGAAGGCATCCTAAAGGTGGTTAAGGTAAGGTCCAATTTCCTTTCAGTGGGAAAAATAGTCTCTATTAATCAAACTGTCATAAATATTCTTTATTTATTTATAACTAATAACATCACTTCTTTATAGAAAACTTTAAAAACACCTAAAAGTGGACAATTTTGAAAACCCACATAGCCCTATCACCTAAGGAAACTTAATATGTTGACTGATTTCCTTCTGAGCTGTCATACTTTCTACAGAAACACAAACACACTAGTATACATATATTGATGTATATTAATAAATATTGGTGTGCCTGCTTTATGCACTGAAAGTAAAACACATTTCCTGCATTTAACTCATTCACTCTCTACAACTGAAGTTAGGAAGAGACAAGAATACATGGAACTGTGGCTCATGAATCTGCCAACTTGTTTTAAATGGATTAGCTACAGCCCTCAGAGGGGGGAAAAATGCAACTTTTTCTGGAAAATGGAAATGTATAAATGAAACGCGCAGAATAAAAAAAAAATTGAGTCAAACTTTTGTTTAACAGACTTGGCTGCAGCTGACCCTCCATCTCAAAATTCTTTAAGGCTATTAATGCCTGGATATTGTATAGACTAGAAAAATATAACCACTATTTCAGGACATTCCTTGGCATAAGACACTAGATGATATGGGAGCTTCTTTCTTTAACTCCTTGAGTCCAGTAGAATGACAGAGCCATAGTATTCCCTTAACAGGGAGATTGCTGGAATTCCAGATTGCTGGAAGCCACATAAGCAGTTCCCATTTCTCTGCTTTTCAGAAAGTGGGTTACAACCACCCTCAGATGCAAGGGTTTTGTTATAAACCCCCAGCAATGCCTAGGAATGACTTACTCTTGGTCTTCCTGTTGTCACTGAGTCTCCCAAACTAGAAACCTGGGCCTTATCCTTCAATCGCAGCATTTTCTCACTATCTAGAGCCAGACATCAAATTCTGCCCTAGAAATTGTCCTTAAAGTCCAGCCCTGGACTTCCTCCTTACAGCCTGAGCTCTACCCGGCCCTGCCCCCCTCCGCCTAGATGCTGGCAACCCCTCCAGACAGACGTTCCTGCCTCCTGGGTCTACTTCCCTTCGTTCTCCTTCTACCACATTTTTATTAAAGCCAATTTGGACCAGTTACTCTTCTCTTTAAAAGCTGTCCTTTTTCTCCACTGGCTGTGAAACTGGCCCTCAATCGAGACTGCCTATTTGTTTTGTTTCTTTTGTTTTGGTTTTTTTTTTTTTTTTTGCTGTGATTTGTGATAAGAATGCATCTTTATTTTATATTATAGTTGATTTACAGTGCTATGCGAATTTCTGCTGTACAGCAAAGTGACCCAGTTATACACATATATACATTCTTTTTCTCATTTAATCTTCCATTGTGTTCTATCCCAAGAGATTGGATATAGTTCCCTGTGCTATACAGTAGGACCTCATTGCTTATCCATTTTCAATGTAATAGTTTGGGGTTAGTGGAGTCTGCCTATTTGAATCATCTCAGCGTCTCCTAGCCGTGGGCAGGTGGGAACAATTGGTTCAGTCAGTATGTGGGGAAGGCCAAAAAGTGGTTCTTCAAGGCTCCTCCGGGAAGCAAATACGCAGCCAGGGTTGATGACCTCTTTGGGCCTTTGAAATGACCTTCAGCTCCTCAGAACTGTATCTAAGGCCTCTCAGCAGCCAGCTCTCTATCACCTTCTGTAATGCTGACCATTTGCAACTGTGTTCACTCTGCCTGGACAAGTCCTCCTCACCCTGAAACACTCTGCTCACATGAAAACTTCTCAGAAGTCTTCCTCGACTTTCTCAAGTACAAGTCTTCACTCCCTTTCACACAGAGACTCTACCACCTCTTTTGTCACTTACCCATTGTCTTATCATTACCTATTGAAGCATCTTTCTCTTCCTCTCCACTAGGAAACACCGGAGCCCACAAAACCTGTCACAGCCAAGTTAAAACTCAAGTCCCCATCTCCTACCTTAATGTATTTTCAGTTATACACAAATATAACCCAAATGAGCATTTCATTATCTCATCACTCTTAAAAGATTTACTAGCGAAAGGAAAAAGCTATTCTGAGATTCCTCAGGCCTTGAGTTGGACTGTCTCAATAAAAGGGCCAAACAAAGAGTTATCATACAAGGTTATCTGAAGATGGTTTTATGAAAAATTAGTGGGCCAGCCACTCACCACTTTGCAGAGGGCTATTTGCCAAGCGAGTTCATCAAGATAATTTGCCTTTGCCACCAAGGAATTTTTAAGTCAGGAAAGACATTGCTGCTCATGAATCTAATGACTATTTCATGAATGTCCATAGCTGTCATTTACAGGAACACATTGTGAGCCTTAATTTGTTCAGGCCTCACACAATCTGATGGAGTAAGGGAGTTTCTTTCAGTAGTGAAAAGTTGAGCTTCAGAGATATGAAATATTCTGCCCTGAGTCACACAGCTATTAAGTAGCAGTATCAGGATTCAAACCATGGTACATAGCAAATTTGGGATTCTTTCCACTGCACCACATAACCTAAAGAAACCATAATCATGTTTCGTTAGTCTAAAAAAAAAGAAGTACTCTACTTTCTAAGTATCAGTTATCAAACTGAAGTTTTATGAGTTAAGAATTCTCAAGGCTTCTCGTCACAACCTTACAATGATCTATGAAAACATTTTGCTGTATATAGAAGCAAAGGATTCATTCATAGCACATAACATGGAGTTCTCTTGTCTTCTTGCCAGTTCATACTTTGGGGACACTTCTTTTCTTCTAATTTTGTTTTTAATCTAGTCTCTAGACTATGAACAGCTACAAAGTGTGCAACTTGGTATTGCCGTCAAAAACAAGGCTGAATTTCACAAATCAGTAATCTCTCAATATCGAGTCCAGTCAACCCCACTCACAATTCAAGTAATAAACGTGAGGGAAGGAATTGCATTCCGTCCTGCTTCCAAGACATTCGTGGTCCAAAAAGGCATAAGTAGCAGAAAATTAATCAATTATGTCTTGGGAACATATCAAGCCATTGATGAAGACACTAACAAAGCTGCCTCATCTGTCAGGTGAGATTTTTTTTTAATATCATATTATTCCTTGACATCGTTTTAATACATAAATCATTACAAAATAACATCTAAGCCATTCTATGCCAAGGATACAAAAGAGGTTCAAAGCTGGCCAAGTCAAGGAAATATATAACTCAAGAAGAGGCATGTGTTATGAGCAAAAGTAGCATAAACATAAGTTAAAGTGGAAACTAAGAAAAGAATGACTTGGCCCATCTAGAGAGAGCAGAAAAGAGTTTCATGGAAACTTTCAGTTGAGTCTTAAAAAAAAGTAGAAGTTCAGGAGTTCCCTTCATGGCTCAGTGGTTAACCAACCTGGCTAGGATCCATGAGGATGTGGGTTTGATCCCTGGACTCACTCAGTGGGTTAAGGATCTGGCATTGCCATGAGCTGTGGTATAGGTCACAGGTGTGACTCAGATCCCACATTGCTGTGACTATAGCATAGGCCAGCAGCTGTAGCTCCAATTCAACCCCTAGACTGGGAACTTCCATGTGTCGCAGGTGCAAACCTAAAAAAAGCAGAAGCAAAAAAAAAGTACGAGCTCACCAGAAGACCGTGTTCCATTCAGACAGACTAACACAAAGACACATATGCCTAAAATATTAGGATACCATGCAAAGTAGTTGCTGTAGCATAAAAAGCAAGGACATAGTTATTTTACTGAATAGAGCAGAAAATTGAAAAACCAGGCTAACATATACTTAAGGATTATGAAAGCCTCCTTGTCCATGATAATATGTTAATTCTCTGCTGCTTTTTATAAAAGTATATTCAATGTCTTATACTAAGTAACAATACACTAAATATGAATGGGTCATTTTCACTAGATAGGTAACATTCCATGTTTGAAATAAAAACTATTATTGTGTTCTATTACAAAACAGATACATCTTGGGACGTAACGATGGTGGTTTGCTAATTATTGATTCAAAAACTGCTCAAATCAAATTTGCCAAAAACATTGATCGGGATGCTACTTTCATAGTTAACAGGACAATCACAGCTGAGGTTCTGGCCATAGATGGTAAGAAAAATACTTTGTTTTTAGGGAAACGTGACTCGAGTTGGCATTTCTTTATGAGTAATAAGTGATTACAGTTATTAATATATTGCCCTTATCACTAGATAAAGTTAATTATCTTAGGGGCTTTGGGTCTCAAGTCTGAGGCAGCTAAATCCAGGAGAAGATAGCGCATTCCAACTTCTCAGTAGATTTTTTTGGACCACAGAGAATTCTGTATTTTGTCCCTATCATTTGCTGTGGTTGGGGCAGGAATTTCTGCGTTTGAGAAGGTGGATAAATACTGTACAGAAAGCCTATTAGGGAAGCTCAACTCAAATGTGAGGTGCCTTTGTGAGTTACTTACAGAGAGAATCACTTAGAGAAACCTCAGGAGCTTATATGATTGAACAATAAAAATTCTCTGAAATGTTTTCAAAATAATATTCACTGACTGTTGTTTGTTTGCTTAAGTGTAAAACTAATTTATGCTCAAGGCAATAAGCAAACATAAAAACAAAAGAGTAAACACCAAAAATCATATTATCTAGGAAAAGAGAAAAAGCACTAAGGGAAACAACAGAAATCATTCATAATCCCACCACTGAGAGATTTTTTTTTATTGTTTTTGATTATCAGCATTAATTTTTTTCTTCAATAATCTTATGTATCTTGGGTAATAAAAACACATCATTGTTTACTCCAAATACTTTGGCCCAAGCTTTAGAAGCAAAAATCTTTCACACAGTCAGGGCTCATGCAGTAGGTTACATTTAAGAAAACTATTTTTATGTTGATTTCATTTGTAATCAGTAAATCCATCACACTTATAGGTCTTGGTTCCAAATATATTTAGTTAATAGCCAATGCTACTAATTAAAGACCTCAGCCAAGTTGATAAATTTAAATTTGCTTTTAACAAGATGTGGAAATGGCATGACATCTTTTTACCTGTAGGAGTAACAGATACAATTTCTCATTGTAGGAGTAGGCACGCTACTTTGGCTGCATGCATGCAAGAGAAATTTTAAAAGTTTATTTATTTATTTAATTTTGATACGACATGTTCTGTCCTTTAACTCTAAAATGTTACTCTTATAGAAAACACGGGTAAAACATCTACAGGCACCGTATATGTTAAAGTACCTGATTTTAATGAAAACTGTCCCACAATTGCCCTGGAAAAGGAAACAATCTGTAGTTCATCACGTTCTGTGGTTGTCTCAGCTAGAGCCGTGGACAAAGATAAATTCACTGTCCCCTACACATTTTCACTGGAGGATCAACCTCTAAAACTGCCAGTTGTATGGAGTATCGCATCACTGGATGGTGAGTAACTATAAAGCTGCTTCCACAAATGAAAGTTGCTGCTGCTTCTTATTTCCAGAAGGATAAAAGAGAGCTCACTGAGGAGCAAGTCCTTTCCAAGAGCAATTTAAAAAATTTTAGCAATGAAGATGTGGTCGTAGCCTCATGCATTTCTTCTCTTTTCAGAAGAGAAATGGAATGATACAATGTTAGCACTATTTAATATTTTCTGTTTTTGCATAGAGTCCAATTTTTGTATAATTTTCTATTTTTCATTTTTTATCTCTACCTCCACAGTACACCTTCCTCACTCCCGCCACAAAAAAAAAAAAAAAAAAAGATTAGAGTCAGGCATCTATTTTATTGCAGAGCTGTTTAGATTTCTAAATACATAAACTTTTCCTAACTAAGCAGGCTGTCAGGATATGTGAAGCACTGGAGGGGTCAGCTCAAGTCTGTCACTCATCTATCACCAGTCAGGAATCTTGAGAGCATGCTGGACTGAAATTCATAAACCCATTAGCCAGTGGGAAAGAGCCAATCCATTCTTCCTTTTCTCCTAACCTTTATCATGCTAATTTTACCTGCTCCATGTTTTCCAGGAGTCTCACAGAAAAAGCTATTAGACTTAATAAGAATCTTCTCCCTTTGTGGATTTTATTGTGACCACCAGTCCACTTCAAATCCCTTGTAAATGAACTCACTTTTCTCTAGCTCTTTTCTGAACTAATCTTGTTTCCTTTCAAGCATGTGCTTGCTCTCTGTTGCCCTAGTCATAGGTATCTTCCATTGCTAGTGTCACCAAAGGCGTCTTGTTCTCTGTGGCTTTCCTTCCTGGGGCTTTCCTGATCTCGGTGTAAGGATCTAGCTCCAAATTGTGCATTTGGCTCCAAGTGGGTTTACTAGACACACTGCCAGTGAAAAGATCGCAAAAGAAATATCATAGAGAGACAGGACCTGGCATTATATAAGCACCTGCTTGGGTGAGGCTGGGCAAGGCAACAGCGCTTGGACTGGAAGGATCAGGCACAAGGTTAAGGGGCACAATGGGGTCAAGAATTATCCAAGCAGCACAACCCTACAGCTTACGAGAGCTGCTGCTGGAGCCCGCTTAGAATGGGACAGCATAGAAATGGCAAATGATCACTGCTCCTGAGTCAGATAAGTAGCAGGCCTTCACCACAGGGAACCCCAAAATGCATGAGGCTCATGGGATGAGGATCGATGGGAGCAGCTGAGGTAGCAGCAGCCAAAGTGGGAATTCAGTCTTGAGGAGTCAGGAGCAAAAACATGGAGTGAGGCAGAGGGGACACATTTAGGGGGCACCACAAGAGTCCAGGGGTTGGTGTGCACTTAGAGAAGAGCGGTGAAGCCCCAGAAGGAGGAGGCCCCCATTTAAATGATGTCCACGTCCCCTCTTCCTTGGGGGCAAAATCAAGGTAGGACTGAGTTTTCACGCGGGAGAACAATGGGCCCACCTGGAGCAGACAGAACAAGGAGGAAGGACAGGCCCAGATACCCCAACTCAACCGTGTAGCCTCATAACTGCTCAAGCCTCACCCCACTGTCAGCCCCGCCCTTTGCAACAGTGATATCTATGGCAACTCTGGTTCTGTTCAAACAGAAGTAGTTTTAAGAGCAAAAGACACCTTGACCTACTGTTGATTTGTTTGTTCCCCACAGACACCTCCGCCCTCCTAAGAGCCCCACAGCAGATATCTCCTGGGGTGTACAGAATCTCCCTCGTGGTCACGGACAGCCAAGGCAGGCGGTGTGAGACGCCAGAGAGCCTGACTCTGGAAGTCTGTCAGTGTGACAGCAGGGATATCTGTGGAACTCCGGTTCCGACCAAAACGCCTTGGACCGAAAATGGGAAGAGGTCATCTTGGAAGCTGGGGCCTGCAGCCATTGGCCTGCTACTCCTCGGTCTTTTGATGCTGCTGTGTGAGTATGCCAAAGCGTCACTCTGCTTGTACCCAGTGCCTGCACCTACAAGTGCAGAGCTTCATGCTGCACAGGCAGTGCATCTCTGCAATTGTTTCAGAGGCGAAGCTGGGGGGAAATGGCATTTTCTGGGACAATTGGAAATGTTTAAAGTTAACATGCCAACAGTCTATACTTATCATACAGCAAAGCAATTATCATACAGCAAAGCAAGTCATATAAATTAGACACATAGCAAACAGCACAAAGGAACCAAGAAGGAAAAAACTAAAGCATGAATATTCTACACACTGTCAGTGACATCAAAATAATGACTTTATCCATGAGCACAGCCCTTTCTAACATGTCTTTTCCACATACAGGTCTCATGAGATTCTGAAATAAAAAAAGGACCCTGATGACGTAAATTTAGGGGATATGCATAAGATATCATAAGCTTGGAGCTTTAAGATGCACATCAATATATCACAGACTCTGAGAAGTTATTGCTTAATCCAGAATTTCCTCGAAACAGCTTTCCACGTGAAAATACACTCCTTTTAAGTCTCACATGCTGAAAATGATTAAGTTTAAGTTATTCCCACTGCGACACAGTGGGTTAAGAATCCAACAGCACCACCTCAGGTAGCTGCAGAGGCATGGGTTCGATCCCCAGCTGGCACAATGGGTTAAAGAATCCATTGTTGCCGCAGCTGCAGCTTGGATTCAATCCCTGACCCAGGAACTTCCATATGCTTCAGGCGCAGCCAAAAAAAGATTAAGTTTATTGAACACATTAGGGAAATTATGCCCATATATTATTTTTCAATAACAGTAAAATTTATTTTTTATTTTTTTTCTTTTTAGGGCACACCTATAGCATATGGAAGTTTCCAGGCTAGAGGTTAAATGGGAGCCTCAGCTTCTGGCCTATACAACAGCCACAGCAACACCAGATCCAAGCCCCATCTGTGACCACAGCTCACCGCAGCACCAGACCATTAACCCACTAAACAAGGCCAGGGATCAAACCCACATCCTCATGGATACTAGTCGGGTTCTTAACCCACTAAGACATAACAGGAACTCCAAAACTTATTTATTTAATAAGTAGGTTTCCAAAAGTTGCACTTAATATTGTGTGAATCAAACAGTATTTTGAATGGAACAAGTCTCTATTTAAAACAACTTTGTGGCAGATTTTTATATAAATAAAGCCTTGATAAATTCACAATAACTTCCCTAATTTATTATAAACCATAGGCTTTTAGAATTAAAATGATTTTCATAATAATCAAGTGTACTTCAACCTCTTCATTTAAATTTTGCTTAATTTATGAGATATTTTTAAACCACAAAGAAGTACAGAAAATTGCATGGCAAGCATAAATGCAGCCACAACTCAGACTTAACAGACATTAATATTTGCCATATTTACTCAGATCTCTTTTTAAAAAAAGAAATTGCCATATATATACATTTAATGGTCTCCTGCATATGCCTTGTATTCTCCTTTCTCTTTCCCCAAAAGTGTTTACCATTCTGAAGTTATCTTGCATCCTTTAATAGCTGAAATTTATACTCAGAGTTTCAGTTTTCCAATGTCATGTGAGTCACTTTCAAAAGCAAAAATTTTTAAATACATACATATATATATATATATATATATATATATATATATATATATATAAGTCTTTGTGCTAGCTTCTAGGAAAGGGGCCTTGATTCTAGTTGTCATGTAGTTCCCAGATTTATGCAGGTCTAACTATATGGAGAAATTACACCAAGTTAAAGTTATAATACATATAATAATGTAAAATATATAATAGAAGCGAATACTAAGGAATATTGCAGAGGCTTCTCAGGTTAAGGGAATCATCAATTTGAGCCTTGGAAAATGAGTAGGATGTAGTAAATATAAAAAAGAGGGAAAGTCGTGGTGCAGCAGAAATGAATCCGACTAGGAACCATGGGGTTGTGGGTTCGATCCCTGGCCTCACTCAGTGGGTAAAGGATCTGGGTTGCCGTGAGCTGTAGTGTAGGTCGCAGACGAGGCTTGGATCTGGCATTGCTGTGACTGTGATGTAGGCCAGCAGCTACAGCTCTGATTCGACCCCTAGCCTGGGAACCTCCGCATGCCGCAGATGCGGCGGTAAAAGGCAAAAAAAAAAAAAAAAGGAAAATGTTTCCAAAGAGTAACAGCCTGAGCCAAAGCCAGAAAACGCTTGTCAGGTTTTAGGAACCACACAGCCTTGGGAGGCTAAAGCAATCGGGAAATTGTAGAGATTGAAGGAGATGAAACTGGCAAAAGCTTTGGGACTAATCTGAAAGGGCTTACATACACATGGAAAGGAAAGTTGCTGAGAGTATTTGAATAAAAGACGAATATGATCACATCTGTATTTTAGAAAGACAACACTGGCAGTAGTGTGTACTGTAAATCTAAAAGGAAAGAAGAGTTAGGAGGTTATTGTAATAGTTCATAAGGCACAATGGAGCCAGATTTCGAGCTGTGGCATAAGACGAGAAAGGAAAGGATAGGTGAGCAAGGCATTATGAGGGTACACGGGGTGGATTTGGAGACAGTGGATAGGTAGCGTGGATGAGAAATCCAGATGAACCACTGAATTCAGCTGCCACTGAAACGATTAAATGAAACTGAAAATATCAGAGAAAGCACAGATAAGTATGGTGGCAATGATAAATTTGACTTTAAAATGTTTACTTTGAGACATGGATATGTCCTCTAGGCCACTGAACATTTGGGACTGTGGCTCAGGATGACAGTCAGAGGAAATACACTGTGTTATTCCCACAATCATATCTGCTTCATGGAATCCTATCATTTGCAAAATGGCATATCTTGAATTTTGTGCAGGACAGAACATACATTTTTCATTCTGTAGAAATGCTATCAACACTTTAAAAAAACTTTCCCTGGGTGCACATATAAAAACAAAATATATATTGCACACATGATGATAAACAAGATTTCTAAAAGATTATGCCCACCTAAAAATACTGAGCATATAGACATACATTAACCACCTTTCAAAACTAACTTGTCCAATTACAATATTCAACGCTTTCCATACATCCCATAAAGTCACAGAATTGAGAATGACAATAAAGAAAATCTTTAGAAGTATCACTTATATGAACATTAGGTTAAATTTTGAGAAAATTATTAATTCTCTTATTTTATATACTTGCCTTAATACTCTTCTTTTATATATATATAAACCTAATTAATATAATGGACATGGTCCATCTAAACAATATGGGTAAGTCCTCATGCAACTCACTACTATCCTTTATATTAACTCATTTAATCCTCACAGCAATCTATGATACAGATACTATATATTCTCCCATTCTTTGGCTAAGTTAATGGAGGCAAGAAAAGATTTAATTTGTTCAGCTGGTGAATGGTAGAGCCAAAACTCAAATCCAACAAGTCTGACTCCAGAGGCCATATACTCTTAAACCCTTCACTTAGCTGCCCATAAGTGAACAGAATTCAAACATTAGGATTTAAGCGGCCTTGGCGAGCCAGAGGTAGAGGTGGGGGTCACTGACTACCTAGCCTGGGAAGTGCTGCCTTTCTCTCTTGGTCCATTAGCAGGAGATCGATGTTAATCTTTATTGCCAAGATGTGACTGATATGCACAGAAAGAATGATAATTACCCAGGCAGGAAGGCCCCTCCAAGCTAAAGATTCCTAAATCACAATTAAGAGTGCAATGATATTAGATCATCACTCTAGCTGCTGAGGGAATTTGCTGGTTAATTGTTGTTCACTAAGAGAGCATTAGAGTCCAGATTACTAAAACATTATAATGTCCACCTAATATCTTGACCATTGGGGTGGGTATTCACCTGAAATCATATACAGAGCCTCAAAATGTGCAAATTAATGCAAATGTAATAAAAATATATTACAGAAAAGGACTGAGGAGCTGAAGGACCACCTTTATTATTTATCCGAGCCTATTTTAAGAAAACAATATATGTGTCACAAGAATAACTTCATCTGTCTCCTCCATTTTCATAACCTATGAAATTTTAGTATGCTTAATTTACCAGATTTTTTGGCAGAAACTAATTTTGCCTTCTAGTAGATTTTCCATAAGCATTAAAAATACATTTTCTTTACAAGGTTTTTGACAATTGCAATGTCAAATTGTTTCAAGTGATGCAAATGTTCTGACATTTTGTTTTCCTGTCTACTAGTGGCCCCCCTTCTGCTGCTGACTTGCGACTGTGGGAGGGGTCCTATTGGGGGAGTGACTGGTGGATTCATCCCAGTGCCTGATGGTTCAGAAGGAACAATTCATCAGTGGGGAATCGAAGGAGCCCACCCTGAAGACAAGGTGAGAATCCACTTTGTAAAACATTTATTTCAAGCATACAGAGCAAAATTCGATTTATATTCCAACAGGAAAAGGGGTAACAGGGTCTAAAAATAAGAGATTCCTGACCCTCTAAGACTCTTGAGAATCAGTGCTGAAATGAATGAAGGCTTTTAGGATCTTAGCTCTTCGGATATCAAATCATAAAAATGGTGACTCCTGCAAGAATTTGGGCTTCTTGTAATGTCACTATTTGCAAAGGGGCACATTTTACTTATGTTGCTGAAATCTGATTAACTATTAAATGTACTTATTCTTTGCACATGGTTTGCAGGAAATCACAAATATTCGTGTGCCACCCATAACTTCCAATGGAGTTGATTTCATGGAAAATTCTGGTAAGTGAACACCAAATTTATTTTTGAACACAATAGTGGGTTCAGCAAGAAACAATGAATGATAAAAACTGTTCTAAATTCTTTTCTTAATAATTTGCATATTTGTGCACATGCGGAGAGATGTTACCACTGAAATAGAATTTCAATGAAATGGTTTAATATTAGTATATTAGCCAACTCCATGACCTAGCTCTGGCTTCAGTAAATTCATTTGTCCACTGATGTCATTGTTTTTAACTGGCAGAAGATTTGTTATACTTCTCCAAACTTTAACCAACTGAAGTATGGCTCTCATATAGTCAATTACTAATTTTTTAATATGCAAAGATTTCACACATATAGAAAAATAAATGATAAGGAAAATATAATAAACAACAGGTACCCATCATCCTACTTTGACTATTGACATTGGTAGTATTTGCAGTTAAAGCCTCCTGTGTGCACATGCTAGATCTTTTTGCCCTTCTTCCTTCCCCAGAACTAACAGTTTCCTGACTTGAGTTCAATTACCAGTTCTCATATTCAGTCATCATGGGACAAGATCACTTATGTTGTCACATAGGTGAAATTATGTATTTATTTGTTTTATCAAATGACTATTTTATTATCTCAATGCCACAACTAAGGTGTAAACTAGAATAATAAGAGCTAATGCCTAATATTCAAATTTTTCTTAGTTCCATGCTTAGCAATAGATTGTTTTTAAATACCCAGCCTGAAGAATCTTTATAAGATCTCCCCCAAGAGGTAACCATCTGCCTTTACCAGCTACATTAATACTTAACTGTTTCTACCATTATAATTACATAGCAAAAACTATATTTAGAATTCTCTAGAAAAAACAGCTTTCCATGAAAATGTAATGTGAAGGCAGAATAGTCAAAACTCATTAAATTTTCATTAGGCACCAAGACACCAACTTAGCATCTGCTAATTTGTATGATTACATTATGTATATTTCCTTCTTGGTTTCCATATTGAGCCAATAAAACAGCTTAATTACAATTTCTTTTTTCCTGAAAACAAACAAGCATTGCATTAGAAGCTTATGGCTTGTGTGCTGAATATTCTGTTTTCACTTTTCCATTTCTGGCTGTTGAAAATCTATTTCCTTTGTATATTTTTTAACTAGCATGTTTTCGGAGCTATTTCATCTGCTAATATCCTCTGTTACATCCTCACCTCCCCTATAACTCTCACATAACAGGCTGTGGGTGTTCTTATCACCTCTAGTCATATAACTATATTTTCTCCCATTTCCTTGTTTTACTTGGAGACAGTTCTTGGATATCAAAACCCAGTAAAAACAAAACACAACCAAAAAAAAAAATCACAGCATGAAATGCTATAAAATTGTCTCCCCTGTTTTTAGAAGTTTGTACAAATACATATGCCGGAGGGACAGTGGTGGAGGGAGCTTCAGGAATGGAACTGACCACCAAGCTTGGAGCAGCTGGAGGATCTGGAGCCGCTGCAGGATTTGGAGCGGCCGCTGGCCTTAGCATATATTCTGCAGGACAGTCTGGGACAATGAGAACAAGACATTCCACTGGAGGAACCAACAAAGACTATGGCGAAGGGGCAATAAACATGAACTTCCTAGACTCCTACTTTTCTCAGGTAATGGAAAATTCTGTGGCTTTGTTATCTTGTTTACATTAGAGATCTTTCTACGTGACTCCAGTTTTACAGTTCCTTTTTTTTTACAGCTTTGTAAGATGCAAAAACAACAACAAAAAAAGAGAGGTTCCTTGTGAAAATAGTATAGATAACCTAAGGTGGCTGACAAAATTGGGCCACTGGCCCAAAGGAAGAATGGGTCGGTAGACATAAAGGGATAGAAGAGGGCGCCTCATCCCTCCAACTGAACTGACAAGGAAAAGCAAAACCTTTTGCACCCCAGATCCACAGCATCCTCTTTAGGAATATAAAGCAGCTTGCTCTGTATTTCCTATACCATGAAGTATGTCAGAATACATCTGCATATGTTTTTCTCACAGAGGGTTATAGTATTCTTCCCATTCTCAAGGAGTCTGTGTCCAAAAAAGTTGAAGAACCACTGAATTAATGACCCCAAAACAAAAGGGGGGACCAGGGATGTGATGGAAGATCAGGTGAAGTGTCAGGAAGCATAGAACTGAAAGGGAGAAAGGGTGCAAGAACAGAGAGGACTCTGGGAGGTAGGGTGTTTGCCTCTTGGTTGGTGCATCTCATCTAAAGCTTCAGTATGAACTGGTAAGTGCTGGCCTGGTGTCCAAGCAGATGAAGGGTGATACTGTGAGGAGCAACTCGCAGGAAGGGCTTGTCTAGGATGAGGATTCTTGGGATATTCCAAGTTGTATATGGGTTCTAGTTACAAGTCAGGCTCTCCCAAGAGTTACAGAGTCTCATCAGAGACCCATGTTTGGCTGACAGCTGTCTCAGAGGGTGCACGGTGGGATGGCTCCACCCACACCCCACACAAAGACATGCATTAGCACAAGAACACATGGGGACCCTCGTTCTCGGCCTAGCCAAACACCTCTAGGCTTTGTACACATTTGCTCAGTACACCTAAGTCTATGTAAATTCAAGCCCTGAAAATCAAGCATTAAACCACGAGCCTAGGCCAGAGTCAATTTCCAAGGACTATCAACAACACTATTCTCCAAACACAGGTAACTTCTATAACAAGACGCCTGATGTAAAAAGTATGCCTTTACTTCTATGGATTACCTAAATCATGCACTCATGATCAAACCTTGAGTTCTGTGAGCGGCATTACATTCTTCCATGGACTGTCTTTCAAAATTCTTTTTTTCCACCTTCCTCCACCTTTAGAAAGCATTTGCCTGTGCGGAGGAAGACGATGGCCACGAAGCAAATGACTGCTTGCTGATCTATGATAACGAAGGAACCGGTGTCCCCGGTTCTCCCGTTGGCTCCCTGGGTTGTTGCAGTTTTATTGCCGACGAGTGGGATGATAGCTTCTTGGACTCACTTGGCCCCAAATTTAAAAAGCTTGCAGAGATAAGCCTGGGGATGGATGACGAAGCCAAAAAATCTCAGCCACCAGCCAAAGACAGCGGTTCTGGAGTTGAATCCTGTGGCCAATCCGTACAAGTTCAGCAATCAGAATCTGTTTGCTACCAGACATTGTCAGGCAGCCAGGGAGCTTCTGCTTTGTCTGCTTCCAGCTCTGTTCTCCAACCAGCCATTTCCATTCCTGACCCTTTGCAGCAGGGTAGCTATTTGGTAACGGAGACTTACTCGGCTTCTGGTTCCCTCATGCAACCCTCCACTGCAGTCTTTGATCCACTTCTCACGCAAAATGTAATAGTGACTGAAAGAGTGATTTGCCCAATTTCCAGTGTTCCTGGCAACCTACATGCTCCGACAGAGCTACCAGGGTCCTGTAATCAAATCTGCACAGAAGATCCTTGTTCCCGTCTGATCTGATCAAAATGAACTGGAATAACATACTGGCCAAATATGGCCATTTGAACCAAATTATTCAAAACAACATAGCAAATCTCAGAGTACTGGTCTGATTTGGCACTTATTTGCTACTCTTCTAAACTGATTGTGATTATAGCCTAAATTTTCTAGTGAAACCCCCAAAATGGAAATGTTGTCACTCTTCTCAAATACTATTCCAATCATAGTAAATCTTGCTGTTTTTCAAAATATCTTAAAATAATATTCAGCAGGAAAATTTCCTACCAATTTTTAAACTTCAAATGCAATGTGTTTTAGTAGATTTAAGTGCTTGGAGTCAAGAGCCCCAGTTCTTGACTCTTTCAGCTTCTCTTATATCATTAATAATGATATAAGAGTCATAAGGTCTTTGCTAAAGCATTTTGAGCTGCATGGAGAAAAGAAGTAGCTGCATTTGAAATTCTGCCATCTTCTTGGTGCTGGGAGATCCTAGGTATATCTTTTGCTCAAGCTAAGGGTAATGGGTTATAAATAAAACTTGCTGCATCTATATTTCTCATATTCTTATAATGACAATTTTGAAATAGAAATGTCATAGGACATTTGGGAAAGTCTATTATGTTGTAAATATTATGTGTTTTTTAAAATCACCTTGAAAGGATCTATCTAAAGAAAGTAATACATTAAGCTATGCACTTCAACAGTAATCCTGTGTTAATAGTCTTTGAAAAGTACTCTTTGGTGTTCCCGTTGTGGCTCGGAGGGATAAGAACCTGACTAGTATCCATGAGGATGCAGGTTTGATCTCTGGCCTCTCACAGTGGGATAAGGATCTGGTGTTGCCTTGAAAGCTGTGTTGCTGTAGCTGTGGTATAGGCTGTCACCTGAGGCTCCGATTTGACCCCTAGCCTGGGAACTTCCATATGCCACAGGTGCTGCTGTAAAAAGAAAAAAAAAAATTCTTTATTTTTTAAATGTCAGTGGGTAATGACATAATATAGTGATGTTTTTTTAAATGTCAGTGGGTAATGACATAATATAGTGTTTATTATGTTAATGATGACTCTGGGAATACAAAACATGGCTTTCCTCATATGCAAAAGAGGCCTCGGATGAGAGACTAACTCATAGTTAAATTTGTGAATGTGTATTATATGCAGTATTTCAAGTCAAAAAAAAATATGGAGAGGGATTATCAGTGACCTCTATTTTATTAACCCTCACTTCTTTTAAATTAACAGCTATTGCAGTTTAATTCTTGAGCATAACAATGTTAGGTTAGTGACAGCTTAGAATACATTATTTTGTGTGTGTTACTCTGATGGCAATGCAGTTCTTCAAATCATTTCTGATCATTCAAGGTCTTTAACCTTTAGCCCATAGAGAGCACCCTACCTCTTATCAACATTAGCTGAGACTTACAAGGTCATTGTCTAGCTCTATTCTAATTGTATATAAAATACTCCTTTCAGGTTTTTGCTGTATTCAAAACCTATCTTTGTTTTTCAGATGGAATGCAAAGCAATTAAGTGTTTGTGTTTTAACCCAGGAGGGAGCAGTCCTGAGGATTTCTAGGGAGAAAGAGTCTCCCCCCACCCCTCCCCGCCAAATGTCCTTACATCTAGCATTCTTCCCTCTTCCCACTTCCACGACCACCAGGAAGGTATGGCTAGGACAGCCCGAGAAGCAGGGCCAACCTATTTTTCCAAGACCAGGCTCCAAGGTAGCAAGGCCTGCGGGGTGCTCATCTTGAGATGAGGGGAACTAGACCCTTTGGAGGAGGCTCCCAGATCCTGAGGAAGTCACTCTGTTATTACCACGAGGTCCTCTGCTTAAAGAATTTTGCTCCCAGGTCTAGAACACACAGAGCCCAATTTGTTCCTTTGTGTATGCATGAGAATTAAATTAGTCACAAGAAGAACGCTGATTCCAAGTTCAAAAGTGTTTTTAGGATCCTCAAAGTATTTTACCATTGCCTCTTAAAAAAACCAACTCTCCATCAAATGGGGATTTTGCTGCATTGTCAAACTACAGAGGAAACCATGCCTTCACAGTAAAGTCTAATAAGGGAAAAACTGAAATGAAACGAAATATATTTAAAATAAAAATAGATCCGTTGGGTCTAGGGGGACCTACAAATGATTTGTCATGTAAAATTAAATTCAAAGCAAAAATGTATGTGTACTTTTTCAGAAAGAATAAAAACTGTTTCAAGTAGAAAAATTTAAAACTTCAAAATCTTTTTACTTGATGTATTGTGAATTTTAAACAGTATATATTAAAACTTTAACAGTGTAACATTGTTAAAATAAAATTGTTTGGCAACAAATTTATGAGTACTTCCTTAACCATTTAATGAAAGCTGAACAACTCTCTGCAATGAATAACCATTAAGAAATATGATGTAAGGAAGTGATTGCCTATATTTTTTTTATCCATATTTTACTTTTTTTTCTAGCTGATACATTTTTTGCATCCTCCCAAGCAGAAAGGAGGTATATGGGGACTCAGGATCTCTTTTGAGGGGGCCACAGTGTGCAGTTGCTTGATGTGGGATGTCAGTTCCCAGTCCAAGGATTGAACCTGGGCTGCAGAGATGAAAGTGCCAAATCCTAACCACTAGACCACTAGGGAACTCCCAGAATCTCTTCTTCTTCAGGTAGAAACAGTGCTGGATGAGATGCTGGATGAGGTCAAAGAAGACTTACTAACTGGATATTTAACTCATTTGTTTGGTCATTTAGAATGGTCTATCAAGCAAAAATTTTGACATTCTATGAAGACTCAGAAAAGTTGGAGTAAAGAGAAGGTAAGGTTTTCCAGCCTAACATGATGACAAAAATGTACCATGGCTTTGGTGACAGCCATCAGCCCCTGCAGTGGGTTTGTCTCCCAGTAAGTGCCTATTATTTTTAATGTCTTCTTTTAAAGGGATGCCAGAAAATAAGTCCCTTTAGAACTTCAGATCTTGCTTTGGCTGACCTTCCTCATTCTCAAATGCAGACAACTCGACTTGGACCTGGGTTATGGGAAGTGGAAACTGGATTAGAGTGAATGTTGAGTGAAGAAAGTGGATGGCTTAACAAAGATGTTTCACAACAATCCCAGGAAAATGAAAGCCATGCAGGTAAACTCCAAAAATATCACAGGTCCCTTCTATTCATAGAAAGTTTTGTGTTTTTTTTTTAAGCAAATGCCATCAGAAACTTTTTTACTATTTTATTTTATTTTATTTATTTTACAGTTGTATCTGTGGCATATGGAAAGTTCCCAGGCTTGGAGTCAAATCAGAGCTGCAGCTGCCAGTTTATACCAACGCCACAGCAATGGAGGATCTGAGCCACATCTGCAACCTTCACAGAAGCTTGTGGCAACTCCAGATCCTTAAGCCACTGAACAAGGCCAGGGATCAAGCCTATATCCTCACAGACACAATGTCGAGTTCCTAACCTGCTGAGCCACAACAGGAATGTCTACAGAAAGTTGAAAGAATAAAAAAAGCAAGATCAGTTTCTCTTATTTTAACTTTCAAAAAATCAAGTAAGAGTGTAAAAGAACACCTTTTCCTGCCTAGCTTCAATGCAACTAACAATTAAGAAACAAAAGTTAAGGACTTCATGTTGTTAGCAATCCAGCATTTTCTCCACTCCTTTACTGAGTCTGTGAAGAGTAATTCTGAATCAGAGATCATATGACTTAAAACTTGCTCAACAACACAGTCTGAGATCATTTGTATGTAAAACAGATAATTGATGAAAAAAGATAATTGTTTAAATTCCAGATGCCAGAAACAACACGTTTTCCACAAAGAATACTGACTGAGATCCTTTCTTCTGTGCTTGATTCAGAGTGCACTACTATTTCTTGATGATAAGACACAGACTATTTCAGGTTGATATCTTTGCTGTCTTTTTCTTTTATATATTGATTTTTTAATTTTAATTTTTATCTTATTTATTTATTTTGCTTTGTAGGGCCACACCAGCGGCATATGGAGGTTCACAGGCTAGGGGTTGAATTGGAGCTACAGCTGCCGCCCTACACCACAGCCAGCATCCAAGCCAAGTCTGCAACCTACACCACAGCTCACATGGTGATCCACAGCAATGCTGGATCCCCCACCCATTGAGCAAGGCCAGGGATCAAACTTGTGTTTTCATGGATACTAGTCGGATTTGTTTCCACTGCACCACAATAGGAACTCCCTCTTGACTTTTTTTAAACAAATGCAAAACAAAAAAGTCTAAACACAATGCAGGTGTAGTTAAAACTCAAGAGAATGATGGTCTAAAAGGACAAGTGCAAAAGTGTGCAGTTACCAGAGCAGGAAGAAACATGACATTGGTGAGGTCTACCAGATGGCCAAGATAATTATATTCTAATCTATTTCTTACAGTAACCCTGAGATTACAGTCATGAAAACAGAGACCCAGAGAAGAAAAGTAACTTCCTCAAGGCCATACAATAAATGGCACAAATGTGAAGGTTGGTCTACGTTCAGCAATAATAATACTTATTACTCTCTCAGAATAATCTATTTATTTTCAGCTCTAAGACTTGAATGAACATGAAAAATTGGATGAAAAATAATGAAAATTATAAAATAAAAAGTATAAATCTAGATATAATTCTAAAGGTTAAAGAAGCTTACAATGTAAAGCATATATATACATATTTGATTGAGCGATAGAGACAGATAAAGAGGTAGAGATAGATGAAAGAACGCAAACACGTGATGTGCTGTTATTTTGAAAAATATGTGAATTTATTTTTCAGGGCACATTGGTCAGCTCTCCTCCACAATTAATAACAGAAGCAAGCTACCTAGAGGTCATGGAATCTCCTTTCTGGTAAACCCCTTAAGAATTACTTTAATAGCACACTATTTATAAGAGGTTATAGGACATGTGTCCTTGATGTAAAACTTACTTTAAATTTTTTCCTTGATATATATATATATATATGTGTGTGTATATATTGCTATATATATATATATATATATATATATATAGCAAAATGATCACCACAATAAGTCTATGCATTTAAGTTAACATCCACCACCATACATAGTTACAAGAAAAGTGTTTTTTCTTGTGATGAGGACTTTCAAGATTTACTCTCTTAGCAACTGTCAAATACGCAATTCAGTATTAACTCCAGTGACCCTGCTTTACATTACATCCCCAGAACGTATTTATTCTATAGCTGGAAGCCTGTACCTTTTGATGCCCTTCACACATTTTGCCCACCTCACCAGCCCTCACTTCTGGCAACCATCCATCTGTCCTCCACATCTATGATCTTGGGTTTTGTTTTGTTTTTTAAAATAATAACTTTAAATGGGTCCTTCCACTTCAGCATTTTCCATAATTTGTGGATAACAACACATTTTGACAACTACAGCAAATATTTTCCTACTTAAAGCCAACTCTACCTCTACCTTTATTCTCATAAAGTACATGAGAACATTGTATTTTTAATTTTATGCTTCAGGACATCTCTAATGTTTTCTATGTGCTGAATATGTCATGATCAAAAGAGCAAACAGTAAATTTTGTGTGAAAACAGAAGATCAAATTATGATAACATAAGCAAAACACTGATATTGAAAAAATATGGATGTCCTCATTTCCTCAGAAGGCAGAGGAAGTATTTATAGTCTTTCAAAATCAAGAGAGGATTTCAAAGAACTTTCTTAATTATAAAGCAGTACAGAATCAGGTAATCTTGGATTTATTTAGATGGCATAGTGACATGGTTTCTGGTCCTGCAAGAAGGCACTGTTACCAAGTCAAGAAGGGGTATTTAAACACAAAATATGAGATTAACTTAGTCATGCCTTTCTAAGTCCTACTGTCTAGTATTCATAATAAGATTTTTATGGTCCTAACTAGGAGGTGAAACACACACACACGTGCACATATCTGCCATCAGTAACCACGTAGATTGATGTAGCTGAAGAGTGTCTTTCCATCATCAGATCCTGGACCAGACACTAATGCTTAGTAGTGTTGCAGATACAAAATTTCTGCATACATGGAGTCTGCTCTCTAGATGTATTACTAAAAAGAAAATAATCACCTAGATTTTCCATCCAAATTTCTCTAGGTAAGGCACAAAGAAGAGGCCTTGTTTGACCAGATTTTATTTAGTCTCGTCCAGGCCTAACATCACAACTTTTGATTAGTGAAAACATGTGCAATAGGACATGAAGTTATTAGTCAAAGAGTATAAGTTTTTGGTTGTACCAGGTGAATAAGTGCTAGAGAGCCAGTATACAGCATAGAGCCTATGCCTAACACGCTATTGTATACTTAAAATTTCACTAAAAAGGTAAGTCTCATGTTAAATGTTTTTGTCACACACAAAATAATGGTATAAATAAGAGTGAAAAGGAATTTTTGAAGGCGATAAATAAGGTTATAGTATAGACTGCGATTATGGTTTCATGAGTTTATACTTATCTCCAAACTCATCAAGTTGCATACATTAATTATATACAACTTTCTGTATGTCAAAAAAAATTTTTTTTGTCTTTTTAGGGCCACATCCTCAACATATGGACGTTCCCAGACTAGGGGTCAACTCGGAGCTGCAGACCCATGCCACAGCCACAGCAATGTGGGATCTGAGCTGTGTCTGCAACCTACTCCACAGCTCACTGCTACGCCAGATCCTTAACCCACTGAGTGATGCCAAAGAATGAACCCATATCCTCATGGATACAAGTTGGATCCATTACCACTGAGTCACAATGGGAACTCTTCAAAAAATTTTAATGTGTAATAACCTTTGCTCAAATACATTTGGACAATAGTTTTCTGCATCTTCCCCCTTCCTCTCAGCTGTTATAAATGGCTATGGATTTTTTTCCTCCGAAGATATTTTCTGGCTGCTAAATGTTGAAATCCAAGCTGATTTTCTAACTAGCCACTCTTTCTATCTACACTTTCTTGAACCCTGGAACTGTCGTCTTGGTGTTGGTCTTTGACTAGTCCTTCGAACTGTAAACCAACAACAAAGGCATATGTTGTCAGGATGATAGAAGACCTTCTACTCTAAGCTACAAAGACTCCCCAGGGCTTCCACAACAAGCCAATACTTGCTCTTGGCACCTTTGCCAACTCGGCCTAGGGAAGGCTGTCTCCACTGAAAGAACAAGTCGGGAGATGTTGCTGAATATTCTGACAGGCAACAATGAGTTGTCAAGGAAAGAAAATCTGCTGGTTTGCATAAAATCAAAACCTACTACTGGAGGACCCAGGAGAAAATGTTTTCATTTCATTCCATCTCTTAAGTCAATCAAAACTAACTGTATATTACATTTTAATGACTACAAAAGATAAACTAGAAATGTTTTTGTTTGGTTTTGTTCTTTAACTGTGTTTTAAGTTAGCGGTTAAGAGGTCAGGCTTTGGAAACAAACTACTTGAGTTCAAATGCCAGCTGTACCACTTACAGCTGTGTGTCTTTGGGCAAGTGACTTAATCTCTTGACACCTCTCTGACTATTGTTAGGGAAATAATAACAGTCCCTACCCCACCCCCCTCAAGGTTTCTATAAAGGAGTTAGGAGAACGAACCTAGGACATAGATTGTGCTCGAGAAGATTTGAAATAAAAATAATAATTATTATTTCAATCTTCAAAATGAACTCAAAGAGTTCTGACATACAAACTATGGAAACCATACAAATTCAAAACATTTAGATTATCTGATCCAAAGTCTTGTTTTGCAGATGCTCAACCAGGCTGAAAAGTAATTTGTTGATCAAAGGTAAAATTAGGAATTAACGAGGTTAATTTTCTCATGACTCCAAACTAGCACTGTAATATTTCTTTTTCACTAATTTTTTGCTTTAACCACATGGCTTGTCCTGTCTACCCTTTTCCCCAGGAAATTCCTCTGAAAACACAAGCAAATAGAGATGAATTCATTCATATCAAATTGTGATCATGTAGTCAAACTGATGAGAATCACCAAATGACTGCAATTTTCAGTTGAGCTTCCTGGGACAAGGATAGAATTGGAAGGTTTTTCCCCCTTAGAGTTCTATGTCATTGCCACCAAAGTAGAACAGGGTAGCCTGGTGGTTTGGGGGGAGGAGGGAAATAGTACTTGAAATTAGCATGAAAGGGACAATGCTACTGACCCAACCTCCAGCAGGATACATATGTCAGGGAATGCTGGTAGAACAGTAATGACCACACTTTATATCCAGTTACTGTCGAATTTATGGTGCTAGGTGAAAAGAGGTTTTATTTACAAAAGTTGGTTGACCCAATATAAAATAGAAGGAAGTTAAATATGTCTTTACTTTTGCATGTTTTACTACCTTATTTCTAGAACATGATACGCTAAATGTTTTCATAATCATTACCTCCTACTTCCTTTAAAAATCTGACTGTAGGAGTTCCTGTCATGGTTCTGCAGTTAACAAACCCAAATGGTATCCATGAGGACGAAGCCTCACTCAGTGGGTTAAGGATCCAGCATTGCTGTGGCTGTGGTGTAGGCCGGAAGCTACAGCTCCGATTCAACCCCCAGCCTGGGAACCTTCATGTGCCGCAGCTGTGGCCCTAAAACAAACAAAAAGACAAAAAAAAAAAACAACTGACTGTAACTAGTTACATTTTGTAATTGCTCGATAAATTCACAGTAAAGTGTAAATCACAGAAAGCACTGCTCCTCCTTGGAAATATAGATCTTTAATACTTGGAATATCTGCTGACTCAGAAACAGAAATGAAATTTCATTATCATTAGGTCATAGGTCCAGAGGAGGAACAGTTTCCAGTGCTCTTCAAGTCACACATGTGTCATCTGTTCATGTAGGAACACGGAGCACACCTGAAGCTCAGGCTTCACATCCTCACCAATTGACCTAATGCATCTAGTCCCTAAGAAACAAAGCAAAATGTTCCACAGAAGTCTCACTATCTTCTTCCTGAAAGCCTGGAAACCACAGTCTTCCTCTGATTTTTTTTTTGGGGGGGGGGGGTTGGGCTTTGGGTTTTTTTTTTTTTGTTTTTAGATGGCTTTATTTTCTAAAGTGCAAATCCAAGGTATAAAGAACAATAAATCATACTCTATATCTGAGGATTCAATTACTGAAAATTCCAAGGTCCAAACAATGGAAACTCACAAAGGCACTTTTATGAACCATAAAACAATTCTCCACATGAGCTTTCACATGGATGTTACTTTGTTCAACTCTGTCTTCCCTGTAATACTGCCCTGTTCTAATTCTAAAATGAAGCAAGTACAAGGATATACTCTCCTCTTCTTTCATTCCCACAGGAGAATTAGTCACAAGAAATCTTTGTTGGCTGACTTAGCTTTATTGTAGCTGATTCTGCATGAAATGGGTGTGACTCTCTTCAAAGGTATGAATCATTTGATATTGTTTCAGTAGAAGTTAAGAGAGGTCCACCTTAAAAAAAATATTACAATAAATTAGCAGAAAATTGCCTAGTAAAATAAGAGCTCTGCTTTCAAGGCATGTAGTCATGTTCCATAACGAACATGATGATTAAAATAAATAAATAAATAAATACCTTTAGGAGTTCCTGTTGTGGCTTAGTGGGTTACGAATCTGACTAGTATCCATGAAGATGCAAGTTCGATCCCTGGCCTCACTCAGTAGGTTAAGCATCTGGTGGTGCCATGAGCTAAGGTGTAGGTTGCAGACATGGCTCAGATCTGGTGTTGCTGTGGCTGGGGTGGAGGCTGACAGCTGCAGCTCCAATTTGACCCCTAGCCTGGGAACTTTCATATGCCACAGGAGTGGCCCTAAAAAAAAAAATCTTTAACCACAAATGACCTCAGGCAAGCTGGTAAGGATTACTGTGATTGTTAAAACTAAATTATCAGGAGTAATTTTTTTTCCCATTGCCTTTTTTTGTATCAAAGTTTTACTTAACTAGTTTGGTGATGTTCGAACATATTTCTGTCTAACAAAATCTCTACTTTAAGTCAGAATTAGAAGAGGTCATGAAACTCAAAATAAGTCTGCGGAAAAAATAAGAGCAAAAGCAAAAGTGGTGTATGGTTAAAACAAAACAGGTTTAAGAGCACTTCCCTGAAATGCTCAGACACTAGAGACATCTTGATTCTCTTCTATGATATCAGAAAGACTGCTTCAATTCTCTCTGGGTGTGTACTGATGTATTAAATTATTTTTTATCATATTAATAGATTTTCAGGAGTTCTCTTAGGGTGTAGAGGGTTAAGGATCCGGCATTGTTATTGCAGCAAATTGGGCTGCTATGACACAGGTTCAATCCCTGGCTCTAGGAACTTTCCTATGCCAAGGGCATGGCCAAAAAAAAAAAAAAAAGATTTTCAATTATTTTTGTTATAAAAGTAAAATTACTATGAAGTAATTACTAGAAATAATTTGCCATTCATAATATCACATTTGGGATTCAAGAATAACAGTATCATAACTTTTGCTCCCCATAGCTCACGGGGTGTCCTCCAAGGCAGTGGTCCCCAATATATTTTCTACGTGACATGTGTGACAGACAACAATCACAAGCTCACACCCTCTCATGGACAAGTTCCCCCTGAGGCTCCATTTGCCTTCCCAGCAGGAATCAACCTCCTTCTCCACCCAAGGGGGGGATATAAAAATGTAGGTAAGTAGTATCATTACTGAATAACTTTAAATGTGCTCTAATCATTTCAATAAGTAAATCATTCACTAAGTTTCAGACCTTGATTAACAAATTATTACATCAAGTTGCATGGGACTAAAATTTAAAAACCACCACCAAGATTAATGTTGAAAGTTAATTAAAATAAGTTAATTTCTTAGAATCCCTGTTTTTTCTTTAAAACGGAAATTTTTTTTCTTTTTCTTTTTCTTTTTGGGCCACACCTGTGGCATATGGAAATTTCCAGGCTAGGGGTCAAATCGGAGCTGCAGCTACTATCCTACACCCCAGCCACAGCAAACCCAGATCTGAACTGTGTCTGTGACCTACACCACAGCTCATGGCAATGCCAGATCCTTAACCCACTGAGCAAGGCCAGGGATCGAACATGCATCCTCATGGATGCTAGCTGGGTTCGTTACCACTGAGCCACAACAGGAACTCCGAAATTATTATTTTTTTTTGAGATTCTGTCTCTCTCTACTAAAGTATTTATCATCATCAATCAGATCATTTTAAAAAGATCTTTAAAGCCAGTGTTTTACTTCCACTTTCGCTCTCCAAAGCTACTGCATCGCTTCTACTTCACTTTTTCTGGATACGTGAGAATATCACTTGTTTACGTGCAAATAAATGAAGTAACTGCCAAGAAACCAGCATTCTTTTCTGTCCTCTGAGGGTTTTTTCCGGTGGGTCTCCCTAGGCTCAATTAGACACACTGGGTCAGCATGATGGTTTCTGCCTGACACTCTGAGCAAACGCTCCTGTACCTGCCTGTACACTCGTACTACCCAGCCCTACATGTCCAGTTGCACAGGCAATGGTCGCAAGGCCAGGGCTGCTATTAGCAACCAAACTCTCCTCCCTAGTCACTGCTATTTCCCTTATCTTTCCAAGAATGCCTATAAACAAACCCTAGGGTGAATCAAAGCTGGAGATTTATTCTGAAATTTTTCTTCAGAAAAAAATAGGTGGGGGAGATAACATCAACATTCCCAAGAACCACACTCTTGTAACAAGGCTTAACTTTGTTCATCTCTGGAAGGCAAGGGATTTTCCATATTGTTGATAATTTCACACTTTGCCCTTCCTGTGGGGAAGGGAGTCTGGAAGGAAAGGAAGAACACAGAAATGGCCTCTGAACAACTGCAACTTTACACTGTTCAGAAAGCCTTAGCAGGCCCACCCAAGATGGAAGTATGAGATAAAGGAGTTCCCTTGTGGTGCAGTGGGTTAAGGACCTGGCGTTGTCACTGCAGCAGCTCAGCTTACTGCCGTGGTGTGGCTTTGATGACTAGTCTGGGAATTCTACCTCAGTTTGGTGACATTTACTCACGTCCTTCCAGGAATATAACGGTCTCTGCTCTTTTCCCCTCTATCCTCATTTTACACACACATACAAACACACACACACACACATACGCACACGCACACACACCAGTCTATCCTCCAAAATAACCTTGCAAACGTATTCACTATTCTTTCATTCACACATTCAACTACGGTTTACTGAAGACTGACAATGCAATGTGCCAGGCACTGTTTAGGTGCTGGATACACAAAAGTTCATGGAGAAAAAACCCAGCCCTCGTGAAGCTTACATTCTAATGAGTGGTGACAGATAATACATAAGTACGCTCAATCTTTTAGAGTGTGGTGTGCCAAGAAAAAATGAAGTAGGAAAGGGGGTGGGGAGCTCTTGGGGTGGGAGTAATTATAACTTTGTTATGGGTGGTCAGAAAAGACCTCACTGAGGAGTTCCCGTCGTGGCACAGTGGTTAACGAATCCAACTAGGAACCATGAGGTTGCGGGTTCGGTCCCTGCCCTTGCTCAGTGGGTTAACGATCCGGCGTTGCCGTGCCGTGAGCTGTGGTGTAGGTTGCAGACGTGGCTCGGATCCTGCATTGCTGTGGCTCTGGCGTAGGCAGGTGGCTACAGCTCCGATTCAACCCCTAGCCTGGGAACCTCCATATGCCGCGGGAGCGGCCCAAGAAATAGCAACAACAACAACAAAAAAGACAAAAGACAAAAAAAAAAAAAAGAAAAGAAAAGACCTCACTGAGAAGGCAATATTTGAGGGAGGAAAAAAGTGAAGAGTGAGGGAATAGACCTTGTGCATGTCTGGAGCAGAACCTTCTAGGGAAAGAAATGGAGAGGACGAGGTGGAGCATGCCTGGTGTATTTGTGGTATCATGCTGTGATGTAAATAACTGATAAGGGTTTAGCATGCCACCTCCCAGGAACACGCATGTATCAGCAAAGGGAGCCTTCAGCTAAAGAACTTCAGACATTAGTCAGTTCCTCGTGAGGGTGAGGCCATCATGACCTTGCCGAGGGTTTCCAGACAATCACTGCTTTGTTCCCACCTCAATCCAGCATTATTATAGTCTTATCACCTTCTAAAACGAGTGTACGACTTGTTTTGAAAAAAGTCTCCTGAGATGTTGGTTCAGCACTCTACCTAGACCCAAGGAGAGACTATTGTGTTTTCTCTGCTGAGCCTAACCTCGTTCTGCAATTACGTCTTCCTCTAATTCTCTGGCCCATGAATAATGTTGACAACTTCCTTAAGTCCTTCTGGTTCAGGGACTTAAAAAAAAAAAAAAAAAAAACCCTAAAACTTTTAGGAGTTCCTGTTGTGGCTTAGTGGGTTACTAATCCGACTAGTATCCATGAGGATACAGGTTAGATCCCTGGCCTCACTCAGTAGGTTAAGCATCTGGTGGTGCCATGAGCTAGGGTGTAGGTCCCAGACATGGCTCAGATCTGGCGTTGCTGTGGCTGGGGTGGAGGCTGACAGCTGCAGCTCCAATTTGACCCCTAGCCTGGGAACTTTCATATGCCATAGGAGCAGCCCTAAAAAAAATTTTTTTTTAACCACAAATGACCTCAGACAAGCTGGTAAGGATTACTGTGATTGTTAAAACTAAATTATCAGGAGTAATTTTTTTTTCCCATTGCCTTTTTTTGTATCAAAGTTTTACCTAACTAGTTTGGTGATGTTCAAACATTTCTATCTAACAAAATCTCTAAGTCAGAATTAGAGGAAGTCATGAAACTCAAAGTAAGTCTGAGTAGTCAGTCCTCAGCTACTGACTCACGAGGAGGAATCTTGGGGAACAGCTCAAGTGTGGCTCTAGCTCTGGCGGGGTGTCGGCATCTGTGCCCATGCTCAGGGCCAACTCCTGCTGCCCCACAGCGTGGTGACCATTCACCAAGGACATCTTGGCTTCTCTGCACTAGACCACAGGGCTTGCAGTCTGCTAGGCTTTGGTTATTACTCTCTCAGTTCTGGATCAGAAAGGCCACAAAGCTTTCCCCATCTGCTTTTTTTGGGTCTTTGGGGTTTTTTTGTTTTTGTTTTTTTCTTTTTGGGGCTGCACCTGAGGCATATGGAAGTTCCCAGGCTTGGGGTCGAATGGGCGCTACAGCTGCTGGCCCTCCCCTGCAGCCACAGCAATACCAGATGCAAGCCACATCTGCGTGTGACCTACGCCACAGCTTGTGGCAACACCAGATCTTTAACCCACAGAGCAAAGACAGGGATCAAACCTGCATCTTCATGGATACTATGTCAGGCTCTTAACCTGCTGACCCACAATGGGAACTCTCCCACCCTGTTATTGAGGCCTCCCCCTGCCCCAAAGTCAGCCAATGCTCCTTTCTCACTGCCTAAAGCAGGCATGGCTCTTGGTCCTTCCACCCGGACAGACCATGAAAAATGCATCACCCTGACATCTAACATCTGTAAATGTTACTTCTGCCTGGGCTTCTGTGGAAAAGGAAATGAGACCTTCTCCAGGATTAAGGTGAAGGATGGTCCGCTCCCATTTCTCCACCCCCAGTACAATACACTCCTCTCAACCTGCCCCTGAACTTCTCCAGCCCTGCCCTGTCCACACTCAGCTTCTGCCACACTCATCTCCAGACACAGTATATCCCAGATATGTACACCTCTTAACTATCAACCAGGTCACTCTGAAACTCTGACTCACACCCACCATCTGCTACTCCTCTCCCACTCTTGGGCTGCAGTATTGTTGGACAAAACACACAAACACACACCAACACACAGGCATGTATGTGTGAATGCATATTGTGTGTGCATCACAGACACACGCACACACATGCACACAAACCCAGATCAACATTTTCTGACCAGATGCACTATTAATTCATCCACAGTAGATATTTCAAACATTTTCCCCCATTATACACCTTTTCCACTTGTAATCAGTTCCTTCTTTGTGGGCTTGGTTCAGCAAATCTTTACTGATCATCTATTACGTACTGGATACAATGAGTTGGGCCCACTCTGAATATGAATGGCCTCTGCTCTTAAAAAAGGAGCAGTCTTAAGAAAGAAAAATAATTGAAGTAGCAGACATAGATAAACGAACCCTAAACCACAGTGTGATTGCTGCTGTACAGGCTGTAGGAATCATTTTGAACACAGCCGCAGAGAATGAAAGAAAAGTTAAGTATAGTAATTGGATATGAAAAGAATGGAATAATTGATGTTAGGTGGTCAGATTGACAAGGCACATGAAGAAGTACTGAGCTGGAGCTGGAGAAGTGTAAGGGATAGGGCAATCTTTTTGTCACTATGCTCAGTTTGAGATCCCTACAAAATTATTGGTAGTTTGAGGTTCCTATGAAATAGCCAAATGGTTATGTGCCATGTTTGAAGCTCAGGAGATAAGGCAGTAATGGATTTGTACAATAGGAGTGGTTACAGAATCATGCTGGGTACCGAGTAAGAAGAAAAGATGGAAGGGAAAGAACTCAAAAGGCATAAGCATTTTGGCCACGCCCACAGCATGAGGAACTCCCTGGGCCAGGGATCAAACCTACACCACAGCAGTAACCTGAGCCATAGCAGTGACAACACCAGATCCTTAACCACTAGGCCACCAGGGGACTCCCAGGCATGAGCATTTAACAAGTAGGCAAAGAATAAGAAATATATTGAGAACGAACAGCCAACAAGAAAGAAAATAAGGTGACTTTTTCTGCCTATTAAATCTACCTGCAGTTATGTTCTCATTTCAAACTACCTGCTAGACTCTTCTCATTGGGTATAGCCCTAATATCTCAAATTCAATTTTCACACACAGACACACAAACACACACACACACACAAAAGCTTTTACTTCTGACTTCCCTGTGTGTGTCAATGTGATGAAAAAAAAATTTCATGGATAAATCTGAAACCTCTGACTCTTCACCAACAGTGTTTATGCCCTGATTTACTCTAGCATAAACAATGTCTCCTTCGCAATTATTCATCCTTTAAAGTATCAGCTCACAACACCACTCCACCTCAACCCCTCCAAAAAAGCCTTCTCTACTCTCATGGTCAGAAGAATGAATTAGATATTCTCTTCCCTATGTTTGCTTTATATTCTGCACATAGTTCTACCATAGCATTTGTAGTAGTTGATAAGTTAGTTATAGTTCTATTATTTCATAAGCATCTCTTTTTGTTTCTTGGACTACTTATCTTTGCATCGCCAATAAAATGCAAATTAAATGTTTGTTAAACAGAGACAAACTAATGTTGAAGAAATGAGAAAAAAATGAGAGGAACTAAACCAGAAAACAAACTCCTCCTTTTATGGTCCTTCTCAGTTTACCTAGATATATTTCATAATTTTTCCTGTATCTACAGACCCTTTATTTTTTAACTGAAGAATAGGTGATATTCAATACTATATAAATTACAGGGGTACCACATACTGATTCACTATTTTTAAAGTTTATGCTCCACTTACAGTTACTATAAAATATGGCTATATTCCCTATTTCAAATACCCTTTATTAACCAATATTCTATGTCTCTTGGGCACTGTAACCATTTTTTGTAACAGTCACACATTTCTGTGCTTTGCTTCTAAGCACAGTAATGTTAATTCTAACATACATAATCATTGGGACTTTCAATGGAGTTGAATGGTTTTAGCTGTCTATTAAAACTATTAGCCATTTATACTATGTTGATTTATAAAGTTATTTTTAATCCTGGAGTGGGTAAGGAGTATGGAGGCAGTAACAGTAGAAAAGGGCACTTTAATCTTTGTTGGTCCTTATGAAACTTTTTTGGTTAAACAAAATTTTTGTTTTAGATAATATTAAGAGATGAGTCTAATAAGTTAATCACTTGAAGCTTATTCTCACCTGTGTGTACATGTGAAGCAAAGCATGGTGGGAAACATAACTCAGATATTTTGAATATAACTAGATGTTAAGCTAATTATTTGCACAAAGTATATTTTAAACTGCAGCATTATAAATACATGTTGTAAGAAAAGCATATTTACCATAATGTTCAACTAATTTGGGGGGGAAAACCTGTAAGTTAAATCTTTCACATCTTATAAACACTTTGTTTTATTTTAAAGCAATCAGCACTTCATTGGTAATGGCATTTGTTCTTGAGCAAAGAGATTTATGAAATAGATTGACTCTCATGTCAGGTGCTAGAGAACCAGCTATGTATGAAGTGACTTCCAAGAGATCCCTTCAACTCACTGAGTCATAAGTTTCAGAATTTTCAACAAGGAAAAAATTCAAGAATGACATACCATCTCATTGGATTGTCATCTTGCCAATGACACCTTCTCTCAAAAGCCTTGCAATAAACGTAGTATAGAGGAAGACTACCCTGCAACTGCCTTTGACAGCCTCCAGGGGTGAGTAAATTATCCAACAAATAAAATTTGCCTTGGCTATTTCTCATTCTGAAAACTACCAATTATCTTCATTACTAAACAGAGATCATCCTCTGGATAATAAGGCCTAAATACTTGCATATAGGACTCAGTTACAAGAGCACTACTGTTAGAGGACTTACATATGTTTCCAGGGATGATTTGTGAGTGTTTTGGTAAAGCCTGCCTTGTTTAATTAGAAGTTTTCTCAGCAGTGATCGCGAATGAGAATTATCACCAAGGTGTGATTCACCCACTTCTAGCTCATGAGAAAGGACTGGAAACTAGAAGACATTCTTTCCTCCTGATTCAACTAGGCAACCAATGTTTATTAAGAGTCTAACATGGTACTCAGCACTGTTCCAGGCACTGGAAACAGAGTGGGAAACTAAGCAGACACTCCTTCTAGATACTTAGTGCTCAATTTAGCCACAGACACTTAAATAACACTATTAATTTATCAGTTAATCCCTAAACAAATAGAGGAAAAGGGGATTCTCAACTCAAAGAGGCAGTGGTCCTTGGCAGCTGGGGAAGAAAGGGACTAAGAAGGAGACGGCCATTGTACTGGATATGGAGAAGTGGAACGATGAAAACTGTGGAAAGAAGGATAGAGATACTTTGGGCGGGAGCGGGGGCGGGGGCGGGGGCGGGGGGGGGGAGGGGCAGAGCACTTTTAACCACAAAGGAAACTTATATTTTGATCAACCTTGATGCCAGACTTGTCTTTCTAGTAGCAAATCAATCCTCTATACTTTTGCATACTTCCAATATACTTAAAATATCAATAATTAGCCTTTCTTACAAGTATTCTAATCTGGTGCTGATACTAGTGTTTCTGTTTTTCAAGAATTCAATTTAGTATTTACTCTAGCAATAATAATTATAACACAATCATTTGCTGAACCCATATGTGCTAGACGCCACAGAACGTTTCACACAGATTTTCTGATTTAATTGGCACAACGGCCCTATTTGTTGGGGGCTATTAATCCCATTTGACAGATGTGGAAACAGGCACAGAGAAGAAACAGAGAAGTTATCCAGGTTACACAACTAAGTATCAGAGAAAGGATTGTGATCTCGAGTGACGCTTTGTGTCAGAGATTTCGTAAATCATATCTATTTGTATATTTTCCCCTTTACACCTTTAGAGTTTTCTCCTAGTAGAGGCTAGTCAAAAGGGGGTCAAAGAACTGTCCCTTTGGATCATGTGTGCCTCTTCTAACTACTTTCTCCCTGAGCCAGACAAAGGGCAAACCTGTTAAATGCAAAGGACGGGGCCGTAGGAAAGAGGTGAGAAACCTTCGTGGAGACAACCACCTGAAATCGTGCTCCAGAACTTTTGCACTAGGCACCGCGGCCGCCCCGAGGCCGGTCCGCTGTCGTCTCCGCGCCACCCGGGCCTCGCGCACAACCACCAAGCGCTGGACCTTCGGGCGGCCTCCTGGCTCATCGCGCCGCTGCAGGTCTCGGCTGCCGAGAGCAAGGCCTGGCTCCACCGAAGAGGGGTCGAGGAGGGAAGGGCGGCGGGGCGCGGCCTGCCACTCAAAGTCCCCAACCCCGGGACGTTACGGCTCCAGGTGCGTGTGCGGCAGGGGGTGGGAGTCCACCGTGAGCCTCCCTCCTACGCGCGGTCCCCACCCTCGGCACAGGCAGCTCGGCCGCGCTCCGGGCTCCATTTTCTCGCGGCGGCCACACCTGGAACCGCGCCTCTGGGCTGGGCGCGCGGCCGCCGCGGGGGAGGGGACCCTCGGGGCGGGGGCGCCGGGGAGGAGCGGGTGCGCGCTCACGGGGACGCAGGCAGCCAGCAGTGCGAGCGGCCCTAGGCGGAGGCGGAGGCGGAGGCGATGGCGCGGGGCGCGCTGCTGCTTCTCCTGGTAAGTGCGGGAGTCGGGGCGCGGCGCCCGGAACGAGCCAGGACTTCGCCGGCGCCCGGCTCGCGCCCAAACTTGCCCCCTTCCGCCAGGGAGCCTGCCCAATGCTTTCTCTTTGTGCCCGGAGGTGGGAAAGGGCCGGGCAGGCGGTGGTGAGCGCGGACCCTGGAGCTTCGCTGGGGCCGAACGGGATGGTGGGAACCTGGCGAAGTTCCTTCTTTCTTGCATCCACGCACCAGCCCTAGTGTCTTGTGGTGTCTGCGATCTGTGGGTGTAGTGAGCCTTGGAGTGGGGACACCGGTCCCGGAGATCGGGGCTTTGTCTGGAGTCCCCGACGGCAACATGGAGGCAGCGGCCGCGCCTCCTTCCTTGCTTGTGTCTGCAGGGTCCCCCGACTCCAGCCACCCGTGCGCGTCAGTGACCAGGGCGGGGTAGGGGTGGGTGTTGGGGGGAGAGGGGGCCGGGGAAATACCTGTATTCCTAGACTGAGGAAAAGGGCCCCAGTCGTTCTTTAAATGTGTTTTACACAGTTTAGAGATTTTTCCCTTAAAGCCACGTTACTCTTAAACTCACCCACATATAATTTGAACTTAAAGTTCACAAAGTTGGTGTTTTAAAACAATCTCCTAGTGTTAAAGGTAATGAACAAATGTAAAAGTTCTATGATTTTTTTTTTATTTTAAAAACTTAACAGAAAATCGAAATGCAGAGCCACTGTCAGATGGGGTTTGCAGAAGTTATTAAATTGGAAAACAGTGTTCAGTCTCTAGTGCTACCTTTCTTATGTTTGGTTTTTAGACTTTTATTGGGTTTTAAATATTTGTTTTCCGTTTGTTAAAGTAACTGCACGTAATTGAGAAATGTACCTGGCCTGTAGGTGTTTGCCAAATGGGTTTTGATACAGTGACAGTTATCCTACTAATATAGGTGTGCTTTCACCTTCTAGGGACTTAGCAGATGTATGTTCATAGAGATTAGGTACAAGATCGTATTGTTTTCTTATATAATGGTGAAAAGTATACAAGTACACTTTGTATTAAAAATTCTAACTTCCAGAGATTGCCTTTTCTCTATCCCAGAATTGCAACAGAGGAGGGAAAAAATTTTTCCCGGAACTTTTGTGTTTATCACATAGAAAGAAGAAACATGACTAATGCAGTCTAGGAATTTCGGTGAACTCTCACTTGCATGCTATTTAGGACCGTTGGGCGCCGGTTATTTTCATGCTCTTTTTATCTTTTCATTTTGCTCAAGTCATTGAGTAATTTTCAATTCAAGTTTCTTTTGTTATTAAAACTTTTCAAAGAAAATTTGGGGTTTCCTTTTTGGCCTCCAGAATAACAGAGCAACTAGATCCCTCACCATGGTACTTCCTGGCTAAGGAGATAACCAAACTAACGTAGCAACTGGCTCAGTTTGAGGGTTAATTATTAAATCCTTGCAAGTAGGAAAAGAAATTGTCTTTATCTTCAAATGGTATAACAAGCAGGCCAATTTCATTTACAGAGAAATAGGCACATAATTTAGGCATATTTTTTACTTTAGTAATTCAGTACTTTATTGGGCAATAATTGCTTTTTTTTTTTTTTGCCACTCCCTCGGCATGCGGAAGTTCCTAGGCCGAGGATTGAACTCACACCCCAGCAGTAACCAGAGCCACAGCAGTGGCAACACCTGATGAGCCACCAGAGAACTCCAATAATTGCCCTTTTAAGAAGTGATTATTAAAAAAAAAAAAGATTTGGAGTTCCCGTCATGGCGCAGTGGTTAACGAATCCGACTAGGAACCAAGAGGTTGCGGGTTCGGTCCCTTGCCTTGCTCAGCGGGTTAAGGATCCGACGTTGCTGTGAGCCGTGGTGTGTAGGTTGCAGACGTGGCTCTGGCTAGGCCGGCGGCTACAGCTTTGATTCAACCCCTAGCCTGGAAAACTCCATATGCCACGGGAGCGGCTCAAGAAATAGCAAAAAGACACACACACAAAAAAAGAAAAGAAGTGATTATAATTTTATAATGATTATAAGTGATAATGAGCAAAATTCTTGTATTTTTATCTGATATAAATTTGAGTACGTTTATTTTCGTATTTTCTGTAATATTTTACAAGATATAAATTTGAGTATGTTTATTTTTGGTCAAAGAACAGTTCAGGGAGTTCCCGTTGTGGCTCAATGGTTAACGAATCCAACTAGGAACCATGAAGTTGCTGGTTCGATCCCTGGCCTTGCTCAGTGGGTTGTGGTGTAGGTCACAGGCGTGGCTCGGATCCCCTGTTGCTGTGGCTGTGGCGTAGTAGGCTGGCAGCTACAGCTCCAATTAGACCCCTAGCCTGGGAACCTCCATATGCTGCGGGAGCAGCCCCAGAAAAGGCAAAAAGACCAAAAAAAAACAAAAAAAAGAGCAGTTCAGCATTTTTCCCTGATGTGTTTGAAGTTGGAAGTATAGCTTTTAGTAAAGAATGGAAAGCAGCTATTCTGACAGAAGTAGCTCTCCAGGACCCAGGTCTTTTATAGAAGGGAATATAAATTACAGTGTGAATGAGTCAGAGTTCAGTTGCAGATCACAGAATTCACTCTGGCTACTTAGAGCAAGAAGAGAAGTGCTTCAGGGCATTGTGTTGACGGCATCCTGTGGAAACAGAGCCCATTTTGCGCTGTCAATAGTGACTTCAAAGCCATTCAGTAGAACCCCAAGCACTTGAGGAGCTCCTGTGATCAGGAACCAACACTTCCACCCCACAGTGTGGAAACAGCCTTGATCAGGATGCTACTTCCACTGCCAGCTCGAGAACCATGCCAGGTTTGCTTGGATACATACCAACGGAATGTGCCAGGACCCTGCCTCTTGGCATGCATGAGCCTAGTGATGGGCACTGTAGCCAGAGTCAGATTGCTGCAAAACCCCAGCTCCATCCACTTCTGTGCTCACCAGCAAGAACAGCAGACCTTCACTTCCTTCTTTCAAGTCTCACGTAAATGCTGGGTGTTGAACCTAAAGCACATTCAGAACCTTAGCTGCTGGGAGTCTGTGATATTTGGTCTTTAGCTTCCCTCTGAGGTTCAGGGAGACAAAGCGGAAGGGAGATGTTGAGTGGCACCCATGTAACTATCACACAGTCGTCTATCCCAGCTCTGTGAAGAGGGGAAACAGAGGCAATTTTTTAAATAAAGCCAGAGAATCTTTCCTCTCCAAGATCTCTTTATCTGGAATCCACTGATCCATAGATAGGATTCAGAAGATCCATAGACATGGCTGGGAATAAATTAATATACCTATTCTCACCAATGTCTAACTGAAGTTTGGCATTTCTTTAAATTATGTGTATAGGAAAGACACTGCCATAGCATAGCAGTATTTGTGACTCTAAACAATAGAATTCACAAATATTTTCACATCATAAGTATCTCAAAATACCATTTTTCTCATCACTAACAGACTTTCTACTATATCTTATTTAATGTGTCGACAATGAAGTACATGACATGACTGCATCTCAAATGGGTGTTTTTTAAAAAAAAAAAACAAATTCTGGTAACTGTTTCAATATAAGTGGGTTCATTCATAATCCAGTGTTTTTTATTTTATAAATTTAAAAACATTATTCTGAGAAGAGGTCCACAGGTTTCCACAGACTGCTAAAGACAGCACTTGGAGAGATTTCTGATGGTTGCCTCAGTTTTGCCTTTGACTAAATTAAGCTTGTCCTTCAAAATCAAACTACATTCTAATGATTCAGTGGTAACAAATTATATTGTGAACAGTTTAATCTCCTAATGTTTTAGTTTGCTAGGGCTGCTGTAACAAAGTTCCAAAAACCGGGTGGCTTAAAACAGAAATTTATTGTCTTAGTTTTAGAGACCAGAAATCCAAAGTCAGGGTGTGGGCTGAAACCTGTGGTTTCCTTCCTTGCCTCTTCCCATTGATGGGTGGTTTGCCAGCAATCTCTGGCATTCCTCCCCTTGGAGGATTGGATACTCCAATCCTCTGTCTTCACATGGACACAGTCTTCCTGGGTCTCTTCATGCATGTCTTAGTCTATGTCCATATTTCCTTTTTTATAAAGACACTGATCCTCTTGGATCAAGGCTCACACTTATGACCTCAGCTTGGCTAAATCTGCAAAGACCCTGTTTCTAAATAAGGTCATATTCAGAGATACTGGGGTTGAGACTTCAGTATGTCTTCTCTTGAGAGACACAATTCAGCCCATTACAAGTAGGTTCATCTATAAATTTTCAGTGACATCGGTGTTACACTTAATGTTCTAATATGCAACTGGATAACAGATTTTGAATAAATTCACGTATAAGTTAGATGGTATATATTGACGCTTACAAGGATAATCAATTATCATATCCAGGAATTTTACAAATGTATGCTTTAACATTTGTTTTTGTTTCTGAACATTAATAGGTAATGAGGAAATGGCAGCTCTTCACAGAAGCTTCTTTGATTATACACTTAGGGGAAAGTATGTCACAAAAAGATCTGATGAGCATTATTTTAGTCTAAATTCTCCCTGATCACTAGAAAACTTATGAGCTAAGTTAAAAATCACCAAGGCTGAGGTCCATGTATTGATAGAAACTTTGCAGTTAATCTGATTATCAGATATTATATATTTTGCAAAAGAGTTTATTCATGAATGAAGCATACAAATATTTGGATGGGAAAGAAATTACACATTGAATAGGGCTTGGTATTTTTAAACTGCCAAATTGTGGTAAAAAAGAAAACTTCATTGAAATTATAAATGAGCTTAAGAGCAATTCTAGCATTTCTTAATAACAGCTTTTTTTTTCTGTCTTTCACTGTGCTATAGATTTTAACAGCTGATAATAGTTTTCAAACATATAATCCACATATGATGAAAGATTGCTTTCTCAGTTAAATTTAAAGTTTCAGATGTTTACCACATATGACATTGCACAGTTTTTGTTCATTTCAAATAATTTAAAAAATGTATTGGGGTTTTTATCGTATGCAAGCTTCGTGATTAGGATGAAGGAAGCTGAACACCAGGATTTGTACCATATTCTAAGAGTAAGTTGGATAATGTCTGCAAGAAAATAAACTAGGTAGGAGCTAACCATATGACCACTATTTTGCAATTCCCTGCTCAGTTTTAGACAGTGTGTTAGAAAAGGCAGAGCTATTCTGTTCTCATTTTGCTAACAGTCATTTAAACAAGTAAATGACTTAATTCCAAATGGGCAGTGGTAAGAAGAGGAATGATAAAAGAACCCATGGTACCATGGAGCCTTCAGAAGGCACTCCAGCACTGAGCATCCCAGCTAAGCCCTGAGAACAGTTATAAATTAGTGATGTGATGTGAAGGGAAGGAAGGGGAAGAATGTTCTAGGTAGAGAGAAGAGCATATGCAGAGACAAGGGTATGTGATTCCCTAAAAGAACTGAAAGAGTCTGTGTAGCTGGAACTCAGAAAGCAAGGCAAAACAACATGCAGAAAGATGAGTCTGCAGCTTTCTTGGTACCAGGGGAATCCACAGAGGGCTTACTGACAAGAGAGCTTTTTTAGGGAGGTGTTCAAATCAATAAGGAAATGAAAAGATGAATGTTCATTGAGTTATTCAGGAAGGGATGGAGAAAGAAGAGATAGTAGTTGACTGGGTATAATTTTCCCTCATTATCTTAATAAAAAAAAAAAAAAAGCATTCCAGAACGTAGGATGCTGTGATCAAAGACTGGCAGAAGAGCCCAGACAGTACAGTGGAAGGAGGGGACAGCCTGGCAGGAGAGTTGGTTTGGGATCAAAGATTCTCAAGGAAATCACAGGGAACTATACCTAATCACTTGTGATGGAACATGATGGAGGATAATGTAAGAATAAGAATTTATGGGAGTTCCCATCATGGTGCAGCAGAAACAAATCCGACTAGGAACCATGAGGTTTCGGGTTTGATCTCTGGCCTTGCTCAATGGGTTAAGGATCTGACGTTTGCCATGAGCTGTGGTGTAGGTCGAAGATGCGTCTCGGATCCGGCATGGTTGTGGCTGTGGTGTAGGCCGGCACCTGTAGCTCCGATTAGACCCCTAGCCTGGGAACCTCCATATGCTGTGGGTGTGGCCCTGAAAAGACAAAAGACAAAAAGAAAAAGAATTCATATATATATAACTGGGTCACTTTGCTATACAACAGAAATGGACACAACACTGTAAATCAACTATAATTAAAAAATTTTTTTAAAAGATGCTCAAGAAAACATGCAGGGACAAGAGGGTATGGAAGGAGCATTTTGGATGTCACCAGGTGCAGGACGCTACTGATATTTAGTATTCCAAACCCAGAGATGCTAAACATCCAGCAATCTACAGAACCGTCAAAAAAAAAAAAAAAAAAACCTGGCCACTTAGGAAAACTTTCCCTATCAGAGATGATGGTAGCACCGTTCCCCCAACCCATTGAGAAAGGGTGATTGACAAATAGAGTTCTAATTAGGGATTCAACTTACCTCTGTATTTTTATTTCTATTTTTTATTTTTGTGCGTTTTAGGGCTGGACACATGGCATAGGGAAGTTCCCAGGCTAGGGGTCCAGTCGGAGCTACAGCTGCAGGGCTACACCACAGCCATAGCAACGCAGAATCCAAGTCGCTCCTGCGACCTACACCACAGGTCACAGCAACACCAGATCTCCAACCACTGAGCAAGGCCAGGAATGGAACCCATGTCCTCATGAATACTGGTTGGATTCATTTCCGCCTCACCACAATGGGAACTACAATATTACTTCTGTCTTTTTTAAAATGCAGATATCCTTTTGATTGGTTAAGCTTTGGTACATTCATTTATTCAGCAAGAATTATTGAGCACCTACTCTGTGCCACTTTTCTAGGTCTTATTTTCAAAATCATACCTGCATGGCAATTTCTTTCACTAGGCAAGCAGGTGCTGCCCAGCTGATGGGGGAATGAGAAGGCAGATTTGGATGGGAGAGAAGAGAGAGGTCCAATTTCCCCTTTTTCTGAAGTACCTCCATGCCACAACTCTTTCAAGTTACAATACAGACTAAAAATAAATAAATAAATGGCCTATCCCCCTGCCTCCTGTTAAAGATCCATGCTTCTTACCCCAAAAGTGCTAATTGGGAAATTGGGCAGGGGGCCTTGCTCAGTTATTTTCTTTTAACACTGTCAGTTATCTATTCTTTCAAATTTCTCCTTCCTTTGCTTCCATAGTACTTTGCTGAGGGTCCTTTCGCCTCCAGGAGGCTGCAATGGTTTTCTGACCAGGCACAGAAGTATGTGCTGTACTTGTAAACATCACCAGGAGACATACCAGATCTTGGGGGGCAAGGGGTGGGCGGTAGCAGCAGTGCCTGAGAGGGTGCACCCTTGGGACTCTGTGCAGTGACCCACGCCTCCCTTTGCAGCAATGCCCTGCTTTTCAGCATCTACTCTCTTCTCCTTACTCAAAGGATTTCCTCATAATTCTAACATAGCATTTTTACCATCTGTGCTCTAGAGAATTGCATCCTGCTAACTACTCAGAACTAAAATTTTGATAGCCTCTGACCCTTCCCCCCCCCCCAACACAGGGCATTGCCAATGGCTAATGTTGACTCCCTAAAGACTCTCACCTCCACCCATCCATCCTAGTGCCATTACCCTATTACCAGTCCTCATTCATCTCCTCTAGCTATAACTTTAACCTTCAGCTGTCTCCTGCCAAAAAAAAAAGAAAATCTCTCTGAAGCTCTGGTGGCACAATATCTCTCGTCGGAAGCTGGTAATGACTCCTCAGTCCTTATAGGGTCAGTGGAGATCCTTAGCACAACTTTTTGTCCTTACTTTCTACTTGTCACCATCACATGGTTTAGGTGTCAAACCGCCAGACTTCCTGTTCGTTGCCCTCCATCTCTGTGTTCTGGCAGATGACAGTCTCTAGAGCAGATTGTTTCCTTCCATCTCCTGTCTGCTCCCTCTCCCAAACCTCTCCCGATTTCTCTAAGAGGAAGTAATTTCTGCCCTTTCTGGGCTCCCCAGAACTGCTTTTGCAGCTGACATTCACACAAAGAAGTTTTTCTATCTCAATTATATTAATTCATGTCTGCTTTATCTCTCCTGCTGAACTAAGCTTCTTCAGAACAGGATCTACATATCATTTATCTGTAAACTAGCTCAATGCCTTGGACACAGAAGAATCCTTTAAAAACCTAAGAGTTCATGTGTCTCTCTATATTTGGAAAAAGTTGGAATAATAATCTGAATTTCACTTGTTTAGAAGAAACATTTAATACCCAGGTAAGGTGGATGGTAATTGTTTTTTTGTTTGACTTTTAACATATTCAGCAATTGCTAGCTGTGCTTCTGCTACAAGCCAGTCTTTTAGCTGCAGACCATGGAGCTTACAGTAGGGAAAAGGTAGATGTGGAGGAAATAATTTGACATTTTTTGAGCACCCATTGTGTGCTGATTAACTGGATTTAGTGACTGTTATTAATGGATGAAGCTGGGTAGAACCCAAGGCCCCCAACACCATATGCCTCCTGGTCGATCCAAAGGGATCACCATGACCTCCTTTTGCAGGCAGTTTTCTATAGTTAGTCATATGTAAGGCCTGAACTTCTGAAACTAAATGATTGGTTTAGTGTCATTATGAGATAGAATCATTCAAAAAAGGGAAAAAAGAGAAGAAATGTAAATTGAGATATACCTGATTTCACAGTTCTACAAAAGTATTCTTACAATTTTCTAAAATCATTGATTTTCACTGTACAGTTGTGCCAGTCCACTTATTTGAAGCCATTTGAAGATTTCTACTTTCCACTTTGGACCTTGGCATCAAATTGGTCAGTTTCTGGTAGTTCCTGAAGTTTGACTTACTGACAGACCAGTGCCATCTAGTGGTGGAAAAGAACAACCTGAAGTTCTTGGTTTTCTTATACTTGCGGGGTGGAAATTGGGTTTCTTCTATTTTTAAGTGTAATTTTCAGGAATATCTTGTAGCAAAAAGGTAGAAACAGACTGTCATTTTTGTCTAAGAAATTACGTATTATACAGATGTATATGAAAAGATGCATTATTCAGATTTACTTATACTTTGCCTGATTCCCGAAGCATTTGTAGCAATTATAGAAAACACCAGTAAAATGGTAAAAGAGTGCAAAAATGATATATGCTCAGGATCAGTAAAACTGAAGCTAGAAGAAGAGGTATGAGCCAGGAGAAAACACTGTTTAAGGCTATCTTATTGTAGTTGATTACTACTTGTAAAGTAGAAAATCTTCTTATAATGGGAAGAACTCACTTGCTGAATTTCCTTATTTGGAATGTATCTGTTCACACATCGCTGTAATTAAGGACTTGTTGTCCAGCCTGAATTATCCAGGCTTTCCTTCCCTTCCCCTTGCTACTCAGTGATTTTACACAATTATTTTCAAAAGCATGATCTTTGGACTAACAGCAATCAGCATTACCCGGAAACTTGTTAGAAATACAGGTTTTATACCCCATCCCAGATCTACTGAGTCAGAAACTCTGGGGTGAGGCCAAGAAGTCTTGTGTTTTAACAGAGTGATTCACATGCCACCCAAGTTTGAGAACCACCATTAAATCCCTATTAGAAAATAATTGTAAATGGAAAAGAAGATTCAATATTTTTAAAATTCTACTTTTACCTATTTATTAACAATTCTGATTTTTTTAAAAATATTTTAGAAGCCAAGCAAATTGACACTAAATAATGTTGACTTTTGGGGGGTCTTCTGTTTATTTGTCTATGCCAAGTTGAATATAGGAGCTGTCAGAGTTTCCATTGTGATGCAGTAGAAACCAGTCTGACTAGTATTCATGAGAACATGGGGGTTCCATCCCTGGCCTCACTCAGCATTGCTCTGAGCTGGGGTGTGGGTCGCAGATGCAGCTCGGATCCCCAGTTGCTGTGGCTGTGGCACAGGCCGGCAGCTGTAGCCTAGCCTGCGAACTTCCATCTGCTGCAAGTGCAGACCTAAAAAGAAAAAAAAAAGGAGCCGTTCATGATGACACAGAGCTTAACTTGAAATCACAATCCACAACATGATCTGACAACTCAGGTGTAGCACAGCTTTGCTAAATCTGTATTTTATATTTCTTGGCATCAATAAATGTCTCCAAGGAAAATATCTTTCCCTTTGAAGCCAACTTCAATATGACTCACCCCAGATCATGTTTGTTACATTAAGATTAGCTCAGACATCTGAAGAGCAGGCAAAAGATTATGATCCACCATAGAATTTATTGCTGTCAGACAAAGTATATATAATTTTACTATCTAAAATTCAAATTCAGAGTTGAAAAATTGACCTTCACAATATTGTTTTTCTTGGCTATGGAGTTTTTTAAAAGCAGCAGCCGTGAAAATTATAATTACGTTTAAGTTAGTGAGGCTGCCCTAGGAATTATACTTATGTATGGGTCATTTATAAGTTGGATTTTTAAGTTGGGAATTTCTAAATAAGGTATGATGTTGAGCCATAAAATAAGAAACTTTATAGACCACCTCCTCCTTCAAAAAAAAAGAGGACATTAGTATGATAGATAGATGAAATTCTAACAAGTCTCACCTGTCTCAGGTGTATCAGACCTTCTTGTGGATACAGAGGCTGTTAAGGACCAATTCTGTCTATACAGTTAGAAAATTCAGGATATGCAATGAGAGGAAATAAATAAGTAGTATCTGTGGCCTTTATCTCATTTTATTTCCTTTAAATTATTTTAGCCAAAGCTGAAAACGCTTTAAGTTTGTAGAGTTCTTGTTGTGGCTCAGCAGTAACGAATCCAACTAGTATCCACGGGGACTTGGGTTTGATCCCTAACCGCACTCAGTGAGTTGAGGATCCAGCATTGCCTTGAGCTGTGGTGTGGGTAGCAGGCGCAGCTCAGATCCTGCATTGCTGTGGCTGTGGCGTAGTCTGGCAGCTACATCTCTGATTTGACCCCTAGCCTGCTAACTTCTATGTGCCATGGGTGCAGCCCTAAAAAAGAAGCCAAAAAAAAAAAAAAAAGTATGGGTTGGGGAGTTACCTGGTGTCCTAGCAGATTAAAGACCTGGTGTAGTCACTGCTGTGTTGCAGGTTCGATCCCTTACCTAGGAACTTCTGCATGCTGTGAGCATGGCCGTGGAAAGGAAAAGAATGGGTTGGATATAAGCCAGGGACCCTAAGGGCAGTTTCTGATTCTGCCTTCGGTACACTGAAAGGAAGAAAGAGAATTTTAAAACATTCTGACTGGTTGGAAAGGTGGGTTAGAAGAGGAATTTACAGGTGTTTCTGTGACTGTCCAGGGATGGGCATGAGCTTGAAGAACAGCAGCAAGCACATGCAAGGTCACCTCTTTTTGGGTCCTGAAGATCATCCATTCACCACCTTATAGACCTCTATAAAATTTTTTCTGGCTGACTGGAAATAATAAGCCGTTATAATTCCTCAAAGTTAAAACAATATTTTAAACTACTCTGGGGAGTTCCCGTAATGGTGCAGCAGAAACGACTCCGACTAGGAACCCTGAGGTTGCAGGTTTGATCCCTGTCCTCGCTCAGTGAGTGGGCAATCTGGCGTTGCCGGGAGCTGTGGTGTAGGTCGCAGATGCACCTTGGATCCTGCGTTGCTGTGGCTCTAGCTCCGATTAGACCCCTAGCCTGGGAACCTCCATATGCCCCAGGTGTGGCCCTAAAAAGCAAAAAAATAAAATACAATAAACTACTCTGTAACCCTCTACATCTCATTTGCAGTAAGTTATTAATTAGTCTGAGATATTAAAGTTTAAGGGACCATGGACTCATAGAGTAACAAAAGGAAGTTTCAAAATAATCTTAAGGAAGTTCCTGTTGTGGCACAATGGAAATGAACCACCTAGTATCCATGAGGACGTGGGTTCAATTCCTGGCCTTGCTCAGTGGGTCAAGGATCCGGCATTGCTATGAGCTGTGGTGTTGGTCGAAGACACAACTCGGATCTTGTGTTGTTGTGGCTGTGGTGTAGGCTGGCAGCTGCAGCTCTGATTTGATCCTGGAAACTTCCATATGCTGCACGTGCGGCCCTAAAAAGCAAAAAAAAAAAAAAGAAAAGAAAGAAAAAAGAAAAAAAGCATATTATGACCAGCGGCCTATCAACCAGAAGGAGCTGCCTTCTTCCAGTGACTCAGAAGTTCTCCAGGATTCTGTTAAGCTCATCAAGGTGACTCCAGAACAGGAAGTCTTTTCTAAAGGTGCCGACCTTAGAAACAAAGAATCGATTGTATTTTTTCAGTGATATTTGACCTTCCCTCATGCCTCTGCCAAGAAAAAAAAAATTTTCTTGCCAGTTACTGAGAAGGCTAGTTTTTACAAGATACATAGGATCTAATGGTAGCATTTTTTTTTTTAATTTTTTAATCATCTGTAAATTGGGAAAGCTTTTAAAGGATTTTTCTGGTGCATCTAAAAACACTACTTTTTGGATACTGAGACTAAAAGCTTCCTTTTCTTCTTCGATCTTAAAGGCATGTCGCACAAGACATTCCTCTATCACAAAGTTCCTTGTGAGAAAAAAGAATTACGGATTCCATGGTTGGAAGAAACCATAACGGTCCTCTTATCCAGAATCCTTCCAGTGCTTGAAACCCTTTTACAGCATCCGCACAGAATGTCACTCAAACTTACCTGAACTGGGAATGTTCAAAGGAAAGTGGTAGGGAGTGGGAATGGAGGACAGAAGACAGGTGTCAGTCCATACCTTTAAATTGTCTGCAATATGCTACCAGTTTGGAAATTTACATAAATCCATGGTCCTCCAGAACTTGTTTGACTTTCTTGACCCTAGTTATTACAGTAACTTCCAAAGCGAGAAACATGGTCCAAGTTAGGGTTTCTCAACCTTAGTACTTTGCTCTAGAGCCAGCTGATACTTCATTGGGGGAGGGGCTGTCCTGTGCATTGTAGGATATTTAGCAGCTTCTCTGGTCTCTACCCAATAGATGCCAGTAGCTCTCACCTCCTCACGCTCCCAACTCTGGTTTGATAAGCAAAAAGGTCTCCAGACTTTATCAGATATTCCAGGTGACTGATGGCAGGGTGGTATGGGTCACGCAAGGGGTGGGGCGTGTGTGCACAAAATCTCCCCCAATTGAGAACTACTGTTCTAAATTAAGATTATGTGCTGTGGGAGTTCCCATTGTGGCACAGCGGAAATGAATCTGATTAGTATCCATGAGGATGCAGGTTCAATCCCTGGCCTCAATCATTGGGTTGAGGATCCAGCGTTGCCGTGAGCTGTGGTATAGGTGGCAGATGCAGCTCGGATCTCACGTTGCTGTGGCTGTGGTGTAGGCCATCAGCTGCAGCTCCGATTTGACCCCTAGCCTGGGAACTTCCATATGCCAGGGGTGTGGACCTGAAAAAAAAAGAAGAAAGAATATGTGCCGTGAGATACAGTCCCAAGGAAACATCCAAAATATTTACTTTAGGAAGAGTACTTAGGGTCTCAACTATTTCCTTAGTCACATAATCAAATAGTTCCACAGCTGACAAAATGCTGGTACAATTCTCTTGGTTTTTTTGTACCATGAATGAATGTGGAGAAAATATTTCAGTCTATGGCGGCTTTATTAAGTATCTGTGAAAGCAGGCTCCTGCAATTGATGCTCTGAATGCAAATAGCAGAACTATTAGGTAGATTTCAAGAAACCCTCAGCTTGAAGATTCACATCAATTTTGCTAACTTTTTGATGAAGTTAATGAATTACTGAACTTTCAAAAACTGAGCATACCATGTTACCAGGAACCAAATCAAGAAACAAATTACCAGCCCCCTGACACCGCCTCCACTGTCGCCATCCCCTTTACCAGCACCAACCTTGACATGGCACTGTCATTCCCACCGCCTGGCCTGGCTCTTCCTTTTGCAGGGCTCAGCCTGACTTGCCTCCCACCCCTAACTTCTTCTGCTCTCTATGCGGATGTAGCCTCCTCTGAGATCTTCCGCATGGTCCTAAACCTCTCTCTGCCACCCTGCCCCTGCTTTTGTTTTCTTTACGGCTCTTATCACAACCTATTTTTGTCTCTCTCCCCAACATGTAAAAAAAAATCCAAGAGGACAGGAACATTCTGTTACTTAGCATATTGTAGGAGCCTGGGAAATTGGAGGCATGAATAAATCCAAATTTCAGAGATTTTAAGACGAGGAAAAGTCTTAGAAATGACTCTATTCATGGAGTGCCTGCTATGTGCCAGTCACTGCAATAAGTACATTTATTTATTATTTCTTTTAATTTGTATAATAATTGCAAAATGAATGTGTTAGGTTGCTTTCAGACACAAGTACCAAAAGCCAATTAAAAAATTAAATAAAAAGAATATTTAATATCTCTCAAAACATGGTCCAGAGATGGGGTGGCTCCAGCTATGACTAATTCTTTAACTCAGAGGTGCTATGGTTTCAGTTTGGCTTCCCTGCCATTTTATTAGCCTTGTGTTCACAGATGGTGATCGAGGTACCAAATGTCAAATATCTTTGCTCAGCAGTCTCCAGAAATGGGTAAAAAGAGAGGCTGTGCATATACTTTTCTTCTTAGGAGGGAGAAGAATCTTTTTCCAGACTCTCCTGATAGCTTACAGGCCAAGTTCTCTTGCACGTGGTTATAGACTGAATGTTTGTGTCGCCCCAGATTCATAGGTGGAAACCCTAACTTCCAGTGGGATGGTAATTGAAGATAGGGCCTTAGAGAGGTAATAGGTTTAGATGAAGTCATGAGGGTGAGTCCCATGGTGGGATGAGTGCCCTCGTAAGAGGAGATACCAGAGGACTTGTGCTCCCACTCCATTTCTCTTTCTCTCTCTCCCTCGCTCTCTCCCCCCAACCCCCACCATGGGGACACAGGGAGAAGGCAGCCCTCTTTACGGAACTGAATCAACCAGGACCTTGAACTTGAACTTCCCAGCCTCTAGAACCCTGAGAAATTAACTTCTGCTGTTTAAGCCACCCAGTCTGATATTTTGATTTAGCAGCCTGAGCTAATAATACATTTATGTCTAAACTAGTCACTGTCAAAGTGAATGAGACTATCATGCTTTGGTAGTAAGTAAGTCATTCAGCTCCAGGAACTGGGTGGTGTGTACCTGATATCTAAACAAAACGGGGTTCTGTGAACATTGAAGATGGACATTATATGATCGAAAATGTCTGCCACCGCTAAGTGATTATTTCTCACGTTACTATCTTAGGAAACTAAGATTAAAGCATTTTATCTGGCAGAATCTATGTATGCAGAGTTATGCCCTTTTATTAGATAATATTGCTACTCAAAAATAATTAAAAGAGGAAGCTCCCGTGGTGGCACAGTGGAAACGAATGCGACTAGTATCAACGTGGATGCGGGTTCGATCCCTGTCCTCGCTCAGTGGGTCAGCGATCTGGCATTGCCACGAACTGTGGTATGGATCGCAGACATGGCTTGGATCCCACGTTGCTGTGGCTGTGGTGTAGGCCAGCAGCTATAGCTCCGATTCAACCCCTAGCCTAGAAACTTCCATATGCTACGAGTGCAACCCTAAAAAACAAACAAAAAAATAAAATAAAATAAAAATAAAAAAATAATTAAAAGAGTCTCTGGTAACAGCAAAGTTAAGAAAAGCTTTATCTTTACCACCTACCCTGAAGAGTAGCAGAGGAGACTGGAAACAGTTTTTTAATGTATGCGCTGTACCTCCACACCCAGATCTTGACTTCTAAATGCCATTCTCCAATATCAGAAACCAGGGCTCCCAGGTGAGATGGCTCATTTTAAAGCTGGGACAAGGAAAATACAAGATGAGTCTGGAGCATCTTATAATGCTAGACAGTAAGGAAGACTAAACATGGGACATGACATAGGGATGCCAAACCTAACTGGAAAGCTCTCCCAATGGCCAAAGCTGGAACAACAAATAAAACAGTACTGGTTATAACTCACTGAATAAAATAGATATGCATGAGTCCAAGCTGATAGAAATGATTGAATTAATAAATAGAGAAGTGACAAGTCTTCTTAAAGATTCCAAATAAGATATATAGATGCCCTCCCCTAGGAAGTAGAGCTTAATCTCTTCCCTTCCCAACATCCCACTCCAAGGGTCAGCAAGACTTAATGACCCACTTTCAAAGAATACAGCAGGTAAGGGGAAAGTAGCAACTTTACAGTGGAGAAACCTACCAAAGCGAACTTAAATATTGTGTGGGTATCCTGTGCCCCTGATAGAATGTGATGAAAAAGGCACTTCACCACTGCACTGTGGTGGTCTTTACAAGACCACACTGCCCTGTTCTAAACAGAAGAAAAACAGATGTATCCAAAGTAGAGGATGTGCTGCAGGGTAATTGGCCAGTACTCCTCAAAACTGTCAAGTCAAGGTCATACACAAGGAAAGCCTGAGAAATGGTACAGACCAGGGGAATTAAGGAAACATGACAGCTTCGTGCAGTGTGTGATCTTAGGTTGGATCCTGGAACAGAGAAGGGACATAGTGGGGAAAATAGTAAAATGTGAAGAAAGTTTGGAATTTACTTAGTTAACTGTGCTGTATGTAAATATATCAGTTTTGATCTCATAGTTATGACAAATGTACTAGAGTTACTTAAGTGTTAATTTCAGTGGGAAATGGGCAAAGGCACTCTCAGTACTCTCTTTACAATATTTGTGTAAGTCTAAAAATATCCCTGTATAAAAAGCTTATTTAAAAAGAACTGTGCGCTGGAGTTCCCACTGTGGCTCAGTGGGTTAAAGACCCAGCGTTGTCTCCATGAGGACTCAGGTTCAATCCCTGGCCTTGCTCAGTGGGTTAAGGACCCAGCGTTAATGTGGCTGTGGCGTAGGTTACAGATGCAGCTCCAATTCAACCCCAGCCCAGGGTGGTCCTAAAAAAAAAAAAAAAAAAGGTTAAAAAATGAGGATACTCTTATGAAGAGTTTAAATTTGATGGGAAGACTGTAAATTGGCCCCTTAACTTATATCTTGGGAAAACACTTGATATTTGGTCAGAATGATAACATTTACTTAAAATAACACATAATTATCACATCTTTTGCTAGGCCCAGTAGGACTCTAAGGAAGAATAAAAGTGGTAAATATTTTATCCAGCCAACTCCTCAGTACGGCCTGTACAGAGAAAAGAAATCAGTCGTTAGGAGCCTGGACAAGAAATATATATCACATTTTAAGAATGTCGCCTGATGATGTGACACTGAGAAATCCTGGGTCTAGTCCCTAGTCTTTCCTTTCA